>NC_140068.1:118877269-120328838 GCF_964194135.1 Talpa europaea | reverse complement strand
CCCTGAGCCCCTGGGGACAGTGTAGATGGACTCCATGGGGGAGTCACCCTCATCAGTCCTTCCTGTGGTCTCATCTCTGACCAGGTTCTGTTTTGTTCTCAACCAGGCAGCGACAGTGCCTATGGCTCTGATGTGTCTCTCAGCCCCTAAGGATCTTTTACAATGAACCCGATGAGGCTCCTGTTGTGCGCACCCTGGGCAGCAGGGTGATGGTGTCACTGTTGTTCTTAACTGTGATATTGAGCATTTGTTCATATATTTATTTTTCTATGTCTACATAAGTTGCTATGTCTATAAATAATAATAAATAAAATATAATAAATTAAAAAATTTATTTATTCATGCATACAAGAAATGGGGTACAGGCCAGATGCACGGGAGGTGATCAGATTCACCAGAGACAGAGTGGGGAACAGAACAGGCAGACTGATGAAATACACTGCTGAGGGGAGCAGCGGGTGAGACAGGAGAGGTCTGCCGCACCATGTGGGATTCTTGCCTGCTGGCCGGGATCTAACCTACACTGCAGATGCTGCGGACAGCCTCACAGTGCTGCGCTCAACCACCAGCGCCACCAAGGGAGGCCTGGAAGTCAATTTTTTTTTTGCTATATTTATAACACTATTTTTTTGTCCTTATTAAAATTGGGTTATATCTTGCTGATCATTGAGTTTTAAGCATTATTTGTAAATTCTTGATACAGTGCTTTATCAGTTTTGTAATATGCAAATGTTTCCCCCCACTCTGTGACTGAACTCCTTTACTGACGGGAAAGCAAGCCTTATTGTCCAGACAGAAGCATGGATATATTTTTTTAGAAAAGAAAAGATAAACTTCTAATTGGTTTTGAGCAGATACTGGCTGACTGGGATGTTGGGGGATGGAAGGGAATGACTGACTTATGCATATCCTTGAGTGTTATTTAAATGTTCTTGCATGAGCATGAAATATGCTTTCAAAACTAAATTACACTTCATTCCTCAATTTATAAAACTCTTCACACATCATGTCCAAATCACGTATTAAGATCAGACTGGCATGTGGGCTACAAGTGAGGGACCCGCACATCATAGTTGCACAGTCATGGTTTCTCTCAGGGGTCACCCTGGTGTTGTTCATTCTGTGGGTGTTGGACAAATGTATAATGACCTGTGTCCATCATGAGAATATCATGCAGAGTATTTTCACTGTCCCTAATGTCTTCTGTGCTCCAAGGAAGCAAAAGCAAAAAAGAAACCAATGGAATCACATGAGACTAAAAAGCTTCTATATAGTGGGGGAAACTCATTAAAATGAAAAGACAATATCAAGTTGCAGAAAATATTTGCACACCATCAATCCAAAAAGAAGTTTGCTGCAGGAGGCCTTGTTGCTCCAGCCAGATAGGATGCTGACAAGCAGCTAAGAGAAAAGGCCTCACACCGTGTGGGGCTGAAGATCTGGCATCCCTTTGCTTTTTGTTCTTGGTCATAGAGAGAGAAAAATTTATCAGAAAGTATATTAGGCAATAAATTATATGTATCAGCACACTGTAAGTAAATAGCACGAAAAATTGTTTGTTTAGAAATTAGTTGTTGGGCAGTTTGGCCCACTTGACAATGGGAGATGGTTTGTTGAACATGCCTGACAAGCATTACAATACAATCATTATAGTGGGTCCTTCTTTTGCCTTCCCTTGAAGTTTCTTGGGGAAGTTTTTAAATGAAGCTATTTGAGTTAGGAGTTTCTAAATAAAAAAAGTTCTGATAGCTGAGTAGCAGCCAGCTCCTGCTGTGAAGGCCATGAGAATAAAAAAAGGTCTTTTCTTGCTTAGGCTTTGGCTGATAGGGATGTACTGGCAGCTATCTACTGTCTTAGGTTATTGTTTGGTTGAAACAATGAGTTCTAGTGTAAGGCTTAGTTTTTTATTAGCCTTGAAAGTTGCCTTCTTATGAGAGCACGTAGTGGCCCAAAGCCCGTAGAATAAGAGATGCACTGATTGTTTCTGCTTTGTTTCTGTGCACATGATAATGTCATCTCACTGCTTGCAAAAAATGTATAAATAAAGAACCTGCTGAGCCTCTCGGCAGAAGATACTAGCACCTCACCAAGTGTCGGTGTCTCCTCATTCCCTTCCCCTCAGCCCCTAAGTTTCAGTCCTTTCGTTTTCGCTGAAGCCGTCTAATCTTTCAGGAACCCCTGACACGACATTTTGCCGGAGGCTGGTCCCTGGCAGGAGTTACTATCCAAGACCTCCAAAGAACTGCAAAACAAGAAAACAACTCAATAAAAACAGGGCAGAGGAGCTAGATGGATTCTTTTGTAAAGAAGACATACAGATGCCCAATAGGTACATGGATAAATGTTTGTCATGTGCTGTCAGGAAAATGCCAATTAAAACCACAATGAGTTACCCCCTTAAACCTGTGAGAATGACCCACTGAAGGGTGTGGAGGAAAAGGAACTCTCTCTGGTACATGGTGGGTGGGAATGAAGTCTGGTCCTGTTAGTGGGCAGAATGAGGGTTTTCCAGGGTTTCTCAAACCTGTACACTCTACATGGGATCTGCCATCATCTGAATTAAGACAAAACATACTCTAAAGCCTAAGACCTTCAATAGAAAAGAACTTTAATACAATTAGTGTGCAATAGAGAGAAGAGAAAGAATATAGTTAGAATAGTTCCCAAGTGAAGCACCCAAAGCTACCCGTCCCCTCATGGGTAAATGCCCAGAGAAACAGGGTTGGCCCAAAGCAGGCCCACCGGGCCGAACGCCTGCCACAAGGGTAAGGCACCTACTGGTAGAGATCCATGGGACAGGGGCAGGAGGGGCCAGTCAAGTCTGGAAGGAAAAGAGCAAAATCAAAATCCACATCAAGACAACAGCTGCCATTGTCAGCGTCTCCATGGGACTCTCACCCAAGTCTTTGTCTCTTTCACATGTCTCTTTCTGTGTCCCCAATTCCCTGGCACAAGTCCAAGCCTGAGGAACAAGCCTGGCTGCTTCTTCACATGTCTCTCTGCTCCATGTGCCTCCTCCAGTCTTCTTTCCTCATCTCAATCCACGTCTTCCTCCTCTTTCTTAGCTTCTCATCCCTGCTCAGCCCCACATTTCCTTGGGTGGGGCGGTAACCTGGAACCTCTCTTTTCTACGGATAGCACATTGGTCCTGCCCCAATGGAAAACAAATGAAGTTTCCTCAAAATATTCAAAATAGACCTGTCCCATGGTCAAGCATTCCATTCCTTGGTATTTATCCAAAGAACGTAAAATGCTAATTCCGAGGAATATGCGCCTCCTATGGTCACTGCAGCACTGTCTACCATAACCAAGCAATGGAGACTACCTAAGTGCCCAACGGCAGGTGAGGGGATAAAGAACACAAACCATATACACAATGGAATACTACTCAGCCATGAAAAAGAAAAATACTGACTTTGCAACAAGGATAGATATGGATGGGATTATGCTAAGTGAAATAAGTTTGAAGGAGAAAGTTAAATACTGGATGATTTCATTCATATATGGAATATAAAGAAACAAAGCAGGCACAGGTGAAACTAAACCAAAACAAACTCAAGAAATATGACTCTGGAATTGAAGGTATGGGGTGGGGGTAAGAGCAGGAAACAAGGTAGGAAGAGGACCCAGTGGACTATGGTGAAGACTGTGGGTGCCCTTATGGTAGGCGTGATGTGGTAACAAACATCTGAAGAGGGGTGACCCTGGGCCTCTGAACACATACGGTGTGTAAAGCAATGTTACCTCAACTGAGTAGTACAATGAGGGGAAAAAGAAACAAAAAAAGCAAATTGTCTCCTCCAGCAGTCACTGTCATGCAGGCTGAGGGGCTGGTTTCCCACAAGGTCAGAGGCAGGAGGTGCAGGGACTCCTGGGGTTGTTCAGACCCCGCTGAGTAGAGACACTGCAGAGAGGGCGGCTCTGAGGGGACCAGAGACAGAGGGTCAGAGTAACCCCAGTGCTGAGTGAGGGTCTGGTTCCCAAGGAGAGGGGAGTGTGTGTGTGTGTGTGTGTGTGTGTGTGTGTGTGTAACAAGAATGACAGGATATACAACACAAGATGATGGGAAGACAATTAACATCAAGCCCCAGAATGAATGAATTGAAATCGCACACAGAGTAAAGAGTGTGAGAACAACACCTCAGTAAATGCAGTTCTGTGGAGAAGCAGTTTCCAAGCAGGACTGAAAAGGCATTGGACCTGAAGAAGAGGCTGAGGTTTAGAACTATCTCATGGTTGGTTTGAGGTGTAAGGAGCTGGGCAGGACCCCTGCTCCAGGCCCCTGCTAGGATGTGGTGGTAACTTCACCCCTGACAGCTCCCTCCCCCAGTCGCCAATGTTCATCTTCAGTCCCCGACGTTCATCTTCTTTGGAGTCACCATAGAAAACCCACGGGCCTCAAAATGAGGTTGTTCCATGAGCTTCAGCTACTTTTTCTCTAGACCAGAACTGGAGGGAGCCACACAGGGGGAGGGAGGAATGTGTGTCCCCCACTGGCCTGGCCCAGGGGCAGGATTAGCCGAGTCACCCCAGTTCCTGAGCTGAGCCTTTGTCCACAGTCCAGGAAGGGAGGGAGATGGAGCAGGGTCTGTTGCGTCAGGCAACACCACACTGATAAAGAAACGGGCGTCGTGGAGCAGGCTACATGATGCAGGATGCTGCGGAAGAGGAAGATCCGGGCCGTTTTTATTGCTAGAATAATCATACAGCGTCAGTTACGTGGGGTAGGAGGACAAGGAGGAGGATGGGTGAAATAATGAATGTCATCTTGGGCTTCAGGGGGACAGGAGTCTGCCAGATAATTCTTATCTGCTTGATGACCAAGTGTTGGAATTGAAACCAGACCCCAGACTCTGGACCATGGGCCTAATCTTATCAACAAGGCGGTCCCCTGGTCAGCTTCTGGGCTCCCTTGTCACATCTCGTGATGCATCACCTTCCCAGGGCGATCAAGCTTTCTCTCTTGAAAGATTTGCAAGGCACCTTGTAATGCTTGGCTCCCGTGACTGAGTGACCAGGCAGCTCTGACTTTGTGCAGGAATGCAGAACTGAGATCACACAAATGGCGGCTGAACAGGCTGCTCAAGTTTAGAGGACCCACCAGGGTCTCCCTCAGCTCTTAGGGGAAGATGTAATGTTAGAGGGCGAACTAATGTTTCTTTCTCATTCTGGGGCTCTCCCGTCTCCCCCGCGTAACCCTCCATGCGCAGCCGGGAGAGGATGTCAGGTCAAACCCAGGCTGCTTCTCCCCACGCCTCTCCCCACTAGTGTTCAGGATGCATCTGCTTGTCCGCATGGCCGCGCCGGAGGAGAGCACGGAAAGGTAAGTATCATTATGATATTTGCTACCGGGATTGGAGGGAAGTTTTTTTTTTTTACTATAAAAGATCTTTTATTTGGGTTGTTGCTGTAACAAGGCTGTGCAATTAGAAAAACACCTGGGAGAAGGAGAAAGTGTTGAATTGAGTTTTCATAATACAACCAAAAAAAAAAGGGAAAAAAGTCAACAATGAAAATAAGAGAAACATTTGCATGAATTATTCAGTTTAACCCACGACACCCTGTGAGTTGTCAGATACCATGATCCCAGGGTAACTCATGACTGTGGGGAGTGAGACTCAGAAGCGCAGCCCAGGCCACACATTGGGCGACCCAGGGTTCTGACCACCCAGGCCCCCCTGCTGTGGCAGCTGCAATGAGGAAGGGTCTCTGACCTGAGGGGGCTGAGGCCTCAGTGTGGTCACATCCACTGGAAACATCCAGAGTGAGGGTTGGGTCCTCTTAGTGACGGGCGCCCACTACCTGCCCAGGCGCCCTTCTACTGACAAGTTAAATTAAAAAACATTCCTCCTGATGTTGATCTGGTGCTTTAGGCAGGTGAGGTGGGAGAGAAAGTGGAGGTGATGCCAGGCCCTGTGAGCCCTCCCTGCCTGGTGTGGGGAGCACAGAAGGCAGCTGAGGGTCCATGTTGAGAAAGGCCTGGGGCGCCGTGAGGAGCAGAGACTGGAGATGGTGAGAGTGTGCAGGGCAGGCAGGAGGCTCCTGTGGTCTGACAAGGGCAGGTGTGGTCACCTCCTCCATGAGCGTCTCCTCTGCCCTCCCTGTTCAACTTCCTCACCCACCTTGCAGGACAATCATGGCCTTGGGGTCACTACTGGACCCCTCCTGGAAGAAGTGACCTGCAGCATCTGCCTGGAGACAGGAGGCCGCTAGGACCGTCTCCTGTGGCCACAGCTTCTGCCAGGCCTGCTCTCAGCTGAGTGACTCTCTGATCCGCCGAGGTCCCTGTGTGCTGTCCACGCTGCCAGGGGCCACCACAAGAGGGAACAGCAGGATTAGTTTTATTCTGGTCAGTTTGTCCTCTGGGAGCAGACTTGCCCAGGGGTCATTTTCCTGCTTCTACATTTAATCTGGATCCCTGCAGCCTGGTGCAAGTGGTGGGGTATGAACAGCTTTGCTGAGGCCCGCTTCAGTAGCAAGCCTTGACAGAAGCCACAGGGAGAGAGGCCCATGGCATTCTAGGCCCAAACTCAGCATGCGGTCTGTGGGCCTCCCTGAGCTCTGGCAGCGTTGGCCTGGGCTGTGCTGTGGCAGGTGGGAGACCAGCCTGGTGGGCTGTGATAGAGGGGTGCCTGCTCTGGATGCTCAGGTGAGCATCTGGCCCTGCTGAAGCCCACACCCACTGTGATCCCTGATGCTGGGGGGAGAGGGGACCTTACTGCGTGCAGCCTACGGGCCTGTTTGATGCCATCTGAGTGACAGCAGCCCGCACTCCAGGGTGAGACTATCTGACCTCAGGCATCTGACACATGGGCAGGTGTTTCATTTGAGAACACAGTGCCAGAATTGTAATGGACCAAACAGATTCAGGCTCTGACAGGTGTCATTCAAGATATTTTTGTTTTGTTTGTTTGTTTTAAAAGAGATTTTTATTTTTACTTACGTATGCACACAAGAATGGGGTTTAGGCCAGAGGTGTTGGGGGTAAGAGGATTCACCAGAGTCAGAGTAGGGAGCAGAACAGGAGGATCTACTGAAATACATTGCTAAGGGGAGCAGCGGGCTAGACAGGAGAGGTCTGCTGTGCCACGTGGATTTGCTCCCTGGCCAGGGATCGAACTCACGTTGTAGTGGCTGGCAATACTTGATTGTGCTGTATCTTTAACCCCTGCACCACCAGGGAGCACCCCACCATTCAAGGTTTTTGAGACCATCCAGGCCTCTAAATGGACCAATCTGATTGGAGCTCCACTGGCACCAACCAAACAGCTGGGATTATAAAGGGGCCAATCAAGCTTGAAAGGTGGCACCCTGAAGAGGATACAAGCCAGAGCAGCAGCCAGCCTGAGCCACTTGTTAGACAGCTACTGGTCAGATTTGTCGGTACTCCTAGAAAGATCTTTGCCAAGCCCTCTGCAGAGTGTGAGACCTTTCCAGAGACCTTTCTGAGACCTGATGGCTACACCTGCCTCTGGCCCTGGCTCTAACACCACCTGCAGAGAACATCTTCAGGCTGTCCCTAGGGTTTCTAAAGGGGCTGTTTGCTGGTGGCTTATGCCCAGCCTCTCTAAGGCTGTTTGCTGTTGGTACAATGGCATCTTGATTAAGATGTAAACTGGCATCTCTGGCACCATTGCCTGCTGGACCAGTGCTGACCAGCACTGCTGACCTGTATCTGGCCTCCTCTGAGAGCTGTCCACCACTTCTCATCCTTGGGCACCATCTCCTGGTGCTATCACATCTTGCACTGTCCAGTCATGGGTCTGGTGCTGTCCGCCCGGCCTTTGGACAGCCGTTGCTGGCTGCTGCAGCGTCACCTGAGCAGCCCCACCTGGGATCACCCCCAGCTGCCACCGGGAGTTGGATCCTGCTCCACTGCTTACCTGTTGTCACCAGCTCCAGGCTGTCATAGCACAGCTTGTGTGAGTAGCCTTTGTTTTGGACCGGTGGACACTGAGGACACTGTCTGAGGTAGGACGGATGGCCATTTCTGGGCTTAGACACTCCTTCCTTGTTTGCAGTCTCCCCTTTTTAATAAACCCTGTTGCTTTTACATCCTGAGCCTGAGTGTTGTCTTGCAAGTGTGAGCACATGGATGAGGACCCAGAGACAGTGACTGTCCCCAACATTGCCCTGTTTTAACATAACCTGAGAGTGGAACTGGTGACTGTCCCGCTGCAGGGTGTGGTGTCCTGTGCCCACTTGACCCCCCCTTCTCTGTTCAGGCCTGAGAAAGTGACAAGTGAAGCTGCAAAAATTCATGCCTCATCCTCCCTGGTGGCATAAGGGGTTAAGCACAGCACTGTGAATTCATCCACAGCCTCTGAAGCACGAGTTAGATCCCCGACCAGGGAGCAACCCACATGGTGCAGCAGACCTCGCCTGTCTCACCCACTGTTCCCCTCAGCAGTGTATTTCAGTCAGTCTGCCTGTCCTGCTCCCCACTGCCTCTGGTGAATCCTCTTACCCCCCACACCTCTGCCCTGTACCCCAGTTCTTATAAGCATGAATAAATAAATCTTGGGCCTCCTAGTGGCACAAGGGCTTAAGATGCAACCTATGAAGCTGTCCGCAGTCTCTGCAGCACGAGTTCAATCCCTGGCCATGGAGATACCCACATGGCCCAGCAGACCTCTGCTGACTTGTCCACTACTCCCCTCAGCAGTGTATTTCAGTCACTCTGCCTGTTCTGTTCCCCGCTGTCTCTGGTGAACCCTCTCACCCCCACCTTTGGTCTGTTCCCCAGTTTTTGTATGCATAAACACATACATTTAAAAATAATTAAATAAATCTTAAAAACAAAATCCATGCCTGCCAGAGTGTTAGGATTTGAGCTAAAAAGAACTTCAAATCCATTCTTATTTTGTAGATGAGGGTAAATAATGAAAAGAGCATCAGGCCAGTGATGGCAGAACCTAGACACAGCAGGTACCCCGACTCCCTGTCCTTGTTCATGCCCTGACGCCTGAGGGAGGACAGAGGCTGAGGGTTCCGGAGAGGAGCTGGACACTCCCCTCCTCCTGCTCGGCCCTCATGGAAAAAGCAGGAGCCAAATGGTGAGAAAAGTTCAGGCCACGGGAAGCTGTAAGTCTGTCTCCCATGACCAGTCCTTGCCCGGGGAGGGCTGTGCGCTAGGAGATGTGACCATAAGGCCGTGAGCCCTGATGACAACATCCTCTAGGAGGGGGACCATGTAGCAGAGGGTTCCTGTTTCTCCCCAAACACTTCAAACTTCTCACTGAAAGGATGTTGATATAGAGGGAAAATGAGGAATCAAGTTTAAAGCAAAAGGATACTTATGAGTCCTGGGTACTGAGGCGATACAATATATCATTATTGAAGCAACATGGAGGATTTCAGGACAGACGCCCTGTGGACACGCACAGGTGCAAGAGGAAGTTCTGCAGGTGCAGCCTGTGAGCACACGTGTGAGGACCTATGTAGGGTCAGAGACACGTGAAAGAGACAGAGATGTGGGTGAGAGACCCAGGGGAGCCTGACAATGGCAGCTGTTATCTTGATGTGGATTTGACATTGCTCTTGTCCTTCCAGACTTGCCTGGCCCCTCCTGCCCCTGTCCCATGGGTCACCAGTAGGTGCCATAGATTGTGGCAGGCTTTTGGGCCTCAGTGGTTTTGCTTTGAGCCAAGCCTGTTTGGCTGGACATTTACCCATGAGGGGACGGGTAGCTTTGGGTGCTTAATTGGGAATTATTTATCTATGTTCTTTCTCTTCTCTTTCCCTATTACACACTAATTCTCTATTGCACACTCATTGTGTTCAAGTTCTTTTATAACAAAGATGTTATGCGTTAGATTTTATCTTTAGGTAGCTGATGCAGATCCCATGTAGAGTGTACAGGCTTGAGGGCCCTGGGAACCCCTCATTCAGCCCGCTAACAGGACCAGACTTCATCCTCATGTGCCAGAGTTCCTTTCCCTCCACACCCTTCAACGGGTCATTCTCACAGGTGTGAGGTGGTAACTCATTGTGGTTTTAATTGGCATTTTCCTGACAGCACATGATGATAAACATGTATCCATGTACCTGTTGGCCACATGTGTGTCTTCTTTAGAAAAGTACCTATTTAGCTTCTCTGCCCCTGTTTTGATTGGGTTGTTTCCGTGTTTTGGAGTTCTTTGTAGATCTTGGATAGTAACTCCTTGTTGGATTGATGATGTGCAAATATTTTCTCTGACTCAATATTGTCTTTTCATTTTAATGATAGTTTGCTTCACTATGTAGAAGCTTTTTAGTCTCATGTGATTCCATTGGGTTTTTGGGTTTTTTTTTGCTTTTGTTTCATTGGAGCACAGAAGACATTATGGGCAGTGAAAATACTCTGATGGACACAGGTCATTGTACATTTGTCCAACAACACCCACAGAACAGACAACACCAGAGTGAACCCAAAGGGAAACCATGAGTTTGGCGACTGTGACGTGCGGGTCCATCACTGGTAACACACGTGCCAGTCTGGTCTTAACACGTGATTTGTTCGTGATGTGTGAGGAGTGTTATAAGTTGAGTAATGTAGTGTAATTTACTTTTGAAAGCATATTTCATGCACATACAAGAACATTTAAATAACACTCAAGGACACACATAGGTAAGTCACCCCCCCAACACCCCAATCATCTAGGACATCTGCTCAAAGCCAGTTAGTGATTTATCATTTCTCTTCTAAAATATATATATATATATATATATATATATATATATATATATATATATATATCTCCATGCTTCTGTCTGGACAATGCTTGTTTTCCTGTCAGTACAGGAGTTCAGGACACAGTGGGGGAAACATTTGCAAATCATGAATCTGATCAAGGACTGTATCTAGTATTTACAAAATAACGCTTAAAACTGAATGAGCAGAGAGAAATAACACAATTTTAAAAGGGACAAAAACAGTGTTGTAAATGAGTGGTGCCTCATTTGAAAAACGGACAAAAGACTTTAACAGACACGTCACCAAGAAGAGACACAGACGACAAGAAAGAACATGAACAGATGCTCAGCATCACAGGGCACTAGGGAAAGACAAAGGGAACAACAGTGACGCCATCACACCTGGTAGGGGCTGAAAAATGCAAACCCTGCACAGGTGCTGCCCAGGATGTGGACAACAGGAGCCTCAACACTGCCTGCAGGAATGCTAAAGGGTGCGGTCACTGTGAAAGATCTTTGACAGTTTCTTTGAAAAGCCAAAAACCTGACATATAGCCTAGCGCTCACTGCCCCAGCTAGTTACCCAAATAATTTGAAAACATATTTGGGGGCCTCCCTGGAGGTACAAGGGGTTAAGACGCAACCTATGAAGCTGTGTGCACTTGGGGAGGTGACACCCATGGTGCAGCAGACCTCTCTTGACTGGTCCACTGCTCCCCTCAGCAGTGTATTTCAGTCAATCTGCCTGTTCTGCCCCCCACTCTGTCTCTGGTGAATCCTCTCCACCCCCGCATCCCTGGCCTGTACCCCAGTTCTTGTATGCATAAATAAATAAATCTTTAAAAAAAGAAACTTTATATTAAAAAACTCTGCATGCATGTAAATGGTTTTTTCTCCTTTATTTTTTATTAAGATTTATTTTTTATATTCCCCATACAATTGCACCCCCCTTATTTTGACCCCAATCCCTCTTTTCCCCTCTCCCCCATAAGGTGTCTCTGGTTTATAGTTGCTTGTTGATTTTGATTTTTTCTTTATTATAGTTATTCATTTTCCTGGTCCCTTATTTAGGTTTTCTAGATTCCTGCTATGAGTGAGACCATCGGTATTTTTCTTTTTCTTTCTGGCTTATTTCGCTGAGCATGATCCCTTCCAGCGCCATCCATGTTGCTGCAAATTGCATGTGTTTATCTTTTTCGATTGCTGAGTAATATTCCATTGTGTGTATATAACATATTTTCTTGATCCAGTCATCTATTTTTGGGCATTTGGGTTGTTTCCATAACTTAACTATTGTAAATAGTGCTGCTATAAACATAGGGGTGCAGGTGCCCTTGAAATTAATGTTTCTGTGTCATTTGGGTAAATACCTAGGAGTGGAATCATGCATGTAAATGTTTATAGCCGCACACCCATAAGTGTGAGCTGCCCATAGTGACTTCCTTCCAAAGACAACAGCCTCTAAATAAATGGGAAAAAGAGAAGCTTTTCAGGAAGAAATCTGGGAAAGTGTGCCTTAGCCAGGTGTTGAAGGTTAACACCATCAGTGATGGGTCAGGTGGATATAATGAGCACTGCCGTGGTGAGTGGATGTCCCTGCACCCCTGGAGCCTTCTTCCCCAAACCCACAGTCCCAGTCAAAACAAAAAACCTAAATTGAGGGACAATAGTCCTGAGCAGTGCTCCTTGACGGAGGCTAAGAGTAGGAAATTTAGGGTGGAGGGGTCACAAGACCTGAAACTGGAGGTGGGGGTAGAAGTGATTAACATAGTCATTAAATCAATTATGGAAATGAAAATCGCTGTGGGCCAACTGCTATAGCAAGTATCAGATGCTACAGGAAGTATAAGGAGGTGCAGACCAGAGCTGGGATGTGGGGATGGAGCCATTGCAGAGACTCGCTGCTCCTGACAAATCAGCCCAGTCACACCATAGAAGTAATTAATTTAACAACAGATGACAATTCCACAAAGGAATGAGCCCTCCCAACTAGAACACTACCTCAGTGCCTTTTCTGCCCCAGGAAGATGCAGCTCTGCTCCCAAGGCTCCGCCTGGGGCCTGCAGGCTTCTGCTCACACACCCACCCTCTCCAAGGGCAGCTCCTCCTGCCTGCTGGTGTCTGCACAAGCATCCTCTTCTTTCCTTTTGTGTGTGTGTGTGTGTGTGTGTGTGTGCCCTCAAGCCACTGAGAGGAGGACTCTGGTGAAGCTTTTCATACAGGTGACCCAAGAACCCCCATCTGTGACCCCAACACTTCTCCCAAACATCACTCCTCACCAGTGTCAATGTTATAAAAACAAGGAAAGTCTGAGGAACTGTCATCCAGGCAAACTGGATGGGATTATGGAGCATCAAATGGACATTAGCGAAAACTGAAATGAAAGTATGGCGTTTAGTTATTATGTCAACATTGCTGCAGTAGTTGTTAAAAAAAAAAAAAAAACTGTACTCGTGTAGGAGGTTAACAAAATGGAAATGGTGTGGGATAAACAAGACCTGTACAGCCTTTGCAACTTTTCTGTAAATCGAACAGTATTCTTTAAATGTTATTTTTTAAAATACTCTCAATATTTAATAGGTTATAGAAGGAAATATTTTCTCTTTTCCAGTTTTCCCAGGTATCACCGTCCAGGGACTGGAGAGAGGGGTTGTGGGGAGAAAAGCTGGAAACCTCACACACAGGGCAGGCCCCGGAGTCTCCTCTCCTCTGAGCCCTGCTGCTCAGACTCCTCACAGAGCATCTCACCCCAGGACACCGCCCTCCAGGACCCCCAACTCTGCCCACCTCAGCCCCAGCCCCGTCCTGGCGGCTCCACCAGAATCCGGAGCAGCGCGGCAGCGCCCCCGTGTGGCCACAGGGCTGAGCACAGGAGCCCAGAGCCGCCCTTTCTCCTGCTCAGCCAGGCCCTCCCCAGGCTCCCTGGGCCCCCAGCGGCAGGACAGGGATCTGCACACAAGGGGGCGCCCAAGTCCAGTGTCAGGTCTGAAGTCCTCAAATTTTTTTGGTCCTATGGCCAAAGGACAAAGCAGGTTTCCAGGTCATAAAAGCTGATTCCCAGATTATGGGCTGATCTCCAAATAGAGAGTTTCCTTTAGTCTTGGATGGATCCTTGGACTCCAGAGTCTCCGTCATTTGTTTCTGCTTCTGCTTCCAGGGGTGAAATCACCTCCACCTGGGAACTAACGTTCAATTCTACCCAGGAGCCCAGGTCCTCGCCCAGGAAAAGGACAAGGTTCCAGGAAAACGCCAAGACCCGTGGGCCAACCACCCATCCACGTCTTACAGCAGGGGGGAGCAGGAGTGAACAGAGCCGGGGAGAGACCCGGGGAGCTGGTGGTCGTATGTGGTGTATCATTGGTGGAAGGGCCGCACCTAAGAGGAACAATAACTATAGAAAGATGACCCACGCTGTAATGAAATAAATAAATAAATATACATATTTAAAAAAATTTCCATCCCTGAATGAGGAGAGGGTCGAGGAGAGCCCCCAGGGAATGACCAGGAAAATTGGGAGGCTCCTGGAAATGGAGCAGAGGATGAAAATGGGGACTAGGAAAATGGGCCCAAACGGAGTGGTGGGGGCACCAGCGAAGGTGGGGCCAGGAAGGGGCAGCATTGGGGACACTGTGAGGGGAAGGTCTGTGTGGGTGATGCGGCTCTGGCTGGGGCTGGGAGAGACTCTGTCTCCCCTGGTGGGACTGCAGAGGGGCTGGTGCTGTAACTGACCAGGGAATCACTTAAGTTCTGGGCCTTTCCTGTCCGTGCAGGGCTGGTGTGACTCAAACACGCACACTCAGGCTTATGAAGGAGAGAGAGGAGGAGAGGACAGATGGTTTGGAGGAGGCCCCCATTTCCTGAGCCACAACATCCTCCCCAACTCCCCAATGCTGGGGTGGCAGGGAGATTCCTGGAATCAAGAGGAGGTGATTCAGGGAATCAAGAGGAGAAAGGCCTGTGCTGCTCTGGAGGGCCAGCCCTGGGGTCTGATTCTGGGGCTCCAGGGCCCCACTCCCAGCTAGCAGGTTAGAGTCAGCCTGGCTCACAGCTCCAGGCTGTTGACAGCCCCTCTGTGCCGTGACCCTGCAGACACTGCTCTGGGGATAGTATAAAGAAAACAAAAGAGTAAAACTAAATGGGAATCTAAAAACGGTAGAACTGATTTTTAAAAATCACGTATTTTGAAGGACACTTCAGAGGACATGGAATCCTTGTCTGACAGCTCATTGCTATCAGGACCTTGACCGTCATGTGAGCTACTCTGGCATCCACTGTTTTTTGCGAGAAAACAGCCATTGATCACTTTTTTGCCTCAATATTTTACTGGTTTGTACCAAATCACTTCCTACTTTGCACCTAAAACAAAGATCTGGTGTCTCCACAGTCTCTGAGGGGGAGGCGGCAGGAGGGGCCTCACACAGAGGCTCCAGCTCCTGGTCCCACGAGGCTGCGATGGGGACGAGATGTTGGCGGATCTGAACGGTCGTGATCAGCCTCAGAGCTCATGCATGTGGCTCCTGGAGAAAACCCTCAGGTCCTTGTCCTGTGGGCATCCCCTTAGCTGAGGGTCCACCATGTGCAGGGAGTCACCCCAGAGAGGAACCAGGAGAGGAGCCTGGGTGGGAAGTCTCAGCCCCTGTGAGCCTGACTCTGCACGTCCCTTCTGCTTCATTCTCCTCACAAGGAAGAGCCAGCGAGTCAGACACACTCACGGGGGGGAGTTGTCTCCCCTCATGTTTATCACAGAATTGATGGAAAATCAAAAACCAACACAGAAGACCTTCTGGGCACAAATTATTTCCATTCTGCCCACATGAAAAATAAGCTGCCTCCCACCCAAGGCCCCCAAAAGTCTCTCCCATCACAGAGGCAGCGTGACATCAGCATCTTATCACGTGACTCAGGGCCACACAGAAGAGGCTCCTTGAGAGCATCTGTGCAGTGAAGCCGTCTGTGCTCAGCTCCTCGTGGGCTGAGGCAGTTCCCTGCCCCACAAGCCCTCGATGTGGATACAGTGGAGGACAGACACAGGGCAACTTGTAGACCCATTTCTTAATATGGTTCTAAAGCCACTTAATTGAGATATAACTTATGACCATGAAGTCACTAGCTGAGGCTCACCTCTCATGTCCTTCCTGTAAGTAATGAGCAGGGCGACCCCCTCTGTCCTTGCTCACCGGGCACCAGCCAGCCCCCCACGGGCTGTTCCCTCCATGAGACCCTCACCCCCATCACTCCTCCCCAGGGCTTTGCTCCCATCCCACCATCTACACTGACCCCCTTAATGGACACGGGAACCCCCACACCCTTCTTTCCCCTGCTGCCCGGCCTGCTCCCTGCCTGACCTCCTCTCAGCCCCTCTACAGGTGGGGGTGTTACAGTTACAAATGAGCAGTCTCTTAGACAGGCATTAACAAGGTTGTCTTTCCCCTCCCCTATGTCCCTACAGGTTTGTCTTTGATGGGCATTAACAGGACTAAGAGTTTGTCTTCCCCCCATTTGTTGCAATTTCCCCCTTGTTTGAGAGATTTATCTTTATAACTCATCTCCCAGATGAGCATTCCTGCATTTCTTTCTTTTTCCATTTTATTATTATTATTTTTTATTATTTTCCTTTTTTTTTAAAGATTTATTTATTAATGCATACCAGAACTGGGGTATAGGCCAGAGGTACGGGGAAGGGGGTGGTGAGAGGATTCACCAGAGACAGAGAGGGGAACAGAACAGGCAGACTGGCAAAATACACCGCTGAGGGGAGCAGCGGGCGAGACAGGAGAGGTCTGCTCACCATGAGGGTATCTCCCTGGCAGGGCTGGGATCGAACTGGTGCTTCAGAGGCTGTGGACAGCTTCACAGTGTTATGCTTAACCCCTTGCGCCACCATAGAGGCCCCATTCCTGTATTTCAAGGAAGAGAAAGTGAAACATCTGCTATTGAAGAAAAACAAGCTGGTGCCTGCCTATCTCCATGCTCACCCCTTCCCCCTTCCCTTTGCAGATCCTTGCCAGTCTTCCACTTTTTTCCCTTTGTATAAATACCCCTGCCCTCTGCCAAAGAGCAGGACGGTGGTCTTTCAGACATGAGTCGGCTGCCCTCCTCATTTTGTAACAGGGTGGTCCCCAGGAAAGGGGGAGGTTCCCTGACCCACCCAAGGGAGGGTGGAGCTGAGCAGGGAGAGAAGAAGCAGCAGAAGAGACAGAGGAAGGAAGCAGAATGGAGCCAGGAGACCTGGAGGAGGTGCATGGAGCCTAGAGACACGTGAAGAAACTGCGCTTGTCTTTTGGTCATGGCCTGGGTGACACAGATGTGGGTGACACCTGTGGGGAGGTGACCATGGCAGCTTTTATCTTGATGTTGATTTTGCTGTTTTCCTTCCAGGCTTGTGTGGTTGTTTCTGGCCCTTTTTTGTGGTTCCCCACTGGAAGATGCTTTAGACTTGTGGCAGGCTTTGGGGCCTTGTTCTGGGCCGATCCCATATGGATGGACTTTTACCCACGAGGGGACGGGTAACTTTGGGTGCTTCATTTAGAAACTAGACTCTTCGCCTTACCTATATTGTTTCCTAGTTTTATTAAAGTTCCTTCCCATTAAAGTCTCCTATGTTTTGTGTTGATGCGGCGGATGGCAGAACCCAATTAGAATAGGCAGGTTTGCGGGGTTTGGGCTGCCCCTCTTCCTGTCCTATAACAGATTTGTCAACAAATTAAACCGCTTTCCTTTTCCTCAAACTCTGTTTCCTTTTATTGGCTGAGGGAAACTGAGGCCGGCGTTCAGTATGGGGGGGGGATGGGTTTCTTGTCTTTATTATGCACCGACTCCTCCAAGAAAGCAGCTCTGTGAATACAGCGAATCTGTTTGTTTTATGCACAGCACATGGCACATAATATATAGATATTGGTGGAGTGAAATGAATTAATAACTGACAAGTGTTTCTGATACAAATAAATCAAAAGCAAAAAAATGAGGTGAAAGGTATTTTCACATTTTAGACAGCTGATTTTTTAAAATCCATAAATCCCTGACTGAGTAATGTCATCCCTGCCCCCATGTTCCAGCTCAGAGACTGCTCTGAACTGTGTCGTCACATGAGTGGTTGGGGAGCACCCCCAATTTCGAGAGCCAGGGCCCCCATAGGGCTGTCCTTCCTGAAGGAAGAGCTCCCAGAGCCCCTGGGCCCCACCCACTGAGGGAGACCTGGAGGGACACACTCACCTGGGGACCCCCATGGGGCAGCTGGAGGAGGAGAAACAGGGAGGGAGGAGGCAGAGCACAGAGTTGGGGCAGGAGCAGGCTCCATGTCCTCAGGGCTGGGGAGAGACAGGGCAGGAGGCAGCCAGGCCCACACAGAGGATCAGGCAGCCAGGAGCTCTAGGCTCAGGGGGGAGCAGGGCCCAGGGACACCCCCACCAGCAGAAGCAGGGCCCTTCCTAGTGACCCCTAGGCCTTGAGACCAAGAAGTACAGACGTAGCTCTTCTGAAGGCTGCTGAGCCTCTTTGCTGCTAGAACATGAGGTTTATTGGAGAAAAACATCCTCCCTTCCCTTCCCACACTGTGGAACAACACCCCAGACCCACACTGCTCAGAATACCAGGCCCTCCTTTCCCTGCACCTGGGCCTGGGGTGCAAATTGCCCTTCCATCCCCATCATCACACCTGGTGACTCCCCAAGACAGAGGCCCAGACCCAGGCCCCCATGAAGGACAGGCAGCGCCTGCTTGTGGTCCTGTCCCCCTCAGTGTGAGCAGGTGTCCCTGAGAAGCATCAGGACACAGGACGTTATCCCCCAGGAGTCGGTCCCCCCAGGGTCCCTCTACAGACCCCTGTCCTGCTCTGTCTGCTTGTTCAGTTCACCTGAAGGTCAGTCCCTCCCCAGCCCTGACCTGCCAGGGACAAGGACGAGGTCCTGCCCCAAACACAGCAGGAGCCCGGTCAGATCCCCACTGAGGGCTTCCAGGCTTCCTCCTTGTCCTTGTCCTTGCTAACTCCTGGTGGGGGAAAGTGGGGGGGGGGCGGATTTCTACCCCAGGGTCAGGGACCTGCTGGGACAGAGCAGCAGAGAAGGGGAAATGAGTCCTGATCAGAGAAAACACACTCAGCCTGTTAGCAGGGAGAATGAGGGGCACCCCTGGGCCCCAAGCCTGCATGCTCCTTCTGGGTTCTGCCATCGGCCGCATAAAGGCAGAGCACACTCCTGGCGTGAGCTCCCAGTAGAGTCCCGTGCGGGGAAAGATGGGATAACAGTTTCCCAACCAAACACTGAAAGTTACCCCCCACCCCCACCCCAGGGTAGAGGACCAGCCAGACTCCCTGGGGAGAGGCCCAAGCTGCAGGATGTGGCCCCCCTCACCCCAGCTCTCAGCCCAGCCCAGCCCCCAGCTCCAACCACCCCAGGGGGAGGGGAGCAGGAGGGAAACTTGGACCCAAAACTGCCCCAGGAGGACACACCCAGAAACCTCATCTCCCCCCCAATGCTGCCCTTGGGCCCATGTGGGGAGGAAAAAGAGGGGGAGGAGGTACAGAGCACAAGGTGGGTGTCCCTGGACAACCCTGGGGGACACTGGATACCCTGCAGGAAGGACACTCACCCCCTTCACCGCCTCTCCAGCTCCTCAGAGTCTGTACCTGCTGCTTTCTCAACACACACTGTTCCCTGTTCCCTGTTCTGTCTTGTCAGATACAAATTGTCCTGATCCTGATGGGTTAATCCTTTACTTCCCTCTTTAATGGACATATACCTCTAGCTTTTTTAATTGTTTCAAGTGCTTTTGAAATAGTTTCAGGTAAATACCTAAGGTTGCCCAAATACCGTGGAGAAGGTAAAACGAATTGTGAATTGAAAATACAACTACTGAGGGGAAGAATAAACCCCTTTCTCCAACGTGCCATCCAGTAAACTTCATGTTGACAAGGTTAGGATGAGGGTCACAAGGAAAGCCTCTTCCATAAACGGTGCTGCAGGAGGCCTTGTAGCCCCAGCCAGATAAACTACTGGCAAGCAGCGAAGCTCAAAGCGAAGCTCAAAGGGCCTCACACCGTGGGGCGGAAGATTCCTTGTGCCTCACACCGTGGGGCTGAGGATCTAACATCCCTTCACTTTTTGTTCTTGATCATAAAAGGAGAAAAATTTCCCAAAAGGTACATCAGGCACTACATTATATGCATCAATATACAGTAAATATACGGCACGGAAAATCATCTCTTAAAAACTAATTATTAAACAATTTGGCCCACTTGACAATGGGAGACAAGTTATTGAACATGCCTGACAAGCAATCCAGCACAACAATTCTAGTAAGTCCTTCTTTTGCCTTCCCTTGAAGTTTCTTGGGAAAGTTCTTAAATGAAGCTATTTGTGTTAAGGAGTTTCTAGGTAGAGGAAGTTCTGATAGCTGAGTAGCAGCCGGCCCCTGGTGTGAAGGCCAAGAGAGTAAGAAAAGTTCTTTCTTTGCTTAGGCTTTAGCTGATGGGAATGTTCCAGTGGCTATCAATTGTGTGGCTATTGTTTAGCTGAAACAATGAATTTTAGTGTAAGACTTAGTTTTTTATTAACCTTGAAGGTTGCCTTCTTGCTGAGAGCACGGAAAAAGAGATGCACTAATTGTTTCTGTTTTGTTTCTATGCACATGATAATGTAATCTCACTGCTTGCAAAAAATGTATAAATAAAGAACGTGCTGAGCCTTTCAGCAGAAGATACTAACACCTCACCAAGTGTCGGTGTCTTCTCATTCCCTTCCCCTCAGTCCCTAAGTTTCAGATCATTCGTATTCGCAGACGCCGTGTCATCCTTTCAGGAACCCTGACATGACATTTTGCCAGAGGCTGGTCCCCGGCAAAACGGTGCTGGGGACACTGGACAGCCACGTGCAAAAGAATGAAACTAGACCACTGTCTCCTACCTCACACAAAAATCAACTCAAAATGGATAACAGGGTGGGATGTAAGACCAGAAGCCATAAAATCCATGGAAGACAACAAGGACAGAACGCGCCATGACATACATTTCAGATATCTTTGTGGCTCCAGCCCCTGCAGCAAGGAAAAGAAAAGGGAATATAAAACAAAAGGGACAGATAGCAAATATCTACAAGTGTGAGAGGAATAGGCCTGGGTCTGCTGCCTGTCACCACCAGAAAGCCACAAGCAGAGTCAAGAATTGAATCTATAAGCACTTTCACTTCTCAGATCACAGGCCATTGATCTGAGAGAATGGGGGGACATCGCACCGTTCCCCCATTTCATCTCCAGCTGGCCTTGTTATAATCAGTTACATAAAGACAGTCACAGCAAACAGCCATCAGAATAGCCCGTCACAGTTGCTGCTCCTGGTCTCCAACACGTCCAGACTCTAGAACTTGCTATCAGCACCTGACTTCACCCAGGTACTACACTACCACAGTCAGTTTGCATGAATTCAACAGGAACAGAAATTAATATGCAGACCTTTTAATTTTGCTTTGTTGGAACTTCACATAGGAACCCTCAGACTGAGAGCTCCTAAAGCCAGGAGTCAGGGCTCAGGACCATGCCAAGATCTTACTATCAGTCTTGGCCTGCGGCACCTGTATCTTCGGGGAAATCCCTCTCGAGGCTCCCAAGACATCTGGGGTTTCTGGACCTATCAAGGCGTTGCCTTCTTTACCATCATGACAGACCCTTGTACCCCTAAAACAGGTGCAAGTTTACTGTTTTCTTAGGCTCTGAGATCAGTCTGGTTTCTGAAAACACAACATTCCAGACAAAGCCTTGGTAAAATACCCATATTTCCAATTGTCTATTAAAGAGAAGGAGAAGAAGAACTTTATTGGATTTATGCAAACAAACATTTTTTTTAAAGATGTATTTATGTGTAGAAGAGCTGGGGTGTAGGCCAGAGGTGGGCGGGGTAGGGGAGTGAGAGGATTCATCAGAGACAGAGGTGGGAACAAAACAGGCAGATCTACTGAAATGCCATGCTGAGGGGAGCATCGGGCAAGAAGGGAGAGGTCTGCTGCGCCATGTGGGTAGCTCCCTGGGCAGGGATTCAACTCAGGCCATCACGGTGTCTCTTCCACATGTTTCCTTCCATGCCTCTAAGTTGCTGGTTCAAGTCCAAAGCCAAGAAGCAAGGTGGCCTTCTCTACATATCTCTCTCCTGTGAGTCCTTTCGGTGCTCTCTGTGCTGACAAACCTTTTTGTTTTGAGCAAATCGTCCATCAAAACAGCCCATCACAGCTGACACTCCTGGTGTCCGTGATGATCAGCCCCAGAACTTGCTGACAGACATCAGAGGGTGTCAGTGTCCGGCACTCTTTGGGGCATCCACAGGGCAAGATCTCAGTTTAAAACAAGAGCTTTAGTTCAAAGAAAACAGATCATGAGTCATGTAGCGTGTGCGTGCAGCCTGTGTGTGTGCAGATTCCTGTACTAGGTATGGGCCCTTCCTCCCTGGCCTCCTCTTAGAAAGACAGAGCTAAGGCAGAGCACAGGGCACTGTCTGTGGTTCTCACCTGTGCACTCAATTGCAACCACTCAGGCTCAGGGAACAGCAATGAGGTTTCTCTAATGTATAGGAGAGCAGGGAAATAAAGAGTTTCTAAGGCCTCCATGGCCAGCTGTGTCACCCCAGATAGTGTCCACAGTATCTGATAGTCCTAAATTAAGGCTGCCTGTGTAAGGTGGTACAGTCCCGCCTGGGAGGGCCTGGAGGTGGGGGCACAGCCGCAAGCACTGGATCAGGATCCAACTCACAGTGGCAGCAGGAGGTGCTCCCAGGGGGTGCTCACCTCTAGGAGACACCCCAGCAGGCACAGCCACAGTCTGATGGCCTGGCTGGATGGGAAGGAGGCAACAGCACCTGGAGGTGGTGTCGGACAATCAGCAGCAATGACAGGTCTCAAAGGGGACCTTGCTGCTGTAGCCCCAGTGGGCTGCATGCCCTGGGGTGGTATGTCGGGGTACAGAGAGCCTCTGCTGTCAGATTGGCTGCCGCCTTTGTCCATGACACTGATGGTGGCTGGTGGTAAAGTGCCCACCCACTGTCACCCACTGCCACTCCCGCTGCTGGTTGCAGTGGGCACAGCTGTCAGGGTGGCCGGGCCCTGTCCTCAAGCAGCAGCCTCCTGTAGCCTGCCAGGGTGGGTGGGCACCATTCAAACCCAGCTGTGTCCCCAGCTCTCATCCCTAGCCCAGCAAGGTGGCCTCAGCGAAGCTGTCTTGTGGCACCCACTGCAGGGCGGTAGCGCTGCCCAGAAGCAGCTCCTCTGGGGGGCAGATGGGGAGCCTAAGCCCTAGGGGCTGCCCTATAACAAGAGTAACAAGGATTTTTAAGTATATATCTATTTCTTTGACGAGGCTTTGCAATGGTGATATAAGGGTTTTTGTTCAGGTAAGCTAAGGGTAAAAGAACACCAGGATTTTTAGATTAACTGAACAGTCTTTAATATGTAACAAGAAACTAGAGAAAGCAGTTTTGAATACCTTAATTTTTATATATGAAAGTGTTATAGGGCAGCCCCGAGACAAAACGGGGTGCCTGACTGTGGGTCCTCACCCGCGCGCTTAAAAGGACTTATCAATGCTCTACTGCAGGCACACGCGAAAGGTTAATAAAAGGTTTATTTACAAGGGAAGGGCAAATGAGGAAATGTACAGCTCAGGGAGAAAAGTGGGAGACAAAGTTTTAAATCCGTCCTACCCGATCCGCCGATCTGGAATCCCAAATGGCACTCTGAGAGCTGGCCGCCAGCCAGGAGCTGTGATGCCAGGTGGCGAGTGACAGAGCAAGAGAGACCCCAAGGCCCACGTGTTTGGTTTTTATACCCAACCTGGCTGCTTAACTCCACCCTCAGGTCCCAGCCACCTTCCCTTTGGTGGTGACGGGATTTGTCTTTCCCAGTGTCCTGATGGCTTTGGTCTGGAGTGGGGGTGGGGTCCACAAAGCCTGCATGGGATTAGCTCAGGACATCCTTTCCCCCTAACAGAAAAACTAATGCTTGGTGTTACATAGGTGCACTACTGATATTTAAGTTAACTGAAATATTTT
This sequence comes from Talpa europaea, assembly GCF_964194135.1. Classification (NCBI taxonomy): domain Eukaryota; kingdom Metazoa; phylum Chordata; class Mammalia; order Eulipotyphla; family Talpidae; genus Talpa; species Talpa europaea. The sequence continues at coordinate 120,305,140 of NC_140068.1, read as the reverse complement.
ATAGTAAGTTATTTGAGCACACATTTTTTTTACTAAAATCCCTCTCTCAGACCTTCAATACTTTCTTTGGCTTTCTTGCTTTTGAGGACCATTTCATTACAAAGATACCATCTTTAAATTATTTTAAGGACCTCTAAAATAGCCATTTTCAATACATTCCTTTCTTTTTAAACACACACATATATTTTGGAGTTTTGTACCTATAACCCCTAAATATGCATAATATTTTCAATATTATATTGAAATATTTTATATATGAAATATATTTCAATATTTTCAATATTTCTAGATAGATAGATAGAGTTGAAAAATCAAAGTTATCTGAATAAATATAATAAAAACCAATAACTATGAAGATGAATCAGGCATGGACTCTGTTCCAAGACAACAACTTTGTTCATATGCAGAATATAGAAGAACCAAAAAAAGGTCAGAAAAAAAAACCCAAACCAAAACAAACCCTGGACATATGATTGCGGAAAGGAGGCTACTAGAGGGGGAGGGAGGGTGAGAGCAGAGTGTTGGGGCTACAGTGGATCTGGGGAAGGACTCTGGGTGCTGGGGTGGAGGGGGTGGTGTGGTCACTACCTCTGAAGAGATGGGAGCCTGTTCCCTACATGAAATGAAATGTAAATCACCGTGACTGCGATTTGAAAAACAGCCCTCAGCAAAGGGACAGAGAGTGGAAGAGAAAATTACCTGCTTTGGTAACACAGATCCGAAGAGATGTGAGATTATTCCCCTAAATCACACACAGTACTGTACATCAGTGTCGCTTCAATTAAAAAAATTAAAATATCCCTGAGGAAAGGCACAGGGAGTGGAGGCACAAAGCATCTGCTTTGCGGTCTCCAGGGTGTGGTCATCAAGGGGCTGCAGAGGGAGGCTGTGGGGAGAGAAGATGGCGCCTCAGACACAGGGCAGCTCCAGAGCCTCCTCTCCTCTCCCCCAGTCCCCCCACCCCGGCCTGGTGCCAGGGCTGCTCACAGGGCAGCTCACCCCCTCCCCCAGGGATGCTCAGCCCCAGCTCACCCTCTCAGCCTGAGGCACACACACCCAGCCTCTCCCCTGGCTGCCAGACTAGGACAGCGCCGCAGCGCCCCCGCGTGGCCACGGGGCTGAGGACAGCGCGCAGGTACCCTCTGGTCTCCCAGGTCTTCTGGGGCTCCCAGAGGAACAGAACTGTGCACACAAGGGGGAGACTCCATCCAGAGTCAGGTTCTTTGTCTGAACTGTTTCCCCAAAAACAGGCTGACATGCTGGTCCCTCTCCACTAATAGCCACAGACTTTGTTTCAGGGAGGAGCAGGTCCCCAGGCCATTACAGCTGGATGCAAGGACCAGGGTGGCCCCACAAACATACCAGGTCTCCTCAGTCTCCTGGGATGAGACCTTGACCCAGGGTCACTTGTTTCCCTGCTGACTCCAGCATTGAGGCTCCTTCCCCAGGGAATCAACTCTAAACTCTTCACCCCTAGGATGGGCTGGAGGAGGGAAGAGGTCATGGGCTGGCAAGAGGGGAGGCTCCTGGAGGGGTGCAGAGAGGGAGGAAATAGGGGCTTTAGGGGAGGGAGGCCAGAAGGAATGGAGTGGGAGGCCCAGAGAGGATGGGGCCAGGGAAGGGGACACTGGATGGGAGGGATGGTCTGTGTGAGGAGAGGCCCAGGGGCTCTGGCTGTAGAGTCTGTGTTATCACCCAGCAGTGACCCCCTAGGGGAAGTGAGTGTGGGGGTGAGGGATCTGCTGGCTCTGTGCTGACAGCTCTGTAGCTGACCAGAAACTGTAGTGAAGTTAAAGGCATCTCTGCACTGCAGGTGTGGGGTGACTCATATTCAAGGGGAAGGCAGGAAAGGAAGAGGGGAGTGATAATTGAAGGGATTCCCCTCTTCCAGGGCAGGACCCCCTTATACAGGGGTGACAGGAAGAATCAAGAGGGACAGCACAAGGCCTGTGCCACCTGCTGGGGGCAGCTTGAGCCCTGACCAGGGATCCCAGAGCCCCTCCCTGTGCGGGGACCTCACAGCCCAGTCTGAGGCCATCTCAGCTCACAGCCCTCAGGCCCTGGGTACCGTCTCAGGCACCAGGAGCCCCTGCACCAGGAGGAGTGGCCCAGGCCTTGGACTCCCTGTTCCTGGAGCACAGAGGGCAGGGGTGGGAGGAGCCTGGAGTCTGAGGTGGCCACAGGAGATGAGCCAGGAATAGAAGCTTTTTATTTAACTTCTCCCTAGAACAGAATGTGTCTCCCCATCCCCACCCTCCAGGCCAGGTGTCCACACTCATACCCAAGATGGGCCCTCACACCCAGGGTGAGACCACCCACCTTTGGAGCCTGGAGGGCGGCCCTTCCCCCCTCCCTAGCCCTGGGAGCCCAGGCCTGGGGTCCTGTCTCTTCTCCCTCCGGGACAAAGAGGCAGGGACCTGCTGTCTGGGTCCCTCAGGCCTCGCTCCTGCCACCTCCTGCGATGAAAGTAAAGGTTTGCGTTTCTACTTTCTATTTCCTTGGCATATCCTTTCACCCTTTCACTTTTAACCTATTTTTGTTTGTATAGAAAGTCTTTCTAGCATATATAGACTGCAGTCTCCTTGATATTATCCAGTCTGAGAATCTCAGGCTTTTGATTGGAATTTTAGTTAATTTATTTTTAACATGATTTTTGATATAGTCAGATTTGAGTTTATCATTTTGATATTTATTTTTCAATTGTCTCACATCTTTTTCTATTTCATCTTTTTCTACATTTCTTTGATTCAAGCAATTTTTTTTCTGTGAAACTAATTTTTTCTTTAAAGATTTATTTATTTATGCATACAAGAATGGGGGTACAGGCCAGAGGTGTGGGCGGTGAGAGGACTCACCAGAGACAGAGTGGGAAACAGAACAGGCAGATTGACTGAAATCCACTGCTGAGGGGAGCAGCGGGTGAGTCAGGAGGGATCTGCTGCGCCATGTGGGTTTTTCCCTGGCTGGGGATCGAACTCGTGCTGCAGTGCCTGCAGTAAGCTTCATAGCTTGCATCTTAACCCCTTGCGCCACCAGGGAGGCCCCTAGAATCTCAGATTTTTGATAGGAATTTAAGTTAATTATTTTTAACATGATTTTTGATATGGCCAGATTTGAATCTATCATTCTGATATTTATTTTTTAATTGTCTCACATATTTTTTTATTCCATTTCATCTTTTTCTACCTTACTTTGATTCAAGCAAATATTTTTTTCTGTGAGATTAATTCTTCATGTGACTTTAGATATATTTGTTTCAATACCTTTTACTGTGGTATTTAAGTCTGTATCTTTAATTTTTCAATATCTACTTAATTGAACTACATCCCATAAAATATAGGAAATTTACAGCAATATAGTGCTGGGAGCCATGCTACTCATGTTGTCTGACAAGGGTCGGGGCATGGGGCAGATTCCTAAAAAGTCAGGAATCTCGTTAGCTGACTCCTGCTAGATTTTCCTCATTTGTTTATGTCTAGTTTCTATCAATTTCTGAATAACCAATTTGACGGCAAATGGCACTGTGTGATTCACTGATTCATGGATAGCTAGCATGCAAATTCTTGACATAGGAAACCTACCAAAAGGGGAAGGAGGCAGATCTTTGAGAATGGCCCAGGAGAACAACCAGCCTAGCAGGCTGCCAGGCCTTGTATAGCTATGCTTACTAAGGAAGCAAACTTGTCTTTTACTTACATGTCCATGTCTATGGTCCTTTAGGAGGGAAAGAGTTCCTTTTCAACAAGAATTCCCTTTTACCTTGGCAGTTCCTTTTTCTTTAACAGTTCCCTTTCAGTGACAATGGGTATGGTAGCTGTTGGAGTATGCATTCACGAATAAGTCAACAACAATTTTGTGACTGGTTGAGCTAATAACCATGGCAGCAGAAATAATACACTTGGAAACAGTCAATGTTACAACTACTGATATGTCCCGTATTAACCATTCTGAAAACCAAAAACTATAACCATCTCCGGCCCTGCCTCTGATGAAATATTTGTAGTTCCTTAAAACAATAATCAACAATCTTACAAAAAAAGAAATTTTCCCTTGATCTTAAAGTTAGATACAGAAACTAGGCTGACTAAATAGTATAGCAGTAATAAGTAGAAAAACTCTTCTGTTAGATTAGGAGAATTCCCCCCTTAATTGAGAGCTTGGGCCTAGGGAAGAGTCAGTGCAGCTTGTCTGGCATTGACGCCCTCCAGGTGTTAGGGGGAAAGGATGTCCTGAGCTAATCCCATACAGGCTTTGTGGACCCCACCCCCAGTCCAGACCAAAGTCATCAAGACATTGGGAAAGACAAATCCAGTCACCACCAAAGGGAAGGTGCTGGGACCTGAGGGAGGAGTTTAGCAGCCAGGTTGGGTATAAGAACCAAACACATGGGCCTTGGGGCACTCCCTCTGTTGCTCGCCTCACATCACAGCTCCTGGCTGACGGCCAGCTCTCAGAGTGCCATTTGGGATTCCAGATTGGCAGATCGGGTAGGACGCATTTAAAACTTTGTCTCCCACTTTTCTCCCTGAGCTGTACATTTCCTCATTTCTCCTTCCCTTGTAAATAAACCTTTTATTAACTTTCGTGTGTGCCTGCAGTAGAGCATTGATAAGTCCTTTTAATCGCGCGGGTGAGGACCCCACAGACAGGTACCCCGTTTTGTATCAGGGCTGCCCTATAACACAGGCCCTTCTTGGTTCCCTAATATTGAATTAATATATTATTATTATTATTTTAAAAGTAATTGCTGCTTAAAAATATGGAACGCTTCACGAATTTGCATGTCATCCTTGCGCAGGGGCCATGCTAATCTTCTCTGTGTCGTTCCAATTTTAGTATACGTGCTGCCAAAGCAAGCACTAATATATTATTGATACCGGAATTGTCAGGCCTAGTCTCCCAGCCAGGAACGGATCCCAGGCTGCAGGGCAGCGCTGAGTCCCAGCCACTAGACCCCCACGGGTTGGTGTCTCACGAAGCCACAGCAGGAATTTCGCAGACTCTCAGGCAAGCAAGCGAGAAGAGGCAGGTTTGTTTAGAGAAAGAAAAAGTTTATTGAGGAGAAAAGAAACAGAAATAAAGTGAGACTCCCAGGCCAGGAAACCAGGCCAGGGAGGGGCAAGGAAGCCAAAGTGGAGTCCTGTCTCAGGGAATATAGACCTTATTTCCCTCATTATTTCCAAGCTCCACCAGTCTCTTTGTGATTGGTAGTTCTGGGCTGCCTCACTTAATCTGCTACTGAGCGGGGGATCTTTACATTCCTTATCTATTGAAGAAAACCAGGCTGGCACGCACCGGTCTCAGTGCTGACCCCTTCCCATCCCCCCCCCCCCCTTGCATAAATCTCCTGCACTCTGACAAAGGGGAGGACGGTGGTCTACCAGACAGGAGTCTGCTGCCCTCCTCATTTGTCCATACATTAAACCACTCTCCGTTTCCCCAAACTCCACCTCCCCTTATCACCTGAGGGAAACCGAGGCCAGAGTTAACAATGTTGTCCTTGGTCCTGGGATGTTTATTATTCCCAGTGGAATTCCTTAAATTCCTCTCATTGTCCTTATCTCTGAAGCCTTCCTCAATGCTCAGAGGTCCCCACCTGCACTGTCCTTGAGGCTGCCTCATCCTCCCTAATTTGCCCTCGGATTCATTATTAAAACCATATACTATTAGATAATGATTTCTATATAAAAGCCTTCTGTTTTTTGCTTTAATCATGGTTATATGTCAGTCTAAACTTTATAGGTTAGTTAGAAAAAATCCCTCTGTCTCCCTTCCCCCAGGTAACTCCCTGTCCTTTGTTTCCCTGCCCTTAGTTAATCCTTCACCATAGTAAACATAGAAATGTTAGTTTCAGTCACATGAGTTTTTACTAGTAATAAAATAGTTGTTTAAAATAAATGACTGTTCTAAGAACACTTTTGTTTAAGCAACTGTGCCTTCTTCAAAGAATGTTACAACCTCTGTTAAAGGGCAAATGAACCCCTGGTGGTTCTAGAGGAAGAAGTGATCATTGTTTTCTTCCTTCTCTAGTACATATGCTTATTTTTTTTTTTAATAGAGACAAGTATTATTTATTTATTTGTTTGTTTTTGTTTATACAAGCACTGGGTACAGTCAGAAGCGCAGGAGGTTGAGAGAATTCACTAGAGCCAGAGCGGGGAGCAGAGCAGGCGGAAGGACCGAAGTACACTGCTGAGGGGAGCAGCGGGCGGCAGGAGAGGTCTGCGCGCCATGTGGGACCCTCCTCCGGTGGCCGGGGAGCAGCCGGGGATCGAACCTGCGCCGCAGAGGCCACGGGCAACTTCGCAACCCAGCGCTCAACCGCTGCGCCACCGGGGAGGCCCTAGTACATATGCTTATGTACCTTGTAATGTATAAATTAAGGGCTGCTGAGACCCTCAGCAGAATGATGTCCCCACCCTGATCAAGTGTTTGCATCTCCTCACTCCCCCTCCCTAATCTCTCAGATTTGTCCACGCCCTCTCATCCTTACAGGAACACAGGCACCCCTGACATGACAGTTTGCCGAAGCTGCCCACACCCCGCCCCCCGCAATATAGGTCTATTTAACCACCTTAATGTTATTATTGTAATATATATATTAAACCAAAATACATTTAAGCCAAATAAAACTTTATAATACAAAAAATTTAAGCAATCGTATCAGTTCAATAAATTAAAACAAGTCTACAGAAAAACAGTATTATGTGTGTGTCTGTTGTTATTTATTGCTGTAAATGTGTGCTATAAATGTGTTAGTTATTGCTATAAATTTCCCTCGACCTGGAAGAATTCCTTTAAAATTCCTTAGGACAGAACTGCTAGCAATGAATTCTTTGTTTTTAATTACTATAGCATATTTACTGCTGGAGACCAGCCCCAGCTAGAAGTCGTGCCAGGGATCTCAGAAAGGAGAGGATGGAGTCGGTGAAAATTTTCTCTCAAAGGGCTGAGGGGAAGTGGAGCGATGTAGGAATGAGGAAGACACAAACACTTAGTTCGTGCAAGTATCTCCTACTGAGGGTCTCAGCGGGTCTTTATTTATACCTTAAGGCAAGCAGTGGGATTACATCAGCGTGAGCATTGAAGCAGAGCAAAGACAATACATATTTTCTCATGATCATGTAAAGACTCTCTTGGCCTTATACCTGTAGGTCATTTTTTTGGTAACCTAAGAACAATTAGTTTCCTAGGTACAGCTCATTTACTAGCATGATCAACAGCACAACATTTGGCAACATTTAAACTTTCCCAATTACAAACGTGGGTGTAAAGTTCCTATTCTATATTCAATTACTACAATCAATTTATTTCCTAGCACTCAATTAACTTGGTTAATTTATTTATTACTTCAAAGTGGTTTAAAACAATTTATCAGATCTACGTAAGTTCTACTGAAGTCTAACTCTTAACTAGAAATTCCTAGCCTCCACACAGGCGAATTATTGCGAATTATTGACCTCATATACCAGGAAATGTATTGTTGCTGCAAACAGGTACCCCCTATGGTTTCCGAGCAAAGCTGGTTCAGGGCAGCTTGTTCTCCATAGTTCTCAAGGCCAAAACATTTCTTTCCTAACTATACCTTAAACAATTTTTTTACTTCTTTTGTGATAGTTCATGTGTAAGAACAATAAGCCAATTGTTACCTGGGTCCGAATTAGGTTTTCACAGGCCAATTTGTAACTAACTTCAGCATTAACCAAGAACAAAGAGGAGAGCATTACCAGGCGTTGCCATGGAGACTCCCTAGTTCAGATCTTCTTTGGGAAGTTTGAGAACTTTCTTCTTCTGGGAAGTACAACTTTCCCTCTTCAGGGGAGCACAGGAACTCCCCGCTTCTCAGGAGTCTCCCCCAATCCCAAACTTTGTCAAGAGACAGCATGGGAGGCGCAGCCTGCCGCAATTTACTTTGTCTTCTTTCTTGCCATTTTTTTCTTAACATCTTTATATGAAATAAAATTTACCAATTTTAGATGGACAGTTGGGTAAATATAAATAATAGAATCCTGGAACTACCATAGAGCACAGACAGCACAGCCCCCTCATCCTAAAACGTCCCCCTCAACTTTAATTTGTTTTTTTTTTAATTTATTTATTGTTGTATTTTCATATTGTTGTTCATTTTTGAGGAATGTTGATTTCTCCCCTCAGGTGTTGTCCCCATAAAATTACCTCCACCAGGACACCCGGGAACATCACCACACCCCTCCCATTTTGATCCCTTTCTCTCCCTCTCCCCAGATGAATGTCTCCAATGTATAGTTTACCTGCTAGTTTTGTCTGGAAGAAGCCCCCATCCCTCGTATGGTTTCCTTATATTCTTCCCACAAGTGAAGCCATCCTCCATGACGTGAGTCCTCTGCTCACTAGAGGAGGCAGCAGAGACCCAGAGCTCGGTGTCCCCTCCCACATCAGGAAGAGGTCATCCCCCAGCCCAGGGCACCCCAGGCACCTTACCTTCTTGCCAAGCGCTCTCTGGGCTCCGAACCCTGATCATCTCCTGCACCCACCCTCTGCCCGGGACTCCCACGTCACCCGCTCTCCACGGGGATGAACACTGCCCACCTCTACACATCAGTGTCAAAAGCCACCCCTCCAGCCTCCAGACCCTTCAGAGCCAACTGCTCCCTCAGTTGCCACATCCCACCTTGCCGCCTAGCAAAGTGTCTGCTGCCAAGGGCCCATGGGAGACGGGTAAGTGTCCAGTTGATTTTTAAAAGACAGTGGGGGAGGATGTCCCAGTCACTCATCTCTGGTGAACCTCACGCACTTGCAGTTCTGCTACAAAACTCACCTAAGTCCTTGCACCTGTAACAAAAGCCCCCTTTCTCCTAAGCCTGCATTTCCCACTCCTAAGCTAAAATGAATTCATCACTTTGGAAAATCAACTGCAGTGTGGACTGCTGGTCTTTGCAGGACATGCCCAGAGGGCAAGCCCCGTGTTTGGGGCGGGGGTTTGAGGCTCTCCTAGTAGGACGGGCCCCTGAGCATTCACCCTGGAGGCTTGGAAGGCCCAAATCTCACACCCCTGCTCTGGAAGCTCTTCCCAAATGACCTCTCACCCTTCACGGTGTATTGTATCTTCTCCAAGATGATAAAGATGTGCGGGAAGGAAAACAACGATCAACCAAGCAGGTGAAATAGCAGACGTGGACACACCGAGGGTTAATGATGGCAACATAAAATCAGCCAGAGGCCAAGTACGTCAACCACACAAGCCTTGGGCATGCACGCTGGGAGAGGCCAAGCCAGAGAGGGGGTCTCGGCACGGCCTCACCTTCCTCCTGTCCAATGGGGGGAGCGCTACCCCATTGGAGCGGTTAAGGTCGGACACCAGCACCTGCAGAATGTCCTGAATCTACAGGAGGTGAAAAGAGAAAAACAAGGGCAAGGGGAGGAAGAGAAAAGCGGCTTAGAGAAGACAAGAAGGTCAGAGAAGGAAAGAGAGAGCAGCTCTGGACGATGGATGCTGGAGACATGGTCGAGGGATCATACCACGGCCTGTGCCTTCTTTCCAAACGGCCACTCACCACCTCGCCCAAGGCAGAAAGCAACATGAACCAAGAGATGATCAAAGCTACCAAATCAGTCTGGAAGACGCTGATCTGGCCCAACAACTTCATCTTCCAGTTGAGGAAATTGAGGCCCGGGAAGGACGTGACTTTCCCTGGGATCACCCAGCAAGCCGGTGGAAAAGACGGACTCCCACCTCAGAGGACACCTAATCCCGAGCACCCAGGGCTCATCTGTGCTGCCCTAAAGGGAGAGGGTGTCCTCACTGACTGGCTTCCCCTTGAGGCTGGGGATGTGGGAAATTGCCAGAGCAAGAAGTCCATAGCGACGCCCTGTACTGAAGGCTCACTGCGCACCAGGCCCCGCACGAAGGGATGAATGCACAATCCTCTCACGGATGCTGCCTAGATTTAAGTAGAGCTGTAGCACCCTGACTCACAGGTGGACAAAGAGCTTAAACAGTGTCGCCCCAAATCAGATCCCCAGCAGAACTACGGAGAGGCCGCACTCAGACCCGGGGTTCTTACCCACTTCTTTCATGCTCTTCACCTCTCACTGAGCTGCCCCTGGAGCACCCCTCTCCCAGCCTGGCTGAGCAAGAGTTACATCTTCAGATGACTTACAACCACTTCCAGTGGTCTCTTGCAGGAGACCCCAAGATGTTTTTCCTTTGGTAGTCTCTCAACTGCAGAGAGGAAAAAGAGAGTTGAGGCTCACGAGATCTGCAAGCCTCTGTACTCACACCCCACTTTACAAGTTAGATTTGCCATCTGACGTCATGCCACCAACATCTCCACCAGGTGCTGTGAGTATCCCCCCGTCCCATCCTCCCAATGACAGAAGAAATGGACTGATAACTTGGTTTAAAGAAAAAATGTTTAGGAATTTTCACTCAGTCTTCAGACTCGAACACTGGGATGCCACGACTCAGTAGCTGCCAGCAGGCAGCGCTGCTCAAGCTCCTGCACCAGTGGATGCTCATGGCAGGAGGCAGTGAGGGGACAGCCAGGGGCACAGCCAGGCCCATTTCAGAGCAATCTGTTACAATCTCACATATGTCTGCATACGTGCACTAACACAGAAGGCTTTTTTTTCTCAGGAGACTCAAGCAGAATTGATGCTTCAGTCGCCTGTTTATCCTGTGGCGAGCTGAGCAACCCATGTTGAGACGACTGGGGGAAGATTCCCAACTGGGAAGGTCAGTTTGCTGGGATCTGATCCACAGAGGGTAAACAGATCACTCCAAAGAGCACTGATTGGGGGGCACTCTGGCCCCAGGGTCATAAGGAATTAGAATGTGAGATGGAGGAGTCAGACGAAAATTGGAAAGTCTCCGTGGAGAAGTAGAAACCCCGCAGAAAACCAAACTAAACAATTCTTCCCAGTGTCTCCCAGAGCAGTTGCCAGCGTTTCAAGTTTACTAGGGAAGCGTAGGCTTTGTAGGCGCTCAGTGTTTAAAGGTGGGGTACAGTACAGAGCAAGCGAGCCTGAACCCTCTCCCGGGGTCGGGTCCCATGGTCTTGGGTCCCCTTCAAGTTGGTAATCTGCAGCCACAAGAGAAACCTGAAAGGGGGTTAGTCCTGGGGGGCTGGGGCAACAAATCAAGCACCCAGCTCTTGATGTGACATAAGGATGGTTCCCAGGGATTGTGACGTAGCTACATTCTACCCCTTGCCCCTCCACGCACATTCGCCGCTCCTCTTTGTCCTGGGCCAGCCCGTTTATGAGAACCCCTTCTCTAGGTGCTGCTCCCTCATTACTGCTCTCTGGTCTGGCAGAGAGCCAAGGGGGTGGCTCAGGCCTGGTTATGAGGGTCTTCTGCAGGGATGTGATAACGTGGGTGGAGAAGGAGTTGGTTAAAGGTGGTAGGAGACATTTCCTGAATATGAGCCTGTGTGAATTTCAGGAGGCAAGGAGCAAAAAGAAAAAAAAATGTAAAGTCATCATTAGTATTGGCCCTAAGAGTGGGAGGAGCCATGACACTATAGGATTTTGAAACCATGTCAGCGGGGAATTGGAGCCCCCAATTTCCCTTTCCATGTCTTTGCGTAGTTTCATGAAGGCTTCCACATTTTGTTCTACAATCTTTGATTCATTGATACAATAACAACATTCTTCCCTGAGGAACAGGCAGGTGCCCCCCTTGTTAGCCGTTAACAGGTCCAGAGCCCACCGGTTTTGGAGCATGGCCTGTGCCAGGGCGGGGGAGCTGTCTTTGTGATGATGCTAAAGACACAGAGGTTTTTTCTAAGGAGGGGTAGATACCTTTAACCGAAATGTTAGAAGTGCAGGAATGAAAGCCGACAAGGGCGTCAGTTTGCTGGCAGGGGTAGCTGTGATTGGAGTCCCATAGGGGGACTGAGAGTTGGGGAGTCTGGCAAGCAGCGTCTGTAATCTTGGTCATAGTGGTATTGAGATTAATTGGAGCTGCCGCCAGTAGAGGCCTCTGAAGGGAAGCACAGAGGAAACAAGAAAGGTATTAGATCCAAAAGAGTTATGTAGGAAGAGTATAGCTTTTTGTATTTTACGAATCCAGGTTGAGGGTGTCTCTGTCTTTTCTGATGATGTTAGCTGATTTTGTAGGACTTGCTCTGAATGGAGGATATCCTGGGAGACTTGGACTGTGGCATTTTGTGTCGGGACATAGTCCCTTGAGAAGGGAAAATGTTGCCACTGTGTAGAATGCCAGCCAGTGTACCCTGTGGCTTGGACTCCCTGTACCCAGCGTAGGTCCCAAGGAACTGAAAAAGATAGTTAACTTGATTCGTATTGAAACCCGTATTATGACAGATGGAGAGAACATTCGGCCTTTGTCTGGAAGGTGCACTGTACATGACGGGCAAGGGTACCCCCCATATTCTTTGTAGGTATTCTTGCAATGATCTAAGGTTTGATGGTAAAAGAAAGAAAACATGGTGTTCATAGTGTTGTCAATTGATGAAAGAGTTAGGGTGAGAGTGATGGGTGCTGTGCATCCGGCCTGTGGGCACTCTGCAGTACCCACCAAGTGGGTACTCTCCGTGGATCCTGAGACAAAGGTCTCCCTAACTTTGAATTTCCACACATAGGACACTGAGCTAGGGGAGATTTTGACAAGAAATGCGCATCCTAGTAGGACCCAGGTTACAACATACATACTGTTTGTCTTCGGGCGCACGTTTGACCCGAGAGAGATGGTACCAGGAGGGGTCTCCCAGAGGTGTTACCACTATAGGCGTGATGAGAATGACTGTGTGCGGACCAGTCCATGGAGGCTGCAGTGGCTTTGGCTGAAGCGATTTGAGCAGAACTTGGTCTCCTGGATGCAGTGGTGGGGAAGGTCAGTTGAGGAGGTCAAGATTCGGGCAGGACTGGGTAAGTACCGGTCTGCGTGTTCCTGGAGCAGTCGCAGAGCTCTCAGGAGAGTTTAGTCAGGTGACCCTTGATTAGCTCATTGGAGCGCTCCACTTTCCCTGAGAATTGTGGGTGGTGGGGAATGTGAAGCTTCCAGGTGATACCCAGAGCCGCGGAGACCTGCTGAGTAATCTTTGAGATAAAAGCTGGACCATTGTCAGATAGGACAGATGTGGGGAGGCGAACGCATGGGATAATGTGGTTAAGAAGGGCCTCGGTTACCCCCTGAGCCGTTTCTCTAGCTGCGGGGAAGGGCTTGACCCAACCTGTTATTGTATCAACCGTTGTGAGCAGATATTTAACTTTTTTGTGAGTAGGGAGGTGAGTAAAATCAACCTGCCAATCCTGTCCGGGTAAGTGTCCACACAGCTGGTGAGCTGCAGAAGAAGGAGGTTGGTGAATTCACCCTTGAGGTGATCCACAAGCACCGGATTGACGATGGGAACACAGCTGCCAGACTTTTGCATTCAAGGAGGGCTGGAAGGGCAGACTCAGGATTTGGCGTTCATTAGGCTCCTAAGTCGGAGTGATGGAGGGGACAGATAGAGAGAGAATAGGACCAGGATCTCCAGCAGAGTGAGTGGTGGGAGCCCTTGTTGCTGCATCAGCCTTGTTATTCCCTGTGGTCACGTAAGAATTGTCCGTGTGGTGTCCTTCACAGTGGATAATGGCGACTTCAGTTGGAAGCTGCAAGGCCGCTAGAAGCTTAAGGGCAAGTTTAACGTTCATGATGGGGGACCCCTGGGTGGAGAGGAACCCCCTTTCCTGCCAAATCGCAGCAGGACTGTGAGCCATAAGGAAGGCATATGTTAAATCCGTATAGATGGTGACTTTCTTATGGTTGCTGAGGGTCAGGGCCCCGGTAAGTGCTCTGAGTTCTGCCTTTCGGGAGGTGGTTCCTCCGGGCGGCTTTCCTGCCTCGATGACCTGATCGAGGGTAACCATGGCCTAGGCAGCCCTCCGCTGACCTCGCGCACCTTCGCAAGAGCTGCTGTCTATAGACAGAGCCCAGTAGGCATCTGACAAGGGGAGTCGGCCAAACCCAGTCTGGAGGTTTGCATTTCGTCCAGGATTTCAGGGCATGAATGAGCGGCAGAAGGGGGGCCAGAGACAGAAGAGGGGCTGGGTTGAGAGAAGTTGACTGAGTGAGACTCACCAGAGGGTTTTCTATAACGAGCACATGGAAGTCCTGTGAGCGGGCAGGAGTGAGAGTGGAGAGCGGGCGGGGAGACAGGAGGGCCTGAAGGTGGTGCGAGGAATGTGCTTGGACAGGTCTTCCCAGAGTAAGTTTGAGGGGTTCCCGGGTGAGTAGAGCTGCCGCCGCCAGGGCTCTAAGGCAGTGTTGCCAGCCCCTGACGGTGGGATCCATCTGCTTGGAGAGAGAAGCGACAGGACACAGGGCTGGGCCCAGAGGCTGGGAAAGGCCACCTGCCACCATACACCGACGTGCATCTGTGCACAGGAGGAAAGGCTTTTCTGGGTCAAGAAGGCCAAGGACAGGTGCCCTAAGGAGGATATGTGTGAGTAAAAGGAAGGCCCTGCAGACCTCCCCGGGAGATTGGAGAAGTCCTTCGAGGGAGGCTTTTGCTGTGTCGTACAGTGGCTTGGCTAGGAAAGCAAAACTAGGGATCCAGTGACGGAAGAATCCGACCAAACCTAGGAAGGAAAGGATTTGTTCTGCCGATTCAGGAAAGGGAAGGTCCCGGATGGCCTGTTTGTGGTCCACCGTCAGCTGTTTGGAGGAAGGAGTTAGTGGAAGACCCAGATAGAGGCTGTGGGAACTGAAAGTTGGGCTTTGGACGGGGAGACACGGTATCCTTTTGAGCCCAGGAAGGTGAGGAGTTGTGCAGTGTGTTGCTGAGATTGTGGCAGAGAAGGTCTGCAGAGGAGGAGGCCAGCAACATATTAAAGGAGAGCCCAGAAAGGAGTTGGACTTACCTGCTACTTTGACTATTACCCTGGGCTCCTTGAAGTTTATCGGGGTCGATGAGTCCGGGCCTCTTCAGTCCTCAGCTGCCGAACAGAACACCGCCGGTGGCAAGAGTTGCAGGGGCTGGAAGGACTGGTCCACCGCAGCCAGGCATGGAGGGACAGTCGCTTTTCCAGTGACCCTGGACGTTTCAGATGGGGCATGGTCCTGGCAGGTGTTGGGGCATTGTCTGGACCAGTGGCGTTCTCGACCACATTTGAAGCAGGCTCCCAGCGGTGGTGGGTTGGGGGCCATGGGGCCCGTTGTCGTCCTCTGTCGGGCGGCAGGCACTGCGTTGGTTGGAGGAACATGGCCTGGCGGTCTCAAGGCCCTACCAGGGCCTGAGCTTGAAGCCCAGCCTTCTGAAGACTACGGGGTTCCCTCTCTACCCTGTCCTGTTCCTTCTGGTTTTTAAAAACTGTCAAGGCCATATTCAGCAGATCCCCCAAATTGCCTGAGTAAGCCATGCATCCCCTCTATGGGGACTTTCTGTAAAAGAAGCAGTGAAGGCCACCTCTCTGCAAATCCGGGGTGGCCCCAAGATAATCAGGCACAGAGGCCCATGGGACTTTTGCAAAGACAGCAAGTGGAGGCCACCCCCTTGTGGACTGCGGTGGCCTCATACCTGTGGGACATTCGAGAGGAGCGACGGGGGAGGCCACCCCTTTGCGGATTGGGGTGGCCTCATGCCTGCAGGACTTTTGTGAGGAGGGGATGGGGGAGTTCTCCCCTTTGTGGATTGGGGTGGCCTCATACTTTTGTGAGGGGGCATGGCGGGAGACCACCCTTTGTGCACTGGGGTGGCTTCATGCCAGTGGATCTTTTGAGGGGTGGGATGGGAGAGGCCACTCTGCAGATTGGGTGGCCTCATGCCCATGGGCCTTTTGTGAGGGGGGAAGGAGGAGGCCACCACTTTGCACATTGGGGTGGCCTCATGCCCGTGGGACTTTTGTGGGGAGGACAGCGGAAGCCACCCCTTTGTGGATTGGGGTAACCTCATGCCCGAAGGACTTGAGGGGTGATGGGGGAGGCCACCCCTTTGCAGATTGGGGTGGCCTCATGCCCGCGGACCTTTTGTGAGTGGGGACAGGGGAGGACACCCCTTTGAGGACTGTGGTGGCCTCATGCCCGCGGGACTTTTGTGAGTGGGACAGGGTAACCTCAAGCTGGAAGACATGTGTAGTGAGCAGAGCCAGCCCTTAACAGGTGGATTCCCACAAAATAATCCGGCACACATGCCCATGGGGACTTTTGCTAGGTAGTAGGAGAGGCCTCCCCTTTGCAAATAGGGATCACCTCCAGAATAATTGGGTGCAACAAAAAGTAAAAATAAAAAAAAAATAAAGAAAAATCAAAACAATTATTGGGTCCAACAAAAAATTAAAAACAAAACAAAACAAACAAAAAAAAAACAAAAACAAAATTGGGTGCAAAGGCCCATGGGGAAATTTCAAAAGGGAGCAGGGGAGGCCACCCCTTTGTGGATCTGGGTGGTCTCAAATAAACCACTGCTATCTCTGTGGCTACACTCTAGACAGGTGTTGGTGCCCACCTGCCCCAGCTGGTATCTCTGTCTGGACTTATCCCCCGTGCTGGGCTTTCAAAGTGCTGCCCCGCTCAACATGGTTGGTGTGAGGTGGGGGGCACGTGTCCCAAAATTGCCTAATATAACCTAGGCCCTCTGCAAGAAGGCCTGGTAAGGATTCAATTGGTCATTCAAGGAGCCCCTATATTGTAGAACGGAGCCCCCTAAATAACTAGCTGGATATTTCTAGCTCCTTGCCTCTGGAAGTATGATTAGTCCAGAGTTAGATGAAGACACAGCCCTAACCTCAGAGGCTAGGGTCTGCACCTATTTCACCCTATTAGATATGGGAGTTGTTGTACCCCTTTTTTAAGACGAGGGATGAAAGGACGACTGGGAAGGAGAGCCAAAGGATGGGGGGGAAAGCCTGGGGAACAGGGATGGGTTGGTGAGGGCCAGGTGGGGGCAGAGCCTCCGGCCCCATGCCGGTGGCCTAGACCACCATTATCTTCACCTCGTTGTCGTCAGCCTGGTAGAAGAAGGGAAGGCATGGGCTGTTTCCAATGGTGACGCCTTCCTGGGAGTTCTGCATTTCTTGAAGCAGCTGAACGACCTGCTGCGCAGAGGCGTTCTCCAGGGGAGTCAGGCCCAGCTGGGCCTCACCCTGGGTCGGCTGCACATCGTGGACAAGGCTCACCTTACTTGGTTCTTTAGAGAGAGTAAGGGCAGGAGCAGGGCACAGCACAGGTTTTCTGATCCCATGCAGACCAGGTAAAGGAGGAGTCAGAGTCCTCAGTGGTTTTGCAGGTTTTTTATTGGGGTTCACCAGGCATATGGCAGGCAGGGGTGCTGGCTGGGGGGTTGGGAGGCTGGCATGCCTCCAGCCCCCAGCAAATCTTCACTTTATCTGGGCTCTCTGGTGATCTCGGCTTCTCTTCCGGCTTCAGCTTCGGCTTCTACTGCTGCTCCTGGCGTCCCCGTGACGCCGCCCTTAAAAACACAGTCTTAGCTCAGCTGAATCCCATCTACCTATGCCCACACCCTACTCCAGGTGCCCGCCATCAGGCATGCATTCAGGACAAGGATCCATCATCTATCCTGATGGCGGAAGGGCAGAAAAGCCTGATATTTTCTTTACCCTACAGAGAGACAGAGACAGGATGCTGTGTGCCTGGCGGAGTGTGCTCTTCCTGACCAGCCGCCCGTTAGGGGCTTTCCTCACCTTGGATGTTGGCGGTGCCAAGCTTCTTGGGGACTAGGCATGCGCTAGTGGGCTCAGCAGCAGGGTTCTGGGCGGGTGCTCAGGGCTTTGCCCGCCATTCGTTGCGTGCCTCCACCAGCCGCAAAACCAACTCTTGCAGCTCTAACAGCTTCACCTGGAAGCAGAGATGCTCAGAAGCCGCCCCGCCCCCAGCCGCACCACCATGGAGCCAGAGCTCTGACTACCTTCATCTCCTCTTTGTCCTGGGCCAGCTGGCTTATGGACTCCTCCTTCTCTTGGTGCTCCTCCCTCATCACTGCACTCTGGTTCTGGTAGAGAGCGATGTATTCTCCTAGGGGGAGGGCGCGCAGACAGCTCAGCTGCTGGGGTCTCCCCAGCCTCTGCATAGCACCCCAGCTGCAGGGCACAAGCCTCCCCGCTCACCGATGGTGTCAGTCTCTCCAGACATCTGGATACATCGATGCTCCAGCTCCTCCATCCAGTCCTGTAAGCCCACTTTTTCCTGCATGAGCTCGGTAAATTGGCCCTCGGCCAGACAGTGGGCTCAGGGGCTCAGCAGTGCCGGCCTGCCCAGCACCCAGCCCGCCTAGCCCTCTGGAAAACCACACTGTAGGGAAAGATAAAACTATCAGGCTTTTCTGCCCTCCCGCCTTTAGGATAGATGAGGGAACCCTGTGGTCTGAATGCAAGCCTGATGCAGGCACCTGGAGTAGGGTGTGGGCATATTTAGATGGGATTCACCTGGGCTAAGACTGGGCTTTTAAGGGTGGCATTCACAGCAAAAGCAGAGAAACGTAAGCAGAACCGAGAGAGCAGAGCAGCAGAGACCACCAGAGAACGCCAGAGAGCCCAGAAAGAGTGAAGACTTGCTGGGGGCTGGGAGGCCTGTCAGCCTCCTGACCCCCTAGCACCCCTACCTGCCATGTATCCAGTAAATCCCAATAAAACCCTACAAAAGCCACTGAGGCTTCCAGGACTCTCTTCTCCTGTACCCAGCGTGCTGGATCAGAAAACCTGCCCCGTGTCCATTCCTTCCTCTCTTACAATTGGTGTAACTCAGCAAGATGATCCATGTAGACCAGTATGGAGCCCTCCGAAGACCGGGAGGGACTGAGGAGCAGCAGACAGTGTTTGCCTGTGACAGCGCTAGACGTGTCATGGCGGGACAGGGGAAGGGCAAGGTGCGGGACCTGCGGGATGAGACCTCGCCTGGAGGAGGAGATGCCCGAGAGGACCAGTCAACAATCCCCGCCTAGGCAGCAAGAATTGTCGGGGGAGAAAGGACCACGACTCAGAGCTCCCCAGTGTGGACAAAGGGAAAAGCCGATGAACTTGGACTAATGGACTAACAATCCCACCAGAAGGGGGAGGACCTTGGCAAGTTTGATATGTTTTGGGGACCCTGAGGAAGGATGGGATTGTCCACCCCCAGAGATGGGAGTCTGGGGGTGTCAGTGGGCCTTGGTGGCCAAAGGCAGCCGGTGTACTGCCCAGCAGCTAAGCAGAGGAGAAAAGCCAACTGAGAAGGCAAAAGCTGATGCTAAGTTCGGGAAGCCCTGAGCGGCTGTTAAGCACTACATAAGCTAAAGGCCAGTGAGTCTTTTAAAATCACCTGTGGGTGATGCCCTGCTCATAGTTGAGTGAGGGTGAGGAGCTGAGGAGCCCATCTTTGGTGGATGGGTAGGGAACGTGGCTTGTGGTGGAGCCCACAGCCAAAGAGGGGATCCAAGAGAGGCCGCGTGTGGACTTGTATCCACGGATCCCCGACCCATGTGCTTGTGCAGTGGGTTGGCCTGAGTGCAGGGGCCTGCATGTTGGAGCGTTGGAGCGACCACAGATAGAAAACCCTGAGGGATGTGCGATTACCCCCAAAGAGTACAGAATCGCCAACCCAAGAGTGAGTGCATCCTGGGAGTGGATGCGGTGTGCGGCTTGTGGCCGAGACTGCAGCCGGAGGGGGCCGGGAGGCCTGATGGCTCCCGGCGTGTGACAGCTGATGCCTGAGCGGTTCCCTCCCTCGCATCAGCAGTGCCTTCGGCAGCGGAAGTGGTGGATCATCTACTGGTGCCAATAATTGTCTTTTGCCACTAGGTTGATGCCCTGCCTGGACTTATTTGTGTTCTGTTATATTTCATTGTGATATATTTCATTTGCTTTTGTGGGCCATGGCTGCAGTGCTCATATTCGTCAAGAGAAACGTGTGTATCACTTGTATAGACTGTCTGGCAGAAAACCCTGAGGGGGTGGATTGTAGGGTAAGGTAAAAGTATCAGGCTTTTCTGCTCTCCTGCCCATAGGATGGATGATGGAACCCTGCGGTCCCGAATGCATGCCTGATGCGGGCACCTGGAGTAGGGTGTGGGCATAGGTAGATGGGATTCACCTGGGCTAAGATGGGCTTTTAAGGGTGGCATCACGGGGACGCCAGCAGAAGCAGAGAAGCAGAAGCAGAACCGAGAGAGCAGAGCAGCAGGGACCACCAGAGAACGCCAGAGAGCCCAGAAGAGTGAAGACTTGCTGTGGGCTGGGAGGCCTGTCAGCCTCCTGGCCCCCTAGCACCCCTACCTGCCATGTATCTGGTAAATCCCAATAAAGTCTGCAAAATTCACTGAGGCTTCCAGGACTCACTTCTCCTGTACCTGGTCTGCTGGATCAGAAAACCTGCCCTGTGGCCATTCCTTCCTGCCTTACACACACTCACCTGCAGTTTCTTCTTCTCACCAGGCTCCCTGAAGGGCCTGGTGGGTCTCCCAGGCACACTTTCCCCCCGGGGGCTGGGGCCTCCATCTTCTCAGTCTCCTGGTCCCATGGGGCTACCTGCTGAGCCAGGAGCCAGAAGAGCAGCTTTTGCTCCTTTAGCTGCCTGTGTAGCCGCGCCTGTTCTTCCTCAGCACTGGCCAAGGCCAAGTTACAAAATGCCACCTGTGGGCCAGAGGTGCAGGGTGCCCCTGTGGGCCCGGCAGGAGGTTGGGAGGCACACCTCTCAGGGCCTCCGTGGGCACACCTGAGATTCGAGGATGGTGTTGGTGTCTACCCACTGGCTCCCAGCAGAGGTGGGTGAAAGCTTAATCAAAGGGAGGGGAACCAAGAAGGGTGTGCTGGTGGGAGGGGGAAGGTGGGGCAGGGAAGGGGCCCCAGGGCCGAGCTCACCATGGCCTCGCAGCTGTCTAGATCGTCCGGGATGCTTAGTTTTGTCAGGGGACCCTTGTCCTCCTCTTCCTCCTCCTCTTCACCGTTCAGTCCATTTACTGTTGGGGGGGCAGCCAGAGGGGCTCAGAGAACCCCTGGGTTCTGAAGCAGCCCTGAAAGCCAGCAAGCTCTGCCCCCTCCTCTCTGTGCAACCCCGCGCCAGCAAGTCTCCAAAGGAGAAGGATCCAAGTTGTCCTAAGGGTGGCTTCCATCTCTTTGGAGTGCTCCTTTAGGGGTGTCGGAAACTGTTCACCAGACTGAGACTAGCACTGGAGACAACACTCCACCAGAGTGTTGATGCTGTGTTGCTGGGCACTGTCCCTTACTGTTCCCCCCCTCTGTATTTACTTAGTTCCAACAGGGAATCAGTTAGTTGGTGATTTTGTTCTGGTCATGAGGTGGCACCAGAGACCTGTCCTTGCTGACCTTTGCTTTTTCCCAGTGGTTCTCGGCTGGCCTTAGGCTATTTGTAGGTCTCCGTAATATCCTTGTCTTCCTCTGATGGTGCCCGGAGCCGCTCGATCACCTCTGTGGTGATTTCTTCACCGTTCTCCACAGTTCCCATTTGTGGGGTGCGGTGCCTGAAATAGTTCCTCTCTACTCAGTGTCCCACTTGATCTGTAGTTCGCTCTTGCAGTTTTTTTTTTTTTTCCCCTCCTTTCCGTTGGTCGGAGAGAGCCTACTCAGTGGGTGAGGGAGGGTAGCAGGGTTCTGACTCTTTCCCTTTTTTTAAAAAAAGAAATAATAAAACTACTCTTTGGCAGAGACAAAAAGTCTCTGTCTTGTGGGGAAACTCACTGTGTATGTGAAAGGGGGAATCTGGTGAAACTTTTCTCAGACGTGACCCAAGAACCACAACTGTGAACCCAACCCCTCTCCAAAATATCACTCCTCACCAATGTCAACGTTATAAAAACTAGTAAAGTCAGAGAAACAGTCAGCAAGAGGCACATCGAGGAGAACTGGCTGTAACTGAGTGAGGCAATTTGGATTATGGAACATAAAATGTGCATTAGGAAGAACTGATGAAATTAAGCACAGAGTTTGGTAACTGTGTCAACATTGCTTCAGTAGCTGTGAAAAAAAAAAAAAGACAACTGTATTCATGTAAGAGGTTAACAAAGTGGAAATGGTGTGGGATGAATAAGAACTGTACTATCTTTGCAACTTTTCTGTAAATTTAACAGTATTCATTAAATGTTATGTTTTTTTTTTAAAGTCCTCAATACTAAATAGGTTGTAAAAGGAAAAAATGATCTACTTTCCTGTTTCCCCAGGTTTTGTTATCCAGAGGCTGGAGAGAGGGGTCCTGGGGAGAAAAGATGGAAACCTCACACCCAGGGCATTCCCCCGAGTCTCCTGTCCTCTGAGCCCTGCTTCTCTGACTCCTCACAGAGCATCTCACCCCAGGACACCGCCCTCCAGGACCCCCAACTCTGCCCATCTCATAACCGGCCCTGTCCGGCAGCTCCACCAGAATCCGAAACACTCCACCAGAATCGGGAAACAGTCAGACAACCCTTTTTATACCGGGGCTGCCCAGTAACAGTTTGGCGCAGTAAAGAAAAGGGGAGCCAAGCTAAACTTTCTCAAAGCAAGGGAAAATTCATTGCGCCCCCAGGCAAGTGTCGTACCCAAGATGGGTGTCCCTGAAATCGTGCCCGTTGTGGGGGGAGATGTCATTTCATAGGGTGAGGAGAGGTTAGGCAGGAAAACTGGGTTGGCAGGGGGGGAAACAGGCTTAGGGGGGACGAAGTTGTTTTTTTGTGGAGCTGAGTTGTTTTGTCCTGCTTATGGCTTCAGTTTGGGTTTGATGGAATCAGGGGTACTGGTGTCAGGGCCATCTTGTTGTTTGTATGTGGGCTTCCCCATTCCTGACCCCTGCATCGACCTTTCATACCAGCCTTTTGTTGAAAAGGGGAAATGGTTCTCTCTTTGGCTACTTCCTGCTGGACGGGGGCGAAGACCAGGGTGGGCGCTCAGGCCTGGTTATGAGACAGTCTTTGCAGCGCGAGGAAATGGGTGGAGAAGGAGTTGGTTAAAGGTGGTATGGGACAGTTCTTGGATCCGGTGTTGGATGAAATGGAGTAAGCATGGGGCAAAAAGAAAAAATGAGGAGATTAGGATAAGAAGCCCTATGAGTGGTAATACCTGGTCCGTGGCTGTGCTGATCTGGAATTGCTGGGCATAGACAGAAGAACTAGAAGTGGCTTGAAGAGATGGGATTAGAAACAGAGGAAGGAGAGGGGCCTCCCCGGTGGCGCAGCGGTTGACGGTTGAGCGCTGGGTTGTGAAGCTGCCCACAGCATCTACAGCACCGGTTCAATCCCTGGCCTCAAGGCGAGGGTCCCACATGGCGGGCAGACCTCTCCTGCCGCCCACTGCTCCCCTCAGCAGTGTGCTTCGTCAAGTCTGCCTGTTCTGCCCTTCGCTTTGTCTCTGGTGAGTTCTCTCACCCTCCTGTGTTTCTAACTGTACCCAGTGCTTGCATAAATAAATCTTTAAAAAAAAAAAAAAGAAACAGAGGAAGGAGAATCAGAGGGCCTCTACTCTATAGGCTGAGTGGGATGTGGACCAGGGATGCATTGATGCAAACCCGAGTTGGGCCCATGTGCTTGTACACATACTGCTTGTCCACAGGGGCCGCTTTGACCCTGGACAGCTGATGCCTTGACAGCCATTGGTGTAGTCAGGATGATCGTGTGTGGACCCATCCCCTTTGGCGGAAGTGGTTTGGAGAGATGGCTTTCAGAAGAACCTGGTCTCCAGGGCACAGCAGGTTGACAGGTGCATCAGGGGACGGAGGCACAGGTTGTGGCAGACAAAGGTCTGCGTGTTCTTGGAGCAGCTGTCTGAGCAAAGAGAAGTATGGAAAATATCCAGCCAACAGTGTAGGTTGGACGCGAAGCTCATGGTTAGTAAGAAGAGGTCTGCCATACATCCGTTCAAGGGGGCTCAGGAACAAGAGGCCATGAGGAGTGGCTCGGAGATGCACTAAAGCCAGTGGGAGCAGCTCCACCCAGGATTTGTGGGCTCTGTGGAGAGTTTGGCTAGGTGGTCTCTGGTCAGACCATTTACCCGTTCTACCTTACCAGAGGATTGCAGTCGGGAGGGAATGTGTAGTTTCCAGGTGATGCCCAGGGAGGAGACCTGTGGAGTAATCTTTGAGATAAAGGCAGGTCCACTGTCCGACTGGTGATGGTGTACACCGTAGTAAGAAGAGGGTGTTACCTGCGTTAGGGAGTGGAACACCCGTGAAGCCTGGCAGGATGGAGAGTGGAGGATTGGGAGAGGGAGATGAGAGGGTCTTTGACAAAGAGAGTAGAAATCTAACAGACAAGAGGGTGATGGAGGGGAGAGAGCCTGATGAGCGAGCAGGTCCTGGACCCAATGTGGAGAACTAACATTTACAGGTTGGCCCAGTGTGGGTTTTAAGGCCTTAGGTCTAGCGAGACGAGCAGCTACCGCAAGGGCACGCAGGCAGGGCTGCCATCCTCTTACAGTGGGATCCATTTGTTTAGAGAAATAAGCAACTGCTCGCTGGACTGGCGTAGGTTGGCCCAGAACCCCTAGAGCAACGCCCTGTTCCTCATCTGTCAATAACAGGAATGGCTTTCCCGGGTCTGGGAGTGTGAAGGCTCATCTCAGAGAGCTTTTCCTGGATAAAGCAGAGAAAATGGGGTGTAGAAACAAATAAAAGCATGATCATGATCACCAGGCCTACGATGGGAAGGCTCCATGGCAGTAAGGGAGAGTTGGTCCAAGTTTGGATGTCCTGGCCCCAGCTTCAGCTGACAAAAGGTCAGTCTGAGGGGGCTTTGCTGGTCAGATGAGCAAGCCCATGAATGTGTTGGAGGAGGGGGAGACACCTGAGTACACACGATTTCTCACCAAAACCTCCCTGTCAGACCTTCAACACTTTCTTTTGCTTGCTTTCATTCTAATGCCATTTCATTTTACCCATCCGGCTTTACATTATCTTAAGGCCCTTCAGAATATCCCTCTTCCATACATTTCTTTTTTCAAACACACATACCTCACCTCACTTGCATTTACCAGACTTAGCAAAACCTTAGTTTTAGAAGGGAATTGAACACCATCTAAACAATGATGAAAAAACACAAATTTAAGGTAGACAGCCCCTGTAGATTTTCATTCCTGTACCCAGTGATTTAATTGGCAGAGACTGGTGTCCAAAGCCTGCATCTGTTGGGCATATTAATGTTTCCAATTTGGCTAAGGTCACCCTGCAGGTTTTGAATCCAGGGAGGAGGAAGGGTGGGTAGCCGTCTGGAGAGGATTTTTAAAAGGAGAAATTCCAGCTGGACTGACACTGTGTAAGAATCCCAAGTTGCAAAATCCCTCCTGCACGTACTCCATGATGAGCTGCAGCTTCGGCCCAGGGGACACTGGACACCTAGGTGTGCTCACTGCGAGACTGAGATTGATCATAGCCTAGGCTTCGTGGAGCAGGAAGATGTGCGGATTTTCCAGCTGAGCAGGTCATGGTGGATTAGGGCTGCTCTGTGAATAACCTCTGCCCACCTTGGAGAGTCCTGTTTGGATTCTAATATACTGGTCCCAGAGTCTTTCTTAAGGGGAGCTAGAGAGCCTATCTATGTGCTCCTTGCAATCTGCACGATTTACCACCCAGGCCCAAGCCTTTGCAAGAGCTCCTGCATCCTCTGCACCATCTGTGTGCCCAGGGGTGAGCAGCAGGTTTCTCCCACCAAGGGGGCAGTACCTAAGATGGGGGAGAGAGGCCCAGGGTTCCTCGCCTGTGGCCCTGAGACCTCTGGAGGCTCTGCCCACACAGCCCCACACCCCTCTCCTGGTCCCGTACCTGCTCAACTCTCCCCAACCACTCCGCACGCCAACCCTCACCTGCTCTGCTCCTCTCCAGATGCTTCACCAGTTTCGTTGCCTGCCTGGTCCTTTACCTGCTCTTCTCCAGGGACATCAGTGCTGCCCAGACTTCTGTGCCGCAGTCCTGTGAGTCTCATGCTGCTCCTGGCCCCTCTGACTGGGCCCAGCCCCGGAGCCTCTCCAGAGCCTCAACCTTCCCTGGTGTACTCCTGTTCACCATGGCCACTGAGTGCTTGTTCTTTGGGGGTAGGGGGTCTTCTGCCGGGTATGGCACTATTTTTAATCTTTGTTGCTCTCCAGTTCCAATGCTGCACAGCAGCAACAAAATTCTAGGATAATTTCTAATACTCTATCTCTGGCCCTGATGATTGCTGAAGGGGCCACTGCACTGGAAGGCCAGTCACATATTGGGGGACGGCTTAGGGGGGTGCTGGAGGGCTGGGGAGCTGGACTGATTGTATTGGCCCTGCTTTCCTGGTCCCTCTCCAGCTGGGGGCCTGTCTCAGTGGTGCTGCCGTGCTCCCCAGTGTTCTCCAGCTGGGGTCTAGTCACAGAGGTGCTGGTGTCCCCCCAGCCATCCTCCAGCTCTGGGCCTAGCGCAGAGGGAATGCCCTTTGGGGTGTCCTCTAGCAGGGGGCTTGGACCTGCAGCAGTGGTGTGCTGCTGCGCATCCTCCAGCTCAGGGACCTGGTGGAGTTGACCCTGTTGCCTGGGGTGACATCCTTTCCTCTCTTTTGGACTTCCTGCTTTCGCAGGATACCTGGCCTTGGGGCATTCCCCAAAACCTCAGGCTGAGGGAGTGGGGTGGGTTTCTTTTCCAATCTTCTGCACTGGGTGCTTTCCCAGGATACCCAGCATTGGGGTATTCCCCGAAACCTCAGGTGCCGGCGGGGTGGGGGTGGGTGGGGAGTCCTTGTAATCAGGGTAACCGGGATCCCGGAAGGTGACGCGCTTCGACACCTGGAAGGTAACTGCCCTGGGCCGCTCCTCCCCCTCCTCCTCATAGTCCTCCTCCCCCGCCTGCTTCCTGGAGCAGAGGATCAGGTAGGTGGCCATGACCTCGCGGTACTTGTTAGTGTCAATGGCCTCCCGAATTTCCTGCCTCTGGTAGCCCAGGCGCTCCATACCTTTGGTTATGGCCAGGTCCTGGGGGCAGAGCGACGGCTCGCTGAAGGGCAGGAGTCCCCTGCTCGTTTCTGCTACCCAGGCGTGCTACTGGATGCTCTCCAGGGTGCTGCGCTTCCAGGGGTCCCGTGCCAGCATTTTGGCCAGCAGGTCCCCACCCTGGACCATGAGGTAGGTGGTCTGGTGGACGTTCCCACCCAGAACGCACTCCCTGATTGCCCTGAGGCTGGGCCCCCTGAAGGGCAATGTGCCGGTCACCATTTCGTAGGGCATGATGCCCAGGCTCCACACGTCCACCTTGGGGCCGTTGTACTGCTGGCCAAGGTAGACCTTGGGGGCCCTGTATTCTGGGCGACAGCAGCACGTGCTCAGCGCCTGGGGGAAGTCTTGGACACTGAGCCCGAAGAGGTAAAGGACCTATACAAAGAAAACTATAAAACACTATTAAAAGAAATAGAAGACACAAAGAAATGGAAAGACATCCCCTGCTCATGGATTGGTAGAATAAACATTATTAAATGGCCATCCTACCAAAAGCAATATACAGATTCAATGGTATTCCAATCAAAATCTCAATGTCATTCTTCAAAGAACTAGAACAATTATTGATGAAATTACAAAAAACTCCGAATAGCCAAGCTCTCCTGAGAAAAAAAAGAAGGCAATGGAGGCATCACACTCCCAGACTTCAAACTCTACTACAAAGCCATAATCATCAAAACTGCATGGTATTGGAACAAGAACAGACACACAGACCAATGGAATCGAATAGAAAATCCAGAAATAAACCCACAGATTTATGGTCAACTAATCTTTGACAAAGGAGCAAAGACTATGCATTGGAGCAAAGAAAGTTTGTTCAATAAATGGTGCTGGGAGAACTGGGTTGCCACATGCAAAAGAATGAAGCTTGACCACTACCTCACACCATACACAAAAATCAACTCACAATGGATTAAAGAACTAGACATAAGACCTGAAACCATAAAATACATAGAAGGAAATATAGGCGAAACACTACATGATTTGCACGTCAAAGACATCTTTACAAACACATCACCCAAAGCAGTGATAGTGAAGGCAAAGATAAACAGCTGGGACTACATCAAATTAAAGAGCTTCTGCACAGCAAAAGAGACAATAACAAAAACAAAGAGAAACCCCACCAACTGGGATAACATTTTTTTTACACAACACTAATGATAAAGAACTGATCACAAAAATCTGCAAAGAGCTGATGAGACTGAACAACAACAAAGAAAATAATCCAGTCAAAAATTGGGCAGAAGAGCTAAAAAGAAACTTCTCTGAAGAGGAAATGCAAATGGCCAACAGACATATGAAAAAAATGTTCAACATCACTTGTAATCAGGGAAATGCAAATCAAAACTACCATGAGATACCATCTTACACCAGTGAGAATGGCACATATTAAAAAAACTAGCAACAACAAATATTGGCGAGGATGTGGAGAAAAAGGAACTCTCTGCACTGTTGGTGGGAGTGCAAACTGGTCCAACCACTATGGAGAGCTGACTGGATCAAGAAGATGTGGTACATATATACCATGGAATATTACTCAGCATTCAAAAAAGATAAACACATGCAGTTTGCAGCAACATGGATGGCGCTGGAAGGGATCATGCTCAGCGAAATAAGCCAGAAAGAAAAAGAAAACTACCGGATGGTCTCACTCATAGCAGGAATCTAGAAAACTTAAATAAGGGACCAGGAAAATGAGTAACTATAAGAAAGTAAAAATCAAAATCAACAAAAAACTTTGAACCAGAGACACTTTTTTGGGGGTGGGTGGCGGGAGGGGAGGGATTGGGGTCAGAATGGGGGGGGTTGCAATTGTTGGGGAATATAAAAATAAAATTTATTATTAAAAAAAAAGAATAACTACTTTTTAAAAGTAATGCACATGACCATGACCAAAGTTTAAAAAAAAAAATCAAAAAATCTGTTTGTATCACTATCTAATGCCTTAGGAGTATTAGTTATAAATGACAACTATATAAAGTCTTATAAAAAATTCCCAATTTTGAGATCAGGATTTAAGATTTTGGTAATCAAAAACTAGATCAAAACTTAATGGTTGAATTTGTAGCATGCAAGCCTTACAGTTTTCATGTTGAGTATCAATATTTTATGTTGAAATGTCTCTATTTTCAAAAGGAAGCACACAGTATTCAGGAAAAAAAAAGAGTAATTGACCTAGTCTACATCAAAAAAGATAAGTTTGCATTTTGATGATTAGTCCTAAATCTCTTGATAAAATTCTTTTCCAGAAAAATCCCAGATTGACTTCTTTCTTTCCCCTTGTCCTAGCAAAATCTAGCCTCATGGGCAAGTTCCTTAGCAACACTGTGTTCCTCACAGGTATGTAGGAAATGTATATGATATTAAGTCTCTCTTATTTTTCTTGGTTTTCATCAATCTATCTAGTACTTGCCTAAGAAAGAAATTTGGTTTTTGGGATGTTAGAATTTGCAACGCTGAAATTAATTTAAAATTCCTGTCCTAAGAAAAACTAACAGCTACAATTGGTATCTCTCCCTTAAATTTTTTCTTTTATCATTATTTAAATGGTGGCCAAATTTCATATAAAACTAAGGTCTTATTAAGTTTAAGAATGAGAATGTTAAACAATATCACTTTCTTTAAATATTGTTGAGCTTGCAGGTTTATTTTTTTTCTTATTATTATAAGAAAACTAAAATTTAATGACATCTCACCTAAACAAATTAAGACAGTTAAAATATGTGTTTCTGTATGAGATATCCAAGATAATAGGGTGGTCCCCAGGTAAAGGGGAAGTTCCAGGTTCCCTGCCCAACCCAAAGGAAGAGAGAGAAGGGAGCTGAGAAGGAGAGAAGAAGCTGCAGTGGAGACTGAGAAGGAAAGAAGCAGGATGGAGCCAGAAGGAGACCTGGAGGAGGCACATGGAGCCGAGAGACACGTGCAGAAACTGCACTTGCCTTTTGGTCGTGGACGGGTGACAACAGCATGGGCAAGAGACCGGTGGGGAGGTGACAATGGTGGTTTTTGTCTTGATTTTGATTTTGCTCTTTTCCTCCCACACTTGTCTGGTTGTTTCTGATCCTTTTCTGTGGGTCCCCACTGGAAGGCGCTTTAGACTTTGGAGAGGCTTTCAGGCCTTGCTCTAGGCCAATCCTGTTTGGGTGGACTTTTCCCCACAAGGGGACAGGTAACTTTGGATGCTTGTTTTAGAATATATTCTTTACCTTTCCTGCATTGTTTACTAATTGTATTAACATTCCTTTTCATTTAAGTCTCACATGTTTTCTGTTGATGCGGCGGATGGCAGAACCTATTTAGAGCAGGCAGGTTTGTGGTGTCTGGGCTGCCCTTCTCCCTGACCTCTAACAGATTCTTTGTCTTTTCTGTATTGTTTACTAATTGTGTTAAAGTTCCTTTCTATTAAAGTCTTAAATGTTTTGTGTCGATGCGGCAGATGGCAGAAACTATTTAGAGCAAGCAGCTTTGGGGGTTCTGGGGTGCCCCTCTCCCTGCCCTGTAGTAGACTGACTACTGATACCTCCTGGATGACAAGTGATAGGGCCCAAGGACGTCACCAGGTCCCCAATGACATGGTCTCTGTGGTTAAGCCTAGAGTAACCCTGGATGTCACAGGTAAGATATTAATTCTCTGATTGCTATAGGAGCCACTTACTCCATACTCACCCAGCATTCGGGACCCAGCTTCCCCTCCTCACAAAACAGGAATACCTTAATAGCAGACAGAATAGAAAGATTGGAAAGGAGGTACCCTGACACCAGAACCTGACTCACAAGGAGGTAGGGATAGAGGGAAATAGCATGACCATTAACTCAGCTGTAGAGGTCGTGACCCTTAGGCACCAGGGCCTTATCACAAGGCATGAGACCCAGCAGGATCAGATGCTCTAGGGAGTGGAGCACAGGCCTAAGGGGAAAGATTTGGAGACTGGGCCCATCCTGGAATCTCCACTCCCCATCCTGGTATCTCCAGTCCCTCTTGGATTCTGCGTGGTTATCCAAAAATCAGCAACCAACTGACGGCTCACAAGGAGTGACCCCCCCAAACAGAAGAGGACTGTGTCTGTAAAGTCTCTGCACTGGCTCGGGGCAGCACTCCCTCTGCCCACCTGGGACTGTGTAGGTTCCTCTTCTTACCAACTCTCTCCCTCTGCAGGGCAGCAGCTTCCTGCCCGCCTATGACCTGTCAAGGCTGCTCGCCTTCAACCATGCAGGCCTCTCTCAGCAAAACCTGCCCCTTTCACTTTCCCCAATAAACCTGTTTTTTAAATATAACTACCGTCTCTGTCTCGTGGAGAAACTCGCCTGGGAAACTCGCCGCGTGCCACTGACAGGGGCGCTCTGCAGACACCTTTCCCAGAGTGAACCCCAGGACCCCGCTGTAACGCAACCAACACATTCCGGGTGGGTTTATGAACGGTTCTAGCAGCCACATGCTCCTCGCCCTTGTTTGTAGTCGCCGCTCTCCTCCACACACTCCACTGTCCTCCTCCACCCTCGACACCTCACCCCCACCCTACTCCAGGTGCCGCCATCAGGCCTGCGTTCAGGCCCGCAGGGATGCGTCATCTCTCCTAATGGCGGGAGAGCAGAAAAGCCTGATACTTTTTACCTTACCCTACAATCCACCCCCTCAGGGTTTTCTGCCAGACCATCTACATATAGACAATTTTGTTTCTTAGCAAACATAAACAACGCAGCCATGGCCCACAAAAGTAAATAGTACACATCACACTATAACAAAAAAGACAAGAGAACACAAGTTATTCCAGGCGAGGTACAAACCTAGTGGCAAAAGACATTCATTGGCACCAGCAGATGATCCACCAAATCTGCTGCCGAAGGCACTGCAGCATGCAAAGTGGGAACTAGCTTATTTAACTCATGATAATCTACCGTCATGCGCCAAGAGCCATCGGCTTCTTCACTGGCCACACCGGTGAATTGTCGGGGCTGTGGGCAGTACGCACAATGCCCGCTTTCTCCAGTTCTGATATAGTGCCCGTCATTTCCTTGTGGCCTCTGGGCAACAGATATTGCTTGGTATTAGTAACTCGCCTAGGGACTGGCAGTTGTGTGGGCAGATGCTTAGCGTGTCCTCTCACCACTGCCTTTACCACACGCACTCTAAGGTGAAACTCTCCAGCTGTGGTCTCTCGCCATAAGCCACATAGTACATCCACCCCCAGGATGTACTCCAGGACAGGTGAAACATATACTTTATATTCTTTTGGGGGGTAATGGCCCAATCCCCAGAGATAGTCTCACTGATATCACCTTGACACTCTGGCCTCCAGAGCCATCAATACAAGTACACCTGTGAAATCTTTCTGGATTTCCATAGAGCAGAGTACATTCTGCTCCTGTGTCTGCCAGAGCTAAAACCCTTTGCATGTTAGTTGGGGACCAGTGGATGGCAAGCTCCACATGTGGCCTCCGGTCCCCGCCCATCCCCTGTGGACAGGTTCCTTGGCCCTCACCCTATTTGAAAGCAATCAGGCCATCACCCGAGGATGGGGTTGGCAGCAAGTGTCTTCCAGGCGCAGGACATGTGCCTGAGGCCTGGAGCTTCCAGGCTCCCCCTGAGCAGCAGTCCTTCTCATGGGCGTGAACCTCTGGTCTTCTTGCAGCTGCTGCCATAATTCCAACAAATATAGATTGGGCTGTGCGTGTATTTTAGTGCTATCTACACCTGCTCTCACTAAATCTGTCCACATTTGGTTATGGGTGACTTTAATAAGTTCTGTGGTGCCAGGAAGATTCCTTTCCCTCCTTGGCATTCCTTTTGACTTTTCAACAACTACCCATATTCCCTTCTGACTTTGAGAGCACCGGCTCTCAACTTCGCCCAAGCTGGCTATCACTGTTGTGACGTTGTGTAGCTGACGACTCACATGGGGTGCTACAACTGCCATGAGGGATCCAAATGAGGATGAGGGGACATTTTTTAATACCAAGTCTCTCATCCCTGCTGTGAAACGCTCATCATCAGGACCACGGGAATTCACATTAAACATGGCCTGCCGCATCCCCAATTCCCGAAGGACCTGTACCAGCTCGGCGTACGTCTGCCATCCACTTACTGTGTCCGGCACGTCTCCTGCATCAGCCAGACTGTCCGTGTGGCAGCCATTATCCATTCCCGGAGGGTGTGGTCGCCCTGGCCATACTGCTGGCTGTTCTGTAGCCTCTGTCGCAAGGATGGGTGTAAACCATGGAGGCCAGTCTCTCCATCACTTGTGCCGTGCAAATGATCCCATCCAGCCCCAGGCCCCACAAATGTAGCAGCCAAGGGTTCCCCTGGTTTCTGGTGGAAACTGTCCAAGTCCACCAGTTCCGCCTGGGTGTATGGTTGATAGGAAGTAAATTCTGTCATTTGTGGTGGTCCAGCAGCCTGACCACCCACCTGGGGCCATGGGTGGCTGCCGCTTTATTTCTGAGTCACCACTCGGCGGGCCCGGAGCATGGGACCAGCCTCCACCTCCTCTCCAGAGGAGTCCGGCATCTCAGGGGTCGCAGGTTGGTTTGCCATTGCTGGTTGTGACTCGGGCAAAGGGGCAGCCTCCCTCTCCTCCTGTCCTGAGGAGGGGTCTGGCATCTCTGGAGTCATGGGTTGGTTTCCCACCACCAGCTGCGATTCGGGCAAAGGGCCAGCCTCCCTCTCCTTCCTTTCTGAGCTGGAGTCTGGCATCTCCAGAATGGTGGGTTGGTTTCTCTGAACTTCTTCCTCCAGAATCCTCAAACATTGTAGTTTTCGCATCTTTTCCCGCATCTCATCCCATACTCGCTGGACTCTAGATTGCTCTTTCTGCCTGGACTCAAGCAGAGCTGTGAGAAACACCCATCCCACTGCTCCTGCCACCTCGCGGGAACTGCATCTGTAACAGGGTGGTCCCCAGGAAAGGGGGAGGTTCCCTGCCCCACCCAAGGGAGGGTGGAGCTGAGCAGGAAGAGGAGAAGCTGAAGAAGAGACTGAGGAAGGAAGCAGGATGGAGCAAGGAGACCTGGAGGAGGCGCATGGAGCCTAGAGACATGTGTAGAAACTGTGCTTGTCTTTTGGTCGTGGACTGGGTAACACAGATGTGGGTGAGACCCGTGGGGAGGTGACAATGGCAGCTTTTATCTTGATGTTGATTTTGCTCTTTTCCTTCCGGGCTTGTTCAGTTGTTTGTGACCCTTTTCTGTGGGTCCCCACTGGAAGAAGCTTTAGACTTGTAGCAGGCTTTGGGGCCTTGTTCTGGGCCAATCCCATTTGGATGGACTTTTACACACAAGGGGACGGGTAACTCTGGATGTTTCATTTAGAAACTAGACTCTTTGCCTTCCCTGTATTGTTTCCTAGTTTTATTAAAGTTCCTTCCCATTAAAGTCTCCTATGTTTTGTGTTGATGCGGCGGATGGCAGAACCCATGTAGAATAGGCAGGTTTGCGGGGTTTGGGCTGCCCCTCTCCCTGTCCTATAACACATCCACTCAGGGTTTCTTCTATTTCATACAGGGCCTGTTCCAACTGCCCTGGGGATCCATCTACCTCTGGCCATTCCTGGAGAGGTGCCCACAGGGCGAGGAGGTTGGCCACCGAGTACCATCTGCTCGTGGCTGGCCACCTGGCAACCCCTCCCCAGGTTCCAAAGGGTTTCGTCTGCGTAGAGCCGTCCTGCATTGAACCGTCCTGCCGTCTACGCTAGTTGTAGTGCAACCAACCCATCCCGGGTAGGTTTATGAACAGATCTAGCACCCACATGCTCTTCATCGCTGTTTGTAGTCACCGTCCTCCTCGTATGGGGTGGAACTGGGTGATCTCCCGTGCTTGTCAAAATTAACTGCCTTGGAGACAGGCTGCTGCTTGGAGCCTGGCTAAGAGGCAGCGAGCCCTGCCCCTGCGACCCGCATCAGTGTCAGTCTGGGATTCCCAGCCAGGCTCCGGGGGGGGACCTGCTTCAGGGCCTGGGGCATGGTTGTGTCAGTGAAGTGGCCTGATCTGGGTGGCCTTGAGCAGACTGAAAAACAAGTTCTCTTTGATTAGAGGTCAGGGTGGAAGAGAGGATAACGTGTAGTCATGACACCGAAGGTTATAGGTGTAACCTTAGGTGTAACCTTGGGTAAGATAACGAAATTCTTTGGTGTAGGTAGTGGGGTCCTTAGTGAAACAGCCGAGATGCTTTTCAATCTGGGAGAGATCAGACAGAGGGAAAGGATCGTGGACTCCACCTGCTCCTTCAGTCCCCGCAACCTCCCTAAGGGGACAAAGAGGACGACTGTGAGAGCAGGTGTGGTAGCTGGGAGGTGGAAGCGGGGGCAGGCCTGGGGAGCTGAAGGAGGTGAAGACTGAACATCTAGAGGATCAGAGAACGCAGAAGAGGAGAGGGCGAAGAGGGAGAGGAGACTGGAGACTTGGAAAGTACAACTGGTTTGCAGGAGGGAGAGATGGGAGGGCATGAGAAGGGGACACCTGGACTGGATGGGCGTCCCCAAATCAGAACCAGGAGCAATGGGGGTCGGCTGGCGTAGGCCCGCGGTTTATGGAACAGTCGACCAGGATGGGGGTGAGGAGAGGAGCCACGTAACCAGGGGTGAGGGCCTCCTAGGAAGGAGGGTCAGGCAGGTGACTCACCCCAAGGATCAAGGCCGGTGGTGGATGTGAGGCGTCTGCCATGGAGAGGAGAGGTCCCAGGGACGGGAAGGCGGACCCAGCGCCAGGGGACACAGCCTTCCAGGTTTCGGGCACCAAGATGAAAGGTTTGGCGCGGTAAAGAAAAGGGGAGCCAGGCTAAACTTTCTCAAAGGAAGGGACATTCATTGTGCCCCCAGGCGAGCTTTGCTGATTCAAGGTGGGGTGTCCCTGAAGTCACGCTCATCGTGGGGGGAGATGTCATTTCATAGGGTGAGGAGAGGTTAGGCAGGAAAACTGGGTTGGCAGGGGGGAACAGGTTTAGGTGGAACAAAGTTGTTTTTTCGTGGAGCCGAGTTGTTTTCCCCTGCTTATGGCTTCAGTTTCAGTTTGATGGAATCAGGGGTACTGGTGTCAGGGCCATCTTGTTGTTTGTATGTGGGCTTCCCCATTCCTGGCCCCTGCATCGACCTTTCATACCAGCCTTTTGTTGATAGGAAAAGGGGCGACGGTTCTTTCTTTGGCTACTTCCTGCTGGACGGGGGCGAAGACCGGGGTGGGGGCTCAGGCCTGGTTATGAGAAGGTCTTTGCAGGGACAGGAGGACATGGGTGGAGGAGTTGGTTAAAGGTGCTACGGGGCGGATCTTGGATCCCGTGTTGGATGAAATGCAGTAAGCATGGGGCAAAAAGAAAAAAATAAGGTTAGGATCAGAGGCCCTGTGAGTGCTAATACCTTGCCTGAGGCTGCGCTGATCTGGAATTTCCAGGTATAGACAGAAGAACGGGAAGTGGCTTGAAGTGATGGGATTAGAAACAGTGGGTCTCTGCTCTGTAGGCTGAGTGGAACCTGGACCAGGGGAGCAGTGATGCGTGCCCGAGTTGGGCCCAGCACTTGCATACATACTGCTTGAGTAGGTCCTGGAGCCGATGTGGAGAATTAACATCTACAGATTGGCCCAGTGTGGGTTTTAAGGCCTGTCTAGCGAGACGAGCAGCTGCCGCAAGTGCGTGCAGGCAGGGCTGCCATCCTCTTACAGTGGGATCCGTTTGTTTAGGGAAATAAGCAACTGGTCGCTGGACAGCCCAGGTTGGCCCAGAACCCCTAGAGCAATGCCCTGTTGCTCATCTGTCAATAACAGGAATGGCTTTCCCGGGTCTGGGAGAGCGAAGGCTCATCTCAGAGAGCTTTGCGTGGATAAAGCAGAGAAAACAGGGTGTAGAAACAAAGAAAAGCATCATCATAATCACTGGGCCTACTAGGGGCAGGATCCATGGCAGTAAGGGAGAGCTGGTCCACATTTGGATGTCCTGGCCCCAGCTTCGGCTGATGAAGTATCGATCAGAGGGGACTTTGCTGGTCAGATGAGCAAGTCCATGAATGTGTTGGAGGAGGGGGAGACACCTGAGTACACATGATTTCTCACCAAAATCTCTCTCAGACCTTCAACACTTTCTTTTGCTTTCTTTCTTTCTTATGCCATTTCATTTTACCCATCTTGAACACCATCTAAACAATGATAAAAAACACAAATTTAAGGTAGACAGCCCCTGTAGCTTTTCGTTCCTGGACCCAGTGATTTAATTGGCAGAGACTGGTGTCCAAAGCCTGCATCTGTTGGGCGATATTAACGTTTCCAATTTGGCTAAGGTCACCCTGCAGGGTTTGAATCCAGGGAGGAGGAGGGGTGGGTGGCCCTCTGGAGAGGATTTTTAAAAGGGGAAATACCAGCTGGGCTGACACTGTGTAAGAATCCCAAGCTGCAAAAATTTGAGGTGACAATGCTCACTGTGGGACTGAGTTTGATCACAGCCTAGGGCTTCCTGGTGTAGGAAGATGTGCAGATTTTCCAGCTGAGCAGGTCGTGTGGAGTAAGGTTGGTCTGTGCATAAACTCTGTCCACCTTGAAGAGTCCTGTTTGGATTCTAATATACTGGTCCCCGAGTCTTTCTTAAGGGGAGCTAGAGACCTTCTCTATCTGCTCCTTGCAATCTGCACGTTTTACCATCTGGACCCAAGCCTTTGCAAGAGCTCCTGCATCCTCTATGCCCTCCCTGTGCCCAGGATAGAGCAGCAGGTCTCTCCCAGCAAGGGGGCAGTATGGTCCTCAGTGAACTGAGCCTATGATGGGGGAGAGAGGCCCAGGGTTTCCTGCCTCTGGACCTGGGGCCACCCACACAGCCTCATACCCCTCCTGGGCCCTGTACCTGCTCAGCTCTCCCCAGCCCCTCCACACCCCACCACTCACCCACTCTGCTCCCCTCCAGGTGTTTCACCAGTTCTGTGGCCCTCCTGGCCCTTCACCTGCTCTGCTCAGGGACATCAGTTTTGCCCAGATTTCTGTGCTGCAGTCCCATGGGTCTCATGCTGCTCCTGGCTCCTGTGACTGGGCCCAGCCCCTGAGCCTCTCCAGAGCCTCAACCTTCCCTGGTGTACTCCTGTTCCCCATGGCCACTTTGTGCTTTGGGGTGGGGAGGCTTTTGTCTGGTGTGGTGCTATTTTTAGTCTTTGTTGCTCTGCAACTCGAATGCTGCACAGCAGCAACAAAATTCTAGGATAATATCTAATATCCTGTCTCTGGCCCTGATGATTGCTGAAGGGGCCACTGCACTGGAAGGCCAGCCACGTCTTGGGGGAGGTCTTAGGGGGGTGCTGGAGGCCTGTGGAGCTGGACAGATCGTGCTGGCCCTGCTTTCCTGGTCCCTTTCCAGCTGGGGGCCTGTCTCAGTGGTGCTGCCGTGCTCCCCAGTGTCCTCCAGCTGGAGGACTGACACCAAGGTGCTACTGTGCTCCCCGTTGTCCTCCTGCTGGGGTCTGGCCACAGAGGTGCTGGTGTCCCCCCAGGCGTCCTCCAGTACCGGGCCTAGCGCAGAGGGTCTGCCCTTCGGGGCATCATCTAACAGGCGGCCTGGCCCTGCGGCGGTGGTGTGCTTCTGGGCGTCCTCCAGCTCAGGGACTCCTGCGGAGATGACCCTGGTGCCCGGGGTGGCATCCTTTGCCCTCTTTTGGACTTCCTGCTTTCGCAGGATACCCGGCCTTGGGGTATTCCCCGAAACCTCAGGCTGCGGGAGGCTGTCCTTGGAATCGGGGTCACCGGGCTCCCGGAAGGTGACGAGCTTTGGCACCTGGAAAGTGACGCGCCTGGGCCGCTCCTGGCCCTCCTCCTCATAGTCCTCCTCCCCCGCCTGCTTCCTGGAGCGGAGGATCAGGTAGGTGGCCATGACCTTGTCGTACTTGTTAGCGTCAATGGCCTCCCGAATTTCCTGCCTCTGGTAGCCCAGGCGCTCCATACCTTTGATTATGGCCGGGTCCTGGGGGCTGAGGGACGGCTCGCTGAAGGGAAGGAGTCCCTCAGTCTTTTCTGCTACCCAGGCGTGCTGCCGGATGCTCTCCAGGGTGCTGCGCCTCCAGGGGTCTGGTGCCAGCATTTTGGCCAGTAGGTCCTGGCATTGCTCCGTGAGATAGTCGGGCAGCTGGACCCGCCTGCCCAGGACGCGCACCCTGATCTCCCAGAGGTTTGGGCCCCTGAAGGGCAGTGTGCCGGTCACCATTTTATAGAACACGACGCCCAGGCTCCACACGTCCACCTTGGGGCCATTGTAGCGCTGGCCAAGGTAGACCTCGGGGGCCCTGTATTCTGGGCGACAGCAGCACCTGCTCAGCGCCCGGTTGAAGGCCTGGACGCTGAGCCCAAAGTCCACCAGCTTGACTTTCCCCTCTCGGGTCAGCAGAATGTTCTCAGGCCTCACATCCCTGTGCGCGATGCCTTTGGCATGGCAATAGCTGAGGGCCGCGAGGATCTGCCGAAAGAGCGGCCGGGCCTCGCGCTCGCCCAGGCGCCCACGCCTGTCCAGGAAGGCCTGCAGGTCCTCCCCCTGCACGTACTCCATGACGAGCTGCAGCTCCGGCCCGGTGTCCACCACCTGGAAGAGCTCCACGATGTTTGGGTGGTGAAGGGCCTTCATGCACCCCATCTCGCGGGCCAGGAGGCGGAGGTCGGGCACCTCGGACTTGTGGACGCCCCTGATGAGCACCTTCGTGCCCGTGAGCGCATGCAGCGCCAGCGTCACCTTGGCATGGGAGCCCCGCCCCAGCTCCCGCAGCACCAGGTAGCTTTGCCCTTGCCGTCCCTGGGACATAGCGCCTGTGCGCTTGACTACGCTGACCACCCTCACCAGCCCTGACTATAAGCAAATACAAAAAAAAAAAAAACCAAAAACAAGGAAAATAAGGTAAAAAACAAAGAAAGAAAAATAAAATAACTAAAATAAATAGCCTAAACAAATAATTAAATAAATAAACCAATAAATAAACCCAAAGAGAACCAAAACAGGCTCTCACTGTCTCTCACGTCGTCCGGAGTGCACAGGTCACTGTCCAAAGCTTCCCGGCTCCTGAGGACACAGGCGCAGTCCGGGCGGGCCTGATGCAGGCGGTGCCGGTGCCGTCACAAGGGCTCTTTGTGGCGTCAGAGCCACAGGCCACAGCCATTGGCAGAGGGAACCGCCAGCGGTTTCTCAGCCTTAACGAAAAAGCTGCCGCTTAACGACAACCCTTGGAATGCCTGAGAGGCCCTTTCATCGGTCCTGAGCAATCCCATCCTGGGATTTGGCTTTTCCAGGCGTCCCCATCCTGGCCCTGCCTTGTGCAGATGCTTTACTGTCGCGCTCACACTGTGGGGAGAACAGCAAACAGGGGGCGCAGGCGGTTGGGCGCGCGCTGGGGAGCTGTCCACAGCCTCTGCCGCGCCCGCGAGGGCCCACGTGGCGCGCAGACCCCTCCTGCCCCGCCCGCTGCTCCCCTCAGCAGTGGATTTCAGTCAGTCTGTCTGTTCTGTTCCAGGCTGTCTTTGGGGAATCCTCTCACCCTCCCGCGCATCTGGCCTGCACCCTGGTGCTTGCATAAATAAAATACATCTTTAAGAAAATTAAAAAAAAAAAATAAAGGCACAGTTACTGCTGTTGCAATGAACTAGTAAGGTTTAAATTCTAAAATTTTCAAGAGGTAATTTCAGGATTCTTTTTCAGCCTGTCTTTCTTTTTGGGGGGCTGTAATTGTGTCATGCAGTCAGTTTAGTAGAAAAATAACATTAAATAATAATACTATATGCACAAAAGTTCCTTTGAGAAGGAATATACTAACAAATCCAATAGGTCATAACAGTACCAGTGTGCTTAAAACTAAACAAAAATGTTAGGAAATTCAGAATACTTTGTTTTTTAGGTTGCTTTTAACACTTCAACCAAAATAAAGTGATTTAATAGTGATAAATATCAGGAAGTATAAGTATCATTGGTTTAATTCTATGAATATTACATATATCAATATGTGCACTTACATATATATTAATATCTGAGGAAGGAGATTTAGAGAGGCTAATTACTTTTTCCAAGGTTACCTATATATGATATTCACTCAAAAGAAACAATGACTAATTATTGAGAAACTACACTGTACTTTTGTAGAATTGATAGTGTTCTAGTGATCAAGATATAGAGAGATTGTTGTGATAAAACTGACTTTTCAGTGGCAGGGAATAAAAGCAATATAAATAAGTTTTAAAATATCCAACAGAGAAATAACAAATGGTGATAGGAACTGTACAAAGGATCGAAACAAACCAATTGAATTTTCAATGCCATTTAGGATAACATCAAAATATGAAACCCATCAGGATATTTTTAATAAAATGTATGTATCTGTAAAGCTATGAAAACATTATTCTTTCATGGAAATGATAAGACTTCAATAAATGACAATATGAACTCTATTTACAGACCAGGATGCATACAGCAAAGTTTGGGAGAAAGCACAATTGCAGAGGGGAGCACAGAGAGGCAGAAAGGACTGAATCACCCTGCAGTAAGAAAAAGGAGGTCAGTGTTTCATGTGGACAAAGGAGAAGGAATTGTGAGACAAGGTCAAAGATATTCACAGAAACTAGTCACTCAGAACTTCCTAATTCAGGGGGATGGCCTGAACTTCAACTAATTGTGAAAATGGAGAGAGGTGTTGGCGAGTGGAGTGAATTGAATAATTTGTGTTTGAGGAAAATCTCTTTGCATTGGGGAAACTAGATTGTAGGAGAACAAGATGCAACAGGGAAAAAAACGGAGAAACTTGCAGTAGACAAAGAGAGAGGAGTGGGTCAGAGTGGTACTTTGCTTAGGATGTTAGCTAATAGGGCTGATTTGGATGGATATAGAAAGTGAGGGAAAGACAGAAATTAAAGATGCTGCCAAACTTTCTATCTTGAGCAACTTGGTAGATGTAATTGCTATTTGCTTTTTTTTTTTTAAGATTTATGTATTTATTTATACAAGCCCTGGGTACAGTCAGAAGTGCGGGAGGGTAAGAGAATTCACCAGAGCCAGAGCAGAGAACAGAATAGGCAGAGTGACGAAATACACTGCTGAGGGGAGCAGCGGGCACAACAGGAGAGTTCTGTGGTGCCATGTGAGACCCTCGCTGGTGGCCAGGTATTGAACCGGCACTGCAGATTCTGTGGGCAGCTTCGCAACCTAGTACTCAACCCCTGCGCCACTAGGGGAGGCCCATGCTTTTTTTTTTTTTTTTTTAAGTTTTATTTTTATTTGCTGAATTCAGAGAACAAAGAGTAGAGGTTTGGGTAGATGGAAGATTGGTGTAGTTGAAGAGGTTAGGTTCCATCTTCTTTTATAAGAAATCACACCACTCTATCTAACAAAGATTATTGATATAGAATGTTGTGGGGAAGAATCAAGGTGGAGGCCCTGTTGCAGGGGTGAAAGAGTTCACCAGAGACAGATGGGAAATACCAGGCGAATTTATTGAAATACACTGCTAAAAGAAGCAGAGGGCGAAACAGGAAGGGTGGACTGCTCAGAGTTTGGGTCCCAAGTCTCTACGCTTTAGAACCATTGACTGGTTAGGTTGACTAGTCTTGGGTGTGTCCTGACTGATGATCTGAATCAGCATAGAGGATCATCAGTTCTGGGCCTCACCAGCTTAAGGTCCATGTTTCCATGGCAGTTCCATCCACTCCCTTTATCATCCCAGCCTCCCAAACTTGCCTCTGGCCAAGGAGTGGGGGCTTGGTTTTCAAATTCTTAATGATACCTTGACAGACCAGATGTGCAGGGGTGAAAAATTTCACCAGAGGCAGACTGGAGAACAGAAAAGGCACATTTGTTCAAATACACTGCTAAGAGAAGCAGCTAGGGAGACAGGAAAGATCTGCAAGTGAAGAAAGATTTTGGGCTCCCTTTTATAAATAGTTTTGTCAGTTTTGCTTTGGGGAGTTAGTTTTGGGCTGGTTAGTACAGGGGTGTCTGATCCTGGGGGCTTGATCTTTGACCCAGAATGTGTCCTGGCCTTGCCTCCACATTCCTGGTCAAAGGGATCCATCTTACGGATTGGGACCCAGAGCAGCCTCATCAGTTCTCTCTGTGTTCAAGCCTCCCAAACCTTCCTGCTGGGCAAGGGGTAGGGGCTTAATTTTAACCTTATTTAACACTACCCCACCATTTGGTTTCTGTTTTTCTGCCACAGTGGATAATTCCCTATATGCGATTTACATTCCCTCTTCTTGGTCTTCACCTGTCTGCATCCATTAAATTTGGAAGTCTCTACTGACAGAAACAATTCAAAGCATGCACTTTATGACTTAACACTCTTATATCAATAAGTGTCAAGTAAATTACCAAAAAGGGAACCCCAAATCCCCAAAGGCTAAACACGGAAGCAATTCTACATTTTCTTAAGAGAGCATTTCTGACAATTAAGTTGTAA
Source organism: Talpa europaea (assembly GCF_964194135.1). Classification (NCBI taxonomy): domain Eukaryota; kingdom Metazoa; phylum Chordata; class Mammalia; order Eulipotyphla; family Talpidae; genus Talpa; species Talpa europaea. The sequence continues at coordinate 120,261,914 of NC_140068.1, read as the reverse complement.
GTTATGGTACAATCAAAAGAGCAAAAGGGGGTTGAATTGGGTTGCTTTATTTTTTTATTACTCATTCCCTGTCAAAACCATGTTTAATTACCAAATATTAAAACATGAGCCCATCAAATCAGCAAAAATAGTATAAATTCTGGAAAAAGGAAAGAAAATACTGTGATTTCCAGAGAAAGGATTATGTTGTCACTCCTGCCGTATACATCTGGCCCAACAGGGGTGTCAGGGTGTCATTTCATAAGGTTAAAAACTAAGCTCTCACTCTTACCCCACAGTCATGTTTGAGAGACTTGAGCAGAGAAGGGCATCAATAAGGCTGCCATGGGAACTGGGCCGCTAGACTGACCACCATGGCAGATAAACCAGCCCAACTCCAGGAATGCAGAGGCAGGGCCTTTACATGTGTCTGTGTCAAGGGTCTGCACCCAAGAGCAGACACCCCAGCCGATAACCTGTGCAAACTGGCTCCCCAAGTAAGAAACCCTATGGAACCCTAGTGTAAAAGTCTCAAATCCTTCACACACAGCTGTATAGCTCCCTCTTGCCCCCTGTTCCCTTGCAGGGTATTTCAATAAATCCTCCTTTTCTGTTCTCTACTCCATCTCTGCTGCACTCTTACACCCCCATACCTCACGCCTCCCCCAGCTATGGTTCCACCACAAAGACTGCTTAATAATGTTTGTTCCACTTAATGAACTATCCAATCTTCGCTTATATCACTGACCCTGAATTATTATTATTTCTGATATAAATGTTATTAACAGCATTAGCAAGCTAATATTGATGCGGCAATTAAAGATAAATTCACTGATTTTCAAACTCTAAAAAGTTCCCTTATTTTCTGTAGATTCAGAGACCTGATAAGGGAAGAAGAACACAGGCTCAGATCTCTTTCTTCACCCTCCCTATGCCAGAGAAGCTGCGCTTGAATGTTTACAAATCATGACTGTAGAACAAGGATTGACAAATTTCTCTCTCCTCAAAGAATAAATATTTCAAACTTTATATACCATATATTGTAGTTCCTTTTGCAACTACTAAAATCTGCACTACAGCAAGGAGATAGCCAAGGACAATTAACAAATGAATGTGGCTGGTTTTTCATTGTATTTACAAGGTTGAATTTAGCCTGAGGTGTCATTTTCTTGTTCTAAGGAAATCATTTCCCTTTTCTCCACAATTTTACATCTTTGGGTTTGCTCCATGAATTTTGAAGTGGCTGGAATTTAGGATGACTTAGGAAATTTGCATCAAAATGTGGGTCTTTGAGCAACCCTCATCCATCTTGGAGATTCTGACTCCCATGTATTATAGCAAAAACTGTGAAGAACACACAGCAATCAGAATAAATGTCCTCTGAAATTAAGACCTTTAAATGTCCCTTCATAGGCCATCAGTTGATTCCATTGTTTTTAAAAATTAACTGCTGAGGGAGAAAAAATTTAAAAAAGGAAAAGTATGAGGATTGCATATAAGAGAGCAAGTCAAAATATCTCAGAATAGCTTTTACTTTTTTACATATATATACAAACGGAGCTTCGGAATTATCACAAATTTCATAAGCTCTAATAAACATCTTTGTGTTTCACTTCATTTTCTTTTAATTTTTACTGAAGTTCCACTGGTTTGTACCATTATATAGCGATAGGTTTTGGTGTACATTAAAAATTAACATTTGAATAAACAGTTTCTATTCTTCACCATACAAGAACTCCTTCACCCAAATTCCTCAGCCCCTTTTCCTGTTTCCCTCTGGCAGCAAATATTTTGTTCTTACAGACTAAGATGTTGTTTTTGGTTTGTTTTGTTTGTTCATTTGTTTTGTTTCTCTATCATCCATATAGGAGTGAAATTGTAACAGGGTGGTCCCCAGGAAAGGGGGAGGTTCCATGTTCCCACCCCACCCAAGGGAGGGTGGAGCTGAGCAGGGAGAGAAGAAGCTGCAGAGGAAACTGAGGAAGGAAGGAAGCAGGATGGAGCCAGAAGGAGACACAGAGGAGGCACGTAGAGCAGAGAGACGCGTGAAGAAACCACGCTTGCCTTTTGGTCGTGGACTGGGTGACACAGATGTGGGCGAGAGACCCGTGGGGAGGTGGCAATGGCGGTTTTTGTCTTGCTTTTGATAATTTACTCTTTTCCTTCCAGACTTGTCTGGTGGTTTCTGATCCTTTTCTATGGGTCCCCACTGGAAGATGCCTTAGACCTGTGGCAGGCTTTGGGACCTTATTCTGGGCCAATCCCTTTTGGATGGACTTTTACCAACAAGGGGACTGGTAACATTGGATACTTTATTTAGAAACTATAGAGACACACTGCAGGGGGAGGGGGTGCGGGGTGGGGGGAGGGAGGGAGGGCAGGGAGAGGAAGGACTAGAGTCAAAATAAGGGGGAGGTACAATTGTATTGGGAATATAACCAAACTGAAAATGCATACATTGTGCCAAGATGAAAAATGATGTAAGAATTATATAAAATAAAATATTTAAAAAAAAAGAAACTGTAGTCTCTGCCTTTCCTATATTGTTTCCTAATTGTATTGAAGTTCCTTCCCAGTAAAGTCTCATATGTTTGTGGTGATGCGGAGGACGGCAGAACCCATTTAGAGCAGGTAGGTTTGTGGTGTCTGGGCTACCCCTCTCCTTGCCCTGTAACAAAATCATATGGTGCTTTTATTATCCCTCTGACTTATTTTAGATAGCAAAATATAGATACTCTAGGTCAATCCATGTTGTTGCAAACAGCAGGATTTCATCTTCTTTATAGCTGAGTAGTCTCCCACTGTATATATATATATGATATATATATATATCATATATATCACTTTTTTTTTATTTTATCATCTATCAGTGGGCTCTGAGTTTGTTTCTCTGTCTTGAGTGTTGTGAATAATGTTATGATGAACATGGTGTTCCATATATCTCTTTGAATTTAAGTTTGTATATTTTTGTGGTAAAGCTTGACAACTAAAGAGAAGTCAGCTAGCTGGGTCATGTGATATTTCTTTTCTTAATTTTGTTGAGGGATTGCCACACTATTTCCATGATTAGAAGAGTTTAAATTTGTAACAACATCTACAAAGATTTTTTTCTCTCCACAACTTTACCATCACTTGTTTCTTGTCTATTTTGATAATAACCCTCTTAACAGATAGGAGATGATCGCTCATTTTGCTTCTGATTTGCTTTCTGAATAGGAGAGGAAGAACACACGTTCATGTGCCTGCTGCCATCTCTGTCTCCTGTGGACAAGGCGCTCTTCAACATCTCTGTCCACTTTTCAATGGGGACATTTGTTCTTTTGGTGATGAGTTTAATGAGTTCTTTATAAAATTTCTATATTAAGCCCTTGTCTGACATATGTAAGTATTTTCTCCAAATCATTAGCTTTTTTAATGGTGGTTTCTTTCACTCTATAGAAACCTTTTAGTTTAATATTGTCCCATTTGTTTATATTTGCTTTTGTTTCCTTTGCCAATGTAATCTGATTGACAAAAGTCATCTCTAAGGCTGATTAAGGAACTGTGTCATTTTTGTTTTTCTGTGTATTTTGTGATTTCAGAACTTATAGCCATGTCTTTACTCCACTGTTGGTGGAAATGAAGATTGTTTCCTTTCCTAGAAAAGTAGGATAGGTATTTCTGAAAACACTAAAAATAGTTCTACCTGATGATCCAGCAATCCCATTCTTAGATATCTCTCTGAAGTATACAAAACCACTAATATGAAGGGATATGTGCACTCCTATGTTCATTGTAATAGTATTTTCAATACCAAAGTGATAGAAGCAACCTAAGGGTCCAACAATAGATGAGTTGGTTACAAAAATATGGCGAACAACACACAAATGCTACTCAGCTACTAAAAAAACCCCACCGGATTAAATCTTCCTCTTTGCAATAATATCGATGGTACCAGAAGAGACTATGACTCACAGAATTAGCTAGAAGAAAGATAATACCAGGGAGAGTAAATGGTTTGTCCACAGATCCAAAACTATAGCCTAACTTGAAAATAAAACAAAAATCTCTTACTTAGAGAGACCAATTTTCCATCAACTACTTAAAAATTTATGGGCCAGAATGAACTACATCTATTTCAAACATAATGTTTTTTATTAGACTGTTATTTCATTGCAATCTGGTTCAGTATGCAAACTTGTAACATAAAAAGGTAATGAAGGGCTATTTATTAAAAGAGATGGATAAAAGGGATCTGAAAAGCATTATCCTTCAGGGCTACCATGTGAAACCCTGTCATTTGTTATTTTCCATTTTGTTATAATAAGAACGAAAGGTTAAATATTTTCATATTAGTTTTTACTTTGACATTTACCAAAAAGAGTCTTTTCAATTTCAGAAAAAACTATTCATAGTAACCATGTAGTATATAGTCCTTACACATGCATACCAATTAATTTAAATCTAAAACTTGCCTGTGACATGATTCATTGATCAGTAAAGACACATTCATTTTATATTAAATTCTATATGGCCAATGGGGCAGTGAGAAATTATTGGGAAAGGGGCCACGCTGTTGGCTTTGAGAGTAAGTCTCAGCTCTATCACTGCTGTGGCCTGAGTTCAATTCCCCACGAGGGAGCTAAGCCACATAGGGTACAGCAGCCTTCTCCTGTCATGCCTGCTGCTCCCTGGAGCAGTGTATTTCAGTACATCTGCCTGTTCTGCTCCCCACTCTCTCTGGTGAATCCTTTCAACCACTGCACCTCTGGTCTACACCCCAGTTCTGTGATGCTTGAGAAACATACATTGGAAAAAGGTGGCAGTCTTTGTTTGGAAAGTCTGCAAAGCAGATCAAGGAGAAAAGACTTTAATGAGAAACTATTTGCGAATAGTACAGAGCAATATGATGAAGGGATTAACATGGTAATTCCAACTAAAGCATAAACTAACTGAAGTATAAACATTTTGAGAATAAAGCAGTCAGCTAATTCTGTTACATTACATTCATTTATCAACTCTTAATCAACTTGCTTCAGTGTACTTCTGCTACATTGTCTGGTCCACAAATCACTATACAACAGAATACAGCTTAAATACATGAAGGGAAACTCCATTATGGAAGTTTGTAGATGGCTCACAGCTATTCCATGCAAACACAGTTCGGGGAACCTCCCCTCAGGAAACCACAGGAAACAAAGTCTCTACAAGGGTGTTGCCACAATATGCCCCCCGTGGGGCAGAGGAGTGTGCACGCATGAGCCACAAATTCATGGTCCTCCTTGGAACCCGGGTTCAGGTTAGTTATTTAGGCTTATGAAACAGGACTTGGGCACTATTCCAAAATGTGCTATGGATCAAACCATGGCAATACAACCCTGCATTTCCATTACATTGTGAGTGCTCCTGCATCAGGAAATAATCTCCTCTTTCCACCACCATAGAGAACACTTGATTTTCCTAGGGCTACAAGAATTAAGGAGTGATGTATTACTATCTCATCTATTTCTTTCTCTACCACTGTTCCCTATTGGAATGGCATTAAAATTAGCCAAATCAGACTGGAAAGGAAAGGAAAACAATGAAATAACTGCAGGGGACATAATTTGAGGAACGTTTTCCAGGACATAATTTGAGGAAATTCAAGGATTCTCTATATTACTGATGCAGATGTTGGCTACATAGATCAACTGAGGAGCAAACATTTTCTTACCCATGACCTAGATGTGGTATAAATGGAATTAGAAATTTCCTCCATATCTGAGGATTGGAAAGCTGATAGTATACCAGAGACTATGATTCAACTAAGAGGCCCACATAGTAAGACCTCCGTAATGGATCATGGCTTTTAGCAGTAATGTAAGCAAAACACCCAAAAGCAATAATTAATATATATATGCGTGTGTTACACTAGTTTATAACACTGTATAAATTTTTGGAGTACAGCTTCACACCTATTAAAATGTGTAATTCCACACCACACACACCAACAGAGTTCTAATGAGCCTCCACTAACAGGCTTCCCCAACACCCCCCCCCCACTCCAGGATCAGGTCCTCCTGCCAATTTGTGTCTGTGCAAGCATGGACTTCTTTCTTTTCATATGTATGCGTGTGTGTGTGTGCCCTCACCCCACTGAAAGGAGGACTCTGGTGAAGTTTTTCTTAGAGGTGACCCAAGAACCCCCATCTGTGACCCCAACACCTCTCCCAAGGAAACAAGGAAAGTCTGAGAAACTGTCATCCAGGCAAACTGGATGGGATTATTGGGCATAAAATGGACATTAGCAAAAATGAATTAAAGTATGGCGTTTAGTTATTATGTCAACATTGCTGCATTAGTGGTAAAAAAAAAAATCTGTACTCATGCAGGATGTTAACAAAAGGGAAATGGTGTGGGATAAACAAGACGTGTACTGCCTCTGCAACTTTTCTGTAAATCGAACAGTATTCTTTAAATGTTATTTTTTAAAATACTCTCAATATTTAATAGGTTATATAAAGAAAAATTTTTTTCTTTTCCAGTTTTCCCAGGTATCACCGTCCAGGGACTGGAGAGAGGGGTTCTGGGAGAAAAGATGGAAACCTCACACACAGGGCAGGCTCCGGAGTCTCCTCTCCTCTGAGCCCTGCTGCTCTGACTCCTCACAGAGCATCTCACCCCCAGGTCGCCACCCTCCAGCATCCCCAGCTGTGCCCACCTCAGCCCCCGCCCCGTCCTGGAAGCGCCACCAAATCCGGAGCAGCGCGGCAGCGCCCCCGTGTGGCCACAGGGCTGAGCACAGGAGCCCAGAGCTGCCCTTTCTCCTGCTCAGCCAGGCCCTCCCCAGGCTCCCTGGGCCCCCAGCGGCAGGACAGGGATCTGCTCACAAGGGGGCGCCCAAGTCCAGTGTCAGGTCAGAAGTCCCCAAATTTTCTTAGTCCTCTGGACAAAGGACAAAGGCAGGTTTCCAGGTCATTACAGCTGATTCCCAGACTATGGGCTGATCCCCAAATATAGAGGTTCCTTCAGTCTCGGATGGATCCTTGGACTCCAGAGTCTCTGTACTTTGTTTCTGCTTCTGCTTCCAGGGAATTAACATTCAATTCTACCCAGGAGCCTAGGGCCTCGACCAAGAAAAGGACAAGGTTCCAGGAAAACACCAAGACCCGGGGACAACCACCATCCACGTCTTGCAGCAGGGGGGAGCAGGAGTGATCAGAGCCGGGGAGAGACCCGGGGAGCTGGTGGTGGTGTGTGGTGGATCATTGGTGGAAGGGCCGCACCTAAGAGGAACAATAACTATAGAAAGATGACCCACGCTGTAAGGAAATGAATAAACAAATATACATCTTTTAAAAATTTTCCATCCCTGAATGAGGGGAGGTTGAGGAGAGCCCCCATGGCATGACTAGGAAGACAGGGAGGCTCCTGGAAATGGAGCAGAGGATGAAAATGGGGACTAGGGGATGGGGCCCAAAAGGAGTGTTGGGGGCACGAAGAAGGGTGGGGCCAGGAAGGGGCAGCATCGGGGACACTGTGAGGGGAAGGTCTGTGTGGGAGATGCGACTCTGGCTGGGCCTGGGAGAGTCTCTGTCTCCCCTGGTGGGACTGCAGAGGGGCTGGAGCTGTAACTGATTAGGGAATCACTTAGGTTCTGGGCCTTTCCTGTCAGTGCAGGGCTGGTGTGACTCAAACACGCACACTCAGGCTGATGAAGGAGAGAGAGGAGGAGAGGACAGATGGTTAGGAGGAGTCCCTCATTTCCTGAGCCTCAACATCCTCCCCAACTCCCCAATGCTGGGGTGGCAGGGAGATTCCTGCAATGAAGAGGAGGTGATTCAGGGAATCAAGAGGAGAAAGGCCTGTGCTGCCCTGGAGGGCCATCTGTGGGGAATGATTCTGGGGCTCCAGGGCCCCACTCCCTGCTAGCAGGTTAGAGTCAGCCCTGCTCACAGCTCCAGGCTGCTGACAGCCCCTCTGTGCCGTGACCCTGCAGACACCGCTCTGGGGATAGTATAAAGAAAACAAAACAGCAAAATTAAATGGGAATCTGAAAACGGTAGAACTGATTTTTAAAAATCACATATTTTGAAGGACACTTCAGAGGACTTGGATTCCTTGTCTGACAGCTCATTGCAATCAGGACCTTGACCGTCACGTGAGCTACTCTGGCCTCCACTGTTTCTTGTGAGAAAACAGCCACTGATCACTTTATCGCCTGAATATTTTACTGGTTTGTACCAAATCTCTTCCTCCTTTGCACCTAAAACAAAGATCTGGCATCTCCACAGTCTCTGAGGGGGAGGCGGCAGGTGGGGCCTCACTCAGAGGCTCCAGCTCTGGGTTCCACGAGGCTGTGATGGGGACGAGATGTTGGCGACTCTGAATGGCCGTGATCAGCATGGAAGGACCTGCCTCAGAGCTCCTGCATGTGGCTCCTGGAGAAAACCCTCAGGTCCTTGTCCTGTGGGCGTCCCCTTAGCTGAGGGTCCACCGTGTGCAGGGAGTCACCCCAGAGAGGGGGAGCCCGGGCGGGAAGTCTCAGCCCCTGTGAGCCTGACTCTGTGACGTGGCACGTCCCTTCTGCTTCATTCTCCTCACGAGGAAGAGCCAGGGAGTCAGACACACTCACGGGGGAGCTGTCTCCCCTCCTGTGTATCCCAGAACTGGTGGAGAATTGAAAACCAACACAGTAGACCTTCTGGACACTCATTATTTCTATTCTGCCCACATGAAAAATAAGCTGCCTCCCACCCAAGGCCCCTAAAGTCTCTCCCATCACAGATGCAGCGTGATGTCAGCATCTCATCGCGTGACTCAGGACCACGCAGAGGAGGCGCCATGACGGCTTCTGTCCAGTGAAACCGTCTGTGCTCAGCTCCTCGTGGGCTCAGGCAGTTTCCTGCCCCACAAGCCCTTGATGAGGATACTGTGGAGGACAGACACAGGGCAACTTGTAGACCCTATTTGTTATGTTTTTAAAGCAAATTTATTGAGATACAACTTTTTTTTTTAAAAGATTTGTTTATTTATTTATTTATACAAGCACTGGGTACAGTGAGAAGTGCAGGAGGGTGAGAGAATTCACCAGAGCCAGATCAGGTTGCAGAACAGGCAGACTGATGAAGTACACTGCTGATGGGAGCAGCGGGCAGCAGGAGAGGTCTGCGCGTCATGTGGGACCCTCCTCCGGTGGCCAGGGAGCAGCCAGAGATCGAACCGATGCTGCAGAGGCTGCGGGCAGCCTTGCAACCCAGTGCTCAACCGCTGCGCCACCGGGGAGGCCCTACCACACATTTCTTGCCTGGATTTGACTAAAGACAAAAGCGCAGTAGTAAGTCATCATGTCATCACCCTTCATGGAAATGAATTGAATTCACCAAACAGAAAGACACAGAGTGACTGGTTGTACCAAAAACAAAACCCAATTTTATGCTGCCTCCAGGAGACAGGATCAAAACAGCCCCACTGCGGGAGACAGGTATAGGCCAGGATGTTTGAGGAACTGCCCAGTGTGGACAGTTCACACCCCCACTGCTGGGGAAGCCAAGACAGGATGAGGATCCTGCAGGCGTGATTGTATTTTTTTTTATATTCTTCTTTTTTTATTTTTTAACTTCACTTTTCACTTGTAAAGACTATTTGTTTTCCACCTACCCCCTCAGGTGTAGTCCCCATAGAGTTTCCTTCTCCAAGGCACCCGTGCACCATCACCTCAGTCCCCTGTGCTCCTCCCTCCCTCCCTCTGGTCCTCTGCACACTGGGGATCAGAGAGAGACTGAGACAGGGACACAGAGGAATGGGGCAGGGACAGAGAAGCAGAGAAGGACAGGGACACACACAGAGAGTGAGATGAGGACAGACCAGGAGGGGGAGAGAGAACATCAGAGGGACATACAGAAAGAGAAAGGGAGAGTCAGCCAGTGAGGACAGGGAAGGAGACAGAAGAGGCCTCGCTGGCATCAGTCACTGTTGGAGTGGACACCCCCTGCCTTGGGTGGCCTCGTCCCAGTCAGAACCCAGCCCCAAGTCAATACAACCTCCAGGCAGGTGGGCAGGTGTGTGAGCAGGCAGGGGGCCCTGAGAAGTCTGTGGCCGGCAGGTGTGCACTGTCTGTGGCCCTGGCACCTTGTCTGGGCCCACAGGGCCCTGTAGGGCACGGCCAGAGAGGAGCAGGGCTGACAGGCACACTGGGTGGGAGGACAGGCACCCCGGGTGGGAGATGTCTCTGCCCCTAGCAGGGCTGGCCAGGCCTGGGTGAGGCGTGTGCAGGTGCCCTTCCCCGGGTGGGACCCTCCAAGTGCTGTGAGCCTGACACCAGCCTCCCCTCCAAGGGCAGCAGACAGGAGTGGCCCACTCCCCAGGACCGCCCCAGGGAGATGATCCACACTCTGGAGCTCCTCTGGGCCCATGGGAGACAGGAGCCTGGAGTTGCCGATGCTGCAGGGCCTGCTCCCTGGCAGGGAGGATGAGCCAGGTCAGCAGCCAGAGACCTGGGTCCCCAGGTTGTCCCTGGCTGCATGGCTCCATCCAAGGTCTCTGGGAGGCTGTGCTGCTGTCAGTGTTGTGAGATGAGCCTGGTATGGAGGGCCAACAGGAAGTGGCCCAGGTAGCCATGTGGCAGGCCAGGAGGGGGCGGAGTGGGTTGGGCATCTGTCTGAGCAGGAAGTCCAGGGAAGGGGACCCAGGAAGTGACATCACCTCCGCGAGATGACAGGGCACACATGACCTCGGAACCCTGGTCCCCAGGCAGTTGGTTCTGAACCAAACCTGACCCAGCTCACTTGCCTGGTGGGCCTGGACCCGCCCCACGTTTTCTTGCTGTTTGCCCAGGTCTCCCCACAGTGGACCCAAAAAAGGTCCCCGAAACTCGTGTCACACTCTGCTGAAAGGCATGAGGAGCCTGTGCGTACGCCTCAGGCCAGCGCCAGCACTGCCCCTGAGGTAACTAGGGGGGCCCTGGGGACAGGTCAGACCACTCCAGGGCTCTGATGCCCCCACCCCTCCCTTCCCCCTGTGAGTGCGGGTGTGCGTGCGGTGAGAGTGAGTGTGTGCGTGCTCCAGGAAGGAGGGTCTGGCCCACCCAGGAGTCTGCTCATGTCTACACCAGAACCAGCCTGGCTGGTGGTGGGACCCAAAGCGTCATGGCTGCTCCCTCTTGCCCCAGCTGGTTGCTACCCAGCAGGTGTGTCTGTTTACTCCCCGGAGATCTTTTGTGTCCAGGAAGGTGAAGAGATCCAGAGAGTGCAATTCCCCGACTGTCCTCCCACAGCCCAGTGTGGGATCTGTCCCAGCACAGAGCCCAGGTTGAAGTGCACCTGCAACTTTGAGATTGGGGCACATGTCCAAAGGAACTGGCTGCAGTACCCGAAATCCCTGGAGGAGCCGTCCGAGGGTGAGTGGCCCAGGCTGGTGCATGGGCCCGGCTGGGCGGGGTAGGGTCAGGTGGCCCTTGGAGGAGACCACACGGGCTAGATTTGGACCACGAGCAGTCTGACCTGGCATCTGCAACTGCCTCATTTGAGGAACAGAATACCAAGGGCCCCCTATTTTAGGGTGGTCCCTGCTCAGGGCTCTAGCATGTGGTCTGTTTGAAAAGGCAAGTGGCAATCTGGCATGTGGCTGATGGCCTGTCCAATCGCATCTCTAGCCGCTTCTCAAGGAGCACAGTCAGGCTCCCCTGCAGCCCATGGGACAGGCCAGAGCCCAGCCAAGTTGCTGACTGGAGAGAAGCAGACACCGGGGTTGTCTCTGCTTGTGCTGCAGGATCCCTGCAGGGGCTGGTTCCCCAGGCAGGGCTGCTGCTGCCTTCGCACCCTCACTGGAACCTGCAGGATTTTGGCCAGAAGTGGCTTCCTCCCACAGGTGTGGTTCGAGCTCAGGACGCTCTTGCATAGGCTGCATTCTCCTGGCCAGGGCCTGGCTGTTCCAGCAGGGGTGGAGTGAGCTCAGCACTGTCCCCATGGGGTGCAGCATCCTGGTCATTGTCTGGTTCCTCCTGCAGCACTCCTCTTATCTCAAAATCCTCAAAGAAGTCTTTGGGATCCTGCGCCAGTCTTGGCTTCCCCAGAAGGGGTGGGTGTGAACTGCCCACACTGGGCAGCTCCTGAAGCATCCTGGCCTCTACCTGTCTCCCGCGGTGGGGCTGGTGTAAACACACCACTGCCAGCATGCCCTGCTGGGGCCTGGCTAGGGCCTGGCTCCCCACAAACAGGTGGTGTATGGTTATGTCCAGCAGGTTGTCCCACAGGTTGCAGGTCCTGGACTAGTTTCCCCAGCAGGGCTGGTATTAGCTCAGCAGCCTGGGGACATCCTGCTGGAATCTGGGGAGTTTCAGGCTATGTAGGGGTTTAGTGAGCTCAGAGTGCCCAGGAACAGCTACAGTACCCTGGGCATTGTCTGTCTGACCCAGCAGGCCTGCTGGGCTCTCCTGTTCGTCTGGAACAACATATGCAGAGGGTGCTCACCTGATGCCGTTCCTCCAGGGTCCCATCCCCTGACCCCTGTCCTGCCTGCCCACCTCTGGTGCTGACTAAGCACCGCTGACCCCAAACCTCTCCTCACCCACCTCTCTAGCCACATATCCTTGTTTAACTTCTACTATCCCTCCACCCACTGACACCTGGCCCTCCTCTTGTAATTCAAAAATCTTTGTTTCCTAATTGATTTCAAATTGTTTTCATTTTATTTCCTCCAGGGTTTCTTGTTCATTATAGAAATACTAATAAAGTTTGTTTTGTATCACCCAAATTTTTTCACTCCTTTTGCGTCCAGTTCTGTCATAGTGCTGGCCTCCTTCTTGCTATGGCCTATGCAGAAGATCTACAACTAGTGTAAACCCTTTAGCCAAACCACTCACTGCCCAGGCCCCTCAGGCAGTGATTCCTTCATATGTCTGCTGTCTCTGTTGTGAATTCTACCTGGGCGTTTTACAGAGCAGGAACCAAATAAGTGGTGACCTGGGATCTTCCCAAGTACACAATAGAGGTAGTACACATGGTAGGTGTAATGCAAATTTGGTTTGCTGGGCCTCCCTGGTGTCCTAGGGGTGAAGTCTCAGCGCTGTCACCACTGAGGCCTGAATCTAGGCCAGCTCAGGGAGCTGACCCTGCTAGGGCTCAGCAGACTTCTCCTATCTCACCAGATGCTCCCTTAACAGTGTATTTCAGTAAATCTACCTGTTCTGCTTCCCACTCTGTCTCTGCTGAATCCTCTTATCCCTATGCCGAAAGAAAAAAAAAAATGGGGATATTGAATTTTAGTTAAACAGTAGGGTTTTGTAAATGAGCAATATCTATCAAATCAGCCATAGGTCATTACATAAGTATAATCAAGAAATCATTATTAATGTCTATATCAGTCCATGTTAGGGCATCCATTTATAAGAACATATGTTTTAGGAGGAAGATATTAAGATTAGAGATGTAATGGGACATCCAGGGCTACAATTTCATTAAATAGCCTCACCCAGGAGCACCCAATGAGACAGTGAGGATTGGCAAGAGCTGCAGGCAGTGCCCTGATGACTTAATTTGAATGGTGGCAATGTTGACCTCCCTCCGTTACGGCTATAAAATAGACTCCTGGCAGTGGCTTGTGACTTTCTGAATGATTCAGTGCTGAGAAGGAGCAAGATGAGAAGATGAACGTCAAAGGAAATTAGGAAATGAGGCATTTTTGTCCATGGGAGTGGACACAGGGTGTAAGACCTTTGTGTCTCATGTGAGTTCTCACCTCAGAGAGCACCTACCACAGATAATATCCCCTTTGTGTGGATAACACTCAGTCTCTCTCGTTGGTCACCCCAGGGCTTATTCAACAGTCCCTGAAAGTCATAGAAATCGAGATCAAGGGTGATTTGATCATACCTGAGTCCAGTAGCATGAGTTTTTTCTCATCATGGGAGATTCATAAGTCACTGTCACTCACGAATGCCCAGATTTCCAGTCAAAGAAATCACAGTCAAGCTCTTGCTGTGATAACATCACTTAAGTAGACCAGACAGCTACATGGAAACAGGTGGATTTCTTCACTCAGTTTACCCTGTTATGGAGAGTGATGTGTTCTCAAGAATTGACATCCATTCTGGATGTAAGATTCCCTTCCCTGACTGCCAGCATCTCCATTCAAGAGCCAACAGATTGCCTGATTCACCAGCATAGAGCCTATATAACATTGCCTCTGATAAGGGGCACGTTTTATGGTGAAATAAGTATGACATTGGCAGCATGTCTGCAGGAATCACTGATTCTACCACACAGCATGTCACTTGGAAGTTGACAGCATAATTGAAGGAGGAGAGACATTAAAAACTTTTAACATTTTATCTTGGGCAAAACAATCTGAGATGGTGGTAGGCAGCTTTCAACATGTGTTATACACATTGAGTAATGGCCAATATATAATCTGTGTTCCAATATCGAGAAAGCATGGATCCTGCAACTAAGAGGTGAAGAAGGATCAGCCACTCTCACCATTACTCCTAATGATCCACTGGAGGAATTTATCCTTCTCACCCCACGCCTTCACCCTATTAGTTTAGAGGCTCTCCAGGGACGTGAGGTGGGACGTTGGGAGGCATATTTGTACCAGCAAGGTTCTGCTAGATTTGATGTTATATCTACTGCCTAAGCATTTATATTCCTTGAGCCAGTGAGCCATAATGAACTCTATTGTTATTGTTTTCAGAATAATTGACCCTGATTACTATGAGGAGCTAGGGTTGCTGCTGCACAATGTAATAAGAAATGAGCACGTGCAGAAACTCTGGAGAACTGGGGCTTCTTGCCAAGTAGAAATACAAAGAGGCCATGCAGCAACCATGTCCTGATGGGGGTGAGGGACTTAGCCTCCCACTCTGCAGGGATGAAGAATGTAGGTTTGCTCCAGGGGGAGGGGAATCTGGAATGGCTGTGTGGGAAAGAGACAAAGCACATTAATAATGGTGTTGTGACCACATGCATCTGTGGAGGCTTGGCCCATTAACTGATCTTTTGTAGAGCTTGTCACTGGCCACCACATCAAAGACCCTGTGACTGACTGGACTCCACAGAGCCCATGAAAAGATCTGAGTGGTGTAAGGAGTAGACTGTATTGGACATTTCTCAGACCTCATGTCTTCTATCCCTTCAGTTCACCTTTTTACTGCTATAGTTTATTGTATCATAGTAAGCAGTTTCATGCAGGTATCAACTTCCACCACCTTAGTCCAGTTGCACCTTATTTGTCAGGGAGATTGAACCCCAGTTGCCCATGGCAGTACCCAGGTCAGTAAAGCTCCCTGGTATCAACTTTTTTTCCACTCCCTGCTTTATGTTTCCTGTTCCCACGGTAATGAACCCAAATAAACTATTCCCATGCAAAATCTCAAGTTTTTTTTCTGGCTAAGATATGTGTGTTACTTGGGGAAAATGGAGATGTGGATTAAGCTGCTGAGATGGGTGTGGAAAGGTATCCACAGGAAAATTATCATTTATGCTAAATGCTGTTTATTAAAAACACATAGATATGTAAAGAGATGCATGCAAAAATGTCACCAAAATATTAATGTTTATTATTATGGTAAGATGACAAGATATTTTTAATTACATTTTTATATTTCAGAGTTTCATATTTTATAAATGGTTTGAGTTGTTCACAATGAATGTGTGATATTTACATAATATAATTAGAGAAACACAGTAAAAATGGGAGTACAAATAATGAGACAAGGTGGGATTTCTCACTTTAGACATCTACACATGAAAGCAGACCCAGAAAGCAAACCCTTCCCTATGGAAGTAAATAGAAGTTTTACCTTGTCAAAAGAAGTGTCAAGGCATGAGCAAAGCCCACTAGTTGCATAGCAAGGGCTGGACTTCAATCTGAGCTCCATTGGAACCTCTTGCTCTCCTCACACACCATCCTCCAACCTTGCTGAAATCAGATAACTCCAACTCCCACTTGGAGAAAAAGAAAAAAAAAAATGTCCTAAACTCTCAGGCATTTGGTATTGCCACAAAATTCTCACTTATGAGATATAACAAGAAGAATTAAATTGGCTTATGTGTTCCAAAGGTTGATTTGGGCCCTATGAGGAATGATGCCGTTTATTCAGAATTTTCTTTCCGTCATTATCCCTCCCTCTGATCCACTGTTTCAAGTCTTTCATTTATTATTGTCCTTAATATAGTTTGGTTCAGTTCCTAACCAGACCGTGCAGTGGGAAGGAATTGAGACAGTGTTTTTGAGAGGTGGGGGAAGTGATTGAAGCCCTTTTATGAATTATGATTTGAATTTTGGAATATATAGGCAACTTTCTATTTATTTTTAAATATTTATTTATTTATATAAGAACTGGAGTATAGTCAGAGGCTTGGGAGGGTGAAAGAAATCACCAGAGACAGAGTGGGGAGCAGAACAGGCAGACAGACAGAAGACACTCCTGAGGGG
Source organism: Talpa europaea (assembly GCF_964194135.1). Lineage (NCBI taxonomy): Eukaryota > Metazoa > Chordata > Mammalia > Eulipotyphla > Talpidae > Talpa > Talpa europaea. The sequence continues at coordinate 120,245,543 of NC_140068.1, read as the reverse complement.
AGCAGCGGGAGAGGCAGGAGAGGTCTGCCGTGCCATGTGGGTTTCTCCCTGGGCGGCCGGGAATCGAACCCACACTGTAGAGGCTGCGGACAGCTTCACAGCGCAGTGCTCCACCCGCTGCACCACCAGGGAGGCCCGCAACTTTCTATTTCAAAGAGTCGGTTATCACAGCCCTCACAGAGGAAATCTTCAGGGTGAAGATTCTAAGTATGAAGGATTTTGAAATGTGTACTGGAATGAAGAAGGTTGGTGAAATCCGTTCCAAAATCATCAGGTGACAGCAGCTTCAAATATTAGTAAATTCTGACTTGAGAATTGAAGAAAATTTCCCACTGGGAAAAAAATTGAATAAAAGTTGATACCTGGCACTTGATTCTACAATCCAGAAGAAAGAAAAGGCAAACTTCCTGCAAACATCAGTTTAGGGACTGAAACACACCAGAGGCGTCGTTTTCCAACATCACGATGGATGTTTTTACCACCCAGTGGCGATTAAACAAACTTATGAACACTCTTTTAAGTTCAATTATTCTCTATTGAAAACCATAACTTATAAGTCAAACTGTCAGGTCATCCCCAAACGCCGGGTTTTCCTTAAACCTCAGGTTCTCACCATCCCCCATTCCACATGGCTCCTTAGAGGGAGCAAAGAATTAAGTTTTGCCTTACCCTAGGCCTTAGCCTTCCTTTACCTTGTCGGTAAGATGTTCTCAAGGCATGGTGCTGTTTTGAGAAGGCAGTGGGTGGGGCGTTCTGAGCTCGGGTGCCTGAATGTCTTAGGATGCCTGTCTTTAGGATAAATGCCAGGTTTGGGATGAGCTAGACGCCCAGATGGTGGAGGCTTCGATTTTCGTAATATTTTAATGTTATTTAGATATCCAAGCACTCCAGGAAACTTCTAGGGAGCAGGCAATGTCCTCTTGGGGAGACAATTAAGACACAGAACCTTACTCTGGATGTGGCTCCCCTTGTGTGCACAGCCCTGTCCCTCTGGGAGCTCCAGGAGAAGCTGGGGAGACCTAATTATATTTCAAGTTCCTTCCCACAAAGGCCCAGGAGCCCTCAGGATCAAGCACTCCCTGTGCTGGGTCCCGAGCTGTCTGCACACGTGCTCAGGGGCTCACTCCCCACAGGATCCCCAGGAGGGAAGACATGGCAGGGCAGGTCTCCCTCCCCGGTGATGTGAGTCCTCTGCTCACTAGAGGAGGCAGCAGAGGCCCCTGAGGAGACACTCGGGGACTCTCCTTGGGCCGGGCTGTGAGGGAAGGGCCTGCATGGACACCACCACCTTTCCCTGACACTTTCCCTCCAGGGAGGAATTTTTTAAATTTGACTTATCAATAGTAGGACGGCCTGGGCTGGTAGTGAGGCAGCTGTCACTAGGATGACCCAACCTCACTCTGGATGTTTCCAGTGGATGTGACCACACTGAGTTCCCAGACTCCTCAGCTCAGAGACCCTTCCTCACTACAGCTGCCACAGCAGGGGGGCCCTGGGCTGGTCAGAGCCCTGCATCCCCCGCTGTGTTTCCTGGGCTGGGCTTTTGAGTCTCACTCCCCACAGACATTAATTGCTCTGGGATCATGATATCTGGCAACTTCCAGGGTGTCATGGGTTAAACTGAATAATCCATGTTTGTCTTATTTTCATTTTTGGCTTTTTTCCTTTTTTTTTTTTTTTTTTGTTTGCATCATGAAAACTCAAGTCCACACTTTCTCCCTCTCCCAGGTTTTTTTTCTGATTGCACAGCACTGTTACAGCAACAACAAAAATAAAAGAGCATTTATAGTAAAAAATCTTACTTCTAATCACTTGCGAATACAATAATAATACTTACCTTTCTGTGCTCTCCTCCAGTGTAGCCATGAATACAAGGGGATTCACCCTGAACACGATAGTGGGGAGGGAGGTGCGGGATCCAGCCTGGGTTTCTCTGAGATCCTCTCCCTGCTGCACATGGAGGGGTACCTGGGGAGATGGGGGAGCCCAGAATGAGAAAGAAACCTAAGTTCACCCACCTAACATTACACCTTCCTCCAGGAGCTGAGGCAGACCCTGCTCCATCTCTCCCTCCCTTCCTGGACTGTGGACAAAGGCTCAGCTGGGTAACTGGGGTGACCTGGGCTAATCCCGCCCCTGGGCCAGGCCAGCAGGGCACACACTCCCCCCTCCCCCTGTGTGGCTCCCTCCAGCTCTGGTCTAGAGAGAAAGTAGCTGCAGCCCATGGTTCTTCCTAACTCTGAGGCCAGTGGGTTTTCTATGGTGACTCCAAAGGAGAGAAAAATTGGGGTTTGGGGGAGGGAGCTGTCAGGGTGAAGGTGCCACCATATTGTGGGTGGGGCCTGGAGGGGTTCCTGCCCAGCTCCTTCCACCTCAAGCCAACCATGAGGTATTTCTAAACCTCCTCCTCCTCTTCAGGCCCAATGCTTTTTCAGTCCTGCTCAAAAACTGCTTCTCCGTGGAACTGTATTTACTGAGTTGTTGTTCTGACACTCTCTACTCTGTGTGTGATTTGAATTAATTTATTCTGGAGCTTGATGTTAATTGACTTCCCATCATCTTATGTTGTGTATCCTGTCTCTGCTGTTACACACACACACACACACACACACACACTCCCCTCTCCTTGGGAACCAGATCCTCGCTCAGCACTGGGGTTACTCTAACCCTCTGTCTCTGGTTCCCCTCAGAGCCGCCCTCTCTGCACTGTCTCTACCCAGCGGTGTCTGAGCAGCCCCAGGAGTCCCTGCACCTCCTGCCTCTGCCCTTGTGGGAAACCAGCCCCTCAGCCTGCATGACAGTGAGGAGGCAAAGGCAAAGTCCTGAGGCCGGTGATTGATGGAGAAGACCAGTTAATTTTTTTCTTTTGCTTAAGAACTTTTCTTTTTTCCCCTCATTGTATTATTCAGTTGAGGTAACACTGGTTTACACACTGCATGTGTGCGAGGCACAGGGTCACCCTCTTTAGATGTTCATTATCACTTCCCACCCACCTAAGGGCCCCCATAGTCCTCCACCACAGTCCATGGGACCCTCTTCCTACCTTGTTTCCTGCTCTCACCCCACCCCATAGCTTCAGTTTTGCAGTTACAGTTCTAGAGTTTGTTTTGGTTTAGTTTTACCAGTCCCTGCTTTGTTTCTTTATATTTCACATATGAATAAAATCATCCAGTATTTAACTTTCGCCTCCAAACTTTTTCACTTAGCTGCCGCGGACCAGCACAGCAGTGAACGATGAGGCCGTCTCAGGGTTGAGAGACTGCGCAAAAGGTCACTGCAGGGGGAGGTGCAGCACTTAGCGTCATCCCATCCACATCTGTCCATGTTGTTGCAAATTCAATATTTCATCTTTTTCACAGCTGGGTAGTATTCCACTGGGTATAAAGCTTGTGTTCTTTATCCCCTCCTCTGCCGTTGGGCACTTAGGTTGTGTCCATAGCTTGGTTATGGTGGACAGCGCTGCAGTGACCATAGGAGGCGCATATTCCTCGGAATTAGTGTTTTACCTTCTTTGGATAAATACCAAGGAATGGAGTCCCTGACCGGGTGACAGGTCTATTTTGAATATTTTGAGGAACCCTCGTTTGTTCTCCACAGGGGCAGGACTGTACCATGTGCTCTCCATAGAAAAGGGAGGTTCCAGGTGTCCTGCCCCGCCCCAGGAAAGGTGGGGCTGAGCAGGGAGGAGAAGCCAAGGAAGAGGAGGAAGACGTGGAGCACGATGGGGAGAGGAGACTGGAGCAGGCGCATGGAGCAGAGAGACATTCCAAGAAGAAGCCACTCTCGCTCCTCAGGCTTGGACTTGTGCCAAGGAGTTGGGGACATGGAAAGAGACACGTGAAAGAGACAAAGACGTGCATGAGAGACTCAAGGGGAGGCTGACAATGGCTGCTCTTATGTTTTTGTGGATTTTGACTTTTCTCTTTTCCTTCCAGACTTGCCTGACCTTTCCTACCCCTGTCCCATGGGTCTCTACCACTAGATGCCTTCACCTTGTGGCAGGCCTTTGGGCCTCAGCTGGCCTGCTTTGGGCAAGCCTGTTTGGCTGGGCATTTACCCATGAGGGGACGGGTAACTTTGGGTGCTTCACTTGGGAACTATTCTACCTATATTCCTTTTCTTCTCTTTTGCTATTGCACATTAATTCTCTATTGCACACTGATTTGTATTAATTTTCTTTTCTAACGAAGGTGTTATGCATTAGAGTATGTTTTGTCTTTATGCAGCTGATGACATAACTCATGTGGAGTGCACAGGTTTAAGAACCCCTTATTCTGCTGGCTAACAGGACTAGTCTCCATTCTGACCCACCACCAGAATTCCTTTTTCTCCACACACTTCAATGGGTCATTCTCACAGGTGTAAGGTGGTATCTGGGTAACACTGCCTTAACCTGGCATTGAAGGTTAACACCATCAGTGATGAGTCAGGTGGACATGATGAGCACTGACGTGTTGAGTGGACAATGTCCCTGCACCCCTGGGGTCTGCTTCCCTAAACCCAGAGTCCCAGTCAAAAAAAAAAAAAACAAAACCCTAAGTTGAAGAACAATAGTCCTGAGCAGTGCTCCTTGATGGAGGCTAAGAGTAGAAAATTTAGGGTGCAGGGGTCACATGACCAGAAACTAGAGGTGGAGGGCCTCCCCAGTGGTGCAGCAGTTGAGCGCTGGGTTATGAAGCTGCTCGCAGCCTCTGTAGCGCTGGTTCGATCCCCGGCTGCTCCCCGGCCACTGGAGGAGGGTCCCACATGGCACACAGACCTCTCCTGCCGCCCGCTGCTCCCCCTCAGCAGTGTACTTCGGTCCTTCTGCCTGTCTGCTCTCTGCTCTGGCTCTGGAGAATTCTCTCACCCTCCCGCACTTCTGACTGTACCCAGTGCTTGCATAAATAAATAAAATAAATCTTTAAAAAAAAAAAAACTAGAGGTGGAGGTAGAAGTGATTAGCACAGTTATTAAACCAACTATAGAAATAAAAATTGTTTTGGGCCAACTGATATAGCAAGTATCAGATGCTGCAGGAAGTATAAGGAGGCGCAGACCAGAGCTGGGATGTGGGGATGGAGCCTTTGCAGAGACTCGCTGCTCCTGACAAATCAGACTAGTCACACCATAGAAGTAATTAATTTAATGACAGATGACAATCCCACAAAGGAATGAGCCCTCCCAACCAGAACACTACCTCAGGGCCCTTTCTGCCCTGGGAAGACACAGCTCTGCTCCCAAGGCTCCGCCTGGGGCCTGCAGGCTTCTCCTCACACACCGGCCCACTCCAGGGGCAGTTCCTCCTACCTGCCGGCATCTGCGCAAGCAGCTGCTTCTTCTTTCCTTTTGTGTGTGTGTGTGTGTGTGTGTGTGTGCCCACAAGCCACTGAAAGGAGGACTCTGGTGAAGCTTTTCTTAGAGGTGACCCAAGACTTGTGATCCCAACACCTCTCCCAAACATCACTCTTCACCAGTGCCAATGTTTTAAAAACAAGGAAAGTCTGAGAAACTGTCATCCAGGCAAACTGGATGAGATTATGGAGAATAAAATGGACATTAGCAAAAACTAATGAAAGTATGGCATTTAGTAATTATGTCAACATTGCTGCATTAGTTGTAAAAAAATAAAAGTATTCATGTAGGATGTTAACAAAATGGAAATGGTGTGGGATAAACAATACCTGTACTACCTTTGCAACTTTTCTATAAATCTAACAGTATTCTTTAAATGTTTTTTTTTAAAGATCAATTTATTTTTTTATGAAGATTTATTTATGCATACAAGAACTGGGGTGCAGGCCAGAAATGTGGAGGTGAGAGGATTAACCAGAGACAGAGTGGGGAGCAGAACAGGCAGACCGACTGAAATACACTGCTGAGGAGAGAAGGGAGCGAGTCAGGAGAGGTCTGCTGCGCCATGTGGGCAGCTTCCTGGCTGGGGAATCAAACTTATGCCGCAGTGGCTGCGGATAGCTGCATAGTGCTGCGTCTTAACCCCTTGAACCGCCAGGGAGGCCCTAAATGTTATTTTTTTGTAATGCCCTCAATATTGAATAGGTTGTAGAAGTGAAAAATTTTCTCTTTTCCAGTTTTCCCAGGCATCATCATCCGGGGCCTGGAGAGAGGGGTTCTGGGAGAAAAGACGGAAACCTCACACACAGGGCAGGCTCTGGAGTCTCCTTTCCTCTGAGCCCTGCTGCTCTGACTCCTCACAGAGCATCTCACCCCCAGGACGCCGCCCTCCAGGACCCCCAACTCTGGCCACCTCAGCCCCCGACCCGTCCTGGCGGCTCCACCAGAATCCGGAGCAGCGCGGCAGCGCCCCCGTGTGGCCACAGGGCTGAGCACAGGCGCCCAGAGCCGCCCTTTCTCCTGCTCAGCCAGGCCCTCCCCAGGCTCCCTGGGCCCCCAGCGGCAGGACAGGGATCTGCTCACAAGGGGGTGTCCAAGTGCTGTGTCAGATTAAGTGTCCTTTTTAGTCTCCAGTGGTCTCCAGGACATGACAACTGGTTCCTAGGTTCTGGGCAAATCCCCAAATATATAGGTCGCCTCAGTCTCTTGGGATGGAAACTTAGATTCCTGGGTCCCTGAATTTGTTTCTTCCTCTGCTTCCAAGGATGAAAGCCCCTCCTCCTGGGAATCACCTGACATTCTCCATCCTTGGATGAGGGGAGGGGCCTAGGAGAGCCCCCAGGGCACTGGCTAGGAGGATGGGGAGACTCCTGGAAAAGCAGAGGATGGAAATGGGGACTTTAGGGGACAGAGGCGGAAAGGGGTGCAGGGAGAGCCAGAGAGGACCGGGCAGGGAAGGGGCGGCACAGGGGACACTGAGGGGGAAGGTCTGTGTGGGTGACACGGGCTCTCACTGGGGAGCTGGAGCGTCTCTCTCCCCTAGGGAGATGCAGCAGTGCTGGCCTGTAACTGCCCAGGGAACTGTGCACATCCAGGGCCTTGCCCGTCCTTGCAGGGCTTGTGTCAACCACACACATGTACATGCTGGTGACGGAGAGGACTGTAATGGGGGGGGTACCCAGGGGAGGGTCCAGGTTCCTGCCCCATCTAAGGAGGGTGAAGCTGAACAGAAAGAAGCATCTGGAGAGGAGGCTGAGGAGGAAGGAAGCAGGATGGAGCCAGAAGGAGACCTGGGGGAGGCACATGGGGCAGAGACACGTGAAGAAGCTGCGCTTGCTTCTTGGCCTTGGACTGGGTTACACAGGTGTGGATGAGAAATCCATGGGAGGTGACAATGGCAGCTTCTACCTTGATTTTGCTCTTTTCCTTCCAGACTTGTCAGCCCTGTCCCCCCTTTTCTATGGGTCCCCGCCAGGAGTTGCTTTAGACAGTAACAGGCTTTCAGGCCCTGCTTGGGCCAACCCTGTTTGGTTGAACATTTACCCACAAGGGGATGGTGACTTTGGTGCTTGATTTGGAAACTTTATTCTTTCCTTTGTCTTTGTTTCACACTAACTGTATTAAAGTTCCTTTCCATTAAAGGTCCTACAGGTCTTGTCTTGATGCTGCGGATGGCAGAGAGTTGGGGGAGATTGTTAAGTGGAGGCCAGGCTACATATCCAGAATATCCCCCCTCAGTTCCCGAATGCTGGGGTATCAGAGAGATTCAGGGAGCCAAGAGGAGGGAAGAGCAAGGTCACGGAAGACATTAAAAAATTCTAACAGGAGGGGCGGAGCAACATGGCGGCGAGAAGACGCTGTGAGTAAGATCTCCCATTCAAAAAAGTTAATAGGGAGGAAAAGCGGCAGGTCCCAGTGAGAACTGGGACACGGAAGATAAACGGACGACTCCAGCAAACTACCCGAAGAAGAAAGTGGCCATAAAAGAGGACCAGAAGGGAGGAAAGCACATATGATTGCAGGCTAATTCCCCACTTATACAATCTGACCACTGACCATGCTCTATCAAGAGGGTTTAATTTCCTTTGTAAATGTTCATTCCCGCTCATTTTACTTGAGAGCAAGTAAAATGGTAGTTTAATAAGGAAAGAAATCATTTTTAAAGATTTTTAAAGAGAATATATAAAAGCAAATGCTGTGGATTTTTGTCACAATAATTATACATTTCCCTTTACCATCATCATATTAAGATAACTTCATATACCCTTAGTTTTAGTTGTTGCTCTTTTTACCTCTTAGGTGCCATGTGATATTCCGTGTATACTGGAGTAACTGAACTTTCAGCCACTCTTTGCTGTTCTCCATTTCTGTAGCTCCCGGCCAAGAGAGAAGATGGCTGGGTTTCATCTCAGTTGTCAGCAGTTGTCAGCAGCAGTTTCATCTGTTGTCATCTTAGTTGTCCCTGGGGCAGCATCTCCAGTCTCTAAGGCGGCTTCCCCTCTAATGTCACTGACCCTCACGGTCACATGTGGGAATCAGGGGTCATGGTAGGACAGAGGCCCCTGTACTTAGTGAGTGAGGCCTTCACAGCATAAACAAGGTCTTAGGGTCCAAGTTAGAATCTGAGCAGTTGCGATCCACTGTAGAGAAGGACCCACACACGTGATGTGGTGGAGACCCTCTGGAAGCTCTGGTATGGGTGTCACCACATTTACCATAAACACACTCAGCGCTTGGTGGACAGCAGAAATAAGAAAGTTAAGTCCCTGTGCAGTATAATTACTAAAATATTACAGAAATCATTGGGTGGGAATTTTTGAGAAACAATCTGCTCAAAACAAAACGGTAGCTAGTAATCTACCTCGTATCTAATATTCCTAGAAATGTGTTAGGGATGCCATCCATGACTCACACCACACTTCACAGGAGTGTTGTCCCCATTTATTTCATCACCTACAGTGGGCGGGTGGGAATGGCAGGACAATGCCCTGGCCGGGCAGGTCATCAACAGGAATCTCACACAGAGTGTCTGCATTTTTATGAACTGGTTGAAGTGAAAAAAGCCATTGGATTTACGTGCAAAAAGTAACACTATCATTTGGTGTGTTCATAGACATGCAAAGGATTTGAAGAAGATCTCATTTGGGAAGTGAAGTGCCCCGTGGGTGTGGCTGCTGTCTGGCCTCAACTCCTCTCCGCTGACTGCATCATCCTTTACTTTCCCATCTGTGATGTTCCATACTTGAAAATTTCACACCAAATATTTCATGATGAAATGCAGTTCCAATTGGATATCAGACATTCAGTCACTCTCAAGCACTCACCTGGGAGGGGCTGAGTCAGGCTAACCTTGCGTCCAGCCTGGGGGAGTTCCAGGTGGAACCAGGCAAATCTGGAGACCAGCCAGGGGCAGTAGAAGAGGTGGCAGAATCCTGACCTTTGAGCTTCTGGGCTGACAACGGCCTACTGCTCTTTTAAGTGATTGGCCTTTTTATTTTTAGTGCTGATAAGTGACTCTTAACATTAATTCATGATGCTGTTACACTGGTCAATAAACGTTATGGAATATAATGAGAATCCAGTGTGTGCATTGAACAAGAAACTGGATCAGACCATTCTAAACACATACTCTTCACTGCCAACATTTTTGCCAACCTTGTACAACGTAATTAGATATATAAGTTAATAAAACATTAACCGCTTTGAGTTGTATGAATTCAAACATTTAATCACAATTAAAACCATTGATTTCTGATTTTTTTTTCTTACTTGGCGTTACTAAATGATTTATCTCACTATTTCTTTTTATCATGTTAACTTGCTGCTAGCACAGTTGTGGGTATTAAATAACATTTTTATAAATTCTCAATGTGCCAGAAGTCATACATTCCAACTGTTGATATAGAAGGTCAAGAAATACATTACGAACTTAAATTCACTAGAAAGTATCAAAAGCTAAAAAGGAAGGAAGATAATTATTGACCACAAGAAGCTGGACCGCGGGAAGCAGAACTCGCCTCCTGTTTTCTCGAGCGCGCAGGGGCGCGGGTCACTGTGGAGACCGAAGCTGAAATCGAGCTGGAGCGCCAGGCCACCCCCTCCCCCCACCACGGCTCCGCTGCCCTGGCAGCGCCCGACACCCACCCACCAGCTCCGCCCCGCCGGCCCCACCGCTGCCGGAAAGGGGGGTTCCCGGCCCCGCCCCTCGAGGGCCGCCCCCGAGCCGGAGCCGAGCCGCTTCCAGGGCTCCCGGCCCTTCCTGGCCCGCGGCAGGGGCAGCTCCGCCGCGGGCAGCGTCCTGGGCTGACCCTGCTGCACCGCGGTTTAGGAAAGGCCCGCACCCCGCGCCGCTCTGCGCGCGCCCCACTTCCCGGACCTTGCTCGTCCGCCCAGGGGCTCAGGCCCCAGAGCCGCCCAGCCGTGCGTCCAGCAGGTGTGGCGCCCCGGCCGGCGTGGACCGGCCATCCCTGGGCGCTGGGCCTGCCCGCGCTCTCGACCCCTCCAGGGCCCCCCTGGGCCCCCATCCCGCCCTCTCGGGAGCCGACAGCCGGGCAGGAGCCCAGAGGAGGGAGGATGCGCAGCAGGGAGCCGACACCCCCGCCATCTGGAGTCCGTGTGGCGCAGGAGCCCGGGGCCACACTCGAGGCAGGGGAGGAGCCTCAGGCCGCCGCCCCCGCCAGGCCGGGTACCCCGCGGGAGACCGGTCCGCGTAGACGCCGCCTCCCCTGGTCAGGGCCCGCCCTGGGTTGGGGGGGCAGCGACCCCTGTCCCGTCAGTGAGGGGCGCGGTGGACGCGAGGGATTCCCCGGGGCGGGGAGGTGACTACGGTCTTGGGGGGACGGGGTGACCGCGGCCGGGGAGCTCGGCGCTGACCGCAAGGCTCCCCGCCCCGCTCCCCTCGCCCGCTAAGGCGGCCTTGCCCGTCCCCTGCGCGGGTGTGGGCCGGGGGCTGGGGGGGCGCTTCCGCCCACCGGGCCCGGGTCCGGGCTGGGGACTCCGCGCCCTGCTGGAGTCCCCATGGGACCCGGGACAGCAGCTCGAGCCGGGGACGGCGCAGGTCGGTCTTTCAGGCGCGTCCGGAGCCCTCCTGGTGTCTGTGGTCGCCCCTGGGGTCCCCGGGGTCTCCTCCCATCCTGGGGCACAGCTACCCCGGCCGCGCGGAGGGAGCGCAGGGGAGGCGCGCTGGGGACAGTGGAGCGCGGAGCCCCCACTTTCCAAACCGCCCCTGTGAGGCCCAGGGCTCATTAGGCGAACTGGGCGCCTCCTCAGCGCCAGCGGCGCGCCCAGGGTCTTCCTGGGCTCCTCGGGGCGCCTGGGGGCACCCGTGACGGAGGGGGGGGGCTGGGGGACTGAGACCCATCGTGGGGCCACGCTCAACTGCTAAACTATGGCCGCGCCCCGCAGGGGAGCCCCAGAGCAGGGCGCGCTGGGGAGGGGGTGATGGGGCGGGCCGGGGTGCGCACTCGTTGCTCACCCTGCCAGGGCGCCTGGGTGAGGAGCCGCGGAGGAGGCTGGCGCGCGCTGCAGACACCAAAGGGGCCCCTCAGCTCCCTGGCAGCCTCTGTCTGTCCCCTGTGGGGAAGGTCCCGCCAGGAGCTGATGGGGAGGGGGCGGTGAGGGGAACCAGCTAGCAGAAGGGGGTGTGTCCGGTGAGGACCCAACGTGAGGGATGAACGGGACGCCCCTGAGACGCGTGTCCTTCGCCCACCGCTTCAGTTCCCAGGGCCAGGCCCCCGCTCCGAGGGGCTCTGGAGCTCCCCGCGCACCACCCCCCTCGCGGGTCACGCGCCCGGAGGACTGGACGCAGGCGGGGTGGGCGCAGCGGGGTCCCCTCCACGCAAGGGGTGGGGGGCTGCAGGGAAAATCAGGAGAAGCAGCGCCAAGGCGGGCGTTAAGGGACGCGCCCCAGAGTCCCCAAGTCCAGCTCCGAGGCGGGAAACGCCGAGGGCGCGCGGGCCGAGGCTCAGGCGGGCGCCGAGTGTGTCAGCCAGGCGCAGACCCCAGGGGCAGCCGATGCTCTGGCCACGCCGCCCCGCAGCGGCGCCTCAGCCCATCCGCCCGCTCCACCCCTCGCTGTCCTGGGGAGTCTCCCCACCGCCACCCCCACCCCTGCCGCTGGCTGCACCCCGGCTCTTGTGCGCATGAATAAATAAATGTCTTTTTTCAAAAACCGCGGGTGCTCCCCGAGGGACCCCCGCCCCGCAGGTTCAGCTCCTCCGGCCCCTCGGTCCGTCTGCCGCCTGTCCGGCCCGGCCGGCGAGGACCCTCCTCCAGGGCCACAGAGAAGCCCGAGGGGCGGGCGGGCGCGCGTCCGAGCCTCCGAGGACATCCCGGGCCTGCTGCAGAGGACAGGGCAGCGCCCAGGGCGCGTCCGCCCGCCCGGGGGTCAGGCCCAGCTCGCCCCGCGGCCCCCGCCGGCTGAGGGGCGTTCCCGGCGGCTCCGGGGTCGGCGCGCCCAGGGGGAAGCAGCGGCCCTGGCCACCTGGGCTGCGCCCCCCGCCCCGGCCGCGCGGAGCTGGACCTCGCGGGGGACGGGCTCGGGCGACGGGGCTGGTGTCACAGAACTCCGTGCCCCAAAGAGCGGGGGCGGGGAGCTGCGCCCCGGGCGCCCAGGACGCGGACCGCGGCGCCAGGGCGGACGCAGGCAGCTCGCCAGGCGGAACCTGGCACCGCGCCCGCGCGTCCTCAGGCCTCGGTGCGGGCTCGGCGGGGGCGCCGGGCGCAGGGACGCCCCTCCGCCGAGGACTCGGGCACCACGGGCGCCCCCGCCGCGCCCCTCGCCCGACCCGCAGCCCGCGCGGGCGCCTTCGCCTTCGCAGCGTTCCTCGCGACCCACGCGTCTCCCGGCCCCGCAGGGCCCCGTGCGTCCCGGCTGCCGCGGGATGGCGCCCCCGGAGCCCCCACAACCGCCCCGGCCCCGCGCTCAGTCAAGCCCGAGAGGCCCTGGCCCGGCCCCAGGTTAGCTCGGGGGCGCGTCCTGTTCCCGGGAACCCCGAGGATTTCCGAGCCCCAGCGCCACCCCGACCCGGGGAAGCCCCGCCTCAGCCCGCAGGTCTCTCTTCGGTGCGCAGGGAGCCCCGCCTGCTCCCCGTACAGCGGGCGCCAGGGCAGGGGGTCAGGGACAGGCCCACAGCGCTGGCCTGGCAGGCCGCTGACCACCGCTGGGCATCCGCCGGGCGCGGCGGGTCACCCCTCCCGCTACTCCCCGCAGAGCCTGGCCAAGCCCCGCCCCACGCCCGGCCCCGGCATCCGGGCAGCGGGGCCAGAGCCGACCGGCGCCTCAGCGCCTTTTTATGCAACCTGTGCTTCCCGGCTTGTGGGCTGGCCCAATCAGGTGTGAGCTACCAGCTGACTGGTGCTAAACGGTCCAATCAGCCGCAGGATTGAAAAAACGGTCCAATCAGCTGTGTGGGCGGGGCAGCCTGAGAGCGGCTATAAGCAGGGCTGGCGGCGCCCAGAAACGGGCGGGGGCGCGGGCTGCAGGCCCCGCCTCTTCTCTGGGGGCCCCCGAAGGCGCCCCGGGGCCCGGAGTCTCAGGGCGTCCCTTGCTGCAGGTGTCGCCCCACCACTCACGCAGCTGCGGGCGCCGGTGTCTCTCGCCGAGCGGCCCGCGGCGGCCCCCGTGGCTGGCCGGCGCCCGCGGTGAGCGGCGGGCGGGAAGCGGCGGCCGGGGGCCCTGGCCGGTCCTGGGCGTCCGCCGCCCCGTGCGCCCTCGCGCTGCCCCTTGGCGGGCCCGGCCTCGGCCTCCCGGGCCTCTGGGCGGCGGGTCCGCGCCCGCCCGTCCCCCGCCTCCCTCGCGCGCTGCCCTGGTCCACGCTCACCCGGCCCGAAGGCCTCGCCCGGGCCCAACGACGTCCTGGGGGGCGGGCCCGGGGAGGCGGGAGCAGCTCCGCGGCCCAGGCTGGGGCCGGGGCGAGCTGGAGGGCGGCTCCTGCGCACAGCACAGACCACAGTCTCTGGCCTTCTCTGCTCACTGCTGTTCCTGGGCCCTGCCCCGGGGCAGGCTGACCCCAGGCCAGTCCAGGAGCCCAGGCTGAGGGGAAGCGTGACCCCACAGGGCAGCGAGTGATGCAATTCACTTTGGAACATGGTCCTTTCCTGCCATTGCTCCCACTTCCATGACATGAGCAGTGACCGGACAAAGGCAGAATTTAAATGCCGAGACCACCAGGGCCTGGTTGACGGGGTCAGCATGGGCAACGTGGTTGGGTCACAGGGCATTTGGCCCCATTTCTGAGTCACCTAAAGTCCCCCTCAAACGCAGTCAAGGACACAAGGGAAAAAGGACCTGCTGGGCCTAGCCCTTTGCGGCAGGACGGGGTGCCAGGGTGACAGGGTGGGGGGTTGGCAGGGGTGGGGGGTGGCAGGGGTGGAGGTGCGAGCAGGTGGTGGGGTGATGGGGGTGGGGGTGCAGACCTGCTTGGGGCTGACATCAAGTCCTGGCTATCCCAGGGACTGGATCACCTGATTTACAATGAGCTCAGCCAACAAGACCCGCCCCGAGACAGAACCTCCCAGGCGCCAGCCCCACATCTCATTTCACAGCTTCCCTGGAGCCTTTATGGAAATAAACAGGCCCCAGTACCACAGACCTCCCGCCATCCAGGGCCACCAGGCGCCTCTGGGCTAGGGCCTCCCTGCTGCTCTCCAGGCACCACAGGGCCGGCGATCCCACCTGGACAGAGCATCCGCAGGGCCTGCAGCCTCAGGCTCGCAGCCCCTCGCCCACAGGCATGGCCTCTGGCTCCAAACACACCTCTCCTGGTGGCCTTCTGAGCCCTGGGCCTACCTGTCCATCTCCCTGGCACACGGCGCCCACGGTCCTCCCTGCTGCCGGCTCGGCCCTGCTGCCCTCCACCCCGCACACCGGCCCTGGCTCCCTCCTGTGAGCTGCGACTGGCCATCTTCTGCGGGTGACGTGACTGGAACACGCTCCACCTTTCAGCAACCCAGGTCTCCTGGGGCCTGGCCTTCGGGGAATCCTCCTCCCAGGTATTCTTCCACGATTTGCCAACCGAGTTAATAAGCAGCAAAAGCAAACTTTTGAGACTCCCCGCTGCCCAGGGGGCTCAGGCACGGGCAGCACCCCTGGGACCCAAGCAGTTCTTTGGAAAACTTTTTTAAAACGTAGCTTAGGATGGCCCCGGAGATGCTGAACTGGACTGACTCAAACAAACGGGTGTTTCTTGAAAATCTAGGGAGCAGGTACCCAGGAGCCCATCCTGAGGACAGACGGGTGCCAGCGGCCTTCCGCTTCACACTGCAGTTTCAGGTGTGCCCACGAGAGCACATCCACGCACCCATGCGGTGAGACCCCCACCTAGGCCAACTTCCAGCGACCAGAGCACCTGCGCCGAGGGCGTCTCCCAACTCAAGGAAAACGCAGCATCTCAGCCTGGAAAGGCCTGAGCGGAGCCCTCCACGTGCCCCCGCCCCCCTCTTACCAGCAGGACCAGAGGCCGCTGCATGGGGGGGCACTGCCTCACAACGCACTTGTGCTTGACTTAATAACTTATTTTCCAAAATAATGTTATCCGTGTGTATATTTTTCAGAAAACTTGCAGACAGAAGACGGCCAGGGCACGGCGCGTGCATGAGTGCCCGCTGTGAACACGCTCAGGGGCACGGGCGGTTGCACACACACAGGTGCATTTTGGGGCACTGGGTGAGGAGCCGCTGCAAGCTCTAGCTGGCACCACCGGGTCTTGGGGTGCCCGCGGCACCAGGAAACCTGAGTTCATGGGGGCGAGGCTGCGGGGAAGAGTGTCCAGGCTCCTGGATGGGGTCCCGGGCAGGGTCCTGGGCAGGGTGGAGTCCACTACGCTCCACCCGAGTTGGCCCCCTGATGGCCCACCCCCCAGCTCTCCTGTTCCTCGCGGGCAGCACGTGCCCTGCGGCTGCGGCCTTGGCTGGCCTTAGCCCCTCTCCATCACCGTCTTTCTCACTGCTAGAGGTGGGGAAGATAACAAGCTGCACCCCGGCCTGTGGGCAGGCTTCTTCCATGAGGTCTTCACACTGGGCCCCCACTCTTTGCCTGGCATGCTGCAGCCAGGGGTGGAGAGCAGTGCAGGCACCCAGGGAGCAGGCGAGCAGGCAGGTGGGCGGGTTCCAGCAGGTGAGAGCACAGGGTACAGTGGGACCTGGGGACGCCCAGGCCACCCACCCCATCAGCACTGCCATGTGAGGGTGGCCGGCAAAGGGCGCTGGCACGCAAGCCTCACAAGGTCACCCCAGCACTCACGTGCCAGCAGGCGACCAGCCTGAGGTTTGGCCTGAGGAGCCTGGGGGGGGCGCCCGGCTCAGGTGTGCTGACATCCGAGGGGCCCCTCGCCCCGGCAGAGGTGCGACGGAGGAGAGGCTGGAAAACGTCACCTCCAAGAGGCAGCACGGCCATGGCAGACGCGCGCCCCAGCTGCATCCCGAGCCGGCCGGCCAGAGCAGGCTTCCCCAGGCTTCCAGGCCCGGCCCTGGGAGCACATGCAGGCCCAGGACTGGCCTCAAGACCTCTCTGCGCCCCAGGCTGTCCTCCCCACTCCCCAGGCCCCAGCCTCCACTGCCCGACCAGCCCCAGGCGCCCGTGCCATCCCCGCAGCACCACTCCGGCACGCGTCCTCACCCTGGCACGCGCCCTCGTCCCCAGCACAACGGCCTGCTCTCACTCAGGCGGGCGCCCCTGGGTGCGGGTGCACCATCGGCTACAAGTCGGCATCTGTGTATCCGTCTCCACCAAGACAAGCTCACAGATACTTTGAGATGTTCAAATCCTCACCCGGAAGTACCTTCCAGAATCCCTCCTTCCTCTTTCCCACGCGGTCGCTGGGACACTTCCTCACGCCCACGCGGTCAGCCCCTCCATCCCGCACAGGGGTCGGGCAGGGGTGCCGGAAACTGTCATCGGTGGTCACTCTCACGCTGACCAGATGTGCTGAAGTCACCTCAGTCTAGGCAAAGTGACCTGCCCCCTTGGCATGGTGGTGCATGGTCCCGGCCGGCCATTTCCTGGGGCGGCTGAGTTGGGGCTCTGCTCATTCCATGGCGGGCCCCAGCACAACGTGGCCGGAGCCCAGGGATTGGGGCATGTGGGGTGCACCAGGCCCAGGGGTGGGAGGGCCGCCCAGGCAGGGGCAGGTCTGTGAGGCAGGGAAGGGGAAGCAGGAGTCCAGGGGGAGCCCTGGCGAGCTGTGGGGGCAGCCACCCCGCGGGCCCAGGCCGGGGTCTGGGGGCCAGGGTGTGTTGTGCTCGCTGGGGACGGGGCAGTCAGCAGAGGAAGCCCAGCCAGGAGCTTTCTCGTGGGGGTACTCCAGGGACTCGGCAGTTACAGGAGGGGTGGAATCTCTACCCGTAAGGGTAGAGGCGCCGCTCCAGACGGGCCTTCAGGAGGAGGTCTTCCCGGTCCATGGAAGGAAATTCTAAGACTCACACTTGAAGCCCCGCACGGAGCATCACTGGGTTAGGTATGAAAAAGGGAATGATTATAAAACTCCTGCGTTTCTTCGGAAGTTTCATAGATGACAGTTATTCATCAGAGCACAGTGTGGACAAAGTCTGGATCCAGCTCCAGCAGTGCAAACCCCGCCTCTGAACAGGGTGAGGGGGTGCCCGATGGTCTGTTTAGACCTGCTCTCAGAACCACTCCCAGACCCACGGGCCCTGGGCGTGGGCTCCGTGCAGGGGAGGGTCCAGTACCCCAGGCCTGCTGGTTACCTCAGATGTGCCTTCCCCAGAGTGCTGAGGGCCCTGGGGGTGGGCCTCAGGGGAGCCAGAGGCCTCTCTGCTCCCTCTCCCTGGGGGATTCTACAGTTTGGACCCTTAGAGGCCCTGCGAGAGAGACTTCTTTTATCATTTAAACCCCCTCTGGAATCAAGCGAGTGAAGCGTGGGCACAACTTCCAAGGCCACCACATGGAGGTAGCATCTTCACCAGCCCCCCGCCAGGCTGGGGCCACCCTCCTCCCCAGGCTGGGGCCACCCTCTTCCCCAGGCTGGGGCCTCCTTCCTCCCCAGGCTGAGCACCCAGCTGGAGGAGCCAGCTCAGAACAATTAGCCCGGGGAAGGCAAGTCCCAGGGTACCGCCTTCCTTCCTTCCTTCCTCTGGGGCACAGTGTGTGCAGGGGTGATGGGTTTGCGGGTGATGGGTTTGCGTTTATTCAATGCAGGTCAGATGCCAGACCCCACCATACCACCCAGGCCAGCCCAAGGCCCAGGGCCCACCAGCTGTAGGCGGAGAGAGTGGAGGCTCCCGGGGAAGAGGGGGCGCCAGGGCGAGGAGGGGGTTCGCCAGGGCACAGAGGGGGGTGTGCCAGGACACAGAGGGGGTACCAGGGCACAGAGGGGGTGTGCCTGGGCGAAGAGGGGGTGCCAGGGCGCAGAGGGAGTGCTAGGGCACAGAGGGGGTGCCAGGGAGCAGAGGGGGCGTTAGACCAGGGTCAGAAGGGAGGTCTTGCCTCCAGGTCCTTCACCATCATGCAGGCTTTTGGGGCAACTGCAGGGCGATAGTAGGGTCCCGCTCATAGGGCCACCAAGGAATCGCGCACATAAACGTCGCTGCACATGGGTAGGGCAGGTCGGAGCCTGTCAGCTGAGTTGCGGGCCTAGCAGCCTGCTCACGGGTGGGGTGCACCCTGTGCCGGCCCCACGTCCACCTGGGGGAGCTGCTTTCCATTCATCAGGGTCTCCCCAGGAAAAGCGTGAAACTACCAGGACGTTTGATTCCCACAGCAGGGAAGCTGGGAACCCTACCCAGCAGCCCAACGAGCCACATCCCCAGCCCCCAGAGAGGGCCTGCGAGCCCGGGGCTGCCCAGTGACCGCCCGTGGGCGCCTCCCCGCCCAACAGCCCCTGGCGGCGGCCACAGGCCCTGGCCTCGCCTGGAAAGAAAGTCAGAGCAGGGCCGTGCGCCCCGCGCCTGTAATGGTTAGGATTTCACCTTCAATTTCCAAAACAGTATTTTTTGATTTTGCTTTTTAAGGGTCCAGCTCTGATCACATTACTTCTTACAAACTTTGAAAATGTGCTTATTTCTAAGCAAAATAACTGAAGATAAACTTGTACTTTTTTTGAGTGCTTTGCCTCATGCTGATTTCCCTCTTGGAAAACCCTCTTCATAGGCCGCCGCCTCCACACCAGCTGGCCGGTCGCTCTCCCTTTGTGTCCTGCAGCGGGGAGGGCTTCTCTCTGCACCCCCATGCTCGCCTGCTGGGTCCGGGAGGACCTGGGGTTCCCATTCTCGGTGCTCACTGAGGTGAGCAGGGGCTGTGCCCCGAGGGCCAGGCCGTGGTCCCCACAGGGAGAAGGTGGGGTGCAGGGCAGGGCCTGCGGGCAGGCAGGGTTTGGTGTCTGGGCAGCGCTGGCTGGTGTCCAATACCCAGGTGGGGCTGGCCCCACAGTCCGCGGGGACACGGGCTGTCCCTCAGGACAAGACCTGCAGTGCTGTCCTCTGAAGCCCTGCCGACCCTGGCAGCACGCCGGCCGGAGAGGCCTCTGAATAAAATGTGCACAGGAGACATTCTCGAATCATCGAATCACTTAAAAGAGCAAGGGAGCTGCTCTTGAGGTAAGACAGGTGTCGCCTCACTGCTGGGGTGAGGGACAGGCACCTGACAGCAGAGTGGGGGTGGCCAGAGGGGCGGGCGGGCGGTGCATGGCTCCAGGCGGGAGTGACACGCAGTGCACACCAGGCACCCACCATAGAGTGAACACACCTGACAGGTGTGCGTACCTGGGGCTCCTGGGTGCCCCTGTGGGCAGTGGGCAGGGGCAGGCTGAGGACCAGCTCAGGGTCGCCGGGGTCAGGGTCCCCTCCCACTCCCCAGGAGTGGCTTGCTTCCCTCTGAATCCTGCAGAGGTCAGCAGGGAGGTGCCCTATGTATAGCGCCTATGCACTTGGACTACGCTGACTACACTCACCAGCCCTGACTGTGCTCCCAGCCCTTGCGCTACCTCTGCTGACAACTGACTCTCCTATGATATTAACAAATGTACTATTAATCTAGCATTAATAGTACTCAAAAAGTATTCACTAACCTCACTAAATACTAGCAGTGCTAACTTAACTCTACCAACAATACTAACAGAGCAATATGATGAAGGGATTAACATGGTAATTCAAACTAAAGCATAAACTAACTGAAGTATAAACATTTTGAGAATAAATCAATCAGCTAATTCTGTTACACTTTATTCATTTATCCACTCTTAATCAACTTGCTTCAGTGTACTTCTGCTACACTGTCTAGTCCACAAATCACTACACAATAGAATGAAACTTAAATACATGAAGGGAAACTCCATTGTGGAAGTTTGTGGATGGCTCACAGCTATTCCATGCACACATAGTTTGGGGAACCTCACCTCAGGAAACAGGTCTTGGGCCCAAATCTCTACAAGGGTGGTGCCACAAAATGCCCCCAGTGGGGCAGAGAAGTGTGCATGCATGAGTCACAAGTCCATTGTCCTCCTTGGAACCCAGGTCCCAGGTCAGTTATATAGGCTTATGACACAGGACTCGGGCCCTGTTCCAAAATGTGCTAGGGATCAAACCCAAGGCAATCCAACCCTGCATTTCCATTACACTGTGAGTGCTCCTGCATCGGGAAATCATCTCTTTTCGCCACCACAGAGGACACTTGATTTTCCTAGGGCTACAAGACTCAAGGAGTGATTTATTACTATCTCATCTATTTCTTTCTCTCCCAAAGTTCCCTTTTGGAATGGCATTAAAATTAGCCAAATCAGACTGGAAAGGAAAGGAAAACAATGACATAACTGCAGGGAACATAATTTGAGGAACATTTTCCAGGACATAATTTGAGGAAATTCAATGATTTTCTATATTATTGATGCAGATATTGGCTACATAGATCAACGGAGGAGTAAACATTTTCTTACCCATGACCTAGCTGGGGTATAAACAGAATTAGAAATTTCCTCCATATCTGAGGATTGGAAAGCTGATAGTATACCAGAGACTATGATTCAACTAAGAGCCCCACATAGTAAGACCTCCGTAATGGATCATGGCTTTTAGCAGTTATGTAAGCAAAATACCCAAAAGCAATAATTAATATACATGTGTGTGTGTGTGTGTGTTACACTACTTTATAACACTGTATAAATCTTTGGAGTACAGCTTCACATCTTTTAAAATGTGTAATTCCACACCACACACACTAACAGAGTTCTAATGAGCCTC
Source organism: Talpa europaea (assembly GCF_964194135.1). NCBI lineage: Eukaryota > Metazoa > Chordata > Mammalia > Eulipotyphla > Talpidae > Talpa > Talpa europaea. Next base: position 120,224,519 of record NC_140068.1, on the reverse strand, counting down.
TACTAACAGGCTTCTCCTCACACACCCACCCTCTCCAGGGGCAGCTCCTCCTGCCTGCTGGTGTCTGCGCAAGCATCATCTTCTTTCCTTGTGTGTGTGTGTGTGTGCCCACACGCTACTGAAAGGAGGACTCTGGTGACGCTTTTCTTAGAGGTAACCCAAGAACCCTCATCTGTGACCCCAACACCTCTCCCAAACATCACTCCTCACCAGTGTCAATGTTATAAAAACAAGGAAAATCTGAGAAACTGTCATCCAGGCGAACTGGATGGGATTATGGAGCATAAAATGGACAGTAGCAAAGATGGCATTTAGTAATTATGTCAACATAGCTGCATTAGTTGTAAAAAAATAAAAGTATTCATGTAGGATGTTAACAACATGGAAATGGTGTGGGATAAACAAGACCTGTACTGCCTTTGCAACTTTTCTATAAATCTGATAGTATTCTTTAAATGTTATTTTTAAGATCAATTTATTTTTTTATAAAGATTTATTTATGCATACAAGAACTGGGGTGCAGGCCAGAAATGTGGAGGTGAGAGGATTCACCAGAGATAGGGTGGGGAGCTGAACAGGCAGATGTACTGAAATGCACTGCTGAGGGGAGGAGCGGGCGAGACAGGAGAGGTCTGACGTGCCATATGGGCAGCTCCCTGGCTGGGGATCAAACTCACGCCGTAGTGGCTGCGGAGAGCTTCATAGTGCTATGTCTTAGCTCCTTGAGCCACCAGGGAGGCCCTAAATATTATTTTTTTAAAAATGCCCTCAATATTGAATAGGTTGTAGAAGAAAAAAATTTTCTCCTTTCCGATTCTCCCAGGTATCACTGTCCAGGGACTGGAGAGAGGGGTTCTGGGGAGAAAAGACGGAAACCTCACACACAGGGCAGGCTCCGGAGTCTCCTCTCTTCTGAGCCCTGCTGCTCTGACTCCTCACAGAGCATCTCACCCCAGGACGCCGCCCTCCAGCACCCCCAACTCTGCCCACCTCAGCCCCCCGCCCTGACCTGGCTGCTCCACCAGAATCCGGAGCAGCGCGGCAGCGCCCCCGTGTGGCCACAGGGCTGAGCACAGGAGCCCAGAGCCGCCTTTTCTCCTGCTCAGCCAGGCCCTCCCCAGGCTCCCTGGGCCCCCAGCGGCAGGACAGGGATCTGCACACAAGGGGGCGCCCAAGTCTGCGTCAGTTTCAGTGTCCTTATTTTTAGTCTGCAGTGGTCTCCAGGACATAATTGGTTCCTAGGTTCTGGGCAAATCCCCAAATATATAGATTGCCTCAGTCTCTTTATATGAAAACTTAGATTCCAGGGTCCCTGTAATTTGTTTCTGCCTCTGCTTCCAAGGACGAAAGCCCCTCCTCCTGGGAATCACCTGACATTCTCCATCCTTTGGAGGAGGGGAGGGCCTAGGAGAGCCCCCAGGACACTGGCTAGGAAGATGGGGAAGCTCCTGGAAAATAGAGCAGAGGATGGAAATGGGGACTTTAGGGGACAGAGGTGGAAAGGGGTGCAGGGGGAGCCAGAGAGGACTGGGCAGGGAAGGGGCAACACGGGGGACACTGAGGGGGAAGGTCTGTGTGGGTGACATAGGCTCTCACTGGGGAGCTGGAGCGTCTGTCTCCCCTGGGGGATGCAGCAGTGCTGGCCTGTAACTGCCCAGGGAACTGCGCACATCTGGGGCCTTGCCTGTCCTTGCAGGGCTGGTGTCACCCACACATATGCACATGCTGGTGACAGAGAGGACTGTAACAGGGGGGCCCCCAAGGGAGGATCTGGGTTCTTGCCCCACCCAAGAAGGGTGTTGCTGAGCAGGGAGAGGAAGCTTGAGAGGAGGCTGAGGAGGGATGAAGCAGGATGGAACCAGAAGGAGACCTGAGAGAGGCACATGGGACAGAGACACGTGAAGAAGCTGCTCTTGCTTCTTGGCCTTGGACTGGGTGACACAGACATGGGTGTGAAATCCATGGGAGGTGACAATGGCAGCTTCTATCTTGATTTTGCTCTTTTCCTTCCAGACTTGACAGCCCTGTCCCCCCTTTTCTATGGGTCCCGCCAGGAAGTGCTTTAGACTGTGACAGGCTTTCAGGCCCTGCTTGGGCCAACCCTGTTTGGCTGAACATTTACCCACAAGGGATGGTGACTTTGGTGCTTGATTTGGAAACTTTATTCTTTCATTTGTCTTTGTTGCACACTAACTGTATTAAAAATCCTTTCCATGAAAGGTCTTCCATGTTTTGTCTTGATGCTGCAGATGGCAGGGAGATGGGGGAGATAATAGTTAAGGGGAGTCCCCTTCCTCATCCGGAACATCCCCGTTCAGTTCCCCAATGCTGGGGTGTCTGGGAGATTCAGGGAGCCAAGAGGAAGGCAGAGCAAGGCCTGTGCCTCCCTGGAGGACCAGTCCTTGGGACTGATTCTGGGGCTCCAGGGCCCCACTCCCTACAGGTGGGTCAGAGTCAACCCTGCTCACAGCCCCAGGCTGCTGACAGTCCCTCTGTGTCGTGATCCTGCAGACACCGCTCTGAGGATAATGTGAAAAAAAATGAACAGCAACATTAAATGGAATCTTAAAACACTAGGAATAACTTTTTTAAATCAGGTTTATTTTGAAGGACACTTCAGGGGATGTGGAATCCTTGTCTGACAGCTCATTGCTATCAGGACCTTGACTGTCACGTGACTTATTCAGTCTCCACTATTTCTTGTAAGAAAACAGACACTGATCACTTTATTGCCTTAATTTTTTTAATAGTTTGTACCAATCACTTCATCCTTTGCACATTAAACAAAGATCTGGCAATTCGCACAGTCTCTGAGGGGGAGGCAGCAGGAGGGGCCTTGCTCAGGGGCTCCTGCTCTGGGTCTCAGGAGGCTGCGATGGGGATGAGATGTTGGTGGATCTGAAGGGCTGTGATCAGTGTGGAAGGATCTTCCCTTCCCCAGCCCTGGGCAGCCAGAGCCCACTCTCTGCCTCTGGGGACAGGCCTGGGAACTTCTCTCTAAATACACCCCAGGTGACTCTGATGGCGCAGACTTGCAGTCAGGCATTTGGGGTCCCCAAGCCCAATGCATGCTGTTGCCCAGGAACATACTCCACAGGGTGCTGGGGTCACAGAGAACCACGTGACCCCGCCCTGGAGGTCCTGCAGCCTGGGGTGTGTGAGGAGACAAGGGCTGCAGTAGTTGCCTCAGAAGGGGCCAACACAGAGCCAGGGAGGTTCCTTCCTCAGCAGGAAGGGGACATGGGAGTTGGGTCTCAAAAGCCAGAGGTGGGCACAGGAACAGAAGTGGCTCAGGGTGCTGACTGAAGGCCGGCTACATACCTCAGCAGTTACTTTCTCTGTGTCACCTCGGGGATTCTTCCCCAGCACTCTGTGAATTGGGAATTGATACTATCCTGACACCCCTCCCCCACATTCCCCTTCAGAAACAAGGACATGGAGCCTGAGGGGTTATGGCAGTGTCCAGGTCTGAACCCCAGCTGCCTGGCTAATGTCTGGGCCTCTCGCCTGACACCATCCTGCAATCTGACCGGGGAACCTATGAGGCAGGTTCCCTGGAGCCCTCACCACCCTCTCCAGATACCACACATTTCGGGGCTGGATTTGACTAAAGACAAATGGGCAGTAGTAAGTCATCATGTCATCACCCTTTATGCAAATGAATTGAACTCAACAAAGAAAAAGACACAGAGTGACTGGTTGTACCAAAAAATGAAACCCAACTTTATGCTGTCTCCAGGAAACTGGATCAAAACAGTTCTTGGGAAAAACACAAGAAAATGGGGCACCCCCAAAATTGCAGGGGCTGCCATATAAGATAAAATAAGCTTCCAGCAAAAAAGGTAACGAGAGACAGAGATGACCATCATCTGATTAAGGAATCCTACATCAGGAAGACATAACACTCATCAATACACATGCACCAAACAAAGGAGCAGCAAAATGCATAAGGCAACTATTAACACATCTGAAAACAGATATTGGCAGCAACACAACAGTGGTAAAGAAATTCAACACTCCACTTTCATCAAGGACACATCACCCTACAGAACTCCGGGAAACTATAACTTTAAGTGAGAAATTAGACCATCTGGGCTGAATAGATATTTATAGGGCGCTATACTCCAAAAAGCTAAATAATATTCTTGTCAGGTGCACCTGGAATAGCCTCCAGAATACATCACTTGTTGGGTCATCTAACAAGTGTCATAAATTCATGATGACTGAAATCATACAAGTATCTCTCTGATCACAATGGTATCAAACTCGAATCAACCATAAAAAGAAACCAGGGGGAAAAATAACATGTGAAGATTGAACGACAGTCTACCAAATCACTCTTGGGTTAAGAAGGAAAACAACAAAGAAATTTAAAAATACCTTGAGACAAATGACACAGCACAAGCAGCACTAAGAGGGCAATACAGAGCAATACAGACCACACCTAGAGTCAAGACAGAGCTCAGGTAAAGAATCTAAACAGCTAGAAAGAACAATTGAAACCAAGAGACAGTAGAAGGAAAAAAATATTAAAGCAGAAATAAATGACAAAGAAATCAAAGAGAGACAAAAAAATCAATGAAACCAAAATATGGTTCTTTGAAAAAAATAAACAAAACAGACAAATATTTTACTACACTTTCAAGGAGGAAAAAAGGAAAAAAAAAACTAATAGAATAAGAAACAAAAGGGGAGAAGTTACAACAGACACATTAGGATACAAAAGATCATAATACCAAATATCTATATGTCATAATACCAAATATCTATATGTCAATAAATTGAATGACCTCAAATAACCTGGAAGAAAGTGACAAATTCTTAGAAGTATACAAACCTTCTGAGACTGAGTCAGGAAGATTCAGAACAAAGCAACTACAAGCAAAGACACTAAAACATGTATTAAAAGTTTCCTGAAAACAAAGTCCAGGACCAGACATTTTCAGTGACTTCTACAAACTCTTTAAAGATGAACTAACACCTGACTTCTCAACTCTTCAAAAACACAGAGGAAGAGGGAATGCTGCCATCACATCTCTTGAGCCCAACATTCCCTTGATACCAAAAGCAGAGAAGGACATCACACAAAAAGAAAGCTACAGACTAATCCCTGATGAACATAGATGCAAACATCCTCAACAAGACCTTAGCAAACCAAATTCAACCTCACATGAAAAAGGATCACACATCATGACAGAGTGGGGTTTATCTCAGCAACACAAGGATGGGTCAACATTTGAAAAAATCAATTAGATTTCTGCTCACACCAGTAAAAATGTCTATTATCAAAGTGAAGAAATAAATTCTGTGAGGAACAAGGGTTAAAGGACCCTTTGCACTAATGGTTGGATGTAATTGGTGCAGCCATTTGGAAAAACAATACGGTGGTTCTCAAGAAAATAAAAAAGAATTGCAATATGATACAGGATTTCCACCTCTGGATATTGACCTAATGAATAAGAAAACACTTATTCAAAACGAGACAGGGCCCCTATTTTCATTGCAGTGCTATTTACAATAGCCAAAATAGGGAACAACCCAAGTTCTAAAGAACAGATGAAAGGATTAACAAAATGTGATTTACATACATCATACACACACATAATGGAATAGTACTCAGATACTGCAAAAAGAAGAAATCTCGCCATTTTCAGCAATGTGGATAGAATTGCAGGGAATTATGCTATGTCAAATTGAGAAAGACAGAAAACATAGGATTGCACTTATTTGTGGACTATGAAGGGAAAAAAGCAATCAACGACCACAACAAAATGGCAGTGACCAGAGAAGACGGAGGGTAGAGGGAATATCTTGGTGAATGATTGTGATTGGACTTTTGCTAATGGGTATGTGTGAAATATACAGTTGCCTGATGAGAAGCTCTACACCTCACATCTATGCAGTGTGTAAATTAATGTTACCTCAATTAAAAAAAGAAGAGGAGGGCCTCCCCGGTGGCGCAGCGGTTGAGCGCTGGGTTGCCAAGCTGCCCACAGCCTCTGCAGCACTGATTTGATCCCCGGCTGCTCCCCAGCCACCGGAGGAGGGTCCCACATGGCGCGTAGACCTCTCCTGCTGCCCGCTGCTCCCCTCAGCTGTGTACTTCGTCAGTCTGCCTGCTCTGCTCCCCGCTCTGGCTCTCACCCTCCCGTGCTTTTGACTGTACCCAGTGCTTGTATAAATAAATAAATAAATCTTTAAAAAAAAAAAAAAGAGAGAGAAGAAGAAGAAGAAAAAGCTTCACCCAGCCTGCTCCCCAGTCAGGGCCCTTCACCTGATGAGGCCTAGGAAGACAGGACAGGACTGTGCTGTCCTTGGGAGCCCCCTGCACCTTCAAAGAGCCACTTCTCACCTGTGCTGCCCCAGCTTGGCCTGAGCCCCTCCTCTCTCACCTGGAGACACACAGACTAGTCTCTCCTGCCACCTGGGAGCTGAACCAGGCTCTGGTCTGTTCACAGCCAGGCAGGGGCTCCCCATCCCCACAGTCACCCCCATCCTCACAGGGTGGCCCCTTCCCAGGCCTATGACACCCACTCCTGTGTCCCTCCCTTTCCCTCTGCTCTAGTTGATCCTCATCCCCTCTGCCCTTGCACCCCGGGCACCAGCCAGCCCCCCACAGGATGTTCCTTCCATGGGAACCTCACTCCCGAACATCCCCTTCCCAGGGCTTTGCTTCCATCCCACCTTCTGCACTGACCCTCTTGATGGACACAGCTGCCCCCACACCCCCCTTTCTTGCTGCCCCACCTGCTCCCTGCCTGTCCCTCCTCTCAGCCCCTCTACAGGATGGGGTGGGTTTCTTGTCTTTATTATTCACTGTCTCCTGCATGAAAGCAGCTCTCTGAAGTTAGGGAATGTCTCTGTTTTGTACACAGCACCAAGCACATAACATACAAATATTGGTGGAGTTAAATAAATTAGTAACTGACAAGTGTTTCTTTTCTTTTTAATTTTTTATTTTTTTTTATTTTTTACAACATTGTTCATTTTTAAAAAAATATTTGCTCCCCCACCCTCAGGTCTAGACCCCATAGAATTTCCTTCACCAATGTATCCGTCCACCATGACCACAGACCCTTGTGTTCCTCCCTTCCTCCCTCTGATCCCTCTCCCTCCTCCTCCCCTGCAGGATGTTTCTCATTTATAATTGTCTGTTTTTGCTTTATTGTTTCGTACTGTTATTATTGTTATTGTTTCTTCAGAGAAGTCTGAAGTTAACCTGAATGGTTTTCCCTTGTAAGCTATCGGTTTCTTCCCCCTAAGTTAACTGAAAAGTGTTTGATACAAATAAATCAAAAGTAAAAAATGAGGGGATAGGTATTTTCACATTTTTGATAGTTCACTTTTTGAAACATCATAACCCCTGACTGAGCAATGGTCATCCCTCCCCCTCTTGTTGCAGCTCAGAGACTGCTCTTAACTGTGTCATCACACTAGTTTTTGGAGAGCACCCCCATCTTTTATATCTATCTATCTATCTATCTATCTATCTATCTATCTATCTACCACATCATTCTACATTTTTGTGGAATGTATGCTTTCTCCTCTTGTAACAGGGTAGTGCCCACGAAAAGGAGAAGTTCCAGGTTCCCTGCCCCACCCAAGGTAGGGTGGAGCTGAGCAGGGAGGAGCAGAAGCTGGAGGAGGAAACTGGAGAAGGAAGGAAGCAGGACAGAGAGCCAGAAGGAGACCTGGAAGAGGCATATGGAGCAGAGAGAACTGTGAAAAAACTGTGCTTGCCTTTTGGTCGTGGACTGGTTGAAACAGATGTGGGTGACTCATGGGGAGGTGACAATGGTGTTTTTTGTCTTGATTTGATTTTGCTCTTTTCCTTCCAGACTTGTTTGGTTGTTTCTGATCCTTTTCTGTGGGTCCCCACCAGAAGGTGCCTTAGACTTGGGGCAGGCTTTCAGGCCTTGCTCGAGGCCAATCCTGTTTGGGTGAACTTTTACCCACGAGGGGACGGGTAGCTTTAGGTGCTTGATTTAGAAATTATAGTCTTTGTCTTTTCTGTATTGTTTACTAATTGTATTAAAGCTCCTTTCCATTAAAGTCTTATATATTTTGTGTTGATGAGGCAGATGGAGGAACCTATTTAGAGCAGGCAGGTTTGGGGGTTCTGGGGTGCCCCTCTCCTTGCCATGTAACACTCTCAGGTGTAGTCCCCTTAAAATTCCCACCACCAGTTCACCCACGCACCATCAGCGTTGTCCTTTGTGTTCTTCCCTCTTCTGTTTCGATCCCTCTCCCTCCCCTGGGAAGTACCCCAATTTTTCTAGAGCCAGGGTTCCCCCACACAGCCATCATTCCTGAAGGAAGAGCTCCAGACCCCAGGGCCCTACCTATTCGAAAACTATTTTGCCAGGCTAGAAAGGAACAAAGGGCACTCCAAGGACAAGTGGGTACAGGTTTCATTATTATCACACTAGTGGGCACCAGACAGGAGAGTCTCACCCTAAGATCTGGGCCACCAACATACACAAAGATTTCCATTTATACTCAGGAATTTCAGCATTCGTTACGCTGATAAATTTGACAGATTTCATTTTTTTTGTAGTGCGCAGGCCATTTGGTAGAGCACAGGGCTGTTTAGACAAAGGCGGGGGGGGGGGTGGTTAGACAAGGATCTGTGCTATGGGAGGGGGAAGGAGCCAGCCACTTGAATCCTTTCTTTTGGAATGAGGCCCAGTTAAGATAGAGACCAGGGCCTCCCTGGTGGCTCAGGCGGTTGAGCGCAGCGCTGTGAAGCTGTCCGCAGCCTCTGCAGTGCCGGTTGGATCCCCGCCAGCCTTGGAGCAACCCACCTGGCGAGCAGACCTCTCCTGTCTCGCCCCCTGCTCCCCTCAGCAGTGTATCTCGTCAGTCTGCCTGTTCTGTTCCGCGCTCTGTCTCTTGGTGAATCCTCTCACCCTCCCGCGCATCTGGCCTGTACCCCAGTTCTTGTATAAATAAAATAAAAATCTTTTAAAAAAAAAAAAGAGTCAAGTCATAAATTGCTCAGAGAGGAACTTGCAAATGCTAAGATGGTAAACGTGCTAATTGTGCCAGGCGGGTGTGATGGGCCCTTTTACTGCATCAGTTGTTTCATTGCTTTCCCCTTCACCATCAGTTTCAACATTACTTTGGACAGTTTCCACTTCCACAGAACAGGGAGGGACACTGTAGGGTAAATGATTGTCAGGCTTTTCTGCTCTTTCGCCATTAGGATTGATGATGGATCCCTGTGGTCCTGAATGCATGTCTCATGGCGGGCACCTGAGAAGGGTGTGGGCATGCGCAGGTGGGTGCACCTGGGCTGAGACGGGGCTTGTAAGGGCGGTGTCGCAGAATGGAAAACGACCAGAAGTGAGAGAACAAGACCATGAGAGAATGCTGGAGCACCCAGAAAGAGTGAAGATACTTTTTCTTTTTTTTTTTTAAAGATTTATTTATTTATGCATACAAGAGCTGGGGTAAGGCCTGCGATGAGGAAAGGGGTGGGGGGTGAGAGGATCCACCAGAGATCCACCAGAGTGGCAGATTGACTGAAATACACTGCTGTGGGGAGCAAAAAAAAAAAAAAGTGAAGATTCACCGGGAGCTATGAGGCCTGCCAGCCTCCTGGCCCCCAGGCATATGGCAGGCAGGGGTGTGCCCAATAAGAGCCTGAAAATCCCAATAAAAGCCTGAAAAAGCCACTGAGGGCTCAAGGACTCCTTCACACTTCTGCATGGGTTCATAGAGATCCTACTCTGAGCCATCATGCCCTTCGGTCATCACACTCACATTTGGACCCCGGGGAGCAGCTGGAGGAGGAGCAGCAGGGAGGGGAGGAGGCAGAGCTGGGGCAAGGCTGATGCTATTGTCCCCAAGGAGCACAGAGCTGGGACAAGAGCAGGCGCCATCTCCTCAGGGCTGGGGAAAAACAGGGCAAGAGGCAGCCAGGCCCACACAGAGGAGCAGGGCAGCCAGGAGCTCTGGGATCAGGGGGGAGAAGGGCCCAGGGACCCCCACCAGCAGGAGCAGGGCCCTTCCTGGTGACTCCTTAGGCCCTGAGACCAAGGACAGACCTGGCTCCTCTCAGGGCTGCTGAGCCTCTGTGCTGCTAGAGACCAAGAGGTTTATTGGAAAAAAACATCCTCCCTTCCCTTCCCACCCCGTGGAACCCACACCCCAGACCCACTCTGCTCAAAACACTGGACCCCTCCATTCCCAGCACCTGGTCCCGGCTGCAAACTGCTCTTCCCTCCTCCTCATCACCCAGTGACTTCCCAGGTCAGAGGCCCAGACCCAGGCCCCCCATGAAGGACAGGCCAGCACCTGCTTATGGTCCTATGCCCCTCAGTGTGAGCAGGTGTCATGGAGAAGCATCAGGACACACAATATTGTCCCCAAGGAGTTGGGGTCCCCCCCACAGGCCCCTATTCTATTCTGCTCTGTCTGCTCCTTTAGTTTACCTGAAGGTCAGTCCCTCCCCAGCCCTGACCTGCCAGGGCTGAAGACAAGGTCCTGCCTCAAACAGCAGGAACCTGGTCAGATCCCCACTAAGGGCTTATTCCTCCTCCTGGGGGATTCCTGTCTCTGGGTGAGGATCCAGTGGAGGCAGAGCAATAGAGAAGGGAAATGAGTCATGATCAGAGAAAACACCCTCAATCAGTTAGACAGAATGCGGGGCACCCTGGGACACCCAAATCTGTATGCTCCAAATAGCTTTTGCCATCTGCCTCATAAAGGCAGAGCACACTCTGAGTGTGAAAGAACACACCAGAGGAGCGCCAAAGGGGAAGGGAAGATGATGTTACAGGGCAGGGAGACGGGCACCCTGACCCCGCAAACCTGCCTGCTCTTAATAGGTTCTGCCATCTGCCCCATCAACACAAAACATATGAGACTTTAATGAAATGTAAATTTAATACAATTAGGGAACAGTACAAAAAAGACAAAGAATATAGTTTCTAAATCAAGCAACCAAAGTTATCCATCCCCTCGTGGGTAAAAGTCTACCCAAACGGGATTGGCCCTGAGCAAGGCCCCAAAGCCTGCCCCAAGTCTAAAGCATCCTCCAGTGGGGACCCACAGAAAAGGATCAGAAACAACCAGACAAGTATGGGAGGAAAAGAACAAAATCAAAATCAAAGATAAAAGCTGCCATTGTCACCTCCCCACGGGTCTCATCCACATCTGTGTCACCCAGTCCACGACCAATAGGCAAGCGCAGTTTCTTCACGTTTCTCTCCGCTCCATGTGCCTCCTCCAGGTCTCCTCTGGCTCCATCCCCTTTCCTCAGTCTCCTCTGCAGCTTTTTCTCTCCCCGCTCAGCTCCACCCTCCTTTTGGGTGGGGGAGGAAACCTGGAACCTCCCCATTTCCTGGAGACCATCCTATTACAGTGGGATAACAGTTTCCCAACAAAACACTGAAAGTTACCCACCCTGTGGGGTAAATGATTGTCAGGCTTTTCTGCTCTCTTGCCATTAGCATCGCATGCCTGATGGAAGCCTGCATTTTGTTACACTGTTATATTCAGTTGTATTGTTTACTTCTGTGGGCCAGGGCTGCAGTATTTATATTGGCTGAGAAGCAAAGAACACAGGAGAGGGACAACTGCCAGAGAGCCCAGTAAAGAGTGCCAGCTCCTGGCACCCCAGCACCCCTGTCTGCTGTGTACCTGGTTGCCGCACTACATGTAAAAGATCAGTAAAAGCCTGAGAAAGCCACCGAGGGCTCCAGGGCTTTTCTTTACACGTTTGCTCAGATCATAGAGAATCAGCTCTGTGCCTTTCTGGCACTACCAAGCCCCCTCTCCCAAGGGTAGATGACCAGCCAGACTTCCTGGGGGGAGGGGCTGCAGCTGCAGGATATAAACCACCCCCACCCCAGCTCTCAGCACAGTACAGCCCCTTAATCCACCCACCTCATGGGGACGGGAGCAGGAAGTGACTTGGACTCAAAACTGCCCCAGGAGGACACACTTCTCCCCATTAGTGCTTCCTTTTGTTCCAAGTGGAGAGGGAAAAGAGGGGGGTACAGAGCACAGGGCAGGTGTCCCTGGACAACACTAGGGGATCCTGCACACCCTACAGGAAGGACACTCACCCCCTCACTGCCTCTCCCAGCCCTTCAGGGCCTGTTCCTGCTGCTCTGTCAGCCCACACTGTTCCTTGTTCTGTCTTGTCAGATATTAATGGTCCTGATCCAGATGGGTTCATCATTTACTTTCCTCTTTAATGGACATATGCCTCCAATCTTTCGATTGTTTCAAGTGCTTTTGAAATAGTTCCAGGTAAATACCTAAGGTTGCTGAAAGATAATGGAGAACGTAAAATGAATTGTAATTTTAAAATACAACTACTGATGGGAAGAAGTAAACCCCTTTCTCCAACGTGCCATCCAGTGAAGTTTATGTAGACAAGGTTAAGATGAGGGGGTCACAAGGAAAGGCTCTTCGATAAACGGTGCTGGGGACACTGGACAGCCACGTGCAAAAGAATGAAACTAGACCACTGTCTCCCACCTCACACAAAAATCAACTCAAAATGGATAACAGGCTGGGACTTAAGACCAGAAACCATAAAATCCATGGAAGACAACAAGGACAGAACGCGCCATGACGTACCAAAAAAAAAATAATGTGCTCAGTCTTTGTAAAGTCAGCGTTGAGTCATTTCTCTCTCTCTCTCTTTTCTTTTTAAAGATTTATTTATACAAGAACTAGGGTGCAGGCCAGATGTGCGGGAGGGTGAGAGGATTCACCAGGGACAGAGTGGGGAACAGAACAGGCAGACTGATGAAATAAACTGCTGAGGGGAAGCAGCGGGCAAGACAGGAGAGGTCTGCCGTGCCACTGCAGAGGGTGTGGACTGCTTCACAGCACTGCACTCAACTACCTGCACCACCAGCGATGCCCTAATTTCTCATTTTTACAACCATTTCCTGCTCGCTGCTGTGCTTTCCTTCGTCACCTTCTTCACATAACTGTGGTCTCTTTCCTCAAAGGAAGAATGCCCCTCCAATTCTACCCCACAATGTAAATTATTGTCCACAGTTGAAGTCAAAGAGGTGAATGTCTGTATGGTGAGCTGAGCCACTAATAAGTGGCCTTAAGATTTGAAGACATGAATATCACCATCATGAATGGAAACTGAATGGCTTCATCAACACTATCCACAGGGCCTCAGGGATCAAACCCCTGATCCACACTTACCTGCAACCTGAATGTAGCTTCCTCCTTGTCTTCCTGTGGGAAGAATCATCATGTGAGACAAGGGAGGAGTCAGCCCACGCAGTCTTTAAGGAATCTTCTAATCCTGGAATACTGTGACTAAAGACCCAGGTCAGGACTGGGAAAAATGAAGAAAGGAGGTGAGGGGGGACTGGACAAAATGCCCTCTGGGCAACACACATGCGTGGATGGTACTTCCCATTAACCAGGCAGGGCAAGTTCTCCCTGGGACATGAAAGCCCCCAGTGGACAAGATTCCCCCACTCCCTTCCCCACCTGAGCGCTTCTTCCTCCACATCACAGCTGCAGCCACTGCAGCTCCAGTGAGCAGAGCTCCAAGGAGAACCAGGCCAGCAGTGATGCCCACAGTGGGGATGGAAGGCTGAGGAGGGGGCACTGGAAGGGAAGGGAAGGGGAGACCCCAGTCCTTAGTCTGACCCTTAGAAGTTCTCAAAGGGCTCCTGATTCTCCTGAGAATGGGCTCCGTGCCCAAGTCCCCCTAGTTACCCTATTTCAAGATAAGGGGCTCCAGCAGCCCCTCATGCTGAAGATACACATGTATCTCTGCTCCTCTCCAGAAGGCACCACCACAGCCGCCCACTTCCGGAAGTTTCCATCCGCCAAGCCTGGACTCCACCAGCTCCATGTACGGGGCCAGGTCAGGGTAGAAGCCCAGGACCCAGAACCTCAGGGTGATGTCATGCTCAGAGATGGGGTACTGGGTCACACATGCCCTTTGGGGGTCTGAGCAGGAAGAATCGGACATTTTATGGTTGCTATTTCCTCTATGGTCACTGAAGCAGCCTCATGGCCATCCTCAGAATGGACAGGAAAACATGCTTGGAGGGAGGTAGCACAAACCCCAGAAACCAGCCTGGTCTGGGAGTCTGGGATAGTAGGTGAGAGCCCAGGGTGGGATGCAGGTCTCTAAACATTTTGTTGCTGACTTGGGTGGAGGGTGAGGACACAGGTAGGAGTGAGATCTCCAAAAATGCTCTCTGACCAAAAAACAAGATCTCAAGAGAGAAACTCATTGTTCCTACGATGGCTGCTGGTGAAAAGGGTCCTGTGCAGGGTGATTTCAGGGGTGGTCTCCCCTCTTTCTCAGGAGAAACTGGATTCCTTAAGTGTCCTTCAGAAACAATAGGACCCTCTGGGCCAGTCTCCATCCCAGAGCTTGAAAACTTGAGAGACAGTTCTCTTTCTGACCAGAAGGGGGCGCTTTTCTGACCATTCAGTTTTCCCTGTAGGGTGTGAGCCTCAGGGAGATCAAAAGGCCTGTAGCCCCTCTTACCACTGAGCTGCAGCGCCTCCTTCCCCATCTCCAGGAGACTTGGGATCCACTCCAAATACCTGCCCTCCGGGTTGTTCATTTCGTGCTTTACCCAAACTCCCTCCTCCACTATGGCAGGTGCCATAGCCTCTAGGAATCACTGCGACCCTGACTAGGGGCAAAGGTCTGGCGAATGGGAGCTGTGACCTGGCCCTGGGCAAGCATTGTTCACTGTCCTATCTCTGGTTGTAGCAGCCATGCAGGTCCTCCAGGAGCCATTAGGGCAGCTTTGAACCTCTGTGCCTATTGTCTTTGGTTCTGTCTCCTAGTCCAGGTCCTCCTGCCCCACCTGCTCTGCCCTGGGCTGCAGCATCTCCACACTGTGACCTGGAGAGTTGCTGTCAAACCGCCTGAACTGTGCGTGGTCCATGTAGCCCACTGTGATGTACCGGGGCTCCTGGAGGCTGGGCTGGGAGGTCTTTATTTCTAAAAGCCTTAAAGAGTGGGAGCCTGGGGGCAGGAAGGGGTGAAAGTTGGGCTGAACCTCCTCCCTGCACTGGTCCTGAGTCCCAGGGAGATGGGGCATGAGGGGAGAACGTGTTCAGGAAGGGAGGAGGCTGGAGAGCTTGAAAAGGGGCATCAGGTGGAGAAGGAGAGGGACTCAGGGGGACAGAAGAGGGCGCTAGGGTGGGGGGACAGAAAGGGACTAGGATTGAGAGGAAGCGTGGGGGGACAGAGGAGCCTAAGGCAACAGCCTCCTCCAGAGAAGGCTTTTCCCTCCTCCCTGCTCTCACCAGCCCAGGTTTGGGCCACAGCCCTGGAGAGAAGCAGCAGGAGGAGGGTTGGGGACCCCATGACCAGCACTACTGGGGTCTGGGGAGCTCCTGACTCTAGGCTGGTGGGTGGAGACTTACCCGGGGGCCATGCTGATTGGCTTCCCTGGGAACCATCTAGGCACTGGGGACTGAGAACTGAGGAGGAGTCACAAGTGTCCAGGGCCCAGCACAGGTGGTGGAGACAGAAGGGAGGCTAAGGGGGCAGTGGGGTATCCCCAACAGTAACCTTCCTGCCCTAGACACAGTCCTGGGGCCTGGAACTATGAGAACCAGACTAGGGACCTGGGGCTTTGCTCTGGCCCCTCCTGTCCTCACCCAAAGCTTCCTTACCCTGTCTCCATGACCCAAGCACTGGGTCTGCGATTCTCAGTATTTTCCTTCCGGATCCGTGTCCAGTCTTACAAATTAGGGAGGACGCCAAGCATAATCTTGTTTAGGAGGTATCGCTCCCCATACTTACCACACTGGGAATAAAGCGAGTTTGATCATGTAGTTGTTTCATTTAGAATAATAATAATAATCCAATGCCTGTTAATAGATAATCAATAACCAATGCCTGTTAAATAACTTCCTTTAATCAGGGCAATGGGAAGAGTGGGTCTTTCACATGTTTTATGTTTGCAGTTGTCTTTCTTGTCTGTCTCATTGTTTTTTCTTGTCTGTCTCATTAGAAGAGAGTAGGATTTTCATGTTTCCTTCTGCATTTAGCTGTGGTTCTGGTTGAAGTCTATGAAAAAATGTCTACAGCTCAGAATGGAGGTGTTGAAATTGTATGGGGAATATAAAAATAAAATTTATTATTAAAAAAAATGTCTACAGCCTCACACAAATATGTTGAAGTAGTGTTTTCACATTATCGTGAATATTCCACTTGGATACTAAATTAAATCTATACAGCTGGGGCCTCCCCTGTGGCACAGCGGTTGAGCGCTGGGTTGCGAATCTGCTCACGGCCTCTGCGGCGCCAGTTTGATCCCCGGCTGCTCCCCGCCACCGGAGGAGGGTCCCACATGGCACGCAGACCTCTCCTGCCACCCGCTGCTCCCCTCAGCAGTGTACTTCGATCCTTCTGCCTGCTCTGCTCCCCGCTCTGGCTCTGGTGAATTCTCTCACCCTCCCGCGCTTCTGACTGTACCCAGTGCATGTATAAACAAAACAAACAAACAAACAAATAAAAAAAAAATCTATACAGCTGGCATTTTCTCCCAGGTTATTTGCAAAGTCAAACCTGAAACAATATCATTAAATATTTCTTATTCAGTTACATTTCCATAGTTCTCTCTTGCATAAAACTAACTGCAGTTAGTTTTAATGTGTGATTTTTTTAAAGTAATATATTGTTCCACAAATTATAAAGCTCTTCAATGTTCATTACACTGGAATCAAATTATTTTAAAAAATTTATTTTATTTTTCACCACAAATCCAAAAAGTAAAAGTAGTACTGGAAGTTGTCAAGTTAGTGATAGGACACAATTTTCCATGATTCTGTTTTTTTTCTGAGCACTTGCATTTGGTCAAGTTGAAGTTAGTCTCAGTTAGCAATTGTCAGTTGATTTTCTCAAAGGAGCACACACTCATTTTCAGGACAATGTCTGCTAATTAACCAGATCAAATAGCCACAGATTTTATCAAACATTCCTTCATGTGAAGATGGTATTGCCTACAAAAAAAGAAAAACAGTCTAATTCATCTCATGCAAATATTTTCCTTGGCACATGGTAGTTGGGGACGCAACAGGAGTGTTGTGTGTGCACTTGCGTGTCATCGCATCAGGTGCTGTAAAATGTGGATTTGAGGATGACAGAATAATGAAGATAATTTTTAATACTTCAACCAAGACACTTTGAAAGACACTGCCTTTGAGTTGTGTTTCTGAGGTAAGAAGTTGTGAAGAATAACTGCAGTTAGTAATATAAGCTCCATTTTTAGTAAGTTTTACCTCAGCAGATGTCAAAATAGTGAAAAAGCCAATGGTGTCTAAGTGACATTTAGAAAATAGTTTTGACCTCGTGGCTCCTATGACAGGCTCTGGGTGACTTCAAGGATTCCACAACCACACTTTGAGAAATGCTTTTCTCAGTGAACCAGGGAGCATCTCCCAAGTGTTCTCTGCCTTTGCCTCCTCTTCACTTCCCAGCATCCCTCTCCCTGGCTGGCTCCTGCCTCCCCAAGCTGCCTCCCCTGCAGACACAATGGCAGCAGAGAGAGGACCCTGGAGACATGGAGCTTGCACTGTCATGAGAGATGGACACTGAGTAAAGGTGACAAAGACACGTGTAAACCTGACCTGAGCCAAGGGCTGGAGCGTGTTTATTATGAAATTAGAGCAGAAGGAGTGCTTCTATTATTTTAAATAATATCAAAAGATGTAAAAAAAAAAAAAAAACAGGGCCTCCGTGGGGGCATAAGGTTTAAGTCTGAGTGCTATCACTTCTTACACCTGAGTTTGATTCCTGACCAGGGAGCAACCCACAGGGGCAGCAGACCTCTCCTGTCTCACCCACCACTCCCCTCAGCAGTGGATTTCAGTGGATCGGCCTATTCTGCTCCCTACTCTGTGTCTGGTGAATCCTCTCACCCTCTGTACCTCTGGCCTGTACCCCAGTTCTCGTATGCATAAATAAATTAAAAATGAATCTAAAAACAAAGAAACAAAAAATTACATGCAGCATCAAGTACAAGATCCATCTCAGACCCAGTAAATAGCAGAGGCTGGGGACCCAGTGGTGGTGTAAGTGAAACAAGACAATGGGGCACTCAGTCAGCAGGAGTCAGGCTTTGTCGTCAAATAAGTTTGATGTCAAACTAGAGAGGGTCAGTCCACCATCCAGTGCTGCCAGGCCAGGAAGTCTAGGCTGGTCTGCAGCCCCAGCCAGTAGTCAGGCACCACCTGGGAGACTCAAGGTATAGCTTAATCTAGTCCTTTGTTTAATTTCTCTATATCCATATCTAAGTGATGTTTTTGTCTTTCTCCTTTGGGCTTATTTCCATTAGCTCCATCCATGTTGCCCCAGATGGCATGAGTTTATATTTCTTGATGAGTAATATTCTATTATCAATGTACAACCCCTTCCACAGCCTGGGTACTGTAAATAGTGCTGCAGTGATCAGGGGGTGCCAATTTCCTTTGAAGTAGTGTAAGGTCCTCTGCTGGTGTGCTGGCACCTGCCACCCTAAAGGGAGCTGGAGTCTCTGAGAGAACCTGCTTACTCTGCACAGGGGATTCCAGGAGGTTAGAAGTTCTGCAAATAGAACTTTTTTCTATTTATATAAGCACTGGGTAAAGTCAGAAGCGGGGGAGGGTGAGAGAATTCACCAGAGCCAGAGCAGGGAGCAGAACAGGTAGAAGGACTGAAGTATATTGCTGAGGGGAGCAGCGGGTGGCAGAAGAGGTCCTTCGCACCATGTGGGACCCTCATCAGCGGCCAGGGATCGAGCCGGTGAACCGGCACTGCAGAGGCTGCGGGCAGCAGAGGCAGCAGCTTCACAGCCCAGCACTCAACTGCTGCACCACCAGCAGAGGCCCTCAAGGTGGTTGTTTCCAGACTGAAGTCTCTTGCAATTGTGCACACGGTTGAGAACCACAGTGATGAGTCCCCTACTGGGCACTATCCTTCCATCGGCTCTAGCCTGTAGGCCCCTATCGTATGGGTACTGTAATGCTCCAGCCCTTGGTTTTAGCTTTGGGGCTTTTGGTGGCTCTCTTGTCTTAGAGCCCGGGCAGGTGGGTGCCACTGCAGCCTATCCTGGCATCCCATCCTCATGCCCCGTGAATACCCATTTCAGTTGGGATCCCAGCCGGTGTCAGAGACACCAAGTGTTAAAAGCTCTTTATGAGTTGCTGGACAACACCAACAACGAACAGCTCTTTCAGACATGAGGCCCGGAGCCTTTGCTCCTTTCCGGTGATGTCAGACTGAGGACTGGAGGCCCAGTCTCTGACAGAGGTCTTCATCCTCTCTTCCTCCCACAGAGGTTGGCTACTGGATGCTGCTTGTCTTCTTTCAGCTTCTGGCCCTCCTTTCTTGAGAGGCCAGGAACAGAGTCTTCCCCTTCTTTCTTTGGAGGTTGGAACAGAGCCCCTCAGCTCCCTCTAACCCTGGCTTATATCACTCTTCAGGGTGTCCCAACATCAAGTCTGGTTGGACTATTTTTCTTTTTTTGTGCAGAAGAACTGGGTATTGGCCAAAGGTGTAGAGTGAGCAGAACAGGCAGACTGACTGAAACACACTGCTGAGGGGAGCAGCCGGCAAGGCAGGAGAGGTCTGCTACGCCCTGTGGGTCAGCACCCGGCCAGGGATCAAACTCAGGCAGCAGTGGTGATGGTGCCGAGACTTAACCTCTAGGCCACCAGGGAGGCCCTGGACCATCTTCATCCTTGGCTGACTGGACCACCTGATTGGTCCTGCCCATAACCCAGGAAGCATGCAGAAAAGGGCAGTTCTGAAGAGCAACTGCTACAACGGACTTGTGGTGGAACAGCAGAGTGGAGACCACCGCTGCTGCTGGCTCCCGCCACCAAGTCATCTCCCAGATCTGCGCCCACAGATGCGGGGGACAGGCACGGACCCCTCTTCCTGAGGCAGGCACTGTGGGACTTTGCCACCTGCCCAGACCCCTTCCCTCACCGAAGCAGAACTGCTTTCTAGTGCACTCTGAAGTGAAGGATGCTGAGGCTCAGCCCTGTTCAGTGAAGCGCAACCCAGAGCCAATTCTGGAACCAGGATGTCTCCACATCTCCTCGTCTCTCCCCTACTGGTTCATGCCTCCAGCAGGGAGGTGACCTGCAGTCCCGAGGAACCCACCACTCCATGTCAGAGCCTAGGACACAGGTGGTCACGGACCTGGCAGGATTGCAGGGTCCTCAGTGCCCCCCAGCCCTGAGTTGGAGCCATCTCTGTCCCGGCCTAAGGACCTCCCTCCCGGAGGCCTCCGAGCCCTTCCCAGCTAGCGCAGGCCTTACCAGCTCCTTCAGCTCTGCCAGCTTCTCCCGTACCTGGCCGAGTTTCATGGCCAGCTCGCTCTTGGTGTGTTGCTCTGTTTGGAGGGAGCCGGTCACCTCCATACTCTGATGGGCCTGGATAGACAGAAGTAACAATGAGACGCCACCCAATACAGCTGGAGACCCAGAGCTCGGTGTCCCCTCCCACATCAGGAAGAGGTCATCCCCCAGCCCAGGGCACCCCAGGCACCTTACCTTCTTGCCAACCACTCTCTGGGCTCCGAATCTGATCATCTCCTGCACCCACCCTCTGCCCGGGACTCCCAGGTCACCCGCTCTCCACGGGGATGAACACTGCCCACCTCTACACATCAGTCTCAAAAGCCACCCCTCCAGCCTCCAAACCCTTCAGAGCCAACTGCTCCCTCAGTTGCCACATCCCACCTTGCCGCCTAGCAAAGTGTCTGCTGCCAAGGGCCCATGGGAGATGGGTAAGTGTCCAGTTGATTTTTAAAAGACAGTGGGGGAGGATGTCCCAGCCACTCATCTCTGGTGAACCTCACGCACATGCAGTTCTGCTACAAAACTCACCTTAGTCCTTGCACCTATAACAAAAGCCCCCTTTCTCCTAAGCCTGCATTTCCCATTCCTAAGCTAAAATGAATTCATCACTTTGGAAAATCAACTGAAGTGTGGACTGTTGGTTGTTGCGGGACATGACCAGAGGGCAAGCCCCGTGTTTGGGGCGGGGGTTTGAGGCTCTCCTAGTAGGACGGGCCCCTGAGCATTCACCCTGGAGGCTTGGAAGGCCCAAATCTCACACTCCTGCTCTGGAAGCTCTTCACAAATGACCTCTCACCCTTCACGGTGTATTGTATCTTCTCCAAGATGATAAAGATGTGCGGGAAGGAAAACAACGATCAACCAAGCAGGTGAAACAGCAGACATGGACACACCGAGGGTTAATGATGGCAACATAAAATCAGCCAGAGGCCAAGTACCTCAACCAGACAAGCCTCGGGCATGCACGCTGGGAGAGGCCAAGCCAGAGAGGGGGTCTCGGCACGGCCTCACCTTCCTCCTGTCCAATGGGGGGAGCGCTACCCCATTGGAGCGGTTAAGGTCGGACACAGCACCTGCAGAATGTCCTGAATCTACAGGAGGTGAAAAGAGAAAAACAAGGGCAAGGGGAGGAAGAGAAAAGCGACTTAGAGAAGACAAGAAGGTCAGAGAAGGAAAGAGAGAGCAGCTCTGGACGATGGATGATGGAGACATGGGTGACGGATCATAACATGGCCTGTGCCTTCTTTCCAAACGGCCACTCACCACCTCGCCCGAGGCAGAAAGCAACATGAACCAAGAGATGATCAAAGCTACCAAATCAGTCTGAAAGACACTGATCTGGCCCAACAACTTCATCTTCCAGTTGAGGAAACTGAGGCCTGAGAAGGACGTGACTTTCCCTGGGATCACCCAGCAAGCCGGTGGCAAAGACGGACTCCCACCTCAGAGGTCACCTAATCCCAAGCACCTGGGGCTCATCTTTGCTGCCCTAAAGGGAGAGGGTGTCCTCACTGACTGGCTTCCCCTTGAGGCTGGGGATGAGGGAAATTGCCAGAGCAAGAAGTCCATAGCGACGCCCTGTACTGAAGGCTCACTGCGCACCAGGCCCCACGCGAAGGGATGAACGCACAATCCTCTCACGGATGCTGCCTAGATTTAAGTAGAGCTGTAGCACCCTGACTCACAGGTGGACAAAGAGCTTAAACAGTGTTGCCCCAAATCAGATCCCCAGCAGTGCTATGGAAAGGCCGCACTCAGACCCAGGGTTCTTACCCACTTCTTTCATGCTCTTCACCTCTCACTGAGCTGCCCCTGGAGTACCCCTCTCCCAGCCTGGCTGAGCAAGACTTACATCTTCAGATGACTTACAACCACTTCCAGTGGTCTCTTGCAGGAGACCCCAAGATGTTTTTCCTTTGGTAGTCTCTCCACTGTGGAGAGGAAAAAGAGAGTTGAGGCTCACGAGAACGGCAAGCCCCTGTACTCACACCCCACTTTACAAGTTAGATTTGCCATCTGACGTCATGCCACCAACATCTCCACCAGGTGCTGTGAGTAGTCCCCCGTCCCATCCTCCCAATGACAGAAGAAATGGACTGATAACTTGGTTTAAAGAAAAAATGTTTAGGAATTTTCACTCAGTCTTCAGACTCGAACTTCTGGGATGCCATGAATCAGTAGCTGCCAGCAGGCAGCGCTGCTCAAGCTCCTGCACCAGTGGATGCTGATGGCAGGAGGCAGTGAGGGGACAGCCAGGGGCACAGCCAGGCCCATTTCAGAGCAATCTGTTACAATCTCACATATGTCTGCATACGTGCATTAACACAGAAGGCTTTTTTTTCTCAGGAGACTCAAGCAGAATTGATGCTTCAGTCGCCTGTTTATCCTGTGGCGAGCAGAGCAACCCATGTTGAGACGACTGGGGGAAGATTCCCAACTGGGAAGGTCAGTTTGCTGGGATCTGATCCACAGAGGGTAAACAGATCACTCCAAAGAGCACTGATTGGGGGGCACTCTGGCCCCAGGGTCATAAGGAATTAGAATGTGAGATGGAGGAGTCAGACAAAAATTGGAAAGTCTCCGTGGAGAAGTAGAAACCCCGCAGAAAACCAAACTAAACAGTTCTTCCCAGTGTCTCCCAGAGCAGTTGCCAGCGTTTCAAGTTTACTAGGGAAGCGTAGGCTTTGTAGGCGCTCAGTGTTTAAAGGTGGGGTACAGTACAGAGCAAGCGAGCCTGAACCCTCTCCCAGGGTCAGGTCTTGGGTCCCCTTCAAGTTGGTAATCTGCAGCCACAAGAGAAACCTGAAAGGGGGTTAGTCCTGGGGGCTGGGGCAACAAATCAAGCACCCAGCTCTTGATGTGACATAAGGATGGTTCCCAGGGATTGTGACGTAGCTACTTTCCACCCCTTGCCCCTCCACGCACATTCGCCGCTCCTCTTTGTCCTGGGCCAGCCCGTTTATGAGAACCCCTTCTCTAGGTGCTGCTCCCTCATTACTGCTCTCTGGTCTGGCAGAGAGCCAAGGGGGTGGCTCCGGCCTGGTTATGAGGGTCTTCTGCAGGGATGCGATAACGTGGGTGGAGAAGGAGTTGGTCAAAGGTGGTAGGAGACATTTCCTGAATGTGAGCCTGTGTGAATTTCAGGAGGCAAGGAGCAAAAAGAAAAAAAAAAGTAAAGTCATCATTAGTATTGGCCCCAAGAGTGGGAGGAGCCATGACACTATAGGATTTTGAAACCATGTCAGCGGGGAATTGGAGCCCCCAATTTCCCTTTCCATGTCTTTGCGTAGTTTCATGAAGGCTTCCACATTTTGTTCTACAATCTTTGATTCATTGATACAATAACAATATTCTTCCCTGAGGAACAGGCAGGTGCCCCCCTTGTTAGTCGTCAACAGGTCCAGAGCCCGCCGGTTTTGGAGCATGGCCTGTGCCAGGGAGGGGAGCTGTCTTTGTGATGATGCTAAAGACACAGAGGTTTTTTCTAAGGAGGGGTAGATACCTTTAACCGAAATGTTAGAAGTGCAGGAAAGAAAGCCGACAAGGGCATCAGTTGGATAGCAGGGGTAGCTGTGATTGGAGTCCCATAGGGGGACTGAGAGTTGGGGAGTCTGGCAAGCAGCGTCTGTAATCTTGATCATAGTGGTATTGAGATGAATTGGAGCTGCCGCCAGTAGAGGCCTCTGAAGGGAAGCACAGAGGAAACAAGAAAGGTATTAGATCCAAAAGAGTTATGTAGGAATAGTATAGCGTTTTGTATTTTACAAATCCAGGTTGGGGGTGTCTCAGTCTTTTCTGATGATGTTAGCTGATTTTTTAGGACTTGCTCTGAATGGAGGATGTCCTGGGAGACTTGGACTGTGGCATTTTGTGTCGGGACATAGTCCCTTGAGATGGGAAAATGTTGCCACTGTGTAGGAATGCCAGCCCGTGTACCCTGTGGCTTGGACTCCCTGTACCCAGCGTAGGTCCCAAGGACCTGAAATAGTATAGTTAACTTGATTCGTATTGAAACCCGTATTATGACAGATGGAGAGAACATTCAGCCTTTGTCTGGAAGGTGCACTGCACATGACGGGCAAGGGCACCCCCCATATTCTTTGTAGGTATTCTTGCAATGATCTAAGGTTTGATGGTAAAAGAAAGAAAACATGGTGTTCATAGTGTTGTTCATTGATGAAAGAGTTAGGGTGAGAGTGATGGGTGCTGTGCATCCGGCCTGTGGGCATCCGCAGTACCCACCAAGTGGGTACTCTCCGTGGATCCTGAGACAAAGGTCTCCCTAACTTTGAATTTCCACACATAGGACACTGAGCTAGGGGAGATTTTGACAAGAAATGCGCATCCTAGTAGGACCCAGGTTACAACATACATACTGTTTGTCTTCGGGCGCACGTTTGACCCAAGAGAGATGGTGCCAGCAGGGGTCTCCCAGAGGTGTTACCGCTATAGGCGTGATGAGAATGACTGTGCGGACCAGTCCATGGAGGCTGCAGTGGCTTTGGCTGAAGCGGTTTGAGCAGAACTTTGTCTCCTGGATGCAGTGGTGGGGAAGGTCAGTTGAGGAGGTCGAGATTCGGGCAGGACTGGGTAAGTACCGGTCTGCGTGTTCCTGGAGCAGTTGCAGAGCTCTCAGGAGAGTTTAGTCAGGTGACCCTTGATTAGCCCATTGGCGCGCTCCACTTTCCCTGAGGATTGCTGGTGGTGGGGAATGTGAAGCTTCCAGGTGATACCCAGAGCTGCGGAGACCTGCTGAGTAATCTTTGAGATAAAAGCTGGACCATTGTCAGATAGGACAGATGTGGGGAGGCCAACGCATGGGATAATGTGGTTAAGAAGGGCCTCGGTTACCCCCTGAGCCGTTTCTCTAGCTGCGGGGAAGGGCTTGACCCAAGCTGTTATTGTATCAACCCTTGTGAGCAGATATTTAACTTTTTTGTGAGTAGGGAGGTGAGTAAAATCAACCTGCCAATCCTGTCCGGGTAAGTGTCCACGCAGCTGGTGAGCTGCAGAAGAAGGAGGTTGGCGAATTCCCCCTTGAGGTGATCCACGAGCACCTGTTTGACGATGGGAACACAGCTGCCAGACTTTTGCATTCAAGGAGGGGTGGAAAAGCAGACTCAGGATTTGGCGTTCATTAGGCTCCTAAGTCGGAGTGATGGAGGGGACAGATAGAGAATAGGACCAGGATCTGCAGCAGAGTGAGTGGTGGGAGCCCTTGCTGCTGCATCAGCCTTGTTATTCCCTGTGATCACGTAAGAATTGTCCGTGTGGTGTCCTTCACAGTGGAAAATGGCAACTTCAGTTGGAAGCTGCAAGGCCGCTAGAAGCTTAAGGGCAAGTTTAACGTTCATGATGGGGGACCCCTGGGTGGAGAGGAACCCCCTTTCCTGCCAAATCGCAGCAGGACTGTGAGCCATAAGGAAGGCATATGTTGAATCTGTATAGATCGTGACTTTCTTATGGTTGCTGAGGGTCAGGGCCCCGGTAAGTGCTCTGAATTCTGCCTTTCAGGAGGTGGTTCCCCCGGGCAGCTTTCCTGCCTCGATGACCTGATCGAGGGTAACCATGGCCTAGGCAGCCCTCCGCTGACCTCGCGCACCTTCGCAAGAGCTGCAGTCTACAGACAGAGCCCAGTAGGCAGCTGACAAAGGGGAGTCGGCCAAACCCAGTCTGGAGGTTTGCATTTCGCCCAGGATTTCAGGGCATGAATGAGCGGCAGAAGGGGGGCCAGAGACAGAAGAGGGGCTGGGTTGAGAGAAGTTGACTGAGTGAGACTCGCCAGAGGGTTTTCGATAAAGAGCACGTGGAAGTCCTGTGAGTGGGCAGGAGGGAGAGTGGAGAGCGGGCGGGGAGACAGGAGGGCCTGAAGGCTGTGCGAGGAATGTGCTTGGACAGGTCCTCCCAGAGTAAGTTTGAGGGGTTCCCGGATGAGTAGAGCTGCCGCCGCCAGGGCTCTAAGGCAAGGTTGCCAGCCCCTGACGGTGGGATCCATCTGCTTGGAGAGATAAGCGACAGGACACAGGGCTGGGCCCAGAGGCTGGGAAAGGCCACCTGCCGCCATACCCCTATGTGCGTCTGTGCACAGGAGGAAAGGCTTTTCTGGGTCAGGAAGGCCAAGGACAGGTGCCCTAAGGAGGATATGTGTGAGTAAAAGGAAGGCCCTGCAGACCTCCCCGGGAGATTGGAGACGTCCTTCGAGGGAGGCTTTTGCTGTGTCGTACAGTGGCTTGGCTAGGGAAGCAAAATTAGGGATCCAGTGACGGAAGAATCCAACCAAACCTAGGAAGGAAAGGATTTGTTCTGCCGATTCAGGGGAGGGAAGGTCCCGGATGGCCTGTTTGTGGTCCACCGTCAGCTGTTTGGAGGAAGGAGTTAGTGGAAGACCCAGATAGACGGCTGTGGGAACTGAAAGTTGGGATTTGGACGGGGAGACACGGTATCCTTTTGAGCCCAGGAAGGTGAGAGTTGTGCAGTGAGTTGCTGAGATTGTGGCAGAGAAGGTCTGCAGAGAAGGAGGCCAGCAACATATTAAAGGAGAGCCCAGAAAGGAGTTGGACTTACCTGCTACCTTGACTGTTACCCTGGGCTCCTTGAAGTTTATCGGGGTCGATGAGTCCGGGCCTCTTCAGTCCTCAGCTGCCAAACCGAAGACTGCCGGTGGCAAGAGTTGCAGGGGCTGGAAGGACTGGTCCACCGCAGCCAGGCATGGAGGGACAGTCACTTTTCCAGTGACCCTGGACGTTGCAGATGGGGCATGGTCCTGGCAGGTGTTGAGGCATTGTCTGGTCCAGTGGCCTTCTCGACCACATTTGAAGCAGGCTCCCAGCGGTGGTCGGTTGGGGGCCATGGGGCCCGTTGTCATCCTCTGTCGGGCTGCAGGCACTGCGGTGGTTGAAGGAACATGGCCTGGCAGTCTCAAGGCCCTACCAGGGCCTGAGCTTGAAGCCCAGCCTTCTGGAGACTACGGGGTTCCCTCTCTGCCCTGTCCTGTTCCTTCCGGTTTTTAAAAACTGTCAAGGCCATATTCAGCAGATCCTGGATAGGGGTTTGAGGACAGTCCTCAGCCTTTTTTAAAAAAAAAAAAAAAAAGGTTTATTTATTCATTTACACTAGAACCGGGGTCCAGGCCAGACACGTGGGAGGGTGAGAGGATTCACCAGAGACAGAGTGGGGAACAGATCAGGCAGACTGACGAAATACACTGCTGAAGGGAGTAGCGGGCGAGGCAGGAGAGGTCTGCTGTGCCATGTGGGACCCTCGCTGGCCGGCTGGCATGGAACCGGCACTGCAGAGGCCTCGGAGAGACTCACAGCGCGGCGCTTTGCCATCTGCGCCATCAGGGGAGTCCTCTCAAACTTCTTAAGCTTCTATTAATGTCAGGAGCTGACTGAGATATAAAATGGGTAGCCAGAACTGTTGAGCCTCCATTTGAGTCAGGGTCAAGCCTGGTATGGCGCTGGAACGCCTCCGTCAGGCGACTAAGGAAGGCAGCAGGGTTTTCTGAGGCAGACTGGGTGATCTCCCTGAGCTTAGCAAAATTTACACTTTTGTGCACAGCCTCTTGGAGACCAGCTAGGAGACAGGTAATAAAATGGTCTTGGTGAGTCCTGCCCTGGGGGCCCTGCCTGTGTCAGTCTGGAAGCCCCACCCCAGCTCTGGGCTGGGAACTGCTGCAGAGCCTGGGGCCATGGTTGTGTCAGTCACAGGGACCTGATCTGCTTGGTCTTGGGCAGACCTAAAAACCTGCTCCCTTTTGTCAGAGGTCAGGGTGGAAGAGAGGATCACATGTAATCATGACAAGTAAGGTCACAGGCTTGGGTAAGACAAGGAAACTCTTTGGTGTAGGTGGTGGGATTGTTAGTGAAAGAACCTGGAGGCTTTTCAGTCTGGGAGAGACCAGACAGAGAGGAAGGACCATAGACTCTAACTCCTCCTTCAGTCCCTGCCACTTCCCTGAGGGGACCCAGAAGAGAACCACCCAGAATGGGTGTGGTGGCTAGGAGGTGAAAAAAAGAGGGGAGGCGGGATTGGGGAGCTGGAGGAGGTGAAGACTGAGAATCTAGAGGATCAGAAAACGTTGAAGAGGGTCCAGAGAGGGGAAGAGTGAGAGGAGTCTCAAGACTTGGAGAGTGTGGCAGGTTTTCAGGAGGGAGGGGCTGGAGGGGGGCACGGGAGCACAAGAGAAACCAAGCCTGGCCCTAAGGGATCTCTGACCATTTTCCATTGCGGTGACAGAACTCTTTAGGTCTGTAAGGATGGAGAAGTCAAAAGCGCCATGCTCGGCCCGTGGGAGCCATTGTCCAATTGGTATGGAGGCCACGCAGCGCTGCAGTAAAAGATGAGACGCTTAGGGCACATATCTGGCCTAAGCTCCAAGGGACCGAGGTTTGAGAGAAGGCATCTGCCGCGAGGGTGATAGATAAGCTTCAGTCAGAAGTTGGCTCTCAGAGAGAATTTGATTCCTATATTGGTCACACACACACTTAAGTTCATACAGGCAAGCCAACCCCAGGTTCCCAAAGTACCTCCGACTGAAGACAGCCACTGAGACTTGTCTTACCCGGGCCTTCCACCTAGGTGGATGTTCTCTGGCTGTGGAAGTCTCTAGGCTCGAGGACCTGCAGTGCAGATGGTCACGCAGGGTGTTGAGCTGATAGGCCGGTTGTGCCGCTGTCAGGGAGCAGGCCGTCAGGGAGCCTTCGAAATTCATGCTGGGGGTGCAGCCCCCATCCCCCTATGTGAGCTTGCTGCTGGGGCAGGGCAGCCGCCTTGGGAGCTTTGGAACCGGATCCACCACAGGGCAGAGGAGGTCTGACCCCTCCTCCTTATTGTGGCAACTGAGTCCCTTCAGGAAGGCTCAGGTTGTCTGATGGCTTTGGAAAGCCTGAGGGTCCAAGCCACACCCTCGGCCCGCAGCCACCTTGCAACCAGGCAGGCCACAGAGCACCTTGCCCTCCGTGCCTGCTGTTGCTGTTCCCGCCAGCACAGGGCCACGGCCGTCCCTGTGCCCCAGGTGAAGCACCGAAGCCTGCCTGCAGGCCCGTGGACCTGGGCCTGTTGTTCATAGTGTCACTTCTCCTTTTTCAGCCAGGGGACCTCAGTGTCGGCTGACCTGGGCAAGTCGGCTTCTCTGAGTTCTACCCAAGCTGGTCAGTAAAACTCGCCCCACAGACCTGCCTGCCCCCGCACCCCTACACGGATGCTTGCTCTTCTGCTTTTCCACACCAGGAAGGGCCCAGCCTCACCTACACGACCTGTGGTCCCCCAGCCAGCTGAGGCTCCCCTCTTAGACTTATAAGCCTGTGGCCACTAGCATCTGGCCTCCTGCCCTCCCTGCCTCCCCAGGGTCCATATGGGGAACTACTGTGCTTTCTGCCCACCCCAGGGGGCCCCCGGTGCTCCCTCCAGCCATCCTCTCAGCTCTGCCCTCCCGGGGCAAACAGTGGTATTCCCCTGTCTTTCTCCATCAGAAATGGTGGAGTCACGTGGGGCCCGAGGCCGCCTACTCCTGACACTAAGGGTGACCCTGGGCTGGCGGGTTGAAAGACAGGGGAACAGAGAGGAGGGAGCCGGAGGGGGCCGATCACATGTCTGGCCCACGGGTGCACTGTCTCGTGTGCGTGAGAGGCCG
Organism: Talpa europaea; assembly: GCF_964194135.1. NCBI lineage: Eukaryota > Metazoa > Chordata > Mammalia > Eulipotyphla > Talpidae > Talpa > Talpa europaea. The sequence goes on along the minus strand of NC_140068.1, from coordinate 120,194,569 downwards.
GCGAGTGAGCAGGGAGAGGCTCCAGCTCCTGCTCCTGCATCCCCCCTCCCTGTCCCCCTCCCCTCTCATCCAGAACCCCTGCCCACACCCTCCCCTGCTTCGTCTTCCCTCCCCACCTCCCCCCCAGCGCTGCAGCCCAGGCTGCACCTGCCTTCCCAGCTCTCCCCCTTCTCTGCCCTCCCCCGTTTTCTCTCTGCTTCTCTCCAGCTGCCAGCTGATCGGGTCAGGCAAGTCCATCCAACCTGAGAGACCCAGGGCCCCCTTCGGCCTCTAACCAGACCCCTCCTCTTCCTGGGACACCTCTCTTCCCAGGCCTGCCTGGGTGACTGTTCTGTGACTTGGCCCCCAGCCCCCAAGCCTCCCCCTTCATCTGTGACTTTAGTCTGTTGTGGTGGTGAGCTGACACCCCAGGCGTGACCTCGGTGACTCTTGTGCCTCCTCGGTGGTATTGCTCCTGCCCTGCTCTATGCATGTCTATAAATACACGGGCACACACACACGTGCAAGCGCGCATCTCTGGTGCTGGGAACCGCTGGCTGTGCTGTCCTTCTGAGTCTTGTGGCCCAACTACAAGCAAACACTGTCACCCCAGCCACCCCCGCCAACACGTGCCGCCTCCGACGAGCCTCCCTGCCATTCCCTGCCTGTGCACAGTCAGCCCCCCCAGCCACCTTCCTGCCCCGTCCCCGAGCATGGGGGTGCTGCTCCGGCAGCTTTGTGCTTCTGGCCGCGACCAGTCCTGCTGTCTCTTGGCTGAGAATGAAACCCATTTCTGAACAATGGGGAGCAACGTGTTGTGTGCTGGTTGTGTTCTGTGGCGTTCAGGGGGAAGGGAAGGTTTAAGCATGGGGGCGCAGGGGTGCCTGGGAGGCACCAGTTTTTCCCAGGCTGCTCGGGAAAGCACCTGCACTTAGCTGGTCTTCATCTGAACCCTGCTGTGGCCATCAGGGGTAGAGTGCCAGCCTGGAGGACTCATGGGGCCTGGGTGGGAGCCCCAGAAGAACAGGGTGAGAGGAGAAATGCCTAGGCTGGAAGCCAGTACTCTGGCCCTCCCGGGGCAGCAAGCAGCCCACAGGCCCTACAGGTCAGAGAGCTGAGGGGGATTAGATGCCCTGACAGGCAGCGCCAATGCGCACCTTGCACCCCGAAGCCTGCCCTCTGCTGGCAGGACCCACACCCAGCGCAGCGCCTGAGCCCAGAACCCAGGGCCCCACCACGTGGTGAGTTCGGTTTATTCAGAAACAAAAGTGAAACACCAGGAACCACTCCCTGGCCTTGCCTCCTTCCTCTGTCCTGGGCGATCTATAAATAAGTTTCCTCGATGTCAACTGATTCATAGAAACCTCCTCTCCCAGGGGCCACCCCAGCCTCCGCTGTGATACAGGGGCCGTCTCAGCCCCATGTACACACGTCCCAGCACAGTATGTACACCGCGGGCCTTCCGCCTGGCCTCCACCAGCCACCCCGGCCCGGCTTCTGGTCAAGCCCAGTTTTCCACAGGGTTGGGGGAGTGTGTACCCCCAAATTGCCTCAGTAAGCCATGCATCCCCTCTATGGGTACTTTCTGTAAAAGAAGCAGTGAAGGCCACCTCTCTGCAAATCCGGGGTGGTCCCAAGATAATCAGGCACAGAGGCCCACGGGACTTTTGCAAAGACAGCAAGTGGAGGCCACCCCCTTGTGGACTGCGGTGGCCTCATACCTGTGGGGCATTCGAGAGGAGCGACGGGGGAGGCCACCCCTTTGCGGATTGGGGTGGCCTCATGCCTGCAGGACTTATGTGAGGAGGGGGATGGGGGAGTTCTCCCCTTTGTGGATTGGGGTGGCCTCATACTTTTGTGAGGGGGCAAGGGGGAGACCACCCCTTTGTGCACTGGGGTGGCTTCAGGCCTGTGGATCTTTTGTGAGGGGCGGGACGGGAGAGGCCACTCCTCTGCAGATTGGGTGGCCTCATGCCCATGGGACTTTTGTGAGGCGGGAAGGAGGAGGCCACCCCTTTGCACATTGGGGTGGCCTCATGCCCGTGGGACTTTTGTGAGGAGGACAGCAGAAGCCACCCCTTTGTGGATTGGGGTAGCCTCATGCCCGCAGGACTTGAGGGGTGATGGGGGAGGCCACCCCTTTGCAGATTGGGGCGGCCTCATGCCCGCGGGCCTTTTGTGAGTGGGACAGGTTAACCTCAAGCTGCAAGACATGTGTAGTGAGCAGAACCCCCCCTTAACAGGTGGGTTCCCACAAAATAATCGGGCACACAGTCCCATGGGGACTTTTGCTAGGTAGTAGGAGAGGCCTCCCCTTTGCAGATAGGGATCACCTCCAGAATAATTGGGTGCAACAAAAAGTAAAAATAAAAAAAATAAAGAAAAATCAAAACAATTATTGGGTCCAACAAAAAATTAAAAACAAAACAAAACAAAGAAAAACAAAAACAAAATTGGGTGCAAAGGCCCATGGGGAAATTTCAAAAGGGAGCAGGGGAGGCCACCCCTTTGTGGATCTGGGTGGTCTCAAATAAACCACTGCTATCTCTGTGGCTACACTCTAGACAGGTGTTGGTGCCCACCTGCCCCAGCTGGTATCTCTGTCTGTACTTAGCCCCCGTGCTGGGCTTTCAAAGTGCTGCCCCGCTCGACATGGTTGGGGTGAGGTGGGGGGCACGTGGCCCAAAATTGCCTAATATAACCTAGGCCCTCTGCAAGAAGGCCTGGTAAGGATTCAATTGGTCATTCAAGGAGCCCCTATATTGTAGAACGGAGCCCCCTAAATAACTAGCTGGATATTTCTAGCTCCTTGCCTCTGGAAGTATGATTAGTCCAGAGTTAAATGAAGACACAGCCCTAACCTCAGAGGCTAGGGTCTGCACCTATTTCACCCTATTAGATAGGGGAGTTGTTGTACCCCTTTTTTAAGCCGAGGGATGAAAGGACGACTGGGAAGGAGAGCCAAAGGATGGGGGGGGGAAGCCTGGGGAACAGGGATGGGTTGGTGAGGGCCAGGTGGGGGCAGAGCCTCCGGCCCCATGCCGGTGGCCTAGACCACCATTATCTTCACCTCGTTGTCGTCAGCCTGGTAGAAGAAGGGAAGGCATGGGCTGTTTCCAATGGTGACGCCTTCCTGGGAGTTCTGCATTTCTTGAAGCAGCTGAACGACCTGCTGCGCAGAGGCGTTCTCGAGGGGAGTCAGGCCCAGCTGGGCCTCACCCGGGGTCGGCTGCACATCGTGGACAAGGCTCACCTTATTTGGTTCTTTAGAGAGAGTAAGGGCATGAGCAGGGCACAGCGCAGGTTTTCTGATCCCATGCAGACCGGGTAAAGGAGGAGTCAGAGTCCTCAGTGGTTTTGCAGGTTTGTTATTGGGGTTCACCAGGCATATGGCAGGCAGGGGTGCTGGCTGGGGGGTTGGGAGGCTGGCAGGCCTCCGGCCCCCAGCAAATCTTCACTTTATCTGGGCTCTCTGGTGATCTTGGCTTCTCTACCGGCTTCAGCTTCAGCTTCTACTGCTGCTGCTGGCGTCCCCGTCACACCGCCCTTAAAAGCACAGTCTTAGCTCAGCTGAATCCCATCTACCTATGCCCACACCCTACTCCAGGTGCCCGCCATCAGGCATGCATTCAGGACAAGGATCCATCATCTATCCTGATGGCGGAAGGGCAGAAAAGCCTGATATTTTCTTTACCCTACAGAGAGACAGAGACAGGATGCTGTGTGCCTGGCGGAGTGTGCTCTTCCTGACCAGCTGCCCGTTAGGGGCTTTCCTCACCTTGGACGTTGGCGGTGCCAAGCTTCTTGGGGACTAGGCATGCGCTAGTGGGCTCAGCAGCAGGGTTCTGGGTGGGTGCTCAGGGCTTTGCCCGCCATTCGTTGCGTGCCTCCACCAGCCGCAAAACCAACTCTTGCAGCTCTAACAGCTTCACCTGGAAGCAGAGATGCTCAGAAGCCCGCCCCGCCCCCAGCCGCACCACCATGGAGCCAGAGCTCTGACTACCTTCATCTCCTCTTTGTCCTGGGCCAGCTGGCTTATGGACTCCTCCTTCTCTTGGTGCTCCTCCCTCATCACTGCTCTCTGGTTCTGGTAGAGAGTGATGTATTCTCCTAGGGGGAGGGCGCGCAGACAGCTCAGCTGCTGGGGTCTCCCCAGCCTCTGCATAGCACCCAGCTGCAGGGCACAAGCCTCCCTGCTCACCGATGGTGTCAGTCTCTCCAGACATCTGGATACATCGATGCTCCAGCTCCTCCATCCAGTCCTGTAAGCCCACTTTTTCCTGCATGAGCTCGGTAAATCGGCCCTCGGCCAGACAGCGGGCTCAGGGGCTCAGCAGTGCTGGCCTGCCCAGCACCCAGCCCGCCTAGCCCTCTGGAAAACCACACTGTAGGGAAAGATAAAACTATCAGGCTTTTCTGCCCTCCCGCCTTTAGGATAGATGAGGGAACCCTGTGGTCTGAATGCAAGCCTGATGCAGGCACCTGGAGTAGGGTGTGGGCATATGTAGATGGCATTCACCTGGGCTAAGACCGGGCTTTTAAGGGTGGCATTCACAGCAAAAGCAGAGAAACATAAGCAGAACCGAGAGAGCAGAGCAGCAGAGACCACCAGAGAACGCCAGAGAGCCCAGAAAGAGTGAAGACTTGCAGGGGGCTGGGAGGCCTGCCAGCCTCCTGACCCCCTAGCACCCCTACCTGCCATGTATCCAGTAAATCCCAATAAAAGCCTACAAAAGCCACTGAGGCTTCCAGGACACTCTTCTCCAAGACCGAGTCTGCTGGATCAGAAAATCTGCCCCGTGTCCATTCCTTCCTCTCTTACAATTGGTGTAAGTCAGCAAGATGATCCATGTAGACCGGTATGGAGCCCTCCGAAGACCGGGAGGGACTGAGGAGCAGCAGACAGTGTTTGCCTGTGACAGCGCTGGACGTGTCATGGCGGGACAGGGGAAGGGCAAGGTGCGGGACCTGCGGGATGAGACCTCGCCTGGAGGAGGAGATGCCCGAGAGGACCAGCCAACAATCCCCGCCTAGGCAGCAAGAATCGTCGGGGGAGAAAGGACCACGACCCAGAGCTCCCCAGTGTGGACAAAGGGAAAAGACGATGAACTTGGACTAATGGACTAACAATCCCGCCAGAAGGGGGAGGACCTTGGCAATTTTGATATGTTTTGGGGACCCTGAGGAAGGATGGGATTGTACACCCCCAGAGATGGGAGTCTGGGGGTGTCAGTGGGCCTTGGTGGCCAAAGGCAGCCGGTGTACTGCCCAGCGGCTAAGCAGAGGAGAAAAGCCAACTGAGAAGGCAAAAGCTTGTGCTAAGTTCGGGAAGCCCTGAGCGGCTGTTAAGCACTACGTAAGCTAAAGGCCAGTGAGTCTTTTAAAATCACCTGTGGGTGATGCCCTGCTCATAGTTGAGTGAGGGTGAGGAGCTGAGGAGCCCATCTTTGGGGGATGGGTAGGGAACGTGGCTTGTGGTAGAGCCCACAGCCAAAGAGGGGACCCAAGAGAGGCCGCATGTGGACTTGTATCCACGGATCCCCGACCCATGTGCTTGTGCAGTGGGTTGGCCTGAGTGCAGGGGCCTGAATGTTGGAGCGTTGGAGCGACCACAGATAGAAAACCCTGAGGGATGGGCGATTACCCCCAAAGAGTACAGAATCACCAACCCAAGAGTGAGTGCATCCTGGGGGTGGATGCGGTGTGTGGCTTGTGGCCGAGACTGCAACCGGAGGGGGCCGGGAGGCCTGATGGCTCCCGGCGTGTGACAGCTGATGCCTGAGTGGTTCCCTCCCTCGCATGAGCAGTGCCTTCGGCAGCGGCAGTGGTGGATCATCTACTGGTGCCAATAATTGTCTTTTGCACTAGGTTGATGCCCTGCCTGGACTTATTTGTGTTCTGTTATATTTCATTGTGATATATTTCATTTGCTTTTGTGGGCCATGGCTGCAGTGTTCATATTCGTCAAGAGAAACGTGTGTATCACTTGTATAGACTGTCTGGCAGAAAACCCTGAGGGGGTGGATTGTAGGGTAAGGTAAAAGTATCAGGCTTTTCTGCTCTCCCGCCCATAGGATGGATGATGGAACCCTGTGGTCCCGAATGCATGCCTGATGCGGGCACCTGGAGTAGGGTGTGGGCATAGGTAGATGGGATTCACCTGGGCTAAGATGGGCTTTTAAGGGTGGCGTCACGGGGACGCCAGCAGAAGCAGAGAAGCAGAAGCAGAACCGAGAGAGCAGAGCAGCAGAGACCACCAGAGAACGCCAGAGAGCCCAGAAAGAGTGAAGACTTGCTGTGGGCTGGGAGGCCTGTCAGCCTCCTGGCCCCCTAGCACCCCTACCTGCCATGTATCTGGTAAATCCCAATAAAGTCTGCAAAATTCACTGAGGCTTCCAGGACTCACTTCTCCTGTACCTGGTCTGCTGGATCAGAAAACCTGCCCTGTGGCCATTCCTTCCTGCCTTACACACACTCACCTGCAGTTTCTCCATGGCTCCCTGAAGGGCCTGGTGTGTCTCCCCAGGCACACTTTCCCCCCGGGGGGCTGGGGCCTCCATCTTCTCAGTCTCCTGGTCCCATGGGGCTACCTGCTGAGCCAGGAGCCACCAGAGCAGCTTTTGCTCATTTAGCTGTCTGTGCAGCCGCGCCTGTTCTTCCTCAGCACTGGCCAAGGCCGAGTTACAAAATGCCACCTGTGGGCCAGAGGTGCAGGGTGCCCCTGTGGGCCCGGCAGGAGGTTGGGAGGCACACCTCTCAGGGCCTCCGTGGGCACACCTGAGATTCGAGGATGGCGTTGGTGTCTACCCACTGGCTCCCAGCAGAGGTGGGTGAAAGCTTAATCAAAGGGAGGGGAACCAAGAAGAAGGGTGTGCTGGTGGGAGGGGGAAGGTGGGGCAGGGAGGGGGCCCCAGGGCCGAGCTCACCATGGCCTCGCAGCTGTCTAGATCGTCCGGGATGCTTAGTTTTGTCAGGGGACCCTTGTCCTCCTCTTCCTCCTCCTCTTCACCGTTCAGTCCATTTACTGTTGGGGGGGCAGCCAGAGGGGCTCAGAGAACCCCTGGGTTCTGAAGCATCCCTGAAAGCCAGCAAGATCTGCCCCCTCCTCTCTGTGCAACCCCGCGCCAGCAAGTCCCCAAAGGAGAAGGATCCAAGTTGTCCTAAGGGTGGCTTCCATCTCTTTGGAGTGCTCCTTCAGGGGTGTCGGAAACTCTTCAGCAGACTGAGACTAGCACTGGAGACAACACTCCACCAGAGTGTTGATGCTGTGTTGCTGGGCACTGTCCCTTACAGTTCCCTCCCTCTGTATTTACTTAGTTCCAACAGGGAATCAGTTAGTTGGTGATTTTGTTCTGGTCATGAGGTGGCAGAGAGACCTGTCCTTGCTGACCTTTGCTTTTTCCCAGTGGTTCTCGGCTGGCCTTAGGCTATTTGTAGGTCACCGTGGAATCCTTGTCTTCCTCTGATGGCGCCCGGAGCCGCTCGATCACCTCTGTGGTGATTTCTTCACCGTTCTCCACAGTTCCCATTTGTGGGGTGCGGTGCCTGAAATAGTTCCTCTCTACTCAGTGTCCCACTTGATCTGTAGTTCGTTCTTGCAGTTTTTTTTTTTCCCTCCTTTCCGTTGGTCGGAGAGAGCCTACTCAGTGGGTGGGGGAGGGTGGTGAAACTTTTCTCAGACGTGACCCAAGAACCCCAACTGTGAACCCAACACCTCTCCAAAATATCACTCCTCACCAATGTCAACGTTATAAAAACAAGCAAAGTCAGAGAAACAGTCAGCAAGAGGCACATCGAGGAGAACTGGCTGTAACTGAGTGAGGCAATTTGGATTATGGAACATAAAATGTGCATTAGGAAGAACTGATGAAATTAAGCACGGAGTTTGGTAACTGTGTCAACATTGCTTCATTAGCTGTGAAAAAAAAAAAAAGACAACTGTATTCATGTAAGATGTTAACAAAGTGGAAATGGTGTGGGATGAATAAGAACTGTACTATCTTTGCAACTTTTCTGTAAATTTAACAGTATTCATTAAATGTTATGTTTTTTTTTTTAAAGTCCTCAATACTAAATAGGTTGTAAAAGGAAAAAATGATCTACTTTCCTGTTTCCCCAGGTTTTGTTATCCAGAGGCTGGAGAGAGGGGTCCTGGGGAGAAAAGCTGGAAACCTCACACCCAGAGCATTCCCCCGAGTCTCCTGTCCTCTGAGCCCTGCTTCTCTGACTCCTCACAGAGCATCTCACCACCAGGACGCCGCCCTCCAGGACCCCCAACTCTGCCCATCTCAGAACCGGCCCTGTCCGGGCAGCTCCACCAGAATCCGAAACACTCCACCAGAATCCGGAAACAGTCAGACAACCCTTTTTATACCGGGGCTGCCCTGTAACAGTTTGGCGCAGTAAAGAAAAGGGGAGCCAAGCTAAACTTCCTCAAAGGAAGGGACAATTCATTGCGCCCCCAGGCAAGCGTCGTACCCAAGATGGGTGTCCCTGAAATTGTGCCCGTTGTGGGGGGAGATGTCATTTCATAGGGTGAGGAGAGGTTAGGCAGGAAAACTGGGTTGGTAGCGGGGGGGAAACAGGCTTAGGGGGAACTAAGTTGTTTTTTCGTGGAGCCGAGTTGTTTTCTCCTGCTTATGGCTTCAGTTTCGGTTTGATGGAATCAGGGGTACTGGTGTCAGGGCCATCTTGTTGTTTGTATGTGGGCTTCCCCATTCCTGGCCCCTGCATCGACCTTTCATACCAGCCTTTTGTTGAAAAGGGGAAATGGTTCTCTCTTTGGCTACTTCCTGCTGGACGGGGGCGAAGACCAGGGTGGGCGCTCAGGCCTGGTTATGAGACAGTCTTTGCAGGGACGCGAGGATATGGGTGGAGAAGGAGTTGGTTAAAGGTGGTATGGGACAGTTCTTGGATCCGGTGTTGGATGAAATGGAGTAAGCATGGGGCAAACAGAAAAAATGAGGAGATTAGGATAAGAAGCCCTGTGAGTGGTAATACCTGGTCCGAGGCTGTGCTGATCTGGAATTGCTGGGCATAGACAGAAGAACTGGAAGTGGCTTGAAGAGATGGGATTAGAAACAGAGGAAGGAGAGGGGCCTCCCCGGTGGTGCAGCGGTTGACGGTTGAGCGCTGGGTTGTGAAGCTGCCCACAGCCTCTACAGCACTGGTTCAATCCCTGGCCTCAAGGCGAGGGTCCCACATGGCGGGCAGACCTCTCCTGCCGCCCACTGCTCCCCTCAGCAGTGTGCTTCGTCAAGTCTGCCTGTTCTGCTCTTCGCTTTGTCTCTGGTGAGTTCTCTCACCCTCTTGTGTTTCTGACTGTACCCAGTGCTTGCATAAATAAATCTTTAAAGAAAAAAAAAAAAAAGAAACAGAGGAAGGAGAATCAGAGGGCCTCTACTCTATAGGCTGAGTGGGATGTGGACCAGGGATGCATTGATGCAAACCCGAGTTGGGCCCATGTGCTTGTATACATACTGCTTGTCCACAGGGACCACTTTGACCCTGGACAGCTGATGCCTTGACAGCCATTGGTGTAGTCAGGATGATCGTGTGTGGACCCATCCACTTTGGCGGAAGTGGTTTTGGAGAGATGGCTTTCAGAAGAACCTGGTCTCCAGGGCACAGCAGGTTGACAGGTGCATCAGGGGACGGAGGCACAGGTTGTGGCAGACAAAGGTCTGCGTGTTCTTGGAGCAGCTGTCTGAGCAAAGAGAAGTATGGAAAATATCCAGCCAACAGTGTAGGTTGGACGCGGAGCTCATGGTTAGTAAGAAGAGGTCTGCCATACATCCGTTCAAGGGGGCTCAGGAACAAGGGGCCATGGGGAGTGGTTCGGAGGTGCACTAAAGCCAGTGGGAGCAGCTCCACCCAGGATTTGTGGGCTCTGTGGAGAGTTTGGCTAGGTGGTCTCTGGTCAGACCATTTACCCGTTCTACCTTACCAGAGGATTGCAGTCGGGAGGGAATGTGTAGTTCCCAGGTGATGCCCAGGGAGGAGACCTGTGGAGTAATCTTTGAGATAAAGGCAGGTCCACTGTCCGAATGGTGATGGTGTCCCCCGTAGTAAGAAGAGGGTGTTACCTGCGTTAGGGAGTGGAACACCCGTGAAGCCTGGCAGGATGGAGAGTCGAGGATTGGGAGAGGGAGATGAGAGGGTCTTTGACAAAGAGAGTAGAAATCTAACAGACAAGAGGGTGATGGAGGGGAGAGAGCCTGATGAGTGAGCAGGTCCTGGAGCCAATGTGGAGAACTAACATTTACAGGTTGGCCCAGTGTGGGTTTTAAGGCCTTAGGTCTAGCGAGACGAGAAGCTGTCGCAAGTGCACGCAGGCAGGGCTGCCGTCCTCTTACAGTGGGATCCATTTGTTTAGAGAAATAAGCAACTGCTCGCTGGACTGGTGTAGGTTGGCCCAGAACCCCTAGAGCAACGCCCTGTTCCTCATCTGTCAATAACAGGAATGGCTTTCCCGGGTCTGGGAGTGCGAAGGCTCATCTCAGAGAGCTTTTCCTGGATAAAGCAGAGAAAATGGGGTGTAGAAACAAATAAAAGCATGATCATGATCACCAGGCCTCCTATGGGAAGGATCCATGGCAGTAAGGGAGAGTTGGTCCAAGTTTGGATGTCCTGGCCCCAGCTTCAGCTGACAAAAGATCAGTCAGAGGGGGCTTTGCTTGTCAGATGAGCAAGCCCAGGAATGTGTTGGAGGAGGGGGAGACACCTGAGTACACACGATTTCTCACCAAAACCTCCCTCTCAGACCTTCAACACTTTCTTTTGCTTGCTTTCATTCTAATGCCATTTCATTTTACCCATCTGGCTTTACATAATCTTAAGGCCCTTCAGAATATCCCTCTTCCATACATTTCTTTTTTCAAACACACATACCTCACCTCACTTGCATTTACCAGACTTAGCAAAACCTTAGTTTTAGAAGGGAATTGAACACCATCTAACCAATGATGAAAAAACACCAATTTAAGGTAGACAGCCCCTGTAGTTTTTCATTCCTGTACCCAGTGATTTAATTGGCAGGGAATGGTGTCCAAAGCCTGCATCTGTTGGGCATATTAATGTTTCCAATTTGGCTAAGGTCACCCTGCAGGGTTTGAATCCAGGGAGGAGGAAGGGTGGGTAGCCCTCTGGAGAGGATTTTTAAAAGGAGAAATTCCAACTGGACTGACACTGTGTAAGAATCCCAAGTTGCAAAATCCCTTCTGCACGTACTCCATGACGAGCTGCAGCTTCAGCCCAGGGGACACTGGACACCTAGGTGTGCTCACTGCGGGACTGAGACTGATCATAGCCTAGGCTTCGTGGAGCAGGAAGATGTGCGGATTTTCCAGCTGAGCAGGTCATGGTGGATTAGGGCTACTCTGTGAATAACCTCTGCCCACCTTGGAGAGTCCCGTTTGGATTCTAATATACTGGTCCCAGAGTCTTTCTTAAGGGGAACTAGAGAGCCTATCTTTGTGCTCCTTGCAATCTGCACGATTTACCACCCAGGCCCAAGCCTTTGCAAGAGCTCCTGCATCCTCTGCACCATCTGTGTGCCCAGGGGTGAGCAGCAGGTCTCTCCCACCAAGGGGGCAGTACCTAAGATGGGGGAGAGAGGCCTAGGGTTCTTCGCCTGTGGCCCTGGGACCTCTGGAGGCTCTGCCCACACAGCCCCACACCCCTCTCCTGGTCCTGTACCTGCTCAACTCTCCCCAACCCCTTCACACGCCAACCCTCACCCGCTCTGCTCCTCTCCAGATGCTTCACCAGTTTTGTTGCCTGCCTGGTCCTTCACCTGCTCTGCCCCAGGGACATCAGTGCTGCCCAGACTTCTGTGCTGCAGTCCTGTGAGTCTCATGCTGCTCTTGGCCCCTCTGACTGGGCCCAGCCCCGGAGCCTCTCCAGAGCCTCAACCTTCCCTGGTGTACTCCTGTTCACCATGGCCACTGAGTGCTTGTTCTTTGGGGGTGGGGGGTCTTCTGCCGGGTATGGCGCTATTTTTAATCTTTGTTGCTCTCCAGTTCCAATGCTGCACAGCAGCAACAAAATTCTAGGATAATTTCTAATACTCTATCTCTGGCCCTGATGATTGCTGAAGGGGCCACTGCACTGGAAGGCCAGTCACATATTGGGGGACGTCTTAGGGTGGTGCTGGAGGGCTGGGGAGCTGGACTGATCCTGTTGGCCCTGCTTTCCTGGTCCCTCTCCAGCTGGGGGCCTGTCTCAGTGGTGCTGCCGTGCTCCCCAGTGTTCTCCAGCTGGAGGACTGACACCGCGGTGCTCCTGTGCTCCCCAGGGTCCTCCTGCTGGGGTCTAGCCACAGAGGTGCTGGTGTCCCCCCAGGCATCCTCCAGCTCTGGGCCTAGCGCAGAGGGACTGCCCTTTGGGGTGTCCTCTAGCAGGGGGCTGGGACCTGCAGCAGTGGTGTGCTGCTGCGCATCCTCCAGCTCAGGGACCTGGTGGAGTTGACCCTGTTGTCCGGGGTGGCATCCTTTCCCCTCTTTTGGATTTCCTGCTTTCGCAGGATTCCTGGCCTTGGGGCATTCCCCAAAACCTCAGGCTGAGGGAGTGGGGTGGGTATCCTTTCCAATCTTCTGCACTGGGTGCTTTCCCAGGATACCCGGCCTTGGGGTATTCCCCGAAACCTCAGGTGCCGGCGGGGTGGGTGTGGGTGGGGAGTCCTTGTAATCAGGGTAACCGGGATCCCGGAAGGTGACGCGCTTCGGCACCTGGAAGGTAACGCGCCTGGGACGCTCCTCGCCCTCCTCCTCATAGTCCTCCTCCCCCGCCTGCTTCCTGGAGCGGAGGATCAGGTAGGTGGCCATGACCTCGCGGTACTTGTTAGTGTCAATGGCCTCCCGAATTTCCTGCCTCTGGTAGCCCAGGCGCTCCATACCTTTGGTTATGGCCAGGTCCTGGGGCAGAGCGACAGCTCGCTGAAGGGCAGGAGTCCCCTGCTCGTTTCTGCTAACCAGGCGTGCTGCTGGATGCTCTCCAGGGTGCTGCGCTTCCAGGGGTCCCGTGCCAGCATTTTGGCCAGCAGGTCCCCGCCCTGGACCATGAAGTAGGTGGTCTGGTGGACGTTCCCACCCAGGACGCACTCCCTGATTGCCCTGAGGCTGGGCCCCCTGAAGGGCAGTGTGCCGGTCACCATTTCGTAGGGCATGATGCCCAGGCTCCACACGTCCACCTTGGGGCCGTTGTACTGCTGGCCAAGGTATACCTTGGGGGCCCTGTATTCTGGGCGACAGCAGCACGTGCTCAGCGCCTGGGGGAAGCCTTGGACACTGAGCCCGAAGAGGTAAAGGACCTATACAAAGAAAACTATAAAACACTATTAAAAGAAATAGAAGAAGACACAAATAAATGGAAAGACATCCCCTGCTCATGGATTGGTAGAATAAACATTATTAAATGGCCATCCTACCAAAAGCAATATACAGATTCAATGCTATTCCAATCAAAATCTCAATGTCATTCTTCAAAGAACTAGAACAATTATTGATGAAATTCATATGGAATTACAAAAAACTCCGAATAGCCAAGCTCTCCTGAAAAAAAAAAGAAGGGAATGGAGGCATCACACTCCCAGACTTCAAACTCTACTACAAAGCCATAATCATCAAAACTGCATGGTGTTGGAAGAAGAACAGACACACAGACCAATGGAATCGAATAGAAAATCCAGAAATAAACCCACAGATTTATGTCAACTAATCTTTGACAAAGGAGCAAAGACTATGCATTGGAGCAAAGAAAGTTTGTTCAATAAATGGTGCTGGGAAAACTGGGTTGCCACATGCAAAAGAATGAAGCTTGACCACTACCTCACACCATACACAAAAATCAACTCAAAATGGATTAAAGAACTAGACATAAGACCTGAAACCACAAAATACATAGAAGGAAATATAGGCGAAACACTACATGATTTGCACATCAAAGACATCTTTACAAACACATCACCCAAAGCAGTGATAGTGAAGGCAAAGATAAACAGCTGGGACTACATCAAATTAAAGAGCTTCTGCACAGCAAAAGAGACAATAACAAAAACAAAGAGAAACCCCACCAACTGGGAGAACATTTTTTTTTATTTTTATTTTTTTTTAATTTTGTTTTTTATTTATTTTTTTTAATAATAAATTTTATTGTTATATTCCCCATACAATTGCAGTCCCCCCATTCTGACCTCAATCCCTCCCCTCCCGCCCCGCCCCCCTAAAAGTGTCTCTGGTTCATAGTTTTTTGTTGATTTTGATTTTCACTTTCTTATACTTATTCATTTTCCTGGTCCCTTATTTAAGTTTTCTAGATTCCTGCTATGAGTGAGACCATCCGGTATTTTTCTTTTTCTTTTTGGCTTATTTCGCTGAGCATGATCCCTTCCAGCGCCATCCATGTTGCGGGAGAACATTTTTTTACACAACACTAATGATAAAGAACTGATCACAAAAATCTGCAAAGAGCTGATGAGACTCAACAACAACAAAGAAAATAATCCAGTCAAAAATTGGGCAGAAGAGCTAAAAAGAAACTTCTCTGAAGAGGAAATGCAAATGGCCAACAGGCATATGAAAAAATGTTCAACATCACTTGCCATCAGGGAAATGCAAATCAAAACTACCATGAGATACCATCTTACACCAGTGAGAATGGCACATATTAAAAAAACTAGCAACAACAAATATTGGCGAGGGTGTGGAGAAAAAGGAACTCTCTGCACTGTTGGTGGGAGTGCAAACTGGTCTAACCACTATGGAGAGCTGTGTGGAGATTTCTGGACCTACTAAACATAGAGCTTCCATATGATCCAGCAATTCCACTCCTAGGTATTTACCCAAAGGACACAGAAACATCAATTCCAAAGAACACCTGCACCCCTACGTTTATAGCAGCACTACTTACAATAGCTAAGCTTTGGAAACAGCCCAAATGCCCAAAAATAGATGACTGGATCAAGAAGATGTGGTACATATATACCATGGAATAGTACTCAGCATACAAAAAAGATAAACACATGCAGTTTGCAGCAACATGGATGGCGCTGGAAGGGATCATGCTCAGCGAAATAAGCCAGAAAGAAAAGCAAAACTACCGGATGGACTCACTCATAGCAGGAATCTAGAAAATTTAAATAAGGGACCAGGAAAATGAGTAACTATATGAAAGTAAAAATCAAAATCAACAAAAAACTTTGAACCAGTGACACTTTTTTGGGGGTGGGTGGCGGGAGGGGAGGGATTGGGGTCAGAATGGGGGGGGGTTGCAATTGTTGGGGAATATAAAAATAAAATTTATTATTAAAAAAAAGAATAACTACTTTTTAAAACTAATGCACATGACCAAAGTTTTAAAAAAAAATCAAAAAATCTGTTTGTATCACTATCTAATGCCTTAGGAGTATTAGTTATAAATGACAACTATATAAAGTCTAATAAAAAATTCCCAATTTTGAGATCAGGATTTAAGATTTTGGTAATCAAAAACTAGATCAAAACTTAATGGTTGAATTTGTAGCATTCAAGCCTTACAGTTTTCATGTTGAGTATCAATATTTTATGTTGAAATGTCTCTATTTTCAAAAGGAAGCACACAGTATTCAGGAAAAAAAAAAGAGTAATTGACCTAGTCTACATCAAAAAAGATAAGTTTGCATTTTGATGGTTAGTCCTAAATCTCTTGATAAAATTCTTTTCCAGAAAAATCCCAGATTGACTTCTTTCTTTCCCCTTGTCCTAGCAAAATCTAGCCGCATGGGCAAGTTCCTTAGCAACACTGTGTTCCTCACAGGTATGTAGGAAATGTGTATGATATTAAGTCTCTCTTATTTTTCTTGGTTTTCATCAATCTATCTAGTACTTGCCTAAGAAAGAAATTTGGTTTTTGGGATGTTAGAATTTGCAACTCTGAAATTAATTTAAAATTCCTGTCCTAAGAAAAACTAACAGCTACAATTGGTATCTCTCCCTTAAATTTTTTCTTTTATCACTATTTAAATGGTGGCCAAATTTCATATAAAACTAAGGTCTTATTAAGTTTAAGAATAAGAATGTTAAACAATATCACTTTCTCTAAATATTGTTGAGCTTGCAGGTTTATTTTTTTGCTTCTTATTATAAGAAAACTAAAATTTAATGACATCTCACCTAAACAAATTAAGACAGTTAAAATATGTGTTTCTGTATGAGATATCCAAGATAATAGGGTGGTCCCCAGGTAAAGGGGAAGTTCCAGGTTCCCTGCCCAACCCAAAGGAAGAGAGGGAAGGGAGCTGAGAAGGGAGAGAAGAAGCTGCAGTGGAGACTGAGAAGGAAAGAAGCAGGATGGAGCCAGAAGGAGACCTGGAGGAGGCACATGGAGCCGAGAGACACGTGCAGAAACTGCACTTGCCTTTTGGTCGTGGACTGGGTGACAACAGCATGGGCAAGAGACCGGTGGGGAGGTGACAATGGTGGTTTTTGTCTTGATTTTGATTTTGCTGTTTTCCTCCCACACTTGTCTGGTTGTTTCTGATCCTTTTCTGTGGGTCCCCACTGGAAGGCGCTTTAGACTTTGGAGAGGCTTTCAGGACTTGCTCTAGGCCAATCCTGTTTGGGTGGACTTTTCCCCACAAGGGGATGGGTAACTTTGGATGCTTATTTTAGAAACTATATTCTTTACCTTTCCTGCATTGTTTACTAATTGTATTAACGTTCCTTTTCATTTAAGTCTCATATGTTTTCTGTTGATGCGGCGGATGGCAGAACCTATTTAGAGCAGGCAAGTTAGTGGTGTCTGGGCTGCCCTTCTCCCTGACCTCTAACAGATTCTTTGTCTTTTCTGTATTGTTTACTAATTGTGTTAAAGTTCCTTTCCATTAAAGTCTTAAATGTTTTGTGTCCATGCGGCAGATGGCAGAAACTATTTAGAGCAAGCAGCTTTGGGGGTTCTGGGGTGCCCCTCTCCCTGCCCTGTAGTAGACTGACTACTGACACCTCCTGGATGACAAGTGATAGGGCCCAAGGACGTCACCAGGTCCCCAATGTCATGGTCTCTGTGGTTAAGCCTAGAGTAACCCTGGATGTCACAGGTAAGATATTAATTCTCTGATTGCTATAGGAGCCACTTACTCCATACTCACCCAGCATTCGGGACCCAGCTTCCCCTCCTCACAAAATAGGAATACCTTAATAGCAGACAGAATAGAAAGATTGGAAAGGAGGTACCCTGACACCAGAACCTGACTCACAAGGAGGTAGGGATAGAGGGAAATAGCATGACCATTAACTCAGCGGTAGAGGTCGTGACCCTTAGGCACCAGGGCCTTATCACAAGGCATGAGACCCAAGCAGGATCAGATGCTCTAGGGAGTGGAGCACAGGCCTGAGGGGAAAGATTTGGAGATTGGGCCCATCCTGGAATCTCCACTCCCCATCCTGGTATCTCCAGTGCCTCTTGGATTCTGCGTGGTTATCCAAAATCAGCAACCAACTGACGGCTCACAAGGAGTGACCCCCCCAAACAGAAGAGGACTGTGTCTGTAAAGTCTCTGCACTGGCTCGGGGCAGCACTCCCTCTGCCCACCTGGGACTGTGTAGGTTCCTCTTCTTACCAACTCTCTCCCTCTGCAGGGCAGCAGCTTCCTGCCCGCCTATGACCTGTCAAGGCTGCCAGCCTTCAACCATGCAGGCCTCTCTCAGCAAAACCTGCCCCTTTCCCTTTCCCCAATAAACCTGTTTTTTAAATGTAACTACCGTCTCTGTCTCGTGGAGAAACTCGCCTGGGAAACTCGCCGCGTGCCACTGACAGGGGAGCTCTGCAGATACCTATCCCAGAGTGAAGCCCAGGACCCCGCTGTAACGCAACCAACCCATTCCAGGTGTGTTTATGAACGGTTCTAGCAGCCACATGCTCCTCGCTCTTGTTTGTAGTCGCCGCTCTCCTCCACACACTCCACTGTCCTCCTCCACCCTCGACACCGCACCCCCACCCTACTCCAGGTGCCGCCATCAGGCCTGCGTTCAGGCCCGCACGGATGCGTCATCTCTCCTAATGGCGGGAGAGCAGAAAAGCCTGATACTTTTTACCTTACCCTACAATCCACCCCCTCAGGGTTTTCTGCCAGACCATCTACATATAGACAATTTTGTTTCTTAGCAAACATAAACAACGCAGCCATGTCCCATAAAAGTAAATAGTACACATCACACTATAACAACAAAATACAACAGAACACAAGTTAGTCCAGGCGAGGTACCAACCTAGTGGCAAAAGACATTCATTGGCACCAGCAGATGATCCCCAAATCTGCTGCCGAAGGCACTGCAGCATGCAAAGTGGGAACTAGCTTATTTAACTCATGATAATCTACCGTCATGCGCCAAGAGCCATCGGCTTCTTCACTGGCCACACCGGTGAATTGTCGGGGCTGTGGGCAGTACGCACAATGCCCGCTTTCTCCAGTTCTGATATTGTGCCCAATTTCCTTGTAGACTCCGGGCAACTGATATTGGTTGGTATTAGTCACTCGCCTAGGGACTGGCAGTTGTGTGGGCAGATGCTTAGCGTGTCCTCTCACCACTGCCTTTACCACACGCACTCTAAGGTGAAACTCTCCGGCTGTGGTCTCTCGCCATAAGCCACATAGTACATCCACCCCCAGGATGTACTCCAGGATGGGCAACACATATACTTTATACTCTTTTGGGGGGTAATGGCCCAATCCCCAGAGATAGTCTCACTGCTGTCACCTTGACACTCTGGCCTCCATAGCCATCAATACAAGTAGACCTGTGAAATCTTTCTGGATTTCCATAGAGCAGAGTACATTCTGCTCCTGTGTCTACCAGAGCTAAAACCCTTTGCATGTTAGTTGGGGACCAGTGGATGGCAAGCTCCACATGTGGCCTCCGGTCCCCGCCCGTCCCCTGTGGACGGGTTCCTTGGCCCTCACCCTATTTGAAAGCGATCAGGCCTCACCCGAGGATAGGGTTGGCAGCAAGTGTCTTCCAGGCGCAGGACATGTGCCTGAGGCCTGGAGCTTCCAGGCTCCCTCTGAGCAGCAGTCCTTGTCATGGGCGTGAACCTCTGGTCTTCTTGCAGCTGCTGCCATAATTCCAACAAATATAGATTGGGCTGTGCGTGTATTTTAGTGCTATCTACACCTGCTCTCACTAAATCTGTCCACATTTGGTTATGGGTGACTTTAATAAATTCTGTGGTGCCAAGAAGATTCCTTTCCCTCCTTGGCATTCCTTTTGACTTTTCAACAACTACCCATATTCCCTCCTGAGTTTGAGAGCGCCAGTTCTCAACTTCGCCCAAGCTGGCTATCACTGTTGTGACGTCGTGTAGCTGACGACTCACATGGGGTGCTACAACTGCCATGAGGGATCCAAATGAGGATGAGGGGACATTTTTTAATACCAAGTCTCTCATCCCTGCTGTGAAATGCTCATCATCAGGACCACGGGAATTCACATTAAACATGGCCTGCTGCATCCCCAATTCCCGAAGGACCTGTACCAGCTCGGCGTACGTCTGCCATCCACTTACTGTGTCCGGCACGTCTCCTGCATCAGCCAGACTGTCCGTATGGCAGCCATTATCCATTCCCGGAGGGTGTGGTCGCCCTGGCCATACTGCTGTCTGTTCTGTAGCCTCTGTCGCAAGGATGGGTGTAAACCATGGAGGCCAGTCTCTCCATCACTTGTGCCGTGCAAATGATCCCATCCAGCCCCAGGCCCCACAAATGTAGCAGCCAGGCTGCCAAGGGTTCCCCTGGTTTCTGGTGGAAACTGTTTGCCCAAGTCCACCAGTTCCGCCTGGGTGTATGGTTGATAGGAAGTAAATTCTGTCATTTGTGGTGGTCCAGCAGCCTGACCACCCACCTGGGGCCATGGGTGGCTGCCGCTTTATTTCTGAGTCGCCACTCGGCGGGCCCAGAGCATGGGACCAGCCTCCACCTCCTCTCCAGAGGAGTCCGGCATCTCAGGGGTCGCAGGTTGGTTTGCCATTGCTGGTTGTGACTCGGGCAAAGGGGCAGCCTCCCTCTCCTCCTGTCCTGAGGAGGGGTCTGGCATCTCTGGAGTCATGGGTTGGTTTCCCACCACCAGCTGTGATTCGGGCAAAGGGCCAGCCTCCCTCTCCTTCCTTTCTGAGCTGGAGTCTGGCATCTCCAGAATGGTGGGTTGGTTTCTCTGAACTTCTTCCTCCAGAATCCTCAAACATTGTAGTTTTCGCATCTTTTCCCGCATCTCATCCCATACTCGCTGGACTCTAGATTGCTCTTTCTGCCTGGACTCAAGCAGAGCTGTGAGAAACACCCATCCCACTGCTCCTGCCACCTCGCGGGCACTGCATCTGTAACAGGGTGGTCCCCAGGAAAGGGGGAGGTTCCCTGCCCCACCCAAGGGAGGGTGGAGCTGAGCAGGAAGAGGAGAAGCTGAAGAAGAGACTGAGGAAGGAAGCAGGTCATGGAGCAAGGAGACCTGGAGGAGGCGCATGGAGCCTAGAGACATGTGTAGAAACTGTGCTTGTCTTTTGGTCGTGGACTGGGTAACACAGATGTGGGTGAGACCCGTGGGGAGGTGACAATGGCAGCTTTTATCTTGATGTTGATTTTGCTCTTTTCCTTCCGGGCTTGTTCAGTTGTTTGTGACCCTTTTCTGTGGGTCCCCACTGGAAGATGCTTTAGACTTGTAGCAGGCTTTGGGGCCTTGTTCTGGGCCAATCCCATTTGGATGGACTTTTACCCACGAGGGGACGGGTAACTCTGGATGTTTCATTTAGAAACTAGACTCTTTGCCTTCCCTGTATTGTTTCCTAGTTTTATTAAAGTTCCTTCCCATTAAAGTCTCCTATGTTTTGTGTTGATGCGGCGGATGGCAGAACCCATGTAGAATAGGCAGGTTTGCGGGGTTTGGGCTGCCCCTCTCCCTGTCCTATAACACATCCACTCAGGGTTTCTTCTATTTCATACAGGGCCTGTTCCAATTGCCCTGGGGATCCATCTACCTCTGGCCATTCCTGGAGAGGTGCCCACAGGGCGAGGAGGTTGGCCACCGAGTACCATCTGCTCGTGGCTGGCCACCTGGCAACCCCTCCCCAGGTTCCAAAGGGTTTCGTCTGCGTAGAGCCGTCCTGCTTTGAACCGTCCTGCCGTCTACGCTAGTTGTAGTGCAACCAACCCATCCCGGGTAGGTTTATGAACAGATCTAGCACCCACATGCTCTTCATCGCTGTTTGTAGTCACCGTCCTCCTCGTATGGGGTGGAACTGGGTGATCTCCCGTGCTTGTCAAAATTAACTGCCTTGGAGACAGGCTGCTGCTTGGAGCCTGGCTAAGAGGCAGCGAGCCCTGCCCCTGCGACCCGCATCAGTGTCAGTCTGGGATTCCCAGCCAGGCTCCTGGCGGGGACCTGCTTCAGGGCCTGGGGCATGGTTGTGTCAGTGAAGTGGCCTGATCTGGGTGGCCTTGAGCAGACTGAAAAACAAGTTCTCTTTGATTAGAGGTCAGGGTGGAAGAGAGGATAACGTGTAGTCATGACACCGAAGGTTATAGGTGTAACCTTAGGTGTAACCTTGGGTAAGATAACGAAATTCTTTGGTGTAGGTAGTGGGGTCCTTAGTGAAACAGCCGAGATGCTTTTCAATCTGGGAGACATCAGACAGAGGGAAAGGATCGTGGACTCCACCTGCTCCTTCAGTCCCCGCAACCTCTCTAAGGGGACAAAGAGGACGACTGTGAGAGCAGGTGTGGTAGCTGGGAGGTGGAAGCGGGGGCAGGCCTGGGGAGCTGAAGGAGGTGAAGACTGAACATCTAGAGGACAAGAGAACGCAGAAGAGGAGAGGGCGAAGAGGGAGAGGAGAATGGAGACTTGGAAAGTACAACTGGTTTGCAGGAGGGAGAGATGGGAGGGCATGAGAAAGGGACACCTGGACTGGATGGGCTTCCCCAAATCAGAACCAGGAGCAATGGGGGTCGGCTGGTGTAGGCCCGCGGTTTATGGAACAGTCGACCAGGATGGGGGTGAGGAGAGGAGCCAGGTAACCAGGGGTGAGGGCCTCCTAGGAAGGAGGGTCAGGCAGGTGACTCACCCCAAGGATCAAGGCCGGTGGTGGATGTGAGGCGTCTGCCATGGAGAGGAGAGGTCCCAGGGACGGGAAGGCGGCCCCAGCGCCAGGGGACACAGCCTTCCAGGTTTCGGGCACCAAGATGAAAGGTTTGGCGCGGTAAAGAAAAGGGGAGCCAGGCTAAACTTTCTCAAAGGAAGGGACATTCATTGTGCCCCCAGGCGAGCTTTGCTGATTCAAGGTGGGGTGTCCCTGAAGTCACGCCCGTCGTGGGGGGAGATGTCATTTCATAGGGTGAGGAGAGGTTAGGCAGGAAAATTGGGTTGGCAGGGGGGAACAGGTTTAGGTGGAACAAAGTTGTTTTTTCGTGGAGCCGAGTTGTTTTCCCCTGCTTATGGCTTCAGTTTCAGTTTGATGGAATCAGGGGTACTGGTGTCAGGGCCATCTTGTTGTTTGTATGTGGGCTTCCCCATTCCTGGCCCCTGCATCGACCTTTCATACCAGCCTTTTGTTGATAGGAAAAGGGGCGACGGTTCTTTCTTTGGCTACTTCCTGCTGGACGGGGGCGAAGACCGGGGTGGGGGCTCAGGCCTGGTTATGAGAAGGTCTTTGCAGGGACAGGAGGACATGGGTGGAGGAGTTGGTTAAAGGTGCTACGGGGCGGATCTTGGATCCCGTGTTGGATGAAATGCAGTAAGCATGGGGCAAAAAGAAAAAAATAAGGTTAGGTTCAGAGGCCCTGTGAGTGCTAATACTTTGCCTGAGGCTGCGCTGATCTGGAATTTCCAGGTATAGACAGAAGAACAGGAAGTGGCTTGAAGTGATGGGATTAGAAACAGTGGGTCTCTGCTCTGTAGGCTGAGTGGAACCTGGACCAGGGGAGCAGTGATGCGTGCCCGAGTTGGGCCCAGCACTTGCATACATACTGCTTGAGTAGGTCCTGGAGCCGATGTGGAGAATTAACATCTACAGATTGGCCCAGTGTGGGTTTTAAGGCCTGTCTAGCGAGACGAGCAGCTGCCGCAAGTGCCTGCAGGCAGGGCTGCCATCCTCTTACAGTGGGATCCCTTTGTTTAGGGAAATAAGTAACTGGTCGCTGGACAGCCCAGGTTGGCCCAGAACCCCTAGAGCAATGCCCTGTTGCTCATCTGTCAATAACAGGAATGGCTTTCCCGGGTCTGGGAGAGCGAAGGCTCATCTCAGAGAGCTTTGCGTGGATAAAGCAGAGAAAACAGGGTGTAGAAACAAAGAAAAGCATCATCATAATCACTGGGCCTACTAGGGGCAGGATCCATGGCAGTAAGGGAGAGCTGGTCCACATTTGGATGTCCTGGCCCCAGCTTCGGCTGACGAAGTATCGATCAGAGGGGACTTTGCTGGTCAGATGAGCAAGTCCATGAAAGTGTTGGAGGAGGGGGAGACACCTGAGTACACATGATTTCTCACCAAAATCTCTCTCAGACCTTCAACACTTTCTTTTGCTTTCTTTCTTTCTTATGCCATTTCATTTTACCCATCTTGAACACCATCTAAACAATGATGAAAAACACAAATTTAAGGTAGACAGCCCCTGTAGCTTTTCGTTCCTGGACCCAGTGATTTACTTGACAGAGACTGGTGTCCAAAGCCCGCATCTGTTGGGCGATATTAACGTTTCCAATTTGGCTAAGGTCACCCTGCAGGGTTTGAATCCAGGGAGGAGGAGGGGTGGGTGGCCTTCTGGAGAGGATTTTTAAAAGGGGAAATACCAGCTGGGCTGACACTGTGTAAGAATCCCAAGCTGCAAAAATTTGAGGTGACAATGCTCACTGTGGGACTGAGTTTGGTCACAGCCTAGGG
Source organism: Talpa europaea (assembly GCF_964194135.1). Classification (NCBI taxonomy): domain Eukaryota; kingdom Metazoa; phylum Chordata; class Mammalia; order Eulipotyphla; family Talpidae; genus Talpa; species Talpa europaea. Next base: position 120,170,695 of record NC_140068.1, on the reverse strand, counting down.
CTTCCTGGTGTAGGAAGATGTGCAGATTTTCCAGCTGAGCAGGTCGTGTGGAGTAAGGTTGGTCTGTGCATAAACTCTGTCCACCTTGAAGAGTCCTGTTTGGATTCTAATATACTGGTCCCCGAGTCTTTCTTAATGGGAGCTAGAGACCTTCTCTATCTGCTCCTTGCAATCTGCACGTTTTACCACCTGGACCCAAGCCTTTGCAAGAGCTCCTGCATCCTCTATGCCATCCCTGTGCCCAGGATAGAGCAGCAGGTCTCTCCCAGCAAGGGGGCAGTATGGTCCTCAGGGAACTGAGCCTATGATGGGGGAGAGAGGCCCAGGGTTTCCTGCCTCTGGCCCTGGGGCCACCCACACAGCCTCATACCCCTCCTGGGCCCTGTACCTGCTCAGCTCTCCCCAGCCCCTCCACACCCCACCACTCACCCACTCTGCTCCCCTCCAGGTGTTTCACCAGTTCCGTGGCCCTCCTGGCCCTTCACCTGCTCTGCTCAGGGACATCAGTTTTGCCCAGATTTCTGTGCTGCAGTCCCATGGGTCTCATGCTGCTCCTGGCTCCTGTGACTGGGCCCAATCCCTGAGCCTCTCCAGAGCCTCAACCTTCCCTGGTGTACTCCTGTTCCCCATGGCCACTTTGTGCTTTGGGGTGGGGAGGCTTTTGTCTGGTGTGGTGCTATTTTTAGTCTTTGTTGCTCTGCAATTCGAATGTTGCACAGCAGCAACAAAATTCTAGGATAATATCTAATACCCTGTCTCTGGCCCTGATGATTGCTGAAGGGGCCACTGCACTGGAAGGCCAGCCACGTCTTGGGGGAGGTCTTAGGGGGGTGCTAGAGGCCTGTGGAGCTGGACAGATCGTGCTGGCCCTGCTTTCCTGGTCCCTCTCCAGCTGGGGGCCTGTCTCAGTGGTGCTGCCGTGCTCCCCAGTGTCCTCCAGCTGGAGGACTGACACCAAGGTGCTACTGTGCTCCCTGGTGTCCTCCTGCTGGGGTCTGGCCACAGAGGTGCTGGTGTCCCCCCAGGCGTCCTCCAGTACCGGGCCTAGCGCAGAGGGTCTGCCCTTCGGGGCATCATCTAACAGGCGGCCTGGCCCTGCGGCGGTGGTGTGCTTCTGGGCGTCCTCCAGCTCAGGGACTCCTGCGGAGATGACCCTGGTGCCCGGGGTGGCATCCTTTGCCCTCTTTTGGACTTCCTGCTTTCGCAGGATACCCGGCCTTGGGGTATTCCCCGAAACCTCAGGCTGCGGGAGGCTGTCCTTGGAATCGGGGTCACCGGGCTCCCGGAAGGTGACGAGCTTTGGCACCTGGAAAGTGACGCGCCTGGGCCGCTCCTGGCCCTCCTCCTCATAGTCCTCCTCCCCCGCCTGCTTCCTGGAGCGGAGGATCAGGTAGGTGGCCATGACCTTGTCGTACTTGTTAGCGTCAATGGCCTCCCGAATTTCCTGCCTCTGGTAGCCCAGGCGCTCCATACCTTTGATTATGGCCGGGTCCTGGGGGCTGAGGGACGGCTCGCGGAAGGGCAGGAGTCCCTCAGTCTTTTCTGCTACCCAGGCGTGCTGCCGGATGCTCTCCAGGGTGCTGCGCCTCCAGGGGTCTGGTGCCAGCATTTTGGCCAGTAGGTCCTGGCATTGCTCCGTGAGATAGTCGGGCAGCTGGACCCGCCTGCCCACGACGCGCACCCTGATCGCCCAGAGGTTTGGGCCCCTGAAGGGCAGTGTGCCGGTCACCATTTTATAGAACACGACGCCCAGGCTCCACACGTCCACCTTGGGGCCATTGTAGCGCTGGCCAAGGTAGACCTCGGGGGCCCTGTATTCTGGGCGACAGCAGCACCTGCTCAGCGCCCGGTTGAAGGCCTGGACGCTGAGCCCAAAGTCCACCAGCTTGACTTTCCCCTCTCGGGTCAGCAGAATGTTCTCAGGCCTCACATCCCTGTGCGCGATGCCTTTGGCATGGCAGTAGCTGAGGGCCGCGAGGATCTGCCGAAAGAGCGGGCGAGCCTCTCGCTCGCCCAGGCGCCCACGTCTGTCCAGGAAGTCCTGCAGGTCCTCCCCCTGCACGTACTCCATGACCAGCTGCAGCTCCGGCCCGGTGTCCACCACCTGGAAGAGCTCCACGATGTTCGGGTGGTGAAGGGCCTTCATGCACCCCATCTCGCGGGCCAGGAGGCGGAGGTCGGGCACCTCGGACTTGCGGACGCCCCTGATGAGCACCTTCGTGCCCGTGAGCGCGTGCAGCGCCAACATCACCTTGGCGTGGGAGCCCCGCCCCAGCTCCCGCAGCACCAGGTAGCTTTGCCCTTGACGTCCCTGGGACATAGCGCCTGTGCGCTTGACTACGCTGACCACCCTCACCAGCCCTGACTATAAGCAAATACAAAAAAAAAAAAAAAAACAAGGAAAATAAGGTAAAAAACAAAGAAAGAAAAATAAAATAACTAAAATAAATAGCCTAAACAAATAATTAAATAAATAAACCGATAAATAAAACAAAAGAGAACCAAAACAGGCTTTCACTATCTCTCACGTCGTCCGGAGTGCACAGGTCACTGTCCAGAGCTTCCCGGCTCCTGAGGACACAGGCGCAGTCCGGGCGGGCCTGATGCAGGCGGTGCCGGTGCCGTCACAAGGGCTCTTTGTGGCGTCAGAGCCACAGGCCACAGCCATTGGCAGAGGGAACCGCCAGCGGTTTCTCAGCCTTAACGAAAAAGCTGCCGCTTAACGACAACCCTTGGAATGCCCGCGAGGCCCTTTCATCGGTCCCGAGCAATCCCGTCCTGGGTTTTGGCTTTTCCAGGCGTCCCCATCCTGGCTCTGCCTTGTGCAGATGCTTTACTGTCGTGCTCACACTGTGGGGAGAACAGCAAACAGGGGGCGCAGGCGGTTGGGCGCGCGCTGGGGAGCTGTCCACAGCCTCTGCCGCGCCCGCGAGGGTCCACGTGGCGCGCAGACCTCTCCTGCCCCGCCCGCTGCTCCCCTCAGCAGTGGATTTCAGTCAGTCTGTCTGTTCTGTTCCAGGCTGTCTTTGGGGAATCCTCTCACCCTCCCGCGCATCTGGCCTGCACCCCGGTGCTTGCATAAATAAAATACATCTTTAAGAAAATTAAAAAAAAAAAATAAAGGCACAGTTACTGCTGTTGCAATGAACTAGTAAGGTTTAAATTCTAAAATTTTCAAGAGGTAATTTCAGGATTCTTTTTCAGCCTGTCTTTCTTTTTGGGGGGCTGTAATTGTGTCATGCAGTCAGTTTAGTAGAAAAATAACATTAAATAATAATACTATATGCACAAAAGTTCCTTTGAGAAGGAATATACTAACAAATCCAATAGGTCATAACAGTACCAGTGTGCTTCAAACTAAACAAAAATGTTAGGAAATTCAGAATACTTTGTTTTTTAGGTTGCTTTTAACACTTCAACCAAAATAAAGTGATTTAATAGTGATAAATATCAGGAAGTATAAGTATCATTGGTTTAATTCTATGTATATTACATATATCAATATGTGCACTTACATATATATTAATATCTGAGGAAGGAGATTTAGAGAGGCTAATTACTTTTTCCAAGGTTACCTATATATGATATTCACTCAAAAGAAACAATGACTAATTATTGAGAAACTACACTGTACTTTTGTAGAATTGATAGTGTTCTAGTGATCAAGATATAGAGAGATTGTTGTGATAAAACTGACTTTTCAGTGGCAGGGAATAAAAGCAATATAAATAAGTTTTAAAATATCCAACAGAGAAATAACAAATGGTGATAGGATCTGTACAAAGGATCGAAACAAACCAATTGAATTTTCAATGCCATTTAGGATAACATCAAAATATGAAACCCATCAAGATATTTTTAATAAAATGTATGTATCTGTAAAGCTATGAAAACATTATTCTTTCATGGAAATGATAAGACTTCAATAAATGACAATATGAACTCTATTGACAGACCAGGATGCATACAGCAAAGTTTGGGAGAAAGCACAATTGCAGAGGGGAGCACAGAGAGGCAGAAAGGACTGAATCACCCTGCAGTAAGAAAAAGCAGGTCAGTGTTTCATGTGGACAAAGGATAAGGAATTGTGAGACAAGGTCAAAGATATTCACAGAAACTAGTCACTCAGAACTTCCTAATTCAGGGGGATGGCCTGAACTTCATGCTAATTGTGAAAATGGAGAGAGGTGTTGGCGAGTGGAGTGAATTGAATAATTTGTGTTTGAGGAAAATCTCTTTGCATTGGGGAAACTAGATTGTAGGAGAACAAGATGCAACAGGGAAAACAACAGAGAAACTTGCAGTAGACAAAGAGAGAGGTGTGGGTCAGAATGGTACTTTGCTTAGGATGTTAGCTAATAGGGCTGCTTTGGATGGATATAGAAAGTGAGGGAAAGACAGAAATTAAAGATGCTGCCAAACTTTCTATCCTGAGCAACTTGGTAGATGTAATTGCTATTTGCTTTTTTTTTTTTTTAAAGATTTATGTATTTATTTATACAAGACCTGGGTACAGTCAGAAGTGGGGGAGGGTAAGAGAATTCACCAGAGCCAGAGCAGAGAACAGAATAGGCAGAGTGACGAAATACACTGCTGAGGGGAGCAGCGGGCACAACAGGAGAGTTCTGTGGTGCCATGTGAGACTCTCACTGGTGGCCAGGGATCGAACCGGCACTGCAGAGTCTGCGGGCAGCTTCGCAACCTAGCACTCAACCGCTGCGCCACCAGGGGAGGCCCATGTTTTTTTTTTTTTAAGTTTTATTTTTATTTGCTGAATTCAGAGAACAAAGAGTACAGGTTTGGGTAGATGGAAGATTGGTGTAGTTGAAGAGGTTAGGTTCCATCTTCTTTTATAAGAAATCACACCACTCTATCTAACAAAGATTATTGATATAGAATGTTGTGGGGAAGAATCAAGGTGGAGGCCCTGTTGCAGGGTGAAAGAGTTCACCAGATACAGATGGGAAATACCAGGTGAATTTATTGAAATACACTGCTAAAAGAAGCAGAGGGCAAAACAGGAAGGGTGGACTGCTCAGAGTTTGGGTCCCAAGTCTCTACGCTTTAGAACCATTGAGTGGTTAGGGTGACTAGTCTTGGGTGTGTCCTGACTGATGATCTGAATCAGCATAGAGGATCATCAGTTCTGGGCCTCACTAGCTTAATGTCCATGTTTCCATGGCAGTTCCATCCACTCCCTTTATCATTCCAGCCTCCCAAACTTGCCTCTGGCCAAGGAGTGGGGGCTTGGTTTTCAAATTCTTAACGATACCTTGACAGACCAGAGGTGCAGGGGTGAAAAATTTCACCAGAGGCAGACTGGAGAACAGAAAAGGCACATTTGTTCAAATACACTGCTAAGAGAAGCAGCTAGGGAGACAGGAAAGATCTGCAAGTGAAGAAAGATTTTGGGCTCCCTTTTATAAATAGTTTTGTCAGTTTTGCTTTGGGGAGTTAGTTTTGGGCTGGTTAGTACAGGGGTGTCTGATCCTGGGGGCTTGATCTTTGACCCAGAATGTGTCCTGGCCTTGCCTCCACATTCCTGGTCAAAGGGATCCATATTACAGATTGGGACCCAGAGCCGCCTTATCCGTTCTCTCTGTGTTCAAGCCTCCCAAACCTTCCTGCTGGGCAAGGGGTAGGGGCTTAATTTTAACCTTATTTAACACTACCCCACCATTTGGTTTCTGTTTTTCTGCCACAGTGGATAATTTCCTATATGCGATTTACATTCCATCTTCTTGGTCTTCACCTGTCTGCATCCATTAAATTTGGAAGTCTCTACTGACAGAAACAATCCAAAGCATGCACTTTATGACTTAACACTCTTATATCAATGAATGTCAAGTAAATTACCAAAAAGGGAACCCCAAATCCCCAAAGGCTAAACACGGAAGCAATTCTACATTTTCTTAAGAGAGAATTTCTGACAATTAAGTTGTAAGTTATGGTACAATCAAAAGAGCAAAAGGGGGTTGAATTGGGTTGCTTTATTTTTTTATTACTCATTCCCTGTCAAAACCATGTTTAATTACCAAATATTAAAACATGAGCCCATCAAATCAGCAAAAATAGTATAAATTCTGGAAAAAGGAAAGAAAATACTGTGATTTCCAGAGAAAGGATCATGTTGTCACTCCTGCAGTATACATCTGGCCCAACACGGGTGTCAGGGTGTCATTCCATAAGGTTAAAAACTAAGCTCTCACTCTTACCCCACAGTCATGTTTGAGAGACTTGAGCAGAGAAGGGCATCAATAAGGCTGCCACGGGAACTGGGCCGCTAGACTGACCACCATGGCAGATAAACCAGCCCAACTCCAGGAATGCAGAGGCAGGGCCTGCACATGTGTCTGTGTCAAGGGTCTGCACCCAAGAGCAGACACCCCAGCCGATAACCCGTGCAAACTGGCTCCCCAAGTAAGAAACCCTATGGAACCCTAGTGTAAAAGTCTCAAATCCTTCACACACAGCTGTATAGATCCCTCTTGCCCCCTGTTCCCTTGCAGGGTATTTCAATAAATCCTCCTTTTCTGTTCTCTACTCCATCTCTGCCGCACTCTTACACCCCCATACCTCACGCCTCCCCCAGCTATGGTTCCACCACAAAGACTGCTTAATAATGTTTGTTCCACTTAATGAACTATCCAATCATCGCTTATATCACTGACCCTGAATTATTATTATTTCTGATATAAATGTTATTAACAGCATTAGCAAGCTAATATTGATGGGGCAATCAAAGATAAATTCACTGATTTTCAAACTCTAAAAAGTTCCTTTATTTTCTGTAGATTCAGAGACCTGCTAAGGGAAGAAGAACACAGGCTCAGATCTCTTTCTTCACCCTCCCTATGCCAGAGAAGCTGGGCGTGAATGTTTACAAATCATGACTGTAGAACAAGGATTGACAAATTTCTCTCTCCTCAAAGAATAAATATTTCAAACTTTATTTACCATATATTGTAGTTCCTTTTGCAACTACTAAAATCTGCACTACAGCAAGGAGATAGCCAAGGACAATTAACAAATGAATGTGGCTGGTTTTTCATTGTATTTACAAGGTTGAATTTAGCCTGAGGTGTCATTTTCTTGTTCTAAGGAAATCATTTCCCTTTTCTCCACAATTTTACATCTTTGGGTTTGCTCCATGAATTTTGAAGTGGCTGGAATTTAGGATGACTTAGGAAATTTGCATCAAAATGTGAGTCTTTGAGCAACCCTCATCCATCTTGGAGATTCTGACTCCCATGTATTATAGCAAAAACTGTAAAGAACACACAGCAATCAGAATAAATGTCCTCTGAAATTAAGACCTTGAAATGTCCCTTCATAGGCCATCAGTTGATTCCATTGTTTTTAAAAATTAACTGCTGAGGGAGAAAAAATTTAAAAAAGGAAAAGTATGAGGATTGCATCTAAGAGAGCAAGTCAAAATATCTCAGAATAGCTTTTACTTTTTTACATATATATACAAATGGAGCTTCGGAATTATCACAAATTTCATGAGCTCTAATAAACATCTTTGTGTTTCACTTCATTTTCTTTTAATTTTTACTGAAGTTCCACTGGTTTGTACCATTATATAGGGATAGGTTTTGGTGTACATTAAAAATTAACATTTGAATAAACAGTTTCTATTCTTCACCATACAAGAACTCCTTTACCCAAATTCCTCAGCCCCTTTTCCTGTTTCCCTCTGGCAGCAAATATTTGGTTCTTACAAACTAAGATGTTGTTTTTGGTTTGTTTTGTTTGTTCTTTTGTTTTGTTTCTTTATCATCTATATAGGAGTGAAATTGTAACAGGGTGGTCCCCAGGAAAGGGGAGGTTCCAGGTTCCCACCCCACCCAAGGGAGGGTGGAGCTGAGCAGGGAGAGAAGAAGCTGCAGAGGAAACTGAGGAAGGAAGCAGGATGGAGCCAGAAGGAGACCCAGAGGAGGCACATGGAGCAGAGAGACGCGTGAAGAAACCACGCTTGCCTTTTGGTCGTGGACTGGGTGACACAGATGTGGGCGAGAGACCCGTGGGGAGGTGGCAATGGCGGTTTTTGTCTTGCTTTTGATAATTTACTCTTTTCCTTCCAGACTTGTCTGGTGGTTTCTGATCCTTTTCTATGGGTCCCCACTGGAAGATGCCTTAGACCTGTGGCAGGCTTTGGGACCTTATTCTGGGCCAATCCCTTTTGGATGGACTTTTACCAACAAGGGGACTGGTAACATTGGATACTTTATTTAGAAACTATAGAGACACACTGCAGGGGGAGGGGGTGCGGGGTGGGGGGAGGGAGGGAGGGCAGGGAGAGGAAGGACTAGAGTCAAAATAAGGGGGGGGTGCAATTGTATTGGGAATATAACCAAAATGAAAATGCATACATTGTGCCAAGAGGAAAAATGATGTAAGAATTATATAAAATAAAATATTTAAAAAAAAAGAAACTGTAGTCTCTGCCTTTCCTGTATTGTTTCCTAATTGTATTGAAGTTCCTTCCCAGTAAACTCTCATATGTTTGTGGTGATGCGGTGGACGGCAGAACCCATTTAGAACAGGTAGGTTTGTGGTGTCTGGGCTGCTCCTCTCCTTGCCCTGTAACAAAATCATATGGTGCTTTTATTATCCCTCTGACTTATTTTAGATAGCAAAATATAAATACTCTAGGTCAATCCATGTTGTTGCAAACGGCAGGATTTCATCTTCTTTATAGCTGAGTAGTCTCCCACTGTATATATATATGATATATATATATCATATATGTCACTTTTTTTTATTTTATCATCTATCAGTGGGCTCTGAGTTTGTTTCTCTGTCTTGAGTGTTGTGAATAATGTTATGATGAACATGGTGTTCCATATATCTCTTTGAATTTAAGTTTGTATATTTTTGTGGTAAAGCTTGACAACTAAAGAGAAGTCAGCTAGCTGGGTCATGTGATATTTATTTTCTTAATTTTGTTGAGGGATTGCTACACTATTTCCATGATTAGAACAGTTTAAATTTGTAACAACAATCTACAAAGAATTTTTTCTCTCCACAACTTTACCATCACTTGTTTCTTGTCTATTTTGATAATAACCCTCTTAACAGATAGGAGATGATCGCTCATTTTGCTTCTGATTTGCTTTCTGAATAGGAGAGGAGGAACCACGTTCATGTGCCTGCTGCCATCTCTGTCTCCTGTGGACAAGGCTCTCTTCAACATCTCTGTCCACTTTTCAATGGGGACATTTGTTCTTTTGGTGATGAGTTTAATGAGTTCTTTATAAAATTTCTATATTAAGCCCTTGTCTGACATATGTAAGTATTTTCTCCAAATCATTAGCTTTTTTAATGGTGGTTTCTTTCACTCTATAGAAACCTTTTAGTTTAATATTGTCCCATTTGTTTATATTTGCTTTTGTTTCCTTTGCCAATGTAATCCGATTGACAAAAGTCATCTCTAAGGCTGATTAAGGAACTGTGTCATTTTTGTTTTTCTGTGTATTTTGTGATTTCAGAACTTATATCCATGTCTTTACTCCACTGTTGGTGGAAATGAAGACTGTTTCCTTTCCTAGAAAAGTAGGATAGGTATTTCTGAAAACACTAAAAATAGTTCTACCTGATGATCCAGCAATCCCATTCTTAGATATCTCTCTGAAGTATACAAAACCACTAATATGAAGGGATATGTGCACTCCTATGTTCATTGTAATAGTATTTTCAATACCAAAGTGTTAGAAGCAACCTAAGGGTCCAACAATAGATGAGTTGGTTACAAAAATATGGCGCACAATACACAAATACTACTCAGCTACTAAAAAAACCCCACCGGATTAAATCTTCCTCTTTGCAATAATATCGATGGTACCAGAAGAGACTATGACTCACAGAATTAGCTAGAAGAAAGATAATACCAGGGAGAGTAAATGGTTTGTCCACAGATCCAAAACTATAGCCTAACTTGAAAATAAAACAAAAATCTCTTACTTAGAGAGACCAATTTTCCATCAACTACTTAAAAATTTATGGGCACACAAAAATAGATGACTGGATCAAGAAGATGTGGTACATATATACCATGGAATATTACTCAGCATTCAAAAAAGATAAACACATGCAATTTGCAGCAACATGGATGGCGCTGGAAGGGATCATGCTCAGCGAAATAAGCCAAAAAGAAAAAGAAAAATACCGGATGGTCTCACTCATAGCAGGAATCTAGAAAACTTAAATAAGGGACCAGGAAAATGAATATAAGAAAGTGAAAATCAAAATCAACAAAAAACTATGAACCAGAGACACTTTTAGGGGGGCGGGGGCGGGAGGGGAGGGATTGGGGTCAGAATGGGGGGGCTGCAATTGTATGGGGAATATAACAATAAAATTTATTAAAAAAATAAATAAATAGATAAAATGCAAACAGTCCTCAGGAAAAAAAAAAATTTTATGGGCACAGAATGACCTGCATCTATTTCAAACATAGTGTTTTTCATTAGGCTGTTCTTTCATTGCAATCTGGTTCAGTATGCAAACTTGAAACTTAAAAAGGTAATGAAGGGCTATTTATTAAAAGAGATGGATAAAAGAGATCTGAAAAGCTTTATCCTTCAGGGCTACCATGTGAAACCCTGTCATTTGTTATTTTCCATTTTGTTATAATAAGAAGGAAAGGTTAAATATTTTCATATTAGTTTTTACTTTGACATTTTCCAAAAAGACTCTTCAATTTCAGAGTCACTTAAAAACCAGAAAAACTGTTCATATCAACCATGTAGTATATAGTCCTTACACATGCATACCAATTAATTTAAATCTAAAACTTGCCTGTGACATGATTCCTTGATCAGTAAAGATACATTCATTTTATAGTAAATTCTATATGGCCAATACTGCAGTGAGAAATTATTGGGAAAGGGGCCTCGCTGGTGGATTAGGGAGTAAGTCTCAGCTCTGTCACTGCTGTGGCCTGAGTTCAATTCCCCACGAGGGAGCTAAGCCACATAGGGTGCAGCAGCCTTCTCCTGCCATGCCTGCTGCTCCCTTGAGCAGTGTATTTCAGTACATCTGCCTGTTCTGCTCCCCACTCTCTCTGGTGAATCCTCTCAACCACTGCACCTCTGGTCTACTCCCCAGTTCTTCTATGCTTAAAAAAAATACATTGGAAAAAGGTGGCAGTCTTTGTTTGGAAAGTCTGCAAAGCAGATCAAGGAGAAAACGCTTTAATGAGAAACTATTTGAGAATAGTACAGAGCAATATGATGAAGGGATTAACATGGTAATTCAAACTAAAGCATAAACTAACTGAAGTATAAACATTTTGAGAATAAAGCAGTCAGCTAATTCTGTTACATTACATTCATTTATCAACTCTTAATCAACTTGCTTCAGTGTACTTCTGCTACATTGTCTAGTCCACAAATCACTATACAACAGAATACAACTTAAATATATGAAGGGAAACTCCATTATGGAAGTTTGTAGATGGCTCACAGCTATTCCATGCAAACACAGTTTGGGGAACCTCCCCTCAGGAAACCACAGAAAACAGGTCTTGGGCCCAAAGTCTCTACAAGGTTGGTGCCACAATATGCCCCCAGTGGGGCAGAGAAGTGTGCACCCGTGAGCCACAAATCCATGGTCCTCCTTGGAACCCAGGTCCAGGTTAGTTATTTAGGCTTGTGAAACAGGACTTGGGCCCTATTCCAAAATATGCAAGGGATCAAAACCATGGCAATACAACCATGCATTTCCATTACATTGTGAGTGCTCCTACATCAGGAAATAATCTCCTCTTTCCACCACCATAGAGAACACTTGATTTTCCTAGGGCTACAAGAATTAAGGAGTGATGTTTTACTATCTCGTCTATTTCTTTCTCTACCACTGTTCCCTATTGGAATGGCATTAAAATTAGCCAAATCAGACTGGAAAGGAAGGAAAACAATGAAATAACTGCAGGGGACAAAATTTGAGGAACATTTTCCAGGACATAATTTGAGGAAATTCAAGGATTTTCTATATTATTGATGCAGATGTTGGCTACATAGATCAACTGAGGAGCAAACATTTTCTTACCCATGACCTAGATGTGGTATAAACGGAATTAGGAATTTCCTCCATATCTGAGGATTGGAAAGCTGATAGTATACCAGAGACTATGATTCAACTAAGAGGCCCACATAGTAAGACCTCCGTAATGGATCATGGCTTTTAGCAGTAATGTAAGCAAAACACCCAAAAGCAATAATTAATATATATATGCGTGTGTTACACTAGTTTATAACACTGTATAAATTTTTGGAGTGCATCTTCACACCTATTAAGATGTGTAATTCCACACCACACACACCAACAGAGTTCTAATGAGCCTCCACTAACAGGCTTCCCCTAACACACCCCAACCCTCCAGGATCAGGTCCTCCTGCCAATTTGTGTCTGTGCAAGCATGGACTTCTTTCTTTTCATATGTGTGCGTGTGTGTGTGTGTGCCCTCACCCCACTAAAAGGAGGACTCTGGTGAAGTTTTTCTTAGAGGTGACCCAAGAACCCCCATCTGTGACCCCAACACCTCTCCCAAGGAAACAAGGAAAGTCTGAGAAACTGTCATCCAGGCAAACTGGATGGGATTATTGGGCATAAAATGGACATTAGCAAAACCGAATTAAAGTATGTTGTTTAGTTATTATGTCAACATTGCTGCATTAGTGGTAAAAAAAAAAAAAAATCTGTACTCATGTAGGATGTTAACAAAATGGAAGTGGTGGGGGATAAACAAGACCTGTACTGCATTTGCAACTTTTCTGTGAATAGAACGGTATTCTTTAAATGTTATTTTTTAAAATACTCTCAATATTTAATAGGTTATAGAAGGAAATTTTTTTTTTCCAGTTTTCCCAGGTATCAACATCCAGGGACTGGAGAGAGGGGTTCTAGGAGAAAAGCTGGAAACCTCACACACAGGGCAGGCTCCAGAGTCTCCTCTCCTCTGAGCGCTGCTGCTCAGACTCCTCACAGAGCATCTCACCCCAGGACACCGCCCTCCAGGACCCCCAACTCTGCCCACCTCAGCCCCCTTCCCGTCCTGGCGGCTCCACCAGAATCCGGAGCAGCGCGGCAGCGCCCCCGTGTGGCCACAGGGCTGAGCACAGGAGCCCAGAGCTGCCCTTTCTCCTGCTCAGCCAGTCCCTCCCCAGGCTCTCTGCGCCCCCAGCGGCAGGACAGGGATCTGCTCACAAGGGGGCGCCCAAGTCCAGTGTCAGGTCAGAAGTCCCCAAATTTTCTTAGTCCTATGGACAAAGGACAAAAGCAGGTTTCCAGGTCATAACAGCTGATTCCCAGATTATGGGCTGATCCCCAAATATAGAGGTTCCTTCAGTCTCAGATGGATCCTTGGACTCCAGAGTCTCTGTACTTTGTTTCTGCTTCTGCTTCCAGGGAATTAACATTCAATTCTACCCAGGAGCCCAGGGCCTCGCCCAAGAAAAGGACAAGGTTCCAGGAAAACACCAAGACCCGGGGACAACCACCATCCACGTCTTGCAGCAGGGGGGAGCAGGAGTGATCAGAGCCGGGGAGAGACCCGGGGAGCTGGTGGTGGTGTGTGGTGGATCATTGGTGGAAGGGCCGCACCTAAGAGGAACAATAACTATAGAAAGATGACCCACGCTGTAAGGAAATAAATAAACAAATATACATCTTTTAAAAATTTTCCATCCCTGAATGAGGGGAGGTTGAGGAGAGCCCCCATGGCATGACTAGGAAGACAGGGAGGCTCCTGGAAATGGAGCAGAGGATGAAAATGGGGACTAGGGCATGGGGCCCAAAAGGAGTGGTGGGGGCACCAGGAAGGGTGGGGCCAGGAAGGGGCAGCATAGGGGACACTGTGAGGGGAAGGTCTGTGTGGGAGATGCGACTCTGGCTGGGGCTGGGAGAGTCTCTGTCTCCCCTGGTGGGACTGCAGAGGGGCTGGAGCTGTAACTGATTAGGGAATCACTTAGGTTCTGGGCCTTTCCTGTCAGTGCAGGGCTGGTGTGACTCAAACACGCACACTCAGGCTGATGAAGGAGAGAGAGGAGGAGAGGACAGATGGTTAGGAGGAGGCCCCCATTTCCTGAGCCTCAACATCCTCCCCAACTCCCCAATGCTGGGGTGGCAGGGAGATTCCTGCAATGAAGAGGAGGTGATTCAGGGAATCAAGAGGAGAAAGGCCTGTGCTGCCCTGGAGGGCCATCTGTGGGGAATGATTCTGGGGCTCCAGGGCCCCACTCCCTGCTAGCAGGTTAGAGTCAGCCCTGCTCACAGCTCCAGGCTGCTGACAGCCCCTCTGTGCCGTGACCCTGCAGACACCGCTCTGGGGATAGTATAAAGAAAACAAAACAGCAAAATTAAATGGGAATCTGAAAACGGTAGAACTGATTTTTAAAAATCACATATTTTGAAGGACACTTCAGAGGACTTGGATTCCTTGTCTGACAGCTCATTGCAATCAGGACCTTGACCGTCACGTGAGCTACTCTGGCCTCCACTGTTTCTTGTGAGAAAACAGCCACTGATCACTTTATCGCCTGAATATTTTACTGGTTTGTACCAAATCTCTTCCTCCTTTGCACCTAAAAGAAAGATCTGGCATCTCCACAGTCTCTGAGGGGGAGGCGGCAGGTGGGGCCTCACTCAGAGGCTCCAGCTCTGGGTTCCACGAGGCTGTGATGGGGACGAGATGTTGGCGACTCTGAATGGCCGTGATCAGCGTGGAAGGACCTGCCTCAGAGCTCCTGCATGTGGCTCCTGGAGAAAACCCTCAGGTCCTTGTCCTGTGGGCGTCCCCTTAGCTGAGGGTCCACCGTGTGCAGGGAGTCACCCCAGAGAGGGGGAGCCCGGGCGGGAAGTCTCAGCCCCTGTGAGCCTGACTCTGTGACGTGGCGCGTCCCTTCTGCTTCATTCTCCTCACGAGGAAGAGCCAGGGAGTCAGACACACTCACGGGGGGAGCTGTCTCCCCTCCTGTGTATCCCAGAACTGGTGGAGAATTGAAAACCAACCCAGTAGACCTTCTGGACACTCATTATTTCCATTCTGCCCACATGAAAAATAAGCTGCCTCCCACCCAAGGCCCCTAAAGTCTCTCCCATCACAGAAGCAGCGTGATGTCAGCATCTCATCGCGTGACTCAGGACCACGCAAAGGAGGCGCCTTGACAGCTTCTGTCCAGTGAAACCGTCTGTGCTCAGCTCCTCATGGGCTCAGGCAGTTCCCTGCCACACAAGCCCTTGATGAGGATACTGTGGAGGACAGACACAGGGCAACTTGTAGACCCTATTTGTTATGTTTTTAAAGCAAATTTATTGAGATATAACTTTTTTAAAAAAATTATTTATTTATTTATTTATACAAGCACTGGGTACAGTGAGAAGTGCAGGAGGGTGAGAGAATTCACCAGAGCCAGATCAGGTTGCAGAACAGGCAGACTGACAAAGTACACTGCTGAGGGGAGCAGCGGGCAGCAGGAGAGATCTGCGCGCCATGTGGGACCATCCTCAGGTGGCCGGGGAGCAGCCAGAGATCGAACCGATGCTGCAGAGGCTGCGGGCAGCCTTGCAACCCAGCGCTCAACCGCTGCGCCACCGGGGAGGCCCTACCACACATTTCTTGCCTGGATTTGACTAAAGACAAAAGCACAGTAGAAAGTCATCATGTCATCACCCTTCATGGAAATGAATTGAACTCACCAAAGAGAAAGACACAGAGTGACTGGTTGTACCAAAAAACAAAACCCAATTTTATGCTGTCTCCAGGAAACAGGATCAAAACAGCCCCACTGTGGGAGACAGGTATAGGCCAGGATGCTTGAGGAACTGCCCAGTGTGGACAGTTCACACCCCCACTGCTGCAGAAACCAGGACCAGGATGAGGATCCTGCAGGCGTGATTGTATTTTTTTTTATATTCTTCTTTTTTTTATTTTTTAACTTCACTTTTCACTTGTAAAGACTATTTGTTTTCCACCTACCCCCTCAGGTGTAGTCCCCATAGAGTTTCCTTCTCCAAGGCACCCGTGCACCATCACCTCAGTCCCCTGTGCTCCTCCCTCCCTCCCTCTGGTCCTCTGCACACTGGGGATCAGAGAGAGACTGAGACAGGGACACAGAGGAATGGGCCAGGGACAGAGAGGCCAAGAGGGACAGGGACACACACAGAGAGTGAGATGAGGACAGACCAGGAGGGGGAAAGAGAACATCAGAGGGACATACAGAAAGAGAAAGGGAGAGTCAGCCAGTGAGGACAGGGAAGGAGACAGAAGAGGCCTCGCTGGCATCAGTCACTGTTGGAGTGGACACCCCCTGCCTTGGGTGGCCTCGTCCCAGTCAGAACCCAGTCCCAAGTCAATACAACCTCCAGGCAGGTGGGCAGGTGTGTGAGCAGGTTGGGGGCCCTGAGAAATCTGTGGCCGGCACGTGTGCACTGTCTGTGGCCCTGGCACCTTGACTGGGACCGCAAAGCCCTGTAGGGCACGGCCAGAGAGGAGCAGGGCTGACAGGTACACTGGGTGGGAGGACAGGCACCCCGGGTGGGAGATGTCTCTGCCCCCAGCAGGGCTGGCCAGGCCTGGGTGAGGCGTGTGCAGGTGCCCTTCCCCGGGTGGGACCCTCCAAGTGCTGTGAGCCTGACACCAGCCTCCCCTCCAAGGGCAGCAGAGAGGTGTGGCCCACTCCCCAGGGAGAGGCTCCACACTCTGGAGCTCCTCTGGGCCCATGAGAGACAGGAGCCTGGAGTTGCCGATGCTGCAGGGCCTGCTCCCTGGCAGGGAGGATGAGCCAGGTCAGCAGCCAGAGACCTGGGTCCCCAGGTTGTCCCTGGCTGCATGGCTCCATCCAAGGTCTCTGGGAGGCTGTGCTGCTGTCAGTGTTGTGAGATGAGCCTGGTATGGAGAGCCAACAGGAAGTGGCCCAGGTAGCCATGTGGCGGGCCGGGGGGGGGGGAGCGGGGGGGGCATCTGTCTGAGCAGGAAGTCCAGGGAAGGGGACCCAGGAAGTGACATCACCTCCGCGAGATGACAGGGCACACATGACCTCGGAACCCTGGTCCCCAGGCAGTTGGTTCTGAACCAAACCTGACCCAGCTCACTTGCCTGGTGGGCCTGGACCCGGCCCCACGTTTTCTTGCTGTTTGCCCAGGTCTCCCCGCAGTGGACCCAAAAAAGGTCCACGAAACTCGTGTCACACTCTGCCGAAAGGCATGAGGAGCCTGTGTGTACGCCTCGGGCCAGCGCCAGCACTGCCCCTCAGGTAACTAGGGGGGCCCTGGGGACAGGTAAGACCACGCCAGGGCTCTGATGCCCCCACCCCTCCCTTCCCCCTGTGAGTGCGGGTGTGCGTGCGGTGAGAGTGAGTGTGTGCATGCTCCAGGAAGGAGGGTCTGGCCCACCCAGGAGTCTGCTCATGTCTACACCAGAACCAGCCTGGCTGGTGGTGGGACCCAAACCGTCATGGCTGCTCCCTCTTGCCCCAGCTGGTTGCTACCCAGCAGGTGCGTCTGTTTACTCCCAGGAGGTCTTTTGTGTCCAGGAAGGTGAAGAGATCCAGACAGTGCAATTCCCCGACTGTCCTCCCACAGCCCAGTGTGGGATCTGTCCCAGCACAGAGCCCAGGTTGAAGTGCACCTGCAACTTTGAGATTCGGGCACATGTCCAAAGGAACTGGCTGCAGTACCCGAAATCCCTGGAGGAGCCGTCCGAGGGTGAGTGGCCCAGGCTGGTGCATGGGCCCGGCTGGGCGGGGTAGGGTCAGGTGGCTCTTGGAGGAGACCACACGGGCTAGATTTGGACCACGAGCAGTCTGACCTGGCATCTGCAACTGCCTCATTTGAGGAACAGAATCCCAAGGGCCCCCTATTTTAGGGTGGTCCCTGCTCAGGGCTCTAGCATGTGGTCTGTTTGAAAAGGCAAGAGGCAATCTGGCGTGTGGCTGATGGCCTGTCCTCTTGCATCTGTAGCCGCTTCTCAAGGAGCACAGTCGGGCTCCCCTGCAGCCCATGGGACAGGCCAGAGCCCGGCCAAGTTGCTGATTGGAGAGAAGCAGACACCGGGGTTGTCTCTGCTTGTGCTGCAGGATCCCTGCAGGGGCTGGTTCCCCAGGCAGGGCTGCTGCTGCCTTCGCACCCTCACTTGAACCTGCAGGATGTTGGCCAGAGGTGGCTTCCTCCCACAGGTGTGGTTCGAGCTCAGGACGCTCTTGCGTAGGCTGCATTCTCCTGGCCAGGGCCTGGCTTTTCCAGCAGGGTGGAGTGAGCTCAGCAATGTCCCCATGGGGTGCAGCATCCTGGTCATTGTCTGGTTCCTCCTGCAGCACTCCTCTTATCTCAAAATCCTCAAAGAAGTCTTTGGGATCCTGCGCCAGTCTTGGCTTCCCCAGAAGGGGTGGGGTGTGAACTGCCCACACTGGGCAGCTCCTGAAGCATCCTGGCCTCTACCTGTCTCCTGCGGTGGGGCTGGTGTAAACACACCACTGCCAACATGCCCTGCTATGGCCTGGCTAGGGCCTGGCTCCCCACAAACAGGTGGTGTGTGCTTATGCCCAGCAGGTTGTCCCACAGGTTTCAGGTCCTGGACTGGTTTCCCCAGCAGGGCTGGTATTAGCTCAGCAGCCTGGGGACATCCTGCTGGAATCTGGAGGGTTTCAGGCTATGTAGGGGTTTAGTGAGCTCAGAGTGCCCAGGAACAGCTACAGTACCCTGGGCATTGTCTGTCTGACCCAGCAGGCCTGCTGGGCTCTCCTGTTGCTCTGGAACAACATATGCAGAGGGTGCTCACCTGATGCCATTCCTCCAGGGTCCCATCCCCTGACCCCTGTCCTGCCTGCCCACCTCTGGTGTTGACTAAGCACCGCTGACCCCAAACCTCTCCTCACCCACCTCTCTAGCCACATATCCTCGTTTAACTTCTACTATCCCTCCACCCACTGACACCTGGCCCTCCTCTTGTAATTCAAAAATCTTTGTTTCCTAATTGATTTCACGTTTTTTTCATTTTATTTCCTCCAGGGTTTCTTGTTCATTATAGAAATACTAATAAAGTTTGTTTTGTATCACCCAAATTTTTTCACTCCTTTTGCGTCCAGTTCTGTCATAGTGCTGGCCTCCTTCTTGCTATGGCCTATGCAGAAGATCTACAACTAGTGTAAACCCTTTAGCCAAACCACTCACTGCCCAGGCCCCTCAGGCCCTGATTCCTTCACATGTCTGCTGCCTCTGTTCTGAATTCTACCCGGGCGTTTTACAGAGCAGGAACCAAATAAGTGGTGACCTGGGATCTTCCAAAGTACACAATAGAGGTAGTACACATGGTAGGTGTAATGCAAATTTGGTTTGTTGGGCCTCCCTGGTGTCCTAGGGGTGAAGTCTCAGTGCTGCACCACTGAGGCCTGAATCTAGGCCAGCTCAGGTAGCTGACCCTGCTAGGGCTCAGCAGACTTCTCCTATCTCACCAGATGCTCCCCTTAGCAGTGTATTTCAGTAAATCTACCTGTTCTGCTTCCCAGTCTGTCTCTGCTGAATCCTCTTATCCCTATGCCGAAAGAAAAAAAAAATTGGGGATATTGAATTTTAGTTAAACAGTAGGGTTTTGTAAATGAGCAATATCTATCAAATCAGCCATATGTCATTACATAAGTATAATCAAGGAATCATTATTAATGTCTATATCAGTCCATGTTAGGACATCCATTTATAAGAACATATGTTTTAGGAGGAAGATATTAAGATTAGAGATGTAATGGGATATCCAGGGCTACAATTTCATTAAATAGCCTTACCCAGGAACACCCAATGAGACAGTGAGGAGTGGCAAGAGCTGCAGGCAGTGCCCTGATGACTTAATTTGAATGGTGGCAATGTTGACCTCCCAATGTTGACCTCCCTCCGTTATGGCTATAAAATAGACTCCTGGCAGTGGTTTGTGACTTTCTGAATGATTCAGTGCTGAGAAGGCGAAAGATGAGAAGATGAACGTCAAAGGAATTTAGGAAATGAGGCATTTTTGTCCATGGGAGTGGACACAGGGTTTAAGACCTTTGTGTCTCATGTTAGTTCTCACCTCAGAGAGCACCTACCACAGATCATGTCCCCTTTGTGTGGATAACACTCAGCCTCTCTCGTTGGTCACCCCAGGGCTTATTCAACAGTCCCTGAAAGTCATAGAAATCGAGATCAAGGGTGATTTCATCATACCTGAGTCCAGTAGCATGAGTTTCTTCTCATCATGGGTGATTCATCAGTCACTGTCACTCACGAATGCCCAGATTTCCAGTCAAAGAAATCACAGTCAAGCTCTTGCTGTGATAACATCACTTAAGTAGACCAGACAGCTACATGGTAACAGGTGGATTTCTTCACTCAGTTTACTCTGTTATGGAGAGTGATTTGTTCTCAAGAATTGACATCCATTCTGGATGTAAGATTCCCTTCCCTGACTGCCAGCATCTCCTTTCAAGAGCCAACAGATTGCCTGATTCACCAGCATAGAGCCTATATAACATTGCCTCTGATAAGGGACACATTTTATGGTGAAGTAAGTATGACATTGGCAGCGTGTCTGCAGGAATCACTGATTCTACCACACAGCATGTCACCTGGAAGTTGACAGCATAATTGAAGTATGAGAGACATTAAAAACTTTTAACATTTTATCTTGGGCAAAACACTCTGAGATGGTGGAAGACAGCTTTCAACATGTGCTATACACATTGAAGTAATGGCCAATATATAATCTGTGTTCCAATATTGAGAAAGCATGGATCCTGCAACTAAGAGGTGAAGAAGGATCAGCCACTCTCACCATTACTCCTAATGATGCACTGGAGGAATTTATACTTTTCACCCCACACCTTCACCCTATTAGATTAGAGGCTCTCCAGGGACGTGAGGTGGGAGGTTGGGAGGCATATTTGTACCAGCAAGGTTCTGCTGGATTTGATGTTATATCTACTGCCTAAGCATTTATATTCCTTGAGCCAGTGAGCCATAATGAACTCTATTGTGATCGTTTTCAGAATAATTGACCCTGATTACTATGAGGAGCTAGGGTTGCTGCTGCACAATGGAGTAAGAAAGGAGCTCATGTAGAAACTCTGGAGAACTGGGGCTTCTTGCCAAATAGAAATACAAACGGGCCATGCAGCAACCATGTCCTGATGGGGGTGAGGGACTCAGTCTCCCACTCTGCAGGGATGAAGAATATAGGTTTGCTCCAGGGAGAGTGGAATCTGGAATGACTGTGTGGGAAAGAGACAAAGCACATTAATAATGGTGTTGTGACCACATGCATCTGTGGAGGCTTGGTCCATTAACAGAGTCTTTTGTAGAGCTTGTCACTGGCCACCACATCAAAGACTGTGACTGACTGGACTCCACAGAGTGCGTCAATAGATCTGAGTGGTGTAAGGAGTAGACTGTATGGGACATTTCTCAGGCCTCATGTCTTCTATCCCTTCAGTTCACCTTTTTACTGCTATAGTTTATTGTTTCATAGTGAGCAGTTTCATGCAGGTATAACCTTCCACCACCTTAGTCCAGTTGCACCTTATGTGTCACTTGCTGCCTCAGGTCCTTTCTGAAGCCATTCTGTGATATGACTGCTGCACTGGTCTGGCACCTGCTCACTCATGTACAACCTAGGAGAGGGAATTAATAGCCCAGGTGGCGACCCTCGATCTATGGGAGATAGAAATCAGCGAGTTAATAGGTCCCTCCATCTTTCCTTCCATCGGTGGATAATTTTCTGTATTCCACAGAATTAGCTCCTTCGAGGGCCCCAGGGAGACTGAACCCCAGTTGCCCATGGCAGTACCCAGGTCAGTAAAGCACCCTGGTATCAACTTTTCTTCCACTCCCTGCTTTATGTTTCCTGTTCCCATGGTAATGAACCCAAATTAACTATTTGCATGCAAAACCACAAGTTTTTTTCTGGCTAAGATACGTGTGTTACTTGGGGAAAATGGAGATGGGGATAAATCTGCTGACATGGGTGTGGAAAGATATCCCAGGAAAATTATCATTTATGCTAAATGCTGTTTATGTAAAAACACATAGATATGTAAAGAGATGCATGCAAAAATGTCACGAAAATATTAATGCTTATTATTATGGTAAGATGACAAGATAATTTTTATTATATTTTTATATTTCAAAAGTTTCATATTTTATAAATGGTTTGAGTTGTTCACAATGAATGTGTGATATTTACATTATATAATTAGAGAAACGTAGTAAAAATGGGAGTACAAATAATGAGACAATAAATAGATCTTTGGGCCAAGGTGGTATTTCTCGCTTTAGACATCTACACATAACAATCTTTTTTTCCTGAAGCCAGAAAGCAAACCCATCTCTATAGAAGTAAATAGAAGTTTTACCTTGTCAAAACAAGTGTCAAGGCATGAGCAGAGCCCACTAGTTGCATAGCAAGGGCTGGACTTCAGTCTGAGCTCCACTGGAACCTCTTGCTCTCCTCACACACCATCCTCCAACCTTGCTGAAATCACATAACTCCAACTCCCACTTGGAGAAAAAGAAAAAAAAATGTCCTAAACTCTTAGGCATTTGGTATTTCCTCAAAATTCTTACTTATGAGAGATAACAAGAGGAATTAAATTGGCTTATTTGTTCCAAAGGCTGATTTGGGCCCTATGAGGAATGATGGCATCTATTTACAATTATCTTTCCTCCACTATCCCTCCCTCTGATCCACAGTTTCAAGTCTTTTATTTATAATTGTCCTTAATATAGTTTGGTTCAGTTCCTAACTAGAACGTGCACTGGGAAGGAATTGAGACAGTGTTTTTGAGAGGTGGGGAAAGTGATTGAAGCCCTTTTATGAACCAGGATTTGAATTTTGGAAAATATAGGCAACTTTCTATTTCTTTTTAAAGATTTTTTTTATTTATATAAGAACTGGAGTGTAGTCAGAGGCATGGGAGGGTGAAAGAATTCACCAGAGATAGAGCAGGGAGAAGAACAGGCAGACAGACAGAAGACACTGCTGAGGGCAGCAGCGGGAGAGGCAGGAGAGGTCTGCCGTGCCATGTGGGTTTCTCCCTGGGCGGCCGGGAATCGAACCCACACTGCAGAGGCTGCGGACAGCTTCACAGTGCAGTGTTCCACCCACTGCACCACCAGGGAGGCCCACAACTTTCTATTTCACACCCCTCACAGAAGAAATCTTCAGGGTGAAGATTCTAAGTATGAAGGATTTTGAAATGTGTACTGGACTGAAGAAGGTTGGGGAAATCCGTTCCAAAATCATCAGGTGACAGTAGCTTCAAATATTAGTAAATCCTGACTTGAGAATTGAAGAGAATTTCCCACTGGGGGAAAAAAAAAATGGAATGGAAGTTGATACCTGGCACTTGATTCTACAATCCAGAAGAAAGAAAAGGCAAACTTCCTGCAAACATCAGTTTAGGGACTTAAACACACCAGAAGCATCGTTTTTCAACTTCAAGATGTATGTTTCTACCACCCAGTGGCGATTAAACAAACTGATGAACACTCTTTTAAGTTCAATATTCTTTATTGAAAACCATAACTTATAAGACAAACTATCAGGTCATCCCCAAACGCCGGGTTTTCCTTAAACCTCAGGTTCTCACCATCCCCGGCTGCAGGGGGCCTTTTTGGCCCAGTCAGATAAGGTACTAGCAAGCAGCTAAGAAAAAGGGCCTCACACCGTGGGGCTGAAGATTTAACAACCCTTTGCTTGTTGTTCTTGGTCACAAAAAGAGAAAAATTTATTAGGCAATAAATTACACGTATCAGCATATTGTAAGTGAACAGCACGGAAAATTATCTGTTTAGAAATTAGTTATTAAACAATTTGGCCCACTTGACAATGGGAGACAATTTATTGTACATGCCTGACAAGCAATCCAGCACAACAATTATAGTAGGTCCTTCTTTTGCCTTCTCTTGAAGCTTCTTGGGAAAGTTTTTTAATGAAGCTATTTGAGTTAAGGAGTTTCTAGGTAGAAAAAGTCCTGATAGTTGAGTAGCAGCCTGTCCCCTGGCTGAAGGCCATGCGAATAAGAAAAGTCTTTTCTTGCTTAGGCTTTAGCTGATAGGGGTGTCCTGGCGGCTATCCACTGTCTTAGGTTATTGTTTAACTGAAACAATGAGTTTTAGTGTAAGGCTTAGTTTTTTATTAACCTTGAAGGTTGCCTTCTTACTGAGAGCACATAGTGGCCAAAAGTCTATGGAAAAAAGGATGCACTGATTGTTTCTGCTTTGTTTCTATGCACATGATATTGTCATCTCACGGCTTGCTAAAAAAGTATAAAGAACCTGCTGAGTCTCTCGGCAGAAGATACTTGCACCTCATCCAGTGTCAGTGTCTCCTCACTGCCTCATCCCCTTCCCCTCAGTCCTTTTCGCTGCACCTAGACCGTCTTTTCCTTTCAAGGACTTCAGACCTGACATTTTGCTGAAAGCTGGTCTGCGGCAATCCCCCATTCCACATGGCTCCTTAGAGGGAGCAAAGAATAAAGTTTTGCCTTACCCTAGGCCTTAGCCTTCCTTTACCTTGTCAATAAGTTGTTCTCAAAGCATGGTGCTGTTTTGAGAAGGCAGTGGGTGGGGCGTTCTGAGCTCGGGTGCCTGAATGTCTTAGGAGGCCTGTCTTCAGGATAATGCCAGGTTTGGGATGAGCTAGCCACTCGGATGGTGGAGGTTTCCATTTTCGTATTATTTTAATGTTATTTAGATATCCAAGCACTCCAGGAAGCTTCTAGGGAGCAGGAAATGTCCTCTTGGTCTTGGTCAGCGGGGCAGTGGTTATCAGGTTTATAAAACGTAAAAACCAATTTTCATGCACTTGATTATAAATAAGATATATTTCAGTTTAAAACGTTATTAAAAACATGTACCTTTAGTGCAAAAATGTTCTCCCAGTTGGTGGGGTTTCTCTTTGTTTTTGTTATTGTCTCTTTTGCTGTGCAGAAGCTCTTTAATTTGATGTAGTCCCAGCTGTTTATCTTTGCCTTCACTATCACTGCTTTGGGTGATGTGTCTGTAAAGATGTCTTTGATGTGCAGATCACGTAGTGTTTCGCCTATATTTCCTTCTATATATTTTATGGTTTCAGGTCTTATGTCTAGTTCTTTAATCCATTTTGAGTTGATTTTTGTGTATGGTGTGAGGTAGTGGTCAAGCTTCATTCTTTGCATGTAGCGACCCAGTTTTCCCAGCACCATTTATTGAACAAACTTTCTTTGCTCCAATGCATAGTCTTTGCTCCTTTGTCAAAGATTAGTTGACCATAAATCTGTGGGTTTATTTCTGGATTTTCTATTCGATTCCATTGGTCTGTATGTCTGTTCTTGTTCCAATACCATGCAGTTTTGATGATTATGGCTTTGTAGTATAGTTTGAAGTCTGGGAGTGTAATGCCTCCATTCCCTTCTTTTTTTTTCAGGAGAGCTTTGGCTATTCGGGGTTTTTTGTGATTCCATATGAATTTCATCAATAATTGTTCTATTTCTTTGAAGAATGACATTGAAATTTTGATTGGAATAGCATTGAATCTGTATATTGCTTTTGGAAGGATTGCCATTTTAATAATGTTTATTCTTCCAATCCACGAGCAGGGGATGTCTCTCCATTTCTTTGTGTCTTCTTCTATTTCTTTTAACAGTGTTTTATAGTTTTCTTTGTATAGGTCCTTTACCTCTTTTGTTAGATTTATTCCCAAATATTTGATTTTTTTTGTTTCAATAACAAAAGGGATGGTTTTTTTGATTTCTTCTTCTTCAGATTTATTGTTTGTGTATAGGAAGGCTACTGACTTTTGCATGTTGATTTTGTATCCTGCCACTTTACTGAACTGATAACACTAATGATAAAGGACTGATCACAAAAATCTGCAAAGAGCTGATGAGACTCAACAACAACAAAGAAAATAATCCAGTCAAAAAATGGGCAGAAGAGCTAAAAAGAAACTTCTCTGAAGAGGAAATGCAAATGGCCAACAGGCATATGAAAAAATGTTCAACATCACTTGCCATCAGGGAAATGCAAATCAAAACTACCATGAGATACCATCTTACACCAGTGAGAATGGCACATATTAAAAAAACTAGCAACAACAAATGCTGGCAAGGGTGTGGAGAAAAAGGAACTCTTCTGCACTGTTGGTGGGAGTGCAAACTGGTCCAACCACTGTGGAGAGCTGTGTGGAGATTTCTGGACCTACTAAACATAGAGCTTCCATATCATCCAGCAATTCCACTCCTAGGTATTTACCCAAAGGACACAGAAACATCAATTCCAAAGAACACCTGCACCCCTATGTTTATAGCAGCACTGTTTACAATAGCTAAGCTTTGGAAACAACCCAAATGCCCAAAAATAGATGACTGGATCAAGAAGATGTGGTACATATATACCATGGAATATTACTCAGCATTCAAAAAAGATAAACACATGCAATTTGCAGCAACATGGATGGCGCTAGAAGGGATCATGCTCAGCGAAATAAGCCAAAAAGAAAAAGAAAAATACCGGAAGGTCTCACTCATAGCAGGAATCTAGAAAACTTAAATAAGGGACCAGGAAAATGAATAACTATAAGAAAGTGAAAATCAAAATCAACAAAAAACTATGAACCAGAGACACTTTTAGGGGGGCGGGGGCGGGAGGGGAGGGATTGGGGTCAGAATGGGGGGGCTGCAGTTGTATGGGGAATATAACAATAAAATTTATAAAAAAAAAAAAAAAGAAGATGTGGTACATATATACCATCGACTATTACTCAGCATTCAAAAAAGATAAACACATGCAATTTGCAGCAACATGGATGGCGCTGGAAGGGATCATGCTCAGCGAAATAAGCCAGAAAGAAAAAGAAAAATACCGGATGGTCTCACTCATAGCAGGAATCTAGAAAACTTAAATAAGGGACCAGGAAAAAGAATAACTATAAGAAAGTGAAAATCAAAATCAACAAAAAACTATGAACCAGAGACACTCTATGGGGGCAAGGGGGCGGGAGGGGAGGGATTGGGGTCAAAATAAGGGGGTTGCAATTGTATGGGGAATATAAAAATAAAATTTATTATAAAAAAAAAAAAACATATACCTTTAAAATGTTCAGTGCCAGGGATAAAACCTCACACTGTTCTCCTCATGACTTTGGACTGTCACTGCAAAAACATTGACTTCTCCTAAGAGAAAATTAGAACTTAGAGAAGAAATGGATATTTAATTGCAAGATATTTTGATCGGAGACAGTTATTTCCATTTAGGTGATTCGTTTCTTTTCCTTTTTAACATCACATTTGATTTATAGTTGATAGTACCTTGGAATGCTATTTAGTTATAAAACTGGAAATGCTTAATTCTTGCTTTCTGGCTCCTTTCTTAGGACGTGACTTCCATGACCGTCCTTGGACAACC
The DNA here is from genome assembly GCF_964194135.1 of Talpa europaea. NCBI lineage: Eukaryota > Metazoa > Chordata > Mammalia > Eulipotyphla > Talpidae > Talpa > Talpa europaea. Next base: position 120,143,284 of record NC_140068.1, on the reverse strand, counting down.
TGCTGACCATGCTGCAGGCCACTCTTGGCTGGAGCCTGCAGCCTGCATGGGGCAGTCCCGATGCCAGTGCACATGGCGGGGAGCCTAGTGGCAGCTGGCTTTTGCTCTCCTCCCCACCCATGCACCCTGGGCTCTTAAAACAGAAGAGGGTGCTCTCCAGACCACGGACCAGGTATGTATTTCCAATTTGGAATTGTTTGCTTTTGTTAAATCAGTCACTCTTTGGCCGACCTGCAAAAGCTGTTTTCTTCTCAGGGTTTCTGTTTTTGTTCACCTATGAAATGAAGAGCTGGTCTGACTTAAATCACCTGGGGTGATATAACCCAAACAAGAAAACAAGTGCTGTAGCAGACAGTGTTCAGTGCTTTGGTTAAAGAATGTCCGTCCCTTAGCTTTTTCATAGAGAGCATGTTTTTCAAAAACACATGCCTGGTGCAACAAGTTTCATCACCTCTACCTCACTGAGTGGCACTCAAAATACACTAGCTTGGCAACGAGGTGCTGTGAGTATGCTCTGTATCTTGCCCATCCCTCCCCCACCCCTCAAGTCATCCACTCTTTGTGAGAATAACTGAAACCATTGAGAGTTATTATTATTATCAAATGTTTATGAAATAATTTTGATCACAAGATATTGCTAAAATACATATATAAAATATAAATGTGTATATAAAAATATATGTATATAAATATATACAAATATGTGTGTGTATACAGAAATTCCTATTTCTCCTTCACACTGCTTTCCCCAATGACATCAATTTTTATGGAACCTTCATTTCATAACATGATTACCCCTTCCCCACTCTTATCCCCCAGCCATCAGTCTTGGATTCTGAAAAAAATCCTACTCTCAAATGGCAGCATATTCGCAGCACAAGAATGAGAATCAGAAAATAAGAAGCCTTTCCTGGTTCCTGAGCCACAGCTTATTGTCTTTATGTGATATGGCTTCTCGAGGACATAAAAAAATTCCCTCAAACAAAAGCCAATGGTTTATTTATATAAAGTAGAGGCAATGAGCTCATGAATGCATGCATTTGCTTATTATTCTTCCTCGCAGAGGAGATGGATGGATGACTCTATTTATCTCTCTGTCTACACATCTCTCTCTCTCTCCATATGCAAAGAAAAGTGGTTTAAGTTGAGGAAATCAGTGAGTAATGATAGGAGGACTTGGTTGAGATGTGGGAAACTAAAGACTTAGTCCCAGCCCTGCTTATAGAATGAACTTGGCAAGTCATTATCTGAGACATCATTTCCTCTACAATGAGGGAGGAAGGCTGGGGTGACGTGCAGTCAGAGGCTCAAACTGTACAACTCTATGGAGTGACCTTGACAGGCTGGGCTTTCTCAGAAGCTGACTCCATGAAGGGGCTTAGCAGGAAGGCTGCTTATTCAGGAGGAACTGAGGAGCATCATTGACTCTGGTATATAGTTTTATGCAATTTGAGGCAATTTTTCCTGGTGACACTTTCCAACTCTGGACAATAAGGTCTTCACTTAAGTGTTACAGGGCAAGAGAGGGACACCCCAGAACCGCCAAACCTGCCCATTCTAAATACGTTCTGCCGTCTGCCACACCAAGACAAAACATACAAGACCTTTAATGGAAAGTAACATTAATACAATTAGTGTGCAGTACAGAAAAGTCAAAGAATATAGTTTCCAAATCAAGCACCTAAAGTTACCCATGCCCTCATGGGTGAATGCCCAGCCAAACTGGGTTGAACCAAAGCAGGGCCACTGAGGCCCAAAATTCTGCCACAAGTCTAAAGCACCTTCTGGTGGGGACCCATAGAAAAGGGTCAGAAACAGCCAGACAAGTCTGGAGGAAAAGTGCAAAATCAAAATCAAGATCAATGCTGCCATTGGTCTCTCACCCACATCTGTTTCAGTCCGTCTAGGACCAAACATCAAGCACAGCTTCTTCACATGTCTCTTCACTCCCTGTGCCTCCTCTAGGTCTCCTTCTGGCTCTCCATCCTGCTTCCTTCCTTCTCCAGTCTCCTCTTCAGCTTCTTCTCTTCCCTGATCAGCTATAACCTCCCTTGGGTGGGGCAGGGAATCTGGCACTTCCCCTTTTCCTGGGAAGCTCCCTGTTACAGAAGGACCATCTGGGAAGCCCATCACCATGTCCACCACAATGTGAAAGCATAAGGTTGCTGTTAGTAAAATAATAGGATCGTAACATCATGCGGATATTGGAGATCATGCCAGTCTACCTCTCTGTTGAACAGTGGAGGAAAATGTGGGGTTCAGTGACTTGCCCATGATCACTCAGCAAGATTACAGCAAAATAAGTCTGTTCTTTCCAGAACAAGACTGTTCACATGGTATACACCTGATGGAGGACAGGAATAGCAAAACTGCAAAGGCGGCCCCACAAGACCAGCGACCTGGCTCACACAGGAATTGGGGGTAGAAGAGATTAGCATAGCTGTTGACACAGCTATGGAAACCAAGATCCTTAGGTGCCAAAGCCCAATTTACAAAGCATAAGATCCAAGCAGGTATCAAGCTGCTGTAGGCAGTGTCCAGAGCAAAGGTTCAAGGGTAAAGATATGGAGATCAAGTCCATTGTGGAATCTCCTGTCCTTTTCAGATTCTACATAGTTATCCAAAATGAGCAAATGGGCCTTCCTGGTGGCACAAGGGGTTAAGATGCAACCTATGAAGCTATCTGAAGCCACTGCAGGACGAGTTCCATCCCCAGCCAGGGAGCAACCCACATGGCGCAGTAGACCTCTCCTGACTCGCCCGCTGCTTCCCTCAGCAGTGTATTTCTGTCAGTCTGACTGTTCTGCTCCCCACTCTGTTTCTGGTGAAACCTCTCACCCCCCACACCTCTGGCCTGTACCCCAGCTCTTGTATGCATAAATAAATAGATCTTAAAAAAAAAAAATAAGCAACTAACCTAAGGCTCACAAGGAGTGAGCCCCTCCCAAACAAGAGAAGACTTTATCAGTGCAGTCTCTGCACAGGCTCTGGGAGCCATCTCTCTGCCCATCTGTGCCTATGCAGGTGCTTCTTTTTACCAACCCTCTCCCTCTGCAGGGCAGCAGCTCCCTACCTGCCCGTGACCTGTACTTCCCCTCATTGACCTCCTTCAGTGGAGGCCGCTCTCCTCAAGGCCACCTGCCTGCAAACATGCAGGCCTCTCTTAGCCAACCTGTCCCTTTCAGGGCAGCTCTTCCTGCCTGCTTGTGTCTATGCAAGTGTCCTTTATTCTTCTGTCCCTTTCCCTAACAAACCTGCTTTTTAAATATAACCAATGTCTCTGTTCTCGTGGAGGAACTTGCCTGGGAAACTCACCACGTATTGCTGAATCGGGAGCTCTGGTGAAACCTTTCCCAGAGTGAGCCCAAGGACCCCGCACTCCAAACCCACTAACTCCAAAAAAATCCCATCACACCTGCTGAACTCTCCACAGGAGCATAAAGAGGCAGGTCACAACTGTCCTGAGGGTGCCACACTGGCCTTGGCCGCAGTCACAGCCCTGGGGGTCTGGAGCTCTAGCCTGCATTTTATGACAACTCTTCTACTCCCAGTGCCTCAGCCTTTCAAAGAAAGTGGCATTCATGCCTCTTGCTTCCTTGGTGCCTGTTCAGGGAATTTTTTCAAGTTGGTCTTTTCTCCTTGGCGCCTGGTTAAAAAAGGGGAAGTTAAAAATGCATTAGGATTAAGCCCAGTGGTGATGGTGCCTTGGTGCCTTTGGCCATATGGGAAATTCTTCAATTCCTCATGCAAAGCTGGATTGACAGAAAACAGGGCCAAGCCTGAGAGGATCAGGAACTGGCATATTCCCCCCCCTCCCTCCCCCCCCATTTGCACAATTCACCCACAAGTGTCTCTGGGGCTTGAGCTGAAGAGGCCCCAGGGGTTTGTGTTCAGAACCAGTCTCTGTGCCTGGCAGCACTTGGGGTGGGGGTTAGGAGGCAGGAATCAGAGGTAAAACTGCCAGAAATGGTTACATTTTGTAAGTAATGTGTCTTATCTTGTTCCATTCAGAGAGGAAAAGAAAACATCAGCCTCAGAGCCAAACCTATTTCTGGGGTTAATCCATCTCTGTACAGCTGCTCTCTGTAAATCTCTCTTGCATTAGGTTCCAGGTGCTTTAGACTAATTAATGCACACATTGTGTTTCTGGGAAATTTAATAAGAGCCGGCTGTGTCTCTTGTAATTCGCGTTTCTGTGTCTTACCTCCACATCATGCGTTCATATGGAAATTAATTTAGTGCTCATCAGATAGCAGAGTGAATGGTCAAGGTGTGGGTTTCTCTTAAGCATTGTTGAAAGTCCTTCCCCCACCCTCCTGCAGGTGAATACTTAATATTATCCAAACAGGGAGAAACTACCTTGCTGCCAATACACAGGAATGATTTTAGAGCTGAAGGTGTAACAAGGCAATCCCCAGGAAAGGGGAGTTTCCAGGTTCCTTGTGATACCGGAATTGTCAGGCCTAGTCTTCCAGCCTGGAACAGATCCCAGGCTGCAGGTGCAGCGCTGAGTCCCAGCCACTAGACCCCCACGGGATGGTGTCTCCGAAGCCGCAGCAGGAACTTCGCAGACTCTCAGGCAAGCAAGCAAGAAGAGGCAGGTTTGTTTTGAGAAAGAAAAAGTTTATTGAGGAGAAAATCCCTAAATTCTTCAGAGGTCCCCTCCTGCACTGTCCCTAAAACTGCCTAATTTCTAGCTTGCCCTGTGTCTCACTTGCCCCGTCATGGAAGTGCGGAGCTGAGCAGGGATGGGGAGCAAGAGAAGGCAGGAGAAGGAAGGAAGGGGATACCAAGACCAGCACCTGGAGGAGACAGTGGAGCAGAGAGACATGTGAAGAAGCTGTACTTGCTCCTTGGCCTTGGGTTGTACCAGGAACTTGGGGGATATGGAAGGAAACAATTGAAAGAGACAGAGATGTGGGGAAGAGACCTGTGGGGAGGCTGACACTGGCAGCCTTTATACTGATTTGGGTTTTGATTTTGATTTTGCTTGTTTCTTTTTTATTTATTTATTTAGTTAGTTCGTTTTTTATTTTATTTTTATGCAAGATCTGGGGTACAGGCCAGGTGCAGGGGAGGGTGAGAGAATTCACCAGAGACAGAGTGGGGAGCAGAACAGGCAGACGGACCAAAGACACTGCTGAGGGGAGCAGCGGGCGATGAAGGAGAAGTCTGCCGCGCCATGTGGGTATCTCCCTGGCCTGCCAGAATCGAACCCACACTGCAGAGGCTGCAGACAGTTTCACAGCCCTGCGCTCAACCCGCTGCACCACGGGGAGGCCCTGATTTTGCTCTTTTCCTTCTAGACTTTCCTGGCCCCTTTTGCCCCTTTCCTATGGGCCCCCACCAGGAAATGCCTTAGACTCGGGTCCTGTTTTGAGCTAACTCTGTTTGGCTGGGCATTTACCCACAAGCGCATGGGTGGTAGTTTTTGGTGCTTGATTTGGAAACTGTATTCTTCCTGTTTTTCTTCTCTTTATTGCACACTAATTGTATTAAAGTTGTTTTCCATTGAAACTTTCATGCACTGGGGCATGTTTTGTCTTGATGTGCTGGGTGGCAGAACCTATTTAGGTTTGGAGGTCCTGGGGTACCCCTCGTCCTCCTGTAACAAAGGGATTCCTTCACTTTTCACATCTGGACTTGACCTGGCCCTCCATGGCCAGTGTGTTCCCATCACGCCCTGCCATGCCCTACCTGGGAGCCCTCTAATTTAGCTGACCTCTAGATGCTTCCTAAATGTTCATTCTTTTCCAGGCCTTCTCGTCCCTTAGTATATGCTGGTCCCTTTGCCTGGACCATCTTTCTCTGCCTTCTTCACTAGAGGAACATCTGCTTCTCCTTTGAAGGCTCCTAAAATGTCATTCCTCTGAAGGATTGGAGTTGGGATTCCTCAATAATGAAGGTGTCATAAGGTTGCTGGTGAGAGACAAGCCTGCATGAGGAAACCCCAGGTAGCTGAGAAACTGATTCATTGTTCTCCCTCCCTGGAAAGATTCTTACAAGGGTCCTGCTCTTGCTAATTTGCTGCAGGGGGTCTTGTTGCCCCAGCCAGATAGGATACTGACAAGCAGCAAAGAGAAAGGGCCTCACACCATGGGGCTGAAGATCTGGCATCCCTTCGCTTTTTGTTCTTGGTCATAGAGAGAGAAAAAATTTATTAGAGAGTATATTGGGCAGTGGATTGTACGTGTCAGCAGACTGTGGGTGGATGGCGTGGAAAATTGTTTAGAAATTAGTTATTAAACAATTTGACCCACTTGACAATGGGAGACAATTTATTGTACATACCTGACAAGCAAATCAGCACAACTATTATAGTAAGTCCTTCTTTCGCTTTTTTAGAAGTTCCTTTTTATTTAGAAGTTTCTTAGGAAAGTTTTTAAATGAAGTTAACTGTGTTAAGAAGTTTCTAGTTAGAAAAAGTTCTGATAGCTGAGTAGCAGCCGGTCCCGGCTGAAGGCCATGCGAATAAGAAAAGTCTTTTCTTGCTTAAGCTTTAGCTGATAGGGGTGTACTGGCGTCTATCCACTGTCTTAGGTAATTGTCTAGCTGAAATCATAAGTTTTAGTGTTAGGTTTGGTTTTTTATCTATTAACCTTGAAGGCTACCGTCTAGCTGAAACCTGTAGGAGCCAGTAGTCCATGGGAATAGAATACTCTGATTGTCTCTGCTTTACACATGATAATGCATTTTTTTTCTGATTACTAAAACTGAATAAAGACCTGCTGAGTCTCTCAGCAGAAGATACTTGCACCTCATCCAGTGTCAGTGTCTCCTCACTGCCTCATCCCCTTCCCCTCAGTCCTTTACACCGTACCTAGGCCGTCTTTTCCTTTCAAGGACTTCTGACCCGACATTTGGCCGAAAGCTGGTCTGCGGCACTTATTCAAGTAGGCCATCTGGGACTGCTTGCACTGTTTTCATTAGGCATTACTAGGTGCATTGTCAATAATTCCTTGTTGGCTACCCGAACTTAGCAGGCCTGGAAAAGCAGTGGGTGGGGGTGGGGGGACAATGAGAAAGAAGAGGGGGAAGACAGGAGGTGGCAATGAGTCTCCTCAGTGAGCACACGAAACAGTGAAGGAATGAAATATAAGCAGGAAGTGAATTTGCTTCCAAGGGAAAATTGGTGGAAAATTATTTTTCCTCTGCTTTGGATTTCATTTTTAAAAAATGCCTTTCTCATTGGCCTCCCCTCGTGGCACAGCAGTTGAGCGCTGGGCTGCGAAGCTGCCTGCAGGCTCTGCAGCACCAGTTCAATCCCAGCCACTGGTGAAGGTCCCACGTGGCGCACAGACCTCTCCTGCCGCCCGCTGCTCCCCTCAGCCGTGTATTTCGTCAGTCTGCCTGTTCTGTTCTCCGCTCTGGCTGTGGTGAATTCTCTCACCCTCCCACACTTCTGACTGTACCCAGTGCTTGTATAAATAAATAAATAAATCTTTAAAAAAAATGCCTTTCACTTTAGTGGAGAAAAAAAAATTTAAAGGTAAACCCACAATGAGGCACCACTTCATGCCCAAGCGAAAAGCCCATCTTGAAATAAAAAAAGACATCCCCTGCTCATGGATTGGAAGAATTAACATTATTAAAATGGCCATCCTACCAAAAGCAATTTACAGATTCAATGCTATTCCAATAAAAATTTCAATGACATTCTTCAAAGAAATAGAACAATTATTGATGAAATTCATATGGAATCACCAGAAACCCCAAATAGCCATAGCTCGCTTGAAATAAAAAAGAAGGGAATGGAGGCATCACACTCTCAGACTTCAAACTATACTAACAAGCCATAATCATCAGAACTGCATAGTATTGGACCAAGAACAGACAAATGGACCAATGGAACCGAATAGAAAATCCAGAAATAAGCCCACAGATTTATGGTCAGCTAATCTTTGACAAAGGAGCAAAGAATATGCATTGGAGCAAAGAAATTTTGTTCAATAAATGGTGCTGGGAAAACTGGGTCGCTACATGCAAAAGAATGAAGCTTGACTACTACCTCACACCATGCACAAAAACCAACTCAAAATGGATTAAAGAACTAGACATAAGACCTGAAAATACATAGAAGGAAATACAGGCGAAACACTACATGACATGCACCTCAGAGACATCTTTACAGACACATCACCCAAAGCAGTGAGAGTGAAAGCAAAGATTAACAGCTGGGGGCCTCCCCAGTGGTGCAGCGGTTGAGCGCTGGGTTGCGAAGCTGCCCGCGGCCTCTGCGGCGCCGGTTCGATCCCCGGCTGCTCCCCGGCCACAGGAGGAGGGTCCCACATGGCGCGCAGACCTCTCCTGCCGCCAGCTGCTCCCCTCAGCAGTGTACTTTGGTCCTTCTGCTTGCTCTGCTCCCTGCTCTGGCTCTGGTGAATTCTCTCACCCTCCTGTGCTTCCGACTGTACCCAGTGCATGTATAAAACAAACAAACAAACAAACAAATAAATAAATAAATAATAAGTAAATTAAAAAAGTGCCTCTATAAAAAAAAAAAAGAGAATTAAAAAAAAAAAGATGAACAGCTTGACGACATCAAATTAAAGAGCTTCTGCACAGCAAAAGATGCAATAACCAAAACAAAGAGAAATCCCACCAACTGGAAGAAAATTTTTGCACACGACACTAATGATAAAGGACTGATCACAAAAATCTACAAAGAGCTGATGAGACTCAACAAAAACAAAGAAAATAATCCAGTGACAAAATGGGCAGAAGAGCTAAAAAAAACTTCTTCAAAGAGGAAATGCAAATGGCCAACAGGCATATGAAAAAATGTTCAACATCACTTGTAATCAGGAAAATACAAATCAAAACTACAATGAGATACCATCTTACACCAGTGAGAATGGCACATATTAAAGAACTACCAACAACAAATGTTGGTAAGGTTGTGGAGAAAAAAGAACTCTCCTGCATTGCTGGTGGGAGTGCAAACTGGTCCAACCACTATGGAGAGCTGTATGGAGGTTACTTGATAGAGCTTGATAGAGGTTAAAGATAGAGCTTCCATATGATCCAGCAATTCCACTCCTAGGTATTTACCCAAATGACACAGAAACAGTCATTCCAAAGGGCACCTGCACGCTTTTGTTTATAGCAGCACTATTTACAATAGCTAAGCTATGGCAACAACCCAAATGCCCAAAAATAGATGACTGGATCAAGGAGATGTGGTACATATACACAATGGAATATTACTCAGCAATCAAAAAAGATAAGCACATGCAGTTTGCAGCAACATGGATGGAGCTAGAAGGGATCATGCTCATCGAAATAAGTCAGAAAGAAAAAGAAAAATACCACATGGCCTCACTCAAAGCAGGAATTTAAAAACCTAAATAAGGGACCAGGAAAAAGACTAATTAATACAAAGTAAAAATCAAAATCAACAAGCAACTATAAACCAGAGACACACTATGGGGGGCGGGCAGGGAAAGGAAGGACTGGGTCAAAACAAGGGGGGGGTGCACTTGTATGGGGAATATAACCAATATGAAAATGCAGACATTGTGCAAAAATGAAAAATGATATAAGAATTATATAAAATAAAATATTAATTAAAAAAAAGAAAAAAAAGAAATGCTTTTATTCTTTTGATAACAGCAGGAACATTGCTCCTCAAATAGTTTTCGCCCGTGGGATGAGGAGATGTTGAGTGTTCTAACCTCAGTGTCTCTGACATTACATCCATGAGCTCCTACAAAGATTCACTTCTAAGACATCGTGGTTGTTTGAATGATTGTACCCAAAAGGTATTGATAAATGGATCCATGTTCACCCCCAAAGAAATTTCTAATGGGCTGCAACAAGGTTCTATCTGTAACTCTCTAAACTTTATCATTCACTCACGAAGATGTGAAAGTCAGACTCTGGATAAGTAGAATACAAAAGCAATGGATATAGGCTGCAAAGGTGTTCTGAAGTTCCGTTAGTAAAAACGATGTCACAATCACAAGAATAGAACAGGACATGAGACTAAACTGAGGTTTAAATATAAATGTTAAAGTGGGTTAAACTAATTGCTATTCAAAAAAAAGAAAAGAAAAGAAAACTAAAACAACGTGTTCTCCAGTGAACACTGGCAGGGCTGTCCTTCTAGCACATCTTTTCCAGAAATTAACTCTCTACCTATACAGAATGGTAGCCACATAAGCACTTAAGGTACAACGTGGCGTAGGTGATAAGACCAGAAGTGGACACTTGAACAAGAAAGAGAATCTATTTCGGAGGATTCCAAAATCAGATCGGAGAATGGTAAGACAGTCCCTTTTAGGAAGTCTGGGGTCTAAGAGGTAAAACCTTGGGTTGGGTGGTAGCCATATCTCCACTATGGGGGCAACACAGGGATCTGATCTGTATAGACAGGAACAGGAGAGACTTCTTTCTATTTTTAGTTTCCTTGGGTCAGTTGCTTCTGTGGCTGAGGTGCATCTTTATCTCTTAGTGCCATTCTACTGTAATAACCTGCCAGAATCTAGTAAATTCCCTTTTAACTCAAGCTAATTAAGTTTCTGTCATTTGCAACACAAAATGTCAGTAATAATATTTAAACTTGACCTCCAACATAGTGTCTAGAATAAGGGTGGGATAATAATAAAGTATTAAATCTCTAGGTAGTACTAATAAAGTATTAAATCTAAGCTCTGCCCTGATTATACTGGGTGGACTACAGTGGTCATTTCCAGGTTCAGTTTTCTAAAGATGACTGTCAAGGGATAGGTCTGAAGGAAGAGGATGTAGCTGTACAGAAATGTTTGAAGAGTTGTCATGTGGAAAACAGGGAAGCTGGTCTGTGTTGTCCAATGAACAAAATTTACAGCAAAAGTTGAAGGCTGGAATGTAATATACAAGTTTCCTTTCTCAGCATTAGAGCTATCCAATAATGGATGGATTATCTAGTGGAAGATCAAGGCCATCATCAATGGGAAGATTGCATCACGATTTGGATATTCACTTATTTGGTAATTTGAAATAGGTAGCAATTAATTATTAGTTTATAATTTATTGAAGATTTTCCACCTGTGAACTGTTGTTTGACATATGCTTTATATGAATTTAATCATGTAAACTTCATAATGATCATATGAAATAAGGATTGCCATATCCATTAAAATTATTTATCAACTATTGTGACAAAGGATAATACTGTGGCAATTTTTAAAATGCAAAAGCTAATTTATGGAATGATGCTACTGTTAGTTTCAATTGTCATAAGTACTTGTAATTTTACCATTACATGGAATATTTTAGGTTAATAGATAGTTCTCAATTTTGACTCAATTCTATAGCAAATTGTAACCTTTCAGATTTTTAATAAATATAAGCTATAGCACTTCCCTTTCCATTATGATTAAGTTAGTTATAATTACTCAATTAATTCCCTGTTGTGCTTTCAGGAAGTGGTGAATAATGTGGTGAATAATGTCCTTTCATTTTTTTACATAGTAGGAAAACTGACTCTTGTCTTAATATTTCAGAGTTGTGAAATTCAATTATTTCATCTTTCATAGGAAGGTAAGACATGGAGTTATACTTATTTACTTTACTACGGATCAAATTCCCAAATCTTTAAATTTATCTGCTCCATAAAGATTCCAAAACAAACTACTAAGTGGTCTGCTTAACATCAGATTGAATGTGGAGGGAAGATAACCCAAAGTAGATAACTAGCCCAACTTACCTTATTCTTTATAAAATAACAAAATATTATCTATCACACTAACTTCTAACATATATTTTTTAGAGACTACAGAAATAAACCCATACTTATATGGACAATTAATCTATGACAAAGGAGCCAAAAGTATAGATTAGAGAAAGGAAACTTTCTTCAACAAATGGTACTAGGAAAACTGGACAGTCACATGCAGAAAAATGAAATTAGACCACTGTCTCATACCACATACAAAAGTTAACTCAAAATGGAATAGAGATGTGGATGTAAGATCTGAAATCGTAAAAAATACACAGAAGAAAACATAAGCAGAACACTCTACTACATTGACTTCAGTGATGTATTTGGGGAATTGACTCCAACGACAAGGTAAACATAAGCAAAAATAAACAAATGGGATGATACCCAACTGAAAAGTTTTGCACAGTGAAATAAACTATCATTAAAATAAAAAGATGCCCCACTGAGTGGAAGAAAATATTTGTATTTTCTAATATCAAAGGGGACTAATATCAAAGATCTACAAAATTCAGCAACAAAAATTATCCAATAAAATAGACACTTCTCCAAAGAAAACATATAGATGACCAGCAGGAACATGAAAAAATGTTCATCATCACTTTTCATCATATGTAAATCAAAACCACAGTGGGTTACCACCTTACATTGTGAGAATGACCCATATTGATAAGACCAGAACAAGTGTTGGGGAGGATGTTGGTGGGATGCAGACAGGGCTAGCCCTTATAGAAAACAGTATGGAGTTTGCTCAAAATATTAAAAACAGATCTGATGGTTGATGCAACATTCCTAGGTATCTATCTGAAGTTACTTAGGTATGCACTAGAAGAATTACAAAAAGACTAATTCAAAGGGATATTTGCACTCCTATGTTCGCTACAGCACTATTTGCATTGGTTATAGAAATAACCTCAGTGCCCAAGGATAGATGAGTGGGTAAAGAAGTTGTGGCATACATGTACAATGAATATTACTCAGTTTAAAAATAGATGAAAATTTGCCAGAACAACATGCATAGAACTGGAGGGGATTATGCTAAGGAACTAAGAAGAAGAAAGACAAATACTGGATGATTTGATTCATATATGAAATACAGAGAAATAAACAAAAGGAACAGACAAAACTAATAAAAACAAACTACAGAAATATGGCTGCAGAATAGAGGCTAGAGAGGGGCTGAGTGGGAAGGAGGCTCAGTGGTCTATGGTAGAGGATTCTGGGTATACATTTGTGGTAGCAAGGTGTGGAAACATATAGCTTATGAGGTGTGAACCTATATCCCTAAATTATATACAGTGTTGTAAATCAATGTTCCCTCAAAAAGTTATAGAAACATTAAAAATATATTTTAGCTTAGAGAAACTGTAATTATCAATTTAATTTTAAACCCAATTTTTTTACCAGACACTATAAAAATTCTGCTACAGTACAAGATTTTTGCTTAATTTCCTCATTCTCTTTTCCTAGTTTGTCCTACATTTTTTTTTTCTTTTTAAAATGTCTGCTTAAAAGACTATACATAAATATACAAAGATCATAGCTAAACCAGATGTAGAGAGACTAACAGTTAATGACAAATGCTGGAGATTCTTTTCCAGTTAAATATTCAGGACCAGACGGCTGAGTAGGCCTAACAAAAGAACACATGCTTAAGAGGGTTACAAAGATGGAGTAAGAAGAACTGTTCTCATTTGGATAAAATTAAGTTATTTAATGAAAGCATGTAAGAAGGATTTGAAATCAAAGTAAAAGTGAAATTAAGTTAAATCAGTTATTCACTCCTATACAAAAGGGAAATGTTTTTGCAATTTGTAAAATTTCTTTTCAAAATTAATGCTTAGGACAAATGCTAGTATTTGGTGCCTTACAGCTGCATGTAGTAAATGAACTGTCCATGTAGTTTGACTTCACCCAGAAGCTAAGGACCTCAGAAGCAGTTTAAGATGTTTGTGAAACACAAATGAAGTGAGTTATCAGAGATATGCTGCAATATGTGTTTGAGATACATGCTCATACATGTGGATAATATTTGTTCTCAAGCAGATGACTATTGCTGTTGCCAAAGTGGTCACTATTTAAAAAGTAATCAAATGAAGACAAGATAACTACTTTTGCTAGGCAAGGTAGCACTGTTTTGTCTTAAATTTATTTCATAAAAATTCCTTTTATAAGTATACAATAGATGGTACTGATAAAATAGTGTCTCAAAAATGTTTTAGAAATATTTATAGTCTCAAATTATTTAGACTTGCTCTAGGATTTTGTTAGTGGGTATGGTGAGGCATCTTCATATCAAGGTGTGGAAAATTGTTCAAAAAATCTATATGGTATTGTAATCCAATGATAATTCCAAGAACTTTTTATTATAGTTTTGATTTGCATTTTCCTGATGATAAGAGACAATGAATATTCTTTTCCTTTGATGTCTTCTTTTGCTATCTCATATTTTTGTATGTTCACTGAATGAGAACAAAAACCAATGTTTAGTTTTCCACTGAGATAACATTGGCTCACAACACTGTCTATGATTCAGAGGTATAGGTTTACGCCTCTTTAGGTATATTTTACCACACCACACCCACCACCAGGCACCCTCACTCCTCCACATTTTCCCCCTGTGTCTGTTCGCCATCTGCATGTCTTAATTGGAGAAGTGTCTATTTTGTTCTCCTGCCCATTTTTTGATTAGGTTATTTGCATTCTTTTTGCTAAATTGCATGAGTTCTTTGTAGATTTTGTGTAGATTTTGGTAATCAGTCCTTTGTAGAATGTGTGATGTACAAATACTTTCTCCCTCTCAGTAGATATCTTTTATTTTAATGATAGTTTATTTTAATGATATTTATTTCACTGTGCAGAAGCTTTTAGTTTGATATAATGCCATTTGTTTATTTTGCTTTTGTTTACCTTGCCTTTGGAGTCAAGTCCCCCAAAACATCCTTGAAGCCAATGTTGTGGAGTGTTTTGCCTATGTTTTTCTTCTATGTATTTTATGACTTAAGGTCTTACCTTCATTTCTTTAATACATTTTGAGTTTACTTTTGTGTATGGTGTGAAACAGTGGTCTAGTTTAATTTCTCTGCATTTGGTTGTCCACTTTTCCCAGTGTCATTTATTGAAGGGGCTTTCCTTTTCCCAATGTATAGTCTTGGCTCTTTTGTTGAAGATTACTTGTCTGTATAAGCATGGGTTTATTTCTGGGTGTTTAATTGTATTCCAGTGGTCTACTTGTCTGTTTTATTCAATTACTATTTTTATTACTATAGTTTTGTTGTATAGTCTGAAGTCTAGTAGTGTAATTCTTCTGTTCTTTTTGGTTTGGATTGATTTGGCAAGATATCACCCGCCTCACACCTGTGAGAATGGCCCATAACAAAAATATCAGAAACAACAATATTGGTGAGGAGAAAAAGAAACCCTCATATACCGTTGGTGGGACTGTACACTGGTTCAGCCTTTACGGAAACAGTATGGAGGTTTCTCAAAAAAGTAAAATGTATTTTCCATGTGGTCTGGCGATTCTATTCCTAACTATACATTTCCCAAAATGCAAAAACACTAACTTAAAGAGATAGATGAATTTCTATGCTAAATCCAGCACTATTTATAACAGCTGAGTTGTGGAAGTAGTCTAAGTTCCCGAGGACTGATGGGTGAATAAAGAATTTATGGTAAATTTACACAATGAAATACTGTTCAACTACACAAAAAAAATGAAGTCATGCCATTTGCAACAACATGGAGGGAACTGATGGAACTGGAGGGGATTACACTAAGTGAAGTAAGTTGGAGAAAGACAAATACTGGATGATTATACTCATATACGGAACATCAAAACCAAGGAACGGACACAATTAAATCAAACCCTAGAAATCCTACCATAGAATTGAGGTTACCAGACGGGGTGTTGGGGGAGAAAAAGGGGGGAACCACAATGGACTGATGGAGGGTTGCGGGTGCTTTGGTGGTTGGTGTGGAAAGACAAGATGCATCTGAAGGGGTGTGGGGGTAAGCAGACGGCTTTGCCGCCCTCCCACTGTACATGCGCACTTGGCCAAACGGCGTGGCGCAGCGTGCGTGGCGCAGCGTGCGTGGCGCGGCGTGCATGGCATGGCGGGCATGGCGTGGCGTGCGTGGCGTGCGTGGCGTGGCGTGCATGGCGTGGCGCGGCGCAGCGCAGCGCAGTGTGGTGCGGTGCCGAGGCCGGAGGAGGGGCTGGAGTGGCCGAGCGGACGGAGCGCGGCGAAGGCTGAGCGCGGAGAGCGTGATGACACCACCGGGGCTGCTGGAGCCGGTAATGAACCTCCCCGGGGCGGCGGGTTGCCCAGTTCTTGCGTGTGTAAATAAATAAATCTTTAGAAAAAAACATTTGCCCCAACAGAAGGTGTCCTTGGGGGACGTCACACGTTCTCTCAGAGAAAACCCCTGTTCCCGTCTCTGCGTGACGCGCCCGCGCTGGTGCTCGTGACCGTCTTCGCGGTCACCCGGCGGCGGGTCGCGGCTCCTCGTGGTTCTCGCGTCCCCGCCCCGCCCAGCGCGAGTCCCCGGGCCTGGGCCCGAGACAGACGGGGACGCGCGAGGCCCGGACACTCCCCGCGGGGATGCGGGTGACTGGACGGGCGTGTCCACTTCTGGAGCAGAGACTCCCTGGGTCCTGCTCCCTGGTGAGCTTGGCGGGGGTCCTCGAGGTCACTTTCGAGGGTGAATATGAAGTTAGAGAGAGAGAGAGAGAGAGAGGGGGTGGGGGGTAAATTTGAGAACTGCCCCTTCTTGTGTAACTCTGCAGACTTAGGCAAATTATTTTATTTCTCTGAACCTCAGATTCTTCAGTAACACTTTTCTTAAAATACCAGCCCCCCAGGAGGAGTGTGAGGAAGACATGGAATGATGCGTGTGAAGAAGTGAGTGCAGTGTTTGTCAGGAGATGGTTCCACCATTCTCCTTCCTGATCCCACAGGAAAGAAGGGAATCCTGGTGATAATAACGCAGTGCACTTTGTAGTCATGTAGACATTACAAAGGAAATGTGTCACTTTCATAGTTCTTAAACTAGAGTTTGAAAATAACTTTAAAATTACCTTGCTTTTGTTTGTATCTTTTTTTTAAACTGAGGTCAAGTGACCTTATGCAAAGTATCCACAGTCACCCAACTAGGTAATGGCGAGATAATAATTCAAACAAGGGTGATATTTTGTTCCTAAATATGCTTTTTTGGATATCTTATCTTTATTAAGTTTGTCTTAAAGTAATAGCACTTTATAATCACAAACCAATGCAAGATTTTCTCATCTAATTCCTACAAAAATATCTAGGTAGGTAGCATTATTTTCCCCATTAAGAAATCACAATGGAGGTTCAGAGAAGTTAGGTAATATCTACAAGTCTGCAAATTATGAAGTACCCTCTGAGAACTGCTTTATGTGTATTCCATGAAATTTGACATCGTGTGTTTTATTATGAGTTTGTTCAAAATATTTTCTAGTTTTGCTTGTGATTTGTTTGACCCAAGAAAATGTGGTTTTGTGTATTAAGTGTATTAAAAATGTGCCTTTTAAATTTCTGAATATTTGGAGATTTAATGGATCTGAACTGTCCAATATGATATTCATTGGTCAGTTGTGGATATTTAATTTATTTAAATGAATTTAAATTAAAATACAGGGCCTCCCAGGTGGCGCAGTGGTTGAGTGCTGAGTTGCCCTCTGCAGCGCCGGTTCGATCCCCGGCTGCTCCCCGGCCGCAGGAGGAGGGTCCCACATGGCGCACAGACCCCTCCTGCTGCCCACTGCTCCCCTCAGCAGTGTACTTTGGTCCTTCTGCCTGCTCTGCTCCCTGCCCTGGCTCTGATGAATTCTCTCACCCTCCTGCGCTTCTGACTGTACCCAGTGCTTGTATAAATAAATAAATAAATCTTTAAAACAAACAAACAAAAAAGAGCAATTATAAAAAAAAAAAAAGACTGAAGTGTCTTTTAGAAAAAAAAAATAAAATTCAGTGGCTAAGGCATTCTAGCCAAATTTTAATTGCTTGAAAGTCATATATGGATAATGGGTACCATATTTGGGTGGTACAGATATAGAACCTTTTCATCATTACAGAAAATTCTATTATAATATTTTGTTAATGATTTCTAATCTAATACTGTTACAGCCTAAGAACATGCTTTGTTTGTATGATTTTGACTTTTGACATTTATTGAGACTTGTTTCATGTCTCAGAGTATAGTCTACCTTGGTGAATTATTCAAGTGCACATGAGAAGATTATACAATTCTTTTCGGTTCTTGGGTGTAGTGTTCTATAACTTTCAACTAAGTTGATTTATATCTCCGATGTCTTTGTTTAATTTTTGTCTTGTTATCATCTGCTGAGATATAGGTGCTAAAATCTGCAACAATAATTTGGATCTGTCTATACTTTTTATTAGTTCATAACAGAACTAGTAATATGACAGCTTTAAAATTTTTAAGATTTCTTGATGACTTAACCCTTTTATCATTATGAAATGCCTATCTTGGTAATACTCTTTGAAGTCGTCTTCTATTATAAAAAATGCGGTAATGGACGATGTGTTATGATTAGTATTTCAATGCTGTGTATTTTCCATTCTTTCATTTTCAATTTTCCTGTTGTCTTTTTTTTTTAAGATTTATTTATTTATGCACACAAGAACTGGGGTGTAGACCAGAGGTGTGGGGGGGTGAGGGGTGGTGAGAGGATTCACCAGAGAGAGTGGGGAGCAGAACAGGAAGATCTACTGAAATATACTGCTGAGGGGAGAAGTGGGCAAGACAAGGAGAGGTCTGCTGTGCCATGTGGGTTTCGCCCTGGCTGGCTGAGGGTAGAACTCATGCTGCAGTGGTTGGGGAGAGCTCCATAGTGCGTGTATTTAACCCCTGCGCCACCAGGGAGGCCCCCTTTTCTGTTGTCGCTATGTTTAAAGAGTGTTACTTGTCAAAACATCTACTTTGATGTTGCATTCTTTAGCCAGTCTGAGTCTGCATCTTTTAATTTCTTTTTTTAGTTATTATTTAGTTACTAATAAGTATATGTGGGTTTTAAACTACAATGCTGATATTAGATTTTAATTGTTGCATTTGCTCTTTCTTTGTTCCTCCCTTTTTATTGTTAATTAAGTATTTTTAGGTCTTTACTTTTATTTTCATTTTCTATGTTAGGTATTATCTTTAGTTATATCATTTTATGTTATGTTCTTAGTGGTTGATTTAAAGATTACATTATATATCTCTAACTTGTCATATGTATATAATAACAAAATTCTGCTACTTTACAATGTAAGGATATTAAAATAGCATATTTTAATGATCACTCTCTCTTCCCCTGTGCTCTGTCTTGCCACACATTTTTTTATTTCTAAATATGGTACAACCTAACATTACGTTGTTACTGTTTTTACCTTATAAGATTAATAGTCTTTAAAATGTATGTATTTGTGTGTGTATGTGTTTGTTACTTATATCTACTGATATGTCTTTTCTCTTTCCAGTGTTCTTCACACCTTCCCAAATAACTGGGTCTCTACTTGGTATTTTTCTTTTTGAACTAAACATTTTAGTGTTCCTTTAGTATTCCTTGAACTAATACATTTTAGTATTCCTTATCGAAGTCTATTTAAGACAATTTCTTTCACCTTTTCCTTGGGGAAATATCTTTATTTTTGAAAGATAATTTAACTAGTTCTAGAATTCTAGACTAATAATGTTTTTCTGTTTAACACTTTAAAGTTGTCATGGCTGTGTCTTCTGGTCTCTATTGATTCCAATGAGGAGATATAATTTCTGTTGTTTTTCTCCTTTCTGGAATGTGTTTTGTTTTCTCTTGTGGCTTTTAAGATTTTTCTTTTCATGTTTGATTTTAAGCAGTTAGACGGTGATGTATAATTTTGGTATTTCTTTGTATTCTTCTTTAGGTTTCTGAGTCTATTGAATCTTGGGTCAATGGCTTTCATATGTTCTGGGCCATTAAAGTATTTCTCCTGGAAATCAAGTTATGTATGTATTAGCATGTTTATCCTGAACGCAAATATGTTTTAAAATCACATTGTCTGTTTTCAATGACACTGATTCCTTCTTCTGCTGTATACAACATAATAAACTCATTGACAGTATTATTTATCTGTAATATATCTTTCATTTCTAGCATTTGCATTTGACTCTGAAATTATCCAAACATGTTCACTTATTCTATTTCTTTCATCTTAAATATTTATAAGCATTATTTTAAAGTGTCTGCCTTATAATTCCAACAACAATTTTATTCTGTAGGGAAGGTTTCATTTACTGTTTTCTCTTTGAGGACATATTAGTTTTCTTACTTTTTCTATGTGTTTTATAATTTGATTTTGATAAAGATTAAATTCAGACATCATCAATTATAAAGAAATAGTAGCGTCTGAAGAAAACAGCAATCATCTCTAGAGAAAGGGCTGACTTTTGTTATCTGGCTCACCATTAGTGAGACGATTTGAGACAATCTAGTCAGTAGTGGAGCTAGGCCTGTAAGGTTTTGTGGCTTTAGTTATTTAGTTCATTATAGGTTTCATGTTACATGGTAGAGGAGTCACAACTTCCTGTAGGGGAAGAGAGGAAGTTTCTCCCTACCCCTTTGGGTTCTTTTAGACTGACTGAACAACAAAGTAATGTCAGATACATCAATAGGACAAAAAAAAAACAAAATTGAGTTACATACATATGGAGAATTTTTTTAAAAGATTTATTATTTATTTATACAAGTACTGGGTACAGTCAGAAGCGCGGGAGGGTGAGAGAATTCACCAGAGCCAGAGGAGAGAGCAGAGCAGGCAGAAGGACCGAAGTACACTGCTGAGGGGAGCAGCGGGCGGCAGGAGAGGTCTGCGCGCCATGTGGGACCCTCGCCCTGCGGCCGGTAATCGAACTGGTGCTGCAGAGGCTGCGGGCAGCTTAGCAACCCAGCACTCAGCCTCTGAGCCACTGGGGAGGCCCACATATGGAGAATTTAAGTGGATGTGAATTCCAGGGTCAGTGGGGGCAAATGAGGGTCTATGTCCTTAGCTAAGGAATAAGATAGAGGCCAGGGCCTTCAAGGAGAGAGGAAGGGAACTCACATTATGAGGACTGGGTGACTCATATGACAAAGACCAGATTTTTGAATTAGATGTTTGCCCTGCCTTGTAGATAGGTTTCTACCATTGAAGGGTTCTTTCTGGTAAAAAGCCTAATTCTGAGTAATAGTCTCAATTTTCATTTTTCAAGATAGTTAAGGGAGTGGTAAAGGTTTCTGCTATGAGAACCTGCAGGGTCTTTATTAACCTTAGTTTGAAATAATCCACATGCCAAATTGACACATCTCCATCAAGCCTCTTCTAAAACACTTACAGAGGCCTATCCTCCACTTCCCTTTAGCAGGAACTGGGATGTGAACACCTGGGAGTATTTAATCACTTCTTTTTTTTTTTTTCAAGATTCATTTATTTATGCATACAAGAACTGGGGTACAGGTCAGAGTTGTGGGGGGTGTGAGGATTCACCAGAGACAGAGCCGGGCACAGAACAGGCAGACTGACTGAAATGCATTGCTGAGGGGAACAGCAGGCGAGTCAGGAGAGGTCTGCTGTGCGTTGTAGGTTGCTCCCTGGCTCCGGATCAAACTCATGCTGCAGTGGCTGTGGGCAGCGTCATAGGTTACGTCTTCACCCCTGCGCCACCAGGGAGGCCAATCACTTCTTTCATACCTTCAATTTTAACAAGATCTGTTTGCTTTTGCTTTATTCCTCTGTGGTAGTAGTCTCTTGAAAAGGGTTCACAT
Organism: Talpa europaea; assembly: GCF_964194135.1. Lineage (NCBI taxonomy): Eukaryota > Metazoa > Chordata > Mammalia > Eulipotyphla > Talpidae > Talpa > Talpa europaea. The sequence continues at coordinate 120,121,775 of NC_140068.1, read as the reverse complement.
AGACTTTTTCTAAGATATCTAGATTCCCGCTCCCCCATATATGTTATCTTGATATGTAGAACTAGGATCAATTGAGATCCTCAACTGAAACTGTTACTACTTCTTCAAGAATGATTACCTAGATTTACTAAATTTAGGATATTTCCAGAAACAACCTTTTTTTTTTTTTTTTCCTTTTTAAAATCAGAGGAACCTACCTTAAGGCAGGGCAAACATCCAGAGGGAAGATTTTGTCATATGAAGTTGTTCCCTCCTCGTCATGTGAAATGACCTCCAACCACCTTATACTTTAGATCCCTTCACACAGAATATAAACCCCAGACTTGCATCATTTATTTTAGAATTTATAATGTAAATTCTCCATATATCTGTTATTAAATTTGCTATTTTCTCCTACTTATCTGTTTGATATAAATGTATTTGTCTAGTGTCAGAAGAACCCAGGGGGGTGGGGAAAAATTCCCCCCTGTATCCTAACACAGGTATCCACGCTCCTGCCCTCTACCAACTGTACATGGTCCCTTCCTAGTACTCACTGCAAGGTCTGGGGTTTCTCTCCATATCCCTGTTCTGCCCTTAGTCTTCAGGAGGTCTTTTGTAGTTGTGTTTGGGGTGAGCTGTCTACCTCAACTTCCTGGTCCTTCCCTCAGTGGGGAGAAGAACCTAACCCAGGGTAAGGCCCATGTGTATCTCTGGGATGACTCTGAGTTCTCCTGGAATCACTCTCAGTTTTCCTTAGACTCCCATCTGTACCTGGGGGCAGAGAGTAGATGTTTTTCTCAGTTCTGCAGCTCCTCACCCAGACGTACATGCTGCTCATCAGCAGCACCATGATGTGGATGTTCGGGACTTCCCCTAGTTCTTCCTCTCTGACTTCAGCAGGATTTCCATGCCTGAGTTCAGGGTCTCTCAGATTTCTCCCTGCCCCCTCAAGCTGTCCTGTGAAGGTCCATGGAAAAGGGCCAAAGGACAGGTGCAGGCCCCTGTGTCGAGCTCTTGGGGATTCTAAACCCTTTAAAATTGCGTTAAAGGCTCAGCTGCTTTTTCTTTTCAGCTTCCTTTTCCATTGGATTTGCTGCCCAGGATAAAAGCAGCTCTCCTAGGAGGTTGTTGTCACTTTTTGGATTCGGTTCATTAGGCTTTTTTACAACCTGAATTCTCTTTGGGCTTAAAAAAAACATGATTTTTGTAGATTATCTGGGTTGCTCTTCTTAAGGTAGGAGCAGTGTTCTCTTGTGGATGTGAAATATCTTTTTATCATGTTTTATGTTGAAATGGTTACAAGTGAACCCTAATTGACTTTTTAATGCATTCTCTTGAAATTCTCGTCATCACCATTAAAAACAGTTTTGCAATAACACCTTGAAACCATTTTTTCACAGCCTATTCAAACACTTGCAAGGCTAAATTTATATTTAAAGACTTCAGTAGTTTTTCCTTTTCCTTTGTTGACAAATGATATGTTAAATTTTAGCTTACAATAATGCAATCAGAGTTCAAAAACTATATTTTACGTATCAAGTATTTGAAAGTAACAATGAAACTCTAATTTACAGAACATGAATACAGTCATCTGAGAAGCTTGCTAGATTGCCAGTAAGAGCACATGGGCCACAGAGCAACATTTATCCAATATATGTGAAAGAGATTTGGAGTTATATTGTGTGGGCCCATACCTGAAAGATGTCCTGACCACCTTCACCCCGACAACTTGCACCTTGGGCTGTGAGCCCTGCTCTTCGAGCATTTGGAATACAAACTTGTGGGTGCATGGGTCTCCTTGTCCATGATGGGCAGTGGCATGCTTTGCAGCTGGCTGCCGATGTAGTTGGAACTATTCTGAAAGTCATCGAGAGAATGTTAGGCCCCCTTTAGACCTCATCATGCTTGGGTCACCCTTCAAGGAGTCCTGGAAAGAACTTGTGTTTCTACCACTTCTGACTTCCTTAACTGTGCAGGGGGCTAAGGGAACCAGTACTTCTCCATCTTGTTAAACCATCAGCGCACACCACTTGAGAAGCTCAGAGACAGAGCTTAATGTCCCACTGCTTCCAGGTCACTTAGCTTCCATCTCTACTTTTACTCAATCTTGTGTTCTGAGCTCTGTTTCCAGTTATCAAGTTGCCAGATAAAATGCATATAAAAATTTTTAGATCAACAATGCATGTGAAATCTTACTATAAGCATGTCTCAAGTAGTGTACTAGACATATACTAAAACCACTATGCATTCTTTATATGACATTCTTTTTCGTTCTAGCATTCAACTAGCCTAGAGTTAATCAAACCTGATAATTTAGACTATTCAAAGATTTTTATTCTTATTTTTATTTTTTTAATCGTAGATTCCTGTATTTTTATTCATTAAATTTGGACACTCTTCTCGCTAGGATAGAGATAGTAATAAGGTAAACCCCTGACTATTTTAGTCCTTGATGAGTGATGTTGAGTTAGCCAGCACATTCAAACTTTTGTATCCTTCAAACTTTTTGTATCCAGTGGACTTCTCAGTCTACTGACAGGGTTGGGTGAGACTCAAGGAGATAATAAATGTAAATGATGTTGGTGTAAAATAAGTTGCTCTACAGAGGTAAAAGTCAGCATGATGATTACAGAAAATGACAGAATCTAATTAATGTGCCTGGGTCTTTAAACAGTCCTTTTGCACTGCTTTCCTTTTAGGCAGTTTAGCTGTCATTGGGGGAGGCAGAAGAGTGTCCTGGGGGATTTCTAAACCTGAGTCCTCGATTTGAATCATGACTGCCACTTAATGTGGTGGGACACTGTCCAAACTATTTGCCATTTCTGTACCTCAGCCTCTCTCTTTGTGAAATTGAGGCACTGTTAGCACAGCTGGCACTCAGCATAGCACCTGCAGGTATCCAGTTCTCAACGCCCTAGCAGATCACTACTGTTTCACTAATAGGCAACTCTGTGTTCCTTCCATCACATCAAAGAGGAGATTGCCTCCTGGACCTTTTTATAAACATTTCCTTAAGATATCACTGGATGTGCTGTGAAAAAGTTTCTATCATCAGAAGTTTGGAAAATGTTGCATATCACATGCTCTTTTGAAGCTTTACAGCACATATTTGCATATCAAAGCTTCTATATGCTCCATTATAAACAACTTCTACTTATTTACCCAGAATTTCTTAAACTCATTTATACATGAAACACCATTCTTTTTTTTTTTTTGTTAAATAATAAATTTTATTTTTATATTCCCCATACAATTGCAACCCCCCCTTTCTGATCCCAATCCCTCCCCTCCCGCCCCCCACCCCCTCAAAAGTGTCTCTGTTTCATAGTTTTTTGTTGATTCTGATTTTCACTTTCTTATAGTTATTCATTTTCCTGGTCCCTTATTTAAGTTTTCTAGATTCCTGCTATGAGTGAGACCATCCGGTATTTTTCTTTTTCTTTTTGGCTTATTTCGCTGAGCATGATCCCTTCCAGCGCCATCCATGTTGCTGCAAATTGCATGTGCTTATCTTTTTTGAATGCTGAGTAATATTCCATGATGTATATGGACCACATCTTCTTGATCCAGTCATCTATTTTTGGGCATTTGGGTTGTTTCCAAAGCTTAGCTATTGTAAACAGTGCTGCTATAAACATAGGGGTGCAGGTGTTCTTTGGAATTGATGTTTCTGTGTCCTTTGGGTAGATACCTAGGAGTGGAATTGCTGGATCATATGGAAGCTCTATGTTTAGTAGGTCCAGAAATCTCCACACAGCTCTCCATAGTGGTTGGACCAGTTTGCACTCCCACCAGCAGTGCAGAAGAGTTCCTTTTTCTCCACACCCTCGCCAACATTTGTTGTTGCTAGTTTTTTTAATATGTGCCATTCTCACTGGTGTAAGATGGTATCTCATGGTAGTTTTGATTTGCATTTCCCTGATTACAAGTGATGTTGAACAATTTTTCATATGCCTGTTGGCCATTTGCATTTCCTCTTCAGAGAAGTTTCTTTTTAGCTCTTCTGCCCATTTTTTAACTGGATTATTTTCTTTGTTGTTGTTGAGTCTCATCAGCTCTTTGCAGATTTTTGTGATCAGTCCTTTATCATTAGTGTTGGGTGCAAAAATGTTCTCCCAGTTGGTGGGGTTTCTCTTTGTTTTTGTTATTGTCTCTTTTGCTGTGCAGAAGCTCTTTAATTTGATGTAGTCCCAGCTGTTTATCTTTGCCTTCACTATCACTGCTTTGGGTGATGTGTCTGTAAAGATGTCTTTGATGTGCAAATTACGTAGTGTTTCGCCTATATTTCCTTCTATATATTTTATGGTTTCAGGTCCTATGTCTAGTTCTTTAATCCATTTTGAGTTGATTTTCATGTATGGTGTGAGGTAGTGGTCAAGCTTCATTCTTTTGCATGTAGCGACCCAGTTTTCCCAGCACCACTTATTGAACAAACTTTCTTTGCTCCAATGCATAGTCTTTGCTCCTTTGTCAAAGATTAGTTGACCATAAATCTGTGGGTTTATTTCTGGATTTTCTTTTTTTTTCTTTTTTTTTTTTTTTTACATTTCAGATAATTTGTTTATTAGTTTTCCCAGAAATGGGTGTTTTCAGCATTTATATCTTTCCTCAAGGCATCTTTTTGATATCTCTATTTTATTTTTTTATTTATTTATTTTTTTAATAATAAATTTTATTGTTATATTCCCCATACAATTGCAGCCCCCCCATTCTGACCCCAATCCCTCCCCTCCCGCCCCCGCCCCCCTAAAAGTGTCTCTGGTTCATAGTTTTTTGTTGATTCTGATTTTCACTTTCTTATAGTTATTCATTTTCCTGGTCCCTTATTTAAGTTTTCTAGATTCCTGCTATGAGTGAGACCATCCGGTATTTTTCTTTTTCTTTTTGGCTTATTTCGCTGAGCATGATCCCTTCCAGCGCCATCCATGTTGCTGCAAATTGCATGTGCTTATCTTTTTTGAATGCTGAGTAATATTCCATGGTGTATATGGACCACATCTTCTTGATCCAGTCATCTATTTTTGGGCATTTGGGTTGTTTCCAAAGCTTAGCTATTGTAAACAGTGCTGCTATAAACATAGGGGTGCAGGTGTTCTTTGGAATTGATGTTTCTGTGTCCTTTGGGTAGATACCTAGGAGTGGAATTGCTGGATCATATGGAAGCTCTATGTTTAGTAGGTCCAGAAATCTCCACACAGCTCTCCATAGTGGTTGGACCAGTTTGCACTCCCACCAACAGTGCAGAAGAGTTCCTTTTTCTCCACACCCTCGCCAACATTTGTTGTTGCTAGTTTTTTTAATATGTGCCATTCTCACTGGTGTAAGATGGTATCTCATGGTAGTTTTGATTTGCATTTCCCTGATGGCAAGTGATGTTGAACATTTTTTCATATGCCTGTTGGCCATTTGCATTTCCTCTTCAGAGAAGTTTCTTTTTAGCTCTTCTGCCCATTTTTTGACTGGATTATTTTCTTTGTTGTTGTTGAGTCTCATCAGCTCTTTGCAGATTTTTGTGATCAGTCCTTTATCATTAGTGTTGGGTGCAAAAATGTTCTCCCAGTTGGTGGGGTTTCTCTTTGTTTTTGTTATTGTCTCTTTTGCTGTGCAGAAGCTCTTTAATTTGATGTAGTCCCAGCTGTTTATCTTTGCCTTCACTATCACTGCTTTGGGTGATGTGTTTGTAAAGATGTCTTTGATGTGAAACACCATTCTTTATGACCCATCTATTAATATTCTGTGTAAGTATTTTCATCTGTCATCATTCCTATTAAGTCCTTTTAAGGCAAGAGAGAAAGTCAAGAGGTACTATTGTACAGATAATCCAACACTATATAAAAGGGGGATATCATTTACTATTGCAAAATTAATCAAGAGAGGAAGTACAAATAGTGATAAAAAGCTACTGGTGTCAGGAAATATTTCTCAAATAAGCTCACAAAGCAAGAGTGACATAAATACATTATCTGTAGGTAGCATAGAATATATCCAAAATACTGAAACCGGTCAGGGGAGAGCACAAGACAGGCTGCTGTTTTTCATTGTTTGATTAACTGTAGGCTAGTTGAATACTAGAACAAAAAAGAGTGTCAGATAAAAAATGAATAGTGTTTTTAGTATACCTCTAGTACACTACTTGAGACATGAGAATTCATGTCTACTTGAGAATTCCTTATAAAACCTGATTTTAAAAAAATGTTAATATACTAGCTGGATAAAAATTGCAAATACAAAAAAAAAAAAAAAACCTTTGAATACGGAAAAGTGTTCAGACTAGGTGAACACTAGATTCAACCAACCCTAGAACCATTGAAAAAGGAATATCTGGGGACATTCCTTTACCCTCCAAACCTCCAGAATTCTAATAGCAAACGGAGCAGTGGTGAATCGCTGCTAGCCAGCTGGAACTTCATGCACTGCTTTTACTTGCTCCCTTTCTATTTTGTGTTTGACTTAATAGTCTTCTGCCCCTTTTCCCTTCTCACATTTCACGCCACCCTGCAATTCTTCATTGCAGTGTAAGATTAAAAAGAAATTAGTAAGCCCAAGGCAACTGGCTGATCATTGAATTCAACTACTGTGCCATCTAGACAATATTATGACTACTTTTCCTCCCAGCAACACCACATATGCCTGCTCTTTTATGGCATTTTTTAGCAAAAAGTTCCTGAAAATCACCAGTAATCCTAAGATAACAAGAATTTCAAGATTCAATAAGCTTTCAAAATGGGATCCAGATGTATTCTTTAAGCCCTTTTAAATCACAAAGCAAGGCAAGGTGGCCTGACTGACTGATTAAATGATTATTTCTGCCTGGATTTAATTTTTGGCTCTTTTGGGAATTCATCTGTGGTCTAGAGTAAAGCATTAGTCTTTTACTCAGAAATCTGAATTTGGCTTCTCTAAGGTTTACATGTGTAGCACTCATTAGAGATGAATTCTTGTCTATTAAAACTCAGCTCAGAAATCACCTCATTTCTGAACCCAATTTTCTCCTCTCCTTCCTCAGACACTTTTACACAAAATTGCTCTTAAGTTCACATACACACCTTTGTGCCTACACCTCCTAGGTTGAACTACAATCTGTGTCACAGTCTATACCCATTCTACTTACTACAGGGTTCATTTTTAGACGCACAAAGGGTGTGTATAATCCTCTTCCTTTGCATATGGGCAGGACTTGCGCTTAAGGAGGGTTATTGTCACATGGATCAGGTTACTTTATATGACAAAGATGAGGGAATAATATGTTCTATAAGATTTTCAGAGCAGGTGGCAGGGACACTGCGCTACAGGGGTTCTTGATTTTGGTCCACTGTGATTGATTTTGAACTTCTGATCTCCAGAACAATAAAATAACAACAAAATAACAGATTTGTGTTATTTTAAGCCACTGGCTGTGTGGTAATTTATTTCCATAGCAATAGAGATTTCAACCCCTGCCCCATTCTACATGATTTTGGTGACTATTAATCATGTACTTTTCCACTCTTTCTTCTTCTTCAAAGAAAAGACATAACCCACATTTTCTAGACCAAGATCAGAATGGAAGACAGTTGGATCAAAATAATGCCAGTGCATCCCCCAGGATATCGTAAATGAATTTCAACACTTGAGACCCCTGTATGTCTATCCTTCCCAATGTTGACTGGTTACCTCTGAGCCAGTTAGAATGCTAGTAAATTCCATTTGGTGTGGGCTTGGGGGTTTAAACCAGTCAAATGCAATTTCTTTTGCCTACAATCAAAATACCCTACCAGCTATCATTTAGTGAGAACTTATTTTCTTCTCCCCCAAATATTCTCTTCAGTTTGACTTTGCATTTGAGGTATTATGCTTTGTCTGTAATTAGGTTTTAACTCTATGATAACTCTTTATATTTCAACTCTTTACAACAACTCTTGCAATAATTCTAGAATTATTTATTTTTTAGTACCATTTCACTGAAGGGAAACAGACACAAAGTGTTAATGTGCCCAATGTCACATGGCTATTTTGTGGATCTTGTTCTTACAAGTCCACACACCCAGTGACCAAGTTATATTGTTTTCAGATAGGTGATGTCTGCCAAATAAAGATGGAAGAGGCATTTCTCACAGAGGGAAGGAAGACCCCAAAGTTAAGGGCAAGGAGGAGGCTATGCATATATCCGTTACAGAGATAAAAGCTAAAGGAGGAGAGTATTTTCAGAGGGGAGGAAAATTGCTGACTAGAGGAACTAATCAATCAACCAGTGTTGGTTGTTCCTTCCAATTACTGTGTTTTGTGCTGTGATGTTTGGACAAAATATCAAGCGAAAGAATTAAGAGAACAAAAGACATGGTTCCTGTTCCCGTGGTCTTAGTAATCTAGCTCTGATGATAAGATCAGTGACCAATGGGCTCTTTGGAGGATTACAAGAGATAATACAAGGAAATCTCTTAGTAAGGTGTTTGGAAGTAATGAGGCTAAGTAAATAATTAGTCTAATTCCAGTTTTTTTTTTTTAAGATTTATTTATTTACTTACTTAGTTATACAAGCACTGGGTACAGTCAGAAGCGCGGGAGGGTGAGAGAATTCACCAGAGCCAGAGCGGGGAGCAGAGCAGGCAGAAGGACCAAAGTACACTGCTGAGGGGAGCAGCGGGCGGCAGAAGAGGTGTACGCGCCATGCAGGACCCTCCTCTGGTGGCCGGGGAGCAGCCGGGGATCGAACCAGCGCTGCAGAGGCTGCGGGCAGCTTTGCAACCCAGCGCTCAACCGCTGCGCCACCGGGGAGGCCCCTAATTCCAGTTTTGATCAGCCCTTCATCAGGGATAAATTCTTTGCTTAGACATGGTAATGCCTCCACCTGAGATTTACCTTCCTCCTCTGGCTTCCAGCACTAGTGCGTTTCCTGTACACCTGTCTGAAGGTAATCTTACTTTCCTCCTCCTTCATTTTCTTGGAGGGCTTTCACTTTGGGTTCCAACATATCACCAGTAATGCTTGTTGGATAATGTGGCAGGATGGAGTTTTCTCCTCCTACCTCATCCTCATTCCCTGGTCAGAAGTCCATTTTTGATGAGAAGGAACAACTATGGGCATAATAATGCATGAGCTGTATATTTAACAATATTAGCCTATGAAAGGTTGACTATTCTCAGTGTTTCCTTTTGAGGTTGGATTATTTCAACCTAATGTCCTCCAGATGGAAGGAAGGGTCTAAAACCCTCCCCTCCAGGATCATCTAGGAAAAGTCATTAGTCTGGGGCAGGAGCCTAAGGGAGGAGATGAGGTCTGGGGAAGGCACAGAGATAGAAAAATCAGAAGAGATACAGGGGAGAACTGACAGTGGATTAGGATGTGAACCAAGAAGTAATGAGAGAGGAGCCAGTACATTTCTTCATTACTTTAATGGATATTTCTAGCCATTCACTACATTTGAGGAAATGTGTTCATGGGACAATTCTCCTGACTTCAAGGATCTCAAATGACAGTGAAAACATGGACAATGCACTAGTGAATGGTGGAACAACTAGAAAATGTTGGAGAGTAGTAAGTCATAAAACAGAGAGAAAAGAGGGTGATACACTGGAGAGCACCTGGGGGTGAATGAGACAGGGATTCATCCCAGGACACCAACACAACCTTGAGCTGGGACCTTCCATTTAACTAGTATGGCTGTCCTAGACACTGGAATCCAGGTTTAGCTGGGCCTTTATTTAGAATCATATCACTCTCCAATGTGTCCCTTCAGAAAGCATTCTTGGTGCATTGCCTTAACCTCCCCCCTCCTCCAGTGATCCGTTAAGGATCTTATTAAGGTTAAACACCTTGTATGGACCAGTGATGATACTGCAGCTCAAGTCATCATCTGTACTTCTAGACCCTTTTTTTAAAAAGATTTATTTATTCATGCATACAAGAACCGGGGTTCAGGCCAGATGTGCGGGAGGGTGAGAGGATTCACCAGAGACAGAGCAGGGGACAGAATAGGTGGACTGACGAAATACACTGCTGAGGGGAGCAGCGGGCGAGACAGGAGACCTTCATCATGTCAGCGTGTATTAGGAAACAGGTCAGACTGAGAACCTGAAGCTGTGTGGGGCTCCCCCTCCTGTGCACAGCCCTGTCCTTCTGGGAGCTCCATGAGAACCTGGAGAGACCTAAGGGTTCTCGCCCCTTGTCCTCTGCCCCGTGGCCACACGGGGGCGCTGCGGCGCTGTCCTAGACTGGCAGCCAGGGGAGAGGCTGGGTGTGTGTGACTCAGGCTGAGAGGGTGAGCTGGGGCTGAGCATCACTAGGGGAGCGGGTGAGATGCCCTGTGAGCAACCCTGGCACCAGGCTGGGGTGGGGGCAGTGAGGAGAGGAGGCTCTGGAGCTGCCATCTTCTCTCCCCACAGCCTCTCTCTGCAGCCTCTTGATGACAACACCCTGGAGACTGCAAAGCAGATGCTTTTCCCTTCAACTCCCTGTTACTTTCATGAGGCCTATTTTTTTTTTTTTAATTGAAGCAACACTGATTTACAGTACTGTGTGTGATTTAGGGGAATAATTTCACATCTCTTCGATGTGAAATTACCAAAGCAGATACGTTTCTCTTCCACTCCCTGTCCCTTTGCTGAGGGCTGTTTTTCAAATTGCAGTAACATTGATTTACAATTCATGTAGGGAACAGGCTCCCATCTCTTCAGAGGTAGTGACCACACCACCCCTCCACCCCAGTGCCCAGAGTCCTTTTCCAGATCCACTGTGCCCCCCACACTCTGCTCTCACCCTCCCTCCTGGACAGAGAGGCAGGGACCTGCTGTCTGGGTCCCTCAGGCCTCGCTCCTGCCACCTTCTGCAATGACAGTAAAGGTTTGTGGTTCTACTTTCTATTTCCTTGGCATATCCTTTCACCCTTTCACTTTTAAACTACATTTGTTTGTATAGAAAGTCTTTCTAACACACACAGAATACAAATCTCCTTGATATTATCCAATCTGAGAATTGCAGGCTTTTTTTGAATTTTATATAATTCTTACATCATTTTTCATTTTTGCATAGTGTATGCATTTTTATTTTGGTTATATTCACACACAATTCCCACCCCCCTTATTCTGACCCTAATCCCTCTTCTCCTCCCCCCGCCCCCCACTGTAGTGTGTCTCTGGTCTAGAGGTGCTTATTGATTTTGATTTTTACTTTATTGCAATTAGTCTTTTTCCTGGTCTCTTATTTTGGTTTTCTAAATTCCTGCTATGAGTGAGACCATCTGGTATTTTTCTTTTTCTTTCTGGCTTATTTCGCTGAGCATGATCCCTTCTAGCTCTGTCCATGTTGCTGCAAATGGCATGAGTTTATCCTTTCTGATTGCTGAGTAATATTCCGTGGTGTAATGTACCACACCTCCAGTCTTCTTTCCTCATCTCAATCCACGTCTTCCTCCTGTTCCTTAGCTTCTCATCCCTGCTCAGCCCCACATTTCCTTGGGTGGGGCGGTAACCTGGAACCTCTCTTTTCTACGGATAGCACATTGGTCCTGCCCCTAATGAAAACAAATGAAGTTTCCTCAAAATATTCAAAATAGACCTGTCCCATGGTCAAGCATTCCATTCCTTGGTATTTATCCAAAGAATGTAAAATGCTAATTCCGAGGAATATGCGCCTCCTATGGTCACTGCAGCACTGTCTGCCATAACCAAGCAATGGAGACTACCTAAGTGCCCAACGGCAGGTGAGGGGATAAAGAACACAAACCGTATACACAGTGGAATACTACTCAGTCATGAAAAAGAAAAATACTGACTTTGCAACAAGGATAGATATGGATGGGATTATGCTAAGTAAAATAAGTTTGAAGGAGAAAGTTAAATACTGGATGATTTCATTCATATGTGGAATATAAAGAAACAAAACAGGCACAGGTGAAACTAAACCAAAACAAACTCTAGAAATATGACTGTGGAATTGAAGGTATTGAGTGGGGTAAGAGCAGGAAACAAGGTAGGAAGAGGGCCCAGTGAACTATGGTGAAGACTGTGGGTGCCCTTATGGTAGGCGTGATGTGGTAACAAACATCTGAAGAGGGGTGACCCTGGGCCTCTGAACACATACGGTGTGTAAAGCAATGTTACCTCAACTGAGTAGTACAATGAGGGGAAAAAGAAACGAAAAAAGCAAATTGTCTCCTCCAGCAGTCACTGACCTCAGGACTTTGCCTTCGCCTCCTCACTGTCACGCAGGCTTAGGGGCTGGTTTCCCACAAGGTCAGAGGCAGGAGGTGCAGGGACTCCTGGGGCTGCTCAGACCCTGCTGAGTAGAGACACTGCAGAGAGGGCGGCTCTGAGGGGACCAGAGACAGAGGGTCAGAGTAACCCCAGTGCTGAGTGAGGGTCTGGTTCCCAAGGAGAGGGGAGTGTGTGTGTGTGTGTGTGTGTGTGTGTGTGTGTGTAACAAGAATGACAGGATATACAACACAAGATGATGGGAAGACAATTAACATCAAGCCCCAGAATAAATGAATTGAAATCACACACAGAGTAAAGAGTGTGAGAACAACACCTCAGTAAATGCAGTTCTGTGGAGAAGCAGTTTCCAAGCAGGACTGAAAAGGTGTTGGACCTGAAGAGGCTGAGGTTTAGAACTATCTCATGGTTGGCTTGAGGTGTAAGGAGCTGGGCAGGACCCCTGCTCCAGGCCCCTGCTAGGATGTGGTGGTAACTTCACCCCTGACAGCTCCCTCCCCCAGTCGCCAATGTTCCTCTTCAGTCCCCGACGTTCATCTTCTTTGGACTCACCATAGAAAACCCACGGGCCTCAAAATGAGGTTGTTCCATGCGCTTCAGCTACTTTCTCTCTAGACCAGAACTGGAGGGAGCCACACAGGGGGAGGGAGGAATGTGTGTCCCCCACTGGCCTGGCCCAGGGGCAGGATTAGCCCGAGTCACCCCAGTTCCTGAGCTGAGCCTTTGTCCACAGTCCAGGAATGGAGGGGAGATGGAGCAGGGTCTGTTGCGTCGGGCAACACCACACTGATAAAGAAACGGGCGTCGTGGAGCAGGCTACATGATGCAGGATGCTGCGGAAGAGGAAGATCCGGGCCGTTTTTATTGCTAGAATAATCATACAGCGTCAGTTACGTGGGGCAGGAGGACGAGGAGGAAAGGATGGGTGAAATAAGGAACGTCATCTTGGGCTTTGGGGGCACAGGAGTCTGCTGACCAGATAATTCTTATCTGCTTGATGATCACGTGTTGGAATCGAAACCAGACCCCAGACCCTGGACCATGGGCCTAATCTTATCAACAAGGCGGTCCACTGGTCAGCTTCTGGGCTCCCTTGTCCCACCTCGTGATGCATCGCCTTCCAGGGAGATCAAGCTTTCTCTCTGGAAAGATTTGAAAGGCACCTTGTAAGGCTTGACTCCCGTGGCTGAGTGACCCGGCAGCTCTGACCTTGTGCAGGAATGCAGAACTGCAAGTCACACAAATGGCGCCTGAACAGGCTGCTCAAGTTTAGAGGACCCGCCAGGGTCTCCCTCAGCTCTTAGGGGAAGATGTAATGTTAGAGGAGCGAACTGACGTATCTTTCTCATTCTGGGGCTCTCCCGTCTCCCCAGCATAACCCTCCACGTGCAGCAGGGAGAGGATGTCAGGTCAAACCCAGGCTGCTACCCCCACGCCTCTCCCCACTAGTGTTCAGGATGCATCAGCTTGTCCGCATGGCCACGCTGGAGGAGAGCACGGAAAGGTAAGTATCCTTATGATATTTGCTACTGGGATTGGAGGGAAGTTTTTTTTTTTTTTAACAATAAAAGTTCTTTTATTTGGGTTGTTGCTGTAACAAGGCTGTGCAATTAGAAAAACACCTGGGAGAAGGAGAAAGTGTTGAACTGAGTTTTCATAATACAACCAAAAAAAAAAAAAAAGAAAAAAAGTCAACAGTGAAAATAAGAGAAACATTTGCATGAATTATTCAGTTAACCCACGACACCCTGTGAGTTGTCAGATACCATGATCCCAGGGTAACTCATGACTGTGGGGAATGAGACTCAGAAGCTCAGCCCAGGCCGCACATTGGGAGACCCGGGGTTCTGACCACCCAGGACCCCCTGCTGTGGCAGCTGCAGTGAGGAAGGGTCTCTGAGCTGAGGGGGCTGAGGCCTCAGTGTGGTCACATCCACTGGAAACATCCAGAGTGAGGGTTGGGTCCTCTTAGTGATGGCCACCCACTACCTGCCCAGGAGCCCTTCTACTGACAAGTCAAATTAAAAAACATTCCTCCTGATGTTGCTCTGGTGCTGGAGGCAGGTGAGGTGGGAGAGAAAGTGGAGGTGATGCCAGGCCCTGTGAGCCCTCCCTGCCTGGTGTGGGGAGCAGAGAAGGCAGCTGAGGGTCCAGTTTGAGAAAGGCCTGGGGCGCTGTGGGGAGCAGAGACTGGAGAGGGTGAGAGTGTGCGGGGCAGGGAGGAGGCTCCTGCGATCTGACCAGGGCAGGTGTGGTCACCTCCTCCCTGAGCGTCTCCTCTGCCCTCCCTTGCTCACCTTCCTCACCCACCTTGCAGGACAGTCATGGCCTTGGGGTCCCTACTGGACCCCTCCTGGAAGAAGTGACCTGCAGCATCTGCCTGGAGACAGGAGGCCCCTGGGAGCATCTCCTGTGGCCACAGCTTCTGCCAGGCCTGCTCTCAGCTGAGTGACTCTCTGACCCGCCGAGGTCACTGTGTGCTGTCCATGCTGCCAGGAGCCACCACAAGAGGGAACAGCAGGTTCAGTTTTATTCTGGTCAGTTTGTCCTCTGGGAGCAAACTTGCCCAGAGGTCATTTTCCTGCTTTTACATTTAATCTGGATCCCTGCAGCCTGGTGCAAGTGGTGGGGAATGACCATCTTTGCTGAGGCCCGCTTCAGTAGCAAGCCTTGACAGAAGCCATGGGGAGAGAGGCCCATGGCATTCTAGGCCCAAACTCAGCATGTGGACTGTGGGCCTCCCTGAGCTCTGGCAGCGTTGGCCTGGGCTGTGCTGTGGCAGGTGGGAGACCGGCCTGGTGGCCTGTGATAGAGGGGTGCCTGCTCTGGATGCTCAGGTGAGCATCTGGCCCTGCTGAAGCCCACACCCACTGTGATCCCTGATGCTGGGGGGAGAGGGGACCTTACTGCGTGCAGCCTATGGGCCTGTTTGATGCCATCTGAGTGACAGCAGCCTGCACTCCAGGGTGAGACTATCTGACCTCAGGCATCTGGACACACTGGCATGTGTTTCATTTGAGAACACAGTGCCAGAATTGTAATGGACCAAACAGATTCAGGCTCTGACAGGTGTCATTCAAGATATTTTTTGTTTTGTTTGTTTGTTTTAAAAGAGATTTTTATTTTTACTTATGTATGCACACAAGAATGGGGGTTTAGGCCAGAGGTGTCAGGGGTAAGAGGATTCCCCAGAGTCAGAGTAGGGAGCAGAACAGGAGGATCTACTGAAATACATTGCTAAGGGGAGCATCGGGCTAGACAGGAGAGGCCTGCTGTGCCACGTGGATTGGCTCCTGGCCAGGGATCAAACTCATGTTGTAGTGGCTGGCAATAGCTTGATTGTGCTGTGTCTTTAACCCCTGCACCACCAGGGAGCACCCCACTATTCAAGGTTTTTGAGACCATCCAGGCCTCTAAATGGACCAGTCTGATTGGAGCTCCACTGGCACCAACCAAACAGCTGGCATTATAAAGGGGCCAATCAAGCTTGAAAGGTGGCACCCTGAAGAGGATACAAGCCAGAGCAGCAGCCAGCCTGAGCCACTTGTTAGACAGCTCCTGGTCAGATTTGTCGGTACTCCTAGAAGGATCTTTGCCAAGCCCTCTGCAG
Source organism: Talpa europaea (assembly GCF_964194135.1). Lineage (NCBI taxonomy): Eukaryota > Metazoa > Chordata > Mammalia > Eulipotyphla > Talpidae > Talpa > Talpa europaea. The sequence goes on along the minus strand of NC_140068.1, from coordinate 120,105,995 downwards.
AGTGTGAGACCTTTCTAGACACCTTTCTGAGACCTGATGGCTACACCTGCCTCTGTCCCTGGCTCTAACACCGCCTGCAGAGAACATCGTCAGGCTGTCCCTGGGGTTTCTAAAGGGGCTGTTTGCTGGTGGCTTATGCCCAGCCTCTCTAAGGCTGTTTGCTGTTGGTACAATGGCATCTTGATTAAGATGTAAACTGGCATCTCTGGCACCATTGCCTGCTGGACCAGTGCTGACCAGCACTGCTGACCTGTATCCGGCCTCCTCTGAGAGCTGTCCACCACTTCTCATTCTTTGGCACTATCTCCTGGTGCTGTTGCATTTGACAGTGTCCAGTCCAGGGTCTGGTGCTGTTCGCCTGGCCTTTGGACAGCTGTTGCTGGCTGCTGCAGCATCACCTGAGCAGCCCCACCTGGGATCACCTCCTGCTGCCACCGGGAGTTGGATCCTGCTCCACTGCTTACCTGTTGTCACCAGCTCCAGGCTGTCATAGCACAGCTTGTATGAGTAGCCTTTGTTTTGGACCACTGGACACTGAGGACACTGTCTGAGGTAGGACGGATGGCCATTTCTGGGCTTAGACACTCCTTCCTTGTTTGCAGTCTCCCCTTTTTAATAAACCCTGTTGCTTTTACATCCTGAGCCTGAGTGTTGTCTTGCAAGTGTGAATACGTGGATGAGGACCCAGAGACAGTGACTGTTCCCAACATTGCCCTGTTTTAACATAACCTGAGATTGGAACTGGTGACTGTCCCGCTGCAGGGTGTGGTGTCCTGCACCCACCTGACCCCCCCTTCTCTGTTCTGTCTTGAGGAAGTGACAAGTGAAGCTGCAAAAATTCATGCCTCGTCCTGCCTGGTGGCATAAGGGGTTAAGCACAGCACTGTGAAGCTATCCACAGACTCTGAAGCGTAGTTAGATCCCAGGCCAGGGAGCAACCCACATAGTGCAGCAGACCTTGCCTGTCTCACCCACTGTTCCCCTCAGCAGTGGATTTCAGTCAGTCTGCCTGTCCTGCTCCCCACTGCCTCTGGTGAATCCTCTTACCCCCCACACCTCTGCCCTGTATCCCAGTTCTTATAAGCATGAATAAATAAATCTTGGGCCTCCCAGTGGCACAAGGGCTTAAGATGCAACCTATGAAGCTGTCCGCAGTCTCTGCAGCACGAGTTCAATCCCTGGCCATGGAGATACCCACATGGCGCAGCAGACCTCTCCTGACTTGCCCACTGCTCCCCTCAGCAATGTATTTCAGTCACTCTGCCTGTTCTGTTCCCGCTGTCTCTGGTGAACCCTCTCACCCCCACCTCTGGTCTGTACCCCAGTTCTTGTATGCATAAACACATAAATTTAAAAATATTTAAATAAATCTTAAAAACAAAATCCATGCCTGCCAGAGTGTTAGGATTTGAGCTAAAAAGAACTTCAAATCCATTCTTATTTTCTGGATGAGGGTAAATAATGAAAAGAGCATCAGGCCAGTGATGGCAGAACCTAGACACAGCAGGTACCCCGACTCCCTGTCCTTGTTCATGCCCTGACGCCTGAGGGAGGACAGAGGCTGAGGGTTCCGGAGAGGAGCTGGACACTCCCCTCCTCCTGCTCGGCCCTCATGGAAAAAGCAGGAGCCAAATGGTGAGAAAAGTTCAGGCCACGGGAAGCTGTAAGTCTGTCTCCCATGACCAATCCTTGCCCGGGGAGGGCTGTGCGCTAGGAGATGTGACCATAAGGCCGTGAGCCCTGATGACAACATCATCTAGGAGGGGGACCATGGAGCAGAGGGTTCCTTTTTCTCCCCAAACACTTCAAACCGTCTCACTGAAAGGATGTTGATACAGAGGGGAAATGAGGAATCAAGGTTAAAGCAAAAGGATACTTCTGAGTCCGGGGTACTGAGGCGATACAATACATCATTATTGAAGCAACATGGAGGATTTCAGGACAGACGCCCTGTGGACACGCACAGGTGCAAGAGGAAGTTCTGCAGGTGAGGCCTGTGAGCACACGTGTGAGGACCTATGTAGGGTCAGAGACACGTGAAAGAGACAGAGATGTGGGTGAGAGACCCAGGGGAGCCTGACAATGGCAGCTGTTATCTTGATGTGGATTTGACATTGCTCTGTCCTTCCAGACTTGCCTGGCCCCTCCTGCCCCTGTCCCATGGGTCACCAGTAGGTGCCATAGATTGTGGCAGGCTTTTGGGCCTCAGTGGTTCTGCTTTGAGCCAAGCCTGTTTGGCTGGACATTTACCCATGAGGGGACAGGTAGCTTTGGGTGCTTAATTGGGAATTATTTATCTATGTTCTTTCTCTTCTCTTTCCCTATTACACACTAATTCTCTATTGCACACTCATTGTGTTCAAGTTCTTTTCTAACAAAAATGTTATGTGTTAGATTTTGTCTTTAGGCAGCTGATGCAGATCCCATGTAGAGTGTACAGGTTTGAGGGCCCTGGGAACCCCTCATTCAGCCCGCTAACAGGACCAGACTTCATCCTCATGTGCCAGAGTTCCTTTCCCTCCACACCCTTCAACGGGTCATTCTCACAGGTGTGAGGTGGTAACTCATTGTGGTTTTAATTGGCATTTTCCTGACAGCACATGATGATAAACATGTATCCATGTACCTGTTGGCCACATGTGTGTCTTCTTTAGAAAAGTACCTATTTAGCTTCTCTGCCCCTGTTTTGATTGGGTTGTTTCCTTGTTTTGGAGTTCTTTGTAGATCTTGGATAGTAACTCCTTGTTGGATTGATGATGTGCAAATATTTTCTCTGACCCAGTATTGTCTTTTCATTTTAATGATAGTTTCCTTCACTATGTAGAAGCTTTTTAGTCTCATGTGATTCCATTGGGTTTTTGGTTTTTTTTTTGCTTTTGTTTCATTGGAGCACAGAAGACATTATGGGCAGTGAAAATACTCTGATGGACACAGGTCATTGTACATTTGTCCAACAACACCCACAGAATGGACAACACCAGAGTGAACCCAAAGGGAAACCATGAGTTTGGCGACTATGACGTGCCGGTCCATCACTGGTAAACACGTGCCAGTCTGGTCTTAACACGTGATTTGGTCGTGATGTGTGAGGAGTGTTATAAGTTGAGTAATGTAGTGTAATTTACTTTTGAAAGCATATTTCATGCACATACAAGAACATTTAAATAACACTCAAGGACACACATAGGTAAGTCACCCCCCCCAACACCCAGTCAGCTAGGACATCTGCTCAAAGCCAGTTAGTGATTTATCATTTCTCTTCTTTAAAAAAAAAAAAAAAAAATATATATATATATATATATATATATATATATATATATATATCTCCATGCTTCTATCTGGACAACAATGCTTGTTTTCCTGTCAGTACAGGAGTTCAGGACACAGAGTGGGGGAAACATTTGCAAATCATGAATCTGATCAAGGACTGTATCTAGTATTTACAAAATAACGCTTAAAACTCTATGAGCAGAGAGAAATAACACAATTTTAAAAGGGACAAAAACAGTGTTGTAAATGAGTGGTGCCTCATTTGAAAAATGGACAAAAGACTTTAACAGACACGTCACCAAGAAGAGACACAGACAACAAGAAAGAACATGAACAGATGCTCAGCATCACAGGGCACTAGGGAAAGGCAAAGGGAACAACAGTGACGCCATCACACCTGGTAGGGGCTGAAAAATGCAAACCCTGCACAGGTGCTGCCCAGGATGTTGACAACAGGAGCCTCAACACTGCCTGCAGGAATGCTAAAGGGTGCGGTCACTGTGAAAGATCTTTGACAGTTTCTTTGAAAAGCCAAAAACCTGACATACAGCCCAGCGATCACTGCCCCAGCTAGTTACCCAAATAATTTGAAAACATATTTGGGGGCCTCCCTGGAGGCACAAGGGGTTAAGACGCAACCTATGAAGCTGTGTGCAGTTGGGGAGGTGACCCACATGGCGCAGCAGACCTCTCTTGACTCGTCCACTTCTCCCCCAAGCAGTGTATTTCAGTTAGCTGCCTGTTCTGCCCCCCACTCTGTCTCTGGTGAATCCTCTCAACCCCTGCATCCCTGGCCTGTATCCCAGTTCTTGTATGCATAAATAATCTTTAAAAAAATGAAAACTTACATTAAAAAACTCTGCATGCATGTAAATGTTTTTTTACTTTATTTTTTAATTAAGATTTATTTTTTTATATTCCCCATATAATTGCACTCCCCTCATTTTGACCCCAATCCCTCTTCTCCCCTCCCCCCCATAGTGTGTCTCTGGTTTATAGTTGCTTTTTGATTTTGATTTTTACTTTGTATTGTTTAGTCTTTTTCCTGGTCCCTTATTTAGGTTTTCTAAATTCCTGCTATGAGTGAGAACGTCCAGTATTTTTCTTTTTCTTTCTGACTTATTTCGCTGAGCATGATCCCTTCCAGCGCCATCCATGTTGCTGCAAATTGCATGTGTTTATCTTTTTTGATTGCTAAGTAATATTCCATTGTGTCTATATAACACATTTTCTTGATCCAGTCATCTATTTTTGGGCATTTGGGTTGTTTCCATAACTTAACTATTGTAAATAGTGCTGCTATAAACATAGGGGTGCAGGTGCCCTTGAAATTAATGTTTCTGTGTCATTTGGGTCAATACCTAGGAGTAGATTCATGCATGTAAATGTTTATAGCAGCACACCCGTAAGTGTGAGCTGCTCATAGTGACTTCCTTCCAAAGACAACAGCCTCTAAATAAATGGGAAAAAGAGAGGCTTTTCAGGAAGAAATCTGGGAAAGTGTGCCTTAGCCAGGTGTTGAAGGTTAACACCATCAGTGATGGGTCAGGTGGACATAATGAGCACTGCCGTGGTGAGTGGACAATGTCCCTGCGCCCCTGGAGTCTGCTTCCCCAAACCCACAGTCCCAGTTAAAACAAAAAACCTAAATTGAGGGACAATAATCCTGAGCAGTGCTCCTTGACGGAGGCTAAGAGTAGGAAATTTAGGGTGGAGGGGTCACAAGACCTGAAACTGGAGGTGGGGGTAGAAGTGATTAACAGTCATTAAATTAATTATGGAAATGAAAATTGCTGTGGGCCAACTGCTATAGCAAGTATCAGATGCTACAGGAAGTATAAGGAGGTGCAGACCAGAGGCGGGATACAGGGATGGAGCCACTGCAGAGACTCGCTACTCCTGACAAATCAGCCCAGTCACACCATAGAAGTAATTAATTTAACAACAGATGACAATTCCACAAAGGAATGAGCCTTCCCAACTGGAACACGACCTCAGTGCCTTTTCTGCCCCAGGAAGACACAGCTCTGCTCCCAAGGCTCCGCCTGGGGCCTGCAGGCTTCTGCTCACACACCCACTCTCTCCAAGGGCAGCTCCTCCTGCCTGCTGGTGTCTGCACAAGCATCGTCTTCTTTCCTTTTGTGTGTGTGTGTGTGTGTGTGTGTGTGTGCGCCCTCACGCCACTGAGAGGAGGACTCTGGTGAAGCTTTTCTTACAGGTGACCCAAGAACCTCCATCTGTGACCCCAACACCTCTCCCAAACATCACTCCTCACCAGTGTCAATGTTATAAAAACAAGGAAAGTCTGAGGAACTGTCATCCAGGCAAACTGGATGGGATTATGGAGCATCAAATGGACATTAGCAAAAACTGAAATGAAAGTATGGCGTTTAGTTATTATGTCAACATTGCTACATTAGTTGTTAAAAAAAAAAACTGTACTCGTGTAGGATGTTAACAAGGAAATGGTGTGGGAGAAACAAGACGTGTACTGCCTTTGCAACTTTTCTGTAAATCGAACAGTATTCTTTAAATGTTATTTTTTAAAATACTCTCAATATTTAATAGGTTATAGAAGGAAATATTTTCTCTTTTCCAGTTTTCCCAGGTATCACCGTCCAGGGACTGGAGAGAGGGGTTCTGGGAGAAAAGCTGGAAACCACACACCCAGGGCAGGCTCCGGAGTCTCCTCTCCTCTGAGCCCTGCTTCTCTGACTCCTCACAGAGCATCTCACCCCCAGGACGCCGCCCCCCAGGACCCCCAACTCTGCCCACCTCAGCCCCCGCCCCGTCCTGGCGGCTCCACCAGAATCCGGAGCAGCGCGGCAGCGCCCCCGTGTGGCCACAGGGCTGAGCACAGGAGCCCAGAGCTGCCCTTTCTCCTGCTCAGCCAGGCCCTCCCCAGGCTCCCTGGGCCCCCAGCGGCACGACAGGGATCTGCACACAAGGGGGCGCCCAAGTCCAGTGTCAGGTTAGAAGTCCTCAAATTTTCTTGGTCCTATGGCCAAAGGACAAAGCAGGTTTCCAGGTCATAATAGCTGATTCCCAGGTTATGGGCTGATCTCCCAAATACAGAGTTTCCTTTAGTCTTGGATGGATCCTTGGACTGCAGAGTCTCTGTACTTTGTTTCTGCTTCTGCTTCCAGGGGTGAAATCACCTCCACCTGGGAATTAACATTCAATTCTACCCAGGAGCCCAGGTCCTCGCCCAGGAAAAGGACAAGGTTCCAGGAAAACGCCAAGACCCGTGGGCCAACCACCCATCCACGTCTTACAGCAGTGGGGAGCAGGAGTGATCAGAGCCGGGGAGAGACACGAGGAGCTGGTGGTGGTGTGTGGTGGATCATTGGTGAAAGGGCAGCACCTAAGAGAAACAATAACTATAGAAAGATGACCCACGCTGTCAGAAAATAAAGAAATATACATATTTTAAAAATTTTCCATCCCTGAATGAGGGGAGGGTCGAGGAGAGCCCCCAGGGAATGACCAGGAAAATGGGGAGGCTCCTGGAAATGGAGCATAGGATAAAAATGGGGACTAGGGGATGGGGCCCAAAAGGAGTGGTGGGGGCACCAGGGAGGGTGGGGCCAGGAAGGGCAGCATCGGGAACACTGTGAGGGGAAAGTCTGTGTGGGTGACAAGGCTCTGGCTGGGGCTGGGAGAGTCTCTGTCTCCCCTGGTGGGACTGCAGAGGGGCTGGTGCTGTAACTGACCAGGGAATCACTTAAGTTCTGGGCCTTTCCTGTCCGTGCAGGGCTGGTGTGACTCAAACACGCACACTCAGGCTGATGAAGGAGAGAGAGGAGGAGAGGACAGATGGTTAGGAGGAGGCCCCCATTTCCTGAGCCTCAACATCCTCCCCAACTCCCCAATGCTCGGGTGGCAGGGAGATTCCTGGAATCAAGAGGAGGTGATTCAGGGAATCAAGAGGAGAAAGGCCTGCGCTGCTCTGGAGGGCCAGCCCAGGGGGCTGATTCTGGGGCTCCAGGGCCCCACTCCCTGCAGGCGGGTCAGAGTCAGCCCTGCTCACAGCTCCAGGCTGTTGACAGCCCCTCTGTGCCGTGACCCTGCAGACACCGCTCTGGGGATAGTATAAAGAAACAAAACAGCAAAATTAAATGCGAATCTAAAAACGGTAGAACTCATTTTTTAAAATCACATATTTTGAAGGACACTTCTGAGGACGTGGAATCCTTGTCTGACAGCTCATTGCTATCAGGACCTTGACCGTCACGTGAGCTACTCTGGCCTCCACTGTTTCTTGTGAGAAAACAGCCACTGATCACTTTATCGCCTGAATATTTTACTGGTTTGTAACAAATCACTTCCTCCTTTGCACCTAAAACAAAGATCTGGTGTCTCCACAGTCTCTGAGGGGGAGGCAGCAGGAGGGGCCTCACTCAGAGGCTCCAGCTCTGGGTTCCATGAGGCTGTGATGGGGACGAGATGTTGGCGGATCTGAATGGCCATGATCAGCGTGGAAGGACCTGCCTCAGAGCTCCTGCATGTGGCTCCTGGAGAAAACCCTCAGGTCCTTGTCCTGTGGGCGTCCCCTTAGCTGAGGGTCCACCGTGTGCAGGGAGTCACCCCAGAGAGGGACGGGGGGGGGGGGGCGCGGGGAGCCCAGGCGGGAAGTCTCAGCCTCTGTGAGCCTAACTCTGTGACGTGGTGCGTCCCTTCTGCTTCATTCTCCTCACGAGGAAGAGCCAGCAAGTCAGACACACTCATGGGGGGCACTGTCTCCCCTCCTGTGTATCACAGAACTGGTAGAAAATCGAAAGTTGAAAACCAACACAGTAGACCTTCTGGACACTCATTATTTCCATTCTGCCCACATGAAAAATAAGCTGCCTCCCACCCAACGCCCCTAAAAGTGTCTCCCATCACAGAAGCAGCGTGACATCAGCATCTCATCGCGTGACTCTGGACCACGCAGAGGAAGCACCTTGAGAGCATCTGTGCAGTGAAACTGTCTGTGCTCAGCTCCTCGTGGGCTGAGGCAGTTTCCTGCCCCACAAGCCCTCGATGAGGATCCAGTGGAGGACAGACACAGGGCAACTTGTGGACCCATTTTTTAATGTTTTTAAAGCAAATTTATTGAAATATAACTTTTGACCATTGAGTCATTTGTTGAAGGCTCACCTGTCATGTCCTTTTGGTAAGTGCAGAGGAGAGCAATCATCCCATACTCTACCTTGAGAACATCCCCATCACCACAACAACCTTGTTTCCTGGGCCTGTGCCCATGGGCACCACCCCCACTTTACCCTCCCCAGCCCTGGGCAGCCAGAGCCCACTCTCTGCCTCTGGGGATGAGCTTGGGAACTTCTCTCTAAACACATCCCAGGCGACTCTGCTGACAGAGACCTGCAGTGACATTTGGGGTACCCTAACCCAATGCATGCTGGTGCCCAGGAACATACTCCACAGGGTGTTTAGGTCACAGAGAAACACATGACCCCACCCAGGAGGCCCTGCAGCCTGGGGAGTGTGAGGAGAGAAGGGCTGCTGTAGCTGCCTCAGAGGAGGCCAAGGGCAGAGCCAGGGAGCTTCCTTCCTCAGCAGGAAGGGGACATGGGAGCTGGGCCTTGAAAGCCAGATGTGGGCACAGGAACAGCAGTGGCTCAGGGAGCTGATTGAAGGCTGACTACATGACCTCAGCAGTGACTTTCTCCATGTGACCTTGCAGATCCCTCCCCAGCACTCTGTGAACTGGGAAGTGATACTGTCTTGACACCCCTCCCCCACACCCTCTCAGAGACAAGGATATGGAGACTGAGGGGTTATGGCAGTGCCCAGGTCAGAACCCCAGCCACTTGGCTAATGTCTGGGCCTCTGGACCGACACCATCCTCCAAACGGACCAGGGGACCAAGGAGGCAGTGAGCCTGGAGCCCTCACCACCCGCTCCAGATACCACACATTTCTTGCCTGGATTTGACTAAAGACAAAAGCGCAGTAGTAAGTCATCATGTCATCACCCTTTATGGAAACGAATTGAATTCACCAAAGAAAAAGACACACTGTGACTGGTTGCACCAAAAAAGAAAACCCAACTTTATGCTGCCTCCAGGAGACAGGATCAAAATAGTTCTTGGGAAAAACACAAGAAAATGGGACACCCCAAAATGCCATAAAATATAAAATAAACTTCCAGCTAAAAAAGGTAACAAGAGACAGGGATGACCATCATCTGATTCAGGAATCCTACATCAGGAAGACATAACACTCATCAATACACATGCACCAAACAAAGGAGCAGCAAAATACATAAGGCAACTATGAACACATCTGAAAACAGATATTGGCAGCAGCACAGTACTAGTAAAGAAACTCTACACCCCACTTTGATCAAAGACACATCACCTGACAGAAAATCAACAAGGAAAATTTGCTCTAAGAGAGTGTTAGACCCCAAGGGCTAAATAGATATCTACAGGGCACTGCACTCCACAGTCCTCTCAAGTGTACAGGGAACAGTCTCCAGAATAAACCACTTGTTGGGTCACAGAACAAGTGTCAATGAATTCATAATGACTGAGCACACTACCACATGACAATTGGGTTAAGGAGGGAATTAAAGAAGAAAATTAAAAATACCTTGAGACAAATGACAACCTATCAGTGGGCACAGCACAAGCAGCACTAAGAGGGGAATACAGAGCAATTCGGGCCACACCTAGAGTCAAGACAGCTCAAGGAAAGAATCTAACCTTATGCCTAAAAAAGCTAGAAAGAACAAGTGAAACAAAGAGACAGTAGAAGGAAAAACATTAAAGCTGAAATAAATGAAACAGAAATCAAAGGCATCCAAAAATCAATGAAACCACAAACTGGTTCTTGACAAAAAATAAACAAAACAGACAAATATTTTGCTATACTTTCAAGGAGGAAAAAAGGGGAAAAAAATTTAATAAATAGAATAAGATATGAAGGGGAGACGTTATAGCAGACATTTCAGGAATAGAGAGGATAATAAGACAATACTAATTATCTATATGTCAATAGATTGAATAACCTCAAATAACCTAGAAGAAACTGAGGAATTCTTAGAAGTATACAACCTTCTGAGACTGAGTCAGGAAGATTCAGAACAAAGCAACTGCAAGCAAAGACACTGAGACACGAATCAAAATTTTCCCAAAAAATAAAGCCCAGAACCAGACATTTTCAGTACCTTCTACAAAATCTTTAAAGATGAACTAACACCTGACTCCTCATCTCTTCAGAAAAATAGAAGAAACGGGAACACTGCCATCACATCTCATGAGGCCAACATTCCCTTGATACCAAAAGCAGAGAAAGACATCACACACAAGAAAGAAAGCTACAGACCAATATCCCTGATGAACACAGAAGCAAAATTCCTCAACAAGACCTTAGCAAACCCTGATCCAGCCACACGCAGCCCCACTGACATCCTGGAGACAGGACAGGCCCAGGTGGGGTCTGAATCCCTGTGATCGCAGGCCCTGCTGGGACAGGTGCTCCTGAAGGACAGGGAGAAAGGAGCAGAGAGATGACCTTGAGGAGTGACCACAGCAATGCCCACAATGCACTGAGCACCGACTGGACACAGGTCCCATCCCCCTCGGCTCCTCACAGCCTCTCCTGCCCCCTACCTGCACAGACTCAGCACAGCAAATGCATGCAGTTCGGGCTGGTCCTTGTGGCTCCTCCCTATATCTTGTCAAATTTTAAGAATCTTTTCAATTAACCCATCAAAAAAACAATCCAGAAAAAAAAAAGTTTCATGTCTGGGTGTCTATTTTCTGTAGGGAAGTGGACATTATTCCTCAGGAAAACACAGAGTACAGGCAGGAGTGGAGTCAGCCCCGCCTCTGCTGGAGCAGGAAAGTCACCAGGGAGAGACACAGGTCAGGGTGGGGAGGGGCCAGATGGATGGGGTTGGGCCCGTCTCCCCACCTCCTCACGTTATGCTGATAGGAACAGACACATGAGGACGCCCTTTGCAGCAAGAGAAACCAGAGGATCTCTTCTTGAGGGAGCGCTGGTTACATCACTGCTTATACTTTAGAGGGTAGGATCACCCCATCAGGTGCTGTCACTGCAGCACACCCACACCTGAGCTCCATGGTCCCCCGGCAGCGTCCACTGTGCTCCCTTCCCGCTTATTTTCACCCTCCCCACTGCCCCTCTGCCAGCCCCTGCTCTCCATGCAGACTTCAAGGGTCAGTGTGTGTGAGCGTGTGTTGTTAAATAGTCCCCATAATCAACTTTTATTGGTTTCACATAAATAGCTAATAGTTTGCAAACCATGTTTTTCCAATATATTTATGTTAACATGTACAAATGTATTTATTAGACTTTTTGGCAGTGGAGGTAGGGAAAAAGAAAAAAAAAAGTGACACTGACGATGTCAAAGCTAATCTTCAGTGACAGGGTAAACTTTTGGCCATTGTTGCTCTTCTAAGACAGTTACATATTTATAACCTCAAAACATGTCAAAACTGCAGTGCCTCAGTTTACTTTAAAAGAACAATAGTGAAACATATTACTTGGGCATCACATTTTCCTTTCTACATGTATATACATTCACATAATTTTACACTTATTACATAATGGTTTTTAAAAATAAACATTGGCATGTTAAACTAAATAATCCCACATCTGATAAATCATGATAGCATCATTTTTTTAAAATTCCAGTTTACTTATTAGTCAGTAAAATGTAACATTTGGCAATGTCCCCAGAGAATTGGGGGGGCAGATGAAATATGAACCATTCATTTGCATAGTCACTACTAGATTCTGTCAGACTGGCAGTCACATTGCAGCTCCCCCTTGAACAAAGTACTACAAGTGGTCATCCCAGCCCAGCATGGAAGACGGAGCTCACTCCTGACACCAGGCACCACCTGTCACTGTATTTGTGTTCCTTGTATGGCGCTCAGCCTTGGTGCTATTAGCACAATGAATTTTCCTTAATGAATGTGGTGGGTTAAGGCAAAAGGACATAACCTGGTCCCCTCAATCATTTATTTTCTCTCCACCTTTTTAAAAATTATTGATGAGACCATATAAGTTGCAGAGTCACTGGCTGGAAAGACACAGTCACTTCTTAGGTCACCCATGGTGTTTACGCAGGAGGTTGGTTTCTCTTGGTCTCTCCCTCCCTGCTGACCATCCCTCAGGAGGGCCCTCAATGTGGAGTTTCAAATGCTACCATCACTATGTCTCCTGGCTGGGTATAGATTATTTTCCCTCATTAAAAATATTTAATCATTGGGCAATAATCTGCTCAGTCTTTGTAAACTCTCCACTGAATAATTTCTTACTTTTGGGGGGGTCACTCCAGTGCCACAGCAGATTGAGCATATGCTGTGAAGCTGTCTTCAGCCTCTGTAGTGCGGGTTCGATTCCTGGCCAGCCAGGGAGATTCCCCGATGGCGTGGCAGATCTCTCCTGTCGCTCCCGCTGCTCCCCTCAGTTGTCTGCCTGCCTGTTCTGCTCCCTACTCTGTCTCTGCTGAATCCTCTCACCCTCTCACACCTGTGGCTTGTACCCCAGCTATTGTATAAATAAAATATAAATCTTAAAAAATAATAATTTCTTATTTTTTACAACTTCCTGCTGGCTGCTGTGCTTTTTTCTCTCACCTTCCCTTCAAAGGGGGAAGGGTTTTGAATGAGCCTCCAATTCTACCCCACAATGTAAAATATTGTCCACAGTTGTAGTTAGAGAAGAGCTGATGGTCTGTATGATGAGCTGAGTCATTGATAAAAGGCCTTCAGATTTGAGGAGACAGAAATCACTGTCATGAATGGAAATTGTGCAGACATTGACCGAGATGTTCAACCTAAATAAACCAGCTGGTTTAATGGTAAGATGAAAGGGTGGACTCTGAAGAAAGCCATCCACAGGGTGAAGACCATGACTTTCAGGTAAAGAGGATCTTCCAGAGAGGAGGTTCATGGATTCCTTTATCTTTAAGTCTATAAAGAAAGCCTCTGTGAATCCAGTAGATCAGCATGTTAGTGAGAAAGAGGACAGATCATACAGGAACAATGAGTTGAATCCAGCTATTTGAAACTTTCCTATGTTGTCATGTAATTTGCTGCATCCTCTCAGCTCCACAGAAGCAGTGACATGGTGGGGATATATTTTTTTTATATTTTTTATTTAAATTTTATCTTTATATTCCCCATACAATTACAACCCCCTTATTTTGACGCCAAGCCCTCCTTTCCCCACCCCCACCCCCCATAGAGTGTCTCTGGTTCATAGTTGTTTGTTGATTTTGATATTTTCTTTCTTATAGTCATTCTTTTTCCTGGCCCCTTATTTAAGTTTTCTAGATTCCTGCTATGAGTGAGACCATCCGGTATTTTTCTTTTTCTTTCTGGCTTATTTCGCTGAGAAGGATCCCTTCCAGCTCCATGACATGGTGGGAATACTTAATCCATGGTAATGACCTAACAGTAAACATGATTCTCAGTAGACTTGATTCTACAAATATTGTGGGTGGTTCATTAGGAAATGACTATAGACAAAGTAACAACTCATTGTCACAATGAAGAAACACAGGATAAAAGCAGCAAGATTTCTTATAACCAGGAAAATAACAGTTTGTTGGAAGATGTCATACTCTGGCCCAGTGGTTGGATATAGAAATAATATAAAAAATAATTATCTGCAGCATCGAGTACAAGATCCATCTTAGCTCTAGCATAAAGGGGAGGCTGGGGACCCAGTGGTGGTGTAGGTGCAACAAGACACAGTGGGGGACTCAGTCAGCGGGAGTCAGGTTTGTCATCAAATCAGTCTGTTGCCAAACTAGAGAGGGTCCATCCACCTTCAGCACTGCTGGGCCAGGAAGCCTGGGCTGGTCTGCAGCCCTGGTCAGCAGTAGGCGCAGCCTGGGGAGTTCAAGGGTTAGTTTTTAAGTTTGCCTTAATATAGCCCTTAGACTTCTTAGACCATATATAAGTGACATATTTGTCTTTCTCCTTTGGACTTATTTCAATTAGCATAATCCATCCATGTTGCCCAGATGGCATGCATTTATGTTTTTCTGATAAGTAGTATTCTATTATCTATATACCACTTCTTGATTTCTCATCTGTTTTTGGGCATTTAGGTTGTTTCCATCGCTTGGATATTGTAAATAGTGCTGCAGTGATCATGGATGTGCAAGGTGCCCTTCATAGTAGTGTATTTGTGTTCTGTGGGTACATACCTAGGAGTGGGACTGTTGGGCCCTATGGCAGACGCACTTTGAATTTTCTAAGAAACCTTAATTATGTTTTATATGTATATATATAAAATTTCATATATATAGTCATAGATGTATGTCATATATATAATCATTTATTTATATATATATAATATCATTGTTCATTTTTGTACAATGTATGCTTTTATGCTTTCTCCTTTCAGGTGTATTCCCCATGAAATTCCCAGCACCACTTCACCCATGAACCATCACCATGGTCCTTTGTGCTCTTCTCTCCCGTTTTGCTCCTTCTACCTCCCCCTCCCCTGAAAAATGTCTCTGATTTATAGTTGCCTAATTTTGTTTTTCTATTATTACTGGTATTTTTTTCCTGATCCCTTATTTGATTCCATTATATTCCTCCTATAAGTGAAATCCTCTGATATTTTTCTTCATCTCTGGCTTATTTTACAGAACATAATCCCTCTAGCTCCATTCATGTTGAGAATGGCATGAGATTATCTTTTTTCATTGCTGAATGGTATTCCATTGTGTATATACCATATCCTCTTGATCCAGTCATCTATTCTTGAGCATTTGGTTGTTTCCATATCTTACCTATCATAACTAGTGCTGCAATAAACAAAGGGGGAAGGTATTCTTTTGAATTGATGCTTCTGTGCCTTGTGAGTACATTCCTAGGAATGGAGTTGCTGGCTCAAAAGGTAGATGCATTTTTAGTAGTTTGAGGCAACTCCAAACAGTTTTCCATAATGGTTGCACAAGTTTGCATTCCCACCAGCAGAGTAGAAGAGTTTCTTTTCTCCAAAACCTTGGCAATATTTGCTGTTTCCTGTTTTTTAAATATGTGCCATTTTCACTGGTGTAAGTTGGTATCTCATTATGGTTTTGATATGCATTTCCCTGATTTAAGTGATGTCAAACATTTTTCATATACTTGTTGGCCATTTGCATTTCCTCTTTGGAGTAGTCTTTTTTGATCTTTTGACAATTTTTTGACTGGATTGTTTTCTTTTGTTGAGTCATGTGAGCTCTTTGTGATCAGTCCCTTATCAGTTGCATTGTGAGCAAAAATCTTCTCCCAATCAGAAGGGTGTCTCTGGGTTTTGGTTAATGTCTCCTTTGGTGTACAAAAGTTTTAGTTTGATGTAATCCTAGCTATTTATCTTTTCTTTGTTTTCTCTGCTTTGGGGAATGTGTCTTTAAAGGTGTTGCTGAGATGTATTTCTTGTAGTGTTTTGCCTATGTTTTCATCTATCTACTTTATGGTTTCAGGTGTTATGTTGAATTATTTTATCCATTTTGAGTTTGTTTTTTGTGCATGGTATGAGGTATTAGTCTAGCTTCATTTTTTTTTTTTTGCATGTAGCAGTTCAGTTTTCCCAGCATCATTTATTGAATAAACTGTCCTTGTTGCATTGCATATACTTTGCTCCTTTGTCAAAGATTAGGTGCCCATAAATATGTGGGTTTATTTCTGGGTTTTCTATTTGATGCCATTGGTCTGTGTGTCTGCTTTTGTTCCAGTACCATACTGTTTTAATTATTATGGCTTTGTAGTATAATTTGAAATCTGGCAGTATGATGCCTCCATTCTCCTTTTTAGTCAGGAGAGCTTTCATTATTTGCAGAAACCTTGATATTGTTGACATCAAAACCAAGCCAGAGGCCTCCCTGGTGGCGCAGCAGGTTGAGCAGAGCACTGTGAAGCTGTCCACTGCCTCTGCAGCATGGGCTCGAAACCTGGCCAGCTAGGGAGATTCCCACATGGCACAGCAGACCTCTCCTATCTCACCCACTGCTCCGCTCAGCAGTGCTTTCAGTCTGTCTGCCTGTTCTGTGCCCCGCTGTCTCTGGTGAATCGCCTCAGCCTCCCATGCCTCTGACCTGTACCCCACTTCTTGTATAAAAAGGACAAATCTTTAATAAAAAAAGGAGCCTGTCTACATTCTCAAAAACAATGTAGGATTGTTCCATATTCTCCATGTTCTCACCAGCACTTGTTAATATCTGGTCTTTCTAATATAAGGCATTCTTACAGACATGAAGTGATTTGTCACTGTGTTTTAAATCAGGGGATCATGAACAGATCAAAAAGGTGTGGTACATATATACAGTGGAATGTACTCAGTGATTGAAACCATAAACTTATGCCATTTGGGAAATATGGATGGGGTAGGAAGGGAGTATATTAAGCTTGATAAGTCAAAAGGAAAAAAAAATATCAGGTGGTTGTCCTTATATGTGATATATACGAAACCAAACAGAGGGTCAGAATAAAGACAAAATTTGCAACCTGATTATAGATTTGAGACATACAGAAGGGGAAAGGGAGAGAGATGATTCCAAATAGGGGAGAGAAGAGCACAAGGGACTGTAGTGATGGATCATGGGTGCTATGGTGGTGACGGAACTACAAGGACTACACCTGAGAGAGAAATCAAATATTATACAAAAATTAACAATGAATAGATTTAATTTAAGAAATTTATATCAATCACTGATATAATGGGGGGGTGAGAGAAATTCTACCACATTCAGTTCTACACAAGGCAGAGCTCTCTCACTCGGTGAAGGAAAATAATATTGAAGAAATTCAGGTGAATCACCTTAAATGATAACATTCTCAATAGTCCACTGCATCCTCAGAATGTCCCTCTCACATCTCTCTCTGGTGTGTCCCAGGGGATGAGAGACATCCCAGAGTCCTGGGGACTGTTTCTGCTGAGGAAACACAAAAGAGAACCTGGTCAGAGGCCAGAGATGAGACCCTCGGAGGAAATGATGAGGGTGACAGTGAGCCTCCAGTGGGCTCTGAGACCTGGGACGCTGGTCGTGAAGGACCCACCAGATGGGGGACTGCTGTCAGCTACAAGCAATGATTCTCTATTTTTCTCAGCATGGTTATATGGGAACTATGAACAAGGACCTCTGCATTTTATCGTAAGTCAGAGAAAGCAAAACAAACTTGCCTCGCATGCCATGCGCGTGAGCTCACACACACCACATATGTGAACCCTTGGGCTTGTTGGACATGCCTGTCCTTGTGAGCCTCTGTTGCTAAGTTACCACAGAGGAGACTTCCAAGGACAAAGCGAGTTCGGGGTGTCCCTCCCAGGCTGTTTCCCCCCTGGTACATGTACGTTTTCTCAGCGTTTCGGTCAGCCCTTCCCTTGCCGGCCTCAGGTCACCTCTCGATCATCCTCATGCAACATCCCCCCTTTCTTTTTCTTTAAAAAGAGGGCTAAGATCTTTGAGGTGGAGTATTGTTGACTCATGGTTCGGCAGAGGAAGGAGTATCCTACACAAAAAATAATCACACATATTAGTACAACAATCACAGCACTACTAACGCTATGGGTCATGCTCTGCATAAATGATTGTGAGTCCATTCCCTGAAGTGCCTCGGCTATTCCTTGAGCCAGTCCCTCATATGTTTCCTTGGGTAGATCAAGCAAAAAACAATCCAACACCTGTTGTTGAAGAGCATGAACATCCAAGGACATATTACCAGAGATACTGTCAGGTGGTATCGGATTACCTGCCAGAAGTGGTTCAAACTACTGTACTGCACTGGAGTCACATAGCAAGCTGAGACATTCCAGTCACAATGTAGCATAATCTGATGTTGAAGTGCTACAAACTGGCCACCTAGCCATTGAACAGCTTGTTGTAATTTGCCCAGGCAACCCTCCAGTCCCTCCTCCAGATGAAGGTGAGGCTGCCAAAGCTGCCTGGAATCCTTGTGACCTTGCATTCCAGCTCATAGTCTGCAGCAGTGGAGGATTAGGGACATAGATCCAATAAAAAGATTCTGCACCAATTACCTCCACAATGGCCATCATTTCAAAAAACAAAATCACAGAATTTCGAGGTTTCTTCGTATGGGCCACCACTCTCAGCTTGATGCACCAGCTTCTTCAACTGTCCCCATGTTGAAGGATCTGCCTTATTGCTGTTGAAAGTGGGGTTGGTCACTGCTATCAGGCTCAAGCTGTTCATCTCCTGAGTCAGAGGCTTGAAGTGGAATCTCCCCCTCTTGGCCATAATGAGGCTTAATCAGTTTTGAAGGTAACCACCGCTCTCTGGCTTCCAGACCTGGAGAAACACAAGTAAACCCTCTTCCCCAGGTGAGCACCTCTCCCTTTTCCCACTGATTGGTCATCTCATCTTTCCACCAAATGGGCTGTTTTACTACAGCCACTTCTGAATGCCAATGCTTTTTAGCTGCAGAACAGTCAGTATCAGCCTGCAAATTTAAAAAAATTAGAGTAATAAGTGCTTGAGCAATCAGTGTAGCAGGGGACTCTCTCCCCCTTTTTTGATTTTTAAGGGCAGATCCCAGGACATAGTCTTAGGAAACAGTTTTTTTCCAGGGTTTTGTGTATGTTAGAGAATAACAGTCTGCCACCAGTATTGTCCATGAAGTTCCAGTATTGACAATCCTTCATTACTGGAAATTAGTTAGGCCATGCCAAAAAAGCATTAGAAGGCATTAACCAAAACAAAACAGTAAATATGTCAAATCACAGGAAAAAAGAAGCAAAAAGAAAATTCTGAAAACTAGTTTAACTTATTTAAAAACAAGTTTTCTCCACCTTGATTCCAATTTTATATAACAGTACAGCAAAATATTTGTGAACTAAATTTACTTTTAGACCAATTTGCCTATTTTTGCATAAAATCACAAGGCAGAATAACCAAACAGCAATTTTTGATAGCTTTGTTGGAATACTCCAAATAGGATCAGATGGAACTGTTAAAATAGGGTCTAAAAATAGGCTTCAGGAACACAGCTGGTCTCCCCAGACTCCACCTGGGCTTTCCTCTTTTCGAGGGTACCAGGACTTTTTCTTTTTCCGGGTTGGCCAGTCCTGCCAATGAAGGCAAGCTTCCTCATCATTTTTGGAGGTCTCTGGAACCCTATGAACAAAGCAGCAGTTTCTCCTTTTTTTGGTTCAGCTCTATGTCAACTCCCTGGAAAAATTCCACTCAAAGCCACACAAAATGTAAATACAACTTAGCTAAAACCTAGTAAAAATCAGGTATAACTCCAACAGTCTATGCAGTCCTTTGCAGAAAATTTTTACTGTCAAAAGTTGCATCAATTTGAATCAATTGAGGCCTTTTCTCTTTATTTTTTGTAGAAACCATTGAAGTACACAATATTGCAAGGCAACAATAACCATTGACAATTTGCATACATACCAGGTACTGAAAGATTTTTGCCGGAGGCCAGCTCCTGCAAAATGTCATGTCAAGGGTCCCCACAGGACAAGATGACATCAGCAAAGTGGAGGGATGAGGGGATGAGGGAATGAGGAGACACAAACACTTGATAGGGTGCAAGTATCTCCTGCTGAGGGTCTCAGAGGGTCTTTATTTATACATCAGAATTTTTTTATTTGATCATTACATCATGCATTATGTCATTTACATTGTGTCAGAATTTATTTTTGATCACTCAGTGCACAACCCATTTCTTAATTTTCCTAGTTTATGATTAACTTGGTTACTTGGTTACATTAACTTGGTTACATATTTTCCTAGGTGATGTATGTTATTCAGAAAATAAAAACAGGTGCTACACACTACGTGATTTATGCGGTCAGGCTAGGTAAATAAAACAAGGCTAAGCAGGGATTGTAAGATTGAGGGCGGCCTCCTATTTTCTATATAGAACCTAAGGTTTCCTGGTACCATGGGAACAGTGTATGGTGTGTCTTTCTCAGACCATTTTGCCTCCCCTGGTGCCTCAGGGCCTTCTCTTCTGGTTCCAACAGCTCTATCAAATGTGGCTTGTTAAAGAACTCAATGTTACTCATGGTAACTGAGTTACAAATTGGAGGATGTGGAGAATCATTGGAAACCGTTTCATTATCAATCATGTTGGAAGGCACTTTTCTTAAACTACTGAGGTGTGCATCACCGAAACTGGCATTGATGCCAGCACTCATTGTGTTATTCTGGAGCTTATAGAAAACTTCCATGGTTTCAATAACTGCCACAACCGAGTGAAAAGAAGTAGCTGGAGCCAGCTAAGGAGTTTTCTAACGTTTCAGAAATTTCCCCCATGCCCGGACCTTGGCAGACAGCATGAGTAGCATGGCCTGCACTAGATTTTGTTTTAGAAAACCAATATTAACATTTCTGTACATGCCAAAGTTTTACCATTTTCCAAGTGACAATACTTCCCTTTCAGTGTAACTTTATTAAGTAGACCAAATAGTACAAATTTATCTAATGTCTTTCCCAGGAGGAAAGGGAGAAAGTTTGTGGAGTGTTTCTGGAGCTTTACTGAGGTTCCACAAAATTTCCTTCAATTGATCAAATGAGAGGCTACCAAATTTTACTTCAATTTAGATTTTTGGAAAGCTTTGCCATAAATATTAGAAAACAGCAACAGCAACCATATTTAATCTCTATGAAAGTTCCAGCCCTAAGTATAATATTGACATTCAAATCATAACCTTTAATTTTCATCTCAAAAACCTTAGTAATTTTTCAGACACTTAAAAGACATTATGTACCCAACATCATTAACCCAGACAAGAGCTAAGGTTATACCCAATGCGAGTTTATAAGTACATGTTTTAAAACAACCCATTGGATTAAAACTCAGTTACTTTTAACCAAAAATTATTCCAGCTGATGTGTTCCCAAGACACTAAGGTATCTAAGAAAGTTTAGTTGTAGCTTTAGTTCCTGTTATGACTGGAATTCCATTTTGCAGGGCTGTTAATAAAACAATGGCACATACCAAGTTTTTCTAGGCTGGCTAATAATCAAACAAGCATTAGGCAGATTAATAAAAACAAGAAAAATCAGAGTAACATATAGATACTATGTACATTTTTCATATACATGTGACTCAGTAGGAAAGACAAAAGTACCTTTTATACCAGAAGTTTCTTTTGAAATAAACACATTTAAACAGAGTAAATTATTAATACTTAACATTATAACTTTAAAGCATATATGCTTTGAATTATATCATAAGATTTATAATTAATCCTCTGGAGGTAAAAAACAAAACAAAACAAAGACAGTTACAAACAAACAGAGAGTTCTTGATATTCATATTCAACTTTGGTCATGTGTATAAATTTTAAGAGATATTTATTTTATCAATATTTGTGAAGACACTGAGAAACCTGTTAATGATTTAATTTTAGTTCTATAACAATTCTTTTAGATCAAACATATTTTAAATTTGTATTTTTAAGAGTGACTCTGGCTTTGAAGAAGCTGTGCACAGAGAATTTACATTAGTATTTTAAGACCTGAAAAAAAATTCCTTCAAAATTGTAAAAGAGCCTTTATAAAACATCTCAAACAACCTAGTTTTTGAGATGCCTTAGCTTCTCATTTATGTTTGATATTCTCAATTACCAAGTTTTTTTTTTGTTACACTTTTATATTAAGAAGGTTTTTAATGAGTTAAAAGCCAAAATCTTTACATAGAATATGTGTCCAATCTTAATTATTACTAAAGACCTTGGGCTTGAGACTACAACAGTCACGGCAGTTTTTACTAACTTTTTTTAGATAAGAAATTTTTTTTGAGTTTATATTTTAAAGAAATGATCCTTTGGCTTTAAGTTGTTATTGTTTTATCTCACCAAGAACAAGCATATTTTTAAAAGATTTATTTATTTATTTATTTATATAAGAACCAGGGTACAGGTCAGATGCGCGGGAGGGTGAGAGGATTCACCAGGGACAGAGCGGGGAACAGAACAGGCAGACTGACGAAATACACTGCTGAGGGGAGCAGCGGGCAAGACAGGAGAGGTCTGCCACGCGATGTGGGACCCTCGCCAGCCAGCCGGGATTGAACCAGTGCTGCAGAGGCTGCGGACAGCTTCACAGTGTGGCACTCAACCACCTGCGCCACCAGAGGAGGCCTTGAGAACAAGCATATTTTTAAGACAAAAAAGAGCAAGTAAGTAAATTTAAAAGTTTTTACTCAAGCAATAAGCATTTTGTAGGAGACACAGGGAAATAGGATTTTTACCTATAGAACAGGCCAGAATGGTGTTTTAAGGTGGACAAAAGGAGAGTCCAGTCCCCCACAGCAGAAAGGCAGCAGAGACCTGCCAGTGATCTCAACACTGGAGAAAAAGTCCAGGCAGCTGCTTGCTGAGACTGGGGTAGCCTCCACCTGTCCACCACAGTGGGTTTACATTATTTTAATAAAAACCTTTTAGTCTCATATAGTCATATTATAACCATTTCCTATCACTTTAACAATTGTGAATGAACTTCGAATACCATTTTTTAGAAATAACTTTTTTATTTTTCTTAAAAAAAACAAATGGCAAAACTCTAGTGGCAGAAACCCTGGCCTCCCCCCACCCCAAATAATTAACAGGAAAAGCTTGAAGCATTTCTTCCTCCATTTATAAGACTGTGTCACGTTATCTCTTACTTGTTCCCAAGTTTCTATATCCAGCAACCTGCCCTCTGGGAACCATGGGTTATATTTTTCAACTACTATTAAACATTCTAGAATCTGGTTAAGGGGTATTTTTGCCCTATGGTGAGAAAGCAGATGCTGCAGAAGCAAAGCGAAAGTAGAAAGCCTTGAAGAAGATTGCCCCATCTGGAATTCCCACCTCTACTCACATCCTTCTGTGGAGTCGTGACCACTGCTGTCACCTCGTCACTTCAGTGGGAGGTTTCTCCTTCAGGTCCCTGTTTGGGTGCCACTTGTGAGCCTCCAGTGGGCTCTGAGACCTGGGACGCTGGTCGCAAAGGACCCACCAGACGGGGCAATGCTTTCAGCTACAAGCAGTGATTCTCTACATTTCTCAGCATGGTTATATGGGAATTGTGAACAAACACATCTGCGTTTTATCATAAGTCAGAAAAAGCCAAAACAACCTTGCCTCACACACCATGTGCGTGAGCTCATACACATCACTTATATGAGCCCTTGTGCTTGTCGGACATGCCTGTCCTTGTGAGTCTCTGTTGCTAAGTTACGACCAAGGAGACTTCCAAGGACGAAGCAAGTCCAGGGCGTCCCTCCCAGGTGGTTTTCCATCCTGGCATATGCGAGTTTTCTCAGCGTTTCGGTCAGCCCTTCCCTTGCCATCCTCAGGTGACCTCTTGATCATCCTCGTGCAACAGTGACTCTCCCTAGAGTTCCCTCTACACTGTCCTCAGGGGCTCAGGGATCCAACCCCTGATCTACACTTACCTGCACCCTGAGTGTAGCTGATTGCTTGTCCCCCTACAGGAAGAAACATCATGTGAGATAAGGGAGTAGTCAGCGCATGGAGTCCTAAAGGAATCTCCAAGTCTGGGTCACAGGGAAATTTCTAGAACTGTGATTGAAGACCCAGGTCAGGACTGGGATATATGAAGAATGGATATGAAAGGGAATTGGAGTCTTTCCACAGCAGGGTCCCTTCCCATTGGCATTTGCTGGGAAACAGATCCCCATCACCACAATTATAAGGTGAATAATTGGTGATTCATTTTCAAAAGTGTTTTACAAAAACCTGAGTGTTAGCAATCAGCACCAGACTGGGCAACATATGTGTGGATGGTACTTCCTCCTACCCAGGTAAGGCAAGTCCTCCCTGGGACATGAAAGTCCCCAGTGGACAAATTCCCCTACTCCCTTCCCTACCTGAGCACTTCTTCCTCCACATCACAGCTGCAGCCACCACAGCTCCAGTGAGCACAGCTCCAAGGAAAACCAGGCCAGCAATGATGCCCGCGGTGGGGACAGAGGACTGAGGAGGGGGCACTGGAAGGGACAGGAAGATGAGACCCTGAGCCCCAGGAACATCCTGACTCTCTGAAATTCTCCAGAAGGGCTCCTGATTCCTCCAAGCAGAAGCTCAGGGCCTCTCTGGTGGCACAATGGGTTGAATGCAGTGCTCTGTAGCTGTCCACAGCCTCTGCAGCACGAGTTCGATTGCCACCTGGCCAGGGAGATACCCACATGGCATGGCAGATCTCTCCTATCTCGCCTGCTGCTCCCCTCAGCAGTGTTTTCGGTTGTCTGCCTGTTCTTCTCCCCATTCTGTCTCTGGTGAATTCTCTCACCCTCCTGCACCTCTAACTTTTACCCCAGTTCTTGTATAAATAAACAAATATTTAAAAAAAAGAAAAAAAGAAACTCAGAGCCCATCCTTACCCCATCTCAGGACTTGGGGTTCCAGCAGCCCCTCATGCTGCACATGGCAAGTGTAGCTCTGCTCCTCTCCAGAAGGCACCATCACAGCCGCCCACTTCTGGAAGGTTCCATCCCCCCAGGCCTGGTCTCCACCAGCTCCATCTCCTGGGTCAGTTCCTCCCCATCTCGCTGCCAGGTCAGGGTGATGTCTGCAGGGTAGAAACCTAGGGCCCAGCACCTCAGGGTGACATCACGGTCAGAGGTGACGTGGAGGGAAACCTGTGTCTTTGGGGGATCTGAGGAGAAGGGTCAAAAAAAATCACACTTTGGGTTTTCCTTCCTGGACACTGAAGCAGACTCACTGACCATCCTCAGAACAAACATGACAATTGGTTTGGAGGGAGGAAGCACAAAACCCAAAAACCAGCCTAGTCTGGGGAATCTGGGATAATTAGGTAAGAGCCCATGAGGGAGGATGCGGGTCTCTGGGGAGAACACAGATTTTTACTCCAGACTTGGTTGGAGGGTGAATGACACAGAAAGGCAGGAGTCAGGTCCAGAAATGTTCTCAGACCAAAAACAAGACCTTGAAAGAGAAGCTTATGTTTCCCAGGATGGCTGCCAGGTCAAAAGAATCCTGGAAGAGTTCTTTCAGGATGGCCTCCCCTCCCTCACGAGAGACTGGATTCCTTAACCCTCCAGAAAAGGGGTGTCTTTTGGGCGAGTCTCTCTCTAGCACAGAACATGAAACCCAGGGGGACTCTTCCTCTCTGCCCAGAAAGCAGCTGCTGTTCTGCCCATGATTCCATTCGCCCCCCACGAAACCCCCCTCTTCCAGTTTGAGGGGAGGTCCGAGGCCTTTTGGCCCCTCTTACCTGTGCGCTGCAGCACCTCCTTCCCCAAAACTAGAAATCTGAGGAGCCACGGGAAGCACCTGCTCTGCACACTGTGCCTGACGCGCTCGGCCCTGCCCGCCGCCTCCCACGCGCGCTGGGTGATCTGAGCCCCCGAGTCCGCGGGGGTCCAGGAGCGCAGGTCCTCGCTCAGGGAGATGAAATCCGCGCCCTCGTAGGCGAACTGGTCATACCCGCCGAGGAGTCTCAGGTCTGGGCTCACTTCGCAGCCAAACATCCTCTGGAGGGTGTGAGACCCTGAGACCCACCCCTGTGGTCAGCCCCGAGGTCACCCCGCCCTCTCTGAATAAACCTCAATAAACCTAAACTGAAAATGAAATGCAGGCAGGAATGTCCCGCGGGCTCTTCCCGGTGGAGGGTCCTGGCAGATCCACCCGCCTCGAGGGGTCAGTGGACCCTGAGACCCGGGACACCCCGGCCTCATGATGGGAATGGGGGTGACCTGACCCTGGCCCCGCTCCGCGAAGCTCACCGTCCTCGCTCTGGTTGTAGCGGCCGCGCAGGTCCCTCAGGAGCGCTTTGAGCCACTGCGCGTTGTCCCTTTGGTTCTGAGTCTCCTCGTCCAGGTCCTCCTGCCCCACCTGCCCCGCCCAGGGCGCCCGCGGCTCCGCGCTCTGGCCCGGAGAGTCGCTGTCGAACCGCCCGAACTGCGTGTCGTCCACGTAGCCCACGGCGATGTAGCGGGGCTCCCTGAGGCCGGGCCGGGACATCATGGTGTAGAAAAGCCTCAGGGAGTGGGAGCCTGGGGGCAGGAGGGGAGACCCGGGCTGACCCTCCTCTCAGAGCGGGCCCAGGGAGATGGGCCTGGAGGGGAGAAAGGGGCGGGGCCGTGAGAGTGAAAAGGGGCGGTGGGCCAAGAAGGGCCCAGACTCAGGGGACCAGAGCACTCAGGGTTGGCAGGAGGGACAGAAGGGGCCAGAACACAAGGGGCCTGAAGGGGGTACAAGAGGTTGGGGGAGATGAGCCTTTCCTGGGGTCCTGCACCTGCGGGGGCTCCTGGCTCCTCCCTCCTGGAGCAACAGTGTCCAGCTGGACACGCACTCACCCGCCCGGGTCTCCATCAGGACCAGGGGCCCCCAGAGCAGCAGCAGGAGGGGGAGGGGCATCACACTCATCCAGGAGCCTGGGGAGAAGGAGTCCAGGAGGGTCCTTGGAGACTTTGTAACTGGAGCAGGAGGATGCTGATTGTCTTCCCAGGAAATGGGGAGAGAGAATGGGGGTGAGTGTGGGGTCATCAAGGCTGCCCCACCCCACAGAGCCTGTGAGAGGGAGACGTGATGCTGTAACAGTGTGACATCCACAGACAGGGGAGGCTCCAAATTCCCTTCCCCACTTTTAGGAGGAGTGGATTTGGGCTGGGGGAAGCAGCAGCCTGGAGGAATGAAGAAACTAGCAATATTTTGAGATAAATGTGAATATTGATACTGAATTAAAACTAGACAGATGGGGCCTCCCTGGTGGCACAAGGCGTTCAGACACAACCTATGAAGCTATCCACAGCCACTGCAGCACAAGTTTGATCCCCAGCCATGGAGATACGCACATGGCAGAGCAGACTTCTCCTGACTTGCCTGCTGCTCCCCTCAGCAGTGTATTTCACTCAGTCTGCCTGTTCTGCTCCCCACTCTGTCTCTGGTGAATCCTCTCACCACCTCCTGCACCCCAGTTCTTGTATGCATAAATAAATAAATCTTTTTTTAAAAAAGATTTATTTATTTATTTATACAAGCACTGGGTACAGTCAGAAGTGTGGGAGGGTGAGAGAATCCACCAGAGCCAGAGTGGAGAGCAGAACAGGCAGACTGAATAAGTACACTGCTGAGGGGAGCAGTGAGTGGCAGGAGAGGTCTGCATGCCATGTGGGACCCTTGCTGGCGGCCAGGGATTGAACCGGTGCTGCAGAGGTTGAGGGCAGCTTTGCAGCCCAGCACTCAACCACTGCGCCACCAGGGGAGGCCCATAAATCTTTTAAAAAAAAAAAAAAATATATATATATATATACAGGTGGTAGTTTCTCGAAGGTTATTTGTAAAGTGAAACCTGAAATAATATCATGGAATATTTCCTATTGTTACATTTCCACAGGCCTCTCTTGCGTATTGGTTGGAACTTGTGCTAATGTATGATTTTTTTAAAAATATTTTACTTCATATAATTCTCACATAATTTTTCATTTTTGCACAATGTATACATTTTCATTTTGGTTGTATTCCCCATACAATTCCACCCCCCTTATTTTTTTTAAAGATTTATTTGTTTATACAAGAACCGGGGTATAGGCCAGATGTGCGGGATGGTAAGAGGATTCACCAGAGACAGAGCAGGGAACAGAACAGGCAGAGTGACTGAAATACACTTCTGAGGGGGGCAGCAGGCGACACAGGAGAGGTCTGCTGAGCCATGTGGGACCCTCTCTGGCTGGACAGAATTGAACCTGTGCTGCAGAGGCTGCCCACAGCTTCACAACGCTGTGCACAGCCATCTGTGCCACCAGGGGAGGCCCAGCACCCCCTTTATTTTGACCCTAATCCTTCCTCTCCCCACCACCACCATCCCCCACCGTAGTGTGTCTCTGGTTTATATTTCCTTGTTGATTTTGATTTTTTCTTTATTATAGTTAGTCTTTTTCCTGGTCCCTTATTTAGGTTTTCCAAATTCCTGCTGTGAGTGAGACCATCCAGTAATTTTCTTTTTCTTTCTGGCTTATTTCGCTGAGCATGATCCCTTCCAGCTCCATGTTGCTGCAAATTGCATGAGTTTATATTTTCTGATTGCTGAGTAATATTCCATTGTGTATATGTACCACATCTTCTTGATCCAGTCATCTATTTTTGGGCATTTGGGTTGTTTCCATAGCTTAGCTATTGTAAACAGTGCTGCTATAAACACAGGGGTACAGGCGCCCCTTTGAATTGATGTTTCTGTGTCATTTGGGTAAATACCTAGGAGTGGAATTGCTGGATCCTGTGGAAGCTCTATTTTTAGTAGGTTGAGGAATCTCCACACAGCTTTCCATAGTGGTTTGACCAGTTTGCACTCCCACCAACAGTGCAGAAGAGTTCCTTTTTCTCCACACCCTCGCCAACACTTGTTGTTGCTAGTTTTTTTAATATGTGCCATTCTCACTGGTGTAAGTTGGTAGCTCATTGTAGTTTTGATTTGCATTTCCCTGATTACAAGTGCTGTTGAACAATTTTTCATATACCTGTTGGCCATTTGCATTTCCTCCTAAAAAGGAGAAGTTCCTTTTTATCTCTTCTGCCCATTTTTTTTGACTGCATTATATACTTTATTTTTGTTGAGTCTCATCAGCTAGCTCTTTGTAGATTTTTGTGATCAGTCCTTTATCATTAGTGTTGTGTGCAAAAATTTTCTCCCAGTCATTGGGGTTTCTCTTTGTTTTGGTTATTGTCTTTTTTGCTGTGCAGAAGCTCTTTAACTTGATGTAGTCCCAGCTGTTTATATTTTGCCTTCATTATCACTGCTTTGGGTGATGTGTCTACAAAGATGTTTTTGAGGTGCATGTCATGTGGTGTTTCGCCTATATTTCCTTCTTTATATTTTATGGTTTCAGGTCTTAAGTCTAGCTCTTTAATCCATGTTGAGTTGTTTTTTGTGTATCATGTGAGGTAGCAGTCAAACTTCATTCTTTTGCATATAGTGTCCCTGTATTCCCAGCACCATTTATTGAACAAACTTTCTTTGTTTCATTGCATAGTCTTTGCTCCTTTGTCAAAGATTAGTTGATCATAAATCTGTGGGTTTATTTCTGGATTTTCTATTCAGTTCCAGTGGTCCGTGTGTCTGTTCTTGTTCCAATACCACGCAGTTTTGATTATTATGGCTTTGTGGTATAGTTTGAAATCTGAGAGTGTGATGCCTCAATTCCCTTCTTTTTTTTTCAGGAGGGCTTTGGCTATCCAGGGGTTTTGGTGGCTCCATATGAATTTCATCAATATTTGTTCTATTTCTTTGCAGTATGTCACTGAAATTTTTATTGTAATAGCATAGCATGGAATCTGTAAATTCCTTTTGGTAGGATGGCCATTTTGATGTTAATTCTTCCAATCCTTGAGTAGGGGATGTCTTTCCATTTCTTTTGTCTTCTTCTATTTCTTTTAACAGTGTTTTATAGTTTTCTTTGTATAGGTCCTTTACCTCTTTTATTAGGTTTATTCCCAAATATTTGATTGTTTTTGTTTTAATAATAAAAGGTATGGTTTTCTTGATTTCTTCTTCTTCAGATTTATTGTTTGTGTATAGGAAGGCTACTGATTTTTGTTGTTGATTTTCTATCTTGCCACTTTACTATACTGATTGATTAGTTTAATTAGTTTTTCTGTCGAGTTTTTGGGGTTCTTTATGTATATTATCATATCATCTGTGAATAATGATAGTTTCACTTCTTCCTTGCCTATTTGGATTCCTTGTATGTCTCTCTCTTGTCTTATTGCTCTGTCTAGGACTTCCAGTATTATATTGAAAAGCAGTGGTGAAAGTAGACATCCTTGTCTTGTTCCAGATCTTTTTTTTAAAGCTTTATTTATTATTTATATATAAATAAAGATTTATTCATTTTATTTATTTATTTTATTTATACAGAAGTGTGGGAGGGTGAGAGAATTCACCAGAGTCAGAGCAGGGAACAGAACAGGCAGACTGATGAAGTACACTGCTGAGGGGAGCAGCTGGCAGCAGGAGAGGTCTGAGCGCCATGTGGGAACCTCGCCTGGTGGCCAGGTGCTGCAGGGTGCCTTGATGCCTCAGCCAGGTAAGACACTGACAAGCAGCTAAGAAAAAGGGCCTCACACTGTGTGGCCAAAGCTAAAGGGCCTCACACCGTGGGGCCGAAGCTAAAGATCCTCACACCGTGGGGCTGAAGATTCCTTGTGCTTCACACCGTGGGGCTGAAGATTTAACATCCCTTTGGTTTTTGTTCTTGGTCATAAAAAGAGAGCTGTGTGGAGATTTCTTGACCTACTAAACATAGAACTTCCATATGATCCAGCAATTCCACTCCTACGTATTTACCCAAGGGACACAGAAACATCAATTCCAAAGAGCACCTGCACCCCTACATTTATAGCAGCACTATTTACAATAACTAAGCTTTGGAAACAACCCAAATGCCCAAAATTAGATGACTGGATCAAGAAGATGTGGTACATATACACAATGGAATATTACTCAGCATTCAAAAAAGATAAACTCATGCAATTTGCAGCAACATGGATGGAGCTGGGAGAGATCATGCTCAGCGAAATAAGTCAGAAAGAAAAAGGAAAATACTGGATGGTCTCACTTAAAGCAGGGATCTAGATAACTTAAATAAAGGACCAGGAAAAAGAATAACTATAAGAAAGAAAATA
This sequence comes from Talpa europaea, assembly GCF_964194135.1. NCBI lineage: Eukaryota > Metazoa > Chordata > Mammalia > Eulipotyphla > Talpidae > Talpa > Talpa europaea. Next base: position 120,075,114 of record NC_140068.1, on the reverse strand, counting down.
TCAAAATCAACAAACAACTATGAACCAGAGACACTCTATGGGGAGTGGGGGGCAGGGAAAGGATGGCTTGCAGTCAAAATAAGGGGGTTGTAATTGTATGAGGAATATAAAATAAAATTTAAATGAAAAATAAAATGATAAAAAAGGAATGTATTTAAGACAGATATGTTAAATGTCTTGAAAAATTTAGTGTCCAAAAAAATGGCTATCTTTGAAAAACTGGTACAATAGGAAGAAAAATAGTTTAAAGGTCTGAGAGAAGTATCTTAAAAAATGCTATGTGACAGAATGACTTGCTTTAAAAATATTTAAGTTTATTATCAGTAGTGTCCTTATGAACAACCAAACTTTAATTTCTTTTTCATTTGCAGTAAAGACTCAAGTATTCTTAAACTGCTTTTACTGGTTCTTAATGGGGAAAAAAAAACTGTCTAGGCTATCTAAAATCTTGTTTCTCTTTTTTTTTAAAGAATTTTTTTTATTTTTATTTATTTATTTTAAAGATTTATTTATTTATTTATTTATTTATTTATTTATTTATTTATTTATTTATTTATACAAGCACTGGGTACAGTCAGAAGCGCAGGAGGGTGAGAGAATTCACCAGAGCCAGAGCGGAGAGCAGAACAGGCAGATGGACGAAGTACACTGCTGAGGGGAGCAGCGGGCGGCAGGAGAGGTCTGCGCGCCAGGTGAGCGCCAGGTGGGACCCTCACCCAGTGGCCGGGGATTGAACCGGTGCTGCAGAGGCTGCAGACACCTTCGCAGCCCAGCGCTCAACTGCTGCGCCACCGTGGAGGCCCTCTTGGTTCTCTTTTAACCTCAGACTTGGAAACTAAAAAAATACAGATCTGTCAGCATTGTTGAGCACTGTAAAAATATAACTACTTAAAAAAAACCCTCCAGTTATTACTCTGAGTAATTTAGTGTTGTTTTATAGAAATCTGTATATATTTATTAAGCCTGTGACAAAATTTTTCTTAAATTGAAATTTCAAAAATAGTAAAGTTTTTGATTAGTACAACAATTTGATGTGTGTTAGGACTCTTAATAAATTATTTCTCCTTGTAGGAAAATGCTAAAACACATTGGACCAATCTAGAGATGTTAAATTTCATAGAAAAAAATATTGTCATTGAGGGGGAAGTTATACGTTTTCAGCATATATAAAAGAAAGCTGATTAAAGTGTTCTAAAATACATGAGATTTTTAAGATGCTCTGGCATTATATTATTGGGCGATTCTGATTATTTTGAAATATATATGTGCATGTGCATGTCACAAAATTGAGCAAACATCCTTGTCTTTTACCTTAAGCCATAATTTTAGGTATGGTCATTTTCAAGTTTTTGCTATTTCTAAAGGTTACTTGCTGAGTTTTGTCTTCAGAAAATTCACAAAAAAAAGACTGGCAATATAGATATGTTTTGGAACTGAAAAGACCTACCAAGCCCTATTAAAAAAAAATGGATTTATAAAAATTACCGACAGAGGATCGAGACTTAATACATGGAAAAAGTAGACTGAGGAGGATTTGTATAATATTTAATGACTTTTTAAAAATATTGGTCTTTAATGTATTGTTTTGTTTTTTTATCTCTAGAAAACTTGTCTTTAAACTGGGCTATGATCTCAGCAGTGGCAATTTGCATCGGTAGAGCCTGAGACTCTTAATCTCAGGGCCATGGGTTTGAGCCCCACGTTGGACAACAAACTTACAGGGCAGCCCCGATATAAAACGGGTTGCCTGACTTGGTCCTCACTCACGTGCTTAAAAGGGATTTAATACTCCACTGCGGGCACACACAAAAGGTTAATAAAAGATTTATTCACAAGGGAAGGGGAAATGAGGAAATGTACAACTCAGGGAGAAAAGTGGGAGATAAAGTCTTAAATGAGTCCTACCCGGTCCGTTGATCTGGATTCCCAAATGGCGGTGAGCCAAAACCAGTGAAGCCAAGAGGCGAGAGCCGGAGAAAGCCCAAGGCCCACTTGTCTGGTTTTTATACCAAACCTGGCTGCTTAACTCCACCCTCAGGTCCCTGCCACCTTCCCTTTGGTGGTGACGGGATTTGTCTTTCCCAATGTCCTGATGGCTTTGGTCTGGAGTGGGGGTGGGGTCCACAAAGCCTGTATGGAATTAGCTCAGGACATCCTTTCCCCCTAACAGAGGCACCACAAGACCAGAAGCCCTGGCTCACACAGGAGGTGGGGGTAGGAGACATTAGCATAGCCATCCACACAGCCATGGAAACCAAGATATTTGAGGCTGGGGACACCTAGATTACAAAACATAAGATCCAAGCAGGTATCAGCTGCACATCCAAAGGTAAAGATATGGAGATGAGCCCATTGTGGTGTCTCTGGTCCCTTTCAGACTCTGCACGGTTATCCAGAATCAGCAACTCACCAGAAGGCTCACTACTGTAACATCTCCCGCTAGACACAGACCTGAGTCTGAAGCAGATTTAAAAAAAAACCTTTATTAATCTGCCGGCCACTGGCCCCCTTGTAGGGGGCAGCCCTAGCAGGGGGTGATAATGATGAGGTTTTTGGAGTTGCGGGGTCCTGGGGTTCACTCTGGGAAAAGTGTCACCAGAGCTCCCGTTTCAGTGGCACGCGGCAATTTCCCTAGGAGAGTTTCTCCACGAGACAGAGCAGTTAGTTATATTTGAAAAACAAGTTTATTAGGGAAAGGGACAGGTTTGCTGAGAGAGGCCTGCATGGTTGCAGGCGGGCAGCCTTGAGGAGAGCTGCCTCCACCGAGGGAGGTCAGTGATGTGAAGCCCCTACAGGTACAGGTCACAGGCAGGCAGGGAGGCTGCTGCCCTGCAGAGGGAGAGAGTTGGTGAAAAGAGGCACCTGCACAGTCCCAGGTGGGCAGAGGGAGTGCTGCCCCGAGCCTGGGCAGAGACTGCACTGATACAGCCCTCTTCTGTTTGGAGGGGTCACTCCTTGTGAGCCGTCAGTGTGTTGCTGATTTTGGATAACCACGCAGAATCCAAGATACCAGAGATACCAGCATGGGGAGTGGAGATTCCAGCATGGGCCCAATCTCTGCATCTTTACCCTCAGGGCTGTGCTCCACTCCCTGTAGCATCTGTTCCTGCTTGAGTCTCCTGTCTTGTGATAAGGCACTGGCGCCTAAGGGTCCGACCTCTACAGCTGGTTTAATGGTCATGTTATTCCCCTCGACCCACACCTCCTGTGAGTCAGGTTCTGGTCTTGGGGCACCTCCTTTCCAGTCTTTCTATTCTTGTCCTTTGTCATCCCCCCCACCCCACCATATGTGGCACCAAACCTTTCGTTAGGGCAACACCCGCCGGGGAGCCCTGAGGTGCTGGAGTGAGGCAGATAGTCATGGACTCAGCGTGAGGGTTGGCTTGTGTGTGCGCAGAGCAGCAAGTCCAGTGAAAACTACTAGTTATTTAGTTGTGTTAGGGACAGTGTCATGAGTGTGGTCACTGTGAGGCTAGCCAGCTTTAAAGTTAAGTTAGCGTGAGGACCGCAGTCCACCTTTTTACATGTTAAGATTTTGCCTAAGTATGATGACTTCATGGTTTTATTTCTTCCAATTTTGAGGCAAAGCAGTATTAGAAAGACGGTGCCAGGGCCTCCCCGGTGGCACAGCAGTTGAGCGGTGGGTTGCGAAGCTGCCCGCAGCCTTTGCAGCGCCGGTTCTATCCCTGGCAACGGGCGAGGGTCCCACATGGCATGCAGACCTCTCCTGCCGCACCTGCTGCTTCCCTCAGCAGTGTATTTCGTCAACCTGCCTGTTCTGTTCTCTGCTCTGGCTCTGGTGAATTCTCTCACCCTCCCGTGCTTCTGACTGTACCCAGTGCTCGTATAAATAAACAAATAAATCTTTTATTTAAAAAAGAAAAAAGAAAGACGGTGCCAGACCCTTTTTGGGCTCCAGGTGGACATTCCAAGTGTTCAGGAGCACCAGTCATGTGAAGGGGAGTCTGCGGGAGACTGTCATCTGTTAGGAGCAAGCTTATATTAAACAGTTAGATATAGAAAGTGCTAGTCCTATCTGTAGGTTGAAGAGGACCAGAAATTAAGTTACTCAAACATGTGTTTTATCCTGTTAATAGACATATGTTTTCCTTGGGCGGCAGTAAGCAGATTTAGTGACCTTTGACTGTGTTCAGGCCATTCCTATTATATTTTGTGAGGAGGGGAAGGTGGGTCCAGAATGTCGGGTGAGTACAGAGAAAATGGCTCCTGTATCAATCAGAAAATTAATATTCTTACCTGCAACATCCAGGGTTACCCCAGACTCAGCCTTAGAGATGGTCAGCTGGGGAGTTGGTGATATCCTTGGGCCCCATCACTTTCCATCCAGGAGGTGTCACTTGTCCAGGAGGCATCACTCATCAACCACCATCAGCTGGTGGCTGAGGGTCTGGTCCCTCCTCTCTTCGGAGAAGGGGACAATCCCTTTTCCAGAGGCCTTTCTTTTTGTACCTGGGGCATGGCCCAGGTGGATTTTTGGGTTGTGTGTAATTCCTGCTCCAGTGCCCAGACTTGTACCTGCAGTGTGGGGCCGTTGAAGCTCCTCCATTCTTTTTTTTTTTTTAAGATTTATTTTTTATTTATTTATACAAGCACTGGGTACAGTCAGAAGCACGGGAGGGTGAGAGAATTCACCAGAGCCAGAGCAGGGAACAGAGCTGACAGACTGACGAAATACACTGCTGAGGGGAGCAGCGGGTGGCAGGAGTGGTCTGCGCGCCATGTGGGACCCTTGCAAGTGGCCGGGGGATCAAACCAGCACTGCAGAGGCTGCGGGCAGCTTCGCAGCCCAGTGGTCAACCGCTGTGCCACCAGGGGAGGCCCAGCTCCTCCGTTCTTTATTCCAGGCAGGTCAGTCTTCTGTTTCTCTGAGCCTGGGGAAGCCTGGGTCTGCAGGCTGCTGGCAATGGAGGTGCCTATTAATGGAGCTGTCTTTACTCACTCACCATGGCCTTCTTGCCTTTTTTTTTTTTTAAACCCTTCACTTTGGTCCCTATTATTAAAGATATTAAAAGCCATTTTTAAAAGCTATTGTGGCTGAGATTGGTGTCCCATGGCTAGTTTTAAAATGAGTCCCCAGAATCACCTCGCCCCGTCTTGTATTAGGATCCAGGTTTGTGAACTTGGGAATGGCTTTCACTAATCGCCCTTGATTTTGTTTCTGGAGCCTGCACCTGATGTCAGAGCAAGACTGGCTAATGAAGGAGATTGCTAAAATGCTTGTTCTTTTCTGGGTCTAGATTAGCATACCTTTTATAGCCTCAGCAAATGTAACCTAAAATGATTTGGAATTTTTTGACTTTTGAGTAACTTTTTTGCCCTTTTATAATTGACTGGCTAGGGGCCTCCCCTGTGGTGCAGCGGGGTGAACACAGTGCTATGAAGCTGTCCACAGCCTCTGCAGCGTGGGTTCAATTCCTGGACGGCTAGGGAGATTCCCACATGGTGCAGCAGACTCTCCTGTCTCATCTGCTGCTCCCCTCAGCAGTGTGTTTTGGTCAGTCTGCCTCTTCTGCTCCTCACTCTGTCTCTGGTGAATCCTTTCACCCTCCCACGCCTCTCTCTGGCCTGTACCACAGCTATTGTATGAATAAAGAAAAAAAATTATCTTTAAAAAAAAGAATCATTTATAATTGACTGGCTTATTAGGTTTTAAGAAGTCTTATGTATTTTAGAATAATTTTATTTGTGTACATTTATGTTGAAAAGGTGAAACAATCTTATGAGAATACTTTCTATGAGGTATCAATATACCCAAATTAATTCAGTTTGTTTTTCGCAAGGAAAAACAATTTTATTAGGTGTCTTTAAGAGTCCTCTTAAGGCAAAAATTTTACTATTTTAGACTGAAATTGTCATAGAATTTACAGATCTTTAAAAAACACTTAATTAATCAGAGTGACAGGATATTTAAGAGTATAGATCTATTTTTTTTTTTTTTACAAGACTCAGCAATGCTGACATAAGGTTTTTTTTCCAGGTAACCCGAGGGTAAAAGAACACCAAAATTTTCAGATTACCTGAGCAGTCTTCCACTTGTTATAAGAAACTAGTGAATGTAGTTTTAGAATACCTTAATTTATATATTTATATAAATTAATATATATATATATATATATATATATCAAGAACTAAAGCTTGGTGTTACATGGGTGTATTACTGATACCCAAATTAACCAAAACATTTCATAGTAAGTCACCTGAGCACACAAAATTTTCCACTAAAATCTCTGTCTCAGACCTTCAACACTTTCCTTTGCTTTCTTTGTTTCTAATACTATTTGATTTACCCATCCTACTTTGAATTAGCTTAAGGACTTTCAGAATATCCACCTTTAATATATTTTTTCCAAACACACACACACACCTTATGTCACTTACATTTAGAGTTATTACATCCTGGTTTTTAACCTCTGCATTGTAAGACATTGTAATAGCTGTTATATATCGTTTCTTTAGACTGGACAGCTTACACAAACACATCCTTTAGTTTTCTTTGAGATGACATTAAACTTTAGTTCCCTTACAATAAGGAGTAAAAAGTAGACCTAAAAGTTAAGTTTCCTTACAATAAGGAGTAAAATGTAAACGTGAAATTTCAGTTTCCTTAAGACAAGAGAGCACCTTATTTACAGACTGTGAGGACAAGAGAGGCAGCAGATTAAGATCTTTTGTCTTGTCTTTTAATCAATAAAGCATCCTACATAGCCTGCTAGTAAGACCAAAGTAATTTGATAGTTTTTCTTTTTTTCTTAAACCAACCAAACATACCTTAAGAGTGGAAGGCATGGCAGAAATTCCTACCTATAGGCCAGAGGAAGATATCAAGATGGAAAGAAGAAACCCAGTCCCCCAAGGCTAGGTGGTGGTGGACATACCAATGATCTCAGCACTGGAGCAAAGGTCCAGGCAGCTGCTAGCTGAGAACAATGGGGGATCCCACACATGTCAGCCAGGGTGGTGTTCCCCACCTTATTTTTCAGCATTTTTATCTTTTGCTTCAGCCAAAGCGAAGGTTTAGAGAATGGTGTTATAGCCGAGGGTTAGTTATGTGAGTATGTCAGGCTGAGTTAAGGTGTTTTAAGAGAGAACCCAGAGTAGAGTCCGCAGGAATGGAGGGAGCAGACCCAGCGTATGATAGGCTGGAAGAGAGCTTGAACCTGTCCTGGACAGATTACAGTGGGGGCAGCCACGGGCGTACCCCCACGGGGTGGGGAGTAGCCACGGGCATACTCCCCAGGGGAGTAGTCCTATTTTTGTGGGCGCCCCCACGCTGAGGAAGAACTCCCCAGGCCTTAGCATCCCCAGGCCGCGACTTACTATCTGTCCCTGCCATTCTCTCTTCTCTGGGTGGAAAGGAAGGCTGTCTCGGGCTCCTTTTTTATTTAGAAATGTTTTAAGAAAGATAGCTGGTACTTGGCATATGTATGGCTTATCTTAATACCAGTTAACAAGGAAACCTGTTGGCATTTAATAAGATGATTTTCAATGTAGGACCAGAGGCCTCTCTCTCACACTGTAGAATCTAAATTAGCTGACTGGGGCTGTCTTAGTCCCTCACGAGTCTTAAAGTTTAGGCACATATAACAAGATAGTTTAACCAAGGAGAGGAAATCTGGTCTCCAAAGCAAGGGAAGAAGACTATCAAGAGTACCTGTGATGTAGGAAGGCACCTAAAAGGCAAGGATTCAGAGAGGGGAAGCTCTGAGAAGGAGAGGTCTACCTGAGCAAGGAAAGGGCTGGATGGGTTGCTGGCTACTTATAGTTTGTTGACTTGTAGTTGATTGCGATGAAAAGGAAGCAGTGGAAGGTTGTAGTTCGAGTTAGGGAAGAGCAGTAAATAGGTTGTAAAGGAGTGGGACATGCGGGTGCTTATCACGAGTTCCTGCGTTGCTGCACCCTTTGTCTTGCAGTTGGCAGGACTAGAGCTAACCCTGGCGCACACCAACTTATCATTTTGTTACAGAGCAACCCCGATAAAAAAAGGCTTGCCTGTGTGTGGGTCCTCACCCACAGGCTTAAGAGACTTATTAATACTCAACTGCAGACACACACAAAATGTTAATAAAAGGTTTATTTACAAAAGAAAGGGAAAATGAAGAAATGAATAGCTCAGGGAGAAAATGAGGGAGAAAAATTCATGCGTCCTACCAGTTCCGCTGACCTGGAATCCCAATGGCACGCTGAGAGCTGGCGAAGAGCCAAGTGCTGTGAGGCCAAAAGAGCGACCCAAGGCCCACATGTCTGGTTTTATAACAAACCTGGCTGCTTAACTCCACCCTCAGGCCCAGCAACCCTCCCTTTGGTGATGATGGGATTTGTCATTCCCAATGTCTTGCTGGCTTTGGTCTGGAGTGGGGGTGGAGTCCACAAAGCCTGTATGGAGCTTGCTCAGGACTTCCTTTCCCCCTAACACTTTCACGGGAGTCTTCTAAAATGTGGCAGCCGGCCCTACTGGCCTCTTACATGGCTGACCTGTGCCCACTATTTTTTGCGGCGAGAGCAAGACCTGGTTTGAAGACAGAACTCAGGAGCCAGCTCTTTCCCCAAGGCAGAGAGGGAATGGCTGCTTGACTGAGATTGATAAGCAAGGCAGTGAGGCAAAGAGAAAGGCATGAGGCGTTCACCTGGTCAGACCAAGGGCAACTGGAAGGCTGTTCCCTCACATTTTAGGGCCCACCAAAGAGTAGCCTTCGCCTGAGCCCCTCAGTTCGTGTAGGACAGCCAAGCAGTAGCCGAACACCAGCTCCTCTCAGAGAAAGAGGTGGTGATAGTTGAGAGAATGAGGCAGAGAGGCATGAGGCGCTCACCTGGCTGGGCCAAGGGCAACTGGGAATTTTGGGAGCTGCTAAAGAGTAGCCTTGGCCTGGGCCCCTGAGTCCGTGTAGCACAGCCAAACTGTCGACGAATACCAGCTCCTCTCAGAAAAGGAGGTAGTAGCATGAATATAGAGAAAACTGGAGAAATCTCACAGATGCCATGAAAAACCAAACATTGGGTGCCAAAATGATGGGGTTTTTGGAGTTGCAGGGTCCTTGGGTTCACTCTGGGAAATGTTTAATTAGAAGAACGGGAGAAGCTCCCGTTTCAGCGGCACACAGCGAGTTTCCCATGCAAGTTTCTCCATGAGACAGAGACCATGGTTATATTTAAAGAACAGGTTTATTAGGGAAAGGGACAGGTTTTGCTAAGAGAGTCCTACATGGCTGCAGGTGGGTGGCCTTGAGGAGAGCTGCCTCCTCTGAGGGAGGTCAGTGAGAAGTCCCGGCAGGTACAGGCCATGGGGAACCAGAAAGCTGCTGCCCTAGAGAGGGAGAGAGTTGGTGAAAAGAGACACCTGCATAGTCACAGGTGGGCAGAGGGATTGCTGGCCCAAGCCTGTGCAGAGACTGCACTGATATAGCCCTCTTCTGTTTGGGGGGGGGGGGTCACTCCTTGTGAGCCGTCACGTCAGTTGGTTGCTGATTTTGGATAACCACGCAGCATCCAAGAGGGACGGGAGATTCCAGGATGGGGAGTGGAGATTCCAGGATGGGCGCAATCTCTATATCTTTCCCCTCAGGTCTGTGCTCCACTCCCTAGAGCATCTGATCCTGCTTGGGTCTCATGCCTTGTGATAAGGCCCTGGTGCCTAAGGGTCACGACCTCTACAGCTGGGTTAATGGTCATGCTATTTCCCTCTATCCCTACCTCCTTTTGAGTCAGGTTCTGGTCTTGAGGCACTTCCTTTCCAGTCTTTCTATTCTTGTCCTCCATCATTAAGGGTTTTTAAAGCCGAAAACCACACCTGGGAGTATGCAGTTCTACAGCAAGCGGGAGTACAAAAGCCAAACGGTGCTGTTATAAGCAGCAGAGCATTTCACCACATCCCATGTTTCAGGTACAAAGGGCACATACTTCTTATTTTTGACGGTGTAGGGTAAAGAAAATATCAGGCTTTTCTGCCCTTCCGCCATCAGGATAGATGATGGATCCTTGTCCTGAATGCATGCCTGATGGCGGGCACCTGGAGTAGGGTGTGGGCATAGCTAGATGGGATTCAGCTGAGCTAAGACTGTGCTTTTTAAGGGCGGCGTCACGGGGACACCAGCAGCAGCAGTAGAAGCCGAAGCAGAAGCTGAAAGAGAAGCGGAGAAGCAGCAGAACAAACGCCAGAGAGCCCAGATAGAGTGAAGACTTGCTGGGGGCTGGGAGGCCTGACAGCCTCCCAGCCCCCCAGCCAGCACCCCTGCCTGCCAATGCCTGGTGAACCCCAATAAAAAACCTGCAAAACTACTGAGGACTCTGACTCCTCCTTTACCCGGTCTGCATGGGATCAGAAAACCTGCACTGTGGCATTCCTGCCTTTACAGACGGGAACCCGGCCTCTATTGTTTTGGCCTGGAATTTCCCCACAGCCCTCTCTTGTCCTCCTGAGATAGCTCAAGCATAGGCCTTGCGTGGTCTGCTACATTTCACATTGCCCCCATTTCATATCACAAGGAGTGCCCCCTCCCAACAGAAGAAGACTATATCAGTGCAGTCTGCACAGACCCTGAGCAGCACTCCTCTGCCCACCTGTGACTGCACAGGTGCCTCTTCACCAACTCTCTCCCTCCGCAGGACAGCAGCTTCCTGCTGCCCGTGAGCCATACCATGCTGGTCTTCTCTTCACTGACCTCCCTCAGCGGAGGCAGCTCTCCTCAAGGCTGCTCACCTGCAAACATGCAGGCCTCTCTCAGCAAACCTATCCCTTGAGGGGCAGCTCCTCCTGCCTGCTTGTGTCTGTGCAAGTGTCTTTTACTGTTTTATCCCTTCCCTAACAAACCTGCCCTTTAAATATAACTAATGTCTCTGTCTCGTGGAGAAACCCACCTGGGGAACTTACCACGTGTCACTGAAACGGGAGCTCTGGTGAAACCTTTCCCAGAGTGAACCCAAGGACCCTGCACTCCAAACCCACTGACTCAGAAAACAACACTAAGGTAATGATACCAAACTTGCAGGTGTTCAGGCCTGGTCTCCCAGCCAGGAACGATCCCAGGCTGCAGGGGCAGCGCTGAGTCCCAGCCACTAGACCACCACGGGTTGGTGATACAGTAACAAATGACCTCTCTGTCAGATAAGAATTAACAAGCTTGTCTCCTCCCATCTCTTGCAATTTCCCCCCGTGTTCGGTGTCATTGGTGTCTTACGAAGCCACAACAGGAACTGCACTTGACGCTCAAGCAAGCAGGCAAGAAGAGGCAGATATGTTTAGAGAAAGAAAAACTTTATTGAGCAGAAAAGGAACAGAAATAAAGTGGGACTCCCAGGCCGGTGGAACCAGGCCAGGGAGGGGCAAGGAAGCCCAAGTGGAGTCGGGCTTCAGGGAATAGAGACCTTCATTCCTTGATTACTCTAAAGCTCCACCTGCCTCTTTGTGATTGGTTAGTGCTCGGTGTCTCACTCACTGCCTGAATGTCTCTGTGCCCAGAACTGAGTGTCTGTGTCCCAGTCCTTATCTTTTTTCTTTATTTCCTTGTCCAGCTATGTCCTGTTGGCCCTAGTCCTGGGGGTGTTTGATTATCCCCTTAGGAATAATCTCTGGAGCCTTCCTTAACTGCTGAAGTCCCCATCTACAATGTCCCTAAAACTACCCGATTACCCTAACTTGCCCTAGGACTCCTTCCCCCCTCTATGGATGGAGCCCCTAACTGCTGTTAGCACAAATGACATCCATCTGATCAATGACTTCTTCCTGCTGAACGTGGGTAACGTGGGGAGGCAGTCAGGGCTCCACTGCAGGGTGATAATCTAAGAGATCTCAGAAGGTGGAGGTTTCATAGTGGGTTCCATTGAAGGACCATATGGAGTTTGATGGCCTCCAGGTGGGAGATAATCCCAATGAGGGCATGGAGGATGCAGGGCCCAAGCAAGAGAAAAATGGAAAAAAAAAAAAAAAGTTTTAGTAAGAGAATTGAACAGGGGAACATCCAGGACAGCTGTTTTTTTTTTTTTTTTTTTTTTTTTTGTTTTTTAAGGCTTTAAGAGTAAGAAGGGCACAGACTGGTAAGCCCAGAACTCCATGGTGTTACATAATCACTGAGACTAGGGAATTCAGGGAGCATTGTTGGGCTTTGGCTTGAGGGGTGTTGTGGTTCCATCAGGAAGAGAGGCAGTTCCTTTAATTGCACCCTAAGAGGGGTGGCAAAGACACCTCACCCTGGCACTGTAGTGTCCCAAACACCTGGAGGGGTTGTAGCCAAAGTGGCAGCATCAGTGAGAATTAGGGCTTCCATGTTATTCCTGTCTTGTGTAGCAGCAGCTGGAGAGCCATCGTGGCTGTGGAGATTGTAAATCTTCTGTCTCGGTTTAAAGCCAAAAAACAATTATTTCTTATAAATGCAAACTTAAAACACATGTTTGTTGCGAACAAGCCGCAGCAGTCTGGATGTCAGGGGTTCCTGAAGGATGGGAAGGCGTCGGCGCAATCGTGAGGGAGGGGAAATGAGGAGACGCGGACACTTGATCAGGGTGCAGGCATCGTCCTGCTGAGGGTCTCAGCGGTACTTTATACATTTCAAGCAAACCGGGAGAGTGCACAAGTGTTACAGAGCAGCCCCGATATAAAACGGGTTGCCTGGCTGTGGGTCCTCACCCGCGCGCTTAAAAAGGGACTTATTAATACTCCACTACAGGCACACACAACAGGTTAATAAAAGGTTTATTTACAAGGGAAAGGGAATTGAGGAAACGTACAGCTCAGGGAGAAAATAGGGAAATAAAGTCTTTAATACGTCCTACCTGATCCGCCGACCTGGAAACCCAAAGGCACTCTCAGAGCTGGCCGCGCATTGCGAGCTGTCCGCGTGCTGCGAGCTGTCGGGGAGCCAAATAGGGGAATCCCCTAAAGCCCACGTGTCTGGTTTTATACCAAACCTGGCTGCTTAACCCCACCCTCAGGTTGGAGTAACCTTCCCTTTGGTGGTGATAAGATTTGGAGTTCCCAGTGTCTTTGGCTTTGGCCTGGGTGGGGGTGGAGTCCACAAAGCCTGTATGGAATTAGCTTTAGGACGGCCTTTCCCCCTAACATCTTCATTGTTGTTCAGCTCAAAGTATTTTTTAATTTCTTCTTTGATCTCCTCTTTAATCCAATGGTCTACCCATAGCGTGGGTTTCAATATCCATGAAGTGGGAGATTCCTTACTTTCTTTTCATGGTTTATTTCCAGTTTGATGCCTTTGTGATCAGAGAAGACAGTTGGAATGATTTTGATCTGAATGTATCTGTTAAAACATTAACATCATCTTGTGGCCCAAAGTATGATCGATTCTGGAGAATGATCCGAGCGCACTTGAGAAAAAAATATACTTGGATTTTCTTGGGTGCAGTGTCCTGTAAATGTCTGTTAAACCCATGAGGTCTAGATCTTTATTTGGGGCCTAGTGTCCTTGTTCATTTTTTGTCTCGTTGATCTGTCCATGGGTCAGAGTGCAGTGTTGAAATCTCCTAGTATATATGTATTTCCTCTAATGTCTGTTTTCAGAGCTCATAATAATTGTCTTATAGATGTTGGAGCTCCTTCATTTGGTGAGTGTACCTGTACCCCTATGTTTATTGCTGCACTATTTATAATAGGTAAGATTTGGAAACAACCCTAATGCCCAAAAACAGATGACTGGATCAAGAAGATGTGGTACATATACACAATGGAATACTATTTTCAGCAATCCAATAAGATAAACTCATGCCATTCACAGCAATATGGATGGAGCTAGGAGGGATTACACTCAGTCAAATAAGTCAGAAGGAAAAAGAAAACTATCACATGGTTTCACTTGCACGAAAAATACTGTGGAAACAAATAAGGAAAAAAATAATGACAATAAAAAACAAAACAAAAACAGTAATCTATAAATCAGAGACATTCTGCAGGGGAGGAGGAGGGAGTGGGGTCAAAACAAGGGCGGGAAGAGCCCAGGGGACTATGGTTATGGTGCACAGGTGAATTGCTGGTAGGAATTCTATGGGGACTACACCTAAGAAAGCAAACATTGTACAAAATGAACAGTGATGTAAAATATATATAAATAAATTATTAATAAAAAACATCATTAGGGTGGGGGTCTCCCTGGTGGCAAAAGAGTTAAAGTCTCAGAACTATCAAGCTATCACCAGCCACTGCAGCATGAGTTTAATCCCCAGACAGGGAGCTGACCTCATGGCGCAGCAGACCTCTCCTGTCTCACCTGCAGTTCCCCTCAGCAGTGTACTTCAGTAGATCTGCCTCTTCTCCTCACTGTGCCATGGGTGAATCCTCTCACTCCCACATCTCTGGCCTACACCCCACTTCTTGTGTGCATGAATAAATTAAAAAAAAAAAAAAAACACGAGGGTTGACTGTAGAGAGAAAAGTCTCAGGGTAGGCTGTGTGTGTAGAGACTCTCCAGTCTCTTTCTGAGGCAGGGAAGTTGTCCTTTCTTGCACCACTTTCTGACTGTTCACCTTAACCACAGGCCCAGGGCTCTGCTACTCCTGACCTCACTCATCATCTTGGAGGCCGTCCCGTATCCTAGACCTAAGTTAAGTCCTCAAGTCAGTAAAAACTGCTTATAGTTAAATTAATAAAAGTTCTCCATGCCTTCACAAATAAAAGCCAATTCAAAATTTAGTCGTTTAACTTAAAACATATTTGCCTTAAAGTTATGATGTTGGGAATTAGTACTTGATTCTGTGTTTCAATTGTTATAATTATCTTCTGCCAAAGACTTGCTCAAACTATTGTTTTGTACTTCCACATATCAAATTTTTAAATTTATTTTCATATATTGTGTTTCATTTTTGTGCAGCTTCTCCCCTCAGGTGTATTCCCCATAGCTCTCCCACCACCCTAGCACCTGGGAACACTCACCATGGCCGTGCGCTCTTCATCCCCTGCTTTGAATCCCCCTTTACTTCTCCCCACTGTGCCATGGGTGAATCCTCTCACTCCCACACTTCTGGCCTGCATTTCCCCTTTCCTTGTACATAAACATTTGATCAACCTTTTGTTGTGCCCACAGTTGAAGTCCCCTTTAAGCACACAGGTGAGGACCCACAGTCAGGTAACCCATTTTATTTTGGTGTTGCCCTGTAACACAGGCCTTGGCGGCTATGAAAAAAACACCAACCTAGTGGCAAAAGATGATTATAGACACCAGCAGATGATCCACCACTTCTGCTGCCAAAGGCACTGCTCATTTGAGGGGGAACCCAGGAATCTGCCCCTCAAAAGCCGGCAAGCATCAGGCCTTCTGTCCTACACTGGTTGTAGTCTCGGTCACAAGTCATACAATGCATCCACCCCCAAGATGCACTCACTCTTGGATTGGCGTTTCTATACTCTTTGGGGGTAATCACTCAATCCTTAGGGTTTCTGTCTGTGGTCATTCCAAGATTTGGCTTTCATAGCCACCAATGCGACACGCAGACCCCTGCACTCAGGCCAACCCTTTCCATATGCTGTAGGGTAAGTAAAGTATCAGGCTTTTCTGCCCTCCCACCATTAGGATTGATGGTGGATCCCTGCAGTCCTGAATGCATGCCTGATGGCAGACTCCTGGAGTAGGGTATGGGCATTTGTGGATGGGTATAACTGGGCTGAGAGACTGGGCATGTAAGGGCAACATCACGGGACACCAGAGGAACAGCAGAAGCAGAAGAGAGAAAAAAAGGCCATGAGAGAATGCCAGAGAGCACAGAAAGAGTAAAGGCCTACCAGCCTCCTGGGCCCCCAGCACCCCTGCCTGCCGTGTACCTAGTAAATCCCAATAAAAAGCCTACAAAAGCCACCGAGGGCTCCTAGGACTCCTCCTTCACCCGTCTGCTCGAATCATAGAGATCCTGCTCCATCCCTTGTTGCCGCTACAATTGGCATAAGTCGGCAGAATGATCTAAGCAGATGGGTGTAGAGCCCTCCAAAGACCTCAGGAGAGACTGAGGAGTAGCAGATCATGAGCCTGGGACAATGCTGGAGGCACCATTGGCAGCACAGGAGGTGACCAAAGTCTAGGAGCTTCCAGAAGAGCTAAAAATGCTGCAGGAGCACAGGAGGTAGACAAGGTCTGGGAGCTGCAGAACGAGACCTCGAGTAGAGGCAGAGACAGCCTACAAGGGCTGGCCCACAACTCCTGAGGCAGCAGAATCGTCAGGGAAGAAAGGACCACGATTCGGAGCTCGCCAGTGCTAATGCAGGGAGAGGCCAATGGACTTGGACTGACAATCCCGCCAGAAGGCGGAAGAGCTTTGGCAGATTGATATATGTTTATGGGACCCTGGGGGTGCAGGGTATTGTTTGTACACTGCAAGAGATGGGAATCTGGGGGTGGCCAGTGGGTCTTGGTGACAAAAAGCCAACTTAGAAAGGCAAAAGCTGGTGTTGAGACTGGGAATCCCTGAGCAGCTGTTAAGCAGCCTGAGTATGCTAAGGAAGGCCAGTGAGTCTCTTAAAATCACCTGTGGGTGATGCCCTGCTCACCGTTGAGTTAGGGTGAGGAGCTGAGGAATCTGTCCTCGGGGAACGGTTGGGGAACGTGGCTTGTGGTAAAGCCTAAGTCAAGGAGGAAACCCAAGAGAGGCTGCACATGGAGCTTGTATCCATGGATCCCCGACACATATGCACATGCAAAGGGTTGGCCTGAGTGCAGGCCTGCGTGTCACATTGGTGGCTATGAAAGCTGAGTGTTGGAGTGATCGCAGACAGAACCCTGAGGGTTGGGCGATCACCCCAAAGAGTACAGAATCTCCAGTCCAAGAGTGAGTGCATCCTGGAGGTGGATGTGGTGTGGCTTATGGCTGAGACCACAGAGAGAGAAGGCCAGGAAGCCTAATGGCTCCTGGCATGTGACGGCAGATGCTGGGGGTCGTTCCCCTTGCATGAGCAGTGCCTTTGGCAGAAGACATGGTGAATCATCTGCTGGTGCCAATAATCCTGTCTTTGGCCACTAGATTGGTGCCCTGCCTGGAATTATTTGTGTTCTGTTGTATTTTGTTATGTATTCAGTTACATTGTGATGTATTCTATTTACTTTTGTGGGCCATGGCTGCAGTGTTCATATTTGCCAAAAGAAATGTGTGAAAAGTGTGTATAAATTGTACAGACTGTCTGGCAGAAAACCCTAAGTGGATGGATTGTAGGGCAAATAAAGTATCAGGCTTTTCTGTCCTCCCACCATTAGAATTGATGATGGATCCCTGCTGTCCTGAATGCATGCCTGATGGCGGGCACCTGAAGTAGGGTGTTGGCATGTGTAGGTGGGTACACCTGGGCTGAGATACTGGGCATATAAGGGCGGCGTAACAGGATAACAGAGGAACAGCAGAAGCAGAAGAGAGAACAGGCCATGAGAAAACACCAGAGAGCCCAGAAAGAGTAAAGACTTGCTAGGGGCTGGGAGGCCTGCTAGCCTCTCGGCCCCCCGGCACCCCTGCCTGTTGTGTACCTGGTAAATCCCAATAAAAAGCCTGCAAAAGCCACCGAGGGCTCCTAAGATTCCTCCTTCACCTGTCTGCTCGACTCATAGAGATCCTGCTCCATCCCTTCCTGCCACTACACATGCACATGGGTTGGGGATCTGTGGATACAATCTCCACATGCGGCCGCTCTTAGCTCTCCTCTTTGGCTGTGGGCTCCACCACAAGCCATGTTCCCCACCTGTCCCCCAAGTATGGGTTCCTCAGCTCCTCACCCTCACTCAGCAATGAACAGGGCATCATCCACAAGTGATTTTAAGAGACTCACTGGCCTTTAGCACACTCAGGCTGCTTAACAGCTGCTCAGGGACTCCCAGTCTCAGCACCAGCTTTTGCCTTTCTAAGTTGGCTTTTTGATCCCTCCTCGGCCTGGCTGCAGAGAACTTGGCGAGGGCTTCCTCCCTCAGTCTCTTGGGCTCTTCTCATGCCTGTCCTTCCTCTACTCTGGTGTAGGGTAAGGAAAAATGTCAGGCTTTTCTGTCCTCCCGCCATCAGGATAGAGGATGGATCCTTGAGGTCCTGAATGCATACCTGATGGCGGGCACCTGGAATAGGTGTGGGCATAGGTAGATGGGATTCACCTGGGCTAAGACTGCTTTTAAGGGCAGCGTCATGGGGACGCCAGCAGCAGCAGAAGCTGAAAGAGAAGCCGAGAGAAGCAGAGAAGAAGCAGCAGAAACAGAGAACGCCAGAGAGCCCAGATAGAGTGAGGATTTGCTGGGGGCTGGGAGGACTGCCAGCCTCCCAGCCCCCCAGCACCCCTGCCTGCCATATGCCTGGTGAACCCAATAAAAGACCTGCAAAAACCCAATGAGGACTCTCTAGGACTCCTTCTTTACCCGGTCTTGATAGGGATCTTAGAAAACCTGCACTGTGTCCTTCCTGCCCTTACATCTGGCCTTTGCCTCTCTGGGCTGTGGCCCTAGGATTGCTGGGCAGTGCACAGGCTGCTATTGCCCACTGTAGGGTAAAGAAAATGTCAGGCTTTTCTGCCCTTCCGCCATCAGGATAGATGAAGGATCCTTGTCCTGAATGCATGCCTGATGGCGGGCACCTGGAATAGGGTGTGGGCATAGGTAGTTGGGATTCACCTGGGCTAAGACTGGGCTTTTAAGGGCGGCATTATGGGGACGCCAGCAGCAGCAGGAGCAGCAGTAGAAGCCGAACAGAAGCTGAAAGAGAAGCCGAGAAGCAGCAGAACGAACGCCAGAGAGCCCAGATAGAGTGAAGACTTACTGGGGGCTGGGAGGCCTGCCATCCTCCCAGCCCGCCAGCTAGCACCCCTGCCTGCCATATGCCTGGTGAACCCCAATAAAAGACCTGCAAAACCGCCGAGGACTCTGACTCCTCCTTTACCCGGTCTGCATGGGATCAGAAAACCTGCCCTGTACCTGTTCCTGACTTTACACCCACCAAGGCCTACTGGCACCCCCAGGTTCCCACCTCCTGGGGTGTACAAAAGATACCATCCTCCCCCAGGGTTCCCAAAGCTTAACATTAATCTGCCAAAGTTCCTCCACCTTCTGGCGGGATTGTCGGTCCAAGTCCATCCATTGTTCCTTGTGTCAGCACTGGCGAGCTCTGAATCGTGGTCCTTTCTTCCCCGACGATTCTGCTGCCTTAAGGGTCCTGGGCTGTTCTTCTCGGGCCGTCTCCTCCAGGCGCGGTCTCGTCCCACAGCTCCCGTACTCTGTCCACCTCCTGGGCTCCAGCAGCATCTTTAGCCCTTCCCACAGCTCCTAGACTCTGGCCACCACCTGTGCTGCCATGGCACATCCAGCGTTGTCACAGGCAAACAGTCTGCTCCTCCTTGGTCCCTCCTGAGGTCTTCAGGGCTCCACACCTGTCTGCATGGATCATCCTCTCAACTTACGCCAATTGTAGGGGCAGGATGGGCACTGAGCAGTTTATCTATGATCTGGCAGACAGGTAAAGTAGGAGTCCTAGAGCCCTCGGTAGCTTTCTCAGGCTTTTATTGAGCTTTACATGCAGTGTGGCAAACAGGTACACGGCAGGCAAGGAGGTCAGCGGGGGGGCGGCAGGAGGCCAGTAGGCCTCTGTAGGGTAAAGAAAAAATGTCTTTTCTGCCATCCAGCCATCAGGATAGATGATGGATCCTTGTGGTCCTGAATGCATGCCTGATGGCGGGCACCTGGTGTAGGGTGTGGTCATAGGTAGATGAGATCCACCTGGGCTAAGACTGTGCTTTTAAGGGCGGCGTCATGGGGACGCCAGCAGAAGCCAAGAACGAACAGAAGCCAAGCAGAAGCCAAGAGAAGGCCGGAGAGCCCATAGAGTGAAGACCTGCTGGGGCCTGGGAGGCCTGCCAGTCCCCCAGGCCCCCATTCCCCCTGCCTGTCGTGTACCTGGTAATCCCAATAAAAACCTGCAAAACCACTGAGGACTCTGAGTCCTCTTTTACCCGGTCTGCTGGATCAGAAAACCTGCACTGTGGTCCATTCCTGACCCTACAGCCTCCCAGGCACTGGTGAACCTTCACTCTTTCCTGGGCTCTCTGGCACTCTGTCTCTCCTTTTCTCTCTCAGGTTCTCCCTTGCCTCTGCTTCTCTGGGAGAATGTATCAGTACTGCAGCCATGGCCCACAGAAGTAAGCAACACAACTGAATATAACAATGTAACAAAATCCAGGTGTCTGGCATCAGGCATGCAATGCTAATGGAGGGAGGGTAGAAAAGCCTGAAAACCATTTATCCTACACCCCATTACTCATTAGTTCTGGGCCTCTTGCACTGGGATCCCTCCCCCTCTGAGCAGCACAGGCATTTTGAGATGTGACTGCAAATCACATGGGTCAGGATCCAATGAATACTGTAGCACCAGGAAGGCACAGAGCCGTGTTTCTATGACAGATGTGTGAAGGAGGAGTCTGGAGTCCTCGCTGGCTTCCTCAGGCTTTACTGATCTTTCTGCACCATTTGCAGTGAGGTGACCAGGTGCAGAGCTGGCAGGGGATCCCAGGGGCCAGGAGGCTGGCAGGCGTCCCAGCCTCAGGTGAATCTTTACTCTCTCTGGGCTCTCTGGCGTTCTCTTGCGGTCTCTCTGCTGCACTCTGCTGTACTCTGCTGCATGGTCCTCTGTGACTCCGCCTTTATAGGCTCAGTCTCCGCTCAGGTGTGCCCACTCACTCACCCCGCACAGCACTCCAGGGGTGGATCACAGATGCTAATGGCAGGAGGGAAGGAAAAAACCTCATCACTTCCATTCACCCTGCAATCCACCCCTCAGGGTTTTTCACCATACAACGTATGCAATAGTTTCCCTTGGCAAATATGAACACTGCAGCCATGACCCAAGAAAGTAAACAATACAAATGAACATAGCAATGCACCAAAATACAACAGAATGCAACTAAGCCCAGGCAGGGCACCAACCTTGGGGTAAAAAGACAAGATTATTGTCGTAGCAGATGATCCACCAATTCTGCTGCTGAAGGCGCTGCTTATGCGAGGGGGAACCACTCTTCACTCACAGCATCTGCCCTCACATTCCAGGAGCCGTCAGGCTTCCTGGCCTTCTCTGCTGTGGTTTCAGCCACAAGCCACACACACCACATCCACCCCCAGGATGCACTCATTCTGAAACGGGTGATACAATCTATACTCTTTTGGGGTACCACACAATCCCCAGGGGTACTCACTGCTGTCACTCCAACACTCAACCTTCTCAGCCACCAGAGTGACAGGCAGACCCCTGCACTCAGGCCACTCACATGGGCTACTCCGCATGCGGCCTCTCTCAGGTCCCCTCTTTGGTTGTCGTCACCACCACAAGCCACATTCCCCACACATCCCCCAAGGTCGGTGCCTCAGCTCCTCTCCCTTATTCAAAAACGAACAGGGCATCACCCACAGGTGGTTTTAACAGGCTCCCCTGACTTCTTTAGCGTCCTTTCAGCTACTAAACAACTATTCTGGGCTTCCTAATCTTAGCACCAGCTTTTGCCCTGTCTGAACTGGCTTTTGGATCCATCTCCTCTGCCTGGCTGCAGAGAACCTCACACAAGGCCCACTGGCCGTGCCACCAAGACCCACTGGCCATGCCTTGATTTTTATCTCCTGGGATGTACACAGAATCCCATCCACCCCCGGGGCCCATAGACATAACATCCACCTGCCAGTGTCCCCCAGCCTTCTGACGGGATTGTTAGTCCAAGTCCATCAGCTTTTCCCTGGCTTTGGCACAGGAAGAACACCAGATTATGAATCATGGTCCTCTTTCTTCCCTGATGACTCTGCTACCTCAGGGGTCGTGGGCTGGTCCTCGTGGGCTGTCTCTTCCTCCACTCAAGGTCTCATCCCGCAGCTCCTGGACCTCATCCACCTCCTGTGCTCCAGCAGCATCTTAGCTCTTCCCACAGCTCCAAAAGTTTGGTCACTTCCTATGCTGCCACGGTGCCTCCAGCGTTTTCACAGGCTCACGGTCTGCACCCCTCAGTCCCTCCCGAGGTCTCTGGAGGCGGCATACCCGTCTGCATCCCATCATCCTGCCGACTACACCACTGTAGCGCCAGCTAGACACGGAGCAGGTTTTCTAGGATCAAGACAGACGGAAAAAGGAGGGTCCTGGATCTATTGGTGGCTTTTTCAGCCTTTTAATGATCTTTCTACACTATTTGTAGTGAGGTGACCAGGGCAGAGTAGGCAGGGGCGTCTAGCGGCCAGGAGGCTGGCAGGCCACCTCACCCCAGTAAGTCTTTATTCTCTCTGGGCTCTCAGGTGTTCCCTTGCGGTCTCCTCACCGGTCTCTCCTGCATCCACTGCGGGGAATCCTCTGCAGCCCCGTCCTCTACCACCACCCTTATAGGCTCCGTCTCTGGCTCAGGTACACCCACTCATGCACGCCCACACCACGCTCCAGGTGCCGCCATCAGGCACGCATGTAAGACCACAGGGGTGGATCTTGGATGCTAATGGAGGGAGGTGGCAAAACATGATCATGCCCATTCACCCTCCAAAACCAGTATCATGCCAAAGAAAAAGATGTGCGTTCTCATACCAGAGGGGGCGCTGTGAGTCAAAATCTGAGAGAGGGAAAGTGCAAAAAAAAAACTCCCATCTTCCAAGTGCCATGGAAATGGCACTTGCACTTAAGGGCCGGGCCAGGGCCTCTCAACTGCAGGAAGAGACGGTGGCTAAGGTGTGTTTGTCTGCTCTTTGCTCAAACCATATTGGCTCTCAGCCTGAACTGAGATGTGTTCCCTAATAATGAAGCTGAGTTATGTCAGGACAGCTCACTGGTTCCACCCTGGCAAATCCAAGGGGCACTGCAGCCCCCCTGACATAATGGGAACCTGCCCACAGCCCGTGGTGTTGAGACAGTGCGGGCAGGTGAGCAGGGCTGGGCCTGGAGCACACACTGACCCTGACAGAGCTCATATTCAGGCCTCGTGATGCACCTGCTGATGGAAGGGTCTTTGGACTCTGGACACTGGATTTTGAAGGACACATTCTAAGTGAACCCCTTGATAAAGAAGGTTAAATGGGGGCTCCCTGGTGGTGCAAGGGGTTAAGCCTCAGCATTATGAAGCAATCCACAGAGACTGCAGCCACTGCAGAATGAGTTCGATCCTTGGCCAGGGAGCTAGCCACATGGCACAGCAGACCTCTCATGTTTTGCCCACTGCTCCCCTCAGCAGCAGGGAATACACTGAATACAATGTATTTCACTGTATGCAAATATACTGGGAAATACACTGAAATACACTGAAAATATACAGCGAAACACACTGAAATATTGTGTATTTCAGTAGCTCTGCCTGTTCTACTCCCCACTCTGTCTCTAGTGAATCCTCTCCCCCCCAACCTCTTGCCTACACCCCAGCTCTTGTATGCATAAATAAATCTTAAAAAAAAAAAACTATTCTTGGGCCTCCCCCGGTGGCGCAGGTGTTTGAGTGCCGCGCTGCTGTGAAACTGTCCGCAGCCTCTGCAGCGCTGGATCGAACCCCGGCCGGCCGGCGAGGATCCCATATGGCATGGCAGACCTCTCCTGTTGTGCCCGCTGCCCCCTCAGCAGTGTATTTTGTCAGTCTGCAGTTCTGTTCCCCACTCTGTCTCTGGTGAATCCTCTCACCCTCCTGTGCATCTGGCCTGTGCCCCGGTTCTTGTATAAATAAATACATAAATTAAAAAAAAACAAACTGCTCTTTCCCCATGACTCTTTTTTAAAAGATTTGTTTATTTATGGGCCTTCCTGGTGGCACAAGGGGTTAAACGCAGCACTGTGAAGCTATCCTCAGCCTCTGTAGCATGAGTTCAATCCCTTGCTGGCCACGGAACTGACACACATGGCGCAGCAGACCTCTCCTGTCTCGCCCGCTGCTCCCCTTAGCAGTGTATTTCAGTCAGTCTGCCTGTTCTGTTCCGCAATCTGGCTCTGGTATATTCTGGCCTGCATCTCTGGCCTGCACACCAGCTCTTGTATGCATAAATAAACAAATCTTTAGAAAAACATTACTTTTCCACAACAACACAAAAACAGACAATTATAAATCAGAGACATCCTGCAGGGGAGGAGGGAGAGGGATCAGAGGGAAGGAGGGAAGAGCACAGGGGACTGAGGTGATGGTGCACGAGTGCCTTGGGGAAGGAAATTCTATGGGGACTATACCTGGGCGGAGGGAAGCAAATATTGTTTTAAAATGAACAATGATGTAAAAAATAAAAATTAAATTAAAAAAACATTATTTTTATGAATTATTCACATCTAAGTAATGTACATATTTTTCTGAGACTTTTTAAATTATTATCGCTTATTTTAAACAGATTAATCTAAAGAGGCATTGGTTTTTAAGCAGCCCCACAGACTGTTTTAAATACCAAATGCAAAAAGTACTCTGCTATGCTATTTCTCAAAGATCTATAAAACAATGTATTAAATTTGAGAAGTCTTTAGAATTCTTTGTGTGCATTAAGTCTTTTCCTCACCCCTGCTTCTCCAGCCCTTCCCTGTCTCTCTCACCTCCCAGGCTTTCTCCTCCCCTTAGTCTCTACCACACCCTCACACCTGAATTTTGGCACTAGCTACACCCCCTCCCTGCCACCCAAGGACTGTTCTCTCCACTGGGGTCAGCATCCCTGCTAATGTGAGTCAGGACGTGCCATTGCCTCGCTTATAATGCTCCAGTGGCTCCATCTCACTCCTGGGGAGCCTCTAGCATTGTGAAGCACCTGCGCACAGGAATCTTGGGTTACTGAGGTCAAAGTTGCATCCCTAGAATAAAAAGTCATAAACAGTCATAAAAAGTGCATTGTAGGCATCAAATAGTTTTGAATGAATAAGCTATGATTTATTGAAAACTTTATTGCATTGCATAAAAATCATAAAGTGAACAACACCAAAAAAGGTTAGGAAAGATTTTTATCTCATGCAACCAGTACACAAATCGGCTCATAAGTTCATTCTGGTGGGAAAAATACCACCTGCTTGTCTGTTGTGCAGTTGCGCCTTTGTATGCGTCCATCACTGCATAACAAGTTGCCACAACTTTGTGGCTCAGAACAACAACCATTTATTTACTTGCAGTTCCTTAGTAAGAAATCCAGGTCTAGTGTGGGTGGGGTCTCTGCTCAGGTTTTCACAAAGTTGTGTTCTCATCTTGAGCTCAGGATCCTCCTCCAGGCTTATACAGAGATTATTGGGAGAATTCAGTTCTTGAGGTTGCAGGACTGCGGTCCCTGATTCCCTAACAGATGTCAGTACAGAGCTGAGGGAGGGCTGCTCCCAACTCCTGGTGTCCACAGCATTCTTTTTTGGGTTGACCCTTCATTCTCAAAGTCCACAATGAAGAAAATCCCACATTAAGTTCCTCTCACACTTTGAACCACTTTGCTCAGGAAAAACCCAGTCCTTTCAAGGGCTCACCTTGATACAGGGCAGCAGGGGGCACTAAAGCTGGCCAAGGACACTGCCCAAATAGTTTACGGTCACTGTCTGAGTTCTTCACCAACATGCACAATTGCAAGACTACTCGGGCTCAGAGAACAACAATAATGGGATTTATTTAACAAACCAGGGAAAAACAAAGAGTTACTGAGGCCAAAAATGGCTGTTTACCTCACCCAAAGCAGCGCCCAGTGTTTTTCAAAGCTAAGCAAAAGTAGGAAAAATGGCATCTTCCTGCCAATGAGGACAAGGAGTTCCTCTCCTGAACAATAGGCCATGTGTCCAAGGTGGTTTCTTCCTGCCTTTGCCGAGCATGCAGCATGTGGCAGGCAGACTATAGGCCAGGTTCCAACTCATGCACACAGCAGAAGACATGACAGTAGACTATCCTTGAGCTTCCAAGATGCCCCAATGAAGCACCAGACAAGTAACACTAAAGACAGCAGGTGCAGCAACCGAATGACCTGACAAATGGCCACACTCATGCAGCTCAGCGAGGCGCCCGGCTCCAGGTCTTGGCCTTCTCTGTTAGGCTGTAACAGCAGCAATTAGTGGCTTGGCTAATTGCAAAGCTTCTGAACTTTTTCTCTCCAAGGTTGGCTGCTGGGGGCCTCCACCTTCTGGCAGATCAGCATGGTGGGGGCCAAAATCCACTGACCCCAAACTCTGAAGATCCAAAAAACGGCTGAAATCCTGAAGACTGAATTAATCCACCCCCTTCTGCAATCCCTTATGTCTTATCGGTCAACCCACTCTAAAATATGATAATTTTTAGCATTTTCCCTGGGGCTATCCTCACCAGCAACCTCCTCCAAGGGGCACCCCTGTAAAAGACTTTTGGCTTTAACCACCAGTTACAACCTGATTAGACAGTTCAACCCAGGTTAATCCCATGTCAGTGTCTACAAAATTCTGCAACAACAAAAAAATCTTTGGGAATGACTTCATCCTGGGCCTTGCAGGCTTGTTCTCATCTTCCTGCCCAAGTCCTATCCTGAAACCACACACCACCAGACCCTCAGTGGGGCCAGGAAGCACTCTAGCTTGACCCACCTGTCTGTGTTTACTGGGGCCGGAGGTGCTGGAGCAGTGCTGCATGTCATGTGTCTGCCTTTGGTCAATCCAGACTTCAGGTGGGACAGAAAAAAATGGCCTAGACCCTGGAACAAATGGGGTTCCAGTGATCAATACAAGTTCTACCCAGGAGTATAGATGACAGCAACCTGAAGAAAGAAGGCCCAGACTCTAAATGAATATTTCACTATAAAGCTACTTAAGAGGAAGTTTGTCCAGAACACCAAATCATGTTGGTGTTTTGTTTTGGGGGTTACACTGATTAGTAAATATCTGAATCTTGAGGTGGGGGGGATCTGTTTATATTGTAAAAATCCCTTCACAGGAGCATCCACACTGGTAGTTAATTGAATAAATGGGAGGAAGGTAATAACTGGGTGGTATCATGGATCATTGCTGAATCATCCTACTATGGTCTAGTTAGTCCTTTGTGTTTGATTGAGTCACAGTTGGAAATTGAAATTCAAGTAAGTATTGTTGTGGGTGGCAATAAAGTGTGTACTACCTATTGGCCTTGGAAATTCTTCTTAAATCTTAAAACCAGGGCCCCCCTGGTGGCTCAAAGGGTTAAGACACAACCTATGCAGCTATCCGCAGGCACTGCAGCATGAGTTTGATCCCCGGCTAGGGAGCTACCCACATGGTGCAGCAGACCTCTCGTGTCTCACCTGCTGCTCCCCTCAGCAGTGTGTTTCAGTCAATCCACCTGTTCTGTTCCCCACTCTGTCTATGGTGAATCCTCTTACCCCCCACACCTCTGGCCTGTACCCCAGTTCTTGTATGCATAAATAATTAAGTCTTTTAAAAAATAAAACCAAATGACATGTTTAACTTTTTTTAAGACTTATTTTATTTACTTATGCATACAAGAACTGGGATGTAGACCAGAGGTGTGTGTGTGGGGGGTGGGGGGTGAGAGGATTCACCAGAGACAGAGTTGGGAGCAGAACAGATGGATCTACTGAAATACACTGCTGAGGGGAGCAGTGGGTGAGAAAGGAGAGGTCTGCTGTGCCATGTGGATAGCTCTCTGGCCAGGGAACCAACTCATGCTGCAGTGGCTGGCAATAGCTTGATAGTACTGAGACTTTAATCCCTGAGCCACCAGGGAGGCCCATGTTTAAAATTTTTGATTAACTTAGAGCAAAGGAAAATTAAAGTAATATAATACATTCTTTTGTTAGATGCTATATTTGTTACATGTTATATATATCACACAAAAGTTAGCAGCTCAGAACAAATGTGTATTACCTTCCACAGTTTCCCAGGGTCAGAAATCAAGGACAGGTATAGTGCCAGGAAGGCACAGAGCTGGTTCTCTATGATGCAAGCAGATGGGTAAAGGAGAGTCCTGGAGCCCTCGGCACCCCTGCCTGCCGTGTACCTGGTAAATTCAATACAAGCCCGAAAAAGCCACCAAGGGTTCCAGGACTCTCCTCCTTTACCCATCTGCCCGATTATAGAGATCCAGTTCTGTGCCCTTCCCAGCACTACAACAGTTATAACTGAGTGCTTCTCACTCAGGGTCTCTCTCAAGGTTGCAGTCTAGTTGTAGCCACAGTTGTATCATCTGATGGCTTGACCTGGGCTGTGGGACTATGAAACATGGCTAACTTGTGTGGCTGTTGGGAAAGTCTCAGTTCCTTCCTGAATGTTCCCAAGAGGCTTAGTTCCTAGCCATGTGCAATTTTCCATAAGGCAATAACTACTAAAGTGACTAATTTCCCCCAGTGAGTGGAGACAGAGAGAGATGGGGAAGATGGGGATTGTGGAACCAAGGTGGGAATTGCAGCAAGTTTTATGACCTAGACCCACAAGCACACACACATCAGCCTCAACCTGTCAGAAGTGATTTGTTAAGTATAGCACACACTCAACAGGAGGGAATTAAGCTCCACCTCTGGAGGGGAGGTTTATCAAAGAATTTGTATACATATTAAAACCAAACTTAAAATTTAATATTGTTTCAGGACTTTTTTGTATGCAGAAGAACTGGGGTGTAGATCAGAAGCACGGGGGTGAGATGATTCACCAGACACAGAGTGAGGAGTAGAATAGGTGGATCTACTGAAATACTGAACAGAACAGGTGGATTTACTGAAATACACTGCTGAGGGGAGAAGTGGGTGAGGCAGGAGAGGTCTGCTGCACCATGTGGGTAGCTCCCTGGCCGGGGATTGAACTCAGGCCAGAGCAATGCTAGCACTGAGACTTAACCCCTAATCCCCCAGGGAAGCCCTGTGTCAGGACTTTTAAATCAATGTTTCTTTTATGGGAGTATTTGTCTTTCACATTTAAAATTTCACTTTCAGAAGGAATGAATTAAAATTTGAGACAGAGCAAGGAAATACAACAATATTTGTAAGTTTTCTTACAGTTGCCTTCTCTAACACTCCCTACAAATAATTGCCACAAAGTTGAGAACATATTTTAGCTAGATCAAATAGTTTCAAGACATGGATGTCATAACCATAATGCCTTAAAATAATATTGTTTTTCTTATTTAAGTTTCAGTTTTTTTAGAGATTTATTTATTTATGCATATAAGAGCTGGGGTGCAGGCCAGAGGTGAGATAAGGGGTTGTGAGAGGAATCACCAGAGAGAGTGGGGAGCAGAACAGACAGACTGACTGAAATGCACTGCTGAGGGGAGCAGCGGGAGAGACAGGAGAGGTCTGCTGTGCCATATGGGTTAATTCCCTGGCCAGGGATCAGACTCATGCTGCAGTGGCTGCTGTTAAGTTCATAGTGGTGAGACTTAACCCCTGTGCCATGAGGGATGCCCTTAAGTTTCAAATTTAAGTCAACAAGTGAATAGCAATTATCAGATGGTTTTGCTCATGTGCAGAATATAAATAACCAAAGCAAACAAACTGACAAAACACAGTAACATGAACCCTTAGACTCTGGAGATATGGTGGCTACCAGAGATTGGGAAGGGTGGGAGCAGAGGTAGAGGGGGGTGAACTGACAGTGTTAGGACCTAGGACTTTGGTGGGGGGTGAGGGAAGAAAATACATATATCTCGAGGTGTAAAACTGTGCTCCTGAAATTGTATCTAGTTTTGTAAAGGAATGGTAACTGAATAAAACATGATTAAAAATAGATGTTTTGGGGCCTCCCTGGTGGTCTGGCAGTTAAGTCTCAGTGCTATCACCCTAAGGCCGGAGTTTGATCCCTTGCCAGGGAGCTAACCCACAAGGCACAGCCGACCTCTTCTCTCTCACCCACTGCTCCCCTCAGCAGTGTATTTCAGTAAATCCACCTGTTCTTTTCCCCACTCTGTCTCTGGTAAAATCCTCTCACCGCCCTTGCATCTCTGGCCTACACCTCATTCTTCTACATAAAAATAAATAAATAAAATCTTTTAAAAAAAATAAATATTTTTTTTATTTTTTAAATTTATTTATTTATTTTTTAAAATAAATTTTATTTTTATATTCCCCATACAATTGCAATCCCCCATTCTGACCCCAATCCCTCCCCTCCCGCCCCCCACCCCCCAAAAAGTGTCTCTGTTTCATAGTTTTTTGTTGATTTTGATTTTCACTTTCTTATAGTTATTCATTTTCCTGGTCCCTTATTTAAGTTTTCTAGATTCCTGCTATGAGTGAGACCATCTGGTATTTTTCTTTTTCTTTCTGGCTTATTTCGCTGAGCTTGATCCCTTCCAGCGCCATCCATGTTGCTGCAAATTGCATGTGTTTATCTTTTTTGAATGCTGAGTAATATTCCATGGTGTATATGTACCACATCTTCTTGATCCAGTCATCTATTTTTGGGCATTTGGGCTGTTTCCAAAGCTTAGCTATTGTAAATAGTGCTGCTATAAACATAGGGGTGCAGGTGTTCTTTGGAATTGATGTTTCTGTGTCCTTTGGGTAAATACCTAGGAGTGGAATTGCTGGATCATATGGAAGCTCTATGTTTAGTAGGTCCAGAAATCTCCACACAGCTCTCCATAGTGGTTGGACCAGTTTGTACTCCCACCAACAGTGCAGGAGAGTTCCTTTTTCTCCACACCCTCGCCAGCATTTGTTGTTGCTAGTTTTTTTTAATATGTGCCATTCTCACTGGTGTAAGATGGTATCTCATGGTAGTTTTGATTTGCATTTCCCTGATGACAAGTGATGTTGAACATTTTTTCATATGTCTGTTGGCCATTTGCATTTCCTCTTCAGAGAAGTTTCTTTTTAGCTCTTCTGCCCAATTTTTGACTGGATTATTTTCTTTGTTGTTGTTGAGTCTCATCAGCTCTTTGCAGATTTTTGTGATCAGTCCTTTATCATTAGTGTTGGGTGCAAAAATGTTCTCCCAGTTGGTGGGGTTTCTCTTTGTCTTTGTTATTGTCTCTTTTGCTAAAAAATAAATATTTTAATGTTAGTTTGTTAAGATTGTGAACAATATTGACTAAAATGCCAATTGTTTTACCCTGTTGATTTGTTTTAACTCAAAAAAGTTTTTTTCTTTGTTTCTTTTCTTTTTTTTTTTTTTTTTTGGTAGCCTTCTGATACTGTGTTTGTGCTGGCGAAGCTTTCACAGTGATCCTCTGCTCCTCAGAAGGGGAGCACAGGTGTCCCGTCCAGACACACTCATACAGCACAGCCCCCAGAATAGGCCCGGCTGACATGTTCTTTCATTTTTGACGAGCTTGTAAGAACTTGAGCCTTACAGGGGAACTCCTGCAGTCCGCCCGGGCACACAGCAACTGCACTTTTGGGTGCTTTCTAAACTTTCTGGATATAAGATGAGCAGTTCTTATTTCCAGGGATTTGGGACAGCCCATTTCAGTTACAGGGTATATTGAAGTCTCACCAAAGTCAGTAGATCAAATGCTGGCCCATCTGAATAGCTGTAGACACTCTCCCAAGGAAAAGAAAGCACTGTGAGTTCAAAGGGCAAATAGAACCACACAGGCCAGGACGTTACCTCAGAATGCTGAAATGCCAATTCTTACTCCACATCATCTTCAAAAATATTTGCCTAATGAAATTGCTTTCACTTTCAGAATAGTGTGAACCTCCTGCCTTGCTCTATACACCTAGTTTACCATCAAGAGAACAGTTTTGGTGTGATCCAGATGGAAATGGTTAACTCCAAACTAGGAACTCAGCTTTTCAAGAACTGACTCTATTCAGTTAGCATTCTATAAA
Organism: Talpa europaea; assembly: GCF_964194135.1. NCBI lineage: Eukaryota > Metazoa > Chordata > Mammalia > Eulipotyphla > Talpidae > Talpa > Talpa europaea. The sequence goes on along the minus strand of NC_140068.1, from coordinate 120,043,492 downwards.
AAAATACAACATCTTTCCTGTGGTTTTAAATGCCACTGTGGAGACAGTGAGGTGCACCACAGCTGGAAATGTGGAGGAAAGCGGGGAATGGCTGGGGGTCCAGAGAACAGCAGCAGCAGGGGCGGCGGGGCCTGATCTGAGGACACCTTAGGGGGTGTGAGGGAGAAAGGCCTGAAGATAGCGATGAGCAAAGACCCCACCCACCTGCCAGCCCCCAGGTACAATGTTGGGGGGAGAGGAAGCACCCCGGGGGACAGGCCCTGCAGGGAGCCATGTCCTCAGGAGACCAGGTTTCTATCAGAGCTGCGAGCTGAAGGGACATCTTGAGGGAGGGCTTTGGTGATTTTACTGATCCTGGGCTGAGAACTCCAGGGACCACAGTGGGAAGGTTTCAGGGGTTCAGGAGATGTGTGAGAGGAGACAGAATAGGGGTGTGCAGACACACTTCTCTCTGGTGGAGATAAGAGTGAAAGCTACTTGGTGACAGACGCAAACAGGAAAAGGACATGGTGAGATTAGTCCGGCAGGTGGTGGAGGTGAGTCTGAGAGATGAAGATGGGAGGAGAGGAGTTGGGCGCCACCCTTGGGTTCTGTCGATGGAGATGAGGAGGTGTGGGGTAGCCAGGTGTCAGGTCTAGGGTGTGGACCCTTTCTTGGCCCTGATCCTGGGCAGAGTGCCTGACAGAGGACGGGTTCTCAGAGACGGGCATGAGTCCACTCCAGCCCTGGGGGCGGGGAGACGCTCACACCTGCACTCAGGTCGGCCTGGCCCTGCTGTTGGAGGTGACTTGGGGCACCAGGAGTGAGCCCTGGCACAGGCCCCTCTTCCTCCCTGCTGAGGGAACAGAAAGCCTGGGGTGGGCGTGGGGGACCTGTGCTCTTAGACCCAGTAGATCCACACCTTGTAGTGTTGTGTCAACAGTGAGATGTTCTTTCCACCTCCAGGTGATTTTATTCAAAAATTGAGTTTCAGGGCCTTCCCGGTGGTGCAGGGGTTAAAGTCTCGGCACTATGAAGCTCTCAGCAGCCATTGCAGCCTGAGTTCAATTCCCAGCCAGGGAGCTACCCACATGACACAGCCGACCTCTCCCATCTCCCCTGCTGCTCCCCTCAACAGTGTATCTCAGTAGATCTGCCTGTTCTGCTCCCCACTCTGTCTCTGGTGAATCCTCTCACCTCCCACATTTCTGGCCTGCACCCCAGTTCTTGTATGCATAAATAAATAAAATATTTTTTTAAAAAAATGAGTTTAAAAAAACTGAGAAACAGGAAATAGAAGAAATTATTTTAATTTTCTGGGGTATAGTCATTAAAGAACTAGAGAGAGGTGGTGGGCTGGGAAGAACACGGAACCCTCAGAGATGGCACAAGGGCTTCTGAGCCCTCTTCTTCTTCAGTCCCTGCCCCACTCCTCACTCTGACACAAGCAGTTCAAAACTCCTCACATTGGGTGCCCATCCTCCAGGTCAGCCTCCTCCCACCAAGCACAGCTGAGGTCCTTCCACCTGTTGAACCAGAATCCGGAGCAGCGCGGCAGCGCCCCCGTGTGGCCACGGGGCTGAGCACAGGAGACCAGAGCTGCCCTTTCTCCTGCTCAGTCAGGCCCTGCAGAGGGCTCCTGGGGCTCCCAGCAGCACAAAGAGGGCTTTGAACACAAGAGGAGCCCCCATCCATGTCAGGTATGAAGTATAAAGTGTTTCCCAAAACCCCACACTTATATCAGTGTTTCCTCCCCGCTGAGTCACCATGGACTGCCTTGGGGCTGTAGGATCTCCTGTCATTACAGCAGGTCCCAGGTGGGGAACCCCACAAACAAACGGGGTGCCCTCAGTCACCTGAGATGGAACATAAGACACCTGAATCCCTGTTCCTTGCTCCTTCCACTGCTTCTAGAGTTGGACTCAGTCTAGTGTGTCTCTAACCATGGGATGGGGAGGGGAGGAGCTGCCTGGGGTGTTAGGTCCTGGGGTGACCTGGGGACACCCTGGGAAAGTAAGGCTAGAACAGAAATCAGGACATGAAAGGAGCAGAGGTTACAGGAGGGGAGAGGAGCGAGGGGAGGGAACTGCCTGGCCTGGGAGATAGCTGTGGGCAGTCTGGAGAGGGTCTCCAGGTTCTGGCCTGAGAGAGCAAAGGGGAGAGGCTGTGCCACCCCTGTAGGCACCAGCCCTAGTCCCAAATTCCAGGGGTCTCCAGGCTCCCACCCCCTGTGGACGACCTCCCCAGTAACTGGTTGTCATGGTCTCAGTTGTCCCTTCCTCCCCTGTGACAACCAGGCCAGGGACCCGAGGGCCTGTGCTGACCTTCAGCAGCTGCTGACCCCACTGAGGCTACAGGCATCAGTGATGGCCCCACAGATGCCCCACAGCCACTTCCCAGCAGCAGTTCTGACACCCTCCGCAGCTGCTGCTCAAGGGGTTCCCTCTCCTTCGGGGACATGCACCCAGACCCGCAGGCTGGGTCCTCAGATTCTTTGCCGCCCACAATCCATGAACTTAGGAGCTCCGCAGCCCCACCCCAATGTCTTTTCTACCTTGATGAGCGACCCAGGGCTTGTGGAGTGCAGAGTAAGTGTGTTCCATGCAAATTCATAAGTTGAATACTAATCCCCAATGTGATGGTATTTGGAGGTGGGGCCTTGGGGGATGATTAGGTGATGAGCTAGGGCCTCATGAATGGGATTATGTCCCTGGGAGACACTCCAGAGAGCTCCTCACCACATCCACTGTGTGAGGGTACCGTGGGAGGGCAGCCAGCTATGAATAGGGAAGAGAGCACTGGAATTTGCTGGCACCTTGATCTTGGACTTCTCAGACTCTAGGACTGCGAAAAATGAATTTCTAGTGTGCATGTATCAGTTTATGATGTTCTGTTATCATAGCCCAAATGGACAAGTGTTCAAAAGCCAGGAGACTGTTCCCCAGAGTCCCATGTGCTGCAGTGTCCCTTCAGTTGTCATCTGGGTGACAGTGTTGTGACCCCCAACCGGATGGACACACTTCCTGGCCCAAGAGACATCAGAGGCAGTTGGTGGCTGGCACCACCTGTCTTCTCAGCTGTGTGGTGAGAGGCTAAGGAAACTGAGATGAAATGATAGTAGCAAACACACACAGATCTCAAGAAATGCCCATTTTGAACAGTTGTGTCCCCCAAAATTCATACATTGAAGTCCTATCCCTCAATATGATTGTACTTAGAGATACAGCCTTTGAAAATATAACTAAGGTTAAATCAGGTCATAAGCCTGGGGCCCTAATCTGAGAGGACTGGTGGTTATGAGAAATATCAGAAATCTCTCTCTCCCCAACTTGTGTGCACACACACACATGCACACATGCACACACACACGCACTCACGCACACAGAGGAAACACCATGTGAGGCCATGTTGTGAAGTCCCAGCTACAAATCAGGAAGAGAACCCTCATCAGACACCAGCTTTCTAGCACTTTGATCTTTGATTTCTAGCCTCCAACTGCTTGAAAATGCTGCAGGGGCCTTGTTGCCCCAGCCGGATGGGATACTGACAAGCAGGAAAGAGAAAGGGCCTCACACCGTGGGGCTGAAGATCTGCTTTTTATTCTTGGTCATAGAGAGAGAAAAATTTATTAGAGTATATTGGGCAGTGGATCGTACATGTCAGCAGACTGTAAGTAAATGGCACGGAAAATTATCTGTTTAGAAATTAGTATTAAACAATTTGGCCCACTTGACAATGGGAGATGATTTATTGAACATGCCTGACAAGCATTACAACACAATAGTTATAGTAGGTCCTTCCTTTGCCTTCTCTTGAAGTTTCTTGGGAAAGTTTTTAAATGAAGTTAACTGTGTGAAGAAGTTTCTAGGTAGAAAAAGTTCTGATAGCTGAGAAGCAGCTGGTCTCTGGCTGAAGGCCATGTGAATAGAAGAGTCTCTTGATGCTGAGGCTTTAGCTGATAGGGATGCACTGGCGGCTCTCCACTGTCTTAGGTAATGGTCTAGCTGAAATAATAAGTTTTAGTGTTAGGTTTGGTTTTTTATCTATTAACCTTGACGGCTACCGTCTAGCTGAAACCTGTAGGAGCCAGTAGTCCATGGGAATAAAATACTCTGATTGTCTCTGCTCTACACATGATAATGCATTTTTTTGATTACTAAAAATGAATAAATAAAGACCTGCCGAGTCTCTCGGCAGAAGATACTAGCACCTCACCGAGTGTCAGTGTCTCCTCACTGCCTCATCCCCTTCCCCTCAGCCCCTTTCGCTACACCTAGGCAGTCTTTTCCTTTCAAGGACTTCTGACCCGACATTTTGCCGAAAGCTGGTCTGCGGCAAGAAAACATACTTCTTTCAACCCCCTAGTGTGTGTATTTGTTGACCCAGCCTGAGCAGACCAAGGCCACTCCAAACCAAAATCCAGGCAACTCTCCCTTTCAGTTTCAGACGTACCAGCTTTACAGGACTGTCACAGCGTATATTCATGTGCTGTCATTGATATGCAGTGACATTCTGTGCCAGGCATGGTTCTGGGCCTGGTGATCATTTCATGAAATCAGAGAAAAAAATACTGCTTCCCTGATGCTTCCATCTGACAGGAAAACAGACAACAAATGAGAACATCGCAAGAAGAATAAAGTGTGATGTGTGTTCTTGTCCATCACTAACAAAACAATGATCCAAATAAAAGCATCTTTTATTTTCCCCCTTCTGCTGGGTGACAGGGTCAGTGGGCAGCTTCTCTGCTCCATGTACACGAGCAGGAGGTGCAGTGGTCCGGAACACCCAGGAGGGTCCCTCCCAGGACGACAGGGGGTGCAGGCTGTGGGCTGGGGCTCACTGGGGCTGCTCACTGCGTGGTTTGGCTGTTCCCAGCTCGGCTCCTGGGCTCCAGGAGGGAGTGTCGCCTGTGGACAAGTCAGCCCCACTGGGGATCTGGTGTCAGATCCTCAGAATTCAAAGTGTCATTGTCCCAAAGCTCTTCAAAGGTCAAAGGGAGGGAGGTGGTCACATCCCTAGGTAGGCGGTGGCGGCGTCACACTGCGGAAGGGCATGTGGGGTGGGTGTTGTCGAGCCCGTCTTGGGAAAAGGCCCCTGTACAGTGTGTCAGAAAGTGACAGGAGTTAGAGGAAAACTCCAGCAGGGTGGACGCCCAAGGCAAGCAGATGGGAGGGGCACTTGCCAATAGGGTGGTCAGGGCGGGCCTCACTGGGTGATAGTTGAGCAAAATTGAAGCAGGAGACTGAGGCACACAGGGACTTGCAGGGACCCCTTCCTGGGTTGCCTCTACGTGTATAAGGCTGCGCGGCGCAGGCACTCAGGCTGTGGTGGGAATGGAGGGGCTCAGTTAGCCAGACTCCTGCAGGGAGCTGTGGGGACCCCCTTCCTGCTCTGGCCCTCAGAAGCCCTGGGCTGGGGAGGGAGGAGGCATTGCTTTGGGAGGAAGATGGTGGCGTGGTGAGGGTGGGGGGAGAGAGCTGCGGTGGGCAGCTCACTCAGTCTCTAGTCTCTCCCGCGTGGCCAGGGTGGTGGTGACTGCCGTGAGGACCCTGGGGCTATCGCACTGCGGGGGGCTGGGCATGTGAGGAGGGCGCTTCACCTCTGGTTTTCTCCCCCACACCTCACAACCACCATCTAATCATAAGAAAACTTCAGACAAACTCGAATGACTGACATTGTACAAAGTATCTGTCCAGTACTCTTCACAGCTTTCAAGGTCATGGAAACAGGTAAGAACTCAGAAACTCAAAAGAGTGTAGAAAAACGGGTGAAATCCAAAACGAGTCTGTAGTGTTGCCAAAGGTATTATACCAGTGTTAGCTTCTCGGGCTTAGCATAGCTTTGTTAGATGTTAACATCAAGAGAAACTGGGTGAAAGGTGTAGGGACCTACCTCTGCGCTAGCTTCACAGCATTTCTGTAAATCTAATGTGATTCAAAGAATAACTTTAAAAAGTGAAATGAGGGCCTCCCTGGTGGCGCAAGGCCTTAAGTCTCAGCACTGTGAAGCTATGGGCCACCACTGCAGCACAAGTTCCATCCCTGGCCAGGGAGCTACCCACATGGTGCAGCAGACCTCTCCTGTCTTCCCCGCTGCCCCCCTCAGCAGTGGATCTGCCTGTTCTGCTCCCCACTCTGTCTCTGGTGCGTCCTCTCACCCACCCAGCCCGGCACCTCTGGCCTATACCCAAGTTCTTCTACAAAATAAATAAAAATTTTAAAAAATGTTACAGGCCTCTTCTTTTTCCTCTGCAAAGTAGGAACATATCAGGTAGTGGGAGAACACAAGGTCTTGGACACACATAAACAAGTTTCAAACCACATCCCTCCCCCACCCCCAAGTACAGAAGTAATGACTGACCTCCAGGAGGGTCACCCTCCGAAGTTCCTAGATCCCCCTCCCATGGCAGGAGCCATCTTCCCATTCTGTAACACGTGTCCCAGGCAGCGAGCTGGTTAGCAGCTGCCCACCCAGCAACCCCACCTTCTGAGGCCCGCTTTTCTGATGACCCCCTTTTCCCTGATGATCAAAGCTGGAACCCTCCACTCCCTCTGCACCACCCCTGCCCGCAGCGGTGTGACTATGTGCTCCAGCCCCTGCAGGACACGCTGCAGAAGCCTGCCCTGTGCACAAGGCTCACACATGCGGGTGCAGACAGGGCTTTGGCTTTGTTTCTAGCACCGGAACTGATCTGAGAGCTCGCTGCCTCAACAAAGCTTGTGCAGATGCAACAGCACCAGGAGATGGTGCCGGAGTGATGGACAGCTCTCAGAGGAGGCTGGATACAAGTCATCAGTGATGGTCAGCAGGCATTGGTGCCAGAGATGTCAGTGTCACAGCTTGTAGAGATGCCATTGTACCAACAGCAAACAGCCTTAGAGAGGCTGGGCATAAGCCATCTGCAAACAGCTCTTTTAGAAACACCAGGGACAGGGGCCTCCCCAGTGGCGCGGTGGTTGAGCGCTGGGTTGCGAAGCTGCCTACAGCCTCTGCAGCGCCAGTTCTATCCCTGGCCGCCGGGTGAGGGTCCCACATGGCACGCAGACCTCTCCTGCCGCCCGCTGCTCCCCTCAGCAGTGTACTTCATCGGTCTGCCTGTTCTGCTCCCTGCTCTGGCTCTGGTGAATTCTCTCACCCTCCCGCGCTTCTGACTGTACCCAGTGCTTGTATAAATAAATCTTAAAAAAAAAAACAACAAAAAACCCACCAGGGACAGACTGACGATGCTCTCTGCAGGCAATGTTAGAGGCAGGGCCAAAGGGAGTTATAGTGATCAAGTCTCCAGAAAGGTCTCAAAATATATTGTGATTTTGAAGTCTGCGGAGGACTTTACAAAGATCTTTCTAGGAGTACTTACAAATCTGACCTGCAGCCGTCTATCAAGTGGCTCAAGCTGGCTCCTGCTCTGGCTTGTATCCTCTTCAGGGTGCCACCTTTCAAGCCTGAGGGGTCCCTTTATAATCCCAGCTCTTTCGTTGGTGCCAGTGGAGCTCCAATCAGATTGGCCCATTTAGAGCCCTGCATAGTCTCATAAACCTTCAATGGTACCTGTGAGAGCGTGAACCTGATTGGTTCATTTATAATTCTGGCACTGTATTCATAAATGAAACACCTGCCAGCATGTCCAGATGCTTGAGGTCAGGTAGTGTCTCTCTGAAGTGCAGGCCGCTGTCACTAAGAGCCCACTAGACAGGACCACAGTCTGCACACAGTAAAGTCCCCTCTCCCCACGGCATCAGGGATCACAGTGGGAGTGGGCTTTAGCAGGGCCAGAAACTCACCTGAGCAGCCAGGCTCCCCTCTATCACAGCCCACCAGGCCGGTCTACCACCTGCCACAGCACAGCCCAGGTCAATGCTGCCAGAGCTCAGGGATGCCCACAGACTGCACACTGAGCTTGGGGCCGGGCACAACATGGGCCTCTCTCCCCATGGCTTATGTCAAACCTTGCTGCCGAAGCGGCCTCAGCAAAGCTGGTCACACCCCACTGGTTGCACCAGGTGGCAGGGGTCCTCATTTAATGTAACTGCTAGAAAATGACCACTGGCCAGTTCTGCCCCCAGAGGACAATCTGTCCCCAGAGGACAAACCCACTGAGGCTGCTGTTCCCTCTTGAGTGGCTCCTGGCAGTGTGGACAGCACGTGGCCCCTCGGTGAGTTTGAGAGTGACTCGGCTGTGACAGGCCTGGCAGAAGCTGTGGCCACAGAAGCTGTGGCCCAGGGGCCCCTGTATTCCAGGCAGACACTGCAGGTCCCCTCTGCCAGGAGGGTCCAGTCACGGCCTTGTCATGACTGTCCCACAAGGCGGGTAAGGAAGGGGAAAAAACGGAGGGCAGAGGAGACGGTCAGGGAGGAGGTGACCACACTTGCCCTGGTCAGGCTGCAGGACCCTACTCCCTGCCCTGCACACTCTCACCCTCTCCTGTCTCTGCTTCCCAAGGCACCCCAGGCCTTCCTCAACACGGACCCTCACCAGCATCTCTCTGCTCCCCACACCAGGCAGGGAGGGCTCACAGGGGCTGTCATCACCTCCACTTTCTCTCCCATCTCACTTGCTTTCATCACTAGAGCAACATCAGGAGGATTTTTTCAAATTTGACTTGTCAATAGAAGAGCTGCCTGGGCAGGTAGTGGGCGCCCGTCACTAAGAGGACCCAACCCTCAATCTGGATGTTTCCAGTGCATGTGACCACACTGAGGCCTCAGCCCCCTCAGCTCGCAGACCCTTCCTCACTGCAGCTGTCACAGCAGGGGACCCTGGGTGGTCAGAACCCTGGGTCTCCTGCTGTGTAGCCTGGGCTGGCTTCTGAGTCTCACTCCCCATAGTCATTAGTTACGCTGGGATTGTGGTATCTGACAACTCACAGGGCGTCATGGGTTAAACTGAATAATCCATGCAAATGTTTGTCTTATTTTCATTATTGCCTTTTTCTTCATTTTTTTTTTCATCATGAAAACTCAATTCAACACTTTCTCCCTCTCCCAGGGTTTTTTGTGCGTGTGTGTGTGTGATTGCACAACATTGTTACAGCAACAACAGAAATAAAAGAACTTTTATAGCAAAAATCTTACCTCCCATCCCAGTAGCAAATACAATAATAATACTTACCTTTCTGTGTTCTCCTCCAGTGTGGCCATGAATACAAGGAGATTCATCCTGAACACAATATTGGGTAGAGACTTGGGGACACCAGCTTGGGTTTGACATGAGATCCTCTCCCTGCTGTACATGGAGGGTTACCCTGGGGACATGAGAGAGCCCCAGAATGAGAAAGAAACATCAGTTCACCCACCTAACATTATACTTTCCACTAGGAGCTGAGGTGGACCCTGCTCCATCTCCCCTCCCTTCCTGGACTGCGGACAAAGGCTCAGCTCAGGAACTGGGGTGACCTGGGCTAATCCTGCCCCTGGGCCAGGCCAGCAGGCCACACACTCCTCCTTCCCCCTGTGGGACTCCCTCCAGCTCTGGTCTAGAGAGAGAGAAGCTGCAGCCCATAGTGCCCCAATTCTGAGGCCAGTGGGTTTTCTATGAAAGTTGGGGTTTGGGGGACGGAGCTGCCAAGGGTGAAGGTGCCACCACATCCTAGCAGGGGCCTGGAAGGGGTGTCCTCCCAGATCCTTACACCTCAAGGCAACCATGAGATATTTCTAAGCCTCCTCCTCTTTTTCAGGTCCAATTTTTACAGTCCTGTCCTGCTCAATAATGGCTTTTCCATGGAACTGTGTTTACTGAGGTGTTGTGCTGACACTCTTTATGTGCGATTTCAATTAATTTATTCTGGGACTTAATGTTAATTGATTTCCCATCATCTTATGCTGTGTATCTTGTTGTTCCTGTTATAAACACACACACACACACACAAATACTCCCATCTCCTTGGGAACCAGATCCTCACTCAGCACTGGGGGTTACTCTGACCCTCTGTCTCTGGTTCCCCTCAGAGCCGCCCTCTCTGCAGTGTCTCTACTCAGCAGTGTCTGAGCAGCCCCAGAAGTCCCTGCACCTCCTGCCTCTGCCCTTGTGGGAAACCAGCCCCTCACCCTCCATGACAGCGAGGAGGCGAAGGCAAAGTCCTGAGGTCAGTGATGGAGAAGTCGATTTACTTTTTTTTCTTTTGCTTAAGAACTTTTCTTTTTTTCCCTCATTGTATTATTGAGTTGGCATTGGTTTACACACTGTATGTGTTCAGAGGCACAGGGTCACCCCTCTTCAGATGTTTGTTACCACATCACACCCACCAAAGGGCCCCCATGGTCCTCCACCATAGCCTATTGGGCCCTCTTCCTACCTTGTTTCCTGCTCTTACCCCCACCTTATAGCTTCATTTCTGTACTCATATTTCTAGAGTTTGGTTTGGTTTTGTTTCATCTGTCTCTGCTTTGTTTCCTTATATTCCATATATGAATGAAATCATCCAGTATTTACTTTCTCCTTCAAACTTATTTCACTTAGCATAATCCCATCCACATCTATCCATGTTGCTGCAAATTCAATATTTCATCCTTTTCACAGCTGAGTAGTATTCCATTGTGTATATAGCTTGTGTTCTTTATCCCCTCATCTGCCATTGGGCACTTAGGTTGTCTCCATCACTTGGTTATGGTAGACAGTGCTGCAGTGACCATAGGAGGCGTATATTCCTTGGAAATAATGTTTTACCTTCTTGGATAAATGGAATGCTTGACCATGGGACAGGTCTATTTTGAATATTTTGAGGAACTGTCATTTGTTTTCCATTGGGGCAGGACTGTACTCATGTGGTATCCATAGAAAAGGGAGGTTCCAGGTTTCCTGCCCCACCCAAGGAAAGGTGGAGCTGAGAAGGGATGAGAAGTTACAGAAGGGGAGGTATAAGTGGAGCAAATAGACATGTGAAGAAGAAACCATGTTTGCTTCTCAGGCTTGGACTTATGCCAGAGAGTTCAGGACATGGAAAGAGACACGTGAAAGAGACAAAGACGTGGGTGAGGGACCCATGGGGAGGCGGACAGTGGTAGCTGTTATCTTGATGTGGATTTTGATTTTCCTCTTTTCCTTCCAGACTTGCCTGGCCCCTCCTGCCTCTGTCCCATGGGTCTCTAGCAGTAGATGCCTTAGTCTGTGGCAGGCTTTCAAGCCTCAGTGGGCCTGCTTAGAGCCAAGCCTATTTGGCTGGGCATTTACCCACTTGGGGGTTGGGTAACTTTGGGTGCTTCTTTTGGCAACTATTTTAACTATATTCTGTTCTCTTTCGCTATTGCACACTAATTCTCTATTGCACACTAAGTGTATTAAAGTTCGTTTATATTGAAGGTCTTATTAGAGAATGTTTTGTCTTTATGCAGCTGATGACAGATCCCATGTAGAGTGTGCAGGTTTGAGGGTCAGGGGAACCCCTCATTCTGTCCACTAACAGGAGCAGATTCCATTTCCACCCACCATGTACCAGAGTTCCTTTTCCTCCACACCCTTCAATGGGCCATTCTCACAGGTGTAAGGTGGTAACTCATTGTGGTTTTAATTGGCATTTTCCTGATAGCACATGATGATAAACATTTATCCATGTACCTACTGGCCACATGTGTGTCTTCTTTAGAAAAGTACCTATTTAGCTCTTCTGCCTCTGTTTTGGTTGGGTTGTTTTCTTGTTTTGGAGTTCTTTGTAGATCTTGGATAGTAACTCCTTCTGGATATATGAGATGCAAATATTTTCTCTGACTCAATATTGTCTTTTCATTTTAATGATCGTTTCCTTCACTATGTAGAAGCTTTTTAGTGTGATGTGAATCCATTGGTTTCTTTTTGCTTTTGTTTCCTTGGAGCACAGAATATAATATGGGCGGTGAAAATACTCCGCATGATATTATAATGATGGAACAGGTTTGTCCAACATCCACAGAAGGGACAACACCAGGACTTTGGCAACTATGACATGCTGGTCCATCACTGGTAACACACGTGTTCATCTGGCCTTAACACGTGATTTGGACGTGATGTGTGGAGAGTTTTATAAGTTGAACAGTGTAGTGTAATTTACTTTTGAAAGCATATTTCATGCACATACAAGAACATTTAAATAACACTCAGGGATACACATAATTAAGTCATTCCCCTCCACCCCCCAACATCCCAGCCAGGACATCTGCTCAAAGCCAGTTAGCAATTTATCATTTCTCTAGAATTTACAAAATAACACTGAAAACAATGATCAGAAAGAAATAACCCAATTTTAAAAGGGACAACAACAGTGTTGTAAATGAGTGGTGCCTCATTTGAAAAATGAACAAAAGACTTTAACAGCCACATCACCAAGAAGAGATACAGATAACAAGGAAGAACATGAACAGATGCTCAGCATCACAGGTCAGTAGGGAAAGACAAAAAGAACAACAGTGACTCCATCACACCTGGTAGGGGCTGAAAAATGCAAACCCTGCACAGGTGCTGCCCAGGATGTGGACAACATGCGCCTCCTCACTGCGGCCGGAATGCAAAATGGCGCGGTCACTGTGGAAGATCTTCAACAGTTTCTTTGAAAACCCAAAAACTTGACATACAGCCCAGTGGTCACTGCCCCAGCTAGTTATACAACCACTTAGAAACTTAAATTTGCATAAAACCCTGCATGCATGTAAATGCTTATAGCAGAACACCTGTAAGTGTGAGCTGTCCATAATGACTTTCTTCCAAAGACAACAATATCTAAAGAAATGGAAAAGATGGCTGACACCTGGAGTGGGGTGTGGGCATGCATAGTGGGTACAACTGGGCTGAGAGACTGGGCTTATAAGGGCGGTGTCACGGGGATGCCAGCAGAGCAAAAGAGAGACCAGAGGAGAACCAGCAGAGGCCACGAGAGAATGCCCAGAAAGAGTGAAGATTCACCAGGGGCTAGGAGTCCTAGCAGCCTCCTGGCACCCCAGCACTCCACCTGCCATGTACCTGGTAAACTCACTAAAAGCCTGAAAAAGCCACTGAGGGTTCCAGGACTGCTCCTTCACCCATCTGCCCAGATCATAGAGGTCCTGCTCTGTGCCCTTCCTGCCACTACAGGATGCTATAGGAAAATGCTACACAAGGAGGCGCAGACCAGAGGTGGGATGTGGGGATGGAGCCATTGCAGAGAATCGCTGCTCCTGACAAATCAGCCTAGTCACACCATAGAAGTAATTAACTTAAAGACATGACAATTGCACAAAAGAATGAGGCCCTCCCAACCACAACACTACCTCAGTGCCCTTTTTGCCTCGGGAAGATGAAGCTCTGCACCCAAGGCTGCCTCCTGGGATCGGACCTAACACACCTGCCCTCTTCAGGTGCAACAATTTCTGCCAAGTGTGTCTGCACAAGCATCTTATTCTTTCCGTGTGTGTGTGTGCGTGTGCACATGCGCCACTGAAAGGACTCTGGTGAAGCTTTTCTTAGAGGTGACCCAAGGACCCCCATCTGTGACCCCAACACTTCTCCCAAACATCACTCCTCACCAATGTCAATGTTATAAAAACAAGGAAAGTCTGAGAAACTGTCATCCAGGCAAACTGGATGGGATTATGCAGCATAAAATGGATATTAGCAAAAACTCATGAAAGTATGGCATTTAGTAATTATGTCAACATTGCTGCATTAGTTGTAAAAAAAAAAAAAAAAAAAAAAAAAACACTGGGGCCTCCCTTGGTGGCACAGGCAGTTGAGTGCTGCCCTGTGAAGCTGTCCGCAGCCTCTGCAGCGCAGGTTCAAGCCTGGCCGGCGGCGAGGGTCCCACATGGCGAAGCAGACCTCGCCTGCCTCGCCCACTGCCGCCCTCAGCAGTGTATTTCGTCAGTCTGCCTGTTCTGTTCCCCACTCTGTCTCCCGTGAATCCTCTCACCCTTCTGCGCATTTGGCCTGTACCCCGGTTCTTGTATAAATAAATAAAATCTTTAAAAAACAAAACTGTACTCATGTAAGAAGAGTAAACAAAGTGGAGATGGTGTGGGATAAACAAGACCGTACTACTTTTGCAACTTTTCTGTCAATCTAACAGTATTCTTTAAATGTTATTTTTTTAAAATACTCGCAATATTTAATAGGTTATAGAAGGGAAATTTTTTCTCTTTTCCAGTTTCCGCAGGTATCGCTGTCCAGGACAGGAGAGAGGGGTTCTGGGAGAAAAGCTGGAAACCTCACACCCAGGGCAGGCTCCGGAGTCTCCTCTCCTCTGAGCCCTGCAGCTCTGACTCCTCACAGAGCATCTCACCCCAGGACGCGGCCCTCCAGGACCCCCAACTCTGCCCACCTCAGCCCCCGCCCCGTCCTGGCGGCTCCACCAGAATCCGGAGCAGCGCGGCAGCGCCCCCGTGTGGCCACAGGGCTGAGCACAGGAGCCCAGAGCCGCCCTTTCTCCTGCTCAGCCAGGCCCTCCCCAGGCTCCCTGGGCCCCCAGCGGCAGGACAGGGATCTGCACACAAGGGGGCGCCCATGTCCAGTGTCAGGTCAGAAGTCCCCAAATTTTCTTAGTCCCATGGACAAAGAGGCAAAACCGGGTTTCCAGGTCAAAACAGCTGATTCCCAGATTATGGGCAGATTTCCCCAAATACAGATGTTCCTTCAGTCTTGAATGGAACCTTGGACTCCAGAGTCTCTGTACTTTGTTTCTGCTTCTGCTTCCAGGGGTGAAAGCACCTCCTGGGAATTAACATTCAATTCTACCCAGGAGCCCAAGTCCTCTCCCAGGAAAAGGACATGGTTCCAGGAAAAAGACAAGGCCCGAGGGCGACCATCCATCCACATCTTGCAGCAGAGGGGGTGCGGGAGTGATCAGAGCTGGGGAGAGACATAGGGGAGCTGGGTGGTGGTATGGGAAGGAAGGTGGAAGGGCCGCACCTAATAGGAACAATAACTGTGGAAAGATGACCCACGATGTAAGGAAAAATATATATATATTTAAATCATTCTTTATCCTTGATGGGCCTCCCTGGTGGTGCACGGGGTTAAGCATAGCATTGTGGAGATATCCACAGTCTCTGCAGCATGAGTTCGATTCCCCAGCCAGCCACGGAGCTACCCACATGGCGCAGCAGACCTTGACTGTCTCGCTCACTGCTCCCCTCAGCAGTGTGTTTCAGTCAATCTGCTGTTCTGTTCCCCACTCTGTCTCTGGTGAATCCTCTCACGCCCCACACCACTGGCCTATACTCCAGTTCTTGTGTGCATAAATAAACAAATCTTTAAAGAAAAATTCTCCATCCTTGAATGAAGGGAGGGCCAAGGAGAGCCCCCAGGGTGTGGCTAGGAAGATGGGGAGGCTCCTGGAAATGGAGCAGAGGATGAAAATGGGGCTAGGGGATGGGGTCCAAAAGGAGTTGTGGGGGAACCAGAGAGGACCGGGCAGGGGGAAGGGGTAGAAAGGGGGACACTGTGAGGGGAAGGTCTGTGTGGGTGACATGGGCTCTGGCTGGGGTTGGGAGAGTCTCTGTCTCTCCTGGTGAGACTGCAGAGGGGCTGGTGCTGTAACTGACCAGAGAATCACTTAAGTTTTGGGCCTTTCCTGTCCATGCAGGGCTGGTGTGACTCAAACACACACACTCAGGCTGATGAAGGAGAGAGAGGAGGAGAGGACAGATGGTTAGGAGGACGCCCCCATTTCCTGAGCCACAACATCCTCCCCAACTCCCCAATGCTGAGGGATCAGGAAGCCAAAAGGAGGGCAGAGCAAGGCCTGTGTCCCCTGGAGGACCAGGGGGCTGATTCTGGAGTTCCAGGGCCCCACTCCCTGCAGGCGGTTGCCGGAGTCCAGCTCCAACCAGGGCAGGGTCCCCGCAGGATGAGATGGTGTTGGCGGAATGGAGGGATGAGGGGAGGGGGAGCTGAGGTAGATGAGGTAGTGAGGAGACACTGACTCTTGACATCTCCCACTGATAACCTCAGCGGAGCTTTATTTTTACATCAGAAATATTTGATCATTACATCATGCAATCATGATTGATTTTACTTTTACAGTGTTTCAGAAATTAATGATCATTAACAGTACACAGTCCTTTTTTAATTTTCCCAGTCTATGATTAACTTGGTCACTTGGTTACTGCCGGGGACCAGCCTCTGGCAAAATGTCGTGTCAGGGGTTCCTGAAAGGATGAGACGGCCTCGGCGAAAACGAAAGGGCTGAGGGGAAGGGGATGAGGTAGAATGAGGAGACACTGACACTTGGTGAGGTGCTAGTATCTTCTGCCGAGAGGCTCAGCAGGTTTTTTATTTATACATTTTTTGCAAGCAGAGAGATGACATTATCATGTGCACAGAAACAATCAGTGCATCTCTTATTCCATGGGCTTTTGGCCACTACGTGCTCTCAGTAAGAAGGCAACCTTCAAGGTTAATAAAAAACTAAGCCTTACACTAGAACTCATTGTTTCAACCAAACAATAACCTAAGACAGTAGATAGCCGCCAGGACATCCCTATCAGCTAAAGCCTAAGTAAGAAAAGACTTTTCTTATTCTCATGGCCTTCACACCAGGGGCTGGCTGCTACTCAGCTATCAAAACTTTTTCTACCTAGAAACTCCTTAACTCAAATAGCTTCATTTAAACACTTTCCCAAGAAACTTCAAGAGAAGGCAAAAGAAGGACCCACTATAATGATTGTATTGTAATGCTTGTCAGGCATGTTCAACAAACCATCTCCCATTGTCAAGTGGGCCACACTGCCCAACAACTAATTTCTAAACAGACAATTTTCCGTGCTATTTACTTACAGTGTGCTGATACATATAATTTATTGCCTAATATACTTTCTGATAAATTTTTCTCTCTCTATGACCAAGAACAAAAAGCAAAGGGATGCCAGATCTTCAGCCCCACGGTGTGAGGCCTTTTCTCTTAGCTGCTTGTCAGTATCCTATCTGGCTGGGGCAACAATGCCCCCTGCAGCAGGTTACATTTACTTGGTTACACATTTCCCTAGGTGATGTATGTTAGTCAGAAAATAGAAACAGGTGCTGCACACAACGTGATTTATGCGGTCAAGCTAGGTAACTGAAACAAGGCTAAGCAGGCATTGTAAGATCGAGGGCGGCTTCCTATTTTCTATATAGAACCAAGGGGTCCCGGTACCATGGAAACAGTATGTGGGGTGTTTCTCTCGGACCATTTTGCCTCCCGGGGTGCCTCAGGGCCTTCGCTAGTGGGGACTTTAGCCGGGCTTGGTTCCAACAGCTCTATCAAGCGTGGCTTGTTAAAGAACTCAATGTTACTCATGGTAACTGAATTACAAATTGGAGAACATGGAGAATTATTGGGAATCGTTTCACTATCAATTGTGTCGGAAGGCTCATTTCTCAAACTACTGAGGTGTGCATTACCAAAACTGGCACTGGTGCCAACAGTTGTTGTGTTATTCTGAAGCTTATAGAAAATTTCCACGGTTTCAATAACTGCCACAAACAAATGAAAGGAATAGCAGGAGCCAGCTATCGAGTTTTCTTTTCAGAAATTTTCCTCACGCCCGGACCTTGTCAGACAGCATGGGTAGCATGGTCCACGCCATTCTCCTGGTGATTCTGTTCCCGGACGCCCCCCTTATAAGCCCTGACTCAGCCCAGTTAAATCCCACCTATGTATGCCCACACCCTACTCCAGGTGGCCTCCATCAGGCATGCATTCAGGACTGCAGGGATCCATCATCAATCTTAATGGCAAGAGGAAAGAAAAGCCTGACAATAATTTACCCTACACACACTGACTGTGGGGTAAAGAAAATGTCAGGCTTTTCTGCCCTTCCGCCATCAGGATGGATGATGGATCCTTGTCCTGGGTGCATGCCTGATGGCGGGCACCTGGAATAGGGTGTGAGCATAGGTAGATGGGATTCAGATGAGCTAAGACTGCTTTTAAGGGTGGCGTCACGGGGACGCCAGCAGAAGCTGAGAAAGAAGCCAATGAGAGAAGCAAAGACGCAGAAGCAGAGAACGCCAGAGAGCCCAAAGAGAGTGAGGATTTGCTGGGGGCGGGGAGGACTGCCAGCCTCCCGGCCCCCCAGCACCCCTGCCTGCCATATGCCTGGTGAACCCCAATAAAAGACCTGCAAAAAACCACTGAGGACTCTGACTCCTCCTTTATCCGGTCTGCATGGGATCAGAAAACCTGCACCATGTCCGGTCCTGTCCTCTACACTGACCATCACACACACTGACCTGCAGCCTGAGTGTAGCTTCCTCCTTTTCCTCCTGTGGGAGGGAGCACCATGTGAGACCAGGGAGAAGTCAGGCTATGAAGCCCTAACAGAATCCCCAAGTCTGGAACACAGGGAAGCTTCCAGAACTGTGACTGGACACTTACGACAGAACCAGGAAATATGAAGAGAGGAGATGAGAGGAGACTGGACCAACTGCCTCCTGGGTCTGCCCTCAGCAGGGACCTTCCCCTCCTCTGCCATTTACTGGAATCAGGGCCCAGCACCAGAATTATCAAGGGGAATAATGTGACTCATTTTCAAAAATGCTTTACAAAAGAGGGTTAGCAATCAGCTCCAGACTGGGCAACACACGTGTGTGGATGGTTGTAGGGTAAGTGTAGGGTAAGGAAAAAGTATCAGGCTTTTCTGCCCTCCCGCCATTAGGATAGATGAGGGAAGCCTGTGGTCCTGAATGCATGCCTGATGGCGGGCACCTGAAGTGGGTACACCTGGACTGAAAGACTGAGTTTGTAAGGGTGGACTCACAGGGATGCCAGCAGAAGTTGAGAGAGAAGCAAGAGAAGTAGAAGCCGAGAGAAGGCCGGAGAGCCCAGAGTGAAGACCTGCTGGGGGCTGGGAGGCCTGACAGCCTTCCAGCCTCCCAGCACCCCTGCCTGCTGTGTACCTGGTAATCCCAATAAAAACCTGCAAAACCACTGAGGACTCTGACTCCTCCTTTACCCGGTCTGCTGGATCAGAAAACCTGCTCCATGCCCTGTTCCTGACCCTAGAGTAAAAATCCATATCAAGTTTTTCGCCTTCCCGCCATTAGATTAAATGCATGCCAGATGGTGGGCACCTGGAGTAGGGTGTGGGCATGCATAGGTGGGATACACCTGGGTTGAGAGTGCAGCCCACAAGGGTGGCATCACGGGAAAGCCAGGGGAACAGCAGAACCACTAGAAGGAGGACAAGCAAGAGAGCAGCACCAGCAGAGAAGCAGAGGCCACTAGAAAACACAGGACAGTCCAGAAAGAGTGAAGACTTGCTGGGGGCTGGGAGGCCTGCCAGTGCCTATCAGCCTCCTGACCCCAACACAGCACCCCTGCCTTCCCTGTACCTGGTGAACTCAATAAAAGCCTGAAAAAGCCACCGAGGGCTCCAGGACTCCTCCTTCACCCATCAGCTCGGGTCATAGAGAACCTGCGCTGTGCTCATCCTGCTCTTACAATGGTGCTTCCCATTACCAGGTAGGGCTAGTTCTACCTGTGGCCTCAAAGCCCCCAGTGGACATGATCCCCACACTCCCTTCCCTATCTGAGCGCTTCTTCCTCCACATCACAGCTGCACCAGTGCAGCTCCAGTGAGCGCAGCTCCAAGGAGAACCAGGCCAGCAATGATGTCCACGGCGGAGTCGGGGGGCTGAAGAGAGGGATCTGGAAGGGAAGGGGAGACCCTGAGCCCCAGGCCTCATCCTGACCCTCTGAAGGTCTCCAGAAGGATTCTTGATGCCCCTGAGAAGCTTTGTGCCCACATCCCCCTCCTTACCCCAAGTCAGGAATCGGGGCTCCAGCAGCCCCTCATGCTGCACATGGCACGTGTATCTCTGTTCCTCTCCAGGAGGCACCACCACAGCCGCCCACTTCTGGAAGTTTCCATCACCCCCAGGCCTGGTCTCCACCAGCTCCATGTCCTGGGTCAGGTCTTTCCCATCTCGCTGCCAGGTCAGGGTGATGTCCGCAGGGTAGAAGCCCAGGGCCCAGCACCTCAGGGTGACCTTCTGGTCAGAGGTGGGGAGGCGGGTCACCTGTGTCTTTGGGGCCTCTGAGGAGAAGGGTGAAAACTTACACACTCTGGGTTTTTCTTTCATGGACCCTGAAAAACCCTCCTGTGACCATCCTCAGAATGGACAGGGCAGTGGGTTTGGAAAGAGGAGGCACAAAATCTAGAAACCAGCCTCGTCTGGGGAGTCTGGGATAATCTCTGCTCCTTAGAAAGTTCTAGAATTAGTTGACAACTCTGGATAGGAGGACGCAGTTCTCTAAGGAGGAGAGCACAGGCTTTTGCTCCTGACATGGGGACTCACAAAAGCAGAGTCAGATCAGAAAAATGTCCTCAGACCAATCACAAGACCCTGAGAGAAAAACTGATGGTTCCAGAGAGGGCTGCTGGGTCAAAAGGATCAGTGAGGGGTGATTTCAGGGCTGGTCTCCCCTCAGGCTCAGAGGAAAACTTCTGAGGAAAAGTGGGGTCCTCTGGGGAGTCAGGAAACCCAGGGGGCTCCTCCTCCCCTGACCAGAGAGGGGGCGCTGCTGTGACCCTGACTCCACCCTCCCCTTGGGTGCCGCCTGAGGGGGGTTTGGAGACCTCGCGGCCCCTCTTACCTACGCGCTGCAGCGTCTCCTTCCCGTGCTCCAGGTATCTGCGCAGCGACTCCACGCACCTGCCCTCCAGGTAGTTCCTGAAGTGCTCAGCCACTCCGGCCGCCTCCAACTTGCGCCGGGAGATCTGAGCGGCCGTGTCCGCCGCGGTCCAGGAGCGCAGGTCCCCGTTCAGGGCCAGGTAATCGGCGCCGTCGTAGGCGAACTAATGGTACCCGCGGAGGAGGCGCCCGTCGGGCCCCACGTCGCAGCCAGACATCCTCTGGAGGGTGTGAGAGCCTGTCCCCGCCCCGTCACCCCGCGTCACCCCGCGGTCACCCCGCCCGCCCCCGCCGGGAATAAACCGAAACTGACGCGGGAACCCCGCGGGGAACGTCCCGGGGCTCGTCCCGGGTCGAGGGTCCGGCGGGTCCCCCTGCCTCGGGGGACGCTCGGGCCGGGGTCTGGGGTCCCCGCCCGCCCGCGGGGGTGGGGTCGTGAGCGCCCCGGGCCGCCCCGCTCACCGGCCGCGCTCTGGTTGTAGTAGCCGCGCAGGTTGTTCAGGCTGACTCGGAACATCTGCGCGTTGCCCTTCGCGCTCCGCGTCTCCCCCTCCCAGTACCCCGGGCCCTCCTGCGCCATCCAGGGGGCCCGCGGCTCCGTCTTCCCACTCGCGGAGTGGCTGTCGAAGCGGTCGATCTGCGTGTCGTCCACGTAGCCCACGGAGATGAAGCGGGGCTCCCCGAGGCCGGGCAGGGACATCGCGGTGGAGAAATACCTCAGGGAGTGGGAGCCTGGGGGCGGGAGGGAGACCCGGGCTGACCCTCCTCCCCGCGGGTCCCGGGGAGACGGGGCGGAGGGGAGGGGGGCGAGGGGGCTCCTGAGATTGAAATGGGGCAGCGGAGGAGAAGGCTGGAGACTCAGAGGGGCGGCAGGAGGCTGAGAGGGACAGAAAGGGGTCTGGGCAGGTTGGGGTCAAGGGGAACAACAGGGTCAGAGGCGGGGGAGACTTGCTTTTTCTGGGACCTGAGCCCCCCGCCGGGGTTCCTCTCTCTATGAGACCTTTTCGCTCCTGAGCCCGCACTCACCTGCCCTGATTTCTGTCAGGGCCCCTGAAAGCAGCAGCAGGAGGGTTGGGGGCCTCATGACGGGTGCTCTTGGGTCAGGGGAGACTGAGTCCAGACTGGTGGCAGCTGTGATGCTGGCTGGAGTCTTTGGAGACCCTCCAGGCAATGGGGAGTGAGAACTGGGGGTGAGTCACCAGTATTCAAAGGAAATCTTGACATCTGTTGTGGGAGATGTGAAATGGTGGGGAGATGAAGAATCCCCAACAGTAACCTTCCCTGCCCCCTGCACAGCCCAGAGGGCTGAGACCCTGAGAACCACACCAGATACCTGGGACTTTGCCGCCCCCTCCTCTCCTGCTCCAAGGCCTTTGTCACACTGTTGCCTCCCTGAGTCCAGGCCAGGCACTGGGTCAGCGATTTTTCAAGCTTTTTTGTTTCAAGGTCTCTGCAGTTTTAAAATTAGCCAGGACCGGGCCTCCCAGGTGGCGCAGCGGTTGAGCGCTGGGTTGCGAAGCTGCCCGTGGCTGCGGCGCTGGTTCGATCCCCGGCTGCTCCCCGGCCACTGGAGGAGGGTCCCACATGGCGCGCAGACCTCTCCTGCCGCCCGCTGCTCCCCTCAGCAGTGTCCTTCGGTCCTTCTGCCTGCTCTGCTCCCCGCTCTGGCTCTGGTGAATTCTCTCACCCTCCCGCGCTTCTGACTGTACCCAGTGCATGTATAAACAAAACAAACAAACAAACAACTAAATAAAAAAAAAAAGCCTCTATTAAAAAAAAAAAAAGATTAAAATTAGCCAGGACCCCGGTATAGTTTAGGAGGTTCTAGCTCTCAGAATAAAATCAATTTAAAGATATTTTCATTTAATTTAAAATAATATTAATAACCCATTGTGTGTTCAAAGTGTCTTAAAGAAATGTAGATATCTAATGAAAATAATCAGGGTCATGAGTGGATCTTTTACAGCTTATATTTTTTGCAATTTTTCTTCTGTGTCTCACTAGAGGCATGTTGGACTGTCATAGTTTCTCCTGCATTTACTCTTTGTTTTGGTGGGTCAATGAAAAACTATACAGCCTCTCTGAAATATGTGAAAATAGCATTTTAAGTATTCTTCACATAATTGTGACTATTTAACTTTGTTCCACTTCTGCCATAAATTGAAACTATACAAGTGGTGGTTTTTCAAATGTTATTTGCAAAGTGAGTGGTAGAACAGTATCACTGAATGTTTTCTGTTATATTAATTCCATAGGCCTCTATTGATTATTAATCTTGTACTAATACATGACTTTAAAAAGTGATGCATTGTCTTACCAGGTTATATGATCTTTATGTTAATTATTTGAGAACCAAATTTTGAAAATCATATATGTTTCATGTTCCAAAAATCCCCAAAGAAAAGTAAGTGGCTACTGGAAGTTGTCAAGTTTACAGTGATGGGACACAATTTTCCACTATCTGGTTTTCACGTGGCGCTTGTAGTTAATTACTATCAGTTGTCAACTGTCAGTTGATTTTCTTAAAGGGACAGCTCACATTCACTTTCTAGAGAGTGGGTATAGATTAACAAAATCTAAATAATGACAGTGTTTTGTCATTCATCCCTTCAAGTAAAGATGGTAGTACCCCCCCAAAAAAAGGTCTAACTCTCCTTATACAAATTAGTTTCCTTGGCACATAGTACTTTGGATTGTGACAGAAGTGACTGATATGTGCTCTATGTCATCAGAAACTGGGTTTACTTTGTGTCCAGATTCTTTCTCTCAGGCCTGAGGAGATGCTCCCTGCTTTCCTGAGCCTCCCTGGCTAGGACCCCACAGCCCTTCATATTGGACAGGGTGGTCTCTGTCCACGTCCTACTCCCTCCCTCCTGCTCCCTCCTGGGCAGCCCTTCTCCTCCAGGCTCAGGTGCTGGACCTGCCTGGGGAAGGTTGACAATGAGAGGTCGTCACCAAACTTGAGGCCTCATTTCAATGCTTTTCTGTTTCTCATTGTTAACAACAGCTGACAGTGTTTTTTACTCCCTCCTTGTCTGAAAATGCTTTGTTTGTAACATTTTTATTTTATTTATTTTATTTTTATTTAAAGATTTATTTGTGCATACAAGAACTGGGGTGTGCGAGAGGGTGAGAGGATTCACCAGAGACAGAGTGGGGAACAGAATAGGCAGACTGAAATACACTGTTGAGGGGAGCAGCGGGCAAGCCAGGAGAGGTCTGCTGCGCCATGTGGGTGTCTCCCTGGCCAACCAGAAATCAATCCTGCGCTGCAGAGGCTCAGGACAGCTTCACATCACTGTGCTCAACAGGCTGCGCCACCAGGGAGGCCCAACATTTTTATTTTTATAGGGAATACAGTTTATATTCTAAGAAGTGTACCATATATATATATGTGTATACACACACACACACACACACACACACACACATCATAAGCAAAATAAATCAGGTCTTCCTAAATTTTGAAAGGGACGTCGGGTGGTGGTCATCAGGCTCAGCGCAAAGCTGAAGGGCTGGGCTCCGTGTCTGCTCTGCACAGGGCCCTCACAGCCCTTCCTCCCCTCCTCAAGATGCTGTTCTCTGTGGGACCCATGTAGGGTCTCCCCCTTCTTTACTGGGTGTGGGCATTCATTTCTATATTGTCAGTTCTAATGCCTTTTTTTTTTTAAAGATTTATTTATTGATTTATACAAGAACCGGGGTACAGGCCAGATGTGCATGAGGGTAAGAGGATTCACCAGAGACAGAATGGGGAACAGAACAGGCGGACTACAAAATACACTGCTGAGGGGAGCAGCGGGCAAGACAGGAGATGTCTGCAGTCCATGTGGGACCCTCGCCGGCCGGCTGGGATCGAACCGGTGCTGCAGAGGCTGCAGACAGCTTCACAGCATGGCACTCAACCGCCTGGGCCACCAGGGGAGGCCCAGTTCTAATGCTTTTAAGAAGGTGGTTTTGTATCTCATACGTATCTCACATTTTTAGCTCTTTTCAGTGGGAAGGTGTCCCTCCATCCAGCCCACCTTGGTCAGGTGGAAATTCTAAGGCAAAATCATTCAGTGACAAGATGACAGGTCCTAGAGTAGAAGGTCAGAGCCTGAGAACATGTGACTGAGGGGGAAGTGCCAAGTGTTTGATAAGTGTCAGGTATTGTGTAATTTATTTTTGATAATAAATGATTTTGATAATAACTAATATTTGCTATTCACGCTCCAAAGAGGATTCATAAATACTCAAGAACATACACAAATACATAAGTCACCTCATCCTCAGTCTACCAAGGCGCCTCTACTCTGAACCCACTGTAGTCAGCAACTTCTCATTTTCTCCCCACAAAAGTCTTTGTATGCATTGATGTGATAGGTCTGTAAAAGAGCTTGGGCCACAAACCAGGAGAAAATATTTGCAAAATATGACTAATACATGTTTTAGAATATGCATGGGACCCTTAAAATTCAACAAGGAACAAATAACTTTCTAAAACTGAGCAAAACTCTGAACAGTTTCCAAGGACTACATTGATGGCAAGTAGGCATATGAACAGAAACTCAACATCATATGCTGACATATGTAAATGCAAGTACAAATTAAAGCAACATGGACACGCTATGCACACCTATTATATGGCCTAAATCCAAATCCTAGTACAGCAGCCCTCCTTTATCCACATGGGATGTATTCCAAGACCCCCAGTAGATACCAGAACCACAAAATAGTATGGAGCCCTCTATATACGAAGATTTCCCTGCACATACACACTTATGATACATTTACTTTATAAATTAGGCACCATGTGATTAATAACTTTAAAACAGGACAATCACAACAATGTACTGTAATAAAAGCTGTGTGTGACTGTGATCTCTCTCTAAATATCTTATGAAAAAATTTTAACCTACTTTAATTTCGGGAAACTAAAGCCTTGGAAAGTGAAACCTCAGAATGGGGGGACACTGCACCAGGTGCTGACCAGGATGGGGAGCAACAGGGACCCCCATTCACTGCTGGAGGAAATGCAAAATCATGCAGTCACTATGGAAGAGATTTGGCAATTTCAAATACTTATTAAATGCAACACAGATTTACCCTAAAACCTGCTGATCACTCTCCTGGGTAGATACCCAACTCACTTGAAAACTTTTGTTCACATAAAACCTGCGCAGAAATGTTTATAGCAGAGCACCCCTTAAGTGTGAGTTCCACATGGTGATGCCTTCCAACAACTGTCCTGTGGAAAGAGACACAGGAAAGAAAGAACTTCCCAGGGAGGAAGTGGCAACCCGACCTCAGCCAGGTGGGTGTAGGGGCAAGATGGGCACCAAACGGGTTTTCTGATCCAGCAGATGGGTAAAGGAGAGTCTTGGAGTCCTCAGTGGGTTTCTCAGGCTTTTACTGAGCTGTTACATATAGAGCAGCACCCAGGTACATGGCATATAGGGGTGCCCAGGGGCCAGGAGGCCGGCAGTCCCCCAGGTCCCAGGCAAGCCTTCACCTCTTTCTCTCCTTCTCTCTCCTGCTGCTTCTCTTGCCTCTGCTTCTCTGATGACTATCTCAATACCCTCCCATGGACCACAGAAGTAAATAAGATAGTTTGCAACAATGTAACAATGTAACAACTGCAGGTGCCCCATCAGAAATGGCATTCCTAATGGTGGGAGGGCAGAAAAGCCTGGTGCTCTTTTACCCTCAGGTCACCTGCGAAAACCCTTATCATGTCAGCATTGCTGAGTCTTGTCAAAGCAATAGATCTACTCTTAAAAATCCTTGTCACTCTGAGTAATTGTTTTGTAAAGATCTGTAAGTTTGTTCTATGACTATTCATTCTGAAATAGTCAAGTTTTTGTCTTAAGAGGGCTGTTAAGATACCTAACAAAATTGTTTTTCATTGTGAGAAACAAACATGTCAATTTGGGTATATTGATAGCTCATAGGAAGTATTCTCATAGGATTGTTACACCTTTTCAACACAAATGTAAATTAATGTGGTTGTTCTAAAATACATAAGAGGGCCTCCCCTGGTGGCATAGGCAGTTGAGCACAGCACTGTGAAGCTGTCTGGCTGGCGCGCCAGACCTCTCCTGACTTGCCTGCTACTCCCCTCAGCAGTGTATTTCATCAGTCTGGCCGTCCTCTTCTCCACTCTGTCCCTGGTGAGTCCTCTCACCCTCCCATGCATCTGGCCTGTACCCCAGTTCTTGTATGCATAAACAAGTAAATCTTAAAGAAAATAAATAAATAAAAATAAAATATATAAGACTTCCTAAAACCTAATAAGCCAGTCAATTATAAAAAGGGCTAAAAAGAAGTTACTCAAAGGCCAAAAAATCCCACATCAGGGCCTCCCTGGTGGTGCAGCGGTTAAGCGCTGGGTTGCGAAGCTGCCCACAGCCTCTGCAGCGCCGGTTCGATCCCCGGCTGCTCCCCGGCCACCAGAGGAGGGTCCCACATGGCGCACAGACCTCTCCTGCCGCCCGCTGCTCTCCTCAGCAGTGTACTTCGGTCCTTCTGCCTGCTCTGCTCTCCGCTCTGGCTCTGGTGAATTCTCTCACCCTCCCGCACTTCTGACTGTACCCAGTGCTTGTATAAATAAATAAATAAATAAATAAATCTTTAAAAAAAAAAAAAAACCCGCATCATTTCAGACTAAATTTGCTGAGGCTATGAAAAGGTATACTAATCTAGCCCAGAAGAGGACAAGCATTTTAGTGGTCTCCTTCATTTTGCCTTGCTCTGACATCTGTGCAGCCTTGCTCTGACATCGGTGCAGGCTCCAGAGACTAAAGCAAGGGCGACTAGTGAAACCCATTCACAAGTTCACAAACCTCGAGCCTAATACAAGAGCGGCGGGCAGGGCCGAGCGCGTCAGGCACAGTGTGCAGAGCAGGTGCTTCCCGCGGCTCCGCAGACTCCTGGAGATGGGGAAGGAGGTGCTGCAGCTCACAGGTAAGAGGGGCCACGAGGCCTCGGACCTCCCCTCTCCTGGCGCCCCACAGGGAACATGGAATAATGGGCAGAACAGCACCTGATTTTTGGGCAGAGAGGGAGAGTCCCCCTGGGTGTCATGTTCTGTGCTAGAGAGACTCGCCCAGAAGACAACACTTTTCTGGACAGTTAAGGAATCCAGTCTCTCCTGAGGGAGGGGAGGCCATCCTGAAATAACTCTTCCCTGATCCTTTTGACACAGCAGCCATCCTGGGAACCCTAAGATTCTCTTTCAAGGTCTTGTTTTTGGTCTGAGAACATTTCTGGAATGTTCTCCTACCTTTCTGTGTCATTCACCCTCCACCCAGGTCAGGAGCAAAAGTCTGTGTTCTCCTTAGAGACCTGCATCCTCCTACCCTGGGCTCTCACCTGATTATCCCAGCTTCCCCAGCCTAGGCTGGTTTCTGGGTTTTGTGCTTCCTCCCTCCAAACCAATAGTCATGTTCATTTGGAGGATGGTCAGTGAGGCTGCTTCAGTGACCAGGAAGGAAAAACCCAAAGTGTGATTTTTTGACCCTTCTCCTCAGATCCCCCCAAAACACAGGTGTCCCTCCACCTCACCTTTGACCATGAGGTCATCTTGTGCTGGGCCCTGGGTTTTTACCCTTCAGACATCAGCCTAACCTGGCAGCAAGATGAGGAGGAACTGACCCAGGTCCCGAAGCTGGTGGACACCAGTCCTAGGGGAGACGGAACCTTCCAGAAGTGAGTGGCTGTGGTGGTGCCTTCTGGAGAAGAGTAGAGATACACGTGCCACGTGCAGCATGAAGGCTTGCTGGAACCCCAAGTCCTGAAATGGGGTAAGGATAGGGACGTGGGCTCTGAGCTTCTATTTTTTTTTTTAAGATTTATTTATTTATACAAGAATTGGGGTATAAGTCAGAGGCGCAGGAGGGTGAGAGAATTCACCAGAGACAGAGGGGGAACAGAACAGGCAGACAACCAAAAACACTGCTGAAGGGAGCAGCAGGCGAGATAGGAGAGAGGTCTGCCACGCCATGTGGGTTTCTCCCTGGCCAGCCAGGAATCGAACCCATGCTGCAGAGGCTGTGGACTGCTCCACAGTGCTGCGCTTAACCCACTGTGCCTCCAGGGAGGCCCTGAGCTTCTGCTTGGAGGAATCAGGAGCCCTTTTGGAGACCTTCAGAGGGACAGGATGTTCCTGGGGCTCAGGGTCTCACCTTCCCTTCCCTTCCAGAACCCCCTCCTCAATCCTCCATCCCCACCGCGGGCATCATTGCTGGCCTGGTTCTCCTTGGAGCTGTGCTCACTGGAGCTGTGGTGGCTGCAGCTGTGATGTGGAGGAAGAAGCACTCAGGTGGGGAAGGGAGTGGGGGATCTTGTCCACTGGGGGCTTTCGGTCCCAGGGAGAACTTGCCCTGCCTGGTTAGTAGGAAGTACCATCCATACATGTGTTCCCCAGTCTGGAACAGATTGCTAACACTCAGGTTTTTGTAAATCACTTTTGGTTGAAATGAATCACCAATTGTTCACCTTATAATTGTGGTGATGGGGATTTTTTTCCCAGTAAATGCCATTGTGGAGGGACCATGCTGAGGAAAGACTCCATTGCCTTTCATATCCATTCTTCATATATCCCAGTCGTGACCTGGGTCTTCAGTCACAGTTCTAGAAACTTCCCTGTGGTCCAGACTTGGGAATTCTTTTAGGAGTCCATGGGCTAACTCCTCCCTGGTCTCACATGTTTCTTCCCACAGGAGGATAAGGAGGAAGCTACACAGAGGGTGCAGGTAAGTGTGGATCAGGGTTGGATCCCTGAGCCCCAGGGGACAGTGTAGAGGAAACTCTAGGGAGAGTCACCCTCATCGTTTCCTATAAGGGTCTCATCTCTGGTCTCTGACCATGTTCTTTTGTGCTTCCTCAGCAGAAACAGTCCCCAGGACTCTGGGATGTCTCTCCTCTCCTGGGACACACCAGAGGGGATCTGTGAGTGGGACATTCTGAGGATGCAGTGGAGTATTGAGAATGTTATCACTTAAGGTGATTCACCTGAATTTCTTCAATATTATTTTCCTTCACTGAGTAAGAGAGCTCTGCCTCGTATAGAACTGAACGTTGTAGAATTTCTCTCACCCCCATTTTGTAACTTCAGGATATCCTGGTTTATTTAATTTTATTTGTTTTCTAGCTGTCAGTGATTGATACAATTTTTTTAATGAAATCTATTCATTGTTAAATTTTGTATAATATTTGATTTCTCTCTCAGGTGTAGTCCTTATAGTTCTGTCACCACCATAGCACCCATGATCCATCACTACAGTCCCTTGTGCTCTTCATCCCCTGTTTGGAACCATCACTCTCCCTTTCCCCTGCCGTTTGCCTCAGATCTATGATCAGGTTGCAAGTTTTGTCTTTATTCTGACCCTGTTTGGTTTCATATATACCACATATAAGGGCAAACATCTGATATTTATTTTTGTCCTTTTGACTTATAAAGCTTAGTATCCCTTCCTACCTCATCCATATTTCCCAAATGGCATAAGTTTATGTTTTTGATCACTGAGTACATTCCACTGTATATATGTACCACACCTTCTTAATCCGTTCATGATCCCCTGATTTAAAACACAGTGACAAACCACTTCATGTCTGTGAGAATGCCCTAGATCAGAAAGACATGATATTAAAAAATGCTGGCAAGAACATGGAGAATAGGTAACAGTCCTAACATTGTTTTTGAGAATGTAGACTGACTTGTTGTTTTTTTTTAAAGTTTTTTTTTTTTTTTAATATACAAGAACTGGGGTATAGGTCAGAGGCATGGGAGGGTGAGAGGATTCACCAGAGACAGAGCAGGGAGCAAAACAGGCAGACAAAATGAAAGCACTACTGAGGGGAGCAGCGGGCAAGACAGAAGAGGTCTGCTGCACCATGTGGAATCTCCCTGGCCGGCTGGGAATTAAGCCCACTCTGCAGAGGATTTGGACAGCTTCACAGCACTGTGCTCAACCCACTGCACTACTGGGGAGGCCCCTGGCTTGGTTTTGATTGAAATGGTATCAAAATTTCTGCAAATAGCGAAAGCTCTCCTAACTAAAAAGGAAAATGGAGGCATCACACTGCCAGATTTCAAACTATACTACAGATCCATAATAATTAAAACAGTATGGTACTGGAACAAAAGCAGACACACAGACCAATGGTATTAAATAGAAGACTCATAAATAAGCCCACATACATATGGACAACTAATCTTTGACAAAGGAACAAAGTATATGCAATGGAACAAGGACAGTTTGTTCAATAAATGAGGCTGGGAAAATGGAACTGCTATATGCAAAAAATGAAGCTAGGCTAATACCTCACACCATGCACAAAAACCAACTCAAAATGGATAAAATAACTCAACATAAGACCTGAAACCATAAAATAGATAGATGAAAATTTAGGCAAAACACTACATGACATATATCTCAGTAACATCTTTAAAGACACATCCCCCTAAGCAAAGAAAGTGAAGGAAAAGATAAACAGCTGGGATTACATCAAGCTAAAACTTTTGTACTGCAAAGGAGACATTAACCAAAACAAAGAGACACCCTTCTGATCAGGAGAAAATTTTTGCACGCAATGAAACTGATAAGAGACTGATCACAACGATATACAAAGAGCTCACATGACTCAACAAAAGTATACAATCCAGGCAAAAAAATGGGCAAAAGAGCAAAAAAGACCACTCCAAAGAGGAAATACAAATGGCCAACAAGTATATGAAAAAATGTTCAACATCACTTAAATCAGGGAAATGTATATCAAAACCACAACGAGATGCCAACTTACACCAGAGAGAATGGCACATATTAAAAAGCACAGGAAACAGCAAATGTTGCCAAGGTTTTGGAGAAAAAGTAACTCTGCTTCTCTGCTTGTGGGTATGCAAACTTGTGCAACCATTATGGAAAACTGTGGAGATGCCTCAAACTACTAAAAATGGATCTACCTTATGATCCAGCAGTTCCATTCCTAGGAATGTACTCAAAAGATACAAAAGCATTAATTCAAAAGGATACCTGCCCCCCTATGTTTATTGCAGCACTATTTATGATAGCTAAGATGTGGAAACAAACCAAATGCTCAAAAATAGATGACTGGATTAAGAGGATGTGGTATATACACAATGGAATTCTATTCAGCAATCAAAAAAGATAATCTCGAAGGCTAAAAGATTATCAAAAAAGATAATCTCATAATCTAGAATGGATTATGTTCAGTGAAATAAGCCAGAGAGATGAAGAAAAATATCGAGTGGTTTCACTTATAGGAGGAATATAGGAGAATCAAATAAGGGATCAGGAAAAAAAAATACCAGCAATAATAAATAAAAAACCAAAATGAGGGCAACTATAAATCAGAGACATTGCAGGGTAGGGAGAGGTAGAAGGAGCAAAGCGGGAGAGATGAGCACAAGGGACCATGGTGATGGTTCATGGGTGAAGTGGTGCTGGGAATTTCATGGGGAATACACCTGAAAGGAGAAAGCATAAAAGCATACATTGTAAAAAATGAACAATGACATTACAGATATAGATATATAAAACAGTTCTGAGGT
Organism: Talpa europaea; assembly: GCF_964194135.1. Taxonomy (NCBI): domain Eukaryota; kingdom Metazoa; phylum Chordata; class Mammalia; order Eulipotyphla; family Talpidae; genus Talpa; species Talpa europaea. Next base: position 120,011,405 of record NC_140068.1, on the reverse strand, counting down.
TTCTTAGAACATTAATAGTGTATCTGCCATAGGGCCCAGCAGTCCCCTCTCCTAGGTATGTACCCACAGAGCACACATACACTACTATGAAGGGTACCTTGCACAGCCATGATCACTGCAGCACTAGTTACAATATCCAAGCTATGGAAACAACCAAAATTCCCGAAAACAGATGAGAAATCAACAAGAAGTGGTATATAGATAATAGAATACTACTTATCAGAAAAACAAATACATGCCATCTAGGGCAATGTGGATGGATCATGCTTATTGAAATAAGTCCAAAGGAGAAAGACAAATATGTCACTTATATATGGTAGAAGAAGTCTAAGAAAGGGCTACATTAAGGCAAACTCAAAAACTAACCCTTGAATTCCCCAGGCTGCGCCTGTTACTGACCAGGGCTTCAGACCAGCCCAGGCTTCCTGGCCCGGCAGTGCTGGATGGTGGACTGACCCTCTCTAGTTTGGCAACAGACTCATTTGATGATGAAGCCTGACTCCAGCTGACTCAGTCCCCCTTTGTGTCTTGTTGCACCTGCACCTCCGCTGGGTCCCCAGCCTCCCCTTTATGCTAGAGCGAAGATGGATCTTGTACTCGATGCTGCAGATAATTATTTTTTATATTATTTCTATATCCAACCACTGGGCCAGAGCATGACATCTTCCAACAAATTGTCATTTTCCTGCTTATAAGAAATCTTGCTGCTTTTATCCTGTATTTATTTCCTCTTTGGAACAATGAGCTATTACTTTGTCTATAGTCATTTCCTAATGAATCACCCATAATATTTATAGAATCAAGTCTACTGAGAATCATGTTTACTGTTAGGTCATTGCCATGGATTAAGTATTCCCACCATTTTACTGCTTCTGTGGAGCTGGGAGGATACAGCCAATTACATGACACCATAAGAGAGTTTCAAACAGCTGGATTCAACTCACTGTTCCTTTATGGACTGTCCTCTTTCTCACCAACATGCTGATCTACTGGATTCACAGAGGCTTTCTTTATAGACTTATAGATAAGGGAATACATGAACCTCCTCTTTAGAAGATCCTTCTTCACCTGCAAGTCATGGCTTTCACCCTGTGGATGGCTTTCTTCAGAGTCTACTCTTTCATCTTTCCATTACACCAGCTGGTTTATTTAGGTTGTACATCTCGGTCAATGTCTGTACAATTTCTATTCATGACAGTGATTTCTGTCTCCTCCAATCTTAAGGCCATTTATCAATGACTCAGCTCATCATACAGACCTTCACCTCTTCTCTAACTACAACTGTGGACAGTATTTTACATTGTGGGGTAGAATTGGAGGCTCATTCAAAAACCCTTCCCCCTTTGAAGGGAAAGTGAGAGAAAAAAGCACAGCAGCCAGCAGGAAGTTGTTGGAAAAGTACGAAATTATTATTTTTTAAGATATATTTTTTTATTTATACAATAGCTGGGGTACAGGCCAGAGGTGTGGGAGGGCGAGAGGATTCACCAGAGACAGAGTGGGGAGCAGAACAGGCAGGCAGACCTCTGAGGGGAGTAGCAGGCGCGACAGGAGAGGTCTGCTGCGCCATCAGGCAATCTCCCTGGCCGGCCAGGAATCGAACCCATACTGCAGAGGCTGCAGACAGCTTCACAGAGCTGTGCTCAATCTTCTGTACCACCGGGGCACCCCCCCCCCAAATAAGAAATTATTCAGTGGAGAGTTTACAAAGACTGAACAGATTATTGCCCAGTGATTAATATTTTTAATGGGGGAAAATAATCTACACCCAGCCAGAAGACATAGCAATGGCAGCATTTGAAACTCCGCATTGAGGGCCCTGCTGAGGGATGGTCATGCCGAGAGACCAAGAGAAAGCAACCTCCTGCGTACCACACCAGGGGTGACCTAAGAGGTGACTGTGTCTTTCCAGCCAGTGAACCTGTAACTTACATAGTCTCATCAATAATTTTTAAAAAGGTGGAGAGAAAGTAAATGATCGAAGGGACCAGGTTATGTCCTTTTGCCTTAACCCACCACATTCATTAAGGAAAACTCATTGTGCTAATAGCACCAAGGCTCAGCACATGACAAGGAACAGGAATACAGTGACAGGTGGTGCCTGGTGTCAGGAGTGAGCTCCGTCTTCCCTGCTTGCCCAGGATGACCACTCGTAGTACTTTGTTCAAGGGGGAGCCGCAAAGTGACAGCAGGTCTGATAGAATCTAGTAGTGATTATGCAAATGACCTTTTCATATTTCATATGTACCCCTATTCTCTGGGGACCTTACCAAATGTTACATTTTACTGATGAATAAATAAACTGGAATTTAAAAAAAATGATATGATTTCTCACATGTGGGATTATTAATTTAACATTTTGATGTTCAATTTTAAAAACCATTATGTAGTAAGTGTAAAATTATGTGAATGTAAATACATGTAGAAAGGGAAATGTGATGCCCAACTAATATATTTGACTATTGTTTTTTAAATAAACCGAGGCACTGCAGTTTTGACATGTTTGGAGTTTATAAATCTGTAACTGTCTATGAAGGGCAACGATGGCCAAGTGTTTCCCTGTCACTGAAGATGAGCTTTGACATTGTCATCTGAGCTTTGACATTGTCATCTTCCCCTCACTTTTCCCTACCTCCACTGCCAAAATGTCTAATAAATATGTTCGTACATGTTCACATAAATGCATTGGGATAACATGGTTTGCAAACTATTAGCTATTTATGTGAAACCAATAAAAGTTGATTATGACTATTAACAACACACGCTCACACACACCCTTGAAGTCTGCATGGAGAGCAGGGGCTGGCAGAGGGGCAGTGGGAAGGGTAAAAATAAGTGGGGAGGGAGCACAGTGGACACTGCTGGAGGACCATGGAGCTCAGGTGTGGGTGTGCTGCAGTGACAACACCTGACGGGGTGATCCTACCCTCTAAAGTATAAGCAGTGATGTAGCCAACACTCCCTCAATAAGAGATCCTCTGGTTTCTCTTGCTGTAAAGGGCGTCCTCATGTGTCTGTTCCTATCAGCATAACGTGAGGAGACTGGCCCAGCCCTGCCCACCAGGCCCCTTCTCACTGACCTGTGTCTCTCCCTGGTGACTTTCCTGTTCTACCCCTGCCTGTACTTTGTGTTTTCCTGAGGAAAACGCCCACTTCCCTACTGAAAATAGACATCCAGAAATGAAACTTTTTTTATTGGATTGTTTTTTCAATGGGTTAATTGAAAAGATTCTTAAAATTTGACAGGATATAGGGAGGAGCCATGAGGACCAGCTCAAATTGCATACATTTGCTGGGCTGAGTCTGTGTAGGAGGGGGCGGGAGAGGCTGTAGGAGCAGAGGGGGATGGGACCTGTGTCCAGTCAGTGCTCAGTGCATCATGGGCTTTGACATGGTCACTCCTCAGGGGTCATCTCTCTGCTCCTTTGTCCTTGTCCTTCAGGAGCGCCTGTCCCAGCAGGGCCTGTGATCACAGGGACTAAGACCCCACCTGGGCCTGTCCTGTCTCTAGGATGTCAATGGAGGCTGCGTGTGGCTGGATCAGGGTTTGTGAAGGTCTTGTTGAGGAATTTTGCATCTGTGTTCATCAGGGATATTGGTCTGTAACTTTCTTTTTGTGCGCGATGTCCTTCTCTGCTTTTGGTATCAAGGGAATGTTGGCCTCAGGAGATGTGATGGCAGCATTCCCTCGTCCTCTATTTTTTTTGAGGACTTGAGGAGTCAGGTGTTAGTTCATCTTTAAAGATTTTGTAGAAGTCACTGAAAATGCCTGGTCCTGGGCTTTGTTTTTTGGCAAACTTTTGATTCGTGTTTCAATGTCTTTGCTTGTAGTTGCTTTGTTCTGAATCTTCCTGACTCGGTCTCAGAAGGTTGTACACTTCTAAGAATTTGTCAGTTTCTTCTAGGTTATTTGAGGTTATTCAATTTATTGACATATAGATAATTAGTAATGTCTTATGATCCTCTCTATTCCTAAAATGTCTGCTGTGACGTCTCCCCTTCGTTTCTTATTCTATTTATTAGATTTTTTTTTCCTTTTTTCCTCCGTGAAAGTATAACAAAAGATTTGTCTATTTTGTTTATTTTTTTTCAAGAACCAGTTTTTGGTTTCATTGATTTTTCAGTCTGCCTTTGATTTCTGTGTCATTTATTTCTGCTTTAATTTTATTTCCTTCTACTGTCTCTTGGTTTCATTTATTCTTTGTAGTTCTTTTAGGCCTAAGGTTAGATTCTTTCCTTGAGCTCTATCTTGACTCTAGGTGTGGTCTATATTGCTCTATATTCCCCTCTGTTGTGTGTGTTGTGTGTGCTGTGTCCACTGATAGGTTGTCATTTGTCTCAAGGTATTTTTAATTTTCTTGTTTGATTTCCTCCTTAACCCAATAGTCATTTGGTTGTGTGCTCAGTCATTATGAATTTATTGACACTTGTTCTGTGACCCAACAAGTGGTTTATTCTGGAGACTGTTCCCTGTACACTTGAGAAGACTGTGGAGTGGAGTGCCCTGTAGATATCTATTTAACCCTTGGGGTGTAATGCCTCACCTAGAGCAACAGTTTCCTTTCTGATTTTCTGTCAGGTGATGTGTCTTTGATGAAAGTGAGGTGTTTAATTCCTTTACCAGTGTTATGTTGCTGCCAATATCTGTTTTCAGATTTGTTAATAGTTACCTTATATATTTTGTTGCTCCTTTGTTTGGTACATGTGTATTGATGAGTGTTATGTCTTCTGATATAGGATTCCTTAATCAGATGATGGTCATCCCTGTCTCCTGTTACCTTTTGTAGCTGGAAGTTTATATTTTATGGCCTCTTGGGGGTGCCCCATTTTCTTGGTTTTTGTTTTCTTTTCCCATGAACATTTTTGATCCTGTCTCCTGGAGACAGCATAAAGTTGGGTTTTGTTTTTTGGTACAACCAGTCACTCTGTATCTTTTTCTTTTTAAGATTATTTATTTATTTATCCAAGCACTGAGAACAGTCAGAAGCATGGGAGGGTGAGAGAATTCACCAGAGCCCGAGTGGGGAACAGAATAGGCAGACTGACAAAATACACTGCTGAGGGGAGCAGCGGGTGCAGCAGGAGAGGTCTATCGCGCGATGTGGGACCCTTGCTGGCAGCCGGGGAACGAACTGGCGCTGCAGAGGCTGCAGGCAGCCTGCAGCCCAGTGCTCAAGTGCTGCGCCACCAGAGGAGGCCTCTGTGTCTTTTTCTTTGGTGAGTTCAATTCATTTACATAAAGGGTGATGACATGATGACTTACTACTGTGCTTTTGTCCGTAGTCAAATCCAACCAAGAAATGTGTGGTATCTGGAGAGGGTGGTGACAGCTCCAGGGTCCTGACCTTATAGGCCCCCTGGTCAGTTTGCAGGATGGTGTTGGACAGGAGGCCCAGACATTAGCCTGGTGACTGGGGTTCAGACCTGGGTACTGCCATAACCCCCCAGTCTCCATATCCTTGTTTCTGAAAGGGTATGAGGGAGGGGTGTCAGGACAGTATCAATTCCCAATTCACAGAGTGCTGGGGAGGGATCTCCAAGGTCATATGGAGAAAGTCACTGCTGAGGTCATGTAGTCGGCCTTTCATTAGCTCCCTGAGTCACTTCTGTTCCTGTGCCCACATCTGGCTTTCAAGGCCCAGCTCCCATGTCCCCTTCCTACTGAGGAAGTAACCTCCCTCGCTCTGCCCTTGGGCCCCTCTGAGGCAGCTACTTCAGCCTTCTCTCCTCACATATGCCAGGCTGCAGGGCCTCCTGGGTGGGGTCATGTGTTTCTCTGTGACCTTAACACCCTGTGGAGCATGTTCCTGGGCACCAGCATGCATTGGGCTGGGGGACCCCAAATGCCTGACTGCAGGTCTGTGTCAGCAGAGTCGCCTGGGATGTGTTTAGAGAGAAGTTCCCCCTGCCATCCCCAGAGGCAGAGTGTGGGCTCCTGGCTGCCCAGGGCTGGGGAGGGGAAAGTGGGGGGTGGTGCCCATGGTCCAGGCTCAGGAAACAAGGTTGTTATGGTGATGGAGATGTTCTCAAGGTAGAGTATGGGAGGGTTGCCCTGCTCTGTACTTACCAAAAGGACATGAGAGTTGAGCCTTCAACAAGTGACTTGATGGTCAAAAGTTATATCTCAATAAATTTGCTTTAAAAACATTAACAAATGGGTCTACAAGTTGGCCTGTGACTGTCCTCCACTGTATCCACATCCAGGGCTCGTGGGGCAGGAAACTGCCTCAGCCCACGAGGAGCTGAGCACAGATGGTTTCACTGCACAGATGCTCTCATGGCGCCTCCTCTCCGTGGTCCTGAGTCATGCGATGAGATGCTGACATCACACTGCTTCTGTGATGGAAGAGACTTTTTAGGGGCCTTGGGTGGGAGGCAACTTATTTTTCATGTAGGCAGAATGGAAATAATGAGTGTCCAGAAGGTCTTCTGTGTTGGTTTTTAATTTTCCACCCATTCTGGGATACACAGGAGGAGAGACAGTTCCCCCTGTGAGTGTGTCTGACTCGCTGGCTCTTCCTCGTGAGGAGAATGAAGCAGAAGGGGCGCGCCACGTAACAGAGTCAGGCTCACAGGGGCTGAGACTTCCCGCCCCGGCTCCCCTCCTGGTCCCTCTCTGGGGTGACTCCCTGCATATGGTGGACATTCAGCTAAGGGGTCGCCACAAGGAACTGAGGGTTTTCTCCAGGAGCCACACGTATGAGCTCTGAGGCAGGTCCTTTCACATTGATCATGGCCGTTCAGATCCGTCAACATCTCGTCCCCATCGCAGCCTCATGGGACCTGGAGCTGGAGCCTCTGAGTGAGGCCCCTCGTGCTGCCTCCCACTCAAAGATTGTGCCAGATGCCAGATCTTTGTGTTAGCTGCAAAGGATGAAGTGATTTGTTACAAACCATTAAAAAAATTAAGGCGATAAAGTGATCGGTGGCTGTTTTCTCACAAGAAACAGTGGAGACCAGAGCAGCTCACATGACAGTCAAGTCTTGATAGCAATGAGATGTCAGACGAGAATTCCACATCCCCTGAAGTGTCCTTCAAAATAAACGTGATTTTAGAAAATTATTTTACTGTTTTCAGATTCCATTTAATTTTGCTGTTCATTTATTTTTCACACTGTCTCCAGAGCAGTATCTTCAGAATCACAGCACAGAGGGGCTGTCAGCAGCCTGGAGCTGTGAGCAGGGCTGACTCTGACCCACCTGCAGGGAGTGGGGCCCTGGAGCCTCAGAATCAGCCCCCAGGACTGGTCCTCCAGGGTGGCACAGGCCTTGCTCTGCCCTCCTCTTGGCTCCCTGAATCTCCCTGACACCCCAGCATTCGGGACCTGAGGAGGGAAGTTCTCGATAAGGACAGGGACTATCCTTAACTATTTATCTCCCTCCTTAACAACTTATCTCTCTGCCTTGATGGCAGAGAGATACAAAACATGTAAGATACAAAACATGTAAGACCTTTAATGGAAAGGAACTTAAATACAATTAGTGTGCAACAAAGAAAAGGAAAGAATAAAGTTTCCAAATCAAGCACCAAAGTCACCATCCCCTCGTCAGTAAATGATCAGCCAAACAGGCTTGGCCCAATCAGAGCCTGAAAGCCTGTCACAGTCTAAAGACCCTCCTGACGGGGACCCATGGAAAAGGGTGGACGGGGCTGACAAGTCTGGAAGGAAAAGAGCAAAATCAAGATAGAAGCTGCCATTGTCACCTCCACATGGATTTCTCACCCACGTCTGTGTCACCCAGTCCAAGGCCAAGAAGCAAGTGCAGCTTCTTCACGTGTCTCTGCCCCATGTGCCTCCCCCAGGTCTCCTTCTGGCTCCATCCTGCTTCCTTCCTCCTCAGCCTCCTCTCCAGCTGCTTCTCCCTGCTCAGCTCCATCCTCCTTGGCTGGGGCAGGGAACCCTGATCCTCCCTTGGGTAGCCTGTTACAGTCCTCTCCATCACCAGCATGTGAGTGTGTGGGGGTGACACCAGCCCTGCATGGACAGGCAAGGCCCCAGATGTGGGTAATTCCCTGGGCAGTTACAGGCCAGCACTGCTGCATCCCCCAGGGGAGACAGACGCTCCAGTCCCCCAGTGAGAGCCCGTGTCACCCACACAGACCTTCCCCTCACAGTGTCCCCCGTGATGCCCCTTCCCTGCCCGGTCCTCTCTGGCTCCCCCTGCACCCCTTTCCACCTCTGTCTCCTAAAGTCCCCATTTCCATCCTCTGCAGAGGAAAAGAGCAGGGCCCTGGGGGTTCTCCTAGGCACCCCCCTAATCAAGGATGGAGAATGTGAGGTGAATCCCAGGAGGAGGGGCTTTCGTCCTTGGAAGCAGAAGCAGAAACAAATTACAGGGACCCTGGGATCTAAGTTTCCATCCCAAGATTCTGAGGGGACCTATATATTTGGGGATTTGCCCAGAACCTAGGAACGAGCTGTCATGTCCACTGGAGACTAAAATTAAGGACACTTAAACTGACCCTGGACTTGGGCGCCCCCTTGTGAGCAGATCCCTGTCCTGCCGCTGGGGGCCCAGGGAGCCTGGGGAGGGCCTGGCTGAGCAGGAGAAAGGGCGGCTCTGGGCTCCTGTGCTCAGCCCTGTGGCCACACGGGGGCGCTGCCGCGCTGCTCCGGATTCTGGTGAAGCCGCCAGGACGGGGCGGGGCTGAGGTGGGCAGAGTTGGGGGTCCTGGAGGGCGGCGTCCTGGGGTGAGATGCTCTGTGAGGAGTCAGAGCAGCAGGGCTCAGAGGAGAGGAGACTCCGGAGCCTGCCCTGTGTGGGATATTTACAGCTTTTCTCCAAGAAGCCCTCTTTCCAGTCCCTTGAATGCAATACCTGGGAAAACGGGAAACTTCATCATTTCCCCTTCTTCAACCTAGAACTTCGTTGAGGGCTATTTTTTAAAATGTTATTTTAAAATTTAATTCTAACAACATTTTAAAAAAATGTTGTTAGATTTACAGAAACATGGCAAAGGTAGTAGAGTTCCTTTAAACCCACATCATTTCCAAATTGTTAGCATCTCACATGACCACAGTGCATTTGAGCAGCTAAGGAAGCAATACTGATGCACTTTCACTAAACTCTGCATTGTATTTGGATGCCATTAATTGTCCTAATGCTCCATTCATGGTCCGGCATCCCTCCCAGGACACCACATGAAGTTCCAAGCACAGTTCCTCTGGCTGACAGTTTCTCAAACTTTCCTCTTCCGATGACACCTGTGAGCAGAGCTGCTCAGGCACACAGGCCTCCATTTGAGGCTGTTCTCCATCAGCACATCAAGTGTACAAATGTTCACTTTTATTTTTCTTTTCTTAAGTTATTGTTGTCTTTGGAAGGAAGTCACTATGGGCAGCTCACACTTAGAAGGGAGTTCTGCTATAAACATTTACTTCCATGCAGGGATTTTTTTTTTTTTTGGTTTGGTTTCTTTGTTGTTTTGCAAATACAAGTTTTCAGATTGGTCGGGTAAATAGCAGGGACAGTGCTCACTGGGCTGTATGGTTGTTCTCTGTTTGGCTTTAAAAGAAGTGTCAGATCCCCCCCTAGCGGCTAGGTCATCCTATCCTGCCAGTGGTGACGAGGGGTCCTGTTGCTGCAGTCAGCACTTGGGGTTGCACATTTTGGGGGACTTTCACCTATATAAGCATGTAGTGGTATCACTATTGTTTCTAGTCTATCTTTTCCTAATAACCTTTGATAATTGAACATCACAGTTATTTGGTATCTGTGTCTCTTCATTGGTGAAGTCTTTTGTCCATTGTTTGCATTGGATCATTTATTTCTTATTGTTGAGATCTAAGATTTCATTTATAATATCAATTCTAGATACAAGTCCTTTATCAGATACATGATCTGATTTGTAATCATTTCTTCCACTCTGTGTCTGACACTCTTGTACTTATACAATAGTATACACTAGTGATTAGATATAGGCATAGATATATTTTTCTGGAAAGAGAAATGGTAACTTGCTAACTGGTTTTGAGCAGGTGACCTGGCTCACTGGAGGGCTCCTGTGGGAAGGAGATTTATTCATTTAGCTATGTAAATTCTTCAGTATAAAATTTTCTTCTGTGCTCAGAAAATAATATTTTCAAAGTTAAATCCTACTAAAAACCCTTCAACTGCATCATGTCCTAGTCACATGCTAAGCCCAGAGCGGCACATCTGTCACATGACGAACCACATGATGAACCCGATCATCATCACCTCTCATGGCTCGTGGCTGCACATTGGGGTCACTCTTGGTGGTGTCTGTGCTGTGGGTTGTAGACAAATACACAATGACATGGACACCATAGTGTGTCCTACACAGTAGACTCACTGCCCTCAGTATCTTCTGTGCTCCAAGGAAACAGAAGCAAAGACAGACCAGTGGATACACATCAAACTGCAAGCTCCTGCCCAGCGAAGGAAACTGTCCTTACATGTAAAGACACCCTGTGGAGTGGGAGAAATAATTTGCATATCATACATCCAAGAGGTACGAATAATACATATAACTCAACAACAGAAAACAATCCAATCAAAAATGGGGAGAGGAGCTAAGTGGACACTTCTCCAAAGAAGATGCAGATGGCCACAGGCACATGGAAAATGCCCCCATCACACGTCATCAGGGGATGCAGATCAGAACCACAATGAGACACCACCTCCCACTGTGAGGGGCTCATATTAAAAAGACCAGAGACAACAAGTGTCGGCAAGGGTGTGGGGGGAAAGGAACCTTCATACACTATTGTGGGAACTGGTCCAGACCCTGCAGAAAACAATATGGAGTCTCCTCAAAATATTAAACATAGATTTGCCAGAGAGCCCAGCATTCACTCCTTGGGATTTATCCAAAGAATGCAAAAGGTCATTTCAAGGGCTATGTGCACTCTTGTGTTCATTGCAACAATATTGACAATCACCAAATTATGGAAACAATCTATGTGCTTAAAATAGATTATGGGCACTCTTGTGGCAAGTGCAGGAAATCTTCAATTTACAACATGAATGGAAATGGGTAAAAGTATTCTAAGTGAAATAAATCAGGAGAACCACAAACACCAGATGACATGACTCATATGTGTAATATACAGAAACCCAGCGAAGAAGCAGAGAAAACCTGACCAAGTCCTTGAGTCTGGCTGCAGAACTAGGCTACCAGAGGGGGTTGAGGTTGGGAAGCAAAAGGAGCAAAAAGGTCCAGAAGAACACAGTGGAGGACTCTGGGTGCATTGGAGGTGGGGGGTGAGGGAACCTGCATCTGAGGAGGTGAGTCTCTGACTTTGAGTCATGTGCAGTGTGTAAACGCGTGCTACCACAAAGAAGACAGTAATAAAAAATCTATTTTTTTAAAATAATAAATTTTATTTTTATATTCCCCATACAATTGCAACCCCCCCATTCTGACCCCAATCCCTCCACTCCCGCCCCCCACCCCCCAAAAAGTGTCTCTGGTTCATAGTTTTTTGTTGATTTTGATTTTCACTTTCTTATAGTTATTCGTTTTCCTGGTCCCTTATTTAAGTTTTCTAGATTCCTGCTATGAGTGAGACCATCCGGTATTTTTCTTTTTCTTTCTGGCTTATTTCGCTGAGCATGATCCCTTCCAGTGCCATCCATGTTGCTGCAAATTGCATATGTTTATCTTTTTTGAATGCTGAGTAATATTCCATGGTATATATGTACCACATCTTCTCCATCCAGTCATCTATTTTTGGGCATTTGGGCTGTTTCCAAAGCTTAGCTATTGTAAACAGTGCTGCTATAAACATAGGGGTGCAGGTGCTCTTTGGAATTGATGTTTCTGTGTCCTTTGGGTAAATACCTAGGAGTGGAATTGCTGGATCATATGGAAGCTCTATGTTTAGTAGGTCCAGAAATCTCCACACAGCTCTCCATAGTGGTTGGATGAGTTTGCACATGTGAAAAAATGTTCAACATCACTTGTAATCAGGGAAATGCAAATCAAAACTACCATGAGATACCATCTTACACCAGTGAGAATGGCACATATTAAAAAAAACCTAGCAACAACAAATGTTGGCGAGGGTGTAAAAAAACTATTTTAAACCAAGAAAAAAAAAATACCTTGTCCTCTTCATCAATCACTGACCTGAGGATTTTGCCTTCACCTCCACACTGTCATGCAGGATGAGGGGCTGGTTTCCCACAAGGGCAGAGGCAGGAGGTGCAGGGACTCCTGGGGCTGCTCAGACCCTGCTGAGTAGAGACACTGCAGAGAGGGCACCTCTGAGGGGACCAGAGACAGAGGGTCAGAGTAACCCCAGTGCTGACTGAGGGTCTGGTTCCCAAGGAGAGGGGAGTGTGTGTGTGCGTGTGTGTGTGTATGCTTGTGTGTGTATGTAAGAGGAGAGACAGGGAGGACAATTGCACATCAAGCTCCAGAATAAATGAATTCAGATCCCACAGTGAAGAATGTCAGGCAACACCCCAATAGTACAGTTCCATGGAGGAGTAGGTTTGGAGCAGGACTTGAGGCAGCAGAGGATCTGGAGACAGGAGGGGTTTGGGACTAGTCTCATGTTAGATTTAAAGAGCCTGGGTGGGAACTGCTGGGCTCAGGGTGGGCAGTCCCCCCCCAACAGCTCCCTCTCTCCTCCTCTAATGCTCACTCCAGCCTCATCTCCTTTGGAGTCAGGGAGCTCCAGCCTGGCAGCATCTCTGTTTCCCAGGAGGTCACTGCTTCCGTGGGCTGCAGCTACTTTCTCTCTAGACCAGAGCTGGAGGGAGTCCCACAGGGGGAGGGAGGAATGTGTGTCCTGCTGGCCTGGCCCAGGGGCAGGATTAGCCCAGGTCACCCCAGTTCCTGAGCTGAGCCTTTGTCCACAGTCCAGGAAGGGAGGGAGAGATGGGACAGGGTCAGCCTCAGCTCCTGGAGGAAGGAAAAATGCTAGAGTGGGTGAAATTATTGTTTTTCATTTCTGGGGTTCTCCCATCTCCCCAGGGTCACCCTCCCTGTGCAGCAGGGAGAGGATCTCAGATAATCCCAGGCTGGTTCCCCCACCTCCCTCCCTCCCTGCCTCACCCTGTGCTCAGGATGACTGTCCTGGTCCTCACTGGAAGAGGAGGCAGAAAAAGAGTGTTGTTACCACAGTAGCCACCAGGATTGGAGGTAAGTGTTTTCATTTTTACTGTAAATGTTCTATTTTTTTTTTTTGTCGTGATAATGATGTGAAATAGAAGATTGAGGGAAAGGGAGAAAATGTTGACCCAAGCAAACCATAAAAGCAGGACAAAAAGGCAAAAATGAAATAAACAAACAAACAAAAAGAAATTTGCCTCAGGTCCCCCTGCTGTGGCAGCTGCAGTGAGGACGGGTCTCCAAGCTGAGGAGGCTGAGGCCTCAGTGTGGTCACATCCACTGGAAACATCCAGAGAGAGGGTTGGGTCCTCTTAGTGACGGGCGCCCACTTCCTGCCCAGGCAGCCATATGTGATTAAGATGAATTTAAAAATTCCTCGTGATGTTGCTCTTGTGATGGAGGGAGACTAGGGGAGAGAGGAGGTGATGACAGAGGCTGGGCCTGAGACTGCTGCAGACATGACCAGGTTCTGACCTCTGTGTGTAAACAGAATAAATATAAATCTTCACATAATAGCGCATGAGATATCTGAAATCTTTGTGTTCTTAAGGAGGATAAATGCCACCCATAGATATTGGTTTCAGTATGTGTTTGATGGAGATGTCCTAACAGTCATGCCAGAAACAAGAGCCCTCCTGAGCTGCTATTTGTGTAACTGTCAATTTCTTAACTCAAATTGTAACAGGGTGGTCCCCAGGAAAGGGGGAGGTTCCAGGTTCCCTGCCCCACCCAAGGGAAGGTGTAGCTGAGCAGGGAGAGAAGAAGCTGCAGAGGAGACTGAGGAAGGAAGGAAGCAGGATGGAGCCAGAAGGAGACCCGGAGGAGGCGCATGGAGCCGAGAGACACATGAAGAAATTGCACTTGCCTTTTGGTCGTGGACTGGGTGACAGAGATGTGGGTGAGAGACCCGTGGGGAGGTGACAATGGCAGCTTTTATCTTGATTTTGATTTTGTTCTTTTCCTTCCGGGCTTGTCTGGTTGTTTGTGACCCTTTTCTGTGGGTCCCCACTGGAAGATGCTTTAGACTTGTGGCAGGCTTTGGGGCCTTGCTCTGGGCCAATCCCATTTGGATGGAGTTTTACCCACGAGGGGACGGATAATTTTGGGTGCTTGATTTAGAAACTAGATTCTTTGCCTTTCCTGTATTGTTTACTAATTGTATTAAAGTTCCTTCCCATTAAAGTCTCATATGTTTTGGTGTTGATGCGGCGGATGGCAGAACCTATTTAGAACATGCAGGTTTGTGGGGTCTGGGCTGCCCCTCTCCCTGCCCTATAACAAAATGACCTATATTTGGGGTGCCATCCGTCAGGCACTGGGGCTCAGAGTGAGCCGTCCCGGGACCCTGTGTGTCTGTAACTCAGAATTCAGCCGGAGACGGGCCCGGGCAGCACATAGCGAGGGGCCCTGACCTGGGAGCTGCTGGGCCTCCCACCTGAGGAGGTGACTGGTGATCTGAGCCCAGGGGAGCAGGAGGTGACAGAGAGGCGAGTCACCCTGAGGAGACAGGGTGAGGGTCCTGGGTGTTGGGCGTGGGGTGTCCGGGCTGGGCACAGACTGGAGCTGGAGCCGCTGCAGTGGGTGCTGAGGGGTGTGGGCCTGGACCTGGACTCCAGCCCATCTCCCCAGCACGCGGATGGGACCTGCACAGGGACTGAACACCAGAGCCTCAGTTTCCTCACCTGTGTGTGGTGAGATTAGGGACGCAGTGAGGGTGGGGAGATGATGCCTGTGAGTCTCAGCTCAGGGCCTGGCACATCGTGGGCGCTCAGCACATGTGCCCTCCTGGCTGCAGGGAAAGTGGGTGGAGGAGAAAGTGGAGGTGATGCCAGGTCCTGTGAGCCCCCCCTGCCTGGTGTGGGCAGCAGAGAAGGCAGGTGAGGGTCCATGTTGAGAAATGCCTGGGGCGCCATGGGGAACAGAGACTGGAGAGGGTGAGAGTATGCGGGGCACAGAGGAGGCTCCTGTGGCCTGACCAGGGCAGGTGTGGTCACCTCCTCCCTGAGCGTCTCCTCTGCCCTCCTTTTGTTCCCCTTCCTCACCTACCTTGCAGGACAGTCATGAACTCGGGGCCACAACTGGACCCTCCTGGCAGAGGGGACCTGCAGCTTCTGCCTGGAGACAGGGGCCCAGGGAGCACCTCCTGTGGCCACAGCTTCTGCCAGGCCTGTCACGGCCGAGTCACTCTCAGACCCACAGCGGGGCCACGTGCTGTCCATGCTGCCAGGAGCACCCAAGAGTGGACAGCAGGCCCAGTGGGTTTGTCCTCTGGGGGCAGATTGTCCTCTGGGGGCAGAATTGGCCAGTGTCATTTTCCAGTAGCTACATAAATTAAGATCCCTGCCACCAGGTGCGAACAGTGGGTATGAATGGCTTTGCTGAGGCCACTTTAGCAGCAAGGTTTGACACAAGCCACGGGGAGAGAGGCGCATGGAGTGCCAGGCCCCAAGCTCAACATGTAGCCTATGGACATCCCTGAGCTCTGGCAGTGCTGACCTGGGCTGTGCTGTGACAGGTGGGAATCTGGCCTGGTAGGCTGTGATTGAGGGATGCCTGGGTGCTCAGGTGAGCATCTGGCCCTGCTGAAGCCCGCTCCTACTGTAATCCCTGATGCTGTGGGAAGAGGGGACCTTACTGTTTGAAGCCTGAGGGCCCATCTGATGGACTCTGAGTGGCAGCAGCCTGCACTGCAGGGTAAGACTACCTGACCTCACGTATCTGACACACTGGCAGGAGTTTCACTTATGATTACAGTGCCAGGACTGTAAACAGACCAATCAAGTTCAAGCTCCCAATAGACCAATGAGATTCAAGCTCTCACAGGTGCCATTCAAGGTTTTTGAGACCATTCAGGGCCATAAATGGACCAATCCGATTGGAGCTTGACTGGTACCACTCAAACAGCTGGGATTATCAAAAGGACCAATTCAACTTAAATGGCTGGGACCCTGAAGAGGATACAAGCCAGTCTGTGTTAGTTGATTAGAGGCTGCAGATCTGATTCATCAGTACTCCTAGAAAGACCTGCTCAGACCTCCACAGACTTTGAGACCTCATATATTGATGCCTTTGAGACCTTTGCTGAGACCTGAACTGCCAGGGACCAGCCTCTGGCAAAATGTCGTGTTAGGGTTTCCTGAAAGGATGAGATGGCCTAGGCGACCTGTAAGGGGCCGAAAGGAAGGGGATAAAGGAGACACTGACACTGGATGGGGTGCAAGTATATTCTTCTGCCGAGAGACTCAGCAGGTCTTCATTTATTCATTTTCAGTAATCAGAAAAATTACATCATCATGTGCAAAGCAGAAACAATTAGTGTATCCTATTCCCATGGACTACTGGCTCCTACGGGTCTCAGCTAGAGGGTAGCCTTCAAGGTTAATAGATAAAAAAACCAAACCTAACACTAAAACTTATTATTTCAGCTAGACAATTACCTAAGACAGTGGATAGCCGCCAGTACACCCATATCAGTTAAAGCCTAAGCATCAAAAGACTCTTCTATTCACATCGTCTTCAGCCGGAGACCAGCTGCTTCTCAGCTATCAGAACTTTTTCCACCTAGAAACGCCTTAACACAGTTAACTTCATTTAAAAACTTTCCTAAGAAATTTCTTAAAAAAAAAAGGAAATTCTGAAAAAGCAAAAGAAGGATTTACTATAATTGTTATGCTGGATTGTTTGTCAGATATATACAATAAATTGTCTCCCACTGTCAAGTGGGCCAAATTGTTTAATAACTAATTTTCTAAACAGATAATTTTCCGTGCCGTTTATTTGCAGTATACTGACACATATAATTTATTGCCTAATGTACTTTCTGATAATTTTTTCTCTTTTTATGACCAAGAGCAAAAAATAAAGGGATGTTAAATCTTCAACCCCACGGTGTGAGGCGCTTTAGCTTCGCTGCTTGCCAGTGTCTTATCTGGCTGGGGCATCAAGGCCCCCCGCAGCACTGAACTTTGCACATGCCTACAGCCCCGCCTTTAACATCGCCTGCAGAGAGCATCATTGGCCTGTCCCTTGTGCTTCTAAAGGAGTTGGCTTATGCCCAACATCTCTAAGGCCATTTGCTGTTGGCACAGTGGCAGCTCTATGAGCTGTGACACTGGCATCTCTTGCACCATTGTCTGCTCACCAGCACTGCTGACCTGTAGCTGGCCACCTTTGAGAGCTGTCCACCACTTCTGATCCTCTGGCACCATCGCTTGGTGCTGTTATATCTGGCACTGTCCAGTCCAGTGTCTGTTGCTGTCCTCCTGGCCTTTGGACTTTGTTGTGGTTGCTGCTGTGTCACCTGAGCAGCCCCACCTGGGATCACCTCCAGCTGCCACTGTGATCACCTCCATCTTGTCCACTGTTTATCTATGAGCTCCATGCTCTCATTGAAGGGCCAGCACCACCAAACCTGAGTAGCATTTGTTTGGACAGCTGGACACTGTAGACACTATCTGAGGTAGGACAGATGGTCATTTATGGCCTTAGACACTCCTTCCTTTTTTGCAGTGTCTCTTTAACAGACCCTGTTGTTGCACCTTGAACCTGACAGCTGTCTTGCAATTGTGAATGCATGAGTGAGGACCAGAAACAGTGACTTGTCCCCCACCTTTGTGCTGTTTTAACATGACCAGAAATTGGAACTGGTGACTGTCCCGCTGCAGGGTGTGATGTCCTGCACCCACCTGACAGCTTCTTTCTCTGCTCAGTCCTGAGAAAGTGACACTAAATACAGAAGTGATGGTATGTAAGTCATGACTTCCAGAAAGTGTTAGGATTTGAGGTAAATAGACCTTCACAGTCATTCTCACTATACCCATGAGCGTGATCAATGAAAAGACCGTCAGGGCCAATGATGGCAGAACCTGGACACATCCGGGACTCTGACTCCCCATCCCTGCTTGTCCCCTGATGTCTGAGGGAGGGCAGAGGCTGAGAGTCCCCAGGGAGGAGCTGGATACTCACCTCCTCCTGCTGGGTGTGAGGGTCCCACTCTGCCAGGGACCCACTGCTGTAGTGACACTGTCATAGGAGGACACTGCAGCTGGGGTGGCTGGAGAGTCATTGAGAATAAAGGGCTGACTCTTCCTCTGCAGGAGGAGGGCATCTGGGCTGTGAGGGTCACCAGAGGACAGGTCTGGACTCTTACACCCCAGAAACCAAACTGATCCTGTATGAAAATCCCCAACAACAGAGGTGACCTTGAATTTCAAAAAGGACAGGTGACATTCACTAGAGCAGGAAGAACAGGCCATTATTTTTCTTTTTCAGGATCTTTCACAGGGAAAACAGCCCCATTCCTTGGCCTCTGTGGACCAGGGCACAGCTGAGCCCATGATGCTGGCAGGGACATGGCTTTCCCACGACCTCTCATGAGAACCTGCTCAGTTAATTAACTACCAGCTCAGGGCTCCTATCATGTTCGTCCCACATTGGATGAGTGTAGGGGCAGGTGTGTCATCCTCCCCTCATCACATCTGTGTGGTTCATGAGGATGGAAGGTCTGTGTCATCTGGTCTCACTGAATCTGCCCACTGATGAAAGTAAGATCCATGGCAGGTGCTCCAGGTCCTAATCCTCATCCATTTCCAAACACAGATCTCACCCAGATTCCGCACCATCTAGAGTGGTTCTGAAGCCTGAGGTTTCAGAAAATTTAGGATGATTGTCATAATGCAGATTCCTGGACCTCCCCAACCAGATGCAGAACCTCTGGACAGAGCTTGAGAATCTTCTCTCTGAGATGAGCTCCAGGTGTCTAGCAGTTACGCAAATAAGAAGCATCTAGTTAAAATGTAAACCCTGGGCCTCCCCGGTGGTTGAGCGCTGGGTTGCGAAGCTGCCTGCAACCTCTGCAGTGACAGTTCAATCCCTGGCCACTGGGTGAGGGTCCCACATGGCACGCAGACCTCTCCTGCTGCCCACTGCTCCCCTCAGCAGTGTACTTCGTTGGTCTGCCTGCTCTGCTCTCCCCTCTGGCTCTGGTGAATTATCTCACCATCTCACCCTCCCACACTTCTGACTGTGCCCAGTACTTGTATAATTAAATAAATAAATCTTTCAAAAAACAATTAAAAAAAATAAATAAAATGTAAACCCTGATCCTGTGCCGGGGACCAGCCTCCGGCAAAATGTCGTGTCAGGGTTTCTGAAAGGATGAGATGGCGTTGGCGAATACGAATGATCTGAAACTTAGGGACTGGGGGGAAGGGAATGAGAAGACACCCACACTTTGTGAGGTGTTAGCATCTTTTGCCGGAAAGGCTCAGCAGGTTCTTTATTTATACATTTTTTGCAAGCAGTAGGATTACATTATCATGTGCATAGAAACAAAGCAGAAACAATTAGTGCATTTCCTTTTCCCTGCTCTCAGCAAGAAGGCAACCTTCAAGGTTAATAAAAAACTAAGTCTTACACTGAAATTCATTGTTTCAGCTAAACAATAGCCCAACACAATTGATAGCCACCAGAACATTCCCATCAGCTAAAGCCTAAGCAAAGAAAGAACTTTTCTTATTCTCTTGGCCTTCACACCAGGGGCCAGCTGCTACTCAGCTATCAGAACTTCCTCTACCTAGAAACTCCTTAACTCAAATAGCTTTATTTTAAAAACTTTCCCAAGAAACTTCAAGAGAAGGCAAAAGAAGGACCCACTGTAATTATTGTATTGCAATGCTTGTCAGGCATGTTCAACAAACCATCTCCCATTGTCAAGTGGGCCAAACTGCCCAACAACTAATTTCTAAACAAACAATTTTTCGTGCTATTTACTTACAGTATGCTGATACATATAATTTATTGCCTAATATACTTTCTGATAAATTTTTCTCTCTCTATGACCAAGAACAAAAAGCAAAGGGATGCCAGATCTTCAGCCCCATGGTGTGAGGCCTTTTCTCTTTGCTGCTTGTCAGTATCCTATCTGGCTGGAGCAACAAGGCCTCCTGCAGCAATCCTGTGATTTGGGGACTGGTCCTGAAATCCATTTTCATGGCATGAAAGTTATATCATAAAGATTAAGTCTTACTCTAGTTCATTTAGCTTTCTTCTTTTTTTTAAAGAATTATTTATGCATAAAAGAGCTGGGGTGTAGGCCAGAGGTGTGGAGAGTGATAGGATTCATCAGAGACAGAGTGGGGAGCAGAACAGGCAGATCTACTGAAATACACTGCTGAGGGGAGCAGCAGGAGAGACAGAAGAAGTCTTCTGCACCATATGGGTCACCTCTCTGGCCGGGGATCAAACTTGTGCTGCAGTGGCCGAGGACTGCTTCATAGTGCTGAGGCTTAACCTTTTGTGCCACCAGGGAGACCCCATTT
Source organism: Talpa europaea (assembly GCF_964194135.1). Lineage (NCBI taxonomy): Eukaryota > Metazoa > Chordata > Mammalia > Eulipotyphla > Talpidae > Talpa > Talpa europaea. The sequence continues at coordinate 119,991,002 of NC_140068.1, read as the reverse complement.
AACCTTCTTTATAAAGGGGTTCACTTTATAATGTGTCCTTCAAAATCCAGTGTGGAGACTCCAATCTTAGGTGCTAAGATTGGGAAGCCCTGAACAGTTGTTAAGTAGCCAAAAAGATGCTAAAGAAGACAAGGGGTCTCTTAAAATCACCTGTGGGTAATGCCCTGTTTGTTTTGAATAAGGGGGAGGAGCTGAGGAACCGTCCTTGGGGGATGGGTGGGGAACGTGGCTGTGGTGGAGGCCACAGCCAAAGAACTGTGGCCCTGAGAGAGGTTGCATGTGGAGCTTGTATACATGGATCCCCAACCCATGTGCATGTGCAATGGGCGGGCCTTAGTGCAGGGGTCTGCGTATCACTCTGGTGGCTATGAAGGCCAAGTGTTGGAGTGACAGCAGTGAGTACCCCTGGGGATTTGTGGTTACCCACAAAAGAGTATAGATTGTGTCACCAGTGTCAGAATGAGCGCATCCTGGGGATGGGTGTGGTGTGTGGCTTGAGGCTGAGACCACATTCAGAGAAGGTCAGGAAGCTGATGGCTCCTGGAGTATGAAGGCAGATGCTATGAGTGAAGAGTGGTTCCCCCTCACATAAGCAGCATCTTCTGTTGGGAGCCTGCTGACTGAAAGGGAGCCTGAGTATTTGGAGAGCACCTGTTCACTCTGCACACGGAGCTCCAGGACATTAGAAGTGCTGCAAAGAGAACTTCCCATGACTGACTCCGGTTCTCTGAGAACATGCTGGTGCGTATGGATGATCCCCACTAACCAGGAAAGCTTGTTCCAGCAGTAACTTATTCATCTGTATAAGCACAAACACAATTGTGTGCTGGTTTCTTGTTCCTTTGTATCTTTAATAAAAACTTGGGCTGGGAGAGTGAGAGGCAGAGCTGCTCTCGATGGCTCTCCCCAGCTCCCCCCACTGCAAATTCATTTGGACTCTAAGTCTTTGTTAATGGCAGAGAACTTCATCGGCTGTCCTGTCTGCAGCAGTGGCATCTGAACAGGGTCACAAACCCTGAACCTCTAGGAAGGTGCGTGTGGTAAGTGTGTTCTCTAGCTCCTCTATAGTCGTGGGTCGCAACTGACCAAGAGGGGATTATCTAAGGTTGGGTAAAAATGGGGCAGAATTTGGCTCATCATCATGAGATGACACAGGGCAAGCTAGAAATTAGGCAGTTTTAGGGACAGTGCAGGAGGGACCTCTGAAGAATTTAGGGAGGCTTCAGAGATAAGGACAACCAAGGGAAAGTAACCAATTCCACTAGGAAAAACAAACATCCCAGGACCAAGGACAACATTGTTAACGCTGGTCCTGGTTTCCTTCAGGTGGTAAAGGGAGGCGGAGATTGGAGAAATGGAGAGTGGTTTAATTTATGGACAACTTAGAAGGGCAGCTGTTTAACTTCAATGCAGGGATGCCCATCCAGAGGACTGGGCCATAAAGACAGAGATGCAACAAATGGGGAAAGAAAAAGCTGTTAGATAAGGAATGTAAAGATTCCCCACTCAGTAGCAAATTAAGTGAGACAGCAGAGAACTAACCAATCACAAAGAGACTGGTGGAGCTTTAGAATAATGAGGGAAAAAAGGTATATATTCCCTGAGACACGACTCCACTTTGGCTTCCTTGCCCCTCCCAGGCCTGGTTCCCTGGCCTGGGAGTCCCACTTTATTTCTGCTCTTTTTCTCCTCAATAAACTTTTTCTTCTTCTAAACAAAATCTGCCTCTTCTTGCTTGCTTGCCTGAGCGTCTGCGAAGTTCCTGCTGTGGCTTCGTGAGACACCAACCCGTGGTGGTCTAGTGGCTGGGGCTCAGCGCTGCCCTGCAGCCTGGAATCCGTTCCTGGCTGGGAGACTAGGCCTGACAATTCCGGTATCAATCATTATATAATCCTTTTAAAATGCCTATTAGAACAGAGTGGAGCCACTGTCTCCATCGACAGCTTAAATGAGCTGTTAGATTGGGTCCTTCAGACCCCTCCGTGGTTCCCAGGTGAAGGTGTTTTGGATGTAGAACTTGGCAAAGAATTGGTGAAACTTTGAAAAGGCATCATGAACAAGGTATGAAAATCCCTACTGTAGATTTTTCAACATGGGTGTTGGTATGAACAGCTCTGGAACCCTTCTAGGAAACTTTAAAAAAGGAAACTAAACATAAACATGAGGTACCTGATATTTCTCAGCCTTTCACACCTTCAGCACCACTAAATGAAAGGGAAACTTGCTCTGAAAGTAAAATCCCTAGAAATACATGGTCCCACAATCATCCTTTACAGAAGGAATACGTTGTTGGTTCAACTTCCTTAGCCAAAGCAATGAAGGAACAAAAGACAATTTTTGCAGATGGCCCGAAAATGGCTTCTGTATTGATGACTTTTCCAGTATTAAAAAAAAAAAGGGCGAGTTGACCACCAGGCATATCAACAGGTCGCTTTAGCAGCAGGTAGAGATGGACAGAACTTGCCTCAACCCAGAACACCGGATTGGTCTTTCGTGTGTATATTGCAGGAGCCCAGGCAGTTCCCTTGTTAGGCCCAGGCTAAAACTTTAATAATAAAACTCACATGTTCTTGCAAAACCAAAAAAAAAAAAAAGGGGGGGGGGATGTGGTGATCTTGGATCAACTGGGAGGCACTGTGTAAATATACAAACATAGACCCAAAGTCCTCTGAGGGCCAGATTTACTGAAAGATAATTTATCTACAGGCAGCCCCTAATATCAGGAAAAAATAACAAAAAATGGCTGTAGGCCCTCAACAACCATTGGAAAATCTCCTGACTGTTGTCACCCAAGTCTTTCACAGCAGGGATCAGGAGGAGGCACAGAAAAAGACCCAAAAGTCCCGTAGCAAGGTGGAGGCTCCGGTGGCCCCTCTCAGAACTTCAGGGGGGCTTCACGAGCGGGGCAAGAGCTGTCAGTGCGGCTGCTCGGGGCGTGTCCAGAGAGGGCCTGGCCAAGCGGTGGCTTCCGGAGAGCGGGCAGTTGCCTCTCAGACACGCCCGAGTGTCAGGGTCATCACTGGAGAAGACACTGGCCCAGGCTGCTCTGAACGCAGACGGCCCTTGAGGCTCTGATGGCCCCGCCCTCTCGGTTTCCTCCTGCGTGCCCAGGCCCGCCCTGCGGTGGAGACCGTGCAGCAGCCTTTCTGCCGGCTCCTGGGCCACGTCCTCCGCCCTCCAACCTTGTCCCTTGTCATTAACATCTAATGGGGTGACAGTTAAGGAGGTAGCCAAAAAAACTATTACTAGGTGTTTTACCCCTGTGGGGTGCCTCTGGGACTCCTTTTGTTTTCCGCACACCTTCCTAGAGATCCCCAAATGCCCAACCCTGCCTCTGGGACAAAATATCTTGGCCAAGGGGGGTGCTTCACTTTTGTTCACCAGCCAGAACAGCGGGCCGCTCCCTCATGCATCCTTATTTTGCCTGTAAGTGTAGAAATTGACCCATGGGTCTGGTCTGACGGGTCACAGCTGGGGAGAGCAGTTTCCAGCATTCCCGTTAAAATCAAGTTACGCTGCTGTCCCAGGTACCAGGAGATTCAAAGTTCTTCTCAGTCATGGACCTAAAAGATGTATTTTTTTTTTAATTCCCTTACATCCAGAATCATGGTTTCTTTTTGCCTTCTAGGAGCCTCCATAATTCACTCCAAACTTGCTTGGCCCCTTGCCATACTCCTGCCCTCCTTCTCTTCGGTCTGTGCATTCTGAACCTCTTGGTTAGTTTTGTCTCCCACAGGTTAAAAGCTACAAACCTTCAGCTTGCAGGTATCTCCAGTCCACTGACTATGCACGGGCCCCCTGGACAGACCCGCTCTGACCCGGCTGCCCTGCCCTACTCTGCACCTTCCAGGAGGAAGTAGCCAGATAGACTCAACGCCCCCTTCCCTAGGACTGCTCGGTGTCTTGCTCTCTCTGGGGGGACTGAGAAAATCTGAAACCAGGAGAACTTGGGGAACCATAAAGGCTGAAACACGGGCCTATGCAAAAAGAGTCCATCTAAAAGCTGGGTCTGGTACAACCTCCCCTACATGTGTGGGAGGCTTACAGCATCCGGGAAAAGGTCCCAAACTCGTATAAACATGACCTTCCCAACAGAAACTTTTTGATTTCTGCCTGTGTGCTTCATCCATATGTTTTGTTGTCAGGAAAAGTTCATGTTAGTTACAATGCATCCTATTCCAAGTATCATGTTACTTGTAGTGTCTCTTATCTGCAACAATGTATTAACTGGACATATTGGGTAATTATCACATTCTTAATACTCAAATGGCTGGTAGCCACTTGGGTTCCAGTTGAACTCCAGATCTGTTGCAACAGACTACCTTCTATCACATTCATATAAGAGTTGCTGCATCACTTAAAACACCACACCAAAAGATTCATACAAGCTTTACCGAAACTAGTTATGCTTACTCTACTTTAGAAACAAAAAAGAGGATCTGTTTGGAGCCTGCTGCCTTAAAGGGAGCTGGAGTTTTTGGAGAGCACCTGCTTGCTCTGCACACGGAGTTTCAGGACATCAGAAGTGCTGTAAATGGAACTTCCCATGACTGATTCCTTCTCTCCGGAACTGACTCCTGTTCTCTGAGGACGTGCTGGGGTGTGTGCATGTTCCCTGCTAACCAGGGAAACTTGTTTTCAGCAGTACCTTATTGATCTGTATAAGCACAAACACAATTGTGTGCTATTTTCTTGATCCTTTGTTCATATCTTCCATAAAGCTTGGGCTGGAGAGTGAGAGGCAGAGCTGCTCTCGATGGCTCTCCCCCGCCTCCCCTGCTGCAAAATCATTTAGACTCTGAGTCTGCTTTAATGGTAGAGAACTTCATCAGCTGTCCTGTCTGCAGCAATGTTCGGCAGCAGAATTGGTGGATCATCTGCTGACGACAATAATCTTGTCTTGTTGCCCCTTGGTTGGTGCCCTCCCTGGGCTTAGTTGCATTCCTATATTCAGTTGTATTGTTTACTTTTGTGGGTCATGGCTGCAGTGCTCATATTCACCAGAGGGAAACTATTGTGTAGATTGTACGGAGGAAACCCTGAGGGGGTAGATTGTAGGGTGAATGGGAGGGATCAGGTTTTTCCCGCCCTCCTGCCATTAGCATCCGTGATCCACACCTGTGGGCTTACACGCGTGCCTGATGGTGGCACCTGGAATGTGGTGCAGGCATGCATGAGTGCCTGAGCTGAGACTGAGCATATAAAGGCAGCATCACAGAGGACCATGCAGCAGAGGGCAGTAGAGACCAGCCGAGAGACCACAAGAGAATGCCAGAGAGCCCAGAAACAGTAAAGATTCACCAGAGGCTGGGACACCTACCAGCTTTCTGGCCCCCAGGCTCCCCTGCCAGCCCTGCACCTGCACACCTCACTGCAAATGATGTAGAAAGATCAGTAAAAGCCTGAGGAAGCCGCTGAGGGCTCTAGACTCCTCCTCTACCCATCTGTCTGGGTCATAGAGAAACTGCTCTGTGCCTTCCTGGTGCTACAGTATTCATTAGGCTCCTGACCCATGGGATTATGCAGTCACTTCTCAAAATGCCTGTGCTCCTCAGAGGTGGAGGGATCCCTATTCAAGAGGCCCAGCACCCATGAGTAATGGGGCTTCTCACTGTCAGAGCCCACAAGCATCTGTCAGATTGATGAGACACATGTGATTTCATGGTTTGGGGAAGATGAGACAAATGCAGAAACAGTTCAGATGTGAGCTAACCACTTCCAGGGCTCCTTTCAAACTTGACTGTATTTCTGATGACTTAGATAATGCAGGGACATCCTCAGTCTGCAGGTGCTGCCTCCAAACTAGCGAGGCCAGAGGGATTGTCCTCCATTGTCATGCTGGCTGTGCACGGTCAGTGGTTCCTGAGTGGGTTTGGTGCTTCCCAGTCCCTGGTCCAGTCTCATGTCAGTTTGAGAACTTAAGCAGGGATCCTAAGGCCTGGATGCACATTAGTTTCACACAATTAAATCATGGACTGTGACCTTCTCCCCCAAATCCTCTGTCAGGTGGGACTGCTGATGGCAGGGTAGAGAGGTTCAGCAAGTGTGGGAATATAAACTGGTGCAGCCACTATGGAGGCTGTGGGGAGTTTCCTCCAAACACTAAAAATGGATCTGCCATATGATCCAGCAATTCCACTCTTAGGAATTTACACTAATACCCAGGACACACTAATGTAAAAGGAAACCTGCACTCCTATGTTTGTTGCATCACTATTTATAATGGTCAAGATATGGAAACAATCCAAATACCCCAAGCAGAAGAATGGATAAAAAAGGTGTGGTATATATGCACAAGTGAATACTACTCAGCAATCAAAAATGACAAACTCATGTTATTTGAGGCAAAAGGGAAGACACTGGAAGGGATTATGCTAGGCACAATAAGTAGAAAGGACAAAGATAAATGTAGGATGGCTTCACTTACATGTGGCATGTAGAGAAACTGAACAAAACATCAAGAACAAGACAAAAGTTGCAAGCTGACTATAGACCAGAGTCATACAGCAGGGGAGGGTAAGGAGGGCTTCAAAACAGGGGAAGGAAGAGCACACGGCTATGGTGAGCATTCCCAGATGCTGGGGTGGTGGGAGAGCTATGGGGACTACACCTGAGGGAAGAAACTGCACAAAAATGAACAACCTTGTATGAAATACATTTTGAAAATCGATATGTGAAAGTACAAAACAATAGTTTGAGCAAGTCTTTGACAGAAAATAATTACAATTGAACAAAAGTATAAAAATAAATATTTGAAGTAACCAGAAAAATAAACCAACACAGCAGAAATATGGGAAGAAATTTCATCTTGAAGAGCTCCTGCAATGAGTAGAAACAGCAATGTGCAGCCTTCTCACCCCAGGGTGCTCTCCTCTCCCACAGACACTGCAGCCCAGTGTCTCAGGGGCAGAGCAGAGCAGCCAGACATTCCAGGGGAAATACAAACCTGAGAGAGCAGAAGGGTTGAAACCAAATCTGAATACAAACTGTGCACAGGTGTGGGGGCCTCAAGAAAACTGCTAGAAAAGCCACAATACCACAATACCAAGCCACAACACCAAGAGGTATTTTTGCCTTGAAAGAGACAGAGTGATCCTGGTGAAATCGGTGAGTTTCCACCTTTCACTGATGACTTGTCCATTCCCGCAAAGCTCAGGCTGTCAAAAGCAAAAATCCTACTGGATTGAGATATTGAGGGTGGGACTTTATGAAGAGACATTTGGAAATTTGGGGTAAAAGCCAGGAGCAAGGCAACCTCTGAGAGGGAGATCGACACGGTTGGAGTAGAAACTGCCCAAACCTCGGTTGACCTTTCAATCTCACAGATGCGGTTAAATCCTTCAAGCCCAGGATAAAGGCGTAGCATGTGGACCCTGGAGGAGAGAACACAGCAGCTGCGCACACTGCAGGCTTCCCTAGGGTCCAGGCAAGGGTCCATGGGGGGTGGGGTGGAGGGAAATGTACCCCAGGAAAGTAACATAGATTCCAGATGTGCTAAATCTTATCTTCCATGTATTCGGAATTAAAGCTGATTTCTCACGGGGCTCATTGGAGTCAAGCCGAGGCTTGTCCTGAGAGATAGTATGTGGGGGAGCCTGTCTCACCTCTGGGCTCCTTTAGAGAAGGTCTTTTCCTCCTGCACTGGGGTCTTCACAGCCAGAGGCAGCTTATGGTCCATTTGTCCTCCAGTCTGACCTCTGTAGAGAGAGCCTCTTCCAAAGCCCTGTGTGATGGCACAGAAGGCATGGCCCTGGGGAGGTCTCTTTGGACACTTGTGGCTGAAATGTCCTGGTTGCTTCAGGCTCTTTAAGCGGGTGAGGTCCCGAGCACCCTGGGCACACATGGGGTCTGGGGTGTTTAAGGTGGCGGTACTGCCAATGGCTGCCAACATACTGATTCTTTCTTCCTCTCCTTTTTTAGTCTGCCTGGTCTCCCTGTTACTATTGGCCTTGAAGTTTATACCCAAAAGTGTGAGAAAGAGGTTTGAGGCTCTTGATCCAGGGCAAGACTGGCTAATGAAGGGGCTGCTAGAATGGCTTCATTTTTTACAGTCCCTGGGGCCAGATTAGTATATATTTTTTATGGCCTCAGCAAGTCTAGCCTGAAATAATGCAGGATTTTTATCAGGCTCCTGAGTAACCTTGCTCCATTTGTTATTATTGAAGGGCTTAACAATTGTTTTTAAAGTAGCATTTATTATTATTATTATTATTATTATTTTAATCTTATATGTTTTTATATCATTTTTCATTTTTGCACAATGTATGCATTTTCATCTTGGTTATAGTCCCCTTACAATTCCCACCACCCCTTATTTTGATTGTACTCCCTCCTCACCTCCCCCGCTGTAGTGTGTCTCTGGTTTATAGTTGCTCGTTGATTTATGGAAACAACCCAAATGCCCAAAAATAGATGACTGGATCAAGAAGATGTGGTACATATACACAATGGAATATTACTCAGCAATCAGAAAGATAAACTCATGCAATTTGCAGCAACATGGATGGAGCTGGAAAGGGATCATGCTCAGCAAAATAAGCCAGAAAGAAAAAGAAAAATAACAGATGGTCTCACTCATAGCAGGAATTTAGAAAACCTAAATAAGGGACCAGGAAAAAGACTAATTATAATAAAGTAAAAATCAAAATTAACAATTGTTTTGTGTTCCCTGAAGGAGGCAGGTGATCACTTGGTCGCTGCTTTAAGGCCAGTTCTAGGGACCACCCACCAGAAAGTATGAAGTTTTAAGAACTCATAAATTCTAGAATCACTCATATTCGGATATTTTTATGCTGAAAATGTGTAACCATTTTTTTCAAAAATATTTATTTATACAAGAACTTGGGGTATAGGCCAGAGGCATGGGCAGGTGAAAGGAGAGCAGAACAGGCAGACAGACCGAAAACACTGCTGAGGGAAGCAGCGGGTGAGAAAAGAGAGGTCTGCCACGCCATATGGGTATCTCCCTGGCCAGTGGGGAATCGAACTCACACTGGTGAGGCTGCGGCCAGCTTCATAGTGCTGCGCTCAACATGCTGTGCCACTGGGGAGGCCCATGTAACCATTTTTTAAATGGTAATAAATGTTTCTTTACTGGTTTTAATACACTCAAATTGATCCAATTTGTTTTTCACAAGAAAAACTACTTTATCAGATGTCTTAGGTGTCCTTTCAAGACTTTCAAAGAAAATCTTTACTATTTTAGAATATTTGATATTATGGCAGTCTGCATAGGATTAAGAAATGTACAGATTTTTATAACATATTTAATTACCTGGAGTGACAAAGATTTTCCAGAGCAGATCTTATTTTTCTGACAAGGCTTAGCAATGCTGACCAGATTATTAAAAATTAGTAAAGACAGTCCAAGAATACTTTAGTTCTTCTTGCAAATCAGAAATTTAAGTTTGGTATCAATAAGCACACTAGAAATATTAAAGTTTAATTTAATTGCTATTATAGTGAGTTAGAGGACCACATAACATTTTTTTTAGGATGCCTTTAACTTTAAATATTTTCTTTTGCTTTTCTGTTTTATGGGACTTTATTTCAAAGATAATGAGTTTTAATTTGATAGTAAACCCTTTTTTAGCTTTTCAGCCTGAACCGCCATCTCTCAGTAAGTCGCCAAAATGACTAACACAAAGGGAAAGAGAACAGGGACCCACTATATGTTCTCTAGGCCTTTTAGAAAACATGGAGTTGTTCCTCTGGCCCCATACATGCGAATCTGTAAGAAAGATGATAATTGTAGACATCAAGGGGATGGGCACTGTTCAGAAAGGAATGCCCCACAGGTGTTACCATGGCAAAACCGGAAGAGTCTATAATGTTGCCCAGCATGCAGTTGGCATTGTTGTAAACAAGCAAGTAAAGGGCAAGATTCTTGCAAAGAGAATTAATGTTCGTACAGAGCACATTAAGCACTCTAAGAGCCGAGATAGCTTCTTGAAACGGGTGAAAGAAAATGATCAGAAGAAAAAGGAAGCCAAAGAGAAGGGTGCTTGCGCCACCTGGAGAAGCACACTTTGTGAGAACCTGTGGGAAGGAGCCTGAGCTGCTAGAACCTATTCCCTATGAATTCATGGCATGATAGGTGTGCAAAAAGAAATAAAAGAGATCTGGACTATAAAAATGTTTCTCCTAATTGAGCAGAGGTGTGGTGTCCCCTCTCTAAAAAAATATTTAAAGCAGACTTTTAATTATATCGTAATTCATTGGAAAAAAAATAAACCTTTTTTTAAAAACACACATTTTACTTTACCTCTGTTGAAATTTATAACACCCTAGTTTTTTTTTTTTCTAGAATGTAAAATATTGAAGCAATGATTGTACTATCATCCCTTTGCACTGAATGTCTTACACTTAAACACATGGTTTAAGTTTTGTCCTTTCAGTTACATGACATTAAAATTTCAGCTTCTTTAAAATAAGGAGCAAAATGTAAACCTGAAATTTTAGTAATTTTAAATAAAATAATTTTAGATATTTAACAAATTTTTATAACTCAATACAACTTTACGTAATGATAAGTGGATTTGTCTTTTGGAATATAATTTCATAAAGAGAAGTTTTGGTATTAACATCAAAAAGCAAATTTATCTTTGTCGACATAGAGCAGGTTAATCACTTTTTTTTTTTTGCTGAATACCATGAGCTTTTTTTTTTTTTAAGTAATCACATTTAAACACAGAATCAAGTACTAATTCTCAACATCATAACTTTAAGGCAAATATGTTTTTAATTAAACTACTAAATTTTGAATTGTTTTTTATTTGTGGAAGCATGGAGAACTTTTATTAATTTAACTTTAAGCAGTTTTTACTGACTTGAGGATTTTATTTAGGTCTAGGATACGGGACGGCCTCCAAGATGATGAGTGAGATCAGGAGTAGCAGAGCCCTGGGCCTGTGGTTAAGATGGACAGTCAGAGTATAAATAGAAAGTGGTGCAAGAGAGGACAACTTCCCGCCTCAAAAGACTCCAGGAGTTTCTACTCTACAGCACACAGCCTACCCTGAGACTTTGCTGCCTACAGTCACTGTAGTGTTGTTGTTTTTTTTAAAATTTTATTCATGCATACAAGAATTGTGGTGTAGGCCAGAGGTGTGGGGGGTGAGAGGATTCACCCATGGCAGAGTGGGGAGCAGAATAGGCAGATCTACTGAAACACACTGCTTAAGGGGAGCAGCAAGCGAGACAGGAGAAGTCTGCTGTGCCATGTGGGTCAGCTCCCTGACTGGGGATTGAACTCATGCTACAGTGGCTGATAGCTTGATAGTGCTGAGACTTTAACCCTTTTGCCACCAGGGAGGTCCCTACCCCAGTGGTCTTTAAAAAAATTATATATATATATATATATATATATATATATATATATATTACATCATTGTTCATTTTTGTACAATGTTTGCTTTCTTTTCTCAGGTGTGGTCCCAATAAAACTCCCACCAACAATTCACCTATGCACCATCACCATAGTCCCTTCTGCTCTTCACACCCTTGTTTTGATCCCTCGCCCTCCCCTCCCCTGCAGAATGTCTCTGACTTATAGTCGCCTGTTTGTTTGTTTTTTTTTTTTTCATTGTTATCATTTTTTCTCTGATCCCTTATTTGGTTACACTTTATTCTTCCTATAAGTGAAACCATGCGATGTTTTTCTTTTTCCTTCTGATTTATTTCACTGAGCGTAATTCCTTCTAATTTCATCCATGTTGCTGTGAATGGCATGAGTTTATCTTTTTTGGTTGCTGAATAGTATTCCATTGTGTATATATAACACATCTTCTTGATCCAGTCATCTATTTGGGCATTTGGGTTGTTTCCAAACCCAAGCCCCTATTATAAAAAGTGCTGCCATAAACATGGGGGTGAAGATATACTCACCAAATGAAGGAGAACCAACATATATAAGACAATTACTACCAGCTCTGAAAACAGACATTACAGAAAATGCATATATAGAGACTTCAACATCCCTCTCTCATCAATGGACATATTGAAGAGACAAAAAATGAGCAAGGACACTAGAGCCCTAAATAAAGACCTAGACCTTATGGGTTTAACAGATATCTATAGGATTCTGCACCCAAAAAAATATCCAAGCACACATTTTTCTCAAGTGTGCACAGATCATTCTTCAGAATCGATCACATACTGGCTACAAGACAAGCATCAACAGATACATTAAGATAAAAATCATTCCAACTATCTTCTCTGATCATAAAGGTATCAACCAGAAATAAACTATGAAAAGAGGAGCCTCTCCGGTGGTACAGCTGGTTGAGCACAGAGCTGTGAATCTGCCTCAGCCTCTGCAGCGAGGGTCAATTGCCGGCAGGCCAGGGAGATTCCCACATCGTGAGGCAGACCTCTCCTGTCTCTCCTGCTGCTCCCCTCAGCAGTACTTTCAGTCTGTCTGTCTGTTCTGCTCCCCGCTCTGTCTCTGGTGAATCCTCTCACCTTCCTGCGACTTTGGCCTGTACCCCATCTCTTGTAAAAATAAAATAAATCTTTTTTTTTTTTTTTTAAAGAAAGAAACCATGAAAAGAAAGCAAGGAACCTGCCCACTTCATGGAGATTGAAACCCACACTACGGGAAGAAGACCATTGGATTAAAGAGGAGATCAAAGAAGAAATTAAAAAATGCTTTGAGTTGAACGACAATGAGGACAAAACTTTCCAGAGTATACGGGACACCCTAATGGATTTTAACTGGCCCACAGGGCCCTGGTAATCTTAGGATCCTGGTAATTTTCTTTAATAAGAAAACATTTGTTTTAAGGTTGCATTTAAAATAAATTATTGTTTTATGGCTTTAAATTGAGACAAAAGATTTACATTAGTTTCCCAAAGTCCTTGTGTTTCACTTGGTCTCATGAGAACAGAGGCAGCTTCCCCAGCAGCTGCTGTGAGTCTCTCACTTTAGTCTCCAGCATTTTCCCTCCTGACTCAGTTGTGGCGTAAGATTTTAAATTTACACTCTCAACTTCGGCCAGGATTTCTTTGTTCTCTAGTTTATGAGCTGGCCAGGCAGGAGTTCAGAAGAAGATCTGAGGACACAGTCCACGGATGAGCAGGCAGTGGAGGCCTCCTTACACACCTGGATGAGAATGACAGGAAAAGCACCCTCTTTTTGGTCAACTCTGACCTGTAGCCAAAAAGTACCCCCTTTTGGGTCTCAGAATTGTGGGGGGAGGGTGACCTTCACTGACAAGTTGGAGGGGAAAGATCCTCTGGATTAGTCACCCTTTTTCATGCCCAGAGGTCTCGTCCTGTCCCGACTCCTTTCCACTGGTCTGAACACGCAGTTGGGCACCTGCCTGGAGGGCGGGTCTCAGGAGCTGGTGGACACGGAGGGGGAACCTTTCCCAGCTTCCAGGACAATATCTGTGGTGACTGAATAAAGGAGCAGGGAAACCAAGGAGGGGATCTAGGGGCCTGTCCAGGTGGGTCAGAAAATCTGTGAGGGCAGACTCGGCTGGCTAGGACCGGTATAGTTTCCAGGGTTATGTCCCAAGTGGTGTGTGGGAAAAGGTGGGTGGGACTCAGGACTTGGGACAGATTTAAGAGTCACAGATTATTGATGCAAAGCCATGACCGCGAGTCAGGGACATGGACAGAGACCATCCTGTCCAGCATGAAGAGCTGTGGGGTCCTGGACGGGGAGGCTCAGGAAAGCAGGGAGCATCTCCTCAAGGCTGAGAGAAAGAATCTTGAGACAAAGTAAACTCATTTGTTTTTCTAGAAAGTGCAGTAACAAACCACAGGAAATGACATGAAGCAACTGCTCACGCTCAGTCATTGTACAGGGGGTGTTTCGTTTCCATTTGAGGCCTAAAGACCCAGAGCCCCATTTACACCACATTGTCAGTGAGGATCATTTATGGATTTTAATATTGTCCTCTGCTTAGGCTCAAGGAGGCAAATTGCCTAAAAACGAGGTGGATACAATCTGAACACTTTTGATGCTCATTTCAGTGAAAGCCTAGGAAATAGTTTGACTGTCCCACACTTTACAAAGGTATGTCATTTGCATGCTGTTATATGAAATGCTTTTTATTTTTATGTCTTCAAATAACTAAGAAAAGTTGATGGTTGATTTGAAGTTTAAGGTTATAAGGTTTCTGGCTTGTTTGTTTTCTGTTAATAGCTTGTTATGTAATGTTAAAGTATTACACATATAAAGGAATTGCTGTGACTTGGGTGACTGCATACAGACTAATTATAAAATTAAATCATTATTTCCTGCTCTTTTTTAAAAAAAATTATTTATTTTTTTATAGAGGCATGTTTTATTTATTTATTTGTTTGTTTGTTTTTGTTTATACATGCACTGGGTACAGTCAGAAGCACGGGAGGGTGAGAGAATTCACCAGAGCCAGAGCGGGGAGCAGAGCAGGCAGAAGGACCGAAGTACACTGCTGAGGGGAGCAGCGGGCGGCAGGAGAGGTCTGCGTGCATTGCGGGACCCTCCTCCGGTGGCCGGGGAGCAGCCGGGGATCGAACCGGCGCCGCAGAGGTCCTGGGCAGCTTCGCAACCCAGCACTCAACCGCTGCGCCACCGGGGAGGCCCTAAAAGATTTATTTTTATTTATTTATATATACAAGAAATTGGGTGTCGGCCAGAGTTATGTGTGGGGGGAGGGGGTGATGAGATTCACCAGAGACAGAGTGGGGAGCAGAACAGGTGCATCTAGTAATATACACAGCTGAGGGGAGAAGTGGGTGAGACAGGAAAGGTTTGCTGCTTCATGTGAGTCAGCTCTCTGGCTGGGGTCCAATTTGTGCCGCAGTGGCTGGTGATACCTTCACAGTGCTGACACTTTAACCCCTGGCCAGCAGGGAGGCCCTATTTCCTTGTCTTTCATCTAATTTCAAACATTCATTTTTCTAGAAGAAATGACCATCTCTTGAGGTAATGAAATGATGCTTCAGGTATTGCTTGTAAATACAAGTTTGTCTAATAAAACTGATAATAAAATAATATAAATGATAATAAAAATTACCATAGATACATATGGTAATATATGGCTGTAAAGATATGAAAACAGCTAAACTGCTCTTGTGATTGACAAATAGTCTTGTGGATGAAAGGAAAAGGGAGAATTAGATAACTTATTTGTTGAAAGATCAAAATGAATAACATCATATATTGATATATCAATTTATATTGGGTGATAACATATATTTTGGAGTTTTACCTATAAACCCTAAAAAATGTATATATGGTTGAAAAATCAAAGTTATCCAAATAAATAGAATAAGAATAAATAACTATGAAGATGAATCTGGCCTGGGATCTGTTCCAAGGAGAGTGTGTTCACAGGAACGTGCTGAGAATGGAGGGGTCAGGGAGGCTTCAGATTGGACTGTGGTAGTTACTCAAAAGATGGGGGGACCAATAAATTATATTGTTAAGTGTGACACATTATTAAATTATTCGAATGTTCATTGTTTCCAAGAGAAGAACGGAATAATATACATAATGTTCTTGACAAGGGTCAAAATTCCTCTAATAGTATACTTAAGGTTTGTGCCTTTCTCCAAATATTTATCTCAAAGAAAACTCTTAACCCAATTTGAGCTCTAGTTGTTAATTGGAATGCTCAAATGTTGAGAAATGAAAGGTGCTGACATGTGCAACTAACTTTGAAATGCATCAGAGGGCCTCCCCGGTGGCGCAGCGGTTGAGCGCTGGGCTGCGAAGCTGCCCGTGGCCTCTGCAGCGCCGGTTCGATCCCCGGCTTCTCCCCAGCCAATGGAGGAGGGTCCCGCATGGCGCGCAGACCTCTCCTGCCGCCCGCTGCTCCCCTCAGCAGTGTACTTCGGTCCTTCTGCCTGCTCTGCTCCCCGCTCTGGCTCTGGTGAATTCTCTCACCCTCCCGCGCTTCTGACTGTACCCAGTGCTTGTATAAATAAATAAATAATTAATAAATAAATAAAGCTTGCCTCTTCAAAATAAATAAATAAATAAATAGGAATTTGTCTTTAAAAAAAAAAAAAGAAATGCATCAGAGTAATAAGATGGATGAATAGAGAGACAGATCCATGGATAAAGATAAGTGATAAAGCAAATGTGGCAAATGCTAATGCTGGGGTCTAGGCGGTGTGCTCTGCCCTGTTATTTCCGTTTTTCTTTGTGCTTGAAAATATTCATAAGAGATCACAGACTGAGCAGTGAATGTGTGTCTCATTATGATGTGTGGCAGGATGAAAAAGGATTACCTAGAGTCCATGTGCAGAACAATTAGAAGCCTAGAGGGGCCACACCATGAAGGAGCAGCCCAGCTCCAAGGGCAGACTCGTTTTAATTTAGAATCAAACAGAAAATAAAAAATATCAAAGAAGCAAGCAGACAAATGGGGAATGCACAAGTATGTAGGGGGACTAGTAACCAGCTGGCCCAGCCAAGGCTGGGAAATCAGGGAGTCAGTGGTTTGCTTTTCTAAGCACAACATCTATTGCTGTTTTCAGCACATGCTGAGACAGGACTCTCGGGACTTTTGCCCAGAGAGGTTCCTTATCTCAAACTCTCCCTGTTCATATTCTGAGAAGCACAAATTAGTCAAGGCAAAGAATAATCCAAGTTCCCACATGTCCTTTCCTTTTGTTTTATGAGAATCAGGAGAGGAGTCAGGAAGGGATTGATATGGTGATGGCTGTAGAAGGGTCAGCCTGGCCTCAGCTTGTCTGGGGTCTGCCTGAGCAAAGGACAGTGGGCCTTTAGCACTGAAAGAAAACATAATATACCCAGTCCAGTCAGACCCCATATTCTGATATTGAGACCTGAAATCCATTTGTTGGGTTTAGCCAGTGGGCTAGATGATTTAGATGGCTTACGGTGGCATTTTTTGCCTCTTGTTGGAGTTGAGCTATTTGTTGCTGAAGTTTGTTTCTGAGTATCTCGTCCCAGATGATCGTGGACGGCACCGTGAAGGCGCCATTGGACGTCTTCCCAAGAGGAAGTGGTGGTAAAAGGAACAGGAGTAACGCACACTGACTGGTACTGGGCATCACCACTAAGCCTGGTGCGAGTCCTGAGGGCTTGTTGATGTTCTCCAAGCCAGGACGCTGCAGTCTTGAGGGCATCCAGTCACTGTAAGATTTCCTGATCACTGGTGGTTTGAGTCAGGAGTTCCAAAGTAACATTTTGAAAACATTGATTCATTTGCTGTGCAGTGTGAATGGAGTGAGGTGGGCCACTATAGCAGTAGCAGCAGCAGCAGCCATAACAGTGGCAGCAATAACAGCAGCTATGAGGACACCTGAAAGATCATGTTCTAAAGCACTGGTAATTTGTTCAAGAGCAGATTCTCAATCCACTCACGGGTAAGATTAACTGGCAGCCAGACTTCAGCTCTTTGTTTTAGAAGGAACAGATGAGCAATGTTAAGGCTAGTGATGTTATGGTGAGTGAAGAGAGGGGTTAACCATATGGCATCCGCATGAAAGGTGGTGTTAACACCTTTAACCCTTTGCTGGTAGAAGCAGAATAAGTAGTCACCATCATGTTAGGTGTTCTGGAGGTCATAATAAAAATATAGGGTCTAGAAGTACAGATCATGACCTGAGCTGTAGTGTCATTACTGGTCCATACAAGACATCTAGCCTTAATAAGCGCCTCAACATCACTGAGGGAGGGTGGGAAGGTTAAGGTGATGGTCCAAAATGCTTTTTTAAGGGAGACATTTGAGAGTGATATCTGATTCTTAATAAAGGACCAGCTAAACCTGGATTCTAGTGTCCAGAATAGCCATAATAATTAAATGGAAGGGCCCAGTCCCAGGTTGTGTTAGTTTCCTGGACCAATATATTTCAAGATCCCCAGTTTCTAGGGACTGGTTAGCAAACAAAGAATTTACTGTAAGATTAGCTGATGTACAGATGACCCAATTTAGGTCCAGGTCTTCTCCAAGAGGTAGCCAGGAGGAGAACAGATGGGACATTAGGTTTAGGCAAGTTTTCCCCCAATATTGATGTGCCTCCTACTCCTGCTGTTTGAATGAAAATTTGATGTTTCAATAGTTTTCTATGATTTTCACCATCTGTATCTAGATAAATGTGATTCATGTACCACTGAGGTGAAAAGGAATGCATAATGACCAGAGCTGTGGGGAGCAAGGGTGAAAATGGGCAGATCTACTGTGAGGAAAAACCAATCATGAACAAGGAAATGCCATCCACCCTGAAAACCTTCTTGCATATAGCACCATGATTTCTTAGTGGACCCACAGGAGGAAGCCAATTCCCTCCAGTAAAGTAATTAATTCATGCAGAATAGGTGCCTTTACCTCCCTCAAACCTTCAACATGGGAGTAAACTAAACACTTCAACATGGGAGTAAACTAAACACACCTACGTGTTCAACAGGTGATATTTTTACAGGGCAGGGAAAGAGGTACCTTAGACCCCCCCGAATGTGCCTGATCAAAATGTGCCTGCCATCCGCCATATCAACACAAAACATGTAAGACCTTAACGAAATGGAACTTTAATACAATTAGGGAACAATATAGAATATATTGTTATAATATATAATATATAAAGAATATAGTTTCTAAATCAAGCACCCACGGCTACCCATCCCCCTCATGGGTAAAAGTCCAGTCAACAGGATTGGCCCAGAGCAAGGTCTGAAAGCCTGACACAAGTCTAAAGCACTTTCTAGTGGGACCCACAGAAAAGGATCAGAAACAACCAGACAAGTCTGGGAAGAAAAGATCAAAATCAAAATCAAGATAAAAGCTGCCATTGTTAACCTCCCTGCAGGTCTCTCACCCACATCTGTTTCAACCAGTCCATGACCAAAAGGCAAGTGCAGTTTCTTGATATGTCTCTCTGCTCCATGTGCCTCCTCCAGATCTCCTTCTGGCTCCCCATCCTAATTCCTACTTTCTCCAGTCTCTTCTCTAGCCTTTCTTCTCCCTACTCAGTTCTACCCTCCTTCGGGTGGGGCAGGGAACCCGGAACTTCCCTTTTCCTGGGGACCACCCTGTTACAATATTACTTACAATAGAGGGAATGGAACATAATAGTTCTGAGAGCAAGAGCAGCCTGCTACTGAGTCCTAGGGAAAGTTAGGGATAATTAGGCAGCCTCAAGGGCAGTGCAGGAGAGTTAAGGAAGGCTCCAGAGATAAGGGCAACACATTCCAAGGGGATAATCTCACACCAGGGCAACATTCCTGAACAAGGATGATAAAGAAAAAGATAAGGGCTGGGACACAGACACTCAGTTCTGGGCACAGAGACATTCAGGCAGTGAATGAGACCACAGAGAAGTAACCAATCACAAAGAGACAGGTGGAGCTTTAGGGTAATCAGGGAACGAAGGTCTATATTCCCTGAGGACCAACTCCACTTGGGCTTCCTTGCCCCTCCCTGGCCTGGTTCTGTAACAGGGTGGTCACCAGGAAAAGAGGAAGTTCTGGGTTCCCTGCCCCACCCAAAGGAGGGTGATGCTGAGCAGGGAGAAAAAGGAAGCTAGAGAAGAGACTGAGGAAGGAAGGAAGCAGTATGGAACCAGTAGGAGACCTGGAGGAGGCACATGGAGCAGAGAGACACATGAAGAACCTGCACTTGCCTTTTGGTCATGGACTGGTTGAAACAGATGTGGGCAAGAGACCTATGGAGAGGATAACAACAGCAGCTTTTAGCTTGATTTTGATTTTGCTCTTTTCTTCCCAGACTTGTGTGGTAGTTTCTGATCCTTTCCTGTGGATCCCCACTGGAAGATGCCTTTGACTTGTGTCTGGCTTTTGGGCCTTGCTCTGGGCCAATTCCATTTGAGTGGACTTTTACCCACGAGGGGATGGGTAACTGTGAGTGCTTGATTTAGAAACTGTATTTTTTTTTCTTTTCTGTATTGTTTCCTAATGGTATTAAAGTTCCTTTCCATTAAAGATCTTCTATGTTTTGTCTTGATGTGGCAGATGGCAGAACCTATTTAGAGGAGGCAGGTTTGGGGTGCCCATCTCCCTGCCCTGTAACAGAAGGATAAAATGGTGACCACACCACACAAGGGGATTAGCCCATCTGCCAGTTGGAAAAATAAAAGTCTGGTTGTCATCGTTGTCGTATGAGGGACTGCGGTCTGTGAAGAGCTGGGCACATACATCATCTGGAGGCCATGCGGGAGCTGCACAGAAGGGCTGATCTCCCAGCAGCTGGGTCCATCATCCCCCACCCTCAGCAGTGGAGGAGATGCCGAGACCCAGTAGAAGATGGATGATCCAAGTGTGACATTGGGATCATTTCTCACTAAGCACTACACAGGATCCGACACAGAACCCCACTCTAGCTTCAGATCCCCATCAGGATTATTTAAATGGTTCCCCTTATCTTCCCTTACTCCCTTTCTCTCTCTCTCTCTCCTCCCCATTCATCCCTCTCTTCCAGTGTAGCTGATTTATTTCTCTGTTACCCATGGGGTTTCAGACAGGCTGTAGACATTTCACAAACTTTCTGTCCTTTATTTGGCTGCAAAATTAATGGGCTCCTGTCAGCCTGGTAAAAGCCAATCTTAAAGTCTAGGGTGACACGTTGCTCAGTTGACAAGGCTTCCTGATCCCTCACATTCTGAGTGGGAATGTCAGGATTCTCCTGTCACTGATTCCTTGCTTTTCTCTATCATCCATGGACTCTGATGGTGCTCAGGATGACCGAACTATGGCTCCTAGACCCATGGACATCCAGGAGATCCAATGGTACAGACAAGGCATTCTGCTAGGCTGGCACCTGGCGAGAGTCACAGAGGTTGCACAACTGCAACATCACTCATGTTCAGAGAACAATAATAATGGGATTTATTTAACAAACAGGAAAAACAAAGAATCTCTGAGGCCATAAGGGCAGTTTGTCTCACCCCAAGCAGTGTCCAGTGTTTTGAACTCCTAAACAACATGCATCTAATATGGCATCCACCTGCCACTGAAGTTGTTCAAAACTATCCTGAAAAAAGGCATTGCTCCCAAATGGACATCTTCCTGCCACTGATGGCCTGGAGGCTGTGACATCCAGATAATAGGCCAGTATCCAACTCACTAAGGTAGCAGAAGTCACAACACGAGATGGTCAGTGGAGCTGCTGAGAGGGGCCAGCACAACACCAGACAATCAGCATTGAAACCACAGCTGCTGTAGCCAAATGGCCTGACAAACTGCCCACATCGCACACAGCTCAGTGAGATGCCCAGTTCTGGGTCTTCACCTTCCCTTCTAGGCTCTACAGCAAAGCTGGGAACAGGTGAAGAAGCTGTGATTGTTTTTCAGCCTTGGGCTTGTGCCAGAGACTTGGGAGACATGGGAGGAGACACGTGAAACAGATGTGGGTGAGAGACCTGTGGGGAGATTACAATGGCAGCATTTATATTGATTTTGATTTTGCTCTTTTCCTTCCAGACTTGTCTGGCTCTTTCTGTCCCTCTCCATGAGTCCCCATTGGAAGGCACCTTAGACTTTTGACATGTTTTTGGACATTAGTGTCCCTATTTTGGGCCAAACTGTTTGGCTGAGGTGACCCACAAGGGGATGGGTAACTTTGGGTGCTTGATTGGGAAACCATAGTCTCTATTCTTTCCCTTCATTCTCGCTCTTGCACAGTGATTGTATTAAAGTTTGTTTCCATTAAATGTCTTGTTTGTTTTGTTTCGATGCAGCTGATGGCAGAACCCATTTAGCGTGGCAGGTTTGGGGGTCCTGGGTTTCCTTACCCTGCCTGGTAACAGAACCTCCTTTTACTATGGATACCACACTGCTACAGTCCTGCCCCTAAGCATATATATATTTCTCAAAATATCCAAAATACACTTTCTATATGGTCAAGTATTCCATACCTTGGTATTTATCCAAAGGAGGTAAAAACACTAATTCCAAAGGATATGCGCCCCCTGTGCTCACTGCAGCCTGTGCATAATAACCAAGTTATGGAAACACCTCAGTGCCCAGCAACAGATGAGTGGGTTAAGAAGAGGTCCTAGACAGACACAGTGGAATACTGCTCAGCTGTGAAAAAGTTGAATTTGCAACAACATTGACAGATGTGGAGGGGATTATGCTAAATGAAATAAGTTAGAATGAGAAAGTCAAATGCTGAGTGATGTCACTCATTAGTGGAATATAAAGAAACCAAGCAGGGACAGATGAAACTAAACCAAAACATACTCTAGAAATATGAGGCTATGTGGGAGGGGAGGGAGTGGGTGTGATGTAGGAAACAAAGTGAGAAGAGGGCCCGGTGATGGTAGTGAAGACTGTGGGTGCCCTTAGGTGGGTGTGAAGTGGTAACAAACATCTGAGGAGGTGTGACCCTGTGCCTCTAACACATACAGTGTGTAAACTGATGTTTCCTCAATGGAAATAATACAATAATGGGGGCTGGGGAAAGAAACTGTCTTCAGCAAAAGAAAGATAAGTTGTCGCCTCCATCAATCACTGACCTCAGGACTTTGCCTTCACCTCCTCACTGTCATGCAGGTTGAGGGGCTGGTTTCCCACAAGGTCAGAGGCAGGAGGTGCAGGGACATACTGTTGAGTAGAGACACTGCAGAGAGGGTGGCTCTGAGGGGACCAGAGACAGAGGGACAGAGTATCCCCAGTGCTGAGTGAGGGTCTGGTACCCAAGGAGAGGGGTGTGTGTGTGTGTGTGTGTGTGTGAGAGAGAGAGAGAGAGAGAGAGAGAGACAGGAGAGAAGGGACACACAACACAAGAAAATGGGGGAGAATTATACATCAAGTCCCAGCATAAATAAATTCAAGCCTCACAGAGTAGGAGAATGTCAGCACAACACCTCAGTAACTACAGTTCCGTGAAGAAGCTGTCTCTGAGCAGGATGTGAAGAAGCACTGGGTCTCAAGAATAGAGGAAGTTTAGAAATATGTCATGGTTGGACGGAACTGAAGGAGCTGGGTAGGACCCCCTCAAGGTCCCCTGCTAGGATATGGTTGCACCTGACAGCTCCCTCCCCCAGTACCCAATGTTCACTTCAAGCTTTTCTCCTTTGGGGTCATTGTAGAAAACCAACAGGCCTCAGAGTCATGGAGTTCCAGCCTGGAAGCTCCTCTATTTCATTTCCTCTGTGGGCTGCAGCTTCTCTCTAGAGCAGAGCTGGAGGGAGTCCCACACGGGGAGGGAGGAGTGTGTGCCCTGCTGGCCTGGCCCAGGGTCAGGATTGGCCCAGGTCACCCCAGTTACTGAGCTGAGCCTTTGACCACAGTCCAGGAAGGGAGGGCGAGATGGAGCAGGGTCTACCTCAGTTGCTAGAAAATGTAATGTTAGAGTGGGTGAAATTATTGTTTCTTTCTCATTCTGGGGCTCTCCCATCTCCCCAGGGTAACCCTCCGTGTGCAGCAGGGAGAGGCTTTCAGATAAACTCAGGCTGGTTCCCCACCTCCCTCCCCACTATAGTGTCAAGATGAATCTCCTTGTATTCATGGCCACACTGGATGGGAGCACAGACAGATAAGCATTGATACTGTATTTGTTAGCAGGATTGGAGGTAAGATTTTTTTTTTTACTGTAAAGATACTTTCATTTTTATTTTTTAAAATTAATTAATTTACATATATTTTACATAATTTTTCCATTTTTAAAATGGAAAAATTTGCTTTTTTTCCCCCTCAGGTGTAATCCCCATAAAATTTCCTTCACTAATGCACCACAGTCCCCTGTGCTCCTCACTCCCTCCCTTCCTCCCTCTGATCCCTCCCCCACTCCCTCCCCTGCAGGATGTCTCTGGTTTATAATTGTCAGTATGTTTCTCTTTTTTTTGTGTGTGTGTCAGTATGTTTCTCTTTTTTGTGTGTGTGTTTCTCTTTTTTTTGTGTGACTCACACAAAAAAAAAATACAATACTCATTTGTATTGTTATTATTCCCCCCCCCCATGTCTTATTTGGTTCCCCTATATTCCTCCTATAAATGAAACCATCTGGTACTTTTCATTTTCCCTCTGACTTATTTCACTGAGCCTAATTCCTTCTAGCTCTACCACGTTGCTGCGAAGGGCATGAGTTTATCTTTTCTGATTGCTGAACAGTATTCCGTTATGTATCTATAACACATCTTCTTGATTTAGTCATCTATTTTTGGGCATTTGGATGGTTTCCATATCTTACACGTTGCAAATAGTGCTGCAATAAACATAGGTGTACAGGTGTTCTTTTGAATCAATGTTTTTGTGTCCTTTGGGTAGATCCCTAGGAGAGGAATTGCTGGGTCTTATGGTAGCTCCATTTTTAGCAGACGGAGGACCCTCCAGACAGCTTTCCACAGTGGTTGGACCAATCTGCACTCCCACCAGCAGTGTAGGAGAGTTCCTTTTTCACCTCATCCTCTCCAGCATTTGTTGTTAGTTTTTTTGATATGTGCCATTCTTCCTGGTGTAAGGTGGTATCTCATTGTAGCTCTAATTTGCATTTCCCTGATTATATGGGATGTTGTACCTTTTTTCATATGCCTGTTGGCCATTTGCACTTCTTCTTTGGAGAAGTGTCTTTTAAGTTCTTCTGCCCATTTCTTGACTGAATTGTTTACTTTGTTTTTGTTGAGTCCTGTGAGTTCTTTGTGGATCTTTGTGATCACTCCCTTATCAGTTGTATGGAGTGCAAAGATTTTTTTCCCAATCAGTGGGGTGTCTCTTTGTTTTGGTTAATGTCTCTTTTGCTGTACAGAAGCTTTTCAGTTTGATGTAATCCCAGGTGTTTATCTTTTCCTTCACTTTCTTTGCTTTGGATGATGAGGCTTTAAAGGTGTTACTGAGATGGATGCCTTGTTTTACCTATATTCTATATATTTTGTGGTTTCAGGTCTTATGTCCAGATCTTTTATCCATTTTGAACTGACTTTTGTGCACGGTGAGAGGTAGTGGTCTAGCTTCATTCTTTGGCATGTGATGGTCCAGTTTTCCCAGCACCATTTATTGAACAAACTGTCCTTGTTCCATTGCATATTCTTTGCTCCCTTGTCAAAGACTAGTTGTCCATTTATATGTGGCTTTATTTCTGGGCTTTCTATTTGTTCCATCCATGCCCCTGGTTGCTTCCAATTAGCCTTGATTTTGACCTGTCAGTCTGACTGGTGCAGCATGAACTTGTTGGTTTCCTTTTGATGAACCTGGACTTCCTGATGGGTCTGAGGGCAGCAGTGCTGCTGGGTGGGAGACGGCTGGGTGACCCCCAACCCATGAAAGTGCTTCACATCCTCACACCGCAGGCTCTTATGTCACTGGGGCTCCCTGACACTGAGGTCTGTCTGGGGATCATCCTCAAAGGTGAGGAGCCAAGGTCAGGATGAGACTGTGTCTCCACAGACAACACCGTGACTGAGGCACCCGGGGAATTGGGGTCTTTTGTTTGGAAGATCTCATCCAGGAATTTGCCTTCCGGTGAAGCATTCCCAGGGGGTGTCTGTGCACCCTCAACTGTAAAGAGACAAGGGGCTTCCTCAAGAAGATGCTGCCTGGCTGCTGAGGCGGGGGACCATCAGTGCCTCCAGCAACTCAGCTCAGCCCGGAGCCCCGGAAAGCACAAAGCTTTGAAAGCATGTGTTTTTATTTGGAAAATGTAGGAAAAGATTTGGATTACTTTCTGCTGTATCTTAAGAAACTGGAGGTAACATGTCAGGGAAAGGTGGTGGTGTCCATGCAGGCCCTTCCCTCACAGCCCGGCCCAAGGAGAGTCCCCGAGTGTCTCCTCAGGGGCCTCTGCTGCCTCCTCTAGTGAGCAGAGGACTCACGTCATGGGGGAGGGAGACCTGTCCTGCATGTCTTCCCTCCTGGGGATGATGTGCTTAGTGAGCCCCCAAGCACGTGTGCAGACAGCACGGGACCCAGCACAGGGCGTGCTTGAACCTGAGGGCTCCTAGGGCGTTTTTTTGGGAAGGAACTTGAAATAGAATTCAAAAGAAGAGCATAAAACAGTACTCAGCTGCCTCTGCTGAGAGCCCAAGTTCTAACACTCTGGTGACAGCTGAGACTCAGACAGGCTGGCTCACATGCATCTGGTGGCTTCCTTAGCCTGGCCGGGCCCTGGCCTAGTCCTTTCCCTGAGCTCAGGGTTTTCATCTGTTCTTGGGTCTGTGAGAAGGAAGTTCCTTCCTCAGCACAGCATCGTGCACCCAGGTTTTTGTTGGGGGTTCAGGGTGCTCATAGGCCCTTCCCAGAGACCCAGGCTCCTTATGTGAGGACGCCCTGCACGGCCAGGATCTGGGTGGGGAGGGAGGGCTGTGGCTGGAAATGGACAGTGATTAGGACCTGGAGTACCTGCCATGGCTCCTACTGGCGTCAGTGGGTAGATCTGGGGGACCCGCAGGTAACAGAGACCTTCTACCCTCATGACCCACATGATGTGATGCGGGGAGGCTAACACACCTGTCCCTTCACTGATGCCAACATTGGACTAATATGGTAGGACCCCTGATGCCCAATTCTCAGCAGGTTCTAATGAGCGTCTGTGGGGAAGCTGTGTCTCTGGCGGGAGACAAGGTCAGGTCTGCCTGAGTCCTCCAAAACCAAAGATTGGGGCTCTTTTCTCTTTAAAATTTCTTAAAAGAAAAAATATAATAGCCTGTTTTTCTGCACTAGTGATGGTCACCTGTCCGTTTCGAAATCCAAGCTCACCTCTAAATTTGGGATTTTTCTGGGGTGTGAGAGCCCAGAACTGACTCACAGGAAGGTGATCCGCAGGACCCAGATGCCCTCCTCCTGCAGAGAGAGAATTTTCCCTTTCACTCAAGGACTCTCCAGTCACCCCAGGGTGCATAACACAGTGTCGCCATGAGTGGTGTGTGCGAGGAGCAGCCTCTCCCCCAGCACAGGGGCCTGCTGTCCAGGTTCTAGGGTGCAGCATGTAACTCAGTAGAGAGACTCCCATAGTTCCCACCTGTGGGGACCCAGAGCTTCGAGTGAGGTGCATCCCTCCAGGACCTCTTCCCTCGCTAGAGATAAGACTGAGGTCAGTGAGTCACTCATGGAAACAGGAGTCCCAGGCCCTGCCCTTAGGTAGGGGCAGATCATGTTAGCTACCTGTGGCTTAGTTTCTCCTTTTGTTATAATTATTTTTTAAAGATTTATTTTTATTTATTTATGCATACAAGAACTGGGGAGTAGGCCAGAGGTGTGGGGGGTGAGAGGATTCACTAGAGACAGAGTGGGGAGCAGAACAGGCAGATTGACTGAAATATACTGCTGAGGGGAGCAGCAGGCGAGTCAGGAGAGGTCTGCTGTGCCATGAGGGTCAACTCCCTGGCCAGGGATTGAACTCGTGCTGCAGTGGCTGGTGACAGCTTGATAGTGCTGATACTTGAACCCCTGCACTACCAGGGGGGCCCATGCCATTATTATTCACGAGGAGTACTGAAACAATTTATCACCATCTTACAACGCACAGAGCTCCTTTACCTCTTCTTTACCTCTCATGGCCACTCTGGAGGCAAAGGGGAAAGTATGGCTTCTCCTCCCAGGAGAGAAGTGGGTTTCAGGAGGGGGGTCTGTGGGTCACTTGCTCCCTCGGATAGAAGAGCAGCTCTAATGGGGCCCTGGGGTGACCTTACCCCATGTCTGCAGTGTCCACATGGGGAGAGGGGTCTCTAGGCATCTCTGCCCTTAAAGTCCATCCTCACTGTGGTTGCAGAGGCCGTGTCTGCCTGATGTGGACACTGGCTGTGTAGACGACTGATTGGAGGCTGGCTTGGAATGTGGTTATGTGATCTTGCCCCAGGAATGGGACAGGAAGTCAAATCAACCCTCAGTGTATAACATCAGCCTTGCAGTGAGCAGGGAAGGGCACTGTCAAGCAGCCTGGCTTGGGTTGGCATTGATGCCAGTGAAAGGACAGCTGACCAGTAGGTTGGGGTGGAAAATCAGAGCAAGGCTGAACAAGTGGCCCCTGTATCCACCAGGAAGGTCTCTCTCTCTTTGTGATTTATGGGGTCACCGAGGCTTGTCCTTAGAGATAGTACCTGGGGGAGCCTGTCTCACCTCTGGCTCCTTTAGAGAAGGTCTTTTCCTCCTGCACTGGGGTCTTCACAGCCAGAGACGCTTATGGTCCATTTGTCCTGCAGTCTGGCCTATGGTTTGGTCGGCCCCTCCCTCTATAGAGAGTGGGACAGTCCCTCTTCCAGCGCCCTGTGTGATGGCACAGAGGGCATGGCCCTAGGCGGTCTCTTTGGACACTTGAGGCTGAAATGTCCTGGTTGCTTCAGGCCCTTTTAGAGAGACAGAAGATTTACATTAGTTTCCCAAAGTCCTTGTGTTTCACTTGGTCTCATGAGAACAGAGGCAGCTTCCCCAGCAGCTGCTGTAAGTCTCTTACTTTAGTCTCCAGCATTTTCCCTCCTGCCTCAGTCGTGGCGTAAGAATTGAAATTTA
Source organism: Talpa europaea (assembly GCF_964194135.1). Classification (NCBI taxonomy): domain Eukaryota; kingdom Metazoa; phylum Chordata; class Mammalia; order Eulipotyphla; family Talpidae; genus Talpa; species Talpa europaea. The sequence continues at coordinate 119,962,639 of NC_140068.1, read as the reverse complement.
TACTCCCAACTTCGGCCAGGATTTCTTTGTTCTCTAGTTTTTGAGCTGGCCAGGCAGGAGTTCAGAAGATGTGAGGACACAGTCCAGGGATGAGCAGGCAGTGGAGGTCTCATTACCCACCTGCAAGAGAATGACAGGAAAAGCACTCCTCTTTTTTGTCATCTCTTACCTGTAGCCTAAAGGCACCCCTTTTGTCTCGGAATTGTCAGGCGGGGAGGTGACCTGCACCCACCAGTTGGATGGGACAGAATCCGTGGCTTAGTCACCCTTACCCACGCCCAGCATCTCTCGTCCTGCCCCTACTCCTTTCCAGGGGTCTGAACACGCAGTCGGGCACCTGCCTGGAGGGCGGGTCTCAGGGGCTGGTGAGACTCCAGGACATGGAGGAGGAGCCTTTCCCAGCTTCCAGGACAATATCTGTGGTGACTGAATGGAGGAGCAGGGAAACCAAGAAGGGGATCCAGGGGCCAATCCAGGGGGGTCAGAAAATCTGTGAGGTCAGACTCTGAGGTGGACTGGTACAACGCAGCAGTTTCAACTGTTATGTTCTCAGTTTGTGTGGGGAAATGTCACCACAGACCAACATTTTTTGCAGAGCTGTGGTAACAGTAATTAATTAAAAATGAGATTTTCTGTCCAGTTCATTTCCTCAGTGTTCGTGGGGATATTCTTCCTCTCCCCACCCCGTGGAATGGTTCCTCTTTTCTCTTTGAGTCACAAAAAACCAGACACTCACTACACCACAGTGTCAGTGGGAATCATTCAGGTATTTTAATATTGTCCTCTGCTTAGGCTCAAGAAGGCAAATTGCCCAAAAACAAGCTGAATACAATCTGAGCACTCTTGATGGTCATTTCAGCTAAAACCTGGGAAATAATTTGACTGTCCCACCACTTTACAAAGGTATGGAATTTTCATGCTGTTATATGAAAGATTTTTATTTTTAGGTCTTCAAAAATTAAGAAAAGTTGATGGTTAATTTGATGTTTAAGGCTATAAGTTTCTGGCTTGTGTATTTTCTGTTGAATAACTTGTTATACAATGTTAAGATAGTACTCATATAAAGGAATTGATGTGATTTGGGTGACTGCATATAGGATAATATAAAGTAAAAGCATTATTTTCTTGTCTTTCTTTTTCATGAAAGATTTATTTTTATTTATTTATACATACAAGAACCAGGGAATAGGCCAGAAGTGTAGGGGTGACAAGAGTCACTAGATACAGAGTGGGGGAGCAGTACAGGCAGATCTACTGAAATACACTGCTGAGGGGAGCAGCATGCGAGACAGGAGAGGTCTGCTGTGCCATGTGGACCAGCTCCCTGGTTGGGGATCAAATTCATGCCATTGTGGCTGCTCATAGCTTGATAGTGCTGCGACTTAAAACCCTGTGCTACCAGGGGTGCTCTATTTCCTTGTCTTTCATCTAACTCCAGACATTTGTTTTTCTAGAAGAAACGATCATTTATTGCTCTAATGAAATTATACTTAAGACATTTTCTGTAAATACAAGTTTCTCTAATAAAACTGATAATTAGAATATTTACCATGGATATAAAAGGTAATATATGGCTGTGAAGGTATGAAAACAGCTAAGCTGCTGCTTATGATTGACTTATAGTTTTGCGGATGAAAGGAAAAGGGAGAGTTAGATAAACTTATTTGTTGAAAGGTTAAAGATGAATAACCTTTTATATATATTGATATATCACATTTATATGGGACAATAAGATGTATTTTGGAGTTTTGCACCTGTAGCCCCCCAAAAAATATGAAAAATAACTTTGAAAAATCAAAGTTATCTGAATAAATACAATAAAAAATAAATAACTATGAAAATGACTCAGGCCTGGGCTCTGTTCCAAGGAGCATGTGGCCACAGGAACGTGCTGAGAATGGAGGGGCCAGAGAGGCTTCAGATTGAACTGTGGCAGTTACTCAAAAGGAGGGAGGGCAGATAAATTGTACTGGTAAGTGAGACACATCATTCAATTATTTAAATGTTCTTTGTTTCCAAGAGAAGAAAAGCACAATATACATAGTGTTCTTGACAAAGTACAGTAGTGTACTTAAAGATTTGTGCATTTCTCCAGATAGTTTTATCTCAAAAAAAAAAAGGATGACTCATGACAAAGATCAGATGTTCTATGTTTGCCCTGACATATAGGGAAGTTTCTCGGGTACAAAGCTTATTTCTGGTAATAACCCTAATTTTGGGTAAGACCACCAATTTTCATACTAGGTAGTTCTAGAAGTGGTAACCGTTTCTTAAGATGAACCCCTGATGAACCTCAGATGGAAATAATTCACACACCAAGTGGCCTGTCTTGGGGACACCTTTCTTAACATCTTGGGGAGGCCTGACCTTCAGCGCATAATAAATGAGGGAAGAGCAGATGAGGGGGAGGATGGGGCCAGGACCAGGCTGTAGATTAGGCTACAGGCCTCCTCAGTATGGTTGGTTGCTGGGGCAGGACGTGGAGGGGGGGCTGAGGAAGAGGGGACAGGCTGGTTCTATGAGGCCAGAGTATGTGTGTCAGGGGCAGGAGTAACAGTTATGGGAAGAGATAAAATCTTTTCCTTATGCTTAATTTGTTTTTAACATATATATTTTTTGATACTATTGATAGTAGTGGTCGGGTCCTGTTAGGGCTCCTGCTTCTCTGCTTTCACAATAAACACACTCCTTCCTCCCAGCACAGGGTTCAGGTAGGGTATACACATGTCTTTGTCACCTTTACTCAGTGACCATCTCTCATGACAGTGCAAGCTCCACGTCTCCAGGGTTCTCTCTCTGCTCCCCATTGTATCTGCAGGAGAGGCAGCTTGGGGAGGCAGGAGCCAGCCAGGGAGAGGGATGCTGGGAAGTGAAGAAGAGGCAAAGGCAGAGAACACTTGAGAGATGTTCCCTGGTTCACTGAGAAAAGCATTTCTCAAAGTGTGGTTGTGGAGCCCTTGACGTCACCCAGAATCTTTCATGGGATCCATGAGGTAAAACTAGTTTCAAAACATCACTTAGACACCATTTGTCTTTTCACTATTTGGCATTTGCTGAGGTAAAAATTCATAAGAGTGGAGCTAGAGTCAAAATAAGGGGGGGGATGCAATTGTATGGGGAATATAACCAAAATGAAAATACACACATTGTGCGAAAATGAAAAAAGATGTAAGAATTATATAAAATAAAATACGTAAAATAGAAAAAAAAAAAAAAGAGTGGAGCTTATAGTACCACTGCAGAAGTAGTAATTCTTCACCAGCACTTACCTGCAGGAACAAAAATCAAAGCCAGTTTCACTTGAAAATGTCCTGAAAAAAAGCATTAGAAGTTATCCTCATTATTGCATCTTCCTCAACTCCACATTTGAAATTATCTGGTGTGCTGACCTGGAAGGACACACAGAGCACCTCTGTGGCATCCCAAGCCCTGTGTCTTGAGGAAAATATTTGTTACGAGATGAATTAGACTCTTTTTATTTGTGGGCAACACCAATCTTACCTGAGGGATGAATGACACAAACTAAGGTTATTTAAATTTGGTTAATTAGCAGACACTTTCCTCAAAATGAGTGTCTGTTTCTTGAAGAAAATCAACAATTGACAAATGACAGTAACTTTGCCTGATAAAATATAAGCTCTCAGGGAAAACCAGAATTATGAAAAACTGAGTGCATCACTACTTGACAATTTACAGCACAAATTTTTCTTTTGGGATTTGTGATTAAAAAAATAAAACTTTTTTGATCATTTGATTCCAGTGTAATTAACACTAAAAATCTATGTAACTTAGTGAAACAACATATCACCTTAAAAAATCATACATTAGCACAAGTCCCAACCAATATGCAAGAGAGGCCCATGGACATTTAACAGAATAGGAAATATTCCCTGATATTATTTCAGGTTTTACTTTGCAAATAACCTTTGAGAAACTACCGTGTGTACAGTTTTAATTTAGTATCAATATTCACAATTATTTAAAATACTACTAGTTTTCTTCATTCCTCCAGGCTGCTGCTTCTCCCAGCCCAAATCCACTCCTCCCTAAGGTGAGGAAGAGAATTTGGAGCCTCCCCTTTCTGTGGATGTCACACTGTCACAGCATCATGTCTCCCTCTCACAGGCTCTGTGGGGTGGTGCAGCCTTGATGACCCCACACTCACCCCATTCTCTCTCCCCATTTCCTGGGGGGTGTCCAGGGAAGACAATCAGCATCATCCTGCTCCAGTTACAAAGTCTCCAAGGACCCTCCTGGACTCCTTCTCCCCAGGCCCCTGGATGAGTGTGATGCCCCTCCCCCTCCTGCTGCTGCTCTGGGGGCCCCTGGCCCTGATGGAGACCCGGGCGGGTGAGTGCGTGTCCAGCTGGACACTGTTGCTCCAGGAGGGAGGAGCAAGGAGCCCCCGCAGGTGCAGGACCCCAGGAAAGGCTCATCTCCCCCAGACCTCTTGTACCCCCTGCAGGCCCCTTGTGTTCTGGCCCCTTCTGTCCCTCCCGCCTCCCCTGAGTGCTCTGGTCCCCTGAGTCTGGGCCCTTCTTGGCCCACCGCCCCTTTTCACTCTCACGGCCCCGCCCCTTTCTCCCCTCCAGGCCCATCTCCCTGGGCCCTGGGCCCGCACTGAGAGGAGGGTCAGCCTGGGTCTCCCCTCCCGCCCCCAGGCTCCCACTCCCTGAGGCTTTTCTACACTGTGATGGCCGGGCCGGCCTCGGGGAGCCCCGCTACATCGCCGTGGGCTACGTGGAGGACACACAGTTGGGGGGTTCAACAGCGACTCTCCGGGCCAGAGCGCGGAGCCGCGGGCGCCCTGGGCGGGGCAGGTGGGGCAGGAGGACCTGGACGAGGAGACTCAGAGCCAAAGGGACAACGCGCAGTGGTTCAAAGCGCTCCTGAGGGACCTGCGCGGCCGCTACAACCAGAGCGAGGACGGTGAGCTTCGCGGAGCAGGGCCAGGGTCAGGTCACCCCCATTCCCACCATAAGGCCGGGGTGTCCCGAGTCTCAGGGTCCACTGACCCCTCGAGGCTGGTGGATCTGCCAGGACCCTCCCCCGGGAAGAGCCGGCAGGACTTTCCTGCCTGCCCATTCGTTTTCAGTTTAGGTTTATTCAGGGTAGGGGGTGAGTGATTAGGGAGTGACCTCGGGGCTGACCGCTGGGCGGGGCTCAGGGTCTCACACTCTCAGAAAATGTGTGGCTGTGAAGTGGGGCCCCACGGAAACCTCCTCGGCGGGTATGAAAGGTTCGCCTAGGACGGCGCGGATTTCATCTCCCTGAGCGAGGACCTGCGCTCCTGGACCCCGCGGACTCGGGGGCTCAGATCACCCAGTGCGCGTGGGAGGCGGCGGGCAGGGCCGAGCGCGTCAGGCACAGTGTGCAGAGCAGGTGCTTCCCGAGGCTCTGCAGACTCCTGGAGACGGGGAAGGAGGTGCTGCAGCGCGCAGGTAAGAGGGGCCACGAGGCCTCGGATCTCCCCTCTCCTGGCGCCCCACAGGGAACATGGAATCATGGGCAGAACAGCAGCTGCTTTCTGGGCAGAGAGGGAGAGTCCCCCTGGGTTGCATGTTCTGTGCTAGAGAGACTCGCCCAGAAGACACCGCTTTTCTGGACGGTTAAGGAATCCAGTCTCTCCTGAGGGAGGGGAGGCTGCCACAGACCAGCTCAGCGGTGGCGGGAGATCGAGACAGTCTCAGGGTTGAGTGAGAACGAGCAAAAGGTGGTCGAAGGAATTAGGGCGGGGGACAAGAAAGAATGACACACAGACACACTCAAGGGAGAGTGAAAATCTGAGTGTAATTTGCTCTAATCATTACGCATATTTATACATTTTCAAAAGGCATTAGGTCACACAAAATCTATTTTCCCAGCATAACAATGTTTCTTGTTACCTAGGCATAGAATACAATTTTCTAGCTAATAGTTTACAAGTTGCTAAGCATATGTGGTTACATTTCCTGAAACTGATTTTTACATATATAGAAAAAGTCAGGTAAGAAAATTAATTATGGACAAGTTGCTAAGTTACTACTTATTCAGAAACAATGATTAACTGGTTAATGGTTAAACTGCTTTGTAGGTAATTCCATCAGGCTTGTTTGTAGGCAATGCTCTCAGCAGCCTTGTTTTCAAGCAAAGAAGGGGTTTTTTACTGCAGGCTTATTGCCTAGATTGGGCTTATAGGCTTGTAGGCCTTGTTTGATCTGAACGCCAAAGTTTATTATGATGAAGCCCCTCGGGGACTGCGTCTGTCTTAGGTCGTCAGGAGTCACAGACATGAGGCTGGCCAGTGCCTTCTTTAGTCTGCCCCCAATCTTACCCGTCATTGACTGTCCAGTCCAGCGCACAGGGGAAGAGGGTCTTACGTACTCTATTTGTGAGCATCCACAGTACAGCCACTCTTTATTTCATCCAATTACTGGCGAGCAATGGTGGCAACAGTGGCATTGCCAACCATGGAGGCAGGAGCTGCCACAGGAGGCCATCCTGAAATAACTCTTCCTGGATCCGTTTGACCCAGCAGCCATCCTGGGAACCAAGAGTTTCTCTTTCAAGGCCTTGTTTTTGGTCTGAGGACATTTCTGGATCTGACTCCTGCCTTTCTGTGTCATTCACCCTCCACCCAGGTCAGGAGCAAAAGTCTGTGTTCTCCTTAGAGACCTGAATCCTCCTACCCTGGGCTCCTACCAGATTATCCCAGATTCTTCAGACTAGGCTGGTTTCTGGGCTTTGTGCTTCCTCCCTCCAAACCAATTGTCATGTTCATTCTGAGGATGGTCAGTGAGGCTGCTTCAGTGTCCAGGAAGGAAAAACCTGAAGTGTGAACTTTTTGTCCGTTCTCCTCAGATCCCCCAAAGACACATGTGACTCGCCACCCCACCTCTGAGCATGAGGTCACCCTGAGGTGCTGGGCCCTGGGCTTCTACCCTTCGAACATTACCCTGACCTGGCAGCAAGATGGGGAGGACCTGACCCAGGACACAGAGCTGGTGGAGACCAGGCCTGGTGGGGATGGAAACTTCCAAAAGTGGGCGGCTGTAGTGGTGGCTTCTGGAGAGGAGCCAGAGATACATGTGCCGTGTGCAGCATGAGGGGCTGCTGGAGTCCCGAGTCCTGACTTGGGTTAAGGAGGGAACGTGAGCACAGAGCTTCTCAGGGGCATCAGGAGCCCTTCTGGAGACCTTCAGAGGGTCAGGTTGAGGCCTGGGGCTCAGGGTCTCCCCTTCCCGTCCCTTCCAGTGCCCCTTCCTCAGTCCACTGTCCCTACTGACTCCACCGACTCCACCATGGGCCACATTGTTGGCCTGGTTCTCCTTGGAGCTTTGCTCACTGGAGCTGCGGTGGCTGTAGCTGTGATGTGGAGGAAGAAGCGCTCAGGTAGGGAAGGGAGTGGGGGATCTTGTCCACTGGGGGATTTCATGTCCGGGGAGAACTTGCCCTTCCTGGTTAGTAGGGAGTATGATCCGCACACATGTGTTGCCCAGTCTGGAGCTGATTGCGAACACTCACTCTTTGTAAAGCACTTATGAAAATGCATCACCAATTGTTCACCTTATAACTGTGGTGATGGGGATCTGTTTCCCAGTAAATGTCATAAGGGAAGGATCCTGCTAAGGAAAGACTCCAATTCCCTTTCATATCCATTCTTCATATATCCCAGTCCTGACCTGGGTCTTCAGTCACAGTTCTAGAAAATTCCCTGTGACCCAGACTTGGGGATTCCTTTAGGACTCCATGGGCTGACTCCTCCCTTGTCTCACATGATGTTTCTTCCCACAGGGGGACACGCAGTCAACTACAGTCAGGCTACAGGTATGTGTGGATTTTAAGGGTTGGGTCCTGAGCCCCAGAGGACAGCTTAGAGGGAACTCTCACCCCCTGGGACACACCAGAGGATGGGGCCAGGTTGTGGGGAGCTGTGAGTGGGACAGTCTTAGGATGCACTGGACTACTGAAAATGTTATCACTTAATGTAATTCACCTGAATTTCTTCAATATTATTTTCCCTCAGAGAATGAGAGCTCTGCCTTATGTGGGACTGAATGTTATAGGATTTCTCCCCCCCCCCATTTTGTAACTTCAGAATCCTCTGCTTTATTTAATTTTATTTGTTTTCTAGCTGTCATGATTGATATAAAAGTTTTTATTCAATCTATTTATTTGTTCCCTTACATCACTGTTAATTTTTGTATAATATTTGATTTCTCTCTCAGGACTACAGTCCTTATGGTTCTCTTACCACCATAGCACCCATGATCCATCACTACAGTCCCTTGTGCTCTTCCCTCCCCTATTTGGAACCATCTCTCTCCTTTCCCCTGCTGTAGGCCTCAGATCTAGGATAAGGCTGCAAGTTTTGTCTTTAATCTGACCCTTTGTTTGATTTCTGTATATCCCACATATAAGGGAAACCATGATATTTATTTTTTCCTTCTGACTTATCAAGCTTAGTATCCCTTCCGATCCCAACCATATTTCCCAAATGGCATGAGTTTCTGTTTTTGATCACTGAGTAGTATTCCACCATATATATGGACCACACCTTCTTGATATATTCACGATCCCCTGATTTAAAACACAGTGATAACTAAAGCAGGACATTTCCCAAGCCTGCTGCTTGGGGGAGTCTGATGCTTAGTTTCTGTTGCCTTCCCAAATCTGCTGCTTTGGTTCTGCTGCTTGCTGGAGTGGAGAAGTTGCTGGTGTACTCACTGCTTGCCTGAGGTGGTAGCCATGACACCCTTGAACCTCCTTCCCAAACAATAAAGAACACTTATACCATGAAAGATGGGATAGCAAGTATCTCATACAAACTATATAAAACCTTGCCATTCTTGTTCCTGGGTGCTCAGCTCTTTGGGGAGCCATCCCACTGAGCCCACCGGTGTGACAATTAAATCTCTCTCTCTCTACCTCTCTGAGTGCCCTCTGATTTCTCTGGGAAACTGCCAGAACATTTTTGGTTCCCTGGTTCTAGTTCAGTGCGTCCCAAGGGACTGAAGGAGAGCATGGTCACCTCTCACACCCCCTCGTGGGACCAGGTAGAGTTGTCGGGTGGGTGGAATGCATAGCCAGATGCCAGATCTTTGTTTTAGGTGCAAAGTAGGAAGTGATTTTGTACAAACCATTAATAAATTAAGGCAATAAATTGATAAGTGGCTGTTTTCTCACAATAAACACGTGCGCCAGAGTAACTCCGTGACAGTCAAGGTCCTGATAGCAATGAGCTGTCAGACAAGGATTCCATGTCCCATGAAGTGTCTTTCAAAATAAACAGATTTTAAAAAATTATTTCTACGTTTTTAAGATTCCATTTAATTTTGCTGTTCATTTCTTTTTCTTCACACTATCCCAAGTGGTGTCTGCAGGGTCAAAGCACAGAGGAGTTGTCAGTGGCCTGGAGCTGTGAGTGGGGCTGACTCTGACCCGCCTGCAGGGATTGCGGTCCTGGAGCCCCAGAATCAGCCCCCAGGGCTACTCTTCCAGGGTGGCTCAGGCCTTTCTCTCCTCCTCTTGGCCCCCCTGAATCTCCTTGACACCCCAGCATTGGGGAACTGAGGGGGATGTCCTGGGTAAGGAGGGGTTAAGGACACCCCTTAACCATCTATCTCCCCCATACTCTGCCATCTGCTGCATCAAGACAAAACATGTAAGACCTTTAATGGAAAGGAACTTTAATACAATTAGTGTGCAACAAAGAAAAAGGAAAGAATAAAGTTTCCAAATCAAACATTCAAAGTCACCATCCCCTTGTGGGTAAATGTTCAACCAAACAGGGTTGGCCCAAACAGGGCTTGAATGCCTGCCACCTAAAGCACCTCCTGGCGGGGACCCATTGTAAAGGGGTGGATGGAGCTGACAAGTCTGGAAGGAAAAGAGCAAAATCAAGATAGAATCTAACATTGTAATCTCCCCACGGGTCTCTCCCCACATCTGTGTCACGCAGTCCAAGGTCAAGAAGGAAGTGCAAGTTCTTCACGTGTCTCTCTGCTCCGTGTGCCTCCTCCAGGTCTCCTTCTGGCTCCATCCTGCTTCCTTCCTTCTCCAGTCTCCTCTCCAGCTGCTTCTTCTCCCTGCTCAGCTCAACCCTGCTTAGGTAGGTCAGGGAGCTTGGATATTCCCCTGGGGCCCCCCTGTTACAGTCTCTCCCTCACCAGCATGTGCGTGTGTGTGTGGGTGACACCAGCCCTGCAAGGACGGGCAAGGCCCCGGATGTGCGCAGTTCCCTGGGCAGTTACAGGCCAGCACTGCTGCATCCCCCCAGGGGAGACAGACACTCCAGCCCCGCAGTGAGAGCCCCATGTCACTCACACAGTACTTCCCCTCACAGGGTCCCCTATGCTGCCCCTTCCCTGCCCGGTCCTCTCTGGCTCCCCTACACCCCTTTCCACCTTTGTCCCCTAAAATCCCCATTTCCATCCTCTGCTCTCTTTTCCAGGAGCCTCCCCATCTTCCTAGTAAGTGCCCTGGGGGCTCTCCTAGGCCCCGCCCCTCATCCAAGGATGGAGAATGTCAGGTGATTCCCAGGAGGAGGGGCTTTCATCCTTGGAAGCAGAAGCAGAAACAAATTACAGGGACCCTGGAATCTAAGTTTCCATCCCAAGAGACTGAGGCAGCCTGTCTATTTGGGGATTTGCCTAGAACCTAGGAACCAGTTGTTATGTCCCGGAGACAACTGGAGACTAAAAATAAGGATAAACTGACACAGACTTGGGCGCCCCCTTGTGTGCAGAGCCCTGTTCTGCTGCTGGGAGCCCAGGGAGCCTGGGGAGGGCCTGGCTGAGCAGGAGAAAGGGCAGCTCTGGTCTCCTGTGCTCAGCCACGTGGCCACACGGGGGCGCTGCCGCGCTGATCTGGAGTCTGGAAAAGACCTAATGCACACAAAGAATTCTAAAGAATTCTCAGAGTTGGGTCTCCTGGAGGGCGGCGTCTTGGGGGCTGAGATGCTCTGTGTGCAGCAAGAAAACCAGGGCTCAGAGGAGAGGAGACTCCAGAGCCCTGCCCTGTGTGTGAGGTTTCCATCTTTTCTCCTCAGAAGGCCTAGGAAAATTGGAAATTAGATTTTTCCTTCTACAACCTATAAAATTTGGAGGGCATTAAAAAAAAAATTACATTTAGGGCCTCCCTGGTGGTGCAAGGGGTTAAGATGCAGCCTATGAAGCTATCTGCAGCCACTGCAGCACAAGTTCGATCCCCAGCCAGGAAGCTACCAACATGGCGCAGCAGACCTCTCCTGACCTCCCAGCTGCTCCCCTCAGCAGTGTGTTTCAGTCAGTTTGCCTGTTCTGCTCCCCACTCTGTCTCTGGTGAATCCTGTCACCCCGACACCTCTGGTCTGTACCCCAGTTATTGTATGCATAAATAAATAAATCTTTTAAAAAATAACATTTAAAGAATACTGTGAGACTTACAGAAAAGTTGCAAAGGTAGCACAGTTCTTGTTTATACCACAGCATTTCTATTTTGTTAACATCCTACATGAGTAAAGTTTTTTTTTTTTACAACTAATGAAGCAACATTGACATAATTCCTAAACGCCATACTTTCATTAGTTTTTGCTAATGTCCATTTTATGCTCCATAATCCCATCCAGTGTGCCTGGATGACAGTTTCTCAGACTTTCGTCATTTTTGAAACATTGACTTTGGTGAGGAGTGATGTTTTGGGGAGGTCATGGGTTCATAGATGGAGGTTCTTGGGTCACCTCTGAGAAGAAAAGTTTCATCAAAAACAAAGTCCTCCTTCAGTGGTGTGCGTGTCCACACCCCACACTCTGCCCCCAACCCCCACACACAAAAGGAAGGAAGAAGATGCTTGTGCAGACCCCAACAGGTAGGAAGAGCTGCCCCTGGAGAGGGCGGGTGTGTTAGGAGAAGCCTGCAGGCCCCAGGTGGCAGCCTTGGGAGCAGAGCTGTGTCTTCCCAGGGCAGAAAGGGCACAGAGGTGGTGTTCTAGATGGGAGGGCTCATTCCTTTGCGCAATTGTCATCTGTCTTTACATGAATTACTTCTATGGTGTGACTAGGCTGATTTGTCAGGACCAGTAATTCTCTGCAGTGGCTCCATGTGCGTATCCCAGCTCTGGTCTGTACACGTCCTATTGCATCTGATACTTGCTATAGCAGTTGCCCCTAAGCATTTTTCATTTCTATAGTTGGTTTAGTAACTATGTTAATCACTTCTACCCCCACCCACAGTTTCTGGTCATGTGACCCCTCCACCCTAATTTTTCTACTCTTTTTTTAAAAATATTTATTTATTTATGCATATAAGAATTGGGGCACAGGCTAGAGGTATGGGGGGAGAGATGATTCACCAGAGACAGTGTGGGGTGCAGAACACACAGATTGACTGAAATGCATTGCTGAGGGGAGCAGCGGGGAGTCAGGAGAGGTCTGCTGTGCCATGTGGGTATCTCCCTGGCCAGGGATCGAACTTGTGCTACAGAGGTTAAGTATAGCTTCATAGGTGGAGTCTTAACCCCTGGAGCCACCAAGGAACCTAATTTTTTATTCTTAGCCTCCATCAAGGAGGACTGCTCAGGAACATAGTACCTCAATTTAGGTATTTTTTTGTTTTTGTTTTTTTTCAGTGGGACTGTGGGTTTGGGGACGCAGACCACAGGGGTACAGGTCATTGTCCATTCAACATGTCAGTGCTCATCATGTCCACCTGACTGATCACTGATGGTGTTAACCTTCAACACCAGGCTAAAGCAGTGTTTCCTAGATTTCTTCCTGCCAAACTACTTTTTGTTCCATTTATTTAAATGCTGTTGTCTTTGGAAGGAAGCACTATGTGCAGCTCACACTTACGGGTATTCTGCTATAAACATTTGCATGCATGCAGGGTTCTGTGCAAATATAAGTTAGTTGGTAACCAGCTGGGGCAGTGATCACTGGGCTGTATGTCAGGTTTTCTGGTTTTCAAAGAAACTGTCAAAGATCTTCCACAGTGACCGTGCCATTTTGCACTCTTGCTGGCAACGATGAGGCTCCCATTGTCCACATCCTGGGCAGCACCTGTGCAGGGTTTGCATTTTTCAGCCCCTACCAGGTGTGATGGCGTCACTGTTGTTCTTTTTGTCTTTCCCTAGTGCCCTGTGATGCTGAGCATCTGTTCATGTTCTTCCTTGTCGTCTGTGTCTCTTCTTGGTGACGTGTCTGTTAAAGTCTTTTGTCCATTTTTCAAACGAGGCACCACTCATTTACAACACTGTTTTTGTCCCTTTTAAAATTGTGTTATTTCTCTCTGCTTATTGAGTTTTAAGCGTTATTTTGTAAATTCTAGATACAATCCTTAATCAGATTCATGATATGCAAATGCTTCCCCCACTCTGTCCTGAACTCCTTTACTGACAGGAAAACAAACACTAGTGTCCATACAGAAGCATAGATATACTTTTTATTGGAAAAGTGAAATGATAAATCACTAACTGGTTTTGAGCAGATACTGGCTGCCTGGGGTGTTGGGGGTGGAGGCAATACACATACTTAACTTATGTGTATCCTTGAGTGTGATTTAAATGTTCTGATATGTGCATGAAATATGCTTTCAAAAGTCAATTACACTACACTGCTCAACTTATAACACTCTTCATATGTCACATCCAAATCATATAAGACCAGACCAGTATGTGTGTTACCAGTGATGGACCCACACGTCATAGACGCCAAAGTCATGGTTTCCTTTAGGTTCACTCTGGTGTTGTCTGTTCTGTGGGTGTTGGACAAATGTACAATGACCTATGTCCATCATTAGATTATCATGCAGAGTATTTTCACTGCCCATAATGTCTTCTGTGCTCCAAGGAAACAAAAGCAAAAAGAAACCAATGGATAACATCAAACTAAAAAGCTTCTACATTGTGAAGGAAAAATCATTAAAATGAAAAGACAATATCAATTTGGAGAAAATATTTGCACATCATATATCCAGCAAGGAGTTACTATCTACAAAAAACTCCACAACAATAAAACAAGCAAATCAAAACAGGGGGCAGAGGAGCTAAATAGGTACTTTTCTATAGAAGACACGCATGTGGCCAAAAGGTACATGGATAAAAGTTTATTGTCATGTGCTGTCAGGAAAATGCCAATTAAAACCACAGTGAGTTACCATCTTACACCTGTGAGAATGACCCATTGAAGGGTGTGGAGGAAAAGGAACTCTGGTACACGGTAGGTGGGAATGGAGACTGGTCCTGTTAGCAGGCAGGAGAGGTTCCCTGGACTCCCAAACCTGTACACTCTACATGGTTTCTGTCATCAGCTGCTTAAAGATAAAACGTACTCTAATGCATAAGACCTTCAATAGAAAAGAATTTTAATTTGTGTGCAATAGAGAATAAGTGTGCAATAGCGAAAGAGAAGAGAAAGAACATAGTTAAAATAGTTCCCACATGAATTAATTAAAGTTACCCGTCCCCTCATGGGTAAGGCCCAGCAAAGCAGGCTTGGCCCAAAGCAGGCCCACTGAGGCCCAAAAGCCTGCCACAAGGCTAAGGCACCTACTGGTAGAGACCCATGGGACAGGGACAGGAGGGGCCAGGCAAGTCTGGAAGGACAAGAGCAAAATCAAAATTCGCATCAAGATAACAGCTGCCATTGTCAGCCTCCCCATGGATCCCTCACCCACGTCTTTGTCTCTTTCAAGGGTCTCCATGTCCCCAACTCCCTGACACAAGTCCAAGCCTGAGGAGCAAGCCTGAATTCTTCTTCACATGTCTCTCTGCTCCATGCGCCTCCTCCAGTCTTCTTTCCCCATCTTACTCCATATCTTCCTCCTATTCGTTAGCTTCTCATCCCTGCTCAGCTCCATCTTTCCTGGGGCGGGGTGGGGGGGATTGGGGGTGGGCAGGACTCCTGGAACCTCCCTTTTCTATGGATATCACATGGGTACAGCCCTGCCCTGTGGAGAACAAATGAAGATTCCTTAAAATATTCAAAATAGACCTGTCCCATGGTACCTGTCCATTCCTTGGTATTTATCCAAAGGAAGTAAAACACTAATTCTGAGGAATATGTGCCTCTTATGGTCACTGCAGTGCTGTCTACCATAACCAAGCAATGGAGACAACTTAAGTGCCCAACGACACATGAGGGGATAAAGAACACAAGCTATACACACAATGGAATACTACTCAGCTGTGAAAAAGATGAAATACTGAATTTGCAGCAACATGGATAGATACAGATGGGATTATACGAAGTGAAATAAATTTGAAGGGGGAAGTTAAATATTAGATTTCATTCATATGTGGAATATAAAGAAACAAAGCAGGGATTGATGAAACTAAACCAAAACAAACTAGAAATATGACTGCAGAATTGAAGCTATGGGGTGGGGGTAAGAGCAGGAAACAAGGTAGGAAGAGGGCCCAATAGGCTATGGTGGAGGACTGTGGGGTCCTTATGTTGGGTGTTAAGTGGTAACAAACATCTGAAGAGGTGTGACCCTGTGCCTCTAACACATACAGTGTGTAAACCAGTGTTGCCTCAACTGAATAACACAATGAGGGCAAAAAGGAAAGTTCTTAAGCAAAAAAAAAAAGTAAATTATCTCCTCCATCAGCCACTGACCTCAGGACTTTGCCTTCGCCTCCTCACTGTCATGCAGGCTGAGGGGCTGGTTTCCCACAAGGTCAGAGGCAGGAGGTGCAGGGACAATATCTCTACAATCCAGTTGTTGAAATAAGTGTTAATTAAATTTCCTTGGGCATGTTATATTTTAACAATGTGTCTCAGACCCACACAGACTAACCCATGACAGCCATATGAAGATAATTTCAATACACATTTTCCTTTGAGTCACACAGTATTTCGAGGAGACAGATGCTGAAAACTAAGGACATCATAGGTATGCATTTCCAGTACGGTACCTAGTAGTCATATATAGGGAATTTTTGGTTTAAATAAAATAAAATAAAATAAATAATTCAGGGCCTTCCCAGTGATGCAGCAGGTTGAGTGCAGTGCTGTGAAGCTGTCTGCAGTCTCTAGAGTGTGGGTTCGATTCCCGGCCGTCTAGGGAGCTACCCACATGGTGCAGCAGACCTCTCCTATCTCAACCTCTGCTCCCCGCAGCAGTGTTTTCGGGCATCTGCCTGTTCTGCTCCCTGCTCTGTTTGGTGAATCTTCTCACCCTCCCACGCATCTGGCCTGTACCCCAGCTCTTGTATAAATAAAAACAAATCTTTTAAAAAATAAAAAAATTCAACTTCTCAGCTAAAAAACTCACATTTCAAGTGCTCAATAACCAATGAGCTAGAGGCATCACAGTGTTCCATGCACACATAGAATTATCCCTTGTCTCAGAGTATCTTGTGGGACAGCACAGCTCTTCATGCTCTGTGGCCATCAAGTCAAATGCATTAGACACATGAAAAATAAAAGGGCCAGTAGTATTCCTCTTAAAGAATATGTCAGATCTCTCTCTGAGCTGAGATGCCATATTAAGCTGGTATAAAACAAAACCCAAACAGGCACAAACTTCCCAGTCCCAAAGGGAAGCACCGTCCCTCCATCTCCTGTCTCAGGCAGTGGACACTCTCTGGCATCCCATTTCTGAGGGGTGAGTTGTAGAAGAGTTCAGGGCAAAGATCTAAAACAAGCTTTGGAAGTCAGGGAATCCAACCCAAAGAGAGGGATTTTAGGAAATGAAGAGGAGGCAAAGACATAGAAGAACACTTGGAAAACTCTCCTAGTTGACCAGAAAAGCATTTCTCAAAGTGTGGTCTGTGGAACCCTTGAAGTCCCCAGGAACTTTGCGGGGAATCCATGGGTCAAAACTATTTTCAAAATATTATTCAGACATCATTTGTTTCTTCATTATTTTGCCATTTGCACTTGTTAGAGGACCACAACCCAAAAGAGTGGGTTCTTTGCACTCTAGGGAAAGAATTCACCAGAGAGTGCTAATGGTAGTTGAACCGGGTAAGGATTTATTAGACTCATGTATGAGGGAGCCAGTTTGGGAAAGCAGAATATGACCCAGTTCTCCTAAGGGAGTTAGGAGGAGCTATTTAAAGGGTAAGTTTGGGCTCCCTTTGCAGCACGAATTTGATCAACAAACAAACTAGAAATATGACTGCAGAACTGAAGCTATGGGGTGGGGGTAAGAGCAGGAAACAAGGTAGGAAGAGGGCCCAATGGGCTATGGTGGAGGACCCCCTTTGCAGCACGAGTTTGATCCCGGCCGGCATAAGTTCGATCCCAGTGGCGGGCAAGATTCCCACATGGTGCAGCAGACCTCTCCTGTCTCACCCGCTGCTCCCCTCAGCAGTGTATTTCGTCAGTCTGCCTGTTCTGTTCCCTGCTCTGTCTCTGGTGAATCCTCTTACCCTCTCGCGCATCTGGCCTGTACCCTGGTTTCTGTATGCATGAATAAATAAACCTTTCAAAAAAAAAAAAGGTAAGTTCCAGAGGTAGAGAGGAGGGAGCTACTTCTGGGTTGGGCTCTGCCTGTGCCTGTGCACATGATGATGTTCCTGCTGTGTGTGGTTGCTCAGTTTCCTCCCTCCAGGAAATGAGGAGATAATCATTAGTTGTGTCCTTAGACTGTGTGGTGCAGGAGAAAAAAAATTACTGAGAGTCCATGTGCAGAGCAATGAGAAGCCTAGAAGGACCACACCATGAAGGTGCCAGGATGTAATTTTTATCTCCCAGGGTGCTTCACGTCAGTGTAGCGGGCCCAATTGCTTGGTCAGGACTGGCCAGTCCGTGATTTAGTCCACCTGTTCAAATAGGACTGGGACAACTCATCCTACTGCCCACAATTTCTTTTATCTTGGCTGTCGAACACTGAGGTGAGGCTAGTAAGAATGCAGATTATAGTAACGACTGAGTAGTAGTGAAACGGGTCCACACGGCACAAGCCACAGGACAAAACAGGCTCCCCCCACAGCCTAAGAAGCAGGTGTGTTGCCTGTGCTAGAGCCAGTGTCCCCGCATGTACACCTGTTACACAACAAGGTGAGGGACAGCCTAGAACCCCCAAACCTGCCTGCTCTAAATAGTTTCTGCCATCCACCGCATCAACACAACACATACTCTAGTGCAAAAGACCTCTAATAGAAAGGAACTTTGATATCATTAGTGAGCAATAAAAAGAAGAGGAGGGAAAGAATAGATAATACAGTTTCCAAATCAAGCACCCAAAGTTACCCACCCCTTCATGGGTAAATGCCCAGTCAAGCACGTTGGGCCAAAACAAGGCCAGTGCAGTGAAGCCTGAAACTTGCCACAAGTCTAAGGTACCTTCTGGGGGGGACCCATAGGAAAGGGCAGAAGAAGCCCTGCATGTCTGGGACAGAAGCTGCAAAATCAAAATCAAGATAAAAGCTGCCATTGTTAACCTCCCCATGGTCCTCTCACCCACATCTAGTGTTTTAACCAGAACAAGACCAAGAAGCAAGGCAAGTGCAGCTTCTTCGCATGTCTCTGCTCCATGTGCCTCCTCCAGGCCTCCTTCTGGCTCTCCATCTTCCTTCTTTCTCCCAGTCTCTCTCCAGTTTCTCTTCCTCCCTGCTCAGCTTCACTCTTCCTTGGGTTGGGCAGGGAAACTGGAACCTCCCCTTTCCTGGGGACCACCCTTTTGTGTAGCTTGTGGTCAGCCAGCACAGGCAGCTCTGAAAGCAGCAGCAGAGAAGGGAGTTTCCCTGCCCACTGCCCACGTGTGCTGCCTGTGGGCCAGGGGCCCAGCCACTCACAGCAGAGGCAGCAGTGGCCATGGTTCCCATGTCCTGCTGTCCCAGAGGGCACAGCCCTGGGTCTCTGGTACCAGAGGCAGCCCTGAGCCCTATGGCCTCTGGCCCAGGGGGACTTGGAGGAGCATTGGGCCCCTCTAGGGAAGTTCTGGTGCTGCTGATCCTTGGAGCTGCAGGCAGAGGGACCCACAGAGTGCCAGGTCAACATAGCAGGCTCCCAGCAGAGCCCACTTTGCAGCCATTTCCTCCTCCCTACACCCCCCCAACCCCCATTCCTTCCTGCTGCAGTTAAACTGGCCCATCCAAGGTCCCTGGGTATGGTGCGCCTCCATCCCCACCGTGCCCACTCCAGCCCAAAAGCCTGCCCTGACCTCTGTGCAGGTTCCAGGCTTTTCCCTTTTAAATTTGGCACCAATGTCATAAATGGACTAATCAGGCAACGGACCAATCGAGTTTGAGCTCAGTTTCACTCATGGTGATGATTAATTAAATAAACATCTTCTTGCTGTTGGACCCAAGCCTCAGTGCTTATACAATTGTGCACACAGATGACAACCCATTATTAGTGACCTGTCCCCTCCTTGGCACTGTTTTGCTACTGTTGTTAGTACTGTTGTAGTAGTTATTCTTCACCACCACTTATTTATGGAATAAAAATACCCGAGGACTTCAGTTCAAAATGTCCTGGTTGAAGCAATAAAAATTGCCTTCCTTATTTTATCATTCTGAGAGCCAAATTTTAATAATATCTGATATGATGAGATGAAAGTACACATATGGGGGCTTCTCTGGTGCCCTAGGGGTTATGTCTCAGCACTATCACTGCTGTGGCCTGAATTGGAACCCTGCCAGGGAGCTGACCCACATATGGTGCAGCAGACCTCTCCTGTATAACCTGCTGCTCTCCTCAGCAGTGTATTTCAGTCAATCTGCCTGTTCTGCTCCCCACTCTGTTTCTGGTGAATCCTCTTACCCCTCACACCTCTGGCCTATACCCTAGTTTTTGTATGCATATATAATTAAGTCTTTAAAAAATTGGATTAGTGCCCTTATGAGAAGAAACTTTTCACAGATGATCGCCCTCTGACAGGTGAGGATATAGTGAGAGGGTAGCTAGCTAAAATGCCTCTCACCAATGTGAATTGATCTTGGATGTCCTGGCCTCCAAAATAGTCATAAATAAATACTTGTTGTTTAAGCACCCAGTCTATGGAATTTTGTTATAGCAGCACGAGCTGACTAAAAGAAATCACCACCTAAGCACCAGACAGGACACTAGCAGTGGCAAATAATGGGGGATAGCTTCAACTAGTGCTGCAAAGACTTTGACAGCATAATCCACAGAATACTGGTCTGAACTTGTGTTTATGACTTAACCACACCGATGGCTGACTTAAAAAAAAAAAAAGTCAATATTCTCAATAAAATGTAAACAAGGTACAGAGTCTAATCAAAATAGCCAAGTAATCTAAATAGTCATCCCAAATTACTGGATATGTGAATTGGCAGGATAATTTCAGTTCTCATGGGAGAGACAATCAACAGGCATCAGCTCAGGAGGGCATGATGGTCTAGTGCAAACATGTACAGGGCCGGTTCACTGTGGATTCAGGCAGACGAGTCACAAGAGTCCAGAAGTCCTAGTGGATTTTACAGGTACACAGGCACACCAGGCAGGGAAGCTGGCATGCAAGGAGGCAGGCATGGGCCAGGCAGGGTGTCCCGGGTTGCCTAGAGGCTGACAAGCTTTCCAGCTCCTTGCAAATCTTTGCTCTCTTTCTCTGATCTCTCTCTGGTGTTCTCTGGCATTCTCAGTCTCCTGTAATCTCGTGGTCTCACCTCAAAGTGGTCCCCCAGTCCATGTGGTGCTTGTAGTGTCGCTGCCCTTACAGCCCCGTCAGCACAGGTGCCTGCGGTCACACATGCAAGTCCTGTGCTCCTGGGCCCAGGTGTCCATAATCAAAGGCTTGCGTGCCCCTTCCTCACCCATCAGCCCTGGGCATCCACAGAGGCCAGAGGATATAAAATGGCCTGATTACTTCATTTACCCTACACGTGGAATTTGGAATCATCTGAAAACTTTAAAGCAGCCCTTATGAAAATGCTCAAGCCAGTAACTGCAAACGATTTTAATGAGAGAATAGAAGATATAAAAAAGTTATAAATGAAAATTTTAGAACTGGAAATACAGTAACATTGGTTGGCTGTATGACAGTGTTCCACTCCAGGGCAGGATGTTGAGAGTAGGGAGGGCTGCCATGTTGGTGGGCAGAGTATGTGGAGACACTGTGCTTTCTGTTCACTTTTGTTTTTTTGTTTTTTTGTTTTTTTTTCCTGCGACACAGTTTGCTTTATTCATTTTCTTAAATTTTACAGAATTATTTCTCTTCTTGGGATTGTATTCTTCATTTTACAAAGCTTTAAAATGAGACTCAAATCATATGACAATTTGCCTGTCCCTTTAGGAAAACGTAACTTTTTTTTTTCGCTTAAGTTAAATAGAGTCTGGAGCAAAAATGTCCATTTCAGAATGACCCAAGGGAAAGTACCAGTGGTAAATTATGCTACATTGGGATAAAGAACACAAAAGGCAGACACCAAACACCTCCATTTTCCCAAGATTAAATGATTATTAAAAAAGCACGCCACACTGTATATAAATCAACATTCTCTCCCATAATTCTGTGCATCTGGGACTATAGTAACATCACTGTCCCTGTCCCACATCTTCAAATTAACATTCTCAGGTCACAACAATGTCTTCCCAAAGGGGACTTTCCGGAAAAACAAGCTATTTCCTCGGCTCATATTTCCCTCTTTTTGTAGCATACACCAGCAACCTATCCAAGAATTATATATTGGGGAGTAAGGAGGGCACTGAACAGCAAGCCCACAGTTGTTGAGAGCCATAAGATTAGAGACAAGCACAAAGGGATAGGTCAACATACTGGCAAAAAATCCTGTGACAGCTTGGGAATAACTTTTCATTTCATTCAGGGTGGAAACCCCACTGTCCAGTGCATAGGTATTGACGGGGTAAGCCAGTGAGTTACAGAGTCACAAAGAAATGATGTCACCTAGAAGGCGAGAAATAAGACCTGCAAAAAATCCTAGGATGCCCTCTTCCCGATAGATGGTCGCAATGGAGTCACAAAGTCCACAGTACTTGGATTCTCTGCCAATAAATTGTACCATAGATCTCAGAGTGATCACATGGAAGGGTGTGTGATGAGGGCAGCAGCAGAACGGGCCATCATCTCTCGAAGTTGTCTCCTTGATAACTCCGTCAAAGCAAAATGAAACTTCTTTCTGTGCATTTCCAGGTCCTAACTCCTCATTCTTATCACACTCCTGGTAATGCTGTAAAACTTTACCATGGACCACAGTTCCAAGGACTCCTGAACACAGTCTTGGTGTTAAGCCTGTGAACAACCCATGCTTCCCATCGATGCTCGCAATGTGCTGAGCATAACAAAAGAGCCCAGGAAGCTGACATACTTGCCACCCAAAAATATTTCGGCCTATTGTTGGAGGCAGAGGCTCATATCCCACCTGGATGAGCACCTTCACGTACATGAGCGGCTGGGATAGGATGGTATGAACCTAAAACCGCTATTAAAAAACATAGGATATTTAAATGTACATCAAAAAATGCAATAACTTAAATTAAAATATCATGGAATGGGCTTGATAATAGAAAGCTTATGGTAGATTTATTCACAAGCACCAAAAACTGGAAACAACCCAATATCCTTCGATGTGTAAATGGATGAAAAATATGTACAAACCATCCAATACTACTCAATAGTAAATAGATAAAAACCTACTGATGCACTCAACAACCCAGACAGAGCTTAAGGTGATATGCAGAGGGGAAACAAAGTCTATCTCAAAAGGTTGCCTATTGCATCATTCCATGTGTATGACCTTCTTCCAGACAAAAGGGTAGCAACTGAAAATTGCTCAGTTCTTAAACTTTGCAGTGAAGGAGCGTGTGACAAAAGATTTAACAGAAGGGAATTGTTTGATTGCTCTATAATTTTATTGTATGGTGCGCCCATAAATCTTTACCAGGATGGACAAAGATTATTTTCTTTCCCGACACCTGCATTCCAGCAGCACCACCATTCTGGCTCTCCCTGGGGCCCTCCAGACATGGTCCCTCCCAGGACGCTTGCAATCACTCATCTTCTGTCTGGAACACTCCACGCCCCGAGGTCCACACTCATTGCCCCCTCACTAATTCCCCTTAAAAAAAAAATTGACGTATGCTAACTCAAAATATTATTTTTCACCTATATTTCATTAGTCAAAATAATGTCATGTGTGAGCCTCCCCGGTGGCGCAGCGGTTGAGCGCTGGGCTGCGAAGCTGCCCGTGGCCTCTGCAGCGCCGGTTCGATCCCCGGCTTCTCCCCAGCCAATGGAGGAGGGTCCCGCATGGCGCGCAGACCTCTCCTGCCGCCCGCTGCTCCCCTCAGCAGTGTACTTCGCTCCTTCTGCCTGCTCTGCTCCCCGCTCTGGCTCTGGTGAATTCTCTCACCCTCCCGCGCTTCTGACTGTACCCAGTGCTTGTATAAATAAATAAATAAATCTTTAAAAAAAAAATAATGTCATGTGGTCTGTTATAGGTACAGAGGGAACTGGGAAATGTGACTTTGGAAAAACATGGGCATATTGACTCCAAAGAAAATTAAAATCTTTTCATAAAAAAAAGAGAACGGTGAATGGTTTTTACAATAGGCAAACATTAGGGTCTCCCACTGTCCTCCATGGGAGCAGGCACTGCCTGATTGTTCATTGGTTTCTCGCTAGCACCTATGGCCATACCTGGCACAGAGTATCTTAAAAACTCTAGAATAAATTACTGTCATCTCACTGGTCCTCTATAAAATAATAGCCAAAACCCCTATTTAAACGATCTCATTAAATTTCACATCTTTTTATTATTAATTAAAGTGATAACTTTTTTTTAATATATTTTTTATAGAGGCATGTTTTATTTATTTATTTGTTTGGTTGGTTTTTTTTGTTGTTGTTTATACATGCACTGGGTACAGTCAGAAGCGTGGGAGGGTGAGAGAATTCACCAGAGCCAGAGCGGGGAGCAGAGCAGGCAGAAGGACCGAAGTACACTGCTGAGGGGAGCAGCGGGCGGCAGGAGAGGTCTGCGCGCCATGCGGGACCCTCCTCAGTTGGCCGGGGAGCAGCCGGGGATCGAACCTGCGCCGCAGAGGCCGCGGGCAACTTCACAACCCTGCGCTCAGCCGCTGCGCCACCGGGGAGGCCCTAAAGTTATAACTTTTGATGATAGAGGTTTAGTCAAAGGAGATAAATTTTTACCCCCTAAGGTAAGAGAAATGAGGCTTTCTCCAGATGATGGAGTTGTGTTGGGGCAAAGGAGAATTCCCCCCACCCCATCAGGGTTCTTCTAAGACTCAATGGATGAGCAAATCCACAACAGACAGATTCGTGGGCGAACAGACCAAAATTTAAAAGCATGTGTGTGGGGAATTACATGCTTATGAATTCTAAAGAATAATGGTGTGAACCTGTGATGTTTACTTTGTGTTTAGGGCCCTGAGGCATCTGGAGAGAGGGGGAGAGATGTTCCAGGACGGGCAGATAAGAAGGGGGTGACTCAGCTTCTCTCTGAGAGTAAAGGTGAGATTCTCGGGGGAGCAGACATGGTCACTGTACACGTGACCAGTTTGGTTCCCTCCAAACTACTGAAACATTCTTGTGGGATCTAAAAGGTGGGACCATGATTACGTCTTTTCTCAGGAAAAGGGAAAAGGACAAAAAGCTCCTAAGTCCTCAGGACTCTTAATTTAAAATATTCTGCACTATTGAAGTGACAGTAGCAGCTTCCTTAGGCACAGGGTCTCCACGCTGGTGACATCCCTGGAGGAGACCCTCCCTGGGCGTGTGGAGAGAAGCCCACCCAACCCTTTTGGGGAGACAGGTCGGCAAAGTGGGGCTCCTGTAAGAGTGAAGAAATTGGGAGCAAGATTTAAAAATAGAGGGAAGTTAAGCATGATGGGGACAGACAGGACCTGAGAAGAGAAATGGCCAGTGAGAAGGTCCCTGGGACGGAAAGATGGATGACGATGCCCTAAAACCCGCGTTCCCAGAGAGTTGCTGCTTTTCTTGCTCCATCAGCACCTTATGTTTCTTTAGATGACAGTGTAGGGAGAATGCTGGGCACAGAGGAAGAGTTTAAAACAGGAGCGAAGAAATGTAGTTTCAGAAAAGAGAACTGAGAGGAGACTGAGAACAGGAGAACCATGAGGTTAATGAAAACGACCATTAAACACAGAGCCCCGCCCTGTCCCCAGCATGGGACAGATACAGAAATAGTGGTGGAAAAGAGGGCAGCACTGATGCCCAACTGTACATAGCAGTTTAGCGAAAAATGAAAGGGTAGATGTATTAGAGTTGTCCATACAAATAGTCCTATAGATTGTGTGTGTGTGTGTGTGTAAATGATTTCTTACAAGTATTATAAGGAACTGGCCAACATAATTATGTTGACTTAGTTTGCCTTTAGTCATTTTTCCCTTCAAGTTCTAAGTATACCTTCAGTCCCCAAATCAAATCCCACCCCTTCTCTCTAACCACTTCAGCTTGGATTCATTCCAGTGGCGCCCCAAAAAGGGAAGAAGAGAAAAGTTGCCAGAAGTGAAAGGTGTACTTTTCTTCATGTATTATTCTTCGCTTCTGTTTTCTTTTTCAGTTTGTTTCTGTCTCCTCATCTCATAACTTAAAAAAGAAAATCAGCACACACATCACTCTATATTGTCCTGTTTTATCACTATTGCTTTATAGATTCCCCAGCTACTTTACCAGGTAAAGGAGGGCAAAGAACACATCTTATCTTTTTTTTTCCCTAAATCATTCACAGCATCTGGAAGAGTGCTAAATATTTAACGAACAGTATTTGCTTGAGTTACTTGTTCTTTTTTAAAAGATTCATTTATTTAGGCATATAAGAGCTGGGGTACAGGCCAGAGACGCAGGGGGGAGGGGGGGGCGGGGGCGGTGGTGGTGAGAGGATTAACCAGAGACAGAGTGGGGAACAGAACAGGCAGATTGACCAAAGTACACTGCCGAGGGGAGCAGCAGGCAAGTCAGGAGAGGTCTGCTGTGCCATGTGGGTTGCTCTCTGGCTGGCGGGGACAAACTCATGCTGCAGAGGCTGCAAACTGCTTCGTAGCGCGGTGCTTAACCCCTTGCACCATCAGAGAGGCCCGGGTTACTTCTTTTAATAAATGTTCACAATAGTTTAAGAGTGGGTGTTTTACAGAAGTATAGAGAAATCAATTGTCTAAAATCTAATATATCAATAAACTTGTTTAAAGTTAAAAATATCTCATACAAAGTAGACAGAATTGCCAAATGAATTGAAAAGATAATTTTCTTGGTCATATGAGAGAAAAATTCATATCAGGATATTTTAGAGTTGTGTTAATTTTAGACATATCTTTATGATTTTATTGTCTTTCTGGACATACCGTTCAGCTATATGGACCAATAAAAATTGCACTGGTAATACTAAAATATTTTAACATTGTTAGTGAATATGATTCTTCTTGTAGTCACTGAAAATATGCCATGTAAATTTATGTTTCACCCAACAAAAATTTTGAAAACAGATTGACATTCAAAAATCAACAAATGCTTCCTTCTCAGAGTAATTATTGGCTACATTGGGAACAATAATAGAGCAAATTAAATTTGATTTTATTTCCAAGATTAGAAAGGGACTAGAATTAAGCTCCTTGAAGGAGTCACTGATTATTGAATCTTATGCATTCTGATAAGCTATTTTCTCAAGCCAAGAAAATATGCATACGAATTTGACACTGAGACTTCAGGAAAGCAGATCTCTGACCTGGGTAATTCTATCAGCACCTCAGTATGTGAGCTGGAAACACTAAGTTTATAGCTCACAGGGACCCTTAGGTTGAAGGACAAAATCTCTCCAAGGGCAAAGTCAAAGAATATGCTAAACATGAGGAGGGTTGGTTGCTGATGAGAGAAAATCTCCCACAAGTCATATTCATTTTGTATTATATGGGCCCCTTTAACAGAAACTTGATTTGACATAAAGTAGGTTGGGAGCTGGGTATTGCAATGATTGAGAAGTTTCACAGAGTTTAAAGGCAGGAATGCGCTGGAGTTCTGGAAGGTAGTGAAACCCAACTAAGCTGATAGATTCTAGGAAGGAAGTGCTCTTGGTCCAAATCTGCTTCTCCTTTTTGCATTTCCTCCTGTCTTCTTTCTCCCTGATGTTTGCCTCTTTCTGGTCTTCACTTCACAAAGTGGGCTATAGTGGAAGGCACATGAAGTGGCCCACTTTATTCCTGTACATAATGTTGAAATTCCTGGATGAGACCATAGTTGGTCAGTTAGTTCATATTGCCTGAACTTCAACAGTCAGCAGTGGCCTTGGACCATCATACCTGTCATCCATTTTACTGCCTGGAGACTGCTTCTGTGGTTTTTCTTGTAACAGGATGCTTGAATATAATTTTGAAATGCTCAGTTTTGAAACCTACCCTAAATTTCCTAGTGGTCAGTGTTAAAACAAAGTATACAAAGTACACAAAATATGTGTAACATAACAAAAAAATAAATTTTCTCCACCCTTGCTTCCTTGCTTGCTCAACAGTCAAATTACATTTTTGATAGAGGATTGTGAAATGGGCAATTTCCATAGAAGAGTCATGAGTTTGTTCGATACTCTAGAAATAGATGTTTATTAGATATGCAATTTGGATATAGCTTGCAGTTAAAATTTATTTCTTTGGGAAACAAAATGTCGTAAAAATGACATACAAATGTCATAAGTTGAAATGGAATGGTCACATTACATTCAAACAAAAATAATAAAATTTCAAGAAATCACAAAAAAGAGAAGCACATGCAAAATAGTATTAGGTAAAAAAGGCATTATACAGGGCCTCCCCGGTGGCGCAGCGGTTGAGCGCTGGGTTGAGAAGCTGCCCGTAGCTTCCCGCAGCCTCTGCAGCGCCGGTTCGATCCCCGGCTGCTCCCCGGCCACCAGAGGAGGGTCCCACATGGCGCGCAGACCTCTCCTGCCGCCCTCTGCTCCCCTCAGCAGTGTACTTCGGTTCTTCTGCCTGCTCTGCTCCCCGCTCTGGCTCTGGTGAATTCTCTCGCCCTCCCGCGCTGCTGACTGTACCCAGTGCTTGTATAAATAAATAAATAAATCTTTAAAAAAAAAAAAAAGGCATTATACAAATTTTATGATATCATTTGTAGAAGCTTAAAAACATCATCTCAATTTCAGTGATTCCTGAGTTGTATGATAATGGACAATGCACTTTTTCTTTAATACTGGAACTGTTATTAATGACTACTGCTATTTTAATAATTTAAAAAGTTTTTTTTAATAAAGAGAAGGTGCTATCCCTGTAGGAGGAATAGCACTGGAATAGTGGAAACACTGTCTTGATTGCTGACACGAATCAGTAGTGATACATTACTAATGCATCACTAGAAAAGGGTAACAGAGAGTGTGGTGCTGGATGAGAGCAATGCTGAAGAATATTCAGGTTCCTTTTAAATAAACTTTCCAGTTGAATATCTGATTGTTCCCGTACCTTTCATTGAAAAGGTTTTCCTTGACCCCAATACATTACTTTGCTGTTTGTTAAAAATTAAGTGATTGCCCAAGTGTATCTATTTCCGGACACTCTAATCTATTCTGTTGATGCCTGTCAGGACTTAGGCCAGGATCACACTGTCCTGATTAATGCAGCTTTAGTAAATGTTGAATTCAGGTACTGTAAATTTTGCAATTTGTTCTTTTTTAAAAGGAAAAGGTATATATATCCATTTATTTGTGTTTTCTGCAGCCAACCTCAGAGAGGAAATGTTCGGAGGCTTTGCAAGTAGCTGAGTGACTGAAACTGTTCCCCGTTTTGCTGCTGTCACAGCCTGGCAGGGAAGGCGAGACCTGGACTTGGGAGCCTCTCTAAGATTTCAGTGTGGCCATTTGTCAGGCCTTTCAGCTGCAGCAGCTATTTTGAGTGTCGCTTGTCTGGTGCTGTGCTGGGGCATCTCGGCAGCTCCGTTGAGCATCTCCTGTTGTGTCTTCTGCTGTCTTCGTGAGTTGGATCCCGGCCTATAGTCTGGCGGCCACGTGCTCCAGGCCCTCAGTGGCAGGAAGATGCTACTTGGGAACATTTGTGTTTAGGACTTCAAAACACTGGACACTGCTTCAGGTGAGGTAAACGGCCATTTGTGGTCTCAGGAACTCTATGTTTTTCCCTGGTTTTTAAATAAACCCCATTATTGTTGTCCTCTGAGGCTGAGTGGTCTTGTAATTTTGTGCACGGGGGAGGAACTCAGATTGGTAAACTATTTGGGCAGTGTCCTTGGCCAGCTTTAGTGTCTCTCTTGCCCTGTATCATTTTTATTTTGCTCTTTTCCTTTCAGACTTGCCTGGCCGCTTCTGCCCCTCTCCTCTGGGTCTCCACCAGAAGGTGCCTTAGTCTTGTTGTAAGCTCTCAGGCCTCAGCGGACCTGCTCTGGGCCAACCCTGTTTGGCTGGACATTTACATGCAATGGAATGGTAACTTTGGGTGTTTCATTTAGAAACTACTTTAACTATAGTCTTTCGTTCTCTTTATTAAACACTAAGTGTATTGAAGTCCTCTTCTATTGAAGACCTTATGCATTAGAGTAAATTAATTAATTAATTAATTAACTAAATAAATCCCAGTTCCAGGTCTTCACCTTCCCCCAGGCTCTAACAGCAGCAAAGCTGGGAACAGGTGAAGAAGCTGTGATTGCTTCTCAGCCTTGGACTTGGGGGACATGGGAGGAGACACTGGGAATAGATGTGGGTGAGAGACCTGTGGGGAGATTACAGTGGCAACATTTATCTTGATTTTGATTTTGTGCTTTTCCATCCAGATTTGTCTGGCTCTTTCTGCCCCTTTCCTATAGGTCCCCACAAGAAGGTACCTTAGACTTTTGACAGGTTTTGGGGCCTCAGTGTCCCTGTTTTGGATCAAACTGTTTGGCTGAGGTGACCCACAAGGGGATGGGTAACTTTGGGTGCTTGATTGGGAAACATATTCTCTACTCTCTCCCTTCATTCTCTTTCTTACACAGTGATTGTATTAAAGTCCCTTCCCATTAAATGTCTTATGCACTAGAGTGTGTTTTGTTTTCATGTGGCTGATGGCAGAACCCATTTAGCGTGGGCAGGTTTGGGAGTCCTGGGTCCCTCACCCTGCCTGGTAACAGAACCTCCTTTTACTATGGATATCACACTGTTACAGTCCTGCCCTTAGGCAAAAAAAAAAAAAAAGGAAGGTTTCCCAAAATATCCAAAATACACCTTTCATATGGTCAAGTATTCCATTCCTTGCTATATATCCCAAGGTAAAAGCACTAATTCCAAAGGATATGCGCCTCCTGTGCTCACTGCAGCCTGTGCACAATAACAAACTATGGAAACACCTCAGTGCCCAACGACAGATGAGTGGGTTAAGAAGAGGTGGTAGACAGACACAATGAAATACTACTCAGCTGTGAAAAGTTATATTTGCAGCAACATTGACAGATGTGGAGGGGATTATGCTAAGTGAAATAAGTTAGAATGAGAAAGTCAACTACTGAGTGATGTCACTCATTAGTGGAATATAACGTAACCAAGCAGGGACAGATGAGACTAAACCAAAACATACTCTAGAAATATGAGGTTATGTGGGAGGGGAGGGAGAGGGTGTGATGTAGGAAACAAAGTGGGAAGAGGGCCTAGTGACGGTGGTGAGGACTGTGGGTGCCCTTAGGTGGGTGTGAAGTGGTAACAAACACTTGAAGAGGTGTGACCCTGTGCCTCTGCACACATACAGTATGTAAACCTATGTTACCTCAGTAGAAATAATACAATCATGGCTGGGGGGAGAAACTATCTTGAGCAAAAGAAAAATTGTCTTTTCCATCCATCACTGACCTCAGGACTTTGCCTTCGCCTCCTCACTGTCATGCAGGGTGAGGGCCTGGTTTCCCACAAGGGCAGAGGCAGGAGATGCAGGGACTCCTGGGGCTGCTCAGATCCGGCTGAGTAGAGACACTGCAGAGAGGGCGGCTCCGAGGAGACCAGAGACAGAGAGTCAGAGTAACCCCAGTGCTGAGTGAGGGTCTGGTTCTCTAGG
Organism: Talpa europaea; assembly: GCF_964194135.1. Lineage (NCBI taxonomy): Eukaryota > Metazoa > Chordata > Mammalia > Eulipotyphla > Talpidae > Talpa > Talpa europaea. The sequence goes on along the minus strand of NC_140068.1, from coordinate 119,931,744 downwards.
GGAGGCGAGTGTGTATGTGTGTGTGTGTGTGTGTGTGTGTGTGTAACAGGAGACACAGGGCACACAAGATAAGAAAATAGGGGAGAATTATACATCAAGTCCCAGCATAAATAAATTCAAATCTCACAGAGAGGGAGAATGTCAGCACAACACCTCAATAAGTACAGTTCCATGAAGAAGCTGTCTTTGAGCAGGACGTGAAGAAGCACTGGGTCTCAGAATAGAAGGAAGTTTAGAAATATGTTGTGGTTGGACTGAGCTGAAGGAGCTGGGTAGGACACCCTCGAGGACCCTACCAGGATGTGGTTGCACCTGACAGCTCCCTCCCCAACCCCCAATGTTCACTTCAAGCTCTTCTTCTTTGGGGTCACTGTAGAAAATACACAGGCCTCAGAGTCAGGGAGGTCTACCCTGGCACCCCCTGTTTCCCAGGGGTCACTGCCTCCGTGGGCTACAGCTACTTTCTCTCTAGACCAGAGCTGGAGGGAGTCACACAGTGTGTGTGCCCTACTGGCCTGGCCCAGGGACAGGATTAGCCCAGGTCACACCGGTAACTGAGCTGAGCCTTCATGGAAGATGCAGGAAGGGAGGGAGAGATGGGGCAGGGTCCATCAGCTCTTGGAAGATGTAATGTTACCCCAGGGTAACCCTCCATGTGCAGCAGGGAGAGGATCTCAGATAAACCCAGGCTGGTTCCCCACCTCCCTCCCCACTATAGTGACAGGATGAATCTCCTTGTATTCATGGCCACACTGGAGGGGAGCACAGACAGACAAGCATTGTTACTGTGTTTGTTACCAGGATTGGAGGTCAGACTTTTTTTTTAACTGTAAAAGTTCTTTTATTTTTAAAATTAATTTATTTATATATATTTTACATCATTGTTCCTTTTTAAACAATGTTTGTTTGTTTTTTCCTCCTCAGGTATAGACCCCATAGAAGTTCCTCCACCAATGCAGCTGTGCACCATCCCCACAGCTCCCTGTGCTCCTCCCTCCCTCCTTCCCATCCCTCTCCCTCAGGCTCCCCTACAGGATGTCTCTGGTTTATAATTATCTGTTTTTTTTTTGTTTTGTTTTGTTTTGCTTTGTTGTGCTTTGTACTGTTATTATTTTTCCCCTACATCTTATTTGTTTCCCCTATATTCCTCCTATATGTGAAGCCACCTGTTATTTTTCTTTTTCCTTCTGACTTGTTTCACTGAGCTTAATTCCTTCTAGCTCCTTCCACGTTGCTGCAAATTTGATGAGTTTGTCTTCTTTCATCACTTAGTAATATTCTATTGCCTAAATATACCAAAACCTTTTGACTCATTTGTTGATTTGGGGGCATTGGGTTTGTTTCCATATCTTGGCTACTGTAAATATTGCTGAAATAAACATAGCAGTGCAGTTTTCCTTTTGAATTACTGTTTTTGTGTCCTTTGGGTAGATTCCTAGGAATGGAGTTGCTGGATCATTAGATAGATCCATTTATAGTAATTTGAGGGTCCTCCTCACAGCTCTGAATAATGGTAGGACCAGTGTGCATTTCCACCAGCAGTGCAGGAGAGTTCCTTTTTCTCCACATCCTCTCCAGCATTTGTTGTTTCTGGGTTTTTTTGTTTTGTTTTGTTTTGTTTTGTTTTTTCATTTTTAATGTGGGCATTCTCATGGGACTGAAGTGTACCCCATCTTCTTGATCCATTCAAGATCCCTGATTTAAAATACAATGAGAAACTACTTCACACCTGTGAGAAGGGCCCATATCTAAAAGACCAGACCTAACAAGAGCTGGTAGGACATGGAGACAAGGGACGGCCCTGCACTGATTTGGGGAATATAGACTGGTTCATCCCTGATGGAAAAAAGTGTCCAGGTTTCTTAGAAAATTAACTGAGCATCTGCCATAGGACCCAGCAGTCACATTCCAAGGTATCTACCCTGCCTCAGACGGCCCATGAGAAGTTCTCAGCTATGAACTGGATTCGAAGTCTAAATGAATTAGCAGCAGGGGGGAGGCTGGGGAGAGCCCTCTAGAGTGGCTCTGCCTCTCCCCCAGCCTGAGCTCTTATTAAAGATATGAACAAAGGGACAAGGAAACAGCGTGCAATTGTGTTTATGCTTATACACATGAATAAGTTACTGCTGGAACAAGTTTTTCTAATTAGTAGGGATCATGCCACAAGTCAGCATGTCCTCAGGGAACAGGAGTTCATTTGGGGAAGAAGTTCTGTTTGCAGAACTTCTAACCTCCTGGAACCTCCTGTGCAGAGTAAGCAGGTGCTCTCAGGGACTCCAGCTTCCCTTAGGGCGGCAGGTGCCAGCATACCCAGAGGATGTTACATTACTTCAAAGGAAACCTACACCCCCATGATCACTGCAGCACTGTTTATAATTGCCAAGCTGTGGAAGGGGTGGTACACAGATAATAGAATACTGCTCATCAAGGAACATAAACTAATGCCATCTGGGGCAACACGGATGGAGCTAATTGAAATAAGCCTAACGGAGAAAAACAAATGTATCACTTAGATATGGATATAGAGAAATTAGACAAAGGGCTAGATGGGGAGGACATGACCCCAGGAAATGGAGCTGGTGAACACCAGGCTGGGGGTGGGGAGGTGGAAACTACCAGAAATGGGCTGCTGTGGAGGTGCCTTCTGGAGAGGAGAAGAAATACACATGCCATGTGCAGCATGAGGGGCTGATAGCACCCCAAGTCCTGAGATGGGGTAAGGAGTGGGATGTGGGCACACGGCTGACTCAGGGTCATCAGAAGCCCTTCTGGAGACCTTCAGCGGGTCAGATTGAGGCCTCAGGTTCAGGGTCTGGCCTTCTCCTCCCTTCCAGTTCCCTCTCCTCAGTTCTCCATCCTTGCTGTCATCCTCATTTCCGGCTTGGTTCTTTTTGGAGGTGTGCTCATTGGATACAAGGTGGCTTCATGTGTGAGGGGCTAGAAGAAGTGCTCAGGTAGGGAAGGGAGTGGGGGATCTTGTCCACTGGGGGCTTTCATGTCTCAGGGAGAAGTTGCCCTGCCTGGTTAATGGGAAGTACCATCCACACACACGGGTGTTGCCCAGAGGGCATTTGGTCCAGTCCCCCTTCATCTCCTTTCCTCATTTTTCCCAGTCCTGACCTGGGTCTTTAGTCCCAGTTCTGGAAACTTCCCTGTTCTGCAGGATTAGAAGATTCCTTTAGGACTTCTGACCTGACTACTCCCTGGTCTCACCTGATGCTTCTTCCCACAGGAGGACAAGGAGGAAGCTACACTCAGGCTGCAAGTAGGTGTGTTCAAGGGTTGGATCCCTGAGCCCCTGGGAACAGTGTAGATGGAGCCCGTGGGGGAGTCACTCTCATCTGTTCCTCTCATGGTCTTATCTCTGATTTGTTGTGTTCTCCCCCAGGCAGCCACAGTCCCAGTGCTCTGAAATGTATCTCAGCCCCTAAAGGTGAGACCCTCGAAGACTGCTGGGGGGCTGGAATTTGTGGCAGAGAGACTGGGACAAGATTATGGGGATGCTTTCAGGAGGACATCCTGAGAATGCAGTGGACCATTGATATTGTTAACACTGAGGGAATTCACCTGAATTTCTTCATCATTATTTTCTTTCAGGGTATTAGACAGCCTTGTGTGGGCCTGAGTGTTACAGGATTTCTTTTTGCCCACATTGTGTGGCTTTATGATCCCCTGCTTTAAACCTTCACACCTGTGAGAACGGCCCATATCCAAAAGACCAGAAACTCAAGTGCTGGCAAGGATGTGGAAAAAGGGGACAGTCGTGCACAGTTTTTGGATAAAGACTGAGCCAGCCCTTCTGGAAACAGTACTGAGGTTTCTTAAAGAGTAAATGTGGTTCTGCCATTGGACCCAGAAATTCTACACTGAGGATCTCCTCACAGCGGATACTCTCCGGTAAAGGGACCTGCACTCCCGTCACCACTGAAGCACTATTTACAGTAACCAAGCTATGAAAACAACCTAAATGCCCCAGACAGGTGGAAAATTAAGAAGAAGCTGGGATTACACGTATACATATATGTACATATACAGGTGACTCCAAAGGAGATGAACGTTGGGGTTTGGGGGAGGGAGCTGTCAGGGGTGAGGAAGCCACCACATCCTAGCAGGGGCCAGGGTGGGGGGAGGGGTCCTGCCCAGCTCTTTACACCTCAAGCCAACCATGAGATATTTCTAAACCTCCTCCTCTTCTTCAGGTCCAGTGCTTTTTCAGTCCTGCTCAGAAGCTGCTTCTGCATGGAACTGTATTTACTGAGGTGTTGTTCTGACACTCTCTACTCTGTGTGCGATTTGAATTAATTTATTCTGGGGCTTGATGTTAATTGACTTCCCATCATCTTATGTTGTGTATCCTGTCTCTGCTGTCACACACACACACACACACACACACACACACACTCCCCTCTCCTTGGGAACCAGACCCTCACTCAGCACTGGGGTTACTCTGACCCTCTGTCTCTGGTCCCCTCAGAGCCGCCCTCTCTGCAGTGTCTCTACTCAGCGGGGTCTGAGCAGCTCCAGGAGTCCCTGCACCTCCTGCCTCTGATCTTGTGGGAAACCAGCCCCTCAGCCTGCATGACAGTGAGGAGGCGAAGGCAAAGTCCTGAGGTCAGTGACTGATGGAGGAGACAATTTACTTTTTTTTCTTTTTACCTTCATTATATTATTCAACTGAGGTTAGCATTGGTTTACAATACTGCATGTGTTCAGAGGCAAGGGTCACACCTCTTCAGATGTTTGTTACCACATCACACCCACCCTAAGGGCACCCACAGTCTTAACCATAGTCCATTGGGCCCTCTTCCGACTTTGTTTCCTACTCTTACCCCAGCCCATGGCTTCCATTCTGCAGTCATATATATAGAGTATGTTTTGGTTTAGTTTCATCTGTCCCTGCTTTGTTTCTTTATATTCCAATTATGAAATCATCCAGTATTTAACTTTCCCCTTCAAACTTATTTCACTTAGCACAATCCCATACACAACTATCCATGTTGTTGCAAATCCAATATTTCATCTTTTTCACAGGCGAGTAGTATTCCATTGTGTATATAGCTTGTGTTCTTTATCCCCTCATCTGCCATTGGGCACTTAGGTTGTCTTCATCACTTGGTTATACTAGACAGCGTTGCAGTACCAGAGGAGGCGCATATTCCTTGGAATTAGTGTTTTTACCTTCTTTGGATAAATACTACGGAATGGGATGCTTGACCATGTGACAGGTCTATTTTGAGGAATCTTCATTTTAATTTTTTTTTATATATAGGGGCAGGACCAATGTGCTATCCATAGAAAACATAGGTTCCAGGTTACTGCCCCGCCCAAGGAAAGGTGGAGCTAAGCAGGGATGAGAAGCTAAGGAAGAGGAGGAAGACGTGGAGTAAGACAAGGAAAGGAGGCTGGAGGAGGTGCATGGAGCAGAGAGACATGTGAAGAAGAAACCACACTTGCTTCTCACTTGGACTTGTTCCAGGGAGTTGGGGACATGGAAAGAGACAAGTGAAAGAGACAAAAACGTGAATGAGAGACCCATGGGGAGGCTGTCAATGGCTGCTGTTATCTTGATGTGGATTTTGACTTTGCTCTTTTCCTTCCAGACTTGCCTGGCCCCTCCTGCCCCTGTCCCATGGGTCTCTACCAGTGGGTGCCTTAGCCTTGTGGCAGGCTTTTGGGCCCCAGTGCGCCTATTTTGGGCCAAGCCTGTTTCTCTGGGCATTTACCCATGAGGAGACGGGTAACAATGGGTGCTTCACTTGGGAACTATTCTAATTATATTCTTTCTCTTCTCTCGCTCTAATGCACACTGATTCTCTATTTTATACTAATTGCATTAAAGTTCTTTTCTATTGAAGGTCTTATACTTTAGAGTATGTTTTGTTTTTATGCAGCTGATGGCAGATCCCTTGTAGAGTGTACAGTTTTTAGGGTCCAGGGAACCCCTCATTCTGCCCACTAACAGGACCAGACATCATTCCCACCATGTGCCAGAGTTCCTTTTCCTCCACACCCTTCAATGGGTCATTCTCACAGTGTGAGGTGGTAACTCATTATGATTTCAATTGGCATTTTCCTGACAGCACATGGCAAACATTTATCCATCTACCTATTGGCCACATGTGTGTCTTCTTTAGAAAAAGTACCTATTTAGCTCTTCTGCCCCTGTTTTGAGTTGTTTTCTTGTTTTGGAGTTCTTTGTAGATTTTGGAGATTAACTCCTTGTTGGATTGATGATGTGCAAATAGTTTCTCCGATTTGATATTGTCTTATCATTTTAACGATAGTTTCCTTCACTATGTAGAAGCTTTTTAGTCTGATGTGATTCCATTGGTTTCTTTTTGCTTTTGCTTCCTTGGAGCACAGAAGACACTATGGGCAGTGAAAATACTCTGCATGATATTCTCATGGTGGACACAGGTCATTATACATTTGTCCAACACCCCGAGAACGGACAACACCAGAGGGAACCCTGAGAGAAACCATGACTTTGTGACTGTGACATGCAGGTCCATCACATGTAATCCACGTGTCAGTCTGGTCTTAACACATGATTTGGACATGATGTGTGAACAGTTTTATAAATTGAGGAATAAAGTGTAATTTACTTTAGAAAGCATATTTCATACTCATACAAGGACATTTAAATAACACTCAAGGATACGCATAAGTCATTCCCCTCCACCCCCAACACCCCAGTCAGCCAGTGTCTGCTCAAAACCAGTTAGCAATTTATCTTTTCTCATATATATATATATATATATATATATATATATATATATATATATATATATCGCCATGCTCCTGTCTGGGCAATAGTGTTTGTTTTCCCAACAGTAAAGGAGTTCAGGTCACAGAGTGGGGAGAAACATTTGTAAATCACGAATCTGATAAAGGATGGTATCTACAAATAATGCCTAAAACTCAATGATCAGAAAGAAATAACCCAATTTTAATAAGGACAAAATAGTGTAATAAATGAATGGCAACTCATCTGTAAAAATGTACAAAATTTCCTTACAAACAGCAACTTTAGTCATAGAAAAGTAAAAATATGATCAAATGCTCAATATCACAGTTAAGAACAACAGTGACACCATCATCCTTCTGTCCAGGGTGTGCACAAGGAGACTCAACAGGATCATTGTAAAAGATCCTTAGGGGCTGAGAGATACATCAGAGCCCTGGGCACTGCTGCTGCCTGGTTGAGAACAAAACAGAAATGAGACCATAGGAGGGAGTGATGATGGTGACTCTCCCATGGAGTCCATTTACACTGTCCCCAGGTGCGCAGGGATCAAACCACACTTACCTGCAGCCTGAGTGTAGCTTCCTGCTTTTCCTCCTGTGTGAAGAAACATCATGTGAGACTAGGGTGCGGTCAGGTCAGGAGACCTAAAGGAATCTTTTAATCCTGCAGAACAGGGAAGTTTCCAGAACTGTGAGTAAAGACCCAGGTCAGGACTGGGAAAAATGAAGAAAGGAGGTGAGGGGGGACTGGACCAAATGCCCTCTGGGTACCACACATATGTGTGGTTGGTACTTCCCATTAACCAGGTAGGGCAAGTTCTCCCTGGAACTTGAAAGCCCCCAGTCCCTTCCCTACCTGAGTGCTTCTTCCTCCACATCACAGCTGCAGCCACCGCAGTTCCAGTGAGCACAGCTCCAAGGAGAACCAGGCCAGCAAAGATGCCCGTGGTAGGGATGGAGGACTGAGGAGGCACTGGAAGGGAAGGGAAGATTATACCCTGAGCCCCAGACCTTATCCTGGCCCTCTGAAGGTCTCCAGAAGTGCCCTGATGGCCCTGAGAATAGCCTCTGTGCCCACATCCTCCTCCTTACCCCATCTAAGGACTTGGGGCTCCAGCAGGCCTTCATGCTGCACGTGACACGTGTATCTCTGCTCCTCTCCAGAAGGCACCACCACAGCTGCCCACTTCTGGAAGGTTCCATCTCCCCCAGGCCTGGTCTCCACCAGCTCCATCTCCTGGGTCAGGTCCTCCCCATCTCGCTGCCAGGTCAGGGTGATGTCCGCAGGGTAGAAGTCCAGGGCCCAGCACCTCAGGATGACCTCATGGTCACTGGAGGGGTGGTGGGTCATGTGTGTCTTTGGGGGATCTGAGGTGGTAAATCAGAAAACTCACCTTGTGTTTCCTCCATGGACACTGAAGAATCCTCATGAGACCATCCTCACAATGGACAAGACAACTGGTGTGGCAGCAAGAAGCATAAAATGTAAAAAACAGGCTAATCTGGGGGAATCTGTGAGATTCTCCTATTCCTTAGAAAGTTCTAGAATGAGGATGAAAACCCAGGGTAGGATGAAGCAGAGGGAGTGGAACACAGACTTTTTATTCCTGACCTGGGTGGAAGGTGAATGACACAGAAAAGCAGGAATCACATAACTGAAAATGTTCTCAGACCAGAAACAAGACTGAGGGAGAAACTCCTGGTTCCCAAACAGGCCCCTGGTCAAAAGGACCCGGTGACGCGTGATGTCAGGGACTGTCTGTCTGTCTCAGGAGAGACTGGATCCCTTCCCTGTCCTTCAGGAGAAGCCGGAGTCTCTGGGAGTCTCTCTGGTGCAGAACATGAAACCCAGGGGAGCCCCCCTCTCGGGACTAGAGAGAGGACTCATTTCCCGCAGTGACTCCAGGCAGGGGGGGACCGGGAGGCCTCCAGGCCCCTCTTACCTGTGCGCTGCAGAGTCTCCTTCCCGTGCGCCAGGAATCTGAGCAGCCACCTCAGGCACCTGCCCTCCACAAAGTTCCTGATCTTCTCAGCCTCACCCCGGGCCTCCCACTGGCGCCGGGTGATCTGAGCGGCCGTGTCCGCAGGGGTCCAGGAGCGCAGGTCCTCGTTCAGGGCCAGGTAATCCGCGCCTTCGTAGGCGAACTGCACATACCCACTGAGGAGGCGCCCGTCGGGCCCCACGTCGCAGCCAAACATCTCCTGGAGGGTGTGAGACCCTGTCCCTGCCCCGTGTCACCTCTCGTCACCCTGCACGCATCCCCTCCCGCCGGGAATAAACTAAACAGAATGAAAAGGAGTGAAAGCCCCGCGGCTGTTCCCGGGCAGGTTGCAGGGAAGCCTGGAGGGGGAGACCCTGAGCGACCCCCGTCCGTGGGGATGGGGGTGCTGACCCGGCCCGGACCCGCGCCAGCTCACCGGTCTCGCTCTGGTTGTAGAGGCCGCGCAGGGCGTCCAGGTGCGCTCGGGACCACCGTGTGTTGTCCCTTTGGTGCCGCGTCTCCTTGTCCCAGTCCTCTGGCTCCTCCTGCTCCACCTGCCCCGCCCAGGGCGCCCGCGGCTCCGCACTCTGGCCCAGAGAGTCGCTGTCGAACCGCCCGAACTGCGTGTCGTCCACGTAGCCCACGGCGATGTAGCGGGGCTCCCCGAGGCCGGGCCGGGCCAACGTGGTGTAGAAAAGCCTCAGGGAGTGGGGGCCTGGGGGCGGGAGGGGAGACCCGGGCTATTCTTTTCCCCTTCGGGGGCTCGAGTCCCAGGGGGCGCCCACGAGACAGAAAGTGAGAGTGAAAAGCGGCTGCGGGACGAAAATGGCCGGGTCTCGGGGGGCCAGAGGAGGCTGGGGTCTCGGGGGGACGGAAAGGGGCCAGGACGGGGCGGGGCCGAGGTGGGGGGACAACTAGGGCGGCGGCGAGGTCGCGCCTTTCCCACCCTCGCTCACGCCCTCGCTCCCGCCTCTGGGAGCGCCCTGTCCCCTCCCGACCCGCACTCACCCGCCCGGGTCTCCCTCGGGGCCGCGGCCCCCGCGAGCAGGAGCAGGAGGGCTGCGCCCCCCATCCCCCAGGACGCGCCTCCACCCGGGCTGGGGAGGCGGAGTCCCGGCGGGCGGGTGAGGGCTTTGGAACGGGAGCCGCGGGGCTGCTGATTGGCTGCTCTGGAGCCCTCCAGGCAATGGGGAGTGAGCCCTGGGGTGAGTCACCAGTATCCAGGAAGTAGGACCCGCCCAGGCTGTGAGCCCAGAAGTGGAACCAAGGGAAGAGGGCAAACCCCCAGCAGTCACCTTCCAGCCCTGCACACTGCACTGGGGACTGAGACCCTGACAGCCACACCCCGAGACCTGGGACTTTGCCGCCCCCTCCTCTCCTGCTCCGAGACCTTTGCCACACCGTGTCCCTGAGTCCAGGCCCAGGGACTGGGTCCGCAAGTCTCAAACATTTTTCTTTCAGAAACTCTGTACAGTCTCACAAATTATTACGGATCCCATGTATAATTTTTTTTTAGGTGGGTTATAGCTTTAAACATTTACTTTACTAGAATAAAACCTTTTTAAAAGATGTTATTGCTTCTTTACTTTAGAATATAAATAACCTGGGGCCTCCCTGGTGGCGCAAGGGGTTAAGCATCAGCACAATGAAGTGACCTGTAGCTGCAGCAGCACCAGTTCAATCCATGGCCATGGAGCAACCCACATGGCACAGCAGTCCTCCCCTGTCTCACCTGCTGCTCCCCTCAGCAATGTATTTCTGTAGTTCTTCCTGTTCTGCTCCCCACTCTGTCTTTGATGAATCCTCTCACCCGCCACACCTCTGGCCTGTACCCCAGTTCTTGTATGCATAAATAATTTTTTTTAAAAAGAATATTAATAACCTATGGTATGCTAATGATGGAGTTTTTGGAGTCAGTGGGTTTGGAGTGCGGGGTCCTGGGGTTCACTCTGGGAAAGGTTTCACCAGAGTTCCTGTTTCAGCAACACACGAAGAATTCCCCAGGTGAGTTTCTCCACAAGACATTAGTTATATTTAAAGAGCAGATTTATTAGACAAGGGACAGAAGAGTAAAGGACACTTGCATAGACACAAGCGGGCAGGAAGATCTGCCTCCCGAAAGGGGCAGGTTTGCTGAGAGAGGCCTGCATGGTTGCAGGCAGGTGGCCTTGAGGAGAGCTGCCTCCACTGAGGGAGGTCAATGAAGAGAAGTGCAGGCATGATGCAGGTCACAGGCAGGCAGGAGGCTGCTGCCCTGCAGAGAAGAGAGTTGGCGAAAAGATGCACCTGCATAGTCACAGGTGGGCAGAGGGATTGCTGCCCCCAGCCTGTGCAGAGACTGCACTGACATAGTCTTTTTCTGTTTGGGAGGGGTCACTCCTCTTGAGCCTTCTGGTTAGTTGTTGATGTTGGACAACTATGCAGAATCTGAAAGGGACAGGAGAGTCTACAAAGGGCTCAATCTCCATATCTTTATCCTTGGGCCAGTGCTCTAGACAGCAGTCTCATACCTGCTTGGATTTTCTGCTTTGTAATCTAGGCTTTGGAGACTAAGGATCTTGGTTTCTCTATCTGTGTCAATGGCTGTGTTAATCCCTTCTACCCCCTACTCTTTGTGTGAGCCAGGTTTCTGGTCTTGGGCCATCTCCTTTCCAGTCTTTTTCCATTGCTCTCCTCCATCTTTCACTAACTTCACAACTTCCAGTACTACTTTTACTTTTGGGATTTGTGGTGAAAAATTAAGAGAAAAAAATTTTTTTTAAATAATTTGATTCCAGTGTAATGAATACTGAAGATCTTTATAACTTAGTAGAACAATATATTACTTTAAAAAAATCACACATAAGCACAAGACCCAACCAATATGCAAGAGAGTGATGAGAACATATATTATTGAGCAAATGAATATAATAAAGATTCCAGCAGAATTTCCAGTCTTGGTGCAATTGTAACAGGCTGCTGCCCAGGGAAAGGGGAAGTTCCAGGTTCCCTTACCCACTCAAAGGAGGGTGGAGCTAAAGAGAAGACAAGAAGCTGCAGAGGAGACTGAGGAAGGAAGGAAGCAGGATGGAGCCATAAGGAGACCTGGAGGGGGCACATGGAACAGAGAGACACGTGAAGAAACTATGCTTACCTTTTGGTGCTGAAACTGATGTTGGTGAGAGACCCGTGGGAAGGTGACAATGGCAGCTTTTATCTTGATTTTGAATTTGCTCTTTTTCTCCCAAGCTTGTCTGGTTATTTCTGATCCTTTTCTGTGGGTTCCCACTAAAAGATGCTTTAGATTTGTGGCAGGCTTTCGGGCCTTGCTCTGGCCCAAAAGACCATTCGTGTGGTCTTTTACCCACAAGGGGATGGGTAACATGGGTGCTTGATTTAGAAACTATATTCTTTGTCTTTTCTGTATTGTTTACTATTTGTATTCAAGTTCCTTCCCATTACAGTCTTACATGTTTTGTGTTGATGCAGTGGATGGCAGAGCCTATTTAGAGCAGACAGGTTTGCAGGGCCTGGGGTGCTCCTCTCCTTATCCTGTAACACAATGAACACTCCCATGCAGGCATAATTAACAAGTTTGTTTACTCACAGCTCTTTCCCTTTTAAGATGCATGGCCAGGGCCTCAGCACTCTTATCTACAAGGTTGGGCAGTCAGCCAGCTGGCCTGTCTCTTAAAGGGCATCCTCAAATGCCTGCATCTTCACCCCCTTGGAGAGGTATTTGGAGTGGATCCCAAGTCTCCTGGAGATGGGGAAGGAGGCGCTGCAGCTCAGTGGTAAGAGGGGCTTTGGGGCCTTTGATGTCCCTGAGGCTCACACCCCACGGGGAACACTGAATGGTCAGAAAAGCGCCCCTTCTGGTCAGAGAGAGAACTGTCTCTCAAGTTTTCAAGCCCTGTATAGAGACTGGCCCTGAGGGTCCTATTGTTTCTGAAGGACAGTTAAGGAATCCAGTTTCTCCTGAGAAAGAGGGGAGACCATCCCTGAAATCACTCTGCACAGGACCCTTTTCACCAGCAGCCATCTTAGGAACAATGAGTTTCTCTCTTGAGATCTTGTTTTTTGGTCAGAGAGCATTTTTGGAGATCTCACTCCCGCCTGTCTGTGTCATCACCCTCCACCCAAGTCAGCAACAAAATGCTTAGAGACCTGCATCCCACCCTGGGCTCTCACCTGCTATCCCAGACTCTCAGATCAGGCTGGTTTCTGGGGTTTGTGCTTCCTCCCTCCAAGCATGTTTTCCTGTCCATTCTGAGGATGATCATGAGGCTGCTTCAGTGACCATAGAGGAAATAGAAACCATAAAATGACTGATTCTTCCCACTCAGGCCCCCAAAGGGCACATGTGACCCAGCACCCCATCTCTGAGCATGACATCAACCTGAGGTGCTGGGCCCTGGGTTTCTACCATGTGAACACTACCCTGACCTGGCCCAGGACATGAAGCTGGTGGAGACCAGGCTTGAGGGATGGAACCTACTGGAAGTGGGCGGCTGTGGTGGTGCCTTCTGCAGAGGAGCAGAGATACATGTGTCATGTGCAGCATGAGGGGCTGCTGGAGCCCCTTATCTTGAGATAGGGTAACTAGGGGGACTTGGGCACTGAGCCTATTCTCAGGAGAATCAGGAGCCCTCTGAGAACTTCTAAGGGTCAGACTAAAGACTGGGGTCTCCCCATCCCTTCCCTTACAGTGCCCCCTCCTCAGCCCTCCATCCCCACCGCAGGCATCATTGCTGGCCTGGTTCTCCTTGGAGCTGTGCTCACTGGAGCTGTGGTGGCTGCAGCTGTGATGTGGAGGAAGAAGCACTCAGGTAGGGAAGGGAGTGGGGGATCTTGTCCACTGGGGGCTTTCATGTCCCAGGGAGAACTTGCCCTGCCTGGTTAACGGGAAGTACCATCCACACATGTGTGTTGCCCAGAGGGCATTTGGTCCAGTCCCCCCTCACCTCCTTTCTGCATTTTTCCCAGTCCTGACCTGGGTCTTTAGTCACAGTATTCCAGGATTAGAAGATTCCTTTAAGACTGCGTGGGCTGACTCCTCCCTTGTCTCACATGATGATTCTTCCCACAGGAAGACAAGGAGGAAGCTACACTCAGGTTGCAGGTAAGTGTGGATCAAGGGTTGATCCCTGAGGCCCTGGGGATAGTGTTGATGAAGCCATTCAGTTTCCATTCATGGTGGTGATTTTCATGTCTTCAAATCTTAAGGCCACTCATTAATGGCTCAGCTCACCAAGCAGACATTCACCTCTTCTTTGACTTCAACTGTGGACAATAATTTACATTGTGGGGTAGAATTGGAGGGGCATTCTTCCTTTGAAGGAAAGAGATCACAGTTATGTGAAGAAGGTGACAGAAGAAAAGCACAGCAGCGAGCAGGAAATGGTTGTAAAAATGAGAAATTAGGGCATCGCTGGTGGTGCAGGCAGTTGAGAGCAGTGCTGTGAAGCTGTCCGCAGCCTCTGCAGTGGCAAGACAGACCTCTCCTGTCTTGCCCGCTGCTCCCCTCAGCAGTGTGTTTCAGTCAGTCTGCCTGTTCTGTTCCCCACTCTGTCCATGGTGAATCCTCTCACCTTCCCGCACATCTGGCCTGCACCCCGGTTCTTGTATAAATAAATCTTAAAAAAAAAAAAAAGAGAGAGAGAGAGAGAAATTATTCAACGCTGTAAGCAGACCAGGGCCTGGTTCAGCTCCCAGGTGGCTGAAGACTCTAGAATGTGTCTCCAGGTGAGAGAGAGGGGGCTCAGGCCAAGCTGGGGCAGCACAGGTGAGAAGTGGCTCCTTGGAGGTGCAGGGGGCTCCGGAGGACAGCACAGTCCTGTCCTATCTTCCCAGGCCTCATTAGGTGGAGGGCTCTGACTGGGGAGCAGGCTGGGTGAAGCTTTTTCTTCTTTTTTCAATTGAGGTAACATTAATTTACACACTGCATAGATGTGAGGTGTAGAGCTTCTCAGCAGGCAACTGTATATTTCACACATACCCTCTAGCAAAAGTCCAATCACAATCTTTCACCAAGATATTCCCTCCGCCCTCCGTCCCCTCTGGTGATTGCCATTTTGTTGTGGTTGTTGATTGCTTTTTTCCCTTCATATTCCACAAATGAGTCGAATCCTATGGTATCTGTCTTTCTCAATTTGACATAGCATAATTCCCTGAAATTCTATCCACATTGTTGAAAATGGCGAGATTTCTTCTTTTTGCAGTATCTGAGTACCATTCCATTATGTGTTTGTATGATATATGTAAATCACATTTTGTTAATCCATTCATCTGTTCTTTAGAACTTGGGTTGTTCCCTATTTTGGCAATTGTAAATAGCACTGCAATGAAAATAGGGGCCCTGTCTCGTTTTGAATAAGTGTTTTCTTATTCATCAGGTCAATATCCAGAGGTGGAAATACTGGATCATATTGCAATTCTTTTTTATTTTTTTGAGAACCACCATATTGTTCTCCCAAATGGCTGCACCAGTTACATCCAACCAATAGTGCACAAGGGTCCTTTAACCCTTGTTCCTCACAGAATTTATTTCTTGACTTTTGATAATAGACATTTTTACTGGTGTGAGCAGAAATCTAATTGATTTTTTCAAATGTTGACCCATCCTTGTGTTGCTGAGATAAACCCCACTCTGTCATGATGTGTGATCCTTTTTCATGTGTGATTGAATTTGGTTTGCTAAGGTCTTGTTGAGGATGTTTGCATCTATGTTCATCAGGGATTAGTCTATAGCTTTCTTTTTGTGTGATGTCCTTCTCTGCTTTTGGTATCAGGGGAATGTTGGGCTCATGAGATGTGATGGCAGCATTCCCTCTTCCTCTGTTTTTTTGAAGAGTTGAGCAGTCAGGTGTTAGTTCATCTTTAAAGAGTTTGTAGAAGTCACTGAAAATGTCTGCTCCTGGACTTTTATTTTCAGGAAACTTTTGATTCATGTTTTAGTGACTTTGCTTGTAGTTGCTTTGTTCTGAATCTTCCTGACTCAGTCTCAGAAGGTTGTATCCTTGTAAGAATTTGTCACTTTCTTCTAGGTCATTTGAGGTCATTCAATTTATTGACATATAGATATTTGGTATTATGACATATAGATACTTGGTATTATGATCTTTTGTATCCTAATGTGTCTGTTGTAACTTCTCCCCCTTTGTTTTTTATTCTATTAGTTTTTTTTTTCCTTTATTCCTCTTTGAAAGTGTAGTAAAATATTTGCTGTTTTGTTTATTTTTTTCAAAGAACCATATTTTGGTTTCTTTGATTTTTTTTGTCTGTCTTTGATTTCTCCGTCATTTATTTCTGCTTTAATATTTTTTTCCTTCTACTGTCTCTTGGTTTCATTTGTTCTTTCTAGCTGTTTAGATTCTTTACCTGAGCTCTGTCTTGACTCTACGTGTGGCCTGTATTGCTCTATATTCCCCTCTTAGTGCTGCTTGTGCTGTGCCCACTGATAGGTTGTCATTTGTCTCAAGGTATTTTTAAGTTTCTTGGTTGCTTTCCTTCTTAACCCAAGAGTGATTTGGTAGTGTGTCGTTCAATCTTCACATGTTATTTTTCCCCCTGGTTTCTTTTTATGGTTGATTTGAGTTTGATACCATTGTGATCAGAGAGATACTTGTATGATTTCAGTCATCATGAATTTATGACACTTGTTAGATGACCCAACAAGTGATGTATTCTGGAGGCTATTCAAGGTGCACCTGACAAGAATATTATTTAGCTTTTTGGAGTATAGCACCCTATAAATATCTATTCAGCCTGGATGGTCTAATTTCTCACTTAAAGTTATAGTTTCCCGGAGTTCTGTAGGGTGATGTGTCCTTGATGAAAGTGGAGTGTTGAATTTCTTTACCACTGTTGTGTTGCTGCCAATATCTGTTTTCAGATGTGTTAATAGTTGCCTTATGTATTTTGCTGCTCCTTTGTTTGGTGCATGTGTATTGATGAGTGTTATGTCTTCCTGATGTAGGATTCCTTAATCGTATGATGTTCATCTCTGTCTTTTGTTACCTTTTTTTCTGGAAGCTTATTTTATCTTATATGGCAGCCCCTGCAATTTTTGGTGTGCCCCATTTTCTTGTGTTTTTCCCAAGAACTGTTTTGATCCAGTCTCCTGGAGACAGCATAAAGTTGGGTTTTATTTTTTGGTACAACCAGTCACTCTGTGTCTTTCTCTTTGGTGAGTTCAATTCATTTCCATGAAGGGTGATGACATGATGACTTACTACTGCCCTTTTGTCTTTAGTCAAATCCAGCCCAGAAATGTGTGGTATCTGGAGAGGGTGGTGAGGGCTCCAGGGTCACTGCCTCATAGGTCCCCTGGTCAGTTTGCAGGATGGTGTCAGGCGAGAGGCCCAGACATTAGCCAGGCAGCTGGGGTTCAGACCTGGACACTGCCATAACCCCTCAGGCTCCATGTCCTTGTTTCTGAAGGGGAATGTGGGGGAGGGGTGTCAGGATAGTATCAATTCCCAATTCACAGAGTGCTGGGGAGGAATCCCCGAGGTGACACAGAGAAAGTAACTGCTGAGGTATGTAGCCGGCCTTCAGTCAGCTCCCTGAGCCACTTCTGTTCCTGTGCCCACCTCTGGCTTTGAGACCCAGCTCCCATGTCCCCTTCCCTGGCTCTGCGTTGGCCCCCTTTGAGGCAGCTACTGCAGCCCTTCTCTCCTCACACACCCCAGGCTGCAGGACCTCCAGGGCGGGGTCACGTGGTTCTCTGTGACCCCAGCACCCTGTGGAGTATGTTCCTGGGCAACAGCATGCATTGGGCTTGGGGACCCCAAATGCCTGACTGCAAGTCTGTGCCATAAGAGTCACCAGGAGTGTATTTAGAGAGAAGTTCCCAGGCCTGTCCCCAGAGGCAGAGAGTGGGCTCTGGCTGCCCAGGGCTGGGGAGGGGAAGATCCTTCCACGCTGATCACAGCCCTTCAGATCCACCAACATTTCATCCCCATCGCAGCCTTCTGAGACCCAGAGCAGGAGCCTCTGAGCGAGGCCCCTCCTGCTGCCTCCCCCTCAGAGACTGTGTGAGTTGCCAGATCTTTGTTTAAGGTGCAAAGGATGAAGTGATTGGTATAAACTATTAAAAAAAAATTAAGGCAATAAAGTGATCAGTGGTTGTTTTCTTACAAGAAATAGTGGAGACTGAGTAAGTCACGTGACAGTCAAGTTCCTGATAGCAATGAGCTGTCAGACAAGGATTCCACGTCCCCTGAAGTGTCCTTCAAAATAAACCTGCTTTTAAAAAATTATTCCTAGTGTTTTAAGATTCCATGTAATGTTGCTATTCATTTATTTTTCACACTATCCCCAGAGCGGTGTCTGCAGGATCACGGCACAGAGGGACTGTCAGCAGCCTGGGGCTATGAGCAGGGTTGACTCTGACCCACCTGCAGGGAGTGGGGCCCTGGAGCCCCAGAATCAGTCCCAAGGGCTGGTCCTCCAGTGCGGCACAGGCCTTGCTCTGCCCTTCTCTTGGCTCCCTGAATCTCCCAGACACCCCAGCATTGGGGAACTGAATGGGGATGTTCCGGATGAGGAAGGGGACTCCCCTTAACTATTTATCTCCCCCATCTCCTTGCCACCCGCAGCATCAAGACAAAACATGTAAGACCTTTAATGGAAAGGATTTTTAATACAGTTAGTGTGCAACAAAGACAAATGAAAGAATAAAGTTTCCAAATCAAGCACCAAAGTCACCATCCCCTTGTGGGTAAATGTTCAGCCAAACAGGGTTGGCCCAAGCAGGGCCTGAAAGCCTGTCACAGTCTAAAGCACCTCCTGGCGGGACCCATAGAAAAGGGGGGACAGGGCCGACAAGTCTGGAAGGAAAAGAGCAAAATCAAGATAGAAGCTGCCATTGTCACCTCCTCATGGATTTCTCACCCATGTCTGTGTCACCCAGTCCAAGGCCAAGAAGCAAGTGCAGCTTCTTCACGTGTCTCTGTCCCATGTGCCTCCCCCAGGTCTCCTTCTGGTTCCATCCTGCTTCCTCCCTCCTCAGCCTCCTCTCAAGCTTCCTCTCCCTGCTCAGCTTCTTGGGTGGGGCACGAACCCAGATCCTCCCCTGGGGAACCCCTGTTACAGTCCTCTCACCAGCATGTGCATATGTATGGGTGACACCAGCCCTGCAAGGACAGGCAAGGCCCCAGATGTGCGCAGTTCCCTGGGCAGTTACAGGCCAGCACTGCTGCATCCCCCCAGGGGAGACAGACGCTCCAGCTCCCCAGTGAGAGCCTATGTCGCCCACACAGACCTTTCCCCTCAGTGTCCCTGCCCGGTCCTCTCTGGCTCCCCCTGCACCTCTTTCCACCTCTGTCCCCTAAAGTCCCCATTTCCATCCTCTGCTCTATTTTCCAGGAGCCTCCCCATCTTCCTAGCCAGTGCCCTGGGGGATCTCCTAGGCCCTCCCCTCATCCAAAGTATGGAGAATGTCAGGTGATTCCCAGGAGGGGGGGCTTTCATCCTTGGAAGCAGAGGCAGAAACAAATTACAGGGACCCTGGAATCTAAGTTTTCATACCAAGAGACTGAGGCAATCTATATATTTGGGGATTTGCCCAGAACCTAGGAACCAATTATGCCCTGGAGACCACTGCAGACAAAAAATAAGGACACTGAAACTGACGCAGACTTGGGCGCCCCCTGGTGTGCAGATCCCTGTCCTGCCGCTAGGGGCCCAGAGAGCCTGGGGAGGGCCTGGCTGAGCAGGAGAAAGGGCGGCTCTGGGCTCCTGTGCTCAGCCCTGTGGCCACACGGGGGCGCTGCCGCGCTGCTCCGGATTTGGTGGCGCCGCCAGGACAGGGCGGGGGCTGAGGTGGCCAGAGTTGGGGGTCCTGGAGGGCGGCGTCCTGGGGGTGAGATGCTCTGTGAGGAGTCAGAGCAGCAGGGCTCAGAGGAGAGGAGACTCCAGAGCCTGCCCTGTGTGTGAAGTTTCCGTCTTTTCTCCCCAGAACTCCTCTCTCCAGTCCCTGGACGGTGATACCTGGGAGAACTGGAAAAGAGAAAATTTTTTTCTTCTACAGCCTATTCAATATTGAGGGCATTTAAAAAAATAATATTTAGGACCTCCCTGGCGGCTCAAGGAGCTAAGACACAGCACTATGAAGCTCTCCGCAGCCACTACGGCGTGAGTTTGATCCCCAGCCAGGGAGCTGCCCATATGGCACGTCAGACCTCTCCTGTCTCGCCCGCTCCTCCCCTCAGCAGTGCATTTCAGTACATCTGCCTGTTCTGCTCCCCACCCTATCTCTGGTGAATCCTCTCACCTCCACATTTCTGGCCTGCACCCCAGTTCTTGTATGCATAAATAAATCTTTATGAAAAAATAAATTGATCTTTAAAAATGACATTTAAAGAATACTGTTAGATTTATAGAAAAGTTGCAAAGGCAGTACAGGTCTTGTTTATCCCACACCATTTCCATTTTGTTAACATCCTACATGAATACTTTTATTTTTTTACAACTAATGCAGCTATGTTGACATAATTACTAAATGCCATCTTTTGCTACTGTCCATTTGATGCTCCATAATCCTATCCAGTTTGCCTGGATGACAGTTTCTCAGACTTTCCTTGTTTTTATAACATTGACACTGGTGAGGAGTGATGTTTGGGAGAGGTGTTGGGGTCACAGATGAGGGTTCTTGGGTCACCTCTAAGAAAAGCGTCACCAGAGTCCTCCTTTCAGTGGCGTGTGGGCACACACACACACAGAGACACAGACACACACACACACACACACACACAGAAAGAAGAAGACGATGCTTGTGCAGACACCAGCAGGCAGGAGCTGCCCCTGGAGAGGGCGGGTGTGTGAGGAGAAGCCTGCAGGCACCAGGCGGAGCCTTGGGAGCAGAGCTGCGTCTTCCCGGGGCAGAAAGGGCACTGAGGTAGTGTTCTAGTTGGGAGGGCTCCTTCCTTTCTGCAATTGTCATCTGTTGTTAAATTAATTACTTCTATGGTGTGACTGGGCTGATTGGTCAGGAGCAGCGAGTCTCTGCAATGGCTCCATCCCCACATCCCAGCTCTGGTCTGCGCCTCCTTATACTTCCTGTAGCATCTGATACTTGCTATGGCAGTTGGCCCGAAGCGATTTTCATTTCTATAGTTGGTTTAATAACTGTGCTAATAACCACTTCTACCCCCACCTCTAGTTTCTGGTCATGTGACCCCTCCACCCTAAATTTTCTACTCTTAGCCTCCATCAAGGAGCACTGCTCAGGACTATAGTCCCTCAACTTAGGTTTTTTTTTTTTTTTTTTCATTGGGACTCTGGGTTTAGGGAAGCAGACCCCAGGGGTGCAGGACCATCATCAGTGCTCATCATGTCCACCTGACTCATCACTGATGGTGTTAAACTTCAATGCCAGACTAAGGCAGTGTTACCCACGTACCACCTTACACTTGTGAGAATGACCCACTGAAGGGTGTGGAGGAAAAGGAACTCTGGTACATGGTGGGTCAGAATGGAGACTGGTCCTGTTAGCCAGCAGAATGAGGGGTTCCCTGGCCCCTCAAACCTGCGCACTTGACATGAGTTGTGTCATCAGCTGCATAAAGACAAAACATACTCTAATGCATAACACCTTCATTAGAAAAGAAAATTAATACAAATTAGCGTGCAATGGAGAATTAGTGTGCAATAGCAAAAGAGAAGAGAAAGAATATAGTTAGAATAGTTCCCAAGTGAAGCACCCAAAGTTACCCGTCCCCTCATGGGTAAGGCCCAGCCAAACAGGCTTGCCCAAAGCAGGCCCACTGAGGCCCGAAGTCCTGCCACAAGTCTAAGGCACCTACTGGTAGAGACCCATGGGAAGGGTGCAGGAGGGGCCAGGTATGTCTGGAAGGAAAAGAGCAAAGTCAAAATCCACAACAAGATAACAGCGGCCATTGTCAGCCTCCCCTTGAGTCTCTCATGCACGTCTTTGTCTCTTTCACGTGTCTCTTTCCATGTCCCCAACTCCCTGGCACAAGTCCAAGCCTGAGGAGCAAGAGTGGCTTCTTCTTCGAATGTCTCTCTGCTCCATGCGCCTCCTCCAGTCTTCTCTCCCCATCTTGCTCCACGTCTTCCTCCTCTTCCTTAGCTTCTCATCCCTGCTCAGCCCCACCTTTCCTTGGGCGGGGCAGGACACCTGGAACCTCCCTTTTCTATGGATAGCGCATGGGTACAGTCCTGCCCCTGTGGAGAACAAACGAAGGTTCCTCAAAATATTAAAAATAGACCCGTCACCTGGTCAGGGATTCCATTCCTTGGCATTTACCCAAAGAAGGTAAAACACTAATTCCGAGGAATATGCGCCTCCTATGGTCACTGCAGCACTGTCCACCATAACCAAGCAATGGAGACAACCTAAGTGCCCAACGGCAGTGGAGGGGATAAAGAACACGAGCTTTATACCCAGTGGAATACTACCCAGCTGTGAAAAAGAAGAAATATTGAATTTGCAACATGGACAGATGTGGATGGGTTTATGCTACGTGAAAAAGTTTGAAAGAGAAAGTTAAATACTGGATGATTTCATTCATACGTGGAATATAAGGAGACAAAGCAGGCACAGATGAGACTAAACCAAAACAAACTCTTGAAATATGAGTGCAAAACTGAAGCTATGGGGTGGGGGTAAGAGCAGGAAACAAGGTAGGAAGAGGGCCCAATGGACTGTGGTAGAGGACTATGGATGCCCTTAGGTGGGTGGGAAGTGATAATGAACATCTGAAGAGGGTGACCCTGGGCCTCTGCACACATGCAGTGTGTAAACCAGTGTTACCTCAACTCAATAATACAATGAGGGGAAAAAAGAAAAGTTATTAAGCAAAAGAAAAAAAGTAACTTGTCTTCTCTGTCAATCACCGGCCTCAGGACTTTGCCTTCGCCTCCTCACTGTCATGCAGGGTGAGGGGCTGGTTTCCCACAAGGTCAGAGGCAGGAGGTGCAGGGACTCCTGGGGCTGCTCAGACACCGCTGAGTAGAGACACTGCAGAGAGGGCGGCTCTGAGGGGAACCAGAGACAGAGGGTCAGAGTAACTCCAGTGCTGAAAGAGGATCTGGTTCCCAAGCAGAGGGGAGTGAGAGTGTGTGTGTGTGTGTGTAACAGGAATGAGAGGATACACAACATAAGATGATGGGAAGTCAATTAACATCAAGCCCCAGAATAAATTAATTCAAATTACACACAGAGTAAAGAGTGTCAGAACAACAGTAAATACAGTTCCACGGAGAAGCAGCTTTGAGCAGGACTGAAAAAGCATCCTCCTCTGAAGAGGAGGAGGTTTAGAAATACCTCAGGTTGGCTTGAGGTGTAAGGAGCTAGGCAGGACCCTCCTCCAGGCCCCGCCTACAATATGGTGGCACCTTCACCCTGACAGCTCCCTCCCCCAAACCCCAATTTCTTTCTCCTTTGGAGTCACCATGGAAAACCCACTGGCCTCAGAGTCAGGGAGCACCATGGGCTGCAGCTACTTTCTCTCTAGAGCAGAGCAGGAGGGAGCCACACAGGGGGAGGGAGGAGTGTGTGTCCTGCTGGCCTGGTCCAGGGGCAGGATTAGCCCAGGTCACCCCAGTTCCTGAGCTGAGCCTCGTCCACAGTCCAGGAAGGGAGGGAGAGATGGAGCAGGGTCTCCCTCAGCTCCTGGAGGAAGGTGTAACGTTAGGTGGGTGAACTTAGGTTTCTTTCTCATTCTGGGCTCCCCCAACTCCCCAGGTACCCCTCCATGTGCAGCAGGGAGAGGATCTCAGATAAACCCAGGCTGGATCCCGCACCTCCCTCCCCACTATAGTGTTCAGGATGAATCCCCTTGTATTCATGGCCACACTGGAGGAGAGCACAGAAAGGTAAGTATTATTATTGTATTCGCAAGTGATTAGAAGGAAGATTTTTTACTATAAATGCTCTTTTATTTTTGTTGTTGCTGTAACAGTGCTGTGCAATCAGAAAAAAACCTGGGAGAGGGAGAAAGTGTGGAATTGAGTTTTCATGATGCAAACAAAAAAAAAAAAAGGAAAAAAAGCCAAAAATGAAAATAAGACAAACACGGATTATTCAGTTTAACCCATGACACCCTGGAAGTTGCCAGATATCATGATCCCAGAGCAATTCATGACTGTGGGGAGTGAGACTCAACAGCCCAGCCCAGGAAACACAGCGGGGGATGCAGGGCTCTGACCAGGCCAGGGCCCCCCTGCTGTGGCAGCTGCAGTGAGGAAGGGTCTCTGAGCTGAGGAGTCTGGGAACTCAGTGTGGTCACATCCACTGGAAACATCCAGAGTGAGGTTGGGTCATCCTAGTGACAGCTGCCTCACTACCAGCCCAGGCCGTCCTACTATTGATAAGTCAAATTTAAAAAATTCCTCCCTGGAGGGAAAGTGTCAGGGAAAGGTGGTGGTGTCCATGCAGGCCCTTCCCTCACAGCCCGGCCCAAGGAGAGTCCCCGAGTGTCTCCTCAGGGGCCTCTGCTGCCTCCTCTAGTGAGCAGAGGACTCACGTCACGGGGGAGGGAGACCTGCCCTGCCAAGTCTTCCCTCCTGGGGATTATACAGGGAATGAGCCTCCGAGCACATGTGCAGACAGCTTGGGACCCAGCACAGGGAGTGCTTGATCCTGAGGGCTCCTAGGGCCTTTGTGGGAAGGATCTTGAAATATAATTAGGTCTCCCCAGCTTCTCCTGGAGCACCCAGAGGGACAGGGCTGTGCACACAAGGGGGAGCTGCATCCAGAGTGAGGTTCTGTGTCTTAATTGTCTCCCCAAGAGGACATTTCCTGCTCCGTAGAAGCTTCCTGGAGTGCTTGGATATCTAAATAACATTAAAATATTACGAAAATCGAAGCTCCACCATCCGGGTGGCTAGCTCATCCCTAACCTGGCATTTATCCTGAAGACAGGCATCCTAAGACATTCAGGCACCCGAGCACAGAACACCCCACCCACTGCCTTCTCAAAACAGGACCATGTCTTGAGAACAACTTATTGACAAGGTAAAGGAAGGCTAAGGCCTAGGGTAAGGCAAAACTTTATTCTTTGCTCCCTCTAAGGAGCCATGTGGAATGGGGGATGGTGAGAACCTGAGGTTTAAGGAAAACCCGGAGTTTGGGGATGACCTGACAGGTTGACTTATAAGTTATGGTTTCCAATAGAGAATATTGAACTTAAAAGAGTGTTCATAAGTTTATTTAATCGCCACTGGGTGGTAAAAACATCCATCGTGATGTTGAAAAATGAAGCCTCTGGTGTGTTTCAGTCCCTAAACTGATGTTTGCAAGAAGTTTGCCTTTTCTTTCTTCTGGATTGTAGAATCAAGTGCCAGGTATCAACTTTCATTCCTTTTTTTTTTTCCCAGTGGGAAATTTTCTTCAATTCTCAAGTCAGGATTTACTAATATTTGAAGCTGCTGTCACCTGATGATTTTGGAACGGATTTCCCCAACCTTCTTCATTCCAGTACACATTTCAAAATCCTTCATACTTAGAATCTTCACCCTGTAGATTTCCTCTGTGAGGGGTGTGATAACCGACTCTTTGAAATAGAAAGTTGTGGGCCTCCCTGGTGGTGCAGCGGGCGGAGCACTGCACTGTGAAGCTGTCCGCAGCCTCTGCAGTGTGGGTTCCATTCCCGGCCGCCCAGGGAGAAACCCACATGGCACGGCAGACCTCTCCTGCCTCTCCCGCTGCTCCCCTCAGGAGTGTCTTCTGTCTGTCTGCCTGTTCTTCTCCCTGCTCTGTCTCTGGTGATTTCTTTCACCCTCCCAAGCCTCTGACTATACTCCAGTTCTTATATAAATAAATAAATCTTTAAAAAGAAATAGAAAGTAGCCTATATTTTCCAAAATTCAAATCCTAATTCATAAAAGAGCTTCAATCACTTTCCCCACCTCTCAAAAACACTGTCTCAATTCCTTCTCACTGCACGTTCTGGTTAGTAACTGAACCAAACTATATTAAGGACAATTATAAATGAAAGACTTGAAACTGTGGATCAGAGGGCGGGATAGTGACGGAAAGAAAATTCTGAATAAACGGCTTCATTCCTCATAGGGCTCAAATCAGCCTTTGGAACACATCAGCCAATTTAATTCCTCTTGTTATCTCTCATAAGTGAGAATTTTGAGGCAATACCAAATGCCTGAGAGTTTAGGACATTTTTTTTCTTTTTCTCCAAGTGGGAGTTGGAGTTATGTGATTTCAGCAAGGTTGGAGGATGGTGTGTGAGGATAGCAAGAGGTTCCAGTGGAGCTCAGACTGAAGTCCAGCCCTTGCTATGCAACTAGTGGGCTCTGCTCATGCCTTGACACTTCTTTTGACAAGGTAAAACTTCTATTTACTTCTATAGGGAAGGGGTTGCATTTAGCATAAATGACTTTTATGTGTAGATGTCTAAAGTGAGAAATCCCACCTTGTCTCATTATTTGTGCTCACATTTTTACTGTGTTTCTCTAATTATATTATGTAAATATCACACATTCATTGTGAACAACTCAAACCATTTATAAAATATGAAACTTCTGAAATATAAAAATGTAATAAAAAATATCTTGTCATCTTACCATAATAATAAACATTAATATTTTGGTGACATTTTTGCATGCATCTCTTTACATATCTATGTGTTTTTAATAAACAGCATTTAGCATAAATGATAATTTTCCTGTGGATACCTTTCTACACCCATCTCAGCAGCTTAATCCCCATCTCCATTTTCCCCAAGTAACACACATATCTTAGCTAGAACAAAAACTTGAGATTTTGCATGCGAATAGTTTATTTGGGTTCATTACCATGGGAACAGGAAACATAAAGCAGGGAGTGGAAGAAAAGTTGATACCAGGGAGCTTTACTGACCTGGGTACTGCCATGGGCAACTGGGGTTCAATCTCCCTGACAAATAAGGTGCAACTGGACTAAGGTGGTGGAAGTTGATACCTGCATGAAACTGCTTACTATGATACAATAAACTATAGCAGTAAAAAGGTGAACGGAAGGGATAGAAGACATGAGGTCTGAGAAATGTCCAATACAGTCTACTCCTTACACCACTCAGATCTTTTCATGGGCTCTGTGGAGTCCAGTCAGTCACAGGGTCTTTGATGTGGTGGCCAGTGACAAGCTCTACAAAAGATCAGTTAATGGGCCAAGCCTCCACAGATGCATGTGGTCACAACACCATTATTAATGTGCTTTGTCTCTTTCCCACACAGCCATTCCAGATTCCCCTCCCCCTGGAGCAAACCTACATTCTTCATCCCTGCAGAGTGGGAGGCTGAGTCCCTCACCCCCATCAGGACATGGTTGCTGCATGGCCTCTTTGTATTTCTACTTGGCAAGAAGCCCCAGTTCTCCAGAGTTTCTACACGTGCTCATTACTTATTACATTGTGCAGCAGCAACCCTAGCTCCTCATAGTAATCAGGGTCAATTATTCTGAAAACAATAACAATAGAGTTCATTGTGGCTCACTGGCTCAAGGAATATAAATGCTTAGGCAGTAGATGTAACATCAAATCCAGCAGAACCTTGCTGGTACAAATATGGCTCCCAACCTCCCACCTCACGTCCCTGGAGAGCCTCTAGACTAATAGGGTAAAGGTGTGGGGTGAGAAGTATAAATTCCTCCAGTGCATCATTAGGAGTAATGGTGAGAGTGGCTGATCCTTCTTCACCTCTTAGTTGCAGGATCCATGCTTTCTCAATATTGGAACACAGATTATATATTGGCCATTACTTCAATGTGTATAACACATGTTGAAAGCTGCCTTCCACCATCTCAGAGTGTTTTGCCCAAGATAAAATGTTAAAAGTTTTTCATGTCTCTCCTCCTTCAATTATGCTGTCAACTTCCAGGTGACATGCTGTGTGGTAGAATCAGTGATTCCTGCAGACATGCTGCCAATGTCATACTTATTTCACCATAAAATGTGCCCCTTATCAGAGGCAATCTTATATAGGCTCTATGCTGGTGAATCAGGCAATCTGTTGGCTCTTGAAAGGAGATGCTGGCAGTCAGGGAAGGGAATCTTACATCCAGAATGGATGTCAATTCTTGAGAACAAATCACTCTCCATAACAGGGTAAACTGAGTGAAGAAATCCACCTGTTACCATGTAGCTGTCTGGTCTACTTAAGTGATATTATCACTGCAAGAGCTTGACTGTGATTTCTTTGACTGGAAATCTGGGCATTCGTGAGTGACAGTGACTGATGAATCTCCCATGATGAGAAAAAACTCATGCTACTGGACTCAGGTATGATCAAATCGCCCTTGATCTCGATTTCTATGACTTTCAGGGACTGTTGAATAAGCCCTGGGGTGACCAACGAGAGAGGCTGAGTGTTATCCACACAAAGGGGACATGATCTGTGGTAGGTGCTCTCTGAGGTGAGAACTAACATGAGACACAAAGGTCTTAAACCCTGTGTCCACTCCCATGGACAAAAATGCCTCATTTCCTAACTTCCTTTGACGTTCATCTTCTCATCTTGCTCCTTCTCAGCACTGAATCATTCAGAAAGTCACAAACCACTGCCAGGAGTCTATTTTATAGCCGTAACGGAGGGAGGTCAACATTGCCACCATTCAAATTAAGTCATCAGGGCACTGCCTGCAACTCTTGCCACTCCTCACTGTCTCATTGGGTGCTCCTGGGTGAGGCTATTTAATGAAATTGTAGCCCTGGATATCCCATTACATCTCTAATCTTAATATCTTCCTCCTAAAACATATGTTCTTATAAATGGATGTCCTAACATGGACTGATATAGACATTAACAATGATTTCTTGATTATACTTATGTAATGACCTATGGCTGATTTGATAGATATTACTCATTTACAAAACCCTACTGTTTAACTAAAATTCAATATCCCCAATTTTTTTTTTCTTTTGGCATAGGGATAAGAGGATTCAGCAGAGACAGAGTGGGAAGCAGAACAGGTAGATTTACTGAAATACACTGCTAAGGGGAGCATCTGGTGAGATAGGAGAAGTCTGCTGAGCCCTAGGAGGGTCAGATCCCTAAGCTGGGCTAGATTCAGGCCTCAGTGGTGGCAGCGCTGAGACTTCACCCCTGGGACACCAGGGAGGCCCAACAAACCAAATTTGCATTATACCTACCATGTGTGCTACCTCTCTTGTGTACTTGGGAAGATCCCAGGTCACCACTTATTTGATTCCTTCTCTGTAAAACACCCAGGTAGAATTCAGAACAGAGGTGAGAACATGTGAAGGCATGTTCTCAGCAGACATGTGAAGGAATCAGGGCCTGAGGGGCCTGGGCAGTGAGTGGTTTGGCTAAAGGGTTTACACTAGTTGTAGATCTTCTGCAAAGGCCATAGCAAGAAGGAGGCCAGCACTATGACAGAAATGGACGCAAAAGGAGCGAAAAAATTTGGGTGATACAAAACAAACTTTATTAGTATTTCTATAATGAACAAGAAACCCTGGAGGAAATAAAATGAAAAAAACGTGAAATCAATTAGGAAACAAAGATTTTTGAATTACAAGAGGAGGGCCAGGTGTCAGTGGGTGGAGGGATAGTAGAAGTTAAACGAGGACATGTGGCTAGAGAGGTGGGTGAGGAGAGGTTTGGGGTCAGCGGTGCTTAGTCAGCACCAGAGGTGGGCAGGCAGGACAGGGGTCAGGGGATGGGACCCTGGAGGAATGGCATCAGGTGAGCACCCTCTGCATATGTTGTTCCAGACGAACAGGAGAGCCCAGCAGGCCTGCTGGGTCAGACAGACAATGCCCAGGGTACTGTAGCTGTTCCTGGGCACTCTGAGCTCACTAAACCCCTACATAGCCTGAAACTCTCCAGATTCCAGCAGGATGTCCCCAGGCTGCTGAGCTAATACCAGCCCTGCTGGGGAAACCAGTCCAGGACCTGCAACCTGTGGGACAACCTGCTGGGCATAAGCACACACCACCTGTTTGTGGGGAGCCAGGCCCTAGCCAGGCCCCAGCAGGGCATGCTGGCAGTGGTGTGTTTACACCAGCCCCACCGCGGGAGACAGTAGAGGCCAGGATGCTTCAGGAGATGCCCAGTGTGAGCAGTTCACACCCCACCCCTTCTGGGGAAGCCAAGACTGGCGCAGGATCCCAAAGACTTCTTTGAGGATTTTGAGATAAGAGGAGTGCTGCAGGAGGAACCAGACAATGACCAGGATGCTGCACCCCATGGGGACAGTGCTGAGCTCACTCCACCCCTGCTGGGACAGCCAGGCCCTGGCCAGGAGAATGCAGCCTATGCAAGAGCGTCCTGAGCTCGAACCACACCTGTGGGAGGAAGCCACCTCTGGCCAACTTTCTGCAGGTTCAAGTGAGCGTGCGAAGGCAGCAGCAGCCCTGCCTGGGGAACCAGCCCCTGCAGGGATCCTGCAGCACAAGCAGAGACAACCCCTGTGTCTGCTTCTCTCCAATCAGCAACTTGGCTGGGCTCTGGCCTGTCCCATGGGCTGCAGGGGAGCCCGACTGTGCTCCTTGAGAAGCGGCTAGAGATGCGAGAGGACAGGCCATCAGCCACACGCCAGATTGCCACTTGCCTTTTCAAACAGACCACATGCTGGAGCCCTGAGCAGGGACCAGCCTAAAATAGGGGGCCCTTGGGATTCTGTTCCTCAAATGAGGCAGTTGCAGATGCCAGGTCAGACTGCTCGTGGTCCAAATCTAGCCCGTGTGGTCTCCTCCAAGGGCCACCTGACCCTACCCCGCCCAGCCGGGCCCATGCACCAGCCTGGGCCACTCACCCTCGGACGGCTCCTCCAGGGATTTCGGGTACTGCAGCCAGTTCCTTTGGACATGTGCCCCAATCTCAAAGTTGCAGGTGCACTTCAACCTGGGCTCTGTGCTGGGACAGATCCCACACTGGGCTGTGGGAGGACAGTCGGGGAATTGCACTCTCTGGATCTCTTCACCTTCCTGGATACAAAAGACCTCCTGGGAGTAAACAGACACACCTGCTGGGTAGCAACCAGCTGGGGCAAGAGGGAGCAGCCATGATGGTTTGGGTCCCACCACCAGCCAGGCTGGTTCTGGTGTAGACATGAGCAGACACCTGGGTGGGCCAGACCCTCCTTCCTTGAGCAGGCACACACTCACTCTCACCGCACGCACACCTGCACTCACAGGGGGAAGGGAGGGGTGGGGGCATCAGAGCCCTGGCGTGGTCTGACCTGTCCCCAGGGCCCCCCTAGTTACCTCAGGGGCAGTGCTGGTGCTGGTCCGAGGCGTACGCACAGGCTCCTCATGCCTTTCGGCAGAGTGTGACACGAGTTTCGTGGACCTTTTTTGGGTCCACTGCGGGGAGACCTGGGCAAACAGCAAGAAAACGTGGGGCCGGGTCCAGGCCCACCAGGCAAGTGAGCTGGGTCAGGTTTGGTTCAGAACCAACTGCCTGGGGACCAGGGTTCCGAGGTCATGTGTGCCCTGTCATCTCGCGGAGGTGATGTCACTTCCTGGGTCCCCTTCCCTGGACTTCCTGCTCAGACAGATGCCCCCCCCCCCGATCCCCCCCGGCCCGCCACATGGCTACCTGGGCCACTTCCTGTTGGCCCTCCATACCAGGCTCATCTCACAACACTGACAGCAGCACAGCCTCCCAGAGACCTTGGATGGAGCCATGCAGCCAGGGACAACCTGGGGACCCAGGTCTCTGGCTGCTGACCTGGCTCATCCTCCCTGCCAGGGAGCAGGCCTTGCAGCATCGGCAACTCCAGGCTCCTGTCTCCCATGGGCCCAGAGGAGCTCCAGAGTGTGGAGCCTCTCCCTGGGGAGTGGGCCACTCCTCTCTGCTGCCCTTGGAGGGGAGGCTGGTGTCAGGCTCACAGCACTTGGAGGGTCCCACCCAGGGGAGGGCACCTGCACACGCCTCACCCAGGCCTGGCCAGCCCTGCTGGGGGCAGAGACATCTCCCACCCGGGGTGCCTGTCCTCCCACCCAGTGTGCCTGTCAGCCCTGCTCCTCTCTGGCCATGCCCTACAGGGCCTTGCAGGCCCAGTAAAGCTGCCAGGGCCACAGACAGTGCACATGTGCCAGCCACAGACTTCTCAGGGCCACCTCCCGGCTCACATACCTGCCCACCTGCCTGGAGGTTGTATCGACTTGTGACTGGGTTCTGATTGGGACGAGGCCACCCAAGGCAGGGGGTGTCCACTCCAACAGTGACTGATGCCAGCGAGGCCTCTTCTGTCTCCTTCCCTGTCCTCACTGGCTGACTCTCCCTTTCTCTTTCTGTATGTCCCTCTGATGTTCTCTCTCCCCCTCCTGGTCTGTCCTCATCTCACTCTCTGTGTGTGTCCCTGTCATTCTCGGCCTCTCTGTCCCTGCCCCATTCCTCTGTGTCCCTGTCTCAGTCTCTCTCTGATCCCCAGTGTGCAGAGGACCAGAGGGAGGGAGGAGATAGGAGACTGAGATGATGGTGCACGGGTGCCTTGGAGAAGGAAACTCTATGGGGACTACACCTGAGGGGGTGGGGGAAAACAAATAGTCTTTACAAGTGAAAAGTGAAGTTAAAAAATAAAAAAAAAGAAGAATATAAAAAAAAAAATACAATCACGCCTGCAGGATCCTCATCCTGTCTTGGTTTCTGCAGCAGTGGGGGTGTGAACTGTCCACACTGGGCAGTTCCTCAAGCATCCTGGCCTATTCCTGTCTCCCGCAGTGGGGCTGTTTTGATCCAGTCTCCTGGAGACAGCATAAAATTGGGTTTTGTTTTTTGGTACAACCAGTCACTCTGTGTCTTTCTCTTTGGTGAGTTCAATTCATTTCCATGAAGGGTGATGACATGATGACTTACTACTGTGCTTTTGTCTTTAGTCAAATCCAGGCAAGAAATGTGTGGTAGGGCCTCCCCGGTGGCGCAGCGGTTGAGCGCTGGATTGCAAGGCTGCCCGCAGCCTCTGCAGCATCGGTTCGATCTCTGGCTGCTCCCCGGCCACCGGAGGAGTGTCCCACATGGCGTGCAGACCTCTCCAGCCGCCCGCTGCTCCCCTCAGCAGTGTACTTCATCAGTCTGCCTGTTCTGCAATCTGATCTGGCTCTGGTGAATTCTCTCACCCTCCTGCACTTCTCACTGTACCCAGTGCTTGTATAAATAAATAAAGAAAGAAATCTTTTTAAAAAAAGTTATATCTCAATAAATTTGCTTTAAAAACATAACAAATAGGGTCTACAAGTTGCCCTGTGTATGTCCTCCACAGTATCCTCATCAAGGGCTTGTGGGGCAGGGAACTGCCTGAGCCCATGAGGAGCTGAGCACAGACGGTTTCACTGGACAGAAGCTGTCAAGGCGCCTCCTTTGCGTGGTCCTGAGTCACGCGATGAGATGCTGACATCACGCTCCTTCTGTGATGGGAGAGACTTTAGGGGCCTTGGGTGGGAGGCAGCTTATTTTTCATGTGGGCAGAATGGAAATAATGAGTGTCCAGAAGGTCTACTGTGTTGGTTTTCAATTCTCCACCAGTTCTGGGATACACAGGAGGGGAGACAGTGCCCCCCGTGAGTGTGTCTCTTCCAAGTGAGGAGAATGAAGCAGAAGGAACGCACCACGTCACAGAGTCAGGCTCACAGGGGCTGAGACTTCCCGCCCGGGCTCCCCTCCTGGTCCCTCTCTGGGGTGACTCCCTGCACACGGTGGACCCTCAGCTAAGGGGACGCCCACAGGACAAGGACCTGAGGGTTTTCTCCAGGAGCCACATGCATGAGCTCTGAGGCAGGTCCTTCTACGCTGATCACGGCCATTCAGATCCGCCAACATCTCGTCCCCATCGCAGCCTCGTGGGACCCAGAGCTGGAGACTCTGAGGGAGGCCCCTCCTGCCGCCTCCCCCTCAGAGACTGTGGAGACGCCAGATCTTTGTTTTAGGTGCAAAAGAGGAAGAGACTTGGTACAAACCAGTAAAATATTCAGGCGATAAAGTGATCAGTGGCTGTTTTCTCACAAGAAACAGTAGAGGCCAGAGTAGCTCACGTGACTGTCAAGGTCCTGATTGCAATGAGCTGTCAGACAAGGAATCCACGTCCTCTGAAGTGTCCTTCAAAATATGTGATTTTTAAAAATCAGTTCTACTGTTTTCAGATTCCCATTTAATTTTGCTGTTTTGTTTTCTTTATACTATCCCCAGAGCGGTGTCTGCAGGGTCACGGCACAGAGGGGCTGTCAGCAGCCTGGAGCTGTGAGCAGGGCTGACTCTAACCTGCTAGCAGGGAGTGGGGCCTTGGAGCCCCAGAATCATTCCCCATAGATGGCCCTCCAGGGCAGCACAGGCCTTTCTCCTCTTAATTCCCCAATCACCTCCTCTTCATTGCAGGAATCTCCCTGCCACCCCAGCATTGGGGAGTTGGGGAGGATGTTGAGGCTCAGGAAATGGGGGCCTCCTCCTAACCATCTGTCCTCTCCTCCTCTCTCTCCTTCATCAGCCTGAGTGTGCGTGTTTGAGTCACACCAGCCCTGCACTGACAGGAAAGGCCCAGAACCTAAGTGATTCCCTAATCAGTTACAGCTCCAGCCCCTCTGCAGTCCCACCAGGGGAGACAGAGACTCTCCCAGCCCCAGCCAGAGTCGCATCTCCCACACAGACCTTCCCCTCACAGTGTCCCCGATGCTGCCCCTTCCTGGCCCCACCCTTCCTGGTGCCCCTACCACTCCTTTTGGGCCCCATCCCCTAGTCCCCATTTTCATCCTCTGCTCCATTTCCAGGAGCCTCCCTGTCTTCCTAGTCATGCCCTGGGGGCTCTCCTCAACCTCCCCTCATTCACGGATGGAAAATTTTTAAAAGATGTATATTTATTTATTTATTTCCTTACAGCGTGGGTCATCTTTCTATAGTTATTGTTCCTCTTAGGTGCGGCCCTTCCACCAATGATCCACCACACACCACCACCAGCTCCCCGGGTCTCTCCCCGGCTCTGATCACTCCTGCTCCCCCCTGCTGCAAGACGTGGATGGTGGTTGGCCCCGGGTCTTGGTGTTTTCCTGGAAGCTTGTCCTTTTCTTGGGCGAGGCCCTGGGCTCCTGGGTAGAATTGAATGTTAATTCCCTGGAAGCAGAAGCAGAAACAAAGTACAGAGACTCTGGAGTCCAAGGATCCATCCGAGACTGAAGGAACCTCTATATTTGGGGATCAGCCCATAGTCTGGTTATCAGCTGTAATGACCTGGAAACCTGCTTTTGTCCTTTGTCCACAGGACTAAGAAAATTTGGGGACTTCTGACCTGACACAGACTTGGGCGCCCCCTGGTGTGCAGATCCCTGTCCTGCCGCTGGGGGCCCAGGGAGCCTGGGGAGGGCCTGGCTGAGCAGGAGAAAGGGCGGCTCTGGGCTCCTGTGCTCAGCCCTGTGGCCACACGGGGGCGCTGCCGCGCTGCTCCGGATTTGGTGGCACTGCCAGGACGGGGCGGGGGCTGAGGTGGGCACAGCTGGGGATGCTGGAGGGTGGCGACCTGGGGGTGAGATGCTCTGTGAGGAGTCAGAGCAGCAGGGCTCAGAGGAGAGGAGACTCCGGAGCCTGCCCTGTGTGTGAGGTTTCCAGCTTTTCTCCCAGAACCCCTCTCTCCAGTCCCTGGACGGTGATACCTGGGAAAACTGGAAAAGAAAAAAATTTTTCTTTATATAACCTATTAAATATTGAGAGTATTTTAAAAAATAACATTTAAAGAATACTGTTCGATTTACAGAAAAGTTGCAAAGGCAGTACACGTCTTGTTTATCCCACACCATTTCCCTTTTGTTAACATCCTACATGAGTACAGATTTTTTTTTTTTTACCACTAATGCAGCAATGTTGACATAATAACTAAACGCCATACTTTAATTCGTTTTTGCTAATGTCCATTTTATGCCCAATAATCCCATCCAGTTTGCCTGGATGACAGTTTCTCAGACTTTCGTTGTTTCCTTGGGAGAGGTGTTGGGGTCACAGATGGGGGTTCTTGGGTCACCTCTAAGAAAAACTTCACCAGAGTCCTCCTTTCAGTGGGGTGAGGGCACACACACACACACACACACGCACACATATGAAAAGAAAGAAGTCCATGCTTGCACAGACACAAATTGGCAGGAGGACCTGATCCTGGGGGGGGGGGGGGGGTGTTGGGGAAGCCTGTTAGTGGAGGCTCATTAGAACTCTGTTGGTGTGTGTGGTGTGGAATTACACATTTTAATAGGTGTGAAGCTGTACTCCAAAAATTTATACAGTGTTATAAACTAGTGTAACACACGCATATATATATTAATTATTGCTTTTGGGTGTTTTGCTTACATTACTGCTAAAAGCCATGATCCATTACGGAGGTCTTACTATGTGGGCCTCTTAGTTGAATCATAGTCTCTGGTATACTATCAGCTTTCCAATCCTCAGATATGGAGGAAATTTCTAATTCCATTTATACCACATCTAGGTCATGGGTAAGAAAATGTTTGCTCCTCAGTTGATCTATGTAGCCAACATCTGCTTCAGTAATATAGAAAATCCTTGAATTTCCTCAAATTATGTCCTGGAAAATGTTCCTCAAATTATGTCCCCTGCAGTTATTTCATTGTTTTCCTTTCCTTTCCAGTCTGATTTGGCTAATTTTAATGCCATTCCAATAGGGAACAGTGGTAGAGAAAGAAATAGATGAGATAGTAATACATCACTCCTTAATTCTTGTAGCCCTAGGAAAATCAAGTGTTCTCTATGGTGGTGAAAAGAGGAGATTATTTCCTGATGCAGGAGCACTCACAATGTAATGGAAATGCAGGGTTGTATTGCCATGGTTTGATCCATAGCACATTTTGGAATAGTGCCCAAGTCCTGTTTCATAAGCCTAAATAACTAACCTGGACCCGGGTTCCAAGGAGGACCATGAATTTGTGGCTCATGCGTGCACACTCCTCTGCCCCATGGGGGCATATTGTGGCAACACCCTTGTAGAGACTTTGTTTCCTGTGGTTTCCTGAGGGGAGGTTCCCCAAACTGTGTTTGCATGGAATAGCTGTGAGCCATCTACAAAGGGTAGATGGCCACCAGCGAGGGTCTCACATGGCACCACAGAACTCTCCTGTTGTGCCCGCTGCTCCCCTCAGCAGTGTATTTTTTCACTCTGCCTATTCTGTTCTCTGCTCTGGCTCTGGTGAATTCTCTTACCCTCCCGCACTTCTGACTGTACCCAGGGCTTGTATAAATAAATACATAAATCTTTAAAAAAAAAAAAAAGCAAATAGCAATTACATCTACCAAGTTGCTCAAGATAGAAAGTTTGGCAGCATCTTTAATTTCTGTCTTTCCCTCACTTTCTATATCCATCCAAATCAGCCCTATTAGGTAACATCCTAAGCAAAGTACCACTCTGTCCTACTCCTCTCTCTTTGTCTACTGCAAGTTTCTCCGTTTTTTTTCCCTGTTGCATCTTGTTCTCCTACAATCTAGTTTCCCCAATGCAAAGAGATTTTCCTCAAACACAAATTATTCAATTCACTCCACTCGCCAACACCTCTCTCCATTTTCACAATGAGCATGAAGTTCAGGCCATCCCCCTGAATTAGGAAGTTCTGAGTGACTAGTTTCTGTGAATATCTTTGACCTTGTCTCACAATTCCTTCTCCTTTGTCCACATGAAACACTGACCTCCTTTTTCTTACTGCAGGGTGATTCAGTCCTTTCTGCCTCTCTGTGCTCCCCTCTGCAACTGTGCTTTCTCCCAAACTTTGCTGTCTGCATCCTGGTCTGTCAATAGAGTTCATATTGTCATTTATTGAAGTCTTATAATTTCCATGAAAGAATAATGTTTTCCTAGCTTTACAGATACATACATTTTATTAAAAATATACTGATGGGTTTCATATTTTGATGTTATCCTAAATGGCATTGAAAATTCAATTGGTTTGTTTCGATCCTTTGTACAGTTCCTATCACCATTTGTTATTTCTCTGTTGGATATTTTAAAACTTATTTATATTGCTTTTATTCCCTGTCACTGAAAACTCAGTTTTATCACAACAATCTCTCTATATCTTGATCACTAGAACACTATCAATTCTACAAAAGTACAGTGTAGTTTCTCAATAATTAGTCATTGTTTCTTTTGAGTGAATATCATATATAGGTAACCTTGGAAAAAGTAATTAGCCTCTCTAAATCTCCTTCCTCAGATATTAATATATATGTAAGTGCACATATTGATATATGTAAGATACATAGAATAAAAACAATGATACTTATACTTCCTGATATTTATCACTATTAAATCACTTTATTTTGGTTGAAGTGTTAAAAGCAACCTAAAAAACAAAGTATTCTGAATTTCCTAACATTTTTGTTTCGTTTTAAGCACACTGGTACTGTTATGACCTATTGGATTTGTTCCTTCTCAAAGGAACTTTTGTGCATATAGTATTATTATTTAATGTTATTTTTCTACTAAACTGACTGCATGACACAATTACAGCCCCCCAAAAAGAAAGACAGGCTGAAAAAGAATCCTGAAATTACCTCTTGAAAATTTTAGAATTTAAACCTTACTAGTTCATTGCAACAGCAGTAACTGTGCCTTTTTTTTTTTTTAATTTTCTTAAAGATGTATTTTATTTACACAAGCACCGGGGTGCAGGCCAGATGCGCGGGAGGGTGAGAGGATTCCCCAGAGACAGCCTGGAACAGAACAGACAGACTGACTGAAATCCACTGCTGAGGGGAGCAGCGGGCGCTGCAGGAGGGGTCTGCGCGCCACGTGGGCCCTCGCGGGCGCGGCAGAGGCTGTGGACAGCTCCCCAGCGCGCGCCCAACCGCCTGCGCCCCCTGTTTGCTGTTCTCCCCACAGTGTGAGCTCGACAGTAAAGCATCTGCACAAGGCGGGGCCAGGATGGGGACGCCTGGAAAAGCCAAAACCCAGGACGGGATTGTTCAGGACCGATGAAAGGGCCTCCCGGGCATTCCAAGGGTTGTCGTTAAGCGGCAGCTTTTTCGTTAAGGCTGAGAAACCGCTGGCGGTTCCCTCTGCCAATGGCTGTGGCCTGTGGCTCTGACGCCACAAAGAGCCCTTGTGACGGCACCGGCACCGCCTGCATCAGGCCCGCCCGGACTGCGCCTGTGTCCTCAGGAGCCGGGAAGCTCTGGACAGTGACCTGTGCACTCCGGACGACGTGAGAGACAGTGAGAGCCTGTTTTGGTTCTCTTTTGTTTTATTTATTGGTTTATTTATTTAATTATTTGTTTAGGCTATTTATTTTAGTTATTTTATTTTTCTTTCTTTGTTTTTTACCTTATTTTCCTTGTTTTTGTTTTTTTTTTGTATTTGCTTATAGTCAGGGCTGGTGAGGGTGGTCAGCGTAGTCAAGCGCACAGGCGCTATGTCCCAGGGACGGCAAGGGCAAAGCTACCTGGTGCTGCGGGAGCTGGGGCGGGGCTCCCATGCCAAGGTGACGCTGGCGGTGCATGTGCTCACGGGCACGAAGGTGCTCATCAGGGGCGTCCTTAAGTCCGAGCTGCCCGACCTCCACCTCCTGGCCCGCGAGATGGGGTGCATGAAGGCCCTTCACCACCCGAACATCGTGGAGCTCTTCCAGGTGGTGGACACCGGGCCGGAGCTGCAGCTCGTCATGGAGTACGTGCAGGGGGAGGACCTGCAGGCCTTCCTGGACAGGCGTGGCCGCCTGGGCGAGAGCGCGGCCCGGCCGCTCTTTCGGCAGATCCTCGCGGCCCTCAGCCACTGCCATGCCAAAGGCATCGCGCACAGGGATGTGAGGCCCAAGAACATTCTGCTGACCGGAGAGGGAAAAGTCAAGCTGGCGGACTTTGGGCTCAGCGTCCAGGCCTTCAACCGGGCGCTGAGCACGTGCTGCTGTCGCCCAGAATACAGGGCCCCCGAGGTCTACCTTGGCCAGCGCTACAATGGCCCCAAGGTGGACGTGTGGAGCCTGGGCGTCCTTCTCTACAGAATGCTGACCGGCAAACTGCCCTTAAGGGCGCCCCACCTCCCGGCGGTCAGGGTGCGCGTCCTGGGGGCGTACCTCCAGCTGCCCCACTACCTCACGGAGCAGTGCCAGGACCTGCTGGCCAAAATGCTGGAAAAGGACCCCTGGAGGCGCCGCCCCCTGGAGTGCATCCAGCAGCACCCCTGGGTCGCAGAAACGAGCGAGGGACTCCTGCCCTTCAGCGAGCCGTGGCTCAGCCCCCAGGACCCGGCCATAATCAAAGCTATGGAGCGCCTGGGCTATGAGAGGCAGGAAATTCGGGAGGCCATTGACGCTGACAGGTACGACGAGGTCATGGCCACCTACCTGATCCTCCGCTCCAGGAAGCAGGAGGAGGAGGAGGACTATGAGGAGGAGGGGGAGGAGCGGCCCAAGCGCGTCACCTTCCGGGTGCCAAAGCGTGTCACCTTCCGGGAGCCCGGTGACCCCAATTACAAGGACAGCCTCCCACAGCCTGAGGTTTCGGGGAATACCCCAAGGCCGGGTATCCTGCGAAAGCAGGAAGTCCAAAAGAGGGGAAAGGAAGCCACCCCGGGCAAAAGGGTCACCTTTGCAGGAGTCCCTGAGCTGGAGGACGCCCAGAAGCACACCACCGCCGCAGGGCCAGGCTCCCTGTTAGAGGACGCCCCGAAGGGCAGACCCTCTGCGCTAGGCCCGGTGCTGGAGGACGCCTGGGGGGACACCAGCACCTCTGTGGCCAGACCCTAGCAGGAGGACACCAGGGAGCACAGCAGCACCTCGGTGTCAGTCCTCCAGCTGGAGGACGCTGGGGAGCACGGCAGCACCACTGAGACAGGCCCCCAGCTGGAGAGGGACCAGGAAAGCAGGGCCAGCACGATCTGTCCAGCTCCCCAGGCCTCCAGCACCCCCCTAAGACCTCCCCCAAGACGTGGCTGGCCTTCCAGTGCAGTGGCCCCTTCAGCAATCATCAGGGCCAGAGATAGGGTATTAGATATTATCCTAGAATTTTGTTGCTGCTGTGCAACATTCGAATTGCAGAGCAACAAAGACTAAAATAGCACCACACCAGACAAAAGCCTCCCCACCCCCAAAGCACAACCACTCAGTGGCCATGGGGAACAGGAGTACACCAGGGAAGGTTGAGGCTCTGGAGAGGCTCAGGGACTGGGTCCAGTCACAGGAGCCAGGAGGAGCATGAGACC
This sequence comes from Talpa europaea, assembly GCF_964194135.1. Taxonomy (NCBI): domain Eukaryota; kingdom Metazoa; phylum Chordata; class Mammalia; order Eulipotyphla; family Talpidae; genus Talpa; species Talpa europaea. The sequence continues at coordinate 119,890,929 of NC_140068.1, read as the reverse complement.
CACGGGACTGCAGCACAGAAATCTGGGCAAAACCGATGTCCCTGGAGCACAGATGTCCCTGGAGCAGAGTAGGTGAAGGGCCAGGAGGGCCACGGAACTGGTGAACCACCTGCAGGGGAGCAGAGCGGGTGAGTGTTGGGGTGTGGAGGGGCTGGGGAGAGCTGAGCAGGTACAGGGTCCCTGGAGGGTTATGAGGCTGTGTGGGTGGCCCCAGGGTCAGAGGCCCCAGGGCCAGAGGCAGGAAACCCTGGACCTCTCTCCCCCATCATAGGCTCAGTTCCCTGAGAACCATACTGCCCCCTTGCTGGGAGAGAACTGCTGCTCTATCTTGGGCACAGGGATGGCATAGAGGATGCAGGAGCTCTTGGAAAGGCTTGGGCCCAGGTGGTAAAACGTGCAGATTGCAAGGAGCAGATAGAGAAGGTCTTTAGCTCCCCTTACGAAAGACTCGGGGACCAGTATATTAGAATCCAAACAGGACTTTTCAAGGTGGGCAGAGTTTATTCACAGACCAGCCCTCCTCCACACGACCTGCTCAGCTGGAAAATCTGCACATCTTCCTACACCAGGAAGCCCTAGGCTATGATCAATCTCAGTCCCGCAGTGAGCATTGTCACCTCAAACTTTTGCAGCTTAGGATTCTTACACAGTGTCAGCCCAGCTGGAATTTCCCCTTTTAAAAATCCTCTCCAGACAGCCCCCTACCCCTCCTCCTCCCTGGATTCAAACCCTGCAGGGTGACCTTAGCCAAATTGGAAACGTTAATATCGCCAAACAGATGCAGGCTTTGGACACCAGTCTCTGCCAATTAAATCACTGGGTCCAGGAACGAAAAGCTACAGGGGCTGTCTACCTTAAATTGGTGTTTTTTCATCATTGTTTAGATGGTGTTCAATTCCCTTCTAAAACTAAGGTTTTGCTAAGTCTGGTAAATGCAAGTGAGGTGAGGTATGTGTGTTTGAAAAAAGAAATGTATGGAAGAGGTATATTCTGAAGGGCCTTAAGATTATGTAAAGCCGGATGGATAAAATGAAATGGCATTAGAATGAAAGCAAGCAAAAGAAAGTGTTGAAGGTCTGAGAGAGAGATTTTGGTGAGAAATCATGTGTACTCAGGTGCCTCCCCCTCCTCCAACACATTCGTGGGCTTGCTCATCTGACCAGCAAAGCCCCCTCTGATCACTACCTCGTCAGCCAAATGTGGGGCCAGGACATCATGGACCCTGCCCCTAGTAGGCCCAGTGATCATGATTATGCTTTTCTTTGTTTCTGCACCCTGATTGCTCTGCTTTATCCAGGCAAAGCTCTCTGACATGAGCCTTCACTCTCCTAGACCGGGAAAGCCATTCCTGTAATTGACAGAGAGCAACAGGGCATTGCTCTAGGGGTTCTGGGCCAACCTACGCCAGTCCAGCGAGCAGTTGCTTATTTCTCTAAACAAATGGATCCCACTGTAAGAGGATGGCAGCCCTGCCTGCGCGCACTTGTGGCAGCTGCTCGTGTCGCTAGACAAGCTTTAAAACCCACACTGGGCCAACCTGTAAATGTTAGTTCTCCACATCGGCTCCAGGACCTACTCATTCACCAGGCTCTCTCCCCTCCATCACCTTCTTGTCTGTTAGATTTCTACTCTCTTTGTCAAAGACCCTCTCATCTCCCTCTCCCAATCCTCGACTCTCCATCCTGCCAGGCTTCACGGGTGTTCCACTCCCTAACGCAGGTAACACCCTCTTCTTACTATGGTGGACACCATCACCAGTCGCACAATGGACCTGCCTTTATCTCAAAGATTACTCCACAGGTCTCCTCCCTGGGCATCACCTGGAAACTACACATTCCCTCCCGACCGCAGTCCTCTGATAAGGGAGAACGGGTAAATGGTCTGACCAGAGACCACCTAACCAAACTCTCCACTGAGCTGCGGAAATCCTGCGTGGAGCTGCTCCCACTGGCTTTAATGCACCTCCGAGCCACCCCTTGTGGCCCCTTGTTCCTGACCCCCTTGAACAATTGTGTGGCAGACCTCCTCTTACTATCCATGAGCTCCCCGTCCAACCTTCGCTGTTTGCTGGATATTTTTCATACTTCTCTTTGCTCAGACAGCTGCTCCAAGAACACGCACACCATTGTCTGTCACAACCTGTGCCTCCGTCCCCTGATGCACCTGTCAACCTGCTGTGTCCTGGAGACCAGGTTCTTCTGAAAGCCATCTCTCCAAAACCACTTCCGCCAAAGTGGATGGGTCCACACACGATCATCCTGACTACACCAATGGCTGTCAAGGTCTTGGGCAACACGTTCTGGCATCAGCTTTGCAGGTTCAAACCAGTCCCTGTGGACAAGCAGTATGTATGCAAGTGCTGGGCCCAACTCGGGTACACATCACTGCACCCCTGGTCCAGGTTCCACTCAGCCTACAGAGCAGAGGCCCTCTGACTCTCCCTCCTCTGTTTCTAATCCAATCACTTCAAGCCACTTCCAGTTCTTCTGTCTATGCCTGGAGATTCCTATCAGCACAGCCTCAGGCAAGGTATTAGCACTCACAGGGCCTCTGATCCTAACCTTATTTTTTCTTTTTGCCCCATGCTTACTGCATTTCATCCAACACGGGATCCAAGATCCGCCCCGTAGCACCTTTAACCAACTCCTCCACCCATGTCCTCGTGTCCCTGCAAAGACCTTCTCATAACCAGGCCTGAGCCCCCACCCCGGTCTTCGCCCCCGTCCAGCAGGAAGTAGCCAAAGAAAGAACCGTCGCCCCTTTTCCTATCAACAAAAGGCTGGTATGAAAGGTCGATGCAGGGGCCAGGAATGGGGAAGCCCACATACAAACAACAAGATGGCCCTGACACCAGTACCCCTGATTCCATCAAACCGAAACTGAAGCCATAAGCAGGAGAAAACAACTCAGCTCCACGAAAAAACAACTTTTTTCCCCCTAAGCCTGTTTCTCCCCCTGCCAACCCAGTTTTCCTGCCTAACCTCTCCTCACCCTATGAAATGACATCTCCCCCCACAACGGGCGTGACTTCAGGGACACCCCACCTTGGGTCAGCAAAGCTCGCCTGGGGGCACAATGAGTTTTCCCTTCCTTTGAGAAAGTTTAGCCTGGCTCCCCTTTTCTTTGCCACGCCAAACCTTTCATCTTGGTGCCCGAAACCTGGAAGGCTGTGTTCCTTGGCGCCGGGGCCGTCTCCCCTTCCCTGGGACTCTCCTCTCCATGGCAGACGCCTCATATCCACCACCGGCCTTGATCCTTGGGGTGAGTCGCCTGTTGACCCTCCTTCCTGGGAGGCCCTCACCCCTGGTTACCCGGCTCCTCTCCTCACCCCCATCCTGGTTACTGTTCCATAAACCGCAGGCCTATGCCAGCCGACCCCCATTGCTCCTGGTTCTGATTTGGGGACGCCCGTCCAGTCCAGGTGTCCCAGTCCAGGGGACAACCGAGCGGTGGGGACGTCACCCTCGCTCGCCTGCCCCCATTCCATAGGCCAGGACCAGGTCGTGTGTTGCTGCGATTCGGGGTCTGGGCCCCCAAAGGTCAGATCAGGTCGTGGGACGCTCTGGTCCTGAGTCTGTACCCCCATTTGTTGGGGAGAGGAGCCGACTTAACCAGGAGTCCACAAATTCCAAGCCGAGCCCGGCCACCCCTCTGGGACGCCTTCTCTCAAACCTCGATCCTCTTGGACTCAGGCCAGATCTGCACCTCAGCGTCTCATCTTCTGCAACACTGCCCGGCCTCAGTGCCCATTGGAGAATGGCTCTCACTGGCCGGGACATGGCACTTTCCATTTCACGGTCCTTACAGACCTAAACAGTCTCTGTCACCGCAATGGAACATGGTCAGATCCCTCATGTCCAGGCTTGCTTTCTCGTGCGCTCCCGTCCCTCCCTCCTGCAAACAAGTTCTACTTCCCAAGTCTCGAGACTCCTCTCACTCCTCACCCTCTCCAGACCCCTCTTCTGCATTCTCTGATCCTCTAGATGTTCAGTCTTCACCTCCTTCAGCTCCCCAGGCCTGCCCCCCCTTCCACCTACCAGCCAGCACACCTGCTCTCACAGTCGTCCTCTTTGTCCCCTTAGGGAGGTTGCGGGGACTGAAGGAGCAGGTGGAGTCCAGGATCCTTTCCCTCTGTCTGATCTCTCCCAGATTGAAAAGCGTCTCGGCTGTTTCACTAGGGACCCCACTACCTACACCAAAGAATTTCGTTATCTTACCCAAGGTTACACCTAAGGTTACACCTATAACCTTCGGTGTCATGACTACACGTTATCCTCTCTTCCACCCTGACCTCTGATCACAGAGAACGTGTTTTCAGTCTGCTCGAGGCCACGCAGATCAGGTCACTTCACTGACACAACCATGCCCCCAGGCCCTGAAGCAGGTCCCCGCCAGGAGCCTGGCTGGGAATCCCAGACTGACACTGACGCGGGTCGCGGGGGCAGGGCTCGCTGAGACGCTTCATCCCCTGCCTCTTAGCCGGACTCCAAGCAGCAGCCGGTCTCCAAGGCAGTTAATTTTGACAAGCTGCGAGAGTTCACCCAGTTCCACCCCGTACAGAGGAGGACGGGGACTACAAACAGCGATGAAGAGCATGTGGCTGCTAGATCCGCTCATAAACCTACCCGGGATGGGTTGGTTGCTTTACAACTGGCGTAGAGGGCAGGACGGTTCAAAGCAGGACGGCTCTACGCAGACGAAACCCTTTGGAACCTGGGGAGGGATTGCCAGGTGGCCGGCCATGAGCAGATGGTGCTCGGTGGCCAACCTCCTCGCCCTGTGGGCACCTCTCCAGGAATGGCCAGAGGTAGATGGATCGGCGGGGCAGTTGGAACAGGCCCTGTATGAAATAGAAGAAACCCTGAGTGCATGCAGTGCCCGCGAGGTGGCAGGAGCCGTGGGATGGGTGTTTCTCACAGCTCTGCTTGAGTCCAGGCAGAAAGAGCAATCTAGAGTCCAGCGAGTATGGGATGAGATGAGGGAAGAGATGCGGAAACTGCAACAATGTTTGAGGATTCTGGAGGAAGAAGTTCAGAGAAACCAACCCACCATTCTGGAGATGCCAGACTCCCGCTCAAAAAGGAAGGAGAGGGAGGCTGGCCCTTTGCCCGAATCGCAGCCGGTAGTGGCAAACCAACCTGCGACTCCAGAGATGCCAGACTCCTCCTCAGGACAGGAGGAGAGGGAGGCTGGCCCTTTGCCCGAGTCACAACCAGCAATGGCAAACCAACCTGCGACCCTGGAGATGCCGGACTCCTCTGGAGAGGAGGTGGAGGCTGGTCCCATGCTCCGGGCCCACCAAGTGGTGACTCAGAAATAAAGCGGCAGCCACCCATGGTCCCAGCGTGGGGGGTGGGGGGGGTCAGGCTGCTGGACCACCACAAATGACAGAATTTACTTCCTATCAAACATACACCCAGGCAGAACTGGTGGACTTGGGCAAACAGTTTCCACCAGAAACCAGGGGAACCCTTGGCAGCCTGGCTGCTACATTTGTGGGGCCTGGGGCTGGATGGGATTATTTGCACAGCACAAGTGATGGAGAGACTGGCCTCCATGGCTTTACACCCATCCTTGCGACAGAGGCTACAGAACAGCCAGCGGTATGGCCAGGGCGACCACACCCTCCGGGAATGGATAATGGCTGCCACACGGACAGTCTGTCTGATGCAGGAGACTTGCCGGACACAGTAAGTGGATGGCAGACGTACGCCGAGCTGGTACAGGTCCTTCGGGAATTGGGGATGCGGCAGGCCATGTTTAATGTGAATTCCCGTGGTCCTGATGATGAGCGTTTCACAGCAGGGATGAGAGACTTGGTATTAAAAAATGTCCCCTCATCCTCATTTGGATCCCTAATGGCAGTTGTAGCACCCCATGTGAGTCGTCAGCTACACGACGTCACAACAGTGATAGCCAGCTTGGGCGAAGTTGAGAGCTGCTGCTCTCAAAGTCAGAAGGGAATATGGGTAGTTGATGAAAAGTCAAAAGGAATGCCAAGGAGGGAAAGGAAGCCTCTGGCATCACAGAACTTATTAAAGTCACCCATAACCAAATGTGGACAGATTTAGTGAGAGCAGGTGTAGATAGCAGTAAAATACATGCACAGCCCAATCTATATTTGTTGGAATTATGGCAGCAGCTGCAAGAAGATCAGAGGTTCATGCCCATGAGAAGGACTGCTGCTCAGGGGGAGCCTGGAAGCTCCAGGTCTCAGGCACACGCCCTGTGCCTGGAACACACTTACTGCCAACCCCATCCTCGGGTGATGGCCTGATCGCTTTCAAATAGGGTGAGGGCCAAGGAACCTGTCCACAGGGGATGGGCGGGGACCAGAGGCCACATGTGGAGCTTGCCATTCACTGGTCCCCAACTAACATGCAAAGGGTTTTAGCTCTGGCAGACACAGGAGCAGAATGTACTCTGCTCTATGGAAATCCAGAAAGATTTCACAGGTCTACTTGTATTGATGGCTCTGGAGGCCAGAGTGTCAAGGTGACATCAGTGAGACTATCTCTGGGGATTGGGCCATTACCCCCCAAAAGAGTATAAAGTATATGTATCACCTGTCCTGGAGTACATCCTGGGGGTGGATGTACTGTGTGGCTTATGGCGAGAGACCAAAGCTGGAGAGTTTCACCTTAGAGTGCGTGTGGTAAAGGCAGTGGTGAGAGGACACGCTAAGCATCTGCCCACACAACTGCCAGTCCCTAGGCGAGTGACTAATACCAAGCAATATCTGTTGCCCAGAGGCTACAAGGAAATTACGGGCACAATATCAGAACTGGAGAAAGCGGGCATTGTGCGTACTGCCCACAGCCCTGACAATTCACCAGTGTGGCCAGTGAAGAAGCCCGATGGCTCTTGGCACATGACAGTAGATTATCTTGAGTTAAATAAGCTAGTTCCCGCCTTGCATGCTGCAGTGCCTTAGGCAGCAGATTTGGTGGATCATCTGCTGGTGCCAATGAATGTCTTTTGCCACTAGGTTGGTACGTCGCCTGGACTAACGTGTGTTCTGTTGTCTTTTGTTATTATAGTGTGATGTGCACTATTCACTTTTGTGCGCCATGGCTGCATTGTTTATGTTTGCTAAGAAACAAAATTGTCTATATGTAGATGGTCTGGCAGAAAACCCTGAGGGGGTGGATTGTAGGGTAAGGTAAAAAGCATCAGGCTTTTCTCTCCTCCCGCCATTAGGAGAGATGACGGATCCCTGGGGGCCTGAACGCAGGCCTGATGGCAGCACCTGGAGTAGGGTGGGGGTGCGGTGTCGAGGGTGGAGGAGGGCAGTGGAGTGTGCGGAGGAGAGTGGCGACTACAAACAAGGGCGAGGAGCATGTGGCTGCTAGAACCGTTCATAAACCCACCTGGAATGGGTTGGTTGCGTTACAGCGGGGTCCTGGGGTTCACTCTGGGAAAGGTGTCAGTGCTCCCCTGTCAGTGGCACGCGGCGAGTTTCCCAGGCGAGTTTCTCCACGAGACAGAGACGGTAGTTATATTTAAAAAACAGGTTTATTGGGAAAAGGGAAAGGGGCAGGTTTTGCTGAGAGAGGCCTGCATGGTTGCTGGCGGGCGGCCTTGACAGGTCACAGGCGGGCAGGAAGCTGCTGCCCTGCAGAGGGAGAGAGTTGGTAAGAAAAGGAACCTACACAGTCCCAGGTGGGCAGAGGGAGTGCTGCCCCGAGCCAGTGCAGAGACTTTACAGACACAGTCCTCTTCTGTTTGGGGGGGGGGGGGGGGTCACTCCTTGTGAGCCGTCAGTTGGCTGCTGATTTTGGATAACCACGCAGAATCCAAGAGGGACCGGAGATACCAGGATGGGGAGTGGAGATTCCAGGATGGGCCCAATCTCTGTATCTTTTCCCTCTGGTCTGTGCTCCACTCCCTAGAGCATCTGATCCTGCTTGGGTCTCATGCCTTGTGATAAGGCCCTGGTGCCTAAGGGTCACGATCTCTACAGCTGGGTTAATGGTCATGCTATTACCCTCTATCCCTACCTCCTTGTGAGTCAGCTATGGTCTTAGGGCACCTCCTTTCCAGTCTTTCTATTCTGTCCACCATCAAGGCCATTACTATTATATTTTGTAAGGAGTGGAAGTTGGGTCCAGAATGCTGGGTGAGTACGGAGTATGCGGCTCTTGTAGCAATCAGAAAATTCATATCTTGCCATTGACATCCAGGATTACCCCAGGCTCAACCACAAAGACCTCGTCACTGGGGAGCTGACGACCTCCTTGGTCCCTGTCACTTGTCTTCCAGGAGGTGGCAGTAGTCAGTCTGTTACAGGGCAGGAGAAGGACACCCCAGAACCCCCAAAGCTGCTTACTCTAAATAGGTTCTGCCATCTGCCGCATCAACACAAAACATGTAAGATTTTAATGGAAAGGAACTTTAACACAATTAGTAAACAATACAGAAAAGACAAAGAATCTGTTAGAGGTCAGGGAGAAGGGCAGCCCAGACACCACAAACCTGCCTGCTCTAAATAGGTTCTGCCATCCGCCGCATCAACAGAAAACATATGAGACTTAAATGAAAAGGAACGTTAATACAATTAGTAAACAATGCAGGAAATGTAAAGAATATAGTTTCTAAATCAAGCATCCAAAGTTACCTGTCCCCTTGTGGGGAAAAGTCCACCCAAACAGGATTGGCCTAGAGCAAGGCCTGAAAGCCTCTCCCAAGTCTAAAGCGCCTTCCAGTGGAGACCCACAGAAAAGGATCAGAAACAACCAGACAAGTGTGGGAGGAAAAGAGCAAAATCAAAATCAAGACAAAAACCACCATTGTCACCTCCCCACCGGTCTCTTGCCCATGCTGTTGTCACCCAGTCCACGACCAAAAGGCAAGTGCAGTTTCTGCACGTGTCTCCCGTCTCCATGTGCCTCCTCCAGGTCTCCTTCTGGCTCCATCCTGCTTCTTTCCTTCTCAGTCTCCACTGCAGCTTCTTCTCTCCTTCTCAGCTCCCTTCTCTCTCTTCCTTTGGGTTGGGCAGGGAACCTGGAACTTCCCCTTTACCTGGGGACCACCCTATTATCTTGGATATCTCATACAGAAACACATATTTTAACTGTCTTAATTTGTTTAGGTGAGATGTCATTAAATTTTAGTTTTCTTATAATAAGAAGCAAAAAAATAAACCTGCAAGCTCAACAATATTTAGAGAAAGTGATATTGTTTAACATTCTCATTCTTAAACTTAATAAGACCTTAGTTTTATATGAAATTTGGCCACCATTTAAATAATGATAAAAGAAAAAATTTAAGGGAGAGATACCAATTGTAGCTGTTAGTTTTTCTTAGGACAGGAATTTTAAATTAATTTCAGAGTTGCAAATTCTAACATCCCAAAAACCAAATTTCTTTCTTAGGCAAGTACTAGATAGATTGATGAAAACCAAGAAAAATAAGAGAGACTTGATATCATATACATTTCCTACATACCTGTGAGGAACACAGTGTTGCTAAGGAACTTGCCCATGAGGCTAGATTTTGCTAGGACAAGGGGAAAGAAAGAAGTCAATCTGGGATTTTTCTGGAAAAGAATTTTATCAAGAGATTTAGGACTAATCATCACAATGCAAACTTATCTTTTTTGATGTAGACTAGGTCAATTACTCTTTTTTTTTTCCTGAATACTGTGTGCTTCCTTTTGAAAATAGAGACATTTCAACATAAAATATTGATACTCAACATGAAAACTGTAAGGCTTGCATGCTACAAATTCAACCATTAAGTTTTGATCTAGTTTTTGATTACCAAAATCTTAAATCCTGATCTCAAAATTGGGAATTTTTTATTAGACTTTATATAGTTGTCATTTATAACTAATACTCCTAAGGCATTAGATAGTGATAGAAACAGATTTTTTGATTTTTTTTTTTAACTTTGGTCATGTGCATTAGTTTTAAAAAGTAGTTATTCTTTTTTTTTAATAATAAATTTTATTTTTATATTCCCCAACAATTGCAACCCCCCCATTCTGACCCCAATCCCTCCCCTCCCGGCCCCCACCCTCCAAAAAGTGTCTCTGGTTCATAGTTTTTTGTTCATTTTGATTTTCACTTTCTTATAGTTATTCTTTTTCCTGGTCCCTTATTTAAGTTTTCTAGATTCCTGCTATGAGTGAGACCATCCGGTAGTTTTCTTTTTCTTTCTGGCTTATTTCGCTGAGCATGATCCCTTCCAGCGCCATCCATGTTGCTTCAAATTGCATGTGTTTATCTTTTATGAATGCTGAGTAATATTCCATGGTGTATACGTACCACATCTTCTTTATCCAGTCATCTATTTTTGGGCATTTGGGCTGTTTCCAAAGCTTAGCTATTGTAAATAGTGCTGCTATAAACCTAGGGGTGCAGGTGTTCTTTGGAATTGATGTTTCTGTGTCCTTTGGGTAAATACCTAGGAGTGGAATTGCTGGATCATATGGAAGCTCTAAGTTTAGTAGCTCCAGAAATCTCCACACAGCTCTCCATAGTGGTTGGACCAGTTTGCACTCCCACCAACAGTGCAGAGAGTTCCTTTTTCTCCACACCCTCGCCAATATTTGTTGTTGCTAGTTTTTTTAATATGTGCCATTCTCACTGGTGTAAGATGGTATCTCATGGTAGTTTTGATTTGCATTTCCCTGATGACAAGTGATGTTGAACATTTTTTCATATGTCTGTTGGCCATTTGCATTTCCTCTTCAGAGAAGTTTCTTTTTAGCTCTTCTGCCCAATTTTTGCCTGGATTATTTTCTTTGTTGTTGTTGAGTCTCATCAGCTCTTTGCAGATTTTTGTGATCAGTTCTTTATCATTAGTGTTGTGTAAAAAAATGTTCTCCCAGTTGGTGGGGTTTCTCTTTGTTTTTGTTATTGTCTCTTTTGCTGTGCAGAAGCTCTTTAATTTGATGTAGTCCCAGCTGTTTATCTTTGCCTTCACTATCACTGCTTTGTGTGATGTGTTTGTAAAGATGTCTTTGACGTGCAAATCATGTAGTGTTTCGCCTATATTTCCTTCTATGTATTTTATGGTTTCAGGTCTTATGTCTAGTTCTTTAATCCATTTTGAGTTGATTTTTGTGTATGGTGTGAGGTAGTGGTCAAGCTTCATTCTTTTCCATGTAGCGACCCAGTTTTCCCAGCACCATTTATTGAACAATCTCTCTTTGCTCCAATGCACAGTCTTTGCTCCTTTGTCAAAGATTAGTTGACCATAAATCTGTGGGTTTATTTCTGGATTTTCTATTCGATTCCATTGGTCTGTGTGTCTGTTCTTGTTCCAATACCATGCAGTTTTGATGATTATGGCTTTGTAGTAGAGTTTGAAGTCTGGGAGTGTGATGCCTCCATTCCCTTCTTTGTTTTTTCAGGAGAGCTTGGCTATTTGGAGTTTTTGTAATTCCATATGAATTTCATCAATAATTGTTCTAGTTCTTTGAAGAATGACATTGAGATTTTGATTGGAATAGCACTGAATCTGTATATTGCTTTTGGTAGGATGGCCATTTAATAATGTTTATTCTACCAATCCATGAGCAGGGGATGTCTTTCCATTTCTTTGTGTCTTCTATTTCTTTTAACAGTGTTTTATAGTTTTCTTTGTATAGGTCCTTTACCTCTTCGGGCTCAGTGTCCAAGGCTTCCCCCAGGCGCTGAGCATGTGCTGCTGTCGCCCAGAATACAGGGCCCCCAAGGTCTACCTTGGCCAGCAGTACAACGGCCCCAAGGTGGACGTGTGGAGCCTGGGCATCATGCCCTACGAAATGGTGACCGGCACATTGCCCTTCAGGGGGCCCGGCCTCAGGGCAATCAGGGAGTGCATTCTGGGTGGGAACGTCCACCAGACCACCTACCTCATGGTCCAGGGCGGGGACCTGCTGGCCAAAATGCTGGCACGGGACCCCTGGAAGCGCAGCACCCTGGAGAGCATCCAGCAGCACGCCTGGGTAGCAGAAACGAGCAGGGGACTCCTGCCCTTCAGCGAGCCGTCGCTCTGCCCCCAGGACCTGGCCATAACCAAAGGTATGGAGCGCCTAGGCTATCAGAGGCAGGAAATTCGGGAGGCCATTGACACTAACAAGTACCGCGAGGTCATGGCCACCTACCTGATCCTCTGCTCCAGGAAGCAGGCGGGGGAGGAGGACTATGAGAAGGAGGGGGAGGAGCGGCCCAGGCTCCTTACCTTCCAGGTGCCGAAGCGCGTCACCTTCCGGGATCCCGGTTACCCTGATTACAAGGACTCCCCACCCACCCCCACCCCGCCGGCACCTGAGGTTTCGGGGAATACCCCAAGGCCGGGTATCCTGGGAAAGCACCCAGTGCAGAAGATTGGAAAAGATACCCACCCCACTCCCTCAGCCTGAGGTTTTGGGGAATGCCCCAAGGCCAGGTATCCTGCGAAAGCAGGAAGTCCAAAAGAGGGGAAAGGATGTCACCCTGGGCAACAGGGTCATCTCCACCAGGTCCCTGAGCTGGAGGATGCGCAGTAGCACACCACTGCTGCAGGTCCAAGCCCCCTGCTAGAGGACACCCCAAAGGGCAGTCCCTCTGCGCTAGGCCCAGAGCGGGAGGATGGCTGGGGGGACACCAGCACCTCTGTGGCTAGACCCCAGCTGGAGAACAATGGGGAGCACGGCAGAACCACTGAGACAGGCCCCCAGCTGGAGAGGGACCAGGAAAGCAGGGCCAACACAATCAGTCCAGCTCCCCAGCCCTCCAGCACCACCCTAAGACGTCCCCCAATATGTGACTGGCCTTCCAGTGCAGTGGCCCCTTCAGGAATCATCAGGGCCAGAGATAGAGTATTAGAAATTATCCTAGAATTTTGTTGCTGCTGTGCAGCATTGGAACTGGAGAGCAACAAAGATTAAAAATAGTGCCATACCCGGCAGAAGACCCCCCACCCCCAAAGAACAAGCACTCAGTGGCCATGGTGAACAGGAGTACACCAGGGAAGGTTGAGGCTCTGGAGAGGCTCCGGGGCTGGGCCCAGTCAGAGGGGCCAAGAGCAGCATGAGACTCACAGGACTGCAGCACAGAAGTCTGGGCAGCACTGATGTCCCTGGAGCAGAGCAGGTGAAGGACCAGGCAGGCAAGGAAACTGGTGAAGCATCTGGAGAGGAGCAGAGCGGGTGAGGGTTGGCGTGCGGAGGGGTTGGGGAGAGTTGAGCAGGTACAGGACCAGGAGAGGGGTGTGGGGCTGTGTGGGCAGAGCCTCCAGAGGTCACAGGGCCACAGGCGAGGAACCCTGGGCCTCTCTCCCCCATCTTAGGTTCTGCCCCCTTGGTGGGAGAGACCTGCTGCTCACCCCTGGGCACACGGATGGTGCAGAGGATGCAGGAGCTCTTGCAAAGGCTTGGGCCTGAGTGGTAAATCGTGCAGATTGCAAGGAGCACATAGATAGGCTCTCTAGCTCCCCTTAAGAAAGACTCTGGGACCAGTATATTAGAATCCAAACGGGACTCTCCAAGGTGGGCAGAGGTTATTCACAGAGCAGCCCTAATCCACCATGACCTGCTCAGCTGGAAAATCCGCACATCTTCCTGCTCCACGAAGCCTAGGCTATGATCAGTCTCAGTCCCGCAGTGAGCACACCTAGGTGTCCAGTGTCCCCAGGGCCAAAGCTGCAGCTCGTCATGGAGTACGTGCAGGAGGGATTTTGCAACTTGGGATTCTTACACAGTGTCAGTCCAGTTGGAATTTCTCCTTTTAAAAATCCTCTCCAGACGGCCACCCACCCTTCCTCCTCCCTGGATTCAAACCCTGCAGGGTGACCTTAGCCAAATTGGAAACATTAATATGCCCAACAGATGCAGGCTTTGGACACCATTCTCTGCCAATTAAATCACTGGGTACAGGAATGAAAAACTACAGGGGCTGTCTACCTTAAATTTGTGTTTTTTCATCATTGGTTAGATGGTGTTCAATTCCCTTCTAAAACTAAGGTTTTGCTAAGTCTGGTAAATGCAAGTGAGTTGAGGTATGTGTGTTTGAAAAAAGAAATGTATGGAAGAGGGATATTCTGAAGGGCCTTAAGATAATGTAAAGCCAGATGGGTAAAATGAAATGGCATTAGAATGAAAGCAAGCAAAAGAAAGTGTTGAGGTCTGAGAGAGAGATTTTGGTGAGAAATCATGTGTACTCAGGTGTCCCCCTCCTCCAACATATTCATGGGCTTGCTCATCTGACCAGCAAAGCCCCCTCTGACTGACCTTTTGTCAGCTGAAGCTGGGACCAGGACATCCAAACTTGGACCAACTCTCCCTTACTGCCATGGATCCTTCCCATAGTAGGCCTGGTGATCATGATCATGCTTTTATTTGTTTCTACACCCCATTTTCTCTGCTTTATCCAGGAAAAGCTCTCTGAGATGAGCCTTCGCACTCCCAGACCCGGGAAAGCCATTCCTGTTATTGACAGATGAGCAACAGGGCGTTGCTCTAGGGGTTCTGGGCCAACCTACGCCAGTCCAGCGAGCAGTTGCTTATTTCTCTAAACAAATGGATCCCACTGTAAGAGGATGGCAGCCCTGCCTGCGTGCACTTGCGGTAGCTGCTCGTCTCGCTAGACCTAAGGCCTTAAAACTCACACTGGGCCAACCTGTAAATGTTAGTTCTCCACATCGGCTCCAGGACCTGCTCACTCATCAGGCTCTCTCCCCTCCATCACCCTCTTGTCTGTTAGATTTCTACTCTCTTTGTCAAAGACCCTCTCATCTCCCTCTCCCAATCCTCGACTCTCCATCCTGCCAGGCTTCACGGGTGTTCCACTCCTTAACGCAGGTAACACCCTCTTCTTACTACGGTGGACACCATCACCAGTCGGACAGTGGACCTGCCTTTATCTCAAAGATTACTCCACAGGTCTCCTCCCTGGGCATCACCTGGGAACTACACATTCACTCCCGACTGCAATCCTCTGGTAAGGGAGAACGGGTAAATGGTCTGACCAGAGACCACCTAGCCAAACTCTCCACAGAGCCCACAAATCCTGGGTGGAGCTGCTCCCACTGGCTTTAGTGCACCTCCGAGCCACTCCCCGTGGCCCCTTGTTCCTGAGCCCCCTTGAACGGATGTATGGCAGACCTCTTCTTACTAACCATGAGCTCCGCGTCCAACCTACACTGTTGGCTGGATATTTTCCATACTTCTCTTTGCTCAGACAGCTGCTCCAAGAACACACAGACCTTTGTCTGCCACAACCTGTGCCTCCGTCCCCTGATGCACCTGTCAACCTGCTGTGCCCTGGAGACCAGGTTCTTCTGAAAGCCATCTCTCCAAAACCACTTCCGCCAAAGTGGATGGGTCCACACACGATCATCCTGACTATACCAATGGCTGTCAAGGCATCAGCTGTCCAGGGTCAAAGAGGTCCCTGTGGACAAGCAGTATGTATACAAGCACATGGGCCCAACTCGGGTTTGCATCAATGCATCCCTGGTCCACATCCCACTCAGCCTATAGAGTAGATGCCCTCTGATTCTCCTTCCTCCGTTTCTTTTTTTTAAAGATTTATTTATGCAAGCACTGGGTACAGTCAGAAACACAGGAGGGTGAGAGAACTCACCAGAGACAAAGCGAAGGGCAGAACAGGCAGACTTGACGAAGCACACTGCTGAGGGGAGCAGTGGGCGGCAGGAGAGGTCTGCCCGCCATGTGGGACCCTCGCCTTGAGGCCAGGGATTGAACCGGTGCTGTAGAGGCTGTGGGCAGCTTCACAACCCAGCGCTCAACTGTCAACCGCTGCGGCACCGGGGAGAACCCTCTCCTTCCTCTGTTTCTAATCCCATCTCTTCAAGCCACTTCCAGTTCTTCTGTCTATGCCCAGCAATTCCAGATCAGCACAGCCTCGGGCAAAGTATTACCACTCATAGGGCTTCTTATCCTAATCTCCTCATTTTTTCTGTTTGCCCCATGCTTACTCCATTTCATCAAACACCGGATCCAAGAACTGTCCCATACCACCTTTAACCAACTCCTTCTCCACCCATATCCTCGCGTCCCTGCAAAGACTGTCTCATAACCAGGCCTGAGCGCCCACCCTGGTCTTCGCCCCCGTCCAGCAGGAAGTAGCCAAAGAGAGAACCATTTCCCCTTTTCAACAAAAGGCTGGTATGAAAGGTCGATGCAGGGGCCAGGAATGGGGAAGCCCACATACAAACAACAAGATGGCCCTGACACCAGTACCCCTGATTCCATCAAACCCAAACTGAAGCCATAAGCAGGAGAAAACAACTCAGCTCCACGAAAAAACAACTTAGTTCCCCCTAAGCCTGTTTCCCCCCTGCCAACCCAGTTTTCCTGCCTAACCTCTCCTCACCCTATGAAATGACATCTCCCTCCACAACGGGCACGATTTCAGGGACACCCATCTAGGGTAAGACGCTTGCCTGGGGGGCGCAATGAATTTTCCCTTCCTTTGAGAAAGTTTAGCTTGGCTCCCCTTTTCTTTACTGCGCCAAACTGTTCAGGGCAGCCCCGGTATAAAAAGGGTTGTCTGACTGTTTCCCGATTCTGGTGGAGTGTTTCGGATTCTGGTGGAGCTGCCCGGACAGGGCCGGTTCTGAGATGGGCAGAGTTGGGGGTCCTGGAGGGCGGTGTCCTGGGGTGAGATGCTCTATGAGGAGTCAGAGAAGCAGGGCTCAGAGGAAAGGAGACTCGGGGGAATGCCCTGGGTGTGAGGTTTCCAGCTTTTCTCCCCAGGACCCCTCTCTCCAGCCTCTGGATAACAAAACCTGGGGAAACAGGAAAGTAGATCATTTTTTCCTTTTACAACCTATTTAGTATTGAGGACTTAAAAAAAAAAAAACATAACATTTAATGAATACTGTTAAATTTACAGAAAAGTTGCAAAGATAGTACAGTTCTTATTCATCCCACACCATTTCCACTTTGTTAACATCTTACATGAATACAGTTGTCTTTTTTTTTTTCACAGCTACTGAAGCAATGTTGACACAGTTACCAAACTCCGTGCTTAATTTCATCAGTTCTTCCTAATGCACATTTTATGTTCCATAATCCAAATTGCCTCACTCAGTTACAGCCAGTTCTCCTCGATGTGCCTCTTGCTGACTGTTTCTCTGACTTTGCTTGTTTTTATAACGTTGACATTGGTGAGGAGTGATATTTTGGAGAGGTGTTGGGTTCACAGCTGGGGTTCTTGGGTCACGTCTGAGAAATTTACACCAGATTCCCCCTTTCACATACACAGTGAGTTTCCCCACAAGACAGAGACTTTTTGTCTCTGCCTAAGAGAAGTTTTATTATTTCTTTTTTCAAAAAAAGGGAAAGAGTCAGAACCCTGCTACCCTCCCCCACCCACTGAGTAGGCTCTCTCCGACCAACGGAAAGGAGGGGAAAAAAAAAAAAACTGCAAGAACGAACTACAGATCAAGTGGGACACTGAGTAGAGAGGAACTATTTCAGGCACCGCACCCCACAAATGGGAACTGTGGAGAACGGTGAAGAAATCACCACAGAGGTGATCGAGCCGCTCCGGGCGCCGTCAGAGGAAGACAAGGATTCCATGGTGACCTACAAATAGTCTAAGGCCAGCCGAGAACCACTGGGAAAAAGCAAAGGTCAGCAAGGACAGGTCTCTGGTGCCACCTCATGACCAGAACAAAATCACCAACTAGCTGATTCCCTGTTGGAATTAAGTAAATACAGAGGGAGGGAACTGTAAGGGACAGTGCCCAGCAACACAGCATCAACACTCTGGTGGAGTGTTGTCCCCAGTGCTAGTCTCAGTCTGGTGAACAGTTTCCGACACCCCTAAAGGAGCACTCCAAAGAGATGGAAGCCACCCTTAGGACAACTTGGATCCTTCTCCTTTGGGGACTTGCTGGTGCGGTGTTGCACAGAGAGGAGGGGGCAGAGCTTGCTGGCTTTCAGGGCTGCTTCAGAACCCAGGGGTTCTCTGAGCCCCTCTGGCTGCCCCCCCCAACAGTAAATGGACTGAACAGTGAAGAGGAGGAGGAAGAGGAGGACAAGGGTCCCCTGACAAAACTAAGCATCCCGGACGATCTAGACAGCTGCGAGGCCATGGTGAGCTTGGCCCTGGGGCCCCTTCCCTGCCCCACCTTCCCCCTCCCACCAGCACACCCTTCTTCTTGGTTCCCCTCCCTTTGATTAAGCTTTCACCCACCTCTGCTGGGAGCTAGTGGGTAGACACCAACGCCATCCTCGAATCTCAGGTGTGCCCACGGAGGCCCGGAGAGGTGTGCCTCCCAACCTCCTGCCGGGCCCACAGGGGCACCCTGCACCTCTGGCCCACAGGTGGCATTTTGTAACTCGGCCTTGGCCAGTGCTGAGGAAGAACAGGCGCGGCTGCACAGGCAGCTAAAGGAGCAAAAGCTGCTCTGCTGGCTCCTGGCTCAGCAGGTAGCCCCATGGGACCAGGAGCCTGAGAAGATGGAGGCCCCAGCCCCCGGGGGGAAGTGTGCCTGGGGAGACCCACCAGGCCCTTCAGGGAGCCATGGAGAAACTTCAGGTGAGTGTGTGTAAGGCAGGAAGGAATGGGCACAGGGCAGGTTTTCTGATCCAGCAGACCAGGTACAGGAGAAGTGAGTCCTGGAAGCCTCCCCTGAATTTTGCAGACTTTATTGGGATTTACCAGATACATGGCAGGTAGGGGTGCTAGGGGGCCAGGAGGCTGACAGGCCTCCCAGCCCCCAGCAAGTCTTCACTCTTTCTGGGCTCTCTGGCGTTCTCTGGTGGTCTCTGCTGCTCTGCTCTCTCGGTTCTGCTTCTGCTTCTCTGCTGCTGCTGGCGTCCCCGTGATGCCACCCTTAAAAGCCCATCTTAGCCCAGGTGAATCCCATCTACCTATGCCCACACCCTACTCCAGGTGCCCGCATCAGGCATGCATTAGGGACCGCAGGGTTCCGTCATCCATCCTATGGGCGGGAGAGCAGAAAAGCCTGATACTTTTACCTTACCCTACAATCCACCCCCTCAGGGTTTTCTGCCAGACAGTCTATACAAGTGATACACACGTTTCTCTTGACGAATATGAACACTGCAGCCATGGCCCACAAAAGCAAATGAAATATATCACAATGAAATATAACAGAACACAAATAAGTCCAGGCAGGGCATCAACCTAGTGCAAAAGACAATTATTGGCACCAGTAGATGATCCACCACTTCCGCTGCCGAAGGCACTGCTCATGCGAGGGAGGGAACCACTAAGGCATCAGCCGTCACACGCCAGGAGCCATCAGGCCTCCGGGCCCCCTCCGGCTGCAGTCTCTGCCACAAGCCACACACTGCATCCACCCCCAGGATGCACTCACTCTTGGGTTGGCGATTCTGTACTCTTTGGGGGTAATCGCCCATCCCTCAGGGTTTTCTATCTGTGGTCGCTCCAACGCTCCAGCATGCAGGTCCCTGCACTCAGGCCAACCCACTGCACAAGCACATGGGTCGGGGATCCGTGGATACAAGTCCACATGCAGCCTCTCTTGGGTCCCCTCTTTGGCTGTGGGCTCCACCACAAGCCACGTTCCCTACCCATCACCCAAAGATGGGCTCCTCAGCTCCTCACCCTCACTCAACTATGAGCAGGGCATCACCCACAGGTGATTTTAAAAGACTCACTGGCCTTTAGCTTACGTAGTGCTTAACAGCCGCTCAGGGCTTCCCGAACTTAGCACAAGCTTTTGCCTTCTCAGTTGGCTTTTCTCCTCTGCTTAGCCGCTGGGCAGTACACCGGCTGCCTTTGGCCACCAAGGCCCACTGACACCCCCAGACTCCCATCTCTGGGGGTGGACAATCCCATCCTTCCTCAGGGTCCCCAAAACATATCAAACTTGCCAAGGTCCTCCCCCTTCTGGCGGGATTGTTAGTCCATTAGTCCAAGTTCATCGCCTTTTCCCTTTGTCCACACTGGGGAGCTCCGAGTCGTGGTCCTTTCTCCCCCGATGATTCTTGCTGCCTAGGCGGGGATTGTTGGCTGGTCCTCTCGGGCATCTCCTCCTCCAGGCGAGGTCTCATCCCGCAGCTCCCGGACTTTGCCCTTCCCCTGTCCCGCCATGACACGTCCAGCGCTGTCACAGGCAAACACTGTCTGCTGCTCCTCAGTCCCTCCCGGTCTTCGCAGGGTTCCATACCAGTGTACATGGATCATCTTGCTGACTTACACCAACTGTAAGAGAGGAAGGAATGGACACGGGGCAGGTTTTCTGATCCAGCAGACTGGGTACAGGAGAAGAGAGTCCTGGAAGCCTCAGTGGCTTTTATTGGGATTTACTGGATACATGGCAGGTAGGGGTGCTAGGGGGTCAGGAGGTTGACAGGCCTCCCAGCCCCCGGCAAGTCTTCACTCTTTCTGGGCTCTCTGGCATTCTCTGGTGGTCTCTGCTGCTCTGCTCTCTCGGTTCTGCTTACATTTCTCTGCTTTTGCTGTGAATGCCACCCTTAAAAGCCCAGTCTTAGCCCAGGTGAATCCCATCTACATATGCCCACACCCTACTCCAGGTGCCTGCATCAGGCTTGCATTCAGACCACAGGGTTCCCTCATCTATCCTAAAGGCGGGAGGGCAGAAAAGCCTGATAGTTTTATCTTACCCTACAGTGTGGTTTTCCGGAGGGCTGGGCGGGCTGGGTGCTGGGCAGGCCGGCACTGCTGAGCCCCTGAGCCCGCTGTCTGGCCGAGGGCCGCTTTACCGAGCTCATGCAGGAGAAAGTGGGCTTACAGGACTGGATGGAGTAGCTGGAGCATCGATGTATCCAGATGTCTGGAGAGACTGACACCATCGGTGAGCGGGGAGGATTGTGCCCTGCAGCTGGGGTGCTATGCAGAGGCTGGGGAGGGACTGAGGAGCAGCAGACAGTGTTTGCCTGTGACAGCGCTGGACGTGTCATGGCGGGACAGGGGAAGGGCAAAGTCCGGGAGCTGCGGGATGAGACCTCGCCTGGAGGAGGAGATGCCCGAGAGGACCAGCCAACAATCCCCGCCTAGGCAGCAAGAATCATCGGGGGAGAAAGGACCACGACTCGGAGCTCCCCAGTGTGGACAAAGGGAAAAGGCGATGAACTTGGACTAATGGACTAACAATCCCGCCAGAAGGGGGAGGACCTTGGCAAGATGAGCTGTCTGCGCGCCCTCCCCCTAGGAGAATACATCGCTCTCTACCAGAACCAGAGAGCAGTGATGAGGGAGGAGAACCAAGAGAAGGAGGAGTCCATAAGCCAGCTGGCCCAGGACAAAGAGGAGATGAAGGTAGTCAGAGCTCTGGCTCCATGGTGGTGCGGCTGGGGGGGCGGGGGGGCTTCTGAGCATCTCTGCTTCCAGGTGAAGCTGTTAGAGCTGCAAGAGTTGGTTTTGCGGCTGGTGGAGTCACGCAACGAATGGCGGGCGAAGCCCTGAGCACCTGCCCAGAACCCTGCTGCTGAGCACACTAGCGCATGCCTAGTCCCCAAGAAGCTTGGCACCGCCAACGTCCAAGGTGAGGAAAGCCCCTAACGGGCGGCTGGTCAGGAAGAGCACACTCCGCCAGGCACACAGCATCCTGTCTCTGTCTCTCTGTAGGGTAAAGAAAATATCAGGCTTTTCTGCCCTCCGCCATCAGGATAGATGATGGATCCTTGTCCTGAATGCATGCCTGATGGCGGGCACCTGGAGTAGGGTGTGGGCATAGGTAGATGGGATTCAGCTGAGCTAAGACTGTGCTTTTAAGGGCGGTGTCACGGGGACGCCAGCAGCAGCAGTAGAAGCTGAAGCCTAAGCCTGAAGAGAAGCCGAGATCACCAGAGAGCCCAGATAAAGTGAAGATTTGCTTCACAGGCCTCCCAGCCCCCCAGCCAGCACCCCTGCCTGCCATATGCCTGGTGAACCCCAATAAAAAACCTGCAAAACCACTGAGGACTCTGACTCCTCCTTTACCCGGTCTGCATGGGATCAGAAAACCTGGGCTGTGCCCTGCTCCTGCCCTTACTCTCTCTAAAGAACCAAGTAAGGTGAGCCTTGTCCATGATGTGCAGCCGACCCAGGGTGAGGCCCAGCTGGGCCTGACTCCCCTCGAGAACGCCTCTGCCCAGCAGGTCGTTCAGCTGCTTCAAGAAATGCAGAACTCCGAGGAAGGCGTCACCATTGGAAACAGCCCATGCCTTCCCTTCTTCTACCAGGCTGACGACAACGAGGTGAAGATAATGGTGGTCTAGGCCGCCGGCATGGGGCCGGAGGCTCTGCCCCCACCTGGCCCTCACCAACCCATCCCTGTTCCCCAGGCTTTCCCCCCCATCCTTTGGCTCTCCTTCCCAGTCGTCCTTTCATCCCTCGTCTTAAAAAAGGGGTACAACAACTCCCCTATCTAATAGGGTGAAATAGGTGCAGACCCTAGCCTCTGAGGTTAGGGCTGTGTCTTCATTTAACTCTGGACTAATCATACTTCCAGAGGCAAGGAGCTAGAAATATCCAGCTAGTTATTTAGGGGGCTCCGTTCTACAATATAGGGGCTCCTTGAATGACCAATTGAATCCTTACCAGGCCTTCTTGCAGAGGGCCTAGGTTATATTAGGCAATTTTGGGCCACGTGCCCCCCCACCTCACCCCAACCATGTCGAGCGGGGCAGCACTTTCAAAGCCCAGCATGGGGGCTAAGTCCAGACAGAGATACCAGCTGGGGCAGATGGGCACCAACACCTGTCTAGAGTGTAGCCACAGAGATAGCAGTGGTTTATTTGAGACCACCCAGATCCACAAAGGGGTGGCCTCCCCTGCTCCTTTTTGAAATTTCCCCATGGGCCTTTGCACCCAATTTTGTTTTTGTTTTGTTTTGTTTTGTTTTTAATTTTTTGTTGGACCCAATAATTGTTTTTATTTTTCTTTATTTTTTTTATTTTTACTTTTTGTTGCACCCAATTATTCTGGAGGTGATCCCTATCTGCAAAGGGGAGGACTCTCCTACTACCTAGCAAAAGTCCCCATGGGCATGTGTGCCCGATTATTTTGTGGGAACCCACCTGTTAAGGGGGGGCTCTGCTCACTACACATGTCTTGCAGCTTGAGGTTACCCTGTCCCACTCACAAAAGTCCCGCGGGCATGAGGCCACCCCAATCTGCAAAGGGGTGGCCTCCCCCATCACCCCTCAAGTCCTGCGGGCATGAGGCTACCCCAATCCACAAAGGGGTGGCTTCTGCTGTCCTCCTCACAAAACTCCGACGGGCATGAGGCCACCCCAATGTGCAAAGGGGTGGCCTCCTCCTTCCCGCCTCACAAAAGGCCCATGGGCATGAGGTCACCCAGTCTGCAGAGGAGTTGCCTCTCCCGTCCCGCACCTCACAAAAGATCCACAGGCATGAAGCCACCCCAGTGCACAAAGGGGTGGTCTCCCCCTTGCCCCCTCACAAAAGTATGAGGCCACCCCAATCCACAAAGGGGAGAACTCCCCCATCCCCCTCCTCACAAAAGTCCTGCAGGCATGAGGCCACCCCAATCCGCAAAGGGGTGGCCTCCCCCGTCGCTCCTCTCCAATGTCCCACAGGTATGAGGCCACCGCAGTCCACAAGGGGGTGGCCTCCACTTGCTGTCTTTGCAAAAGTCCCCGTGGGCCTCTGTGCCTGATTATCTTGGGGCCACCCCGGATTTGCAGAGAGGTGGCCTTCACTGCTTCTTTTACAGAAAGTCCCCATAGAGGGGATGCATGGCTTACTCAGGCAATTTGTGGGTACACACTCCCCCAACCCTGTGGAAATCTGGGCTTGGCCAGAAGCCGGGCCAGGGTGGCTGGTGGAGGCCAGGAGGAAGGCGCGCGGGCGCCCCGCGGTGTACATACTGTGCTGGGACGTGTGTACATGGGGCTGAGACGGCCCCTGTATCACAGCAGAGGCTGCGGTGGCCCCTGGGAGAGGAGGTTTCTATGAATCAGTTGACATCGAGGAAACTTATTTATAGATCGCCCAGGACAGAGGAAGGAGGCAAGGCCAGGGAGTGGTTCCTGGTGTTTCACTTTTGTTTCTGAATAAACTTAACTCACCACGTGGTCGGGCCCTGGGATCTGGGCTCAGGCGCTGAGCTGGGTGTGGGTCCTGCCAGCAGAGGGCAGGCTTCGGGGTGCAAGGTGCGCATTGGCGCTGCCTGTCAGGGCATCCAATCCCCCTCAGCTCTCTGACCTATGGGGCCTGTGGGCTGCGTGCCGCCCGGGGAGGGCCAGAGTACTGGCTTCCAGCCTAGGCATTTCTCTTCTCACCCTGTTCTTCTGGGGCTCCCACCCAAGCCCCATGAGTCCTCCAGGCTGGCACTCTACCCCTGGTGGCCACAGCAGGGTTCAGATGAAGACCAGCTAAGTCCAGGTGCTTTCCCGAGCAGCCTGGGAAAAACTGGGGCCTCCCAGGCACCCCTGCGCCCCCATGCTTAAACCTTCCCTTCCCCTTGAACGCCACAGAACACAGCCAGCACACAACACGTTGCTCCCCATTGTTCAGAAATGGGTTTCATTCTCAGCCAAGAGACAGCAGGACTGGTCGTGGCCAGAAGCACACAGCTGCCGGGACAGCACCCCCATGCTCGGGGAAGGGGCAGGAAGGTGGCTGGGGGGGCTGACTGTGCACAGGCCGGGAATGGCAGGGAGGCTCGTCGGAGGTGGCACGTGTTGGCGGGGGCGGCTGGGGTGACAGCGTTTGCTTGTAGTTGGGCCACAAGACTCAGAAGGACAGCACAGCCGGCGGTTCCCAGCACCAGAGATGCGCGCTTGCACGTGTGTGTGTGCCCGTGTATTTATAGACATGCATAGAGCAGGGCAGGAGCAATACCACCGAGGGGGCACAAGAGTCACCGAGGTCACGCCTGGGGTGTCAGCTCACCACCACAACAGACTAAAGTCACAGATGAAGGGGGAGGCTTGGGGGCCGGGGGCCAAGTCACAGAACAGTCACCCAGGCAGGCCCGGGAAGAGAGGTGTCCCAGGAAGAGGAGGGGTCTGGTTAGAGGCCAAAGGGGGCCCTGGGGCTCTCAGGTTGGATGGACTTGCCTGACCCGATCAGCTGGCAGCTGGAGAGAAGCAGAGAGAAAACGGGGGAGGGCAGAGAAGGGGGAGAGCTGGGAAGGCAGGTGCAGCCTGGGCTGCAGCGCTTGGGGGAGGTGGGGAGGGAAGACTAAGCAGGGGAGGGTGTGGGCAGGGGTTCTGGATGAGAGGAGAGGGGGGGGCAGGGAGGGGGGATGCAGGAGCAGGAGCTGGAGCCTCTCCCTGCTCACTCGCCGGCCTCTCACACACACCAGACAGTGCACCCGTGTGCCAGACATGTGATCGGCCCCCTCCGGCTCCCTCCTCTCTGTTCCCCTGTCTTTCAACCCGCCAGCCCAGGGTCACCCTTAGTGTCAGGGGTAGGCGGCCTCGGGCCCCACGTGACTCCACCATTTCTGATGGAGAAAGACAGGGGAATACCACTGTTGGCCCCGGGAGGGCAGAGCTGAGAGGATGGCTGGAGGGAGCACCGGGGGCCCCCTGGGGTGGGCAGAAAGCACAGTAGTTCCCCATATGGACCCTGGGGAGGCAGGGAGGGCAGGAGGCCAGATGCTAGTGGCCACAGGCTTATAAGTCTAAGAGGGGAGCCTCAGCTGGCTGGGGGACCACAGGTCGTGTAGGTGAGGCTGGGCCCTTCCTGGTGTGGGAAAGCAGAAGAGCAAGCATCAGTGTAGGGGTGCGGGGGCAGGCAGGTCTGTGGGGCAAGTTTTACTGACCAGCTTGGGTAGAACTCAGAGAAGCCGACTTGCCCAGGTCAGCCGACACTGAGGTCCCCTGGCTGAAAAAGGAGAGGTGACACTATGAACAACAGGCCCAGGTCCACGGGCCTGCAGGCAGGCTTCGGTGCTTCACCTGGGGCACAGGGGCTGCCGTGGCCCTGTGCTGGCGGGAACAGCAACAGCAGGCACGGAGGGCAAGGCGCTCTGTGGCCTGCCTGGTTGCAAGGTGGCTGCGGGCCGAGGGTGTGGCTTGGACCCTCAGGCTTTCCAAAGCCATCAGACAACCTGAGCCTTCCTGAAGGGACTCAGTTGCCACAATAAGGAGGAGGGGTCAGACCTCCTCTGCCCTGTGGTGGATCCTGTTCCAAAGCTCCCAAGGTGGCTGCCCTGCCCCAGCAGCACGCTCACATAGGGGGATGGGGGCCGCACCCCCAGCATGAATTTCGAAGGCTCCCTGACGGCCTGCTCCCTGACAGCGGCACAAGCGGCCTATCAGCTCAACACCCTGCGTGACCATCTGCACTGCAGGTCCTCGAGCCTAGAGACTTCCACAGCCAGAGAACATCCACCTAGGTGGAAGGCCCGGGTAAGACAAGTCTCAGTGGCTGTCTTCAGTTGGAGGTACTTTGGGAACCTGGGGTTGGCTTGCCTGTATGAACTTAAGTGTGTGTGTGACCAATATAGGAATCAAATTCTCTCTGAGAGCCAACTTCTGACTGAAGCTTATCTATCACCCTCGCGGCAGATGCCTTCTCTCAAACCTCGGTCCCTTGGAGCTTAGGCCAGATATGTGCCCTAAGCGTCTCATCTTTTACTGCAGCGCTGCGTGGCCTCAATACCAATTGGACAATGGCTCCCACGGGCCGAGCATGGCGCTTTTGACTTCTCCATCCTTACAGACCTAAACAGTTCTGTCACCGCAATGGAAAACGGTCAGAGATCCCTTAGGGCCAGGCTGGCTTTCTCTTGTGCTCCCGTGCCCCCCTCCAGCCCCTCCCTCCTGAAAACTTGCCACACTCTCCAAGTCTTGAGACTCCTCTCACTCTTCCCCTCTCTGGACCCTCTTCAACGTTTTCTGATCCTCTAGATTCTCAGTCTTCACCTCCTCCAGCTCCCCAATCCGGCCTCCCCTCTTTTTTTCACCTCCTAGCCACCACACCCGTTCTGGGTGGTCCTCTTCTGGGTCCCCTCAGGGAAGTGGCGGGGACTGAAGGAGGAATTAGGGTCCATGGTCCTTCCTCTCCGTCTGGTCCCTCCCAGACTGAAAAGCTTCTTGGCTCTTTCACTAACAATCCCACCACCTACACCAAAGAGTTTCCTTATCTTACCCAAGCCTGTGACCTTACTTGTCATGACTACATGTGATCCTCTCTTCCACCCTGACCTCTGACAAAAGGGAGCAGGTTTTTAGGTCTGCCCAAGACCATGCAGATCAGGTCCCTGTGACTGACACAACCATGGCCCCAGGCTCTGCAGCAGTTCCCAGCCCAGAGCTGGGGTGGGGCTACCAGACTGACACAGGCAGGGCCCCCGGGGCAAGACTCACCAAGACCATTTTATTACCTGTCTCCTAGCTGGTCTCCAAGCGGCTGTGCACAAAAGTGTAAATTTTGCTAAGCTCAGAGAGATCACCCAGTCTGCCTCAGAAAACCCTGCTGCCTTCCTTAGCCGCCTGATGGAGGTGCTCCAGCGCCATACCAGGCTTGACCCTGACTCAAATGGAGGCTCAACAGTTCTGGCTACCCATTTTATATCTCAGTCAGCTCCTGACATTAATAGAAGCTTAAGAAGTTTGAGAGGACTCCCCTGATGGCGCAGATGGCAAAGCGCCGCGCTGTGAGTCTCTCCGAGGCCTCTGCAGTGCCGGTTCCATGCCAGCCGGCCAGCGAGGGTCCCACATGGCACAGCAGACCTCTCCTGCCTCGCCTGCTACTCCCCTCAGCAGTGTATTTCGTCAGTCTGCCTGCTCTGTTCCCCACTCTGTCTCTAGTGAATCCTCTCACCCTCCCACGTATCTGGCCTGGACCCCGGTTCTAGTGTAAATGAATAAATAAATCTTTTTTTTTTTTTTTTTAAAGAAGGCTGAGGACTGTCCTCAAACCCCTATCCAGGATCTGCTGAATATGGCCTTGACAGTTTTTAAAAACCGGAAGGAACAGGACAGGGCAGAGAGGGAACTCCGTAGTCTTCAGAAGGCTGGGCTTCAAGCTCAGGCCCTGGTAGGGCCTTGAGACTGCCAGGCCATGTTCCTTCAACCACCGCAGTGCCTGCCGGCCGACAGAGGACGACAACGGGCCCCATGGCCCCCAACCGACCACCGCTGGGAGCCTGCTTCAAATGTGGTCGAGAAGGCCACTGGTCCAGACAATGCCCCAACACCTGCCAGGACCATGCCCCATCTGCAACGTCCAGGGTCACTGGAAAAGTGACTGTCCCTCCATGCCTTGCTGCGGTGGACCAGTCCTTCCAGCCCCTGCAACTCTTGCCAGCGGCAGTCTTCGGTTTGGCAGCTGAGGACTGAAGAGGCCCGGACTCATCGACCCCGATAAACTTCAAGGAGCCCAGGGTAACAGTCAAAGTAGCAGGTAAGTCCACCTCCCCTCTGGGCTCTCCTTTAATATGTTGCTGGCCTCCTCCTCTGCAGACCTTCTCTGCCACAATCTCAGCAACACACTGCACAACTCTCACCTTCCTGGGCTCAAAAGGATACCGTGTCTCCCCGTCCAAAGCCCAACTTTCAGTTCCCACAGCCGTCTATCTGGGTCTTCCACTAACTCCTTCCTCCAAACAGCTGACGGTGGACCACAAACAGGCCATCCGGGACCTTCCCTCCCCTGAATCGGCAGAACAAATCCTTTCCTTCCTAGGTTTGGTCAGATTCTTCCGTCACTGGATCCCTAATTTTGCTTTCCTAGCCAAGCCACTGTACGACACAGCAAAAGCCTCCCTCGAAGGACTTCTCCAATCCCCCGGGGAGGTCTGCAGGGCCTTCCTTTTACTCACACATATCCTCCTTAGGGCACCTGTCCTTGGCCTTCCTGACCCAGAAAAGCCTTTCCTCCTGTGCACAGATGCACGTCGGGGTATGGCGGCAGGTGGCCTTTCCCAGCCTCTGGGCCCAGCCCTGTGTCCTGTCGCTTATCTCTCCAAGCAGATGGATCCCACCGTCAGGGGCTGGCAACACTGCCTTAGAGCCCTGGCGGCGGCAGCTCTACTCACCCGGGAACCCCTCAAACTTACTCTGGGAAGACCTGTCCAAGCACATTCCTCGCACCACCTTCAGGCCCTCCTGTCTCCCCACCTGCTCTCCACTCTCACTCCTGCCCGCTCACAGGACTTCCATGTGCTCTTTATCGAAAACCCTCTGGCGAGTCTCACTCAGTCAACTTCTCTCAACCCAGCCCCTCTTCTGTCTCTGGCCCCCCTTCTGCCGCTCATTCATGCCCTGAAATCCTGGACGAAATGCAAACCTCCAGACTGGGTTTGGCCGACTCCCCTTGTCAGATGCCTACTGGACTCTGTCTGTAGACAGCAGCTCTTGCGAAGGTGCGCGAGGTCAGCGGAGGGCTGCCTAGGCCATGGTTACCCTCGATCAGGTCATCGAGGCAGGAAAGCTGCCCGGAGGAACCACCTCCCGAAAGGCAGAACTGAGAGCACTTACCGGGGCCCTCACCCTCAGCAACCATAAGAAAGTCACCATCTATGCGGATTCAACATATGCCTTCCTTATGGCTCACAGTCCTGCTGCGATTTGGCAGGAAAGGGGGTTCCTCTCCACCCAGGGGTCCCCCATCATGAACGTTAAACTTGCCCTTAAGCTTCTAGCGGCCTTGCAGCTTCCAACTGAAGTCGCCATTATCCACTGTGAAGGACACCACACGGACAATTCTTACGTGACCACAGGGAATAACAAGGCTGATGCAGCAACAAGGGCTCCCACCACTCACTCTGCTGCAGATCCTGGTCCTCTTCTCTCTCTATCTGTCCCCTCCATCACTCCGACTTAGGAACCTAATGAACGCCAAATCCTGAGTCTGCTCTTCCACCCCTCCTTGAATGCAAAAGTCTGGCAGCTGTGTTCCCATCCTCAAACCGGTGCTCGTGGATCACCTCAAGGGGGAGTTCGCCAACCTCCTTCTTCTGCAGCTCACCAGCTGCGTGGACACTTACCCGGACAGGATTGGCAGGTTGATTTTACTCACCTCCCTACTCACAAAAAAGTTAAATATCTGCTCACAATGGTTGATACAATAACAGGTTGGGTCAAGCCCTTCCCCGCAGCTAGAGAAACGGCTCAGGGGGTAACCGAGGCCCTTCTTAACCACATTATCCCATGCGTTGGCCTCCCCACATCTGTCCTATCTGACAATGGTCCAGCTTTTATCTCAAAGATTACTCAGCAGGTCTCCGCAGCTCTGGGTATCACCTGGAAGCTTCACATTCCCCACCACCCGCAATCCTCAGGGAAAGTGGAGCGCGCCAATGAGCTAATCAAGGGTCACCTGACTAAACTCTCCTGAGAGCTCTGCAACTGCTCCAGGAACATGCAGACCTGCACTTACCCAGTCCTGCCCGAATCTCGACCTCCTCAACTGACCTTCCCCAACACTGCATCCAGGAGACCAAGTTCTGCTCAAATCGCTTCAGCCAAAGCCACTGCAGCCTCCATGGACTGGTCCGCACACAGTCATTCTCACCACGCCTATAGTGGTAACACCTCTGGGAGACCCCTCCTGGTACCATCTCTCTCGGGTCAAACGTGCGCCCGAAGACAAACAGTATGCATGTTGTAACCTGGGTCCTACTAGGATGCGCATTTCTTGTCAAAATCTCCCCTAGCTCAGTGTCCTATGTGTAGAAATTCAAAGTTAGGGAGACCTTTGTCTCAGGATCCACGGAGACTACCCACTTGGTGGGTACTGCACAGTGCCCACAGGCCGGATGCACAGCACCCATCACTCTCACCCTAACTCTTTCATCAATTAACAACACCATGAACAAAATGTTTTCTTTCTTTTACCATCAAACCTTAGATCATTGCAAGAATACCTACAAAGAATATGGGGGGTACCCTTGCCCGTCATGTACAGTGCACCTTCCAGACAAAGGCCGAATGTTCTCTCCATCTGTCATAATACGGGTTTCAATACGAATCAAGTTAACTATACTATTTCAGGTCCTTGGGACCTACGCTGGGTACAGGGAGTCCAAGCCACAGGGTACACGGGCTGGCATTCCTACACAGTGGCATCATTTTCCCATCTCAAGGGACTATGTCCCGACACAAAATGCCACAGTCCAAGTCTCCCAGGACATCCTCCATTCAGAGCAAGTCCTACAAAATCAGCTAACATCATCAGAAAAGACTGAGACACCCTCAACCTGGATTCGTAAAATACAAAACGCTATACTATTCCTACATAACTCTTTTGGATCTAATACCTTTCTTGTTTCCTCTGTGCTTCCCTTCAGAGGCCTCTACTGGCGGCAGCTCCAATTCATCTCAATACCACTATGACCAAGATTACAGACGCTGCTTGCCAGACTCCCCAACTCTCAGTCCCCCTATGGGACTCCAATCACAGCTACCCCTGCTATCCAACTGATGCCCTTGTCGGCTTTCATTCCTGCACTTCTAACATTTCGGTTAAAGGTATCTACCCCTCCTTAGAAAAAACCTCTGTGTCTTTAGCATCATCACAAAGACAGCTCCCCCGCCCTGGCACAGGCCATGCTCCAAAACCGGCGGGCTCTGGACCTGTTAACGGCTAACAAGGGGGGCACCTGCCTGTTCCTCAGGGAAGAATGTTGTTATTGTATCAATGAATCAAAGATTGTAGAACAAAATGTAGAAGCCTTCATGAAACTACGCAAAGACATGGAAAGGGAAATTGGGGACTCCAATTCCCCGCTGACATGGTTTCAAAATCCTATAGTGTCATGGCTCCTCCCACTCTTGGGGCCAATACTAATGATGACTTTACTTTTTTTTTTCTTTTTGCTCCTTGCCTCCTGAAATTCACACAGGCTCACATTCAGGAAATGTCTCCTACCACCTTTAACCAACTCCTTCTCCACCCACGTTATCGCATCCCTGCAGAAGACCCTCATAACCAGGCCTGAGCCACCCCCTTGGCTCTCTGCCAGACCAGAGAGCAGTAATGAGGGAGCAGCACCTAGAGAAGGGGTTCTCATAAACGGGCTGGCCCAGGACAAAGAGGAGCGGCGAATGTGCGTGGAGGGGCAAGGGGTGGAATGTATTTCCCTCACAATCCCTAGGAACCATCCTTAGGTCACATCAAGAGCTGGGTGCTTGATTTGTTGCCCCAGCCCCCAGGACTAACCCCCTTTCAGGTTTCTCTTGTGGCTGCAGATTACCAACTTGAAGGGGACCCAAGACCATGGGACCCGATCCTGGGAGAGGGTTCAGGCTCGCTTGCTCTGTACTGTACCCCACCTTTAAACACTGAGCGCCTACAAAGCCTACGCTTCCCTAGTAAACTTGAAACGCTGGCAACTGCTCTGGGAGACACTGGGAAGAACTGTTTAGTTTGGTTTTCTGCGGGGTTTCTACTTCTCCACGGAGACTTTCCAATTTTTGTCTGACTCCTCCATCTCACATTCTAATTCCTTATGACCCTGGGGCCAGAGTGCCCCCCAATCAGTGCTCTTTGGAGTGATCTGTTTACCCTCTGTGGATCAGATCCCAGCAAACTGACCTTCCCAGTTGGGAATCTTCCCCCAGTCGTCTCAACATGGGTTGCTCAGCTCGCCACAGGATAAACAGGCGACTGAAGCATCAATTCTGCTTGAGTCTCCTGAGGAAAAAAAGCCTTCTGTGTTAGTGCACGTATGCAGACATATGTGAGATTGTAACAGATTGCTCTGAAATGGGCCTGGCTGTGCCCCTGGCTGTCCCCTCACT
The DNA here is from genome assembly GCF_964194135.1 of Talpa europaea. Classification (NCBI taxonomy): domain Eukaryota; kingdom Metazoa; phylum Chordata; class Mammalia; order Eulipotyphla; family Talpidae; genus Talpa; species Talpa europaea. Next base: position 119,858,327 of record NC_140068.1, on the reverse strand, counting down.
GCCTCCTGCCATGAGCATCCACTGGTGCAGGAGCTTGAGCAGCACTGCCTGCTGGCAGCTACTGAGTCATGGCATCCCAGAAGTTCGAGTCTGAAGACTGAGTGAAAATTCCTAAACATTTTTTCTTTAAACCAAGTTATCAGTCCATTTCTTCTGTCATTGGGAGGATGGGACGGGGGACTACTCACAGCACCTGGTGGAGATGTTGGTGGCATGACGTAGATGGCAAATCTAACTTGTAAAGTGGGGTGTGAGTACAGGGGCTTGCCATTCTCGTGAGCCTCAACTCTCTTTTTCCTCTCCGCAGTTGAGAGACTACCAAAAGATAAACATCTTGGGGTCCCCTGCAAGAGACCACTGGAAGTGGTTGTAAGTCATCTGAAGATGTAAGTCTTGCTCAGCCAGGCTTCCTGGGAGAGGGGTGCTCCAGGGGCAGCTCAGTGAGAGGTGAAGAGCATGAAAGAAGTGGGTAAGAACCCTGGGTCTGAGTGCGGCCTTTCCATAGTACTGCTGGGGATCTGATTTGGGGCAACACTGTTTAAGCTCTTTGCCCACCTGTGAGTCAGGGTGCTACAGCTCTACTTAAATCTAGGCAGCATCCGTGAGAGGATTGTACATTCATCCCTTCATGCGGGGCCTGGTGCGCAGTGAGCCTTCAGTACAGGGCGTCGCTATGGACTTCTTGCTCTGGCAATTTCCCTCATCCCCAGCCTCAAGGGGAAGCCAGTCAGTGAGGACACCCTCTCCCTTTAGGGCGGCAAAGATGAGCCCCAGGTGCTTGGGATTAGGTGACCTCTGAGGTGGGAGTCCGTCTTTGCCACCGGCTTGCTGGGTGATCCCAGGGAAAGTCACGTCCTTCTCAGGCCTCAATTTCCTCAAATGGAAGATGAAGTTGTTGGGCCAGATCAGCGCCTTCCAGACTGATTTGGTAGCTTTGATCATCTCTTGGTTCATGTTGCTCCCTGCCTCAGGCGAGGTGGTGAGTGGCCGTTTGGAAAGAAGGCACAGGCCATGGTATGATCCTTCACCCTTGTCTCCAGCATCCATCGTCCAGAGCTGCTCTCTCTTTCCTTCTCTGACCTTCTTGTCTTCTCTAAGCCGCTTTTCTCTTCCTCCCCTTGCCCTTGTTTTTCTCTTTTTACCTCCTGTAGATTCAGGACATTCTGCAGGTGCTGGTGTCCGACCTTAACCTCTCCAATGGGGTAGCGCTCCCCCCATTGGACAGGAGGAAGGTGAGGCCGTGCCGAGACCCCCTCTCTGGCTTGGCTTCTCCCAGCGTGCATGCCCGAGGCTTGTCTGGTTGAGGTACTTGGCCTCTGGCTGATTGTATGTTGCCATCATTAACCCTCGGTGTGTCCACATCTGCTATTTCACCTGCTTGGTTGATCGTTGTTTTCCTTCCCGCACATCTTTATCATCTTGGAGAAGATACAATACACCGTGAAGGGTGAGAGGTCATTTGGGAAGAGCTTCCAGAGCAGGGGTGTGAGATTTGGGCCTTCCAAGCCTCCAGTGTGAATGCTCAGGGGCCCGTCCTACTAGGAGAGCCTCAAACCACCGCCCCAAACACGGGGCTTGCCCTCTGGGCATGTCCCGCAAAGACCAACAGTCCACACTGCAGTTGATTTTCCAAAGTGATGAATTCATTTTAGCTTAGGAGTGGGAAATGCAGGCTTAGAAGAAAGGGGGCTTTTGTTACAGGTGCAAGGTCTAAGGTGAGTTTTGTAGCAGAACTGCAAGTGCGTGAGGTTCACCAGAGATGAGTGACTGGGACATCCTCCCCCACTGTCTTTTAAAAATCAACTGGACACTTACCCATCTCCCATGGGCCCTTGGCAGCAGACACTTTGCTAGGCGGCAAGGTGGGATGTGGCAACTGAGGGAGCAGTTGGCTCTGAAGGGTCTGGAGGCTGGAGGGGTGGCTTTTGAGACTGATGTGTAGAGGTGGGCAGTGTTCATCCCCGTGGAGAGCGGGTGACGTGGGAGTCCCGGGCAGAGGGTGGGTGCAGGAGATGATCAGATTCGGAGCCCAGAGAGCGCTTGGCAAGAAGGTAAGGTGCCTGGGGTGCCCTGGGCTGGGGGATGACCTCTTCCTGATGTGGGAGGGGACACCGAGCTCTGGGTCTCTGCTGCCTCCTCTAGTGAGCAGAGGACTCACGTCATGGAGGATGGCTTCACTTGTCGGAAGAACATAAGGAAACCATACGAGGGATGGGGGTTTCTTCCTGACAAAACTAGCAGGTAAACTATACATTGGAGACATTCATCTGGGGAGAGGGAGAGAAAGGGATCAAAATGGGAGGGGTGTGGTGATGTTCCCGGGTGTCCTGGTGGAGGTAATTTTATGGGGACAACACCTGAGGGGAGAAATCAACATTCCTCAAAAATGAACAACAATATGAAAATACAACAATAAATAAATTAAAAAAAAAATTAAAGTTGAGGGGGACGTTTTAGGATGAGGGGGCTGTGCTGTCTGTGCTCTATGGTAGTTCCAGGATTCTATTATTTATATTTACCCAACTGTCCATCTAAAATTGGTAAATTTTATTTCATATAAAGATGTTAAGGAAAAAAATGGCAAGAAAGAAGACAAAGTAAATTGCGGCAGGCTGCGCCTCCCATGCTGTCTCTTGACAAAGTTTGGGATTGGGGGAGACTCCTGAGAAGTGGGGAGTTCCTGTGCTCCCCTGAAGAGGGAAAGTTGTACTTCCCAGAAGAAGGAAGTTCTCAAACTTCCCAAAGAAGATCTGAACTAGGGAGTCTCCATGGCAAAGCCTGCTAATGCTCTCCTCTTTGTTCTTGGTTAATGCTGAAGTTAGTTACAAATTGGCCTGTGATAAACCTAATTGGGACCCAGGTAACAATTGGCTTATTGTTCTTACACATGAACTATCACAAAAGAAGTAAAAAAAATTGTTTAAGGTATAGTTAGGAAAGAAATGTTTTGGCCTTGAGAACTATGGAGAACAAGCTACCCTGAACCAGCTTTGCTTGGAAACCATAGGGGGTACCTGTTTGCAGCAACAATACATTTCCTGGTATATGAGGTCAATAATTCGCAGGCTGTGTGGAGGCTAGGAATTTCTAGTTAAGAGTTAGACTTCAGTAGAACTTACTTAGATCTGATGAATTGTTTTAAACCACTTTGAAGTAATAAATAAATTAACCAAGTTAATTGAGTGCTAGGAAATAAATTGATTGTAGTAATTGAATATAGAATAGGAACTTTACACCCACGTTTGTAATTGGGAAAGTTTAAATGTTGCCAAATGTTGTGCTGTTGATCATGCTAGTAAATGAGCTGTACCTAGTAAACTAATTGTTCTTAGGTTACCAAAAAAATGGCCTACAGGTGTAAGGCCAAGGGAGTCTTTACATGATCATGAGAAAATATGTATTGTCTTTGCTCTGCTTCAATGCTCACGCTGATGTAATCCCACTGCTTGCCTTAAGGTATAAATAAAGACCCGCTGAGACCCTCAGTAGGAGATACTTGCACGAACTAAAGTGTTTGTGTCTTCCTCATTCCTACATCGCTCCACTTCCCCTCAGCCCTTTGAGATCTCCTTTCTGAGATCCCTGGCACGACTTCTAGCTGGGGCTGGTCTCCAGCAGTAAATATGCTATAGTAATTAAAAACAAAGAATTCATTGCTAGCAGTTCTGTCCTAAGGAATTTTAAAGGAATTCTTCCAGGTCGAGGGAAATTTATAGCAATAACTAACACATTTATAGCACACATTTACAGCAATAAATAACAACAGACACACACATAATACTGTTTTTCTGTAGACTTGTTTTAATTTATTGAACTGATACGATTGCTTAAATTTTTTGTATTATAAAGTTTTATTTGGCTTAAATGTATTTTGGTTTAATATATATATTACAATAATAACATTAAGGTGGTTAAATAGACCTATATTGCGGGGGGCGGGGTGTGGGCAGCTTCGGCAAACTGTCATGTCAGGGGTGCCTGTGTTCCTGTAAGGATGAGAGGGCGTGGACAAATCTGAGAGATTAGGGAGGGGGAGTGAGGAGATGCAAACACTTGATCAGGGTGGGGACATCATTCTGCTGAGGGTCTCAGCAGCCCTTAATTTATACATTACAAGGTACATAAGCATATGTACTAGAGAAGGAAGAAAACAATGATCACTTCTTCCTCTAGAACCACCAGGGGTTCATTTGCCCTTTAACAGAGGTTGTAACGTTCTTTGAAGAAGGCACAGTTGCTTAAACAAAAGTGTTCTTAGAACAGTCATTTATTTTAAACAACTATTTTATTACTAGTAAAAACTCATGTGACTGAAACTAACATTTCTATGTTTACTATGGTGAAGGATGAACTAAGGGCTGGGGAAACAAAGGACAGGGAGTTACCTGGGGGAAGGGAGACAAAAGGATTTTTTCTAACTAACCTATAAAGTTTAGACTGACATATAACCATGATTAAAGCAAAAAACAGAAGGCTTTTATATAGAAATCATGATCTAATAGTATATGGTTTTAATAATGAATCGGAGGGCAAGTTAGGGAGGATGAGGCAGCCTCAAGGACAGTGCAGGTGGGGACCTCGGAGCATTAGGAAGGCTTCAGAGATAAGGACACCTAGAGGAATGGAAGGAATTCCACGGGGAATAATAAACATCCCAGGGCCAAGGACAACATTGTTAACGCTGGCCTCGGTTTCCCTCAGGTGATAAGGGGAGGTGGAGTTTGGGGAAACGGAGAGTGGTTTAATGTATGGACAAATGAGGAGGGCAGCAGACTCCTGTCTGGTAGACCACCGTCCTGCCCTTTGTCAGAGTGCAGGAGATTTATGCAAGGGGGGGATGGGAAGGGGTCAGCACTGAGACCGGTGCGTGCCAGCCTGTTTTTCTTCAATAGACAAGGAATGTAAAGATCCCCCACCCCCCACCCCGCTCACAAAGAGACTGGTGGAGCTTTAAAATAATGAAGGAAGTAAGGTATATATTCCCTGGGACATGACTCCACTTTGGCTTCTTTGCCCCTCCCTGGCCTGCTTTCATGGCCTGGGAGTCTCATTTTATTTCTGTTCCTTTTCTCCTCAATAAACTTTTTCTTTCTTTAAACAAACCTGCCTCTTCTCCCTTGCTTGCCTGAGTGTCTGTGAAGTTCGGCTGCGGCTTCGTGAGACACCAATCTGTGGTGGTCTACTGGCTGGGACTCAGCGCTGCCCCTGCAGCCTGGGATCTGTTTCTGGCTGGAAGACTAGGCCTGATAATTCCGGTATCAGTAAGATATTAATTCAATATTAGGGAACCAAGAAGGGCCTGGAGGGCATCAATGCCAGACAAGCCATGCTGACTCTTCCCTAGCCCCAAGCTCTCAATTCAGGGAGGAATTCTCCTAATCTAACAGAAGAGTTTTTCTACCTATTACTCCTCTACTTATCTAGTCAGCCTAGTTTCTGTATCTAACTTGAAGATCAAGGGAAAATTCCTTTTTCTGTAAGATTGCTGATTGTTGTTTTAAGGAACTACAAATATTTCATCAGAGGCAGGGCCAGAGATGGTTATAGCATTTGGTTCTCAGAATGGTTAATACGGGACATCTCAGTAGTTGTAACATTGACTATTTCCAAGTGCATTATTTGTACTGCCATGGTTATTAGCTCGACCAGTCACAAAATTGTTGTTGACTTATTCTTGAATGCGAACTCTAACAGCTACCATACCCACTGTCACTGAAAGGGAACTGTTAAGGAAAAAGGAACTGTTAATGAAAAGGAACTGTTAAGGAAAAAGGAACTGCCAAGGAAAAAGGGAATTCTTGATGAAAAGGAACTCTTTCCCTCCTAAAGGACCATAGACATGGACGTGTAAGTAAAAGACAAGTTTGCTTCCTTAGTAAGCATATCTAAACAAGGCCTGGCAGCCTGCTAGGCTGGTTGTTCTCCTGGGCCATTCTCAAAGATCTGCATCCTTCCCCTTTTGGTAGGTTTCCTATGTGAAGAATTTGCATGCTAGCTATCCATGAATCAGTGAATCACACAGTGCCATTTGCTGTCAAATTGGTTATTCAGAAATTGATAGAAACTAGCCATAAACAAATGAGGAGAATCTAGCAGGAGTTAGCTAACGAGATTCCTGGCTTTTCAGGAATCTACCCCATGCCTGGACCCTTGTCAGACAACATGAGTAGCATGGCTCCCAGCACTATATTGCTGTAAATTTCCTATATTTCATGGGATGTAGTTCACTTAAGTAGATATTGAAAAATTAAAGATACAGATTTAAATACCACAATAAAAGGTATTGATACAAATATATCTAAAGACACATGAAGAATTAATCTCACAGAAAAAAATATTTGCTTGAATCAAAGTAAGGTAGAAAAAGATGAAATGGAAAAACAATGTGAGACAATTAAAAAATAAATATCAAAATGATAGATTCAAATCTGGCCATATCAAAAATCATGTTAAAAATAAATTTAACTAAAATTCCTATCAAAAGTCTGAGATTCAAGGGGCCTCCCTGGTGGCACAAGGGGTTAAGATGCAAGCTATGAAGTTTACTGCAGGCACTGCAGCACGAGTTCGATCCCCAGCCAGGGAGCAACCCACATGGTGCAGATCCCTCCTGACTTGCCCGCTGCTCCCCTCAGCAGTGTATTTCAGTCAGTATGCCTGTTCTGTTTCCCACTCTATCTCTGGTGAGTCCTCTCACCGCCCACACCTCTGGCCTGTACCCCTGTTCTTGAATGCATAAATAAATACATCTTTAAAGAAAAAATTAATTTCACAGAAAAAAAATTGCTTGAATCAAAGAAATGTAGAAAAAGATGAAATGGAAAAAGATGTGAGACAATTAAAAAATAAATATCAAAATGGTAAACTCAAATCTGAGTATATAAAAAGTCATGTTAAAAATAAATTAACTAAAATTCCAATCAAAAGCCTGAGATTCTCAGACTGGATAATATCAAGGAGACTGCAGTCTATATATGCTAGAAAGACTTTCTATACAAACAAAAATAGGTTAAAAGCGAACGGGTGAAAGGATATGCCAAGGAAATAGAAGTAGAACCACAGGGCCTCCCCGGTGGCGCAGCGGTTGAGCGCTGGGTTGCGAAGCTGCCCGCAGCCTCTGCGGCGCCGGTTTGCCGGTTTGATCCCCGGCTGCTCCCCGGCCACCGGAGGAGGGTCCCACATGGCGCGCAGACCTCTCCTGCCGCCCGCTGCTCCCCTCAGCAGTGTACTTCGGTCCTTCTGCCTGCTCTGCTCCCCGCTCTGGCTCTGGTGAATTCTCTCACCCTCCCGCGCTTCTGACTGTACCCAGTGCTTGTATGTATGTATGAATCAATCAATCAATCAATAAATCAATAAATCTTTTAAAAAAATGTATTCCTTTAAAAAAAAAAAAAGTAGACCCACAAACCTTTACTTTCATTGCAGGAGGTGGCAGGAACGAGGCCTGAGGGACCCAGACAGCAGGTCCCTGCCTCTCTGTCCAGGAGGGAGAAGAGACAGGACCCCAGGCCTGGGCTCCCAGGGCTAGGGAGGGGGGAAGGGCCACCCTCCAGGCTCCAAAGTTGGGGGTCTCACCCTGGGTAGGAGGGCCCATCTTGGGTATGAGTGTGGACACCTGGCCTGGAGGGTGGGGATGGGGAGACACATTCTGTTCTAGGGAGAAGTTAAATAAAAAACTTCTATTCCTGGCTCATCTCCTGTGGCCACCTCAGACTCCAGGCTCCTCCCACCCCTGCCCTCTGTGCTCCAGGAACATGGAGTCCAAGGCCTGGGCCACTCCTCCTGGTGCAGGGGCTCCTGGTGCCTGAGATGGTGCCCAGGGCCTGAGGGCTGTGAGCTGAGATGACCTCAGACTGGGCTGTGAGGTCCCAGCACAGGTAAGGGCTCTGGGATCCCTGGTCAAGGCTCAAGGCTGCCCCCAGCAGGTGGCACAGGCCTTGTGCTGTCCCTCTCTGGGGTCCTTGATTCTCCCTGTCACCCCAGCATAAGGGGGTCCTGCTCTGGAAGAGGGGAATCCCTTCAATCATCACTCCCCTCTTCCTTTCCTGCCTTCCCCTTGAATGTGAGTCACCCCACACCTGCATTGCGGAGATGCCTTTAACTTCAGTACAGTTTCCCGTCAGCTACAGAGCTGTCAGCACAGAACCAGCAGATCCTGCACCCCCACACTCACTTCCCCTAGGGGGTCACTGCTGGATGATAACACAGACTCTACAGCCAGAGCCCCTGGGCCTCTCCCCACACAGAACACCCCTCCCACCCAGTGTCCCCTAAGCTGACCCTTTCCTGCCCCAATCCTCTCTGGGCCTCCCACTCCACTCCTTCTGGCCTTCCTCCCCTAAAGCTGCTATTTCCTCTCTCTCTCTCTGCACCCCTCCAGGAGCTTCCCTCTTGCCAGCCCATGACCTCTTCCCTCCTCCAGCCCATCCTAGGGGTGAAGAGTTTAGAGTTGATTCCCTGGGGAAGGAGCCTCAACCCTGGAATCAGGAGGGAAACAAGTGACCCTGGGTCAAGGTCTCATTCCAGGAGACTGAGGAGACCAGGTATGTTTGTGGGGCCACCCTGGTCCTTGCATCCAGCTGTTATGGCCTGAGGACCTGCTCTTCCATGAAACAAAGTCTGTGGTTATTAGTGGAGAGGGACCAGCATGTCAGCCTGTGTTTGGGGAAACAGTTCAGACACAGAACCTGATTCTGGATGGAGTCTCCCCGCTTGTGTGCACAGTTCTGTTCCTCTGGGAGCCCCAGGAAGACCTGGGAGACCAGAGGGTACCTGCGCTCTGTCCTCAGCCCGTGGCCACAGGGGGACGCTGCGGCGCTGTCCTAGTCTGGCAGCCAGGGGAGAGGCTGGGTGTGTGTGACTCAGGCTGAGAGGGTGAGCTGGGGCTGAGCATCACTGGGGGGAGGGGGTGAGATGCCCTGTGAGCAGCCCTGGCACCAGGCTGGGGTGGGGTTTGTGGAGGAGAGGAGAGGAGGCTCTGGAGCTGCCTGTGTCTGAGGCGCCATCTTCTCTCCCTACAGGCTCTCTCTGCAGCCCCTTGATGACCACACCCTGGAGACTGCAAAGCAGATGCTTTTCCCTTCCACTCCCTGTGCCTTTCCTGAGGGCTATTTTAATTTTTTTAATTGAAGCAACAGTGATTAGGGGAATAATTTCACATCTCTTCGGATCTGTGTTACCAAAGCAGGTAATTTTCTCTTCCACTCTCTGTCCCTTTGCTGAGGGCTGTTTTTCAAATTGCAGTCACCTTGATTTACAATTCATTTCATGTAGGGAACAGGCTCCCATCTCTTCAGAGGTAGTGACCATGCCACCTCCTCCACCCCAGCACCCAGAGTCCTTCCCCAGACCCATCATATGCCTAATACTCTGCTCTCACCCTCTCTCCCCCTCTAGTAGCCTCCTTTCTGCAATCATATGTCGAGGGTTTGTTTTGGTTTGGGGTTTTTTTCTGAGCTTTTTTGGTTCTTCTATATTCTGCATATGAACAAAGTTGTTGTCTTGGAACAGAGTCTGTTATAGAGCAACCCGGATATTAAACGGGTTCCTGGCTGTGGGTCCTCATCCGCGCGCTTTAAAGGGACTTATGAATACTCTACTACAGACACACGCAAAAGGGTTAATAAAAGGTTTATTTACAAGAGAAAAAGAAATAAGGAAAATGTACAACTCAGGGAGAAAATAGGGAAATAAAGTCTTTAATGTGTCCTACCCGATCCGACGACCTGGAAACCCAAAGTCACTCTCCGAGCTGGCTGGACAAGCTGCAAGCTGGCCGAGAGCCAAAAATGGGGGGGTCCCCAAAGCCCACGTGTCTGCCTTTTGTATCCACCTGGCTGCTTAACCCCACCCTCAGGTCCCAGCCACCTTCCCTTTGGTGGTGTTGGGATTTGGAGTTCCCAGTGTCTTTGGCTTTGACCTGGGGTGGGGGTGGAGTCCACAAAGCCTATATGGAATTTGCTTTGGGACATCCTTTTCCCCCTAACCATTCCCCCCTTTCACTTTTTGCCACCATTTCCATGGTGATGAAGATCGAATATATGGAGGTTGGGATGCAGTCTTAGATGAACATTTTTTCAGGTTCCAGTGTGAAAGAAAACCAGTCTCTCCAGGTATTTGTCCATTGTGGAAAGCAAAAGTTCTCTACTCCAGGAAAAAAAGTTCATCAGTTCAAGCCAAAAAAAAAAATCTTAAATGGTTCAACTGATGTAAAACACAAATTTTCTCAACCTTGATCCCAAACTTTTAACAGCATAGCAAAAGTTTGCAAACTAAATCTACTTTTAAACCATTTTTCCTATTTTTGCATAAAATCACAGGGCAGAAAATAACTAACAGCAATTTTTTTGCTGGCTTTGTTGAAATACTCCACACAGGATCAGAGCGAACCGGTGGCATCCAGTCGATGTAGGCTTCAGGTATAAAGTTGGTCTCATCAGGGCCTCCCTGGTGGCACAGCGGTTGAGCGCTGGGTTGTGAAGCTGCCCCCGGCCTCTGCGGCGCTGGTTCGATCCCCAGCTGCTCCCCGGCCACCTGAGGAGGGTCCCACATGGCGCGCAGACCTCTCCTGCCGCCCGCTGCTCCCCTCAGCAGTGTACTTCGGTCCTTCTGCCTGCTCTGCTCCCCGCTCTGGCTCTGGTGAATTCTCTCACCCTCCCGCGCTTCTGACTGTACCCAGTGCATGTATAAACAAAACAAACAAACAAATAAATAAATAAAACATGCCTCTATTAAAAAAAAAAAAAAAAGTTGGTCTCATCAGACTCCACCTGGGCTTTCCTCTTCTCGAGGGTACCAGGGCACTTTCGTTGGCCGGGGTTGTCCAGTCCTGCCAATGGAGGCAAGCTTCCTCACCTTCTTTGGAGGTCTCTGGAACCCTACAAACAAGGCAAACAGGTTCTCCTCTTATTGGTTCAGCTCCTTTTCAACTTTTTGGAAGAACTCCACACAAAGCCACACAATCAAACTCACGTCCAATTTTTTTGTTAAAACAGACCAAATCCTTATGGAAGTTATGCAAAAACAGACTCTAAGATAAGTAGCCAAAAATTACTACCACTATTTGTATGCCTGTTGGTATCAAGGGGAGAGAAAATGTGACAAATTAGCTTTGCTGGAAAAAAAATTGCAACCTTGCTGCAGATCCTGGTTACTCAAAACAAAACAAAACAAAACAAAACAAAAACTTTGTGGATTAAGGACAGAATGCATAAAAAAATTACCAGTATTATGTCAAAGAAACCTTAGTAAATGTCAGGTGTATTTCCAGGTCTGTTCAGTCCTTTGTAGGAAAGTTTTTTTTCTCTCAACAGTTCCATCAATAGGAATCTGTTGAGACCTTTTCTCCCTATATTCCCAGAAACAATTTCTGTAGATGTGAAACAATTGAATCATACAATATTACAAGGTGACAATATACATACATACCAGATATTGAGAGGTTTTTTGTATACACATTTTAGAAAACTACTGTTAACGTTTTGTACATACCAAAGTTTTACCATTTTCCAAGTGACAATGCTTCCCTTCCAGTTTTACTTCATTAGGTAAAAGCCAAATAGAACAAATTCATCTAATGCCTTCCCAGGAGGAAAGGGAGAAACTTTGTGGTGTGTCTCAGGAGCTCTACTGAGGTTCCACAAAATTTCCTTGCATCAGTCAAATGACAGGCTACCAAATTTGCACTTGAATTTAGATTTCTGGGAAGTTTTGCCATAAATATCAGAAAATTAACAGAAACAACAATATTCAATCTATGAAGGCACCGGCTTAGTTCAGTAGCACAATGTTGACAATCAAACCATAACTTGTTGTTTTTCTCATAACTGGAGACTCTTTTTTTTTTTTTTTTTCTTTCAATGTCTTTGGGCACCATGTGTACCAATTTGTCAACCACTGGAGGTCAAGACAGTTAGACACAAGGACATACAGACAGACAACATATAGACACAAAGAGCTCTTTAGTTATCATTCATCATGCGTGGGATATCCCATGCAACTGCAGTTTCTCTGATAGGCCAAAGTAACAATAAAAAAAAAAAAAAAAGCAGAAAAAAAACTTCAAAGTAAAAAAAAAACAAAAGTTGATAGGAAATAACAAAATCAGGATTAAAACCTTTCTATGTAAAAAAAAATACTGTCAGCATATGCATGATCCTAGATGTTATTTCACATCTCCTAAACTTTTAAAGGAAGAGATTGGTTAGAGCATGTTAGTTTTTTTTTTCTTTTTCTCAGGGTTTCTTCAGGAAAAAAAAAAAAAACGAGTTCTTGGGTATCTTGCAACAATAACTGGAAAAGAAGTCAGTAACATTCAAGTTTTTTTCTGAGGAAAGAAGCAGGATGGAGCCAGGAGACCTTGAGGAGGCGCATGGAGCCTAGAGACACGTGAAGAAACTGCGCTTGCCTATTGGTCGTGGACTGGGTGACACAGATGTGGGTGAGACCCGTGGGGAGGTGACAATGGCAGCTTTTATCTTGATGTTGATTTTGCTCTTTTCCTTCTGGGCTTGTCCGGTTGTTTGTGACCCTTTGCTGTGGGTCCCCACTGGAAGATGCTTTAGACTTGTGGCAGGCCTTGGGGCCTTGCTCTGGGCCGATCCCATTTGGATGGACTTTTACCCACGAGGGGATGGGTAAATTTGGGTGCTTGATTTAGAAACTAGATTCTTTGCCTTACCTGTATTGTTTCCTAGTTTTATTAAAGTTCCTTTTCATTAAAGTCTCCTATGCTTTGTGTTGATGGGGCGGATGGCAGAACCCATTTAGAATAGGCAGGTTTGCGGGGCTTGGGCTGCCCCTCTCCCTGTCCTATAACAAGTCCATGCCTGATTCATCTTGATAGTTATTGGTTTTTATTATATTTATTCAGATAACTTTGATTTTTCAACTCTATCTATCTATCTAGAAATATTGAAAATATTGAAATATATTTCATATATAAAATATTTCTATATATAATGTTGAAAATATTATATATATTTAGGGGTTATAGATACAAAACTCCAAAATATATGTGTGTGTTTAAAAAGAAAGGAATGTATTGAAAATGGATATTCTAGAGGTCCTTAAAATAATTTAAAGATGGTATCTTTGTAATGAAATGGTACTCAAAATTAAGAAAGCAAAAGAAAGTGTTGAAGGTCTGAGAGAGGGATTTTAGTAAAAAAAAATGTGTGCTCAAATGACTTACTATAAAATATTTCAGTTAACTTAAATATCAGTAGTGCACCTATGTAACACCAAGCTTTAGTTCTTTTGTTAGGGGGAAAGGAAGTCCTGAGCTAATCCCATGCAGGCTTTGTGGACTCCACCCCCACTCCAGACCAAAGCCATCAAGACATTGGGAAAGACAAATCCCATCACCACCAAAGGGAAGGTGGCTGGGACCTGAGGGTGGAGTTAAACAGCCAGGGTTGGTATAAAAACCAAACACGTGGGCCTTGGGGGGCTCGCTCTCTGGCTCACCTCCTGGCTTCAGGGCTCCTGGCTCGCGGCCAGCTCTCAGAGTGCCATTTGGGATTCCAGATCGGTGGATCCCGTAGGACACATTTAAAACTTTGTCTCCCACTTTTCTCCCTGAGTTGTACATTTCCTCATTTGCCCTTCCCTTGTAAACAAACCTTTTATTAACCTTTCGCGTGTGCCTGCAGTAGAGTATTGATAAGTCCTTTCAAGCAAGCAGGTGAGGACCCACAGTCAGGCACCCTGTTTTGTATCGGGGCTGCCCTATACCACTTATATATATATATAAATTAAGGTATTCAAAAACTGCTTTGTCTAGTTTCTTGTAACAAATTAAAGACTGTTCAGGTAATCTAAAAATCCTGGTGCTCTTTTACCCTCAGCTTATCTGAACAAAATCCTTATATCACCATTGCTAAGCCATGTCAAAGAAATAGATATACACTTAAAAATCCTTGTTACTCTGAGTAATTGTTTTGTGAAGATTTGTAAGTTTGTTCTATGACAATTTCATTCTGAAATAGTAAAGTTTGTTTCTTCTTTTTTTAAAAAAAAATTATTCATTATTCATGCATACAAGAACTGGGGCACAGGCTAGAGGTTGGGGGGTGAGAGGACTCACCAGAGACGGAGTGGGGAAAAGAACAGCAGATTGACTGTTGTATTGACTAAAGTGTATTGACTAAAATACACTTCTGAGGGGAGCATTGGATGAGTCAGGAGGGGTCTGCTGCACCATGTGGGCAGCTCTCTGCAATAGCCTCCTAGGCTGCGTCCCAACCCCCTGCACCACGAGGGAGGCCCAGTAAATTTTTTCTTGAGAGGACTCATAAGACACCTGATAAAATTGTTTTTCATTTGAAAACACAAACAACTGAGTCAATTTGGGTATACTGATACCTCACAGGAAGTATTCTCATAGGGTTGTTACACCTGTTCAACATAAATGTTAACTAATGAGATTGTTCTAAAATACATAAGACTTAAAACCTAATCAGCCAGTCAATTATAAAAGGGCCGAGAAAAGTTACTCAAAAGCCCCAAAATTCCACATCATTTCAGGCTAAATTTGCTGAGGCTACAAAAAAGTATACTAATCTAGACCCATGCTGGGAGCCATGCTACTCATGTAGTCTGACAAAGGTCCCGGCATGGGGCAGATTCCTGAAAAGTCAGGAATCTCCTTAGGTGACTCCTGCTAGATTCTCCTAATTTGTTTATGGCTGGTTTCTACCATATATGGCAATTGTCAAAATACATATTTAAAAGTAAAACTGCAAATGCTGTTTGATCAATTACTGAATAACCAATTTGAAGGCAAATGGCACTGCGTGATTTATTGATAACATTGGTTAGTTAGCATACAAATTCTTGACACAGGAAAAGGGGAAGGATGCAGATCTTTGAGACTGGCCTAGGAGAACAACCAGTCTAGCAGGCTGCCAGGCCTTGTTTAGATGTGCTTATAAGGAAGCAAACTTGTCTTTTACTTACATTTCCATGTCTATGGCTCTTTTACAGGGAAAGATTCCCTTTTCCTTAACAGTTCCCTTTCAGTGACAGTGGGTATGGTAGCTGTTGGAGTATGCATTCAAGAGTAAGCCAACAACAATTTTGTGACTGGTCAAGCTAATAACCTTGACAGCACAAATAATGCACTTGGGAATAGTCAATGTTACAACTACTGAGATGTCCCGTATTAACCATTCTGAGAACCAAAAGCTATAACCATCTCTGGCCCTGCCTCTGATGAAATATTTGTAGTTCCTTAAAACAACAATCAGCAATCTTACAGAAAAAGGAATTTTCCCTTGATCTTAAAGTTAGATATGAAAACTAGGCTGATTAAATAAGTAGAGGAGTAATAGGTTAGATTCTGTTAGATTAGGAGAATTCCTCCCTGAATTGAGAGCTTGGGTCTAGGGAAGAGTCAGTGTGGCTTGTCTGGCATTGACGCCCTCCAGGCCCTTGGTTCCTTAATACTGAATCAATATCTTATTAAAACAATATACTATTAGATGATGATTTCTATATAAAAGCCTTCTGTTTTTTGCTTTAATCATAGGATTATACGTTAGTCTAAACTTTATCAGTTAGTTAAAAAAAAAAATCCGGTTGTCTCCCTTCTGCCAGGTAACTTCCTGTCCTTTGTTTCCCCAGCCCTTAGTTAATCCTTCACCATGGTAAACATACAAATGTTAGTTTCAGTCACATAAGTTTTTGCTAGTAATAAAATGATTGTTTAAGATAAATGACTATTCTAAGAACACTTTTGTTTAGCAACTGTGCCTTCTTCAAAATAAAGAATGTTACAACCTCTGCTGAAGGGCAAATAAACCTCTGGCTGTTCTAGAGGAAAATGTAGTGATTGTTATCTTCTTGCTCTAAAACATATGCTTATGTACTCTCAAGGTTTGCTTGTAATGTATAAATAAAGGGCTGCTGAGACCCTCAGCAGGATGTCTGCTCCCAGATCAAGTGTTTGCATGTCCTCACTCCCCCTCCCCCTAATCCCTCCGATTCTTCCATGCCCTCTCATCCTTATGGGAACCCCTGACAGGACAGTTTGCCAGAACTGGCTTCTGGCAGATGCAGAAAAAGACAAGCATTTTAGAGGTCTCCTTTCTTAGCCAGCCTTGCTCTGACACCAGGTGCAGACTCAGAGACTAAATCAAGGGCCTAAGATCCTTCTAACGCTTTGGACATGACCTTCAAGGCTACAATGACATGGAGGGGACTTGCTAGACTGAAAAGGAGAGGGAGAAAGACAAGAGAATGGCCCAGTATATGGCAGTTGCCATTGTCAAGGCCCTGTTCCCTCACTCACCCAAGTCCCCATGCGCCTCAGGGCATTCGTGCCTCAACCTCTTAATGGGCTGCCAGTTTGCTTCCACTGCCAGCAACCTGGACAACTCAGGGGCAAGGAAGTTGCCCCCAGGGCCATGCCCTCAATGCCATCACACAGGGCATTGAAAGGAGGGACTGTCCCACTCTCCAGAGAGGGAGGGACCAGCCCAAAACACAGGCCAGGATGGGAGGACAGTCTTGATGGTCAGCTGCCTCTGACTATGGAGAACCTGGTGCAAGAGACCTTCTCTGAAGAAGCCCAGAGGTGAGACAGGACCCCTGTTTAACTTTCTATATGGATAACCCTCGGGTGACCATAGAAGTGGCAGACAAAAATACCATCTTTTTGAAAATAATGGGCCATTTACTCTGCCTTGCTGCAATCTTTGGACTGACCTACTGATCGATTGTTCCCCTCACTAGTACTGATGGCCACCCTGAGCCAGGACACTGTACAGCACTGTTTCCTTGCTCGCTACAAGGCCACATGTTTATGTTTTCATCTTGCTTTCCTAGCTTCCTCTATTAGGACAGGGCATGGTGACTAAATTCCAAACTAACAGCCTCAGCAGCCACGATTGGCTCTCCCAGCTGCTTCTACACAAGGCAGGAATAACACCAAAGCCCTAATTCTCACTGATGCTGCAATCCCTCCAGGTGTTTGGGACACTACAGTGCCAGGCTGAGGTGTCTTCACCACCCCTCTTAGGGTGCAATTAAAGGAACCTCCTCTCTTCCTGATGGAACCACAACACCCCTCAAGCCAAAGCCGAACAATGCTCCTTGAATCCCCTAGTCTCAGTGGTTATGTAACACCATGGAGTGCTGGGCTCACTCATTGGTTGGCCCTCCTTACTCTTAAATCCTTAAAACACAACTCCTGTCCTGGCTGTTTGTGGCAGGCTGCCCTACCCATGCTGTCTCTTGACAAGTTATGGGTATTGGGGGAGACATGCAAGAAGAGGGGAGTTCCTGTGCTCCCCTGAAGAGGGAAGTTGTACTTCCCAGAAGAGGGGAGTTCTTGCACTTCCCAAGAAGATCTGAACTAGGGAGTCTCCATGGCAACGCCTGCCAATGGTCTCCTCTTTGTTCTTGGTTAATGCTAAAGTAAGTTAGTTATTAACTGGCCTGTGAAAACTCTATTCTGACCTAGACATTAATTGATTTATTGTTCTTACACTTGAATCATTATCAAAGAAAGTACAAAATGCTAAAAGTATAGTTAGGAAAGAAATGTTTTGGTCCTGAGAACTATGGAGAACAAGCTGCCCTGAACCAGCTGTGCTTGGAAACCGGAGCCTAACGTGGGGTGTGTGTGTTTGCAGCAACAGTACATCTCCTGGTGTATGTGAAAGGTCAACAGTTTGCAGGTTGTGTGGAGGTTAGGTATTTCTAGTTGGAAAGTAGACTTCTGTAGAATTAAAACAGTATTGTTGAGTTACTTTAGACCATTTTGAAGTAATTGATAAATAGGGTAGATGAATTGAGTGCTAGGGAATGGGTTGATTTTAGTAATAAAGCATAACAATGGACTTTCATGTCCATTCCGAAATTAGGAAAGCTTGACAGGATGATTGATTGTTACTGACATGGTACTGTCTTAGACAATTAATTATGCAAGAAAATGAGTTGTATTAAGGAGAGTGAGACACAGGGCAAGCTAGAAATTAGGCAGTTTTAGGGACAATACAGGAGGGACCTCTGAAGAAGTTAGGGAGGCTTCAGAGAAAAGGACAACTAAGGGAAAGTAACCCATTCCACTAGGAAAAACAAACATCCCAGGACCAAGGACAACATTGTTAATGCTAGTCCTGGTTTCCTTCAGGTGGTAAAGGGAGGCGGAGATTGGAGAAATGGAGAGTGGTTTAATTTATGGACACATTAGAAGGGCAGCTGTTTAACTTCAATGCAGGGATGCCCATCCAGAGGACTGGGCCATAAAGATAAAGATGCAACAAATGGGGAAAGAGAAAGCTGTTAGATAAGGAATGTGAAGATCCCCCACTCAGTAGCAAATTAAGAGAGACAGCCGAGAACTAACCAATCACAAAGAAACTGGTGGAGCTTTAGAATAATGAGGGAAAAAAGGTCTATATTCCCTGAGACAGGACTCCACTTTGGCTTCCTTGCCCCTCCCAGGCCTGGTTCCCTGGCCTGGGAGTCCCACTTTATTTCTGTTCTTTTTCTCTTCAATAAACTTTTTCTTTCTTTAAACAAACCTGCCTCTTCTCACTTGCTTGCCTGAGAGTCTGCGAAGTTCCTGCTGCGGCTTCGAGACACCAACCCGTGGGGGTCTAGCGGCTGGGGCTCAGCGCTGCCCTGCAGCCTGGGATCCGTTTCTGGCTGGGAGAGTAGGCCTGACAATTCTGGTATCAAGAGTAATTGTCCCT
Source organism: Talpa europaea (assembly GCF_964194135.1). Lineage (NCBI taxonomy): Eukaryota > Metazoa > Chordata > Mammalia > Eulipotyphla > Talpidae > Talpa > Talpa europaea. The sequence continues at coordinate 119,839,626 of NC_140068.1, read as the reverse complement.
GTGGTTTTTCTTAATCATATTAAAGAAGTGTCCTTTTGAGAGATCAAGAGGGTCTCTGCATGTTCATGAGAAAATATGTAATGATTGTCTCTGTTCTGCTTGGATGCTTATGCTTGATGTCATCTCACCGCTGGCCTTAAGGTATAAATAAAGACATGCTGAGCCGCTCAGGAGGAGATACTTGCACCAGAGAGAGTGTCAGTGTCTCCTCACTACCTCCTCTACCTCACTCCACTTCCCCTCAGCCCCCCAAGATTCACGGAAGCCATCCTCTCCTTTCTGAGGCCGGGGACACGCCATGTAGCTGGAGCTGGTCTCCAGCAGCTGTTACCCCTTCTCATTCCCTTACTGAAAGTTTTTTTTTTTTTTTTTCATTTTTCTCTTCACTCGTTCACTTTTTTAGATCAACCCAGGAGGGTCCAGCGGATGCCCCATTGAGCCCGCAAGGTCCTCTTCCTCCTCCCTGGCCCCCCCGGGAGGGGGTGAGGCAAGTATCGGATCTCGGGGCCAGTCAGCGCATCCACGCGGCGGGAGACGCGCTGCGAGAAAGTTCTCCCATGAAACACGAGGGAGACACGGCGGCAGGTCCCTTGAGAACCTGGACTCTAAGATAAACTGGCGACGCGGCAAACTGCCCGGAGAGGAGAGTTGCAGGCACAGAGGCGGAGAGAGGAGAGCAGCAGACCCCGCGCCTCCCCCACCATTAACTCCAGCGCGCCCCGCCCCGCAGAAGGGGAGGAAACCAGAACCGCCGCGGACCCGCAGGACGCGAGCAGAAGGGAGGCGCTTCAGCGGCCACACCTGCGGCCAGGGGCGCTGTGGGGACCCGCCATGGCTGTGAGCCAAGGGCGCTGGGTCATAACAGACTCGGCGCCCCCAGAGCAAGGCGGGGACCCGCGGAGACCCGCCAACAGCCAAGGGCAGCCGGGAGCGCGGGAAGCACCAGCGGGTGCGGCTGCCCAGGTCCCCGCCCGCGCCCTGGGGCTGTGGGGAGACGCGGAGCCGGCGCTGGGGTGAGTCTCCGGAGCGGGGCTCACCCCTGGCGGACCCAACTCCTGGTCAGGGCGCGCAGCCCGTGCCCGCGGGGACAGACAGCAGCGCCCCCATCCCGGGTCAGGGGTGGGACAGGCCCGGCCAGTCTGGTCCTGGCGGCGGGGTCGGTGCCAACCGCAGGTCTCCTCCAGACTCAGCAGGAGTGAGATGCCCGCACAGCTGTTAGGGCGGAGGGGTGGCGATTTAGGAACTTTAAAGTAAATGGAGCTTGATGTATTTGTTCCCGTGGGGGCAACTTGCTGTCTCGATTCCCACTTTTTGTTTAATAAGTTGTGTTTTAAGGAGCCTATTGGCTCTTTTAACTATGAAGAGTTATTAAGTACGTCCTGTAGGGTTACCAGGGACGCCAGGCACATGTTGAATATTCCAAACTAGCAGGAGGAGTTAGAGTTTTTTTCTGTTTGTTTGTTTGTTTTAGTATGTTTACCAGTTTACCCTGTTTGGGCCCAGGCTTGAATTAATGAAGAATAGGTGTCTTTAAAGACGTGAATATAATGTCTATTTGTCAAATATCATTATGGTGGAGACTTGAGGCTTCTGTATTATTTCTGTTAGGGGGAAAGGATGTCCTGAGCTAATTCCATACAGGCTTTGTGGACTCCACCCCCACTCCAGGCCAAAGCCATCAGGACATTGGGAAAGACAAATCCCAGCACCATCAAAGGGAAGGTTGCTGGGACCTGAGGGTGGAGTTGGGCAGCCAGGTTTGGTACAAAAACCAAACACGTGGGCCTTGGGGGGCTCCCTGTTGCTGGCCTCCTGGCTTCAGGGCTCCTGGCTTGCAGCCAGCTCTCAGAGCGCCATTTTGGGATTCCTGATCTGTGGATCGGGTAGGACTCATTTAAAACTTTGTCTCCCACTTTTCTCCCAGAGCTGTACATTTCCTCATTTCCCCTTCCCTTGTAAATAAACCGTATATTAACCTTTCGCGTGTGCCTGCAGTAGAGCATTGATAAGTCCTTTTAAGCGCGCGGGTGAGGACCCACAGTCAGGCACCCCGTTTTGTATCGGGGTTACTCTACAACAAAAACTGCTAGTGTTTTAGTTTTGTTAGGAACAGTGTCGTGAGCATGATCGCTGTGAGGCTAGTCAGTATCTCAGGAAAGTTGGGTGAGCTTTAAAAGTTAGAGTGAGGACCACAGTCCACCTTTCTAAATGTTAAGATTTTACCTGAGAATGATGGATCCAAGGTTTTATATCTCACAATTCTGAGGCAGAACAGGTATTGGAAAGATGGTGTCAGACCCTTTTCAGGCTCCAGGATGAGGACAATTTCCAGTGTTCAGGAGCACCAGTCATGTGAAGGGGAGTCTGCGGGAGACTGTCATCTGTTAGGAGCAAACTTACATAAAACAGTTAGATATTGGGCCTCCCCGGTGGCGCAGCAGTTGAGCACTGGGTTGTGAAGCTGCCCATGGCCTCTGCGGCGCCGGTTCGATCCCCGGCTGCTCCCCGGCCACCGGAGGAGGGTCCCACATGGAGACCTCTCCTGCCGCCCGCTGCTCCCCTCAGCGGTGTGCTTCGGTCCTTCTGCCTGCTCTGCTCCCCGCTCTGGCTCTGGTGAATTCTCTCACCCTCCCACGCTTCTGACTATACCCAGTGCATGTATAAACAAGCAAACAAACAAACAAATAAATAAATTAAAAAAAAAACATGCCTCTATAAAAAAAAATAAATAAAAACCAGATATTAAAAGTGTTAGTGCTATCTGTAGGTTGAATAGGACCAGAAATTAAATTACTCAAACATGTGTTTTACCCTGTTGACGCATGTTTTCCTTGGATGGCAGTAAGCAGATTTAGTGAATTTTGATTTTGTTAGGGCCATTCCTATTATATTTTGTGAGGAGGGGAAGGTGTGTCCAGAATGCTGGGTGAGTACAGAGTAAGTGGCTCCTGTATCAATCAGAAAATTAATATTTTTTTCTCATTTTATATCTTTTTTTATTGATCATGTTTTTTTATTTTTTTATAAATGCCTTTTTTAAGATTTATTTTTTAATTTATTTTTTTATTTTTATATTCCCCATACAATTGCAACCCCCTGATTTTGACCCCAACCCCTCCTTTCCCCACCCCGCCCCCCATAGAGTGTCTCTGGTTCATAGCTGTTTGTTGATTTTGATTTTTCTTTCTTATAGTTCTTTTTCCTGGTCCCTTATTTAGGTTTCCAAGATTCCTGTTATGAGTGAGACCATCTGGTATTAGAAAATTAATATTTTTACCTGCGACATCCAGGGTTACCCCAGGCTCAGCCATGGAGATGGTCAGCTGAGGAGCTGTCAACGTCCTTGGGCCCCATCACTTGTCATCCAGGAGGTGTCACTTGGCCAGGAGGCATCACTCATCATCCAGGAGGCCTAGGCTGGCAGCTGAGGGTCTGGTAGCTCCTCCCTTCAGAGAAGGGGACAATCCCTTTTCCAGTGGCCGTCCTGCTTGCACCTGCGGCACGGCCCAGGTGGAGTTTTGGGTTGTGTGCAATTCCTGTTCCAGTGCCTAGACTTGTTGTACCTGTAGCCTGGGGCCATTGAAGCTCCTCCATTCTTCCAGGCAGGTCAGTCTTAGGTTTTTCTGAGCCTGGGGAAGCCTGGGTCTGCAGGGTGCTGGCAATGGCGGTGCCTATTAATGGAGCTGCCTTTACTCACTCACCACAGCCTTCTTGCCTTTTTAACCTTTTACTTTGGTCTCTATTATTAAAGATTTTAAAAAAACACTTTTAAAAGCTGGCGTGGCTGAGTTTGGGGTCCCATGGCTAGTTTCTGGAATTCTCTGCGTATATCTGATGCAGACTGACTAGTAAAATGAGTCCCCAGAATCACCTCGCCCTGTCTTGTATTCGGATCGAGGTTTGTGAACTCGTGAATGGCTTTTACTAGTTGCCCTTGATTTAGTCTCCGGAGCCTGGACCTGATGTCAGAGCAAGACTGGCTAATGAAGGAGACCGCTGAAATGCTTGTCCTTTTTGGGTCTACATTAATATACCTTTTTACAGCCTCAGTAAATTTAGCCTGAAATGATGTGGGATTTTGGGGCTTTTGAATACTTTTGTCTCAGCCAAAGTGAAGGTTTTTGAGAATGCTGTTATAGCTGAGGGTCATTTTGTCTATAAAGATGTCAGGCTGAACTAAGTAAGGTCTTTTAAGAGAGAACCCAGAATAGAGTCCGCGGAAGTGGAGGGAGCAGACCCCAGCACGTATGAGTGCGGATAGTGCCTGAAAGAGAGCTTGAACCTGTCCCGGACAGAGTACAGTGGGGGCAGCCACAGGAGTACCCCCACGGGGTGGGGAGTAGCCATGGGCATACTCCCCAGGCGAGTAGTCCTATTTTTGTGGGCATCCCCATGTTGAGGAAGAACTCCCCAGGCCTGAGCATCCCAGGCCTTGACTTACTATCTGTCTCTGCCATTGTCTCTTCTCTGGGTGGAAAGATAGGCTATCTCGGGCTCCTTTTTTATTTAGAAATGTTTTAAGAAAGATAGCTGGTACTTGGCCATGTATGGCAGATCTTAATACCAGTTAACAAGGAAACCATTTGGCATCTACTAAGATGATTTACAATGTAGGACCAGAGGCCTGTTCCTGACACTGCAGGATCTAAAATAGCTGACTGGGGTAGTCTTAGTCCCGGACAAGTCTCAAAGTTAAGGAAAATATAACAAGTTTAACTGCCGCGGACCAGCACAGCAGTGAACGATGAGGCCGTCTCAGGGTTGAGAGACTGCGCAAGGTGGTCAGGGATTCGGCTAAAGAAATGACAAACAGACACACTTCAATAGAGAGTGTAAATCTGAGTGCAATTTAATTTGAGTTTGTGACTAGTATATATATGTTTTCTAAAAGCATAGGAACAGTGAACATCAACAAAATCAGCTTGCTCATAGGTTTAGCTTATCTTTGACAGGGCAGTGATCTATGTTCAAAATACATCTGGACCTAGCCGCATTCCTAAGTAGACAGGCTGTTAACTCTGTTTTTAGTTCTATATAATTATATTCTTGTTGTACTAACTATTACTACTACCTACTCATTTTTACTCATAATTAATTGTCATGGGTGAATTTATATTATAATGCAGTTAATATCAAAGGTACTAAAGTCAAGCACATAATAGAAAGATTATTAAACCAACAATTCTATTATAACAGTGTTTAGTAATGTTTCATTTGCATTAGCCTAATTATTAAATTACGTATGTTTTTTAATTAGCAACCAATGACCAGGAAAAGGAAAGATTTTAGAAGGACAGTTGTAGCAGAATAAAGTTTGTGGGCTTTGAGAAAGCGAGATAAGGTTCCAGGTGGTCAGCATTTCTTTTAATCATCTTTGTGGGGGCTTCTGGTGGTCGTTATCTCTTGGCAGGCATTCGGCTTCTCTTTATCTTAGGGAGTTTGCTGTTCTCCCCCTGAGCGCATGGTTCTTTGCCCACCCCGGACCTCAGGGACCATGGCAACAGCCATTAGCCCTGAAGGTCACTGCAGGGGGAGGTGCAGCATTTAACTAAGGAGACTATCAAGTTAGAGTGATGTAGGAAGGCACCTAAAAGACAAGGATTCAAAGAGGGAGAGAGGGCCTCCCCGGTGGCGCAGCGGTTGGGCGCTGGGTTGCGAAGCTGCCCGTGGCCTCTGCAGCGCCGGTTCGATCCCCGGCTGCTCCCCGGCCACCGGAGGAGGGTCCCACATGGCGCGCAGACCTCTCCTGCCGCCCGCTGCTCCCCTCAGCAGTGTGCTTCGGTCCTTCTGCCTGCTCTGCTCCCCGCTCTGGCTCTGGTGAATTCTCTCACCCTCCCGCGCTTCTGACTCTACCCAGTGCTTGTATAAACAAAACAAACAAACAAATAAATAAAAAAAACATGCCTCTATAAAAAAAAAAAAAAAAAAAAAACAAAGAGGGAGAGATCTGAGATAGGGAGCTCAACCTGAGCAAGAAAAAAAGGCTGGATGGGTTGCTGGCTACTTACAGTTTGTTGACTTGCAGTTGATTGCGATGAAAAAGAAGCAGTGAAAGGTTGTAGTTGGTGTTAGGGAAGAGCAGCAGATGAGAGGTTGTAAAAAGCAGGTCCAGGTCTTGTTTGTACAATCCTAAGAGGTGAAGAGCCGCGGGGTGGGACATGTGGGTGCTGATCACTACTGGGAGCCATGCTACCCAGTCCTCAGCTGCCAAACCCAAGACTGCCAGAGGCAAGAGTTGCAGGGGCTGGAAGGACTTGCCCACCACAGCCAGGCGTGGAGGGACAGTCACTTGTGCAGTGACCCTGGTCGTTGTAAATGGGGCACGGTCCTGGTGGAGGGCAGCAGTTGGGGCATTGTCTGGACTAATGGCCTTCTCGGCCACATTTGAAGCAGGCTCCCCGCGGCGGTTGGTTGGGGCCCATTGTAGTCCTCTGTCGGGCGGCAGGTGGTCCTTGGAGGAGCAGGGCCTGGTGGTCTCAAGGCAGCTACTAGGGCCTGAGCTTGAAGCTCAGCCTTCTGGTGACTACAGACAGAGTTCCCTCTCTGCCCTGTCCTGTTCCTCCCGGTTGTTAAATACTTTAAAGGCCATATTTGGCAGATCCTGGATAGGGGTTAAAGACCATCCTCAGCCTTTGTAAGCTTTTTCTAATGTCAGGGGTGGGCGGGTGTGGGGGTGCATGCCGGGTTGGGGGGGCCCTGTCTGTGTCAGTCTGGTATTCCCACCCTGGCTCTGGCGAGGAACTGCTGCAGAGCCTGGGTGCATGGCTGTGTCAGTCAAAAGGGACCCTATCTCCTTGGTCTTGGGCAGACCTAAAACACATTCCCTTTTATTAGAGGTCAGGGTGGAAAAGAAGATAACATGTCAGTCATGACTTGTAAGGTCATAGGCTTGGGTAAGATAACAAAATTTATAGGTATAGTTAGTGGGATCCTTAGTGAAAGAGCCAAGACACTTTTTAATCTGGGAGAGAGCAGACAGAGAGGAAGGAACCTGGACTCCACCTGCTCATTCTGTCCCACCCACTTCCCTCAGGGGAGGAGAAGAGGAGAGTGGGTGTGGCTGCTGGGAGGGGAAAAAAAAGGGGGGGTTGGATTGGGGAGCTGGAGGAGGAAGAGACTGAGAATCTAGAGGATCAGAGAACACAGAAGAGGGGTCGGAGAGAGCGAAGAGTGAGAGGAGTCTCTGAGAGGAGTCTTTGAAAGTATGGCAGGTTTGAGGGAGGGAGGGAAGAGGGAGGAGGGAGGGAGGGGCAGAGCTCAAGAGAAAGCCTGCCTGGCCCTAAGGGATCTCTGACCATTTTCCATTGCGGTGACTGAAATTGTTTAGGTCTGTAAGGACCAAGAAATCAAACCCCAGTTGACATTGAGGCCTTGATTTGTAGGGCTGGGGCAGGGGGGGGGGGTGGGGGGGTGTTGTTCATTGTCTGAATCCTCTAGGCAGCTTCCCCATTCCTGTTCCCAGGTGGCTGCCTGGTGAGTTTTTGCATTCTGGCCTCCTGCATGGACCTTTCAACAATGTTTTTTTTGTTTGTTTGTTTGTTTGTTTTTTTAGATATCTCTCTCAGACCTTCAACACTTTCTTTTGCCTTCCTATTTTTATACCATTTCTTTTTAAATCTGGCCATTTTATTTTGACACTAAAAGTTTCCTAATACCTCAACATATCCATTTCAAATGCATTCCTTAACACAACTCACTTTTTTACACTTAGAGTTATGACATCCTAGTTTTTAATTTTTTTTTTTTTTTATATAGAGGCATGTTTTCTTTCTTTCTTTCTTTCTTTATTTGTTTGTTTTTGTTTATACAAGCACTGGGTACAGTCAGAAGCGCGGGAGGGTGAGAGAATTCACCAGAGCCAGAGCGGAGAACAGAGCAGGCAGAAGGACGGAAGCACACTGCTGAGGGGAGCAGCGGGCCGCAGGAGAGGTCTGCACGCCATGTGGGACCCTCCTCCGGTGGCTGGGGAGCAGCCAGGGATCGAACCGGTGCTGCAGAGGCCGCGGGCAGCTTCGCAACCCAGCGCTCAACCGCTGCGCCACCGGCAAGGCCCATTAGTTTTTAATTTTTGATTGTAAGTCATTGTAAGAGCTGTTATGCTATCATTCCTTTGTACTGGATAACTCATACATAAACACACGTTTTAATTGGTTTAATTTTTTGTTGTTGTTGAGATGATGTTAAATTTTAGCTTTCTTATAATAAGAAGCAAAAAGTAAACTTGAAACTCAGTGATTTTAGAGAAAGTGATTTTAATTATTAACAAATTCTCATTGTTAAACTTAGTAAAACCTTACTTTTACATGAAATTTCGCCACCATTTAAATAATGATAAAAAAACAAATTTAAGAGAGAGATACCAATTGTAGCTGTTAGTTTTTCTTAGTGGCGCAAGCCATGCTACTTGTGTCATCTGACAAAGGTCTGGGCATGGGGCAGATTGCTGAAAAGTCAGGAATCTCATTAGCTGACTCCTGCTAGATTCTTCTTTGTTTATGGCTAATTCTTCTGAATATGGCAATTGTTAATACAAGTATTTGAAAAGTAAAACTGCAAATGTTACATGACCAAATACTAAATAACTAATTTGACAACAATGGCACCGCATGATATAGACAGTACATTTTGAAACACTTAGTATTTTTCTGCTTGGAAGCAGTGATTTAAATTTTGGTCTTTCAAAAACAAGTGATATGTCACACCAGAAAACCTCTGGGAACTAAAGGCTGTAAACATTCCAGGCCATGTCTTTGACATAGATTTGTGGTCTTTTAAGGCAGAGACCATATGGGGAGGTTAGAGATAGCAGTTGGTTGATAGCTAAAGTTAGTATATAGTTGAAGTTACAAAAAAGTTAGTTGACAAGATAAATGAAGAAGCAATAGGTAAAAAATATTGCCTTGAGAAAGTAAAAGGCGTTTCCTTTTAAAGCTTGGGCATAGAAAAAGGTCAGTGCAAGTTATGAGGCACTGAGATTCTTTGGGGTTTTTAATTCCTTTTAATAATTTACTACTTTTTATTAAATTAGAATAGTTGTGGGAATGAAAAGTTTCGATTTTGGCAGTAATTGGATTTGATTACCAATATATAAGGTGATTATGTTTTTTAATGTTTAAGATTTAGGAATTTTATGAATTTTGATTAATTAGTAATTTAGCAGTTATAAAGGAGTTAAGTTTTAGTCATAAGTTTTTTGTTGTTTTGCTGTTTTAAGCATTAACAGAATGATTACTGGGCAGTGGAAAAGAAATGATTGTTAGTGGACATTTTGTGTGGTAATTGTATTTACATTTAGAACAAAAATGAAATGGCTATTATCACCTCAGCAAGGGGTCATAGGTCCCCAGGCTGATTTTGAAAGTGTGTCAAGGTTGTTAGTCTTTTTTACTACTCATAAGCACTGGCTTATGTACTCCCATGGCTTGCTTGAGATGTATAAAAAAAGAGCTGCTGAGACCCTCAGTAGGAGATACTTGCACCCTGATCAAGTGTCTGTGTCTCCTCATTTCCTTTCCTCTCACCCCCCAGATTCGTCCACGCAGTCTCGTCGGTGCAGGAACCCCTGACATAACAGTTTCCTGGAGCTGGCTCCCGGCAAGTATCGCCTGGAACAGGGACCTGTAAGGTAAGCTTCCTTTTAGTCAGGGACGGCTAGGATTTTGCTCGTGGGCTAGCGCTGCCCCTCTGCAGAGAGAAGCAGAGTAAGGGGAGCAATAACCAGAGAACTAGTTTGAGAAGTCATGGGCGACAAGGAATCAAGGGAAAGACGACTCTTTATTGATATTATTAAACATATGCTTGCAAAAAAGGGTATAGCAATTGCTCATGCCCCATTCGTCAAATTTTTAGCTTTTGTGGAAGAGTGTTGCCCTTGGTTTCCAAGAGGCGGCAGTCTCGATATAGAAATATGGAATAAAGTGGGAGAAGAAATGAGGCAATATTATTCTAATTATGGACCTGAAAACATGCCGGTGGAAGCATTTGCATTGTGGGGACTTTTGAGAGACATATTGGATCCTTTACCTGGTCCTCAAGTTCTTGACAAAAAATTAAAAGAAATACATAACGCTACCTCTACCAAGGAGACGTCATTATTACATAAATCAGCCTCTCAGGTTTTAGCAGTAAAACGATCTGATACAGAAGATGAGGAGGAGGCTGAAGGGGACGATAAAAAAAAAGTTGATCAGTTCCCCCCAAAAGATGAAGCAGTCCTTGAGGAAGAGGCCACAAAATATCATAAACATGCTTGGGATTTTCCAGTTAATGCCACAGCCCTGGATTACAATGCATTAGCAATTTGCCTAAGTTGCCTAAGGGGGGGGGGGGGATCTCAGAAGAAAATCTCAGCTTGTAAAAAACCCCCACCTCATTTTCTTAAATCAGGCTTTGCAGGAGCAATGCAGGAGGCTATTCAGGAAGGAGATTTTACTTTTACATGTTCTCCTGTTACATTTGTGGACGATGAGTTCAGTGACCCACAGTGGGAACCTCTCCCATACAAACTTTTAAAAGAATTGAAAACTGCAGTGACTGAGTATGGCCCTATTTCGCCTTACGCTTTACAGCTAGTAGAGGTGATTGGAGGAAGGTGGTTGACCCCTCATGATTGGCATCAAATGGCAAAATCTTGTTTACCAGCTGGAGTGTACTTGTTATGGAAAGCTAATTATGAGGAAGAGGCCAGACAAATGATAAAATGAAATATAAAGAGTGGAGATAAGACAGTTACTATTGAGATGCTCCTGGGTAAGGATGATTGGCTTTTTGGCCAAAATCAACTTAATTTGCCCTCCCGGGCTTTACAGCAGAGTACACAGACAGCCATTAATGCATGGAGACAGTTACCATCTGGAGAAATCAAAACTGCCGGCTTAAGTAATATAAAGCAAGGTCCGGAAGAGCCTTATGAGGATTTTTTGGCAAAACTTATTGATGCTGTCCAAAAGGTTACTGCTAATGAAGAAGCTGCAGACATAATTATTAAACAATTGGCCTTTGAAAATGCTATAATGGCTTGTCAGACCTTAATCCGGCCTATCCGGAAAAACTGGCAATTTAAATGATTTTGTTAAAGCCTGTTCTGAGATTACACGGTCATATTTACAAGGAATAGCAATAGCTGCGGCTCTTCAAGGACAAACCAGTAGTCAATGGTTTGCTAATTTAAAGAGCCCCAAGGGAGATCAAAACAGTGGAAAAAATGTTAATGCCTGCTACTCATGTGGCCAGCCGGGACACTTTAGTCCTAATTGTCCCAATAAAATGAAAAAATCGGCTTCAGGAGGTCGAATTAGCTTTCAATCTCCTAACAATATGGCTCTTCCAAACAGTGTGTGCCCACGCTGTAATAAAGGATTTCATTGGGCTAAAAAGACTGTAGATCTAAATTTCATCAAAATGGTACTTTGTTGCCCCCTATTGGACAAAAAAATAATGATGTCAATCCTAATCTGCCTGCCATTTGGTCACCTGGTTCGGGAAACTGGGTGAGGGGCCCAACCCAGGCCCTTCAAATAATTGGGAACCCCAGCAATCCATTTACCAACGCAGGACAGTATTCGACCACCTCAGGGCCACTCCAGGTAGTGCACTACTGCACTTGTGTTCCACCTCCACAGCAATATTAACCTCAGATCAATCTTTTACTGCAGTGGCTACCTGCATTCATGGGCCTCTCCCTAAAAACACTGTGTGGCTTGTTTTGGGTAGAAGCACTACCTCATTGCAAGGCATTAAAATTATACCTGGTGTTATTGATTCTGACTATACTGGGGAGATTAAAATCATGTTAGACTCCCCTGCTAAAACAATTCAAATTCGTTCAGGACAAAGAATAGCACAGTTAATTCTGCTACCATTAATTTCTCTCGGTAATTCTCCAGTATCTGACCATCCAAGAGATGATTCTGGCTTTGGATCTAGTGATATGGCCTTTTGGGTACAGAAAATAAAAGATTCCAGGCCTACAAAAATTTTAAAAATACAAGGAAAATCGATTGAAGGATTATTAGACACTGGGGCAGATGTAACTTGCATTGCTGGTAAAGACTGGCCAAGTACCTGGCCAACAAAAACCATGCCCTCAACGTTGGTGGGCTTAGGAGCCTCCAACAACATGGCCAAAAGTTCTCAGATTCTGACTTAAGATGATGGAGAGTCATCGGGTACTTTCCATCCTTATGTTATTCCTTCTCTGCCTATAACTTTGTGGGGAAGAGATATTTTGTTATAGATGGGAGTTTTACTTTTTAGCCCAAATGATAATGTTACAAATGCGCTTTCATCCTAATCAAGGCTTAGGAAAAAATTTAAAAGGCAGAACTCCAATTGAACCTGTTCAAAGAAATACCTAAGAAAGTATAGAGTATAATTCAAATTCAGATTTGTACTATGGGCCATTGCTAAGGTTACGGCCAACCCACTTGCCTGGAAAGATGACAACCCGGTGTGGGTAGAGCAATGGCCCCTTACGGAATTAAAAATACAGGCTGTAACGGAACTTGTACAAGAACAACTAGTTAAAGGTCACATAGAACCTACAACTAGTCCATGGAATGCTCCAATTTTTGTTAATGAGAAAAAGTCTGGTAGGGCCTCCCCTGTGGCACAACAGTTGAGCGCTGGGTTGCGAAACTGCCCACAGCCTCTGCAGCGCTGGTTCAATCCCCAGCCGCTGGGCCAGGGTCCCACATGGCGCGCAGACCTCTCCTGCCGCCCACTGCTCCCCTCTGCGTGTACTTTGTCAGTCTGCCTGTTCTGCTCTCCACTCTGGCTCTGATGAAATCTTTCGCCCTCCCGTGCTTCTGACTGTACCCAGTGTTTGTATGAATAAATACATAAATCTTCAAAAAGAAAAGAAAAAGTATGGTTAATGGAGATTGTTACAGGATCTAAAAGCAATAAATGTTACCATGGAAGATATGGGAAGTTTGCAGCCAGGATCGCCATCTCCTATTGCTGTTCCTAAGGGAGACCATGTATAGTTAAAGATTTACAAGATTGTTTTTTTACTATTCCCTTCCGCCCCCATGACTTTAAAAGATTTGCTTTCAGTGTTCCTTCGTCTAATCTTAAACGCCCTTTTCATAGATTTCAATGGACAGTTTTACCTCAAGGGATGAAAAATAGTCCAACTTTATGTCAAAAATGTGTGGACCTGGCCTTAACTAATTTTAGAAAAACATTTCCTCAGGTATATTGTATTCATTATATGGATGATATATTGATGAGTCATTCGCAGTACTTCTTATTGCAGCGGGCCTTGAGTGTTTTCACATCTTCTTTGCAAAATTTTGGTCTTTTAATAGCGCCTGAGAAAATTCAGACAGACCCCCCAGTAAATTATTTAGGATGCATTGTTAACACGCTGTCAGTGTCGCCTCAACATGTACAACTGAGAACTGATTCCTTGTGCACACTGAATGATTTTCAGAAATTGCTTGGCGATATAAATTGGGTCCGACCCTATTTAAAGCTCGCTACTCAAGATCTACGCCCTTTATTTAATGTTCTGCAGGGCAACTGATCCTAAATCACCTAGGCAATTGACCCCAGAGGCTAAGGAAGCTCTCTAAAGTTGAGTCAGCTATTAATAAACAGCAGCTTCAAAAATTGGATTACACACAGCACTGGGAATATATAGTTTTATCTACTCCTCATACCCTGACTGGGGTGCTGTGGCAGGATGGACCTCTTGAATGGATTCATCTGCCTCTCACCATGAAAAAGGTTGTTTGTGCTTACACTTTACTAATAATTAAAGGCAGAATGTGGAGCATTGAGCTTTTAGGGTGTGAATTTCAAATATTAATTATTCCTTATAAAAGGGAGCAGCTTGACACTTTTTTCCAACTTGATGACTGGCAGATAGCTATTCAATCTTTTAAGGGAGATAGTAAGTTTCATTTGCCTTCCAACCCTCTGCTGCATTTCTTAAAGGAGCAGCGATTCTTTTTTCCTCATGGTGTCAGTTCCTCACTGCTGCCTCCTCCGGCAGCTCTTGTATTCACAGATGGCTCTTCTACTGGAAAAGCAGCTTATATTATTAACGATCAAAAGATAGCCATTCAAATCACAGAAACTTCGGCACAAAAAAACTAAGCTTTTTGTTGTAATTGAGGTTTTTAAAATATTGCATGATCAACCTTTTAATCTTTTTACTGATTCCCAGTATGTGGTCCATCCATTTCCTGATATTGAGACTGCTGTCATTGCAGATAATACAACTACCATTGCTCCCTGTTTACAGGAGCTACAAACCCTGATAAGATGTCAATTTTGTAAGGTTTATGTGGGCCACATTTGGGGACATTCTAAATCACCTGGACCTTTGACTGCAGGAAATGATTTGGCTGATGCACTGACTAGAGACACTGTGTTTACGGTGCAAGAAGCTGACTCTCCAATTTCTGCAACTTATCACAGAGACCTTTGTATGCTTAAATTTATTGGGTAGACTAATTATCCACTGTTGTTCATGTTTCTGCCCCATATTCCCCCTCCAAATGCTCCTTTTTATCCCCCTCTGGGAATGATCCCTGGGACAAAAATTGATCACTCCCAGGGATTCCCACCTTGGCACAGGTGTATGATTGCCTCTGCAGGTTTTTGGTTTTTGCCCCAAAATTCCAATGTGACTGTTTATGATTTCTCTGTTCCTGGTGCTGCTCCCAATTCTGGTAAATCCCCTATCGATTCTAGGACTTATTTTCACCACTCAACCCTCTATAATTGGTCTGACAGTCTTGTTCCTCCCCCTGAAATAATTACTCCTGGTATTCAGGAGGTTGGATCACACCCACCTTTGTTAAGACAGTTAATGGCATTTATATGTATACTGAGCTATTCAAATTGCTTGTAGCCACCTGCAAAGTGATTTTAAAAGACCAGAGAGGTATTAATAATGTCTCTCTTGTCACTGCCTATGTGGGCCCTCCCCATGCTCTTCTTTTCAGGGCAAGGTTGTTTTACATATTCAATTTGTTCTGCAATCCTTTCATGTCAATTGTTCTGGCTGTATGTTAACTAATTGCATTGACTCTACCATTGGCCCCATCACCTTCATTATTGTTCATCAGCCTGCTTATGTTGTTCTTCCTGTACATCTGAATGAGACCTGGTATGACGAGTCAGGCATTTATGCCCTGCAATTGGTGGAGCAAGGCTTAAGTCGTCCTAAGAGATTTGTTGCTGCATTGATTTTAGGTATTACTATTCTTATTGCTATTATTGGTTCCTTTGCTGTTTCCACTACTGCTTTATTAGATTAGCAAATTCATACTGCATCTCATGTTAATGATTTATCTCATAATATATCTCATGCCCTCGTTCTTCAAGAATGCATTGATAAAAAATTTGAGGCTTGTTTAAATGTTCTGGAGGAGAGACTTTTATATATTGGTAATCAAATTCAGCGTATTAAAACTCACTTGCCCACTAGATGTCACTCAGACTATAAGGGGATTTGTGTAACTCCACACATTTACAATTCTTCCTCCATTCCTTGGGACAACATAAAAAATCACCTTTTAGTTGTCTGGGATGATAGTAATGTTTCCTTTGATTTAGATTCCCTTCAGTCTTCAATAAAGGTGATTAGTTTAGCTTATGTTCCCTCTTCTACTCCTTCTGAGGTTGCAAACTCATTTTTGGCTGCTTTAGAACATTTTACTACCGAAGCTGCTTGGTTCCCATCTCTTATTAAACTTGGCATATCGATATTGCTTATTCTTTTTTGTTTCTGTTTCCAGTCCTCATCCAATTCCTCAGCAGAGCCATCAAACAGACCCACGTCAAATTAAAGACATTACAACTTCTGGCCAAAAACAAAAAAAGGGGGAGATGATGCGAGCCATGCTACTCATGTCGTCTGACAAAGGTCCGGACATGGGATGGATTCCTGAAAAGTCAGGATTCTCATTAGCTGACTCCTGCTAGATTCTTCTCATTTGTTTATGGCTGATTCTTCTGAATATGGCAATTGTTAATACATGTATTTGAAAAGTAAAACTGCAAATGTTGCATGACCAAATACTAAATAACTAATTTGACAACAATGGCACTGCATGATATAAGCAGTACATTTTGAAACCTGAAAACCTCTGGGAACTAAAGGCTGTAAACATTCCCGGCCATGTCTTTGACATAGATTTGTGGTCTTTTAAGGCAGAGACCATATGGGGAGGTTAGAGATAGTTGAAGTTAATAGATAGTTGAAGTTAGAAATAGCAGTTATTTGACAAAGTAAATGAAGAAGCACTGTATGGAGAGGAGACTTGAAGTTAGAGATAGCAGTTAGTTGACAAGATAAAGAAGCAATAGGTAAAAAATATTCCCTTGAGAAAGTAAAAGGAGTTTCCTATTAAAGCTTGGGCATAGAAAAAGGTCAGTGCAAGTTATGTGGCACTGAGATTCTTTGGGTTTTTAATTCCTTTTAATAATTTACTACTTTTATTAAATTAGAATAGATTAGTTATAGGAATAAAAAGTTTTTTTATTTTAGCAGTAATTGGATTTGATTACCAATATATAAGGTGATTGCAGGGGGCCTTGATGCCCCAGCCATCTAAGACACTGGCAAGCAGCTAAGAAGAAGGGCCTCACACCGTGGGGCCGAAGCTCAAAGAGCCTCACACTGTGGGGCTGAAGATTTAACATCCCTTTGATTTTTGTTCTTGATCATAAAAAGAGAAAAATTTCTCAGAAAGTACATTAGGCAATGAATTATATGTATCAGCATACTATAAGTAAATGGCACGGAAAATTATCTGTTTAGAAATTAGTTATTAAACAATTTGGCCCACTTGACAATGGGAGACAATTTATTGTTCATGCCTGACAAGCAATCCAGCACAACAATTATAGTAAGTCCTTCGTTTGCTTTTTTAAGAAGTTCCCTTTTTTTTTAGAAGTTTCTTGGGAAAGTTTTTAAATGAAGTTATTTGTGTTAAGGAGTTTCTAGATAGAAAAAGTTCTGATAGCTGAGTAGCAACTGGTCTTGGGCTGAAGGCCATGCAAATAAGAAAAGTCTTTATGCTTAGGCTTTGGCTGACAGAGAAAATAAATAAAAAACTCAGAGAATTAAGGCTGCCTGCACCTGGTATTTCTTTATCCTTAGAGGACCTTAAACAGGACTCAGTGGACAGCCCCATATTAACAAAACAATTGCCTTAACAGATAGGTCATTTTTGCCTGGCAGGAGGCAAACCAGAAAGATGCAAAACAAAAAGTAAAAGAAAAACCAGCCAGCAGTACTAGGGAAAGTGATCAGGATTCATCAGATGATGAAATTATTTTTCAAAAATCAATCCCAGAGCCAGTACTGATCTCTTTGCAGAGGCATCAGCTCCCAATTGTGAGATCATTCCAGAATCCAGCCTGGACTTGGCTGAAATTGTTACGAGATAAAAATAAAAACTCAAAAACAAGTAAGAGATAATGTGACATAATCTTACATGGAAGAAAAAAATGCTTCAAGCTTTTCCTGTTAATTATTTGGGGAGGAGGCTAGGTTCCCCCCACAGTTAGAGTTTTGCCATTTGATTCTTTTAAAATAAATAAATAAGGTATTTCTAAAGAATAGTATTCAAAGTTCATTCACAATTGTTAAAGTAATAAAAAATGGTTAAATATGACTATGTGAGACTATGAGACCATGATATGACTAAAAGGTTTTTATTAAAATAAAATAAACCCACTGCAGTGGACAGGAGGGGGCTGCCCTTGGTCTTAACAAGCAGCTGGACTTTTTCTCTGGTGTTGAGATCACTGGTAGGTCTCTACTGCCTTCCGTTGTAGGGGACTGAACTTTTCCATTGTCCACCTTAAAAATCTATTTTGGTTCATTCTAGGAAAAAAGTTCTATTTCCCTGTGTTTTTCTATTTTAAAATCTAAATTATCTGAGGTAAAAACTGCTGAGTTACTTTGGACTTGCTAACAAGCCAAACAGAATGGTTATTGGTGAAATAAAAGCTTTTAAATTTACTTATTGGACCTGTAAAAGGTTAAGTTTCTTGTTAAAACTAATCAACATGGTAAAATATAAAGTGATAGTACAGACATTGTTGAGCTAAATACTAAACCTCAGATTTTAATAAAAGCCTAAAAACAGGCAGACTGTAGAAATTTTCCTCTTCTCCTATTCTCAAGATAACAGTGTTCTTTTATGTTTTAATATATGCTCGTTCTCAGTGAGATAAAGTGTTGACAACCTAAAGCCAAAAAAATCATTTCTTAAAAATATAATCTCAAAAAATATTTTCTTATCAAAAAAAAGTTAGTAAACACTGCCATGACCGTTGTGATATCGAGCCCAAGGTCTTTGGTAATAATTAAGATTAGACACTTATTCTGTGTACAGATTATAGCTGCTAACTCATTAAAAACCTCAGTCTCTTCACACATTGGTAAAATAACTATCTCTTAAAATATATACATATGACCAAAATTTTATATGCATGTCAAGAGATCGCTGTATCTGTTTTTGTCTTTGTGTTTTTGTTTTGTTTTGTTTGTTACCTCCGGAGGACTAATTATAAATGGCACCTATATAAGTTCTCATAAAAACAAATTTTAAGATCATGATCCAAAATTTTTAATATACAAGAACTAGTTCAAATTTTATGATATAATTCCAACCATATATGTCTTAAAGTTATAATGCTAAATATTAATAATCTACTGTTTAAATGTATCCTTAAAGTATTTTTCTTTCCTTGACTAAAAACGTATATATAGCCTTTAAAGATGTGTCTCAACATTTAATGTTTTGCTTTGCTTATGCAGAAAAAGCTAAGGCTATTAAGACAGATAATGCACCTGCTTACACCTCCTCTGCCTTCAAAAAATTTTTTAATTCATTTAACTTGTGGGAGAGGCTATGCTTGTATTTTTCTACAGGATGCAGATTCACCCATCCGGATCCCTGATAGACTAATCCGATGCGTTGGTTTTTCCTCTTCACCGATTGCGACTTGAGGAGTCACTGACCAGCCCTACTTCGTCACCAACTTCTGCCACGCTACACAGCAACATGCCTCCCTCTATTTCCTTGTGTGAAACCTTGCTTGTTGATTTAAATAGTGCTTGGGATAATGTAGACAAATTGTTTTTGTAATTGTTTATCAACCTCCTTATATTATACTGCCTGTAGATCCAAAGAAATATTGGTATAATAATTTTAATATTTATGCTCTTAGATAAAAAATTTTGAGACTTGCTTAAATGTTCTAGAGGAGACACTTTTGTATATTGGAAATCAAATTCAGCATATCAAAACTCACTTGACCACTCCATGTCGCTCTGATTACAAATGGATTTATGTCACTCCACATGTTTATAATTCTTCCTCTGTTTCATGAAATAATGTTAAAAATCATTTGCTAGGAGTTTGAAATAATACAAATATTTCCCTAAATCTTACCAATCTTCAGAATAATATTAAAGCAATTAGTTTAGCTTTTGTATCTTCTTTAACTCTGGCCAAGATTGCTGATTCCTTCTTGGCCTCCTTACAGCACTACACCACTAAAGCTGCCTGATTCCCATCATTCATTGCTATAGGTATTGTTTTGCTTGTCACTATGATTATTTTGTTTCACTTCCCATTGTTTACCAAATTACTTTTCCGTGCTATCAATCAAATGTGTAGAGTTAAAAATTATGCAAATAATGGCCAAAAACAAAAAAAGGGGGAAATGCTGCAGGGGGCCTTGCTGCCCTAGCCAGGTAAGACACTGGCAAGCAGCTAAGAAAAAGGGCCTCACACCGTGGGGCCGAAGCTCAAAGAGCCTCACACGTGGGGCTGAAGAGGGGCTGCAGATTTAACATCCCTTTGATTTTTGTTCTTGGTCATAAAAAGAGAAAAATTTCTCAGAAAGTACATTAGGCAATGAATTATATGTATCAGCATACTATAAGTAAATGGCACGGAAAATTATCTGTTTAGAAATTAGTTATTAAACAATTTGGCCCACTTGACAATGGGAGACAATTTATTGTTCATGCCTGACAAGCAGTCCAGCACAACAATTATAGTAGGTCCTTCTTTTGCTTTTTTTAAGAAGTTCCCTTTTTTTTAGAAGTTTCTTGGGAAAGTTTTTAAATGAAGTTATTTGTGTTAAGGAGTTTCTAGATAGAAAAAGTTCTGATAGCTGAGTAGCAACTGGTCTTGGGCTGAAGGCCACGCGAATAAGAAAAGTCTTTTTATGCTTAGGCTTTAGCTGATAGGGATGTACTATTGGCTATCCACTGTCTTAGGTAATTGTCTAGCTGAAATAATGAGTTGTAGTGTAAGGTTTAGTTTTTTATCTATTAACCTTGAAGGGTACCATCTAGCTGAGACCCGTAGGAGCCAGTAGTCCATGGGAATAGAATACTCTGATTGTCTCTGTTTTATACATGATGATGTAATTTTTCTGCTTGCTAAAAATGAATAAAGACTTGCTGAGTCCCTTAGCAGGAGATACTTGCACCAAACAGAAGAGTGCTTGTCTGCCTCATTCCCTTCCCTTAGGCCGTCTCATCCTTTCAGGAACCCCTGACAGGACATTTTGCCGAGACCATCAGCAGGTGATTATGTTTTTTAATGTTTAAGATATAGGAATTTTATGAATTTTGATTAATTAGTAATTTAGCAGTTATAAAGGAGTTAAGTTTTAGTCATATAAGTTTTTTTGTTGTTTTGCTGTTTTTAGCATTAACAGAATGATTCCTGGGCAGTGGAAAATAAATGATTGTTAGTGGACACTTTGTGTGGTCATTGTATTTACCTTTAGAACAAAGTGAAATGGCTATTATCACCTCAGCAAGGGGTTGTAGGTCCCCAGGCTGGTTTTGAAAGGGTGTCACAGTTGTTAGTCTTTTTCACTACTTGAAAGCACTAGCTAATGTACTCCATGGCTTGCTCAAGATAAATAAAGAACTGCTGAGACCCTGGGCAGGAGATACTTGCACCCTGAGCAAGTGTCTTTGTCTCCTTATTCCCTTTCCCCTCACCCCCTCAGATTCGTCTACACTGTCTCATCCTTGCAGGAACCCCTGACAGGACAGTTTGCTGGAACTGGCTTCCGGCACCACTCAGTGAAGGGCACCCACTAACTGGCCAGGCAGCCCTTTTATTGTTACATCTTATAAAAAAAAAAAACTTCCTCCTGATGTTGCTCTTGTTGTGGAGGGCGATGCGTGGGGAGAAAGGAGAGGTGATGACAGAGGCTGGGCTGCAAAACTTCTGCAGAATGACCAATTTCTGACCTCTCCTCAAACAGAATAAGGACACTTTTTCACATCATAGCTCTTGAAATGTCTGAAACCTCTGTGTGCATAAGCAGGGCAAATCCCAACACAATACATGGTGGTTTGCAGTATGTTGGTTGGTGTGAAAGTCCTAACCTACCATTACCAGAAACAAGAGTCCTCCTGAGCTGCTTTTTGCATAACTGTATTAATTTTTTAACTCACATGACATATATTGGGGTGCCACCATCCAGGCACTGGGGTACAGAGTGAGCAGTCCCAGGACTCTGAGTCTGTAACTCAGGGTCCAGCTGGAGCCGGGCCCAGGAGCACAGAGTGAGGGGCCCTGACCTGGGAGCTGCTGGGCCTCCTCCCTGAGGAGGTGACAGGTGACCTCAGCCCCAGGGGGAGCAGGTGGTGACAGGGAGGTGAGGGTCCTGGGTGTCGGACGTGGGGTGGATTCAGGGCTGGGCACGGGCAGGAGCTGGAGCCGCGGCAGCAGGTGCTGAGGGACATGGGCCTTGCCCTGGGCCTGGACTTCAGCCTGTCCCCCCAGCATGAGGATGGGAACCGCACAGGGACTCCCCCCACCCCCCACAGAGCCTCAGTTTCCTCACCTGTGTGTGGTGAGGTTAGGGACGCAGTGAGGACTGAGCTGATGCTTGTGCGTCTCAGCTCAGGGCCTGGCACATCGTGGATGCTCAGCCCCTGTCTGCTCTCCTGGCTGCAGGGAAAGGAGGTGGGGGAGAAAGTGGAGGTGATGCCTGGCTCTGTGAGCCCTTCCTGCCTGGTGTGGGGAGCAGAGAGGCAGGTGAGGGTGCATGTTGGGAAAGGCCTGGGGCGCCTTGGGGAGCAGAGACTGGAAAGGGTGAGAGTGTGCAGAGCAGGGAGGAGGCTCCTGTGGCCTGACCAGGGCATGTGTGGTCCCCTCCACCCTGAGCATCTCCTCTGCCCTCCATTTGTTCCCCTTCCTCACCCACCTTGTGGGACAGTCATGACCTCGGGGCCACGACTGGACACCCCTGGCAGGGGGGACCTGCAGCGGCTGCCTGGAGACAGGGGCCCGGGGAGCACCTCCTGTGACCACAGCTTCTGCCAGGCCTGTCACAGCTGAGTCACCCTCAGACCCACCGAGGGCCACGTGCTGTCCATGCTGCCAGGAGCCACCCCAGAGGTGACAGCAGCCCCGCTGGGTCCTGGTCAGTCTGTGCTCTGGCCCCAGCACTGGAGCCCAGGGGAGAGAACCCAGACAGGAATGAGGTCTTTGGGCAGCACAGGAAGAGGATATTTTCCATGTCCAGAAGATTAGGAGGGTATGGTTTGCAAAGACCTCAAACACAAGTGTCACCCCGTGCTGCAGAAGGGGAAGGTTCTAGGTCTTTTGTGACTGGTAAACTCTAGGACTATTATTCTGAATTTTATTTATTTATTTATTTATTTATTTTAAAGAAATTTTTTTTTTTAAGATTTATTTATACATACAAGCACTGGGTACAGTCAGAAGCGCGAGAGGGTGAGAGAATTCACCAGAACCAGAGTGGGGAGCAGAGCAGGTAGAAGGACCAAAGTACACTGCTGAGGGGAGCAGTGGGTGGCAGGAAAGGTCTGCGCGCCATTTGGGACCCTCCTCTGGTGGCCAGGGAGCAGCCAGGGATCGAACCGGCGCTACAGAGGCTGCGGGCAGCTTTGCAACCCAGGGCTCAACCGCTGCGCCACCGGGGAGGCCCTATTCTGAATTTTTAAATTTGAAAGTGGGCCTCCCTGGTGGCACAGCGGTTGAGCGCTGGGTTGCGAAGCTGCCTGCAGCCTCTGCAGCGCCGGTTCGATCCCTGGCTGCTCCCCGGAGGAGGGTCCCACATGGCACGCAGACCTGCCGCCCGCTGCTCCCCTCAGCAGTGTACTTCGGCCCTTCTGCCTGCTCTGCTCCCCGCTCTGGCCCTGGTGAATTCTCTCACCCTCTCGCGCTTCTGACTGTGCCCAGTGCTTGTATAAATAAAAAAATTAAATAAATAAATAAATAAACAAACAAACAAATAAATAAATAAATAAAACTTATAAACAAACAAATAAATAAATAAATTTGAAAGTCTTGGTAGCTTGTTCTATTATCTATTACCAGGCACTATCCTAGAGAGATAAACTCCTACATTCTCAAATCACTGCTGCTGGCAACACTAGCATCTCTTTGAATCTAGTTGTATTGTTAAAAATTACTTTTGAACATAAATACCTGCATTATCAAAGGTCCCTCCTAGATGACAGCAGGAGGGTTTCCAGGCTTGAGGACCCCTAACCCCGAGAAGGGGTGAGTAGGAGTCACCGGATGACTGACCTTTCTTTCCCTCAGGTGGAAGGGGGTGCAGTTTCCACTCCCATAGCTGTGTCCTCAAGGACTTATTGCCCCTTATTTAAAACTGAGCCTAGAAAAATTGTATCACTATGCAATAGGGAGCAGAATTAGGATTATCTTGGTGTTTCCTTCGAGATCATCTACTTTGCTGCATCGTGTTCTACAGCTATTTTTTGTTTTTGTTTTTTCAGTTAGTGAATCATTCTTCTTTATTTTTTCACTATGTAGAATTTCTCCCCTCAGTTGGGGTCATACAGTTTTTCCCCCACCAAAGCTCACACAGCCTCCTCCACCAGCCCCCCCATTCCCTACTCTCCCCCTTTCCTCCCCCTTCTGCTCCTGTGTGTCAGGTCTAAGGTCTGATTTCTAGGGTCAGACTTACTGTGTGTCTTTGTCTGATCCTTTGTTTAGTGTCTCTAGATTCCACATATAAGTGACACAATCTGTATTTCCCTTTATCCTTCTGGCTCACTTTTAGAATCATCCTTTCCAGCTCCATCCATGTTGCTGCAAATGGCATGAGTTTATCTTTTTTTTTGATCATTGATAAAATTCCATTGAGTACATCTGCCATGTCTTCTTGATCCACCCATAAGTCCTTAGGAATTTAAGTTGCTTCCATATATTGGAATCCCTGGATCATCTGGGAAGTCCATATTTCATCTTTTGAGAAAAGACTTCCTTCCACAGGGGCTGGACCTGTCTACCGAGAGTGTGATAGGGGTCCTTCCCCTCCACACCCTCACCTGCACTTGTTTGTTGTTTTTTAAATATGAGCCATTCTCACAGGAGTATCTCACTGTGGTTTTGATCTGAATTTCCCGGGTTGATGATGAGCGTATATCACATGTCACGAGCCATCTTCATGTCTTCTCTGGAGAAGTGCCCGTTTAGCTCTTCTGCCCATGTTCTGATTGAGTTGTTTGTTTTCTTCTGGTTGAGCTGTGCAAGTGCTCTGTAGGTCTTCTATGTCAATTCCTTGTCAGATGTGTGCTGTGCCAATATTTTCTCCCATTCAGTGGGGTGCCTCTTTATTTTGGCCACTGTCCCTCTCACTGTACAGAAGCTTTTTGGTTTGATGTAGTCCTGGTTGTTTATTTTCCCCTTTGTTTAATTTGAGGTTTACTTCATGGAGTGTTTTGCTTCGTTTTCTTCTATGTATTTTACGGTTTCAGATCTTACATCCAAGACTTTTATCTATTTTGAGTTGTATGGTGTGAGCAAGTAGTCTAGTTTCATTCTTTTGCATGTGGCAGTCCAATATCCCCAGTATCGATACTGAAGAGGCATTCCTTGTTCCGGTGTTGATGCTTTGCTCCTTTGTCAAAGAGTAATTGTCAGGCCTCCCTGGTGGCGCAAGGGGTTAAGCACAGCACTATGAAGCAAGCCACAGCCTCTGCAGCACAAGTTGGATCCCTGGCCAGCCAGGGATCAAATGCTTATCAAATGCTTTCTCAGCATATACCGATATGACCATGTGGTTTTTCCTTTCCTTTTCTTTTTTTTTTTTTTAAAGATTTATTTGTACAAGAGCTGGAGTACAGGCCAGAGGCACAAGAGGGTGAGAGAATTTACCAGAAACAGAGCACGGAGCAGAACAGGCAGATGGATGGAAAACATTGCTGAGGGGAGCAGCAGAGAGGTCTGCTGCACCATGTGGGTATCTCCCTGGCCAGCCGGGAATTGAACTCATGCTGCAGAGGCTGCAGACAGCATCACAGTGCTGTGCTCAAGCCACTGCACCACCAGGAAGGCCCCTTTCCTTTTTTTTTTTTTTTTTTAAGATTTATTTATTTATGCATACAAGAGCTGGGGTACAGGTCAGAGGTATGGGAGGTGAGAGGATTCACTAGAGACAGAGTGAGAAATAGAACAGGCAGATTGACTGAAATACACTCTTGAGGCGGGCAGTGGGCAAGTCAGGAGAGGTCTCCTGTGCCATGTGGGCAGCTCCCTGGCTGGGAATCAAACTCATGCTGCAGTGGCTGCAGATACCTTGATAGGTTGTGTTTTAACCCCTTGTGCCACCAGGGAGGCCCAGTTTTTTCTTTTCGTTTTGCTGATATGGTGCATTACATTGATTGCTTTTTGGATGTTTGAGCCATCCTTGTGTTTGTGTTATAAATCCCACTTGGTCATGATGTATAATCATTTTAAAGCATTGCCACATTTAGTTTGCTAAGATTTTATTGAAATCTGGGTTCATTAGGGAGATTAGTCTGCAGTTTTCTTCGTTTTGGTGTTAGTATAATGTTGGCTTCATAAAAGTGTGTTTTGAAAAAATTTCTTAACTTTTGGAAAGAATGTGGGCAGGATAGTTATTATTTCATCTTTGGAAGTTTGACAGAACTCATTTGTGAAGCCATCTGGTTCTGGACTTTCATTTTGGAGGAGAGTTTTGTTTACTGTTTCAATTTCCTTGCTTATGATTGGTTTGTTCAGGTTTTCTATTTCTTCCCTATTCACTCTTGGATGATGGTATAATTCAAAGAATCTGTCCACTTCATCTTGGTTGTTGAATTTGTATGCATATAAATCTCTTATTATCCTCTGAATATCTACAGTGTCTTTTGCAAATTTTCTTTCATTTTGGCTCCTTTTTATCTGATTTTTTTAAAAAAAGATTTATTTATTTATTTATTTATTTAGACAAGCACGGATACAGTCAGAAGTGCGGGAGGGTGAGAGAATTCACCACAGCCAGAGCGGGGAACAGAACAAGAAGACCGACGAAATACACCGCTGAGGGGAGCAGCAGGCATGGCAGGAGAGGTCTGTGCACCATGTGGGACCCTAGCCAGTGGTCGGGGATCGAACCGGCACTGCAGAGGCTATGGGCAGCTTCGCAGCCCAGCGCTCAACTGCTGCGCCACCAGGGGAGGCCCTATTTATTTGATTTTTCTTCCTCTTTTTATCAGTGAGTCTAGCTAAAGGTTTGTCTACTATTCATTTTTCAAAGAAAGAACTTTGGATTTTCTTGCTCTTCTGGACTGTCTTTTTATTACTTTTTAAATTTTTAAATTTATATATTTTTACACCATTGTTCATTCTCTTCTCAGGTGTAATCCTCACAAAATTACCACCACCAAGACATCTATGAACCGTCACTGTAATCTTGTCCTCTTCCCTCTCTCTCTCCCTCCCCAGCTGAATATCTGGATTCATAAATGGCCTCCTAGTTTTTTCTCCCCTCTGCCGTCTTTATGTCTTTTTAAAATTTTTAAATTTATTTTTGCATAGAAGAACTGGGGTGTAGGCCAGAGGTGCTGGGAGTGAGTGTGTACCAGACACTTAACAGAACAGGCGGATCTACTGAAATACACTGCTGAGGGGAGTAGCTGATAAGGCAGGAGAGATCTGCTGCACTATGTGGGTAGTTTCCTGGCCGGAAATCAGGCTATAGGGGTGATAGTGCTAAGGTTTAATCCCTAGGCCACCAGGGAGGCCCTGTCTTTTTTATTGTTATTTTATTTTTATGTGCTCTAACTTTTATTTCCTTTCTTCTACTTACCTTGTACTGTGTTATTTCAATAAATATTATTCTGGGGATAAATGGAGACTTCTGTGCTGGTTTATATTTACCAGGTTAATTAAAACAGCAAGATTCCCACTGTAACAGAGCCAGGGGTCGGCTCCATGATGGGCACTTTTGGACAGTTATGACTTTGGTGTAATAAATTATTTTTGTCTAATATTTCTACAATCTAGTTGTTAAAATACATGTTAATTAAATTTCTTTGGGCATGTTATATTTTAATGGTATGTCTCAGGCCCACCTAGACTAATCCATGACAGCCATATAAAGATAATTTCTGGGGCCTCGCCTTGTGGTTCAGCAGTTGAGCGCTGGGCTGCAAAGCTACCCACAGCCTCTGCAGTGCTGGTTTGATTCCCGGCCGCTGGCGAAGGTCCCACTTGGTGCGACAGACCTCTCCTGCCATGCCCTCTGCTCCCCTCAGCAGTGTACTTCGTCAGTCTGCCTGTTCTGTTCCCCGCTCTGGCTCTGGTGAATTCTCTCACCCTCCCGCACTTAGGACTGACTGTACCTAGGCTTGTATAAATAAATAAATAAATCTTTTTTTTTTTTAAATAATAAATTTTATTTTTATATTCCCCATACAATTGCAAATGCCCCATTCTGACCCCAATCCCTCCCCTCCCGGCCCCCACCCCCCAAAAAGTGTCTCTGGTTCATAGTTTTTTGTTGATTTTGATTTTCACTTTCTAATAGTTATTCATTTTCCTGGTCCCTTATTTAAGTTTTCTAGATTCCTGCTATGAGTGAGACCATCCGGTATTTTTCTTTTTCTTTTTGGCTTATTTTGCTGAGCATGATCCCTTCCAGCGCCATCCATGTTGCTGCAAATTGCATGCGTTTATCTTTTTTGAAGGCCGAGTAATATTCCATGGTGTATACATACCACATCTTCTTGATCCAGTCATCTATTTTTGGGCAATAAATAAATCTTTTTTAAAAAAGATAATTTCTATACACATTTACCTTTGAGTCACACAGTATTTTGAGGGGACGGATGCTGAAAACTTAGGACATCATAGATATGCATTTCCAATAGGGTACCTAGTAGTCACATATGGGGATTTTTTGGTTCAAATAAAATAAAATAAAAATTCAGGGCCTCCCTGGTGTCGCAGTGGGTTGAGCACAGTGCTGCGAAACTGTTTGGAGCCTCTACAGTGTGGGTTCAATTCCCGGCCATCCAGGGAGCTACCCATGTGGCGCAGCGACCTCTGTCTCACCCGCTGCTCCCCTCAGCAGTGTCTTCAGTACCTCTGCCTGTTCTGCTCCCTGATCTGTCTCTGGTGAATCCGCTCACGCTCCCACACCTCTGGCCTGTACCTCAGTTCTTGTATAAATAAAAATAAATCTTTTAAAAAATTTTAAAAATTCAACATCTCAGCTAAAAAGCCCACATTTCAAGTGCTCAATAACCAATGAGCTAGAGGCATCACATTGTGCAGTGCACACATAGAATTATCCTTTTTCTCAGAGTATCTTGTATAACAGTGCAGCTCTTTATGCTCTATGGCCATCAACTCAAATGCATTAGACACATGAAAAATAAAAGGGCCTGTAATATTCCTCTTAAGGAATATGTCAGATCTCTCTCTGAGCTGAGACACCATATTAAGCTGGTATAAAACAAAACCAAAACAGGCATAAACTTCCCAGTCCCAAAGGGAAGCACCCGTCCCTCCATCTCCTGTCTCAGGCAGTGGACACTCTCTGGCATCCTGTTTCTGAGGGGTGAGTTGCAGAAGAGTTCAGGGCAAAGATCTAAAACAAGCTTTGGAAGTCAGGGAATTCAACCCAAGGAGAGGGATTCTAGGAAATGAAGAGGAGGCAAAGACATAGAAGAACACTTGGAAAACTCTCCTAGTTGACCAGAAAAGAATTTCTCAAAGTGTGGTCTGTGGAACTCTTGAAGTCCCCAGGAAGTTTTCGTGGAATCCATGGGTCAAAACTATTTTCAAAATTTTATTTAGACATCATTTCTTTCTTCGTTATTTTGCCATTTGCACTTGTTAGAGGTCCACAACCCAAAAGAGTGGGTTCTTTGCACTCTAGGGAAAGAATTCACCAGAGAGTGCTAGTGGTAGTTGAACCAGGCGAGGATTTATTAGACTCATGCATGAGGGAGCCAGTTTGGGAAAGCAGAATATGACCCAGTTCTCCTAAGGGATTTAGGAGGAGCTATTTAAAGGGTAAGTTCAGATCCCTTCTGCAGCATGAGTTCAATCCCGGCCAGCAGGAATTAGATCCGGGCCCGCGGGTGAGATTCCCACATGGCACAGCAGACCTCCTCTGTCGTGCACGCTGCTCCCCTCAGCAGTGTATTTCATCAGTCTGCCTGTTCTGTTCCCCCCTCTGTCTCTGGCGAATCCTGTCACCCTCCCGCGCATCTGGCCTGTACCCTGGTTCCTGTATGCATGAATAAATAAATCTTAAAAAACAAAATAAAGGGTAAGTTCCTGAAGTGGAGAGGAGGGAGCAGCTTCTGGCTTGGGCTCTGCCTAAGCCTGCGCACGTGGTGACAGTCCAGTTGCATGGGCACTCAGTTTCCTTCCTCCAGGAAATGAAGAGATAATCATTAGTGTCTCCTCAGGACGGGTGTTGCAGGATGAAAAAAATTACTGAGAGTCCATATGCAGAGCAATGAGAAGCCTAGAGGGACCACACCACAAATGTGCCAGATCTAATTTTTATCTCCCAAGGTGCTTCACGTCAGTGTAGTGGGCCCAACTGCTTGGCCAGGGCTGGCCAGTCCATGATTTAGTCCACCTCTTCAAATGGGACTGGGACAACTCATCCTACTGCCCCCAATTTCTTTTTTTTTTTTTTAATTTTTTTTTTTTTATAGAGGCATGCTTTATTTGTTTGTTTGCTGGTTTGTTTGTTTGTTTTGTTTATACATGCACTGGGTACAGTCAGAAGCGCGGGAGGGTGAGAGAATTCACCAGAGCCAGAGCGGGGAGCAGAGCAGGCAGAAGGACCGAAGTACACTGCTGAGGGGAGCAGCGGGCGGCAGGAGAGGTCTGCACGCCATGTGGGACCCTCCTCTGGTGGCCGGGGAGCAGCTGGGGATCGAACCGGCGCCGCAGAGGCCGCGCGCAGTTTCGCAACCCAGCGCTCAACCGCTGCGCCAACGGGGAGGCCCTGCCCCCAATTTCTTTTATCTTGGCCGTCTCACACTGAGGTAAGGCTAGTAAGAATGGAGATTATTGTAATAACTGAGTAGTAGTGAAACAGATCCCCATGGCACAAGCCACAGGACATAACAGGCTTCCCCCTATAGCCTAAGCAGCAGGTGTGCTGCTGTGTTAGGGCCTGTGGTCCCAGCATGTACACCTGGTATACAGCAAGATGAGGGGCAGCCCAGAACCCCCAAACCTGCCCACTCTAAATAAGTTCTGCCATCCACTGCATCAAGGCAAAACATACTCTAGTGCTGCACCTTCCCCTGCAGTGACCTTTAGGGCTAACCGGCCCTAGGTCCGGCTGGGCAACCAGGGCGCAGGGGAAGAACAGCAAAACCCTACATACCTGCTGTACCTCCCTCCGCAGTGATCTTTAGGAATGGCTTTCGCCAAGGTCCCTAGATCCGGCTGGGCAACCAGCGCGCGGGCGGGAGAACAGCCTGAAGCAGAGGAAGTTCAGTGGAAGTTCCCTGAATAGGCAGAAGCTTATCAAACAATAACGACCACCAAGAACCACTACAAGAATGCTAAAAATCTTATCCCTCTTCCTAGAACTACAAACTTTAATCCCTTATTTGTCTTTCTAAACTTCCTTCTTTCTTCTATAATGGTCATTGCTTGTTATGTAGATCACCTCCCTGATAGTGATAAACTGAGCCCATGAGCAAGCTAATTTCCTTGATATTCATTCCTGTGCTTTTGGAAAACATATATATACTGGTCACAAACTTAAAGAAAATCACACTCAGATTTTCACTCTTGAAGTGTGTCTGTTTGTCATTTCTTTCGCCGACTCCCTGACCACCCTGCACGCTTCTCTCAACCCTGAGGTGGCCTCATGGTCTACTGCTGTGCTGGTCTGCGGCACTCTAGTGCATAAGACCTCTAATAGAAAGGAACTTTAATACAATTAGTGAGCAATAAAGCGAAGAGAGGGGAAAAATAGATCATATAGTTTCCAAATCAAGCACCCAAAGTTACCCACCCCCTCATGGGTAAATGCCCGTCAAACAAGGTTGGGCCAAAGCAGGACCACTGAGGCCTGAAATCATTTGCCACAAGTTTAAGGCACCTTCTGGTGGGCCCCGTAGGAAAAGGACAGAAGAAGCCCACCACGTCTGGGACAGAAGCTGCAAAATCAAAATCAAGATAAAAACTGCCATTGTTAACTGCTGCAGACCAGCTTTCGGCAAAATGTTGTGTCAGGAGTCCCTGAAAGGAGGAGTCGGCCTAGGTGAAGCAAAGGGGCTAAAGGGAAAGGGATGAGGTAGTGAGGAGACACTGACACTGGATGAGGTGCAAGTATCTTCTGCCGAGAGACTCAGCAGGTCTTTATTCATTTTTAGCAAGCAGAGAAATTACATCATCATGTGCAAAGCAAAAACAATTAGTGTATTTTATTCCCATGGACTACCGGCTCCTACGGGTCTCAGCTACACAGTAGCCTTCAAGGTTAATAGATAAAAAACTAAGCCTTACACGAAAACTTATTATTTCTGTCAAGACAAATACCCAAGACAGTGGATAGCCGCCAGGACACCCCTATCAGCTAAAGTCTAAGCATTAAAAGACTCTTCTATTCACATGGCCTTCAGCTGGAGACCAGCTGCTACTCAGCTATCAGAACTTTTTCTACCTAGAAACTCCTTATCACAATTAACTTCATCTAAAAAACTTTCCTAAGAAACTTCTAAAAAGCAAAAGAAGGACTTACTATAATTGTTGTGCTGGATTGCTTGTCAGGCATGTACAATAAATTGTCTCCCATTGTCAAGTGGACCAAATTGTTTAATAACTAATTTCTAAACAGATCATTTTCCATGCCATTTGCCTGCAGTATACAGATACATATAATTTATTGCCTAATGCACTTTCTGAGAAATTTTTCTCTTCTTATGACCAAGAACAAAAAGCGAAGTGATGTTAAATCTTCAGCCACACAGTGTGAGGCCCTTTATCTTAGCTGCTTGCCAGTGTCTTATCTGGCTGGGGCATCAAGGCCCCCTGCAGCAGTTAACCTCCCCACAGGCCTCTCACCCACATCTGCTTTAACCAGAACAAGATCGAGAAGCAAGTGCAGCTTCTTCACGTGTCTCTCTGCTCCATGTGCCTCCTCCAGGCCTCCTACTGGTCCATCTTCCTTCCTTCTCCCCATCTCTCTCCTGTTCCTCTTCCACACACTCAGCTTCACCCTTCCGTGGGTTGGGCAAGAGAACCTGGAACCTCTCCTTTTCTGGGGACCACCCTTTTATATAGCTTGTGGTCAGCCAGCACAGGCAGCTCTGAAAGCAGCAGCAGAGAAGTGAGTTTCCCTACCCACTGCCCACGTTTGCTGCCTGTGGGCCAGGGGCCCAGCCACTCACAGCAGAGGCAGCAGGTAGCCACAGTTCCCAGGTCCTGCCAACCCAGAATGAACAACGCTGGGTCTCTGGCACCAAAGGCAGCCCTGAGCCCTATGGCCTCTGGCCCAGGGGGACTTGGAGGAGCATTGGGCCCCACTGGGGCACTTCTGGTGCTGCTGATCCTTGGAGCTGCTGGCAGAGGGCCCCACAGAGTGCAGATCAACATGCCAGTCTCCCAGCAGAGCCCACTCTGCAGCCACCTCCTCTGACCCCCCTCATCCCCGCCCCCTCATCCCTTCCTGCTGCAGTTACACTGGTTACACTGGCCCATCCAAGTGCCCTGGGTATGGTGCGCCTCCTTCCCACTGTGCCCACTCCAGCCCAAAAGCCTGCCCTGACCTCTGTGCGGGCTCCAGGCTTTCCCCTTTTAAATCTGGTGTTCTCTGGCATTCTCAGTC
Organism: Talpa europaea; assembly: GCF_964194135.1. Classification (NCBI taxonomy): domain Eukaryota; kingdom Metazoa; phylum Chordata; class Mammalia; order Eulipotyphla; family Talpidae; genus Talpa; species Talpa europaea. Next base: position 119,806,524 of record NC_140068.1, on the reverse strand, counting down.
TCCTGTTATCTCGTGGCCTCGCCTCAATATGGTCCCCTGGTCCGTCTGGTGGTTGTGTCGCTGCCCTTACAGCCCCGTCAGCACAGGTGCCTGTGCTGACATAAGAGCACCCTGTGCTCCTGGGCCCAGGTGTCCATAACCAAAGGCGTGTGTGCCCTGCCCACACCCATGGGCCCTGGTCATCCATGCAGGCGGGAGGGCATGAAAGGGCCTGGTGACTTCATTTACCCTACAGTGGGATGTGGAATCATCTGAAAACTTTAAAGCAGCCCTTATGAAAATGCTCAAACCAGCAATTGCAAACAATGTCAGGGAGAGAAGAGAAGATAAAAAATGATATAAATGAAAATGTTAGAACTGAAGTACGGTAACCTTGGTTGGCTGTATGACAGTGCCGCTCGAGGGCAGGATGTTGAGAGTAGGGAGGACTGTAAGGTTGGGGGCAGAGTGTATGGAGGCTCTATGCTTTCTCCTCAATTTTGTTATGAACCTAAAACTTGTATAAAATATAAAGGATATTGAAATATATATCAAGAAATGAGAAAACTAAAATTAAAAGATCACTGAATGGGATTGATAATAGAAAGATTATGGTAGGTTTATTCACAAGCACCAAAAACCGGAAACAACCCAACATCCTTCAGTGTGTAAATGGATGAAAAATGCATACACACCATCCAAACACTACTCAATAGTAAATAGATAAAAACCTATTGATGCACTCAGCAACCCAGATGAGGCTTAAAGGTGATATGCAGAGGGGAAAAAAAAGTCTGTCTCAAAAGGTTGCCTATTGCATCATTCCATGTGTGTGACCTTCTTCCAGACAAAAGGGTAGCAACTGAAAATTGCTCAGTTCTTAAACTTTGCAGTGAAGGAGCGTGTGACAAAAGATTTAACAGAAGGGAATTGTTTTGGTTTCTCTGTAATTTTATTGTGTGGAGCATCCGGAAATCTATCCCAGGATGGACAACGAATTGTTTCTTCCCCGACACCTGCCTTCCCGCAGCACCGCCATTCTGGCTCTCCCTGGGACACTCCAGACATGGTCACTCCCAGGACGCTTGCAATCACTCATCTTCTGTCTGGAACACTCCACGCCCAGAGGTCCACACTCGTTGCCCCTCACTCATCCCCCTTAAAGAAATTTGACCAATGCTAACTCAGAATATAAGTTTTTCACCTATATTTCATTATTAAAATAATGTCATGTGGTCTGTTATAGGTACACAGGGAACTGGGAAATGTGACTGAAAAAACATGGCATATTAGCTCCAATAAAATTAGCATCATTTAGTAAAAAAAAAAAGAAGAGTGAATGGTTTTTACAAAAGGCAAACATTAGGGTCTGCCACTGTCCTCCATGGGAGCAGAGACTGCCTGATTGTTCACTGGTTTCTCCCTAGCACCTATGGCCATGCCTGGCACAGCGTATCTTAAAAACTCTGGAATAAATTACTGTCATCTCACTGGTTCTCTGAAAAATAATAGACAAAACCCCTATTCAAAAGAGGACATTAAAATTCACATCTTTGTATTATTAATTAAAATAACTTTTGATGAAAGAGGTTTAGTCAAAAGAGATAAATTCCTTCGCCCACTAAGGTAACAGAAATGAGGGTTTTTCCAGATGAGGGAGTTGTGTTGGGGCGAGGGAGAATTCCCCCCACCCCATCTGGGTTCTTCTAAAACTAAATGGATGAGCAAATTCACAACAGACAGATTTGTGGGCGAACAGACCAAAATTTAATAGCATGTGTGTGGAATATTACATGCTTATGAACTCTGAAGAATAATGGTGTTAGCCTGTGATGTTTACTCTGTGTTTAGGGCCCTGAGGCATCAGGAGAGCGGGGGAGAGACATCCCATGCTGGGCGGATGAGAAGGGGGTGACTCAGCTTCTCTCTGAGAGTAAAGGTGAGATTCTTGGGGGAGCAGACATGGTCACTGTACACGTGACCAGGATGGTTCCCTCCAAACTACTGACACATTCTTGTGGGCTCTAAAAGGGGGAGCCGTGATTACTTCTTTTATCAGGAAAAGGAAAAGGACAAAAAGCTCCTAAGTCCTCATGACTCTTACTTTAAAATATTCTGCACTATTGAAGTGACAGTAGCAGCTTCCTTAGGCACAGGGTCTCCACGCTGGTGACATCCCTGGAGGAGACCCTCCCTGGGCATGTGGGGAGAAGCCCACCCAACCCTTCTGGGGAAAAAGGTCGGCAAAGTGGGGCTCCTGTAAGAGTGAAGAAATTGGGAGCAAGGTGTAAAAATAGAGGGGAGTTAAGCACGATGGTGACAGACAGGGATCGAGAAGAGAAATGGCCAGGGAGAAAGTCCCTGTGACGGGAAGATGGATGACGATGCCCTAAAACCCGTGTTGCCAGTGAGTTGCTGCTTTTCTTGCACCACCAGCACCTTATGTTTCTTTTGATGACAGTGTGGGGAGAATGCTGGGCACAGAGGAAGAGTTTAACACAGGATGAAGAAATGTAGTTTCAGAAAAGAGAACTGAGAGGAAATTGAGTATAGGAGAAACATGAGTTTAATGAAAATGACCATTAAACACAGAGCCCCGCCCTGTCCCTGACATGGGATACAGAAATATTGGTGGAAAAGAAGACTGCACAGATTCCCAACTGTACATAGCAGTTTAGCTAAAAATGAAAGGGTAGATGTATTAGAGTTGTCCAAACAAATAGTCCTGTAGATTGTGTGTGTGTGTGTGTGTGTAAATGATTTTTTTATAAGTATTACAAGGAATTGGCTGACATAATTATGGCAACTGACAACATACTTTGACTTAGGTTGTCCTTTTAGTCATTTCTCCTTCCAAGCTCTATGTTTACCTTCAGTCCCCAAATCAAATCCCACCTCTCTAGGAAGTTCTCTCTAACAGCTTCAGCTTCGATTCATTCCAGTGGCGCCCCAAAAAGGGAACAACAGAAAAGTTGTCAGAAGTGAAAGTGTCCTTTATTTTTTGTTCTTCCTTCTGTTTCCCTTTTTCATTTGTTTCTGTCTCCTCATCTCATAACTTAAGAAAATCAGCACACACTTCACTCTACATTGTCCTGTTTTATCACTATTGCTTTATAGATTCCCCAGCTACTTTGCCAAGTAAAGGAGGGCAAAGAACACAGCTCATCTTTTTTTTCCTACATCACCCACAGCACCTAGAAGAGTGTTGAATATTTAATGAACAGTATTTGCTTGAGTTACTTGTTTTAATAAATGTTCACAATAGTTTAAGAGCGGGTGTTTTACAGAAGCACAGAGAAATCAAGTGTCTAAAACCTAATATATCTATAAACTGGTTTTCTAAGTTAAAATATCTCATACAAAGTAGACAGAATTGCCAAATGCATTGTCAATATAATATTCTTGGTCATGTGAGAGAAAAATTCATATCAGGATATTTTCTAGCTGTGTTAATTTTAGACATCTTTATGATTTTATTGTCTTTCTAGACATACCCTTCAGCTATTTCGATCAATAAAAATTGTATTGGTAATACTAAAATATTTTAACAGGGAACTCCCTGGTGGTGGTGCAAGGGGTTAAGACACAGCCTATGAAGCTGTCTGCAGCCACTGCAGCATGAGTTTGATCCCTGCAGCAGACCTCTCCTGACTCACCCGCTGCTTCCCTCCATAGTTTATTTCCGTCAGTCTTCCCGTTCTGTTCCCCACTCTGTCTCTGGTGCATCATCTCACCCCCCACACCTCTGGCCTGTACCCCAGACCTTGTATGCATCAATAAATAAATCTTTAAAAAAATAAATAAAATAAAATATTTTAACAGTTAGTGAATGTCATTCTCGTTGTAGTCATTGAAAATATACCAGGCAGGGCCTCCCCGGTGGCACAGCGGTTGAGCGCTGGGTTGCGAAGTTGCCCGCAGCCTCTGCGGCGCCGGTTCGATCCCCGGCTGCTCCCCGGCCACCGGAGGAGGGTCCCACATGGCGCGCAGACGTCTCCTGCCGCCCACTGCTCCCCTCAGCAGTGTACTTCGGTCCTTCTGCCTGCTCTGCTCCCCACTCTGGCTCTGGTGAATTCTCTCACCCTCCTGTGCTTCTGACTGTACCCAGTGCATGTATGAACAAGCAAAAACAAACAAAACAAATAAGTAAATAAATAAAACATGCCTCTATAAAAAAAAAAAAAAAAGAAAATATACCAGGCAAATTTATGTTTCACCCAACAAAAAATTTTTGAAAACAGATTGACATTCAAAAATCAACAAATGCTTCCTTCTCAGAGTATTGAAATTATTGACTACATTGGGAACAATAATAGAGCAAATTAAATTTGATTTCATTTCCAAGATTCGAAAGGGACTAGAATTAAACTACTTGAAGGATCACTGATTATTGAATCCTATGCATTCTGACAAGAAATCCTCTCATGCCAGAAAAATATGCATACAAGTTTGACACTGAGGCTTCAAGAGAGCAGAGATGACCTGGGTAATTCTATCAGCATCTCAGTATGTGAGCTGGAAACACTAAGTTTATAGCTCACAGGGACACTTAGGTTGAAGGACTAAATCTCTCCAAGGGCAAAGTCAAAGAATATACTAAACACGAGGAGGGTTGGTTGCTGATGAGAGAAAATCTCCCACAAGTCATATTCTTTTTGTATTATATGGGCCTTTTTAAGAGAAACTTGATTTGACATAAAATTGGGAGCTCGGTATTGCAATGATTGAAAAGTTTCGCAGAGTTCAAAGGCAGGAATGCACTGGAGTTCTGGACGGAAGTGAAACTTGCAACTAAGCTGCCAGATTCTAGGAAATGCTCTTGGTGAAAATCTGCTTCTCCTTTTTGCATTTCCTCCTGTCTTCTTTCTCCCTGAACCTTGCCTCTCTCTGGTCTTCACTTCACAAAGTGGTCTATAGTGGAAGGCCACATGAAGTGGCAAGATTTATTCTTGTACATAATATTGAAATTCCTGGATGAGACCATAGTTGACCAGTTAGTTCATGTTGCCAGAACTTCAACAATTAACAGTGGCCATGGACCATCTTACCTGTCATCCATTTTACTGCCTGAAGACTGCTTCTGTGATTTTTCTTGTAACAGGATGCTTGAATATAATTTTGAAGTGCTCAGTTTTGAAATCTGCCCTAAATTTCCTTGTGGAAAGTGTCATAACTAAGTATACATAGTACACAAAATATGTGTAAAATAACAAAAAAGACAAAAAAGAATTTGTTCCACCCTTACTCCCTTGTCTGCTCAACAGTCAAATTACATTTTTGATAGAGGATTGTAAAATGGGCAATTTCCACAGAAGAGTCATGAGTTTGCTAGATACTCTAGAAGTAGACGTTTATTAGATATACAATTTGGATATAGTTTGCAGTTAAAATTTATTTCTTTGGGAAATGAAATGTCATGAAAATGTCATACAATGTCATGAGAATAAGCTGAAATGAAAGCTAATATGGTCATATTACATTCGACAAAAATATTAAAATTGCAAGGAATCATAAAAAAGACAAACATGTGCTAAACAGTATTAAGTAAAAAGGCATTATACAAATTTTATGATATCATTTGTAGAAGCTTAAAAACATCTCAATTTCAGTGATTCCTGGGTTGTAGGATGATGGACAATTATTGTGCACTTTTTCTTTAATACTGGAACTGTTATTAATGACTACTGCTATTTTAATAATTTAAAAAGTTTTTTTTAATAAAGAGAAGGTGCTATCCCTGTAGTAGGAATAGCACTAGAACAGGGGAACAATATCTTTATTGCTGACACGAATCAATAGTGATACATTACTAATGTGTCACTAGAAAAGGGTAAGAGCAGAGTGTGGTGCTGGATGAGAGCAATGCTGAAGAATATTCAGGTTCCTTTTAAATAAACTTTCCAGTTGAATACCCGATTATTCCCTTACCTTTAATTGAAAAGGTTTTCCTTGACCCCAATGCATTACTTTGCTGTGTTTGTTAAAAAATTAAGTGATTGCCCAAGTGTATCTATTTCCGGACACTCCAATCTGTTCTGTTGATGCCTGTCAGGACTTAGGCCAGGATCACACTGTCCTGATTAATGCAGCTTTAGTAAATTTTGAATTCAGGTACTGTAAATTTTGCAATGTGCATTCATTTGTGTTTTCTGCAGCCAACCTCAGAGAAGAAATGTTCGGAGGCTTTGCAAGTAGCTGAGTGACTGAAACTGTTCCCGGTTTTGCTGCTGTCACAGCCTGGCAGGGAAGACGAAGACCTGGAGCCGGGCGCCTCTCTAAGCTTTGATTGTGGCCGTTCATCAGGTCTTTCGGCAGCTGCAGCAGCTGTTTTGAGTGTTGCTTGTCTGGTGCTGTGCTGGGGCATCTCGGCAGCTCCGTTGAGCATCTCCTGTTGTGTCTTCTGCTGTCTTCGTGAGTTGGATCCCGGCCTATAGTCTGGCAGCCACATGCTCCAGGCCCTCAGTGGCAAGAAGACGCTAATTGGGAACATTTGTGTTTAGGACTTTACAACACTGGACACTGCTTCATGTGAGGTAAACGGCCATTTGTAGTCTCAGGAACTCTTTGTTTTTCCCTGGTTTTTTAAATACACCCCAATATTGTTGTCCTCTGAGACTGAGTGGTCTTGTAATTGTGTGCATGGGGGAAGAATCAGACGGGTAAACTATTTGGGCAGTGTCCTTGGCCAGCTTTAGTGCCTCTTTTGCCCCGTATCATCTTTATTTTGCTCTTTTCCTTTCAGTCTTGCCTGGCCACTTCTGTCCCTCTCCTATGGGTCTCCACCAGAAGGTGCCTTAGTCTTGTTGTAAGCTCTCAGGCCTCAGTGGTCCTGCTCTGGGCCAACCCTGTTTGGCTGGACATTTACACCCAATGGAATGGTAACGTTGGGTGTTTCATTTAGAAACTACTTTAACTATACTCTTTCTATTCTCTTTATTGCACACTAAGTGTACTGAAGTCCTCTTCTATTGAAGACCTTATGCATTAGAGTAAATTAAATAAAGAAATTAATTAATGAATTAATTAAATAAATCCCAGTTCCAGGTCTTCACCTTCCCTTCCAGGCTCTAACAGCAGCAAAGATGGGAACAGGTGAAGAAGCTGTGATTGCTTCTCAACCTTGGACATGTGCCAGAGACTTGGGGGGACATGGAAGGAGACACTGGAAACAGACATGGGTGAGAGACCTGTGGGGAGATTACAGTGGCAACATTTATCTTGATTTTGATTTTGTTCTTTTCCTTCCAGACTTGTCTGGCTCTTTCTGCCCCTTTCCTATGGGTCCCCACCAGAAGGTACCTTACTTTTGACAGGTTTTGGGGCTCAGTGTCCCTGTTTTGGATCAAACTGTTTGGTTGAGGTGACCCATAAGGGGATGGGTAAATTAGGGTGCTTGATTGGGAAACATATTCTCTATTCTGTCCCTTCATTCTCTTTCTTACACAGTGATTGTATTAAAGTTCCTTCCCATTTAATGTCTCATGTACTAGAGTATGTTTTGTTTTCATGTGGCTGATGGCAGAACCCATTTAGCGTGGGCAGGTTTGGGAGTCCTGGGTCCCTCACCCTGCCTGGTAACAGAACCTCCCTTTACTATGGATATCACACTGTTACAGTCCTGCCCGTAGGCAAAAAAAAAAAAAAAAGGAAGGTTTCCCAAAATATCCAAAATACACCTTTCATATGGTCAAGTATTCCATTCCTTGATATATATATCCAAAGGTAAAAGCACTAATTCCAAAGGATATGCGCCTCCTGTGCTCACTGCAGCCTGTGCACAATAGCCAACTATGGAAACACCTCAGTGCCCAATGACAGATGAGTGGGTTAAGAAGAGGTGGTAGACAGACACAATGAAATACTACTCAGCTGTGAAAAGTTGAATTTGCAGCAACATTGACAGATGTGGAGGGGATTATGCTAAGTGAAATAAGTTAGAATGAGAAAGTCAACTACTGAGTGATGTCACTCATTAGTGGAATATAACGTAACCAAGCAGGGACAGATGAGACTAAACCAAAACATACTCTAGAAATATGAGGCTATGTGGGAGGGGAGGGAGAGGGTGTGATGTAGGAAACAAAGTGGGAAGAGGGCCCAGTGACGGTGGTGAGGACTATGGGTGCCCTTAGGTGGGTGTGAAGTGGTAACAAACACTTGAAGAGGTATGACCCTGTGCCTCTGCACACATACAGTATGGAAACCCATGTTACCTCAGTAGAAATAATACAATCATGGCTGGGGGGAGAAACTATCTTGAGCAAAAGAAAAATTGTCTTTTCCATCCATCACTGACCTGAGGACTTTGCCTTCGCCTCCTCACTGTCATGCATGCTGAGGGGCTGGTTTCCCACAAGGGCAGAGGCTGGAGGTGCAGGGACTCCTGGGGCTGCTCAGAGACTGCTGAGTAGAGACACTGCAGAGAGGGCGGCTCTTGAGGGGAACCAGAGACAGAGAGTCAGAGTAACCCCCACTGCTGAATGAGGGTCTGGTTCCCTAGGGGAGGGGAGTATGTGTGTGTGTGTGTGTGTGTGTGTGTGTAACAGGAGAGACAGGGCACACAACACAAGAAAATGGGGGAGAATTATACATCAAGTCCCAGCATAAATAAATTAAAATCTCACAGAGAAGGAGAATGTCAGCAAAACATCTCAATAAGTACAGTTCCATGAAGAAGCTGTCTTTGAGCAGGATGTGAAGAAGCACTGGGTCTCAGAATAGAAGAAAGTTTAGAAATATGTTGTGGTTGGACTGAGCTGAAGGAGCTGGGTAGGACCCCCTTGAGGCCCCTGCTAGGATGTGGTTGCACCTGACAGCTCCCTCCCCCTGACCCCAATGTTCACTTCAAGTTCTTCTTCTTTGGGGTCACTGTAGAAAGCACACAGGCCTCAGAGTCAGGGAGCTCCAGCATGGCACCCCCTCTGTTTTCCAGGGGGGTCACTGCCTCCATGGGCTGCAGCTACTTTCTCTCTAGACCAGAGCTGGAGGGAGTCCCACAGGGGGAGGGAGAAATGTGTGTCCTGCTGGCCTGGCCCAGGGGCAGGATTAGCCCAGGTCACCCCAATTACTGAGCTGAGCCTCTGTCTACAGTACAGGAAGGGAGGGAGAGATGGGGCAGGGTCCATCAGCTCTTGGAAGATGTAATGTTACTCCAGGGTAACACTCCATGTGCAGCAGGGAAAGGATCTCAGATAAACCCAGGCTGGTTTCCCCACCTCCCTTCCCACTATAATGTCAGGATGAATCTCCCTGTATTCATGGCCACAATGGAGGGGAGTACAGACAGACAAGCATTGTTACTGTGTTTGTTACCAGGATTGGAGGTCAGACTTTTTTTTTTTACTGTAAAAGTTCTTTTACTTTTATTTTTTAAATTAATTTATTTATATATATTTTACATCATTGTTCCTTTTTAAACAATGTTTGTTTGTTTTTCCTCCTCAGGTGTAGTCCCCATAGAAGTTCCTCCACCAGTGCAACCGTGCACCATCCCCACAGCTTCCTGTGTGCCTCTATCCCTTAGGCTCCCCTGCAGGATGTCTCTGGTTTATAATTGTTTTGTTTTGTTTTTTGTTTTGCTTTGTTATGTTTTGTACTGTTATTATTTTTCCCCTACGTCTTATTTGTTTCCCCTATATTCCTCCTATATGTGAAGCCATCTGTTCTTTTTCTTTTCCTTCTGACTTATTCACTGAGCATAATTCCTTCTAGCTCCTTCCACGTTGCTGCAAATCGGATGAGTTTGTCTTTTTTCATCACTTAGTAATATTCTATTGTCTAAATATACCAAAACCTTTTGACTCATTTGTTGATTTGGGGGTATTGGGTTTGTTTCCATATCTTGGCTACTGTAAATATTGCTGAAATAAACATAGCAGTACAGTTTTCCTTTTGAATTAGTGTTTTTATGTCCTTTGGGTAGATTCCTAGGAATGGAATTGCTGGGTCATTAGGTAGATCCATTTGTAGTAATTTGAGGGTCCTCCACACAGCTCTGAATAATGGTTGGGCCAGTTTGCATTCCCACCAGCCATGCAGGAGAGTTCCTTTTTCTCCACATCCTCTCCAACATTTGTTGTTTCTGGTTTTTTCATTTTTAATGTGGGCATTCTCATGGGACTGAAGTGTACCCCATCTTCTTGATCCATTCAAGATCCCCTGATTTAAAATACGATGAGAAAATACTTCACACCTGTGAGAATGGCCCATATCAAAAAAAAAACAGACCTAACAAGAGCTGGTAGGACATGGAGACAAGGGACAGTCCTTCACTGATTTGGGGAATATAGACTGGTTCATCCCTGTTGGAAAACAATGTCCAGTTTTCTTAGAAAATTAACTGAGCATCTGCATAGGACCCAGCAGTCCCATTCCAAGTTATCTACCCTGCCTCAGACGCCCATGAGAAGTTCTCAGCTATGAATTGGATTCGAAGTCTAAATGAATTAGCAGCAGGAGGAGGCTGGAGAGAAGCCTCTAGAGCAGCTCTGCCTCTCACTCTCCCAGCCCAAGCTCTTATTAAAGATATGAACAAAGGGATAAGGAAACAGCGCACCATTGTGTTTATACTTATACACATGAATAATTTACTGCTGGAACAAGTTTTTCTAGTTAGTAGGGATCATGCACACAAGTCAGCATGTCCTTAGGGAACAGGAGTTCATTTGGGGAAGAAGTTCTGTTTGCAGAACTTCTAACCTCCTGGAACCTCCTGTGCAGAGTAAGCAGGTGCTCTCAGAGACTCCGGCTCCCTTTAGGGCGGCAGGCACCAGCACACCTTCAGAGGACCTTACACTACTTCACAGGAAAACTGCACCCCCCTGATCACTGCAGCACTATTTACAGTAGCCAAGCTGTGGAAGGGGTTGTACATAGATAATAGAATACTACTCATCAAGAAACATAAACTCATTCCATCTAGGGCAACACGGATGGAGCTAATTGAAATAAGCCTAATGGAGAAAGACAAATGTATCACTTAGATGTGGATATACAGAAATTAAACAAAGGGCTAGATTAAGCCAAACTTAAAAGCTATCCCTTGAGTCTCCCAGGCGGTGCCTGACTGCTGACTGGGCCTGCAGACCAGCCAGGCTTCTTGGCCCACCAGTGCTGGGTGGACTGACCCTCTGTAGTTTGGCATCAAACTCATTTGACGACAAAGCCTGACTCCCGCTGACTAAGTCCCCGATATTGTTTTGTTGCACCTATACCACCACTGGGTCCCCAGCCTCTGCTGTTTGCTGGGTCTGAGATGGATCTTGTACCTGATGCTGCAGGGTATTCTTTTTTTCTGTTTTTTTAAGATTTATTTTTTTTTATTTATTTATGCATATCAGAACAGGGGTGTAGGCCAGAGGTGCAGACGGTGAGAGGATTCACCAGAGACAGTGTGGGGAGCCAAACAGGCCAATTCACTGAAATCCACTGCTGAGGGGAGCAGTGGGTGAGACAGAAGAGGTCTGCTGCGCCATGTGGGTAGCTCCCTGGCAGGGGGTCAAACTCAGTTCCACACAGTGATAACACTGATACTTAACCCTGATGCCATCGGAGAGGCCTTGTTTTTAATTTATTTTTTACATCTTTTGATATTTTTTAAAATAATAGAAGGGGACCAGTTTGTGCTCCTGCTTCTCTGCTTTCATAATATACACACTCCATCCTGCCAGCACGGGGCTCAGGTTGGGTTTACACGTGTGTTTGTCACCTTTGCTCAGTGTCCATCTCTCCTGACAGAGCAAGCTCCACATCTCCAGGGTCCTCTGTCTGCTCTCCATTGTATCTGCAGGGGAGGCAGCTTGGGGAGGCAGGAGACAGCCAGGAAGAGGGATGCTGGGAAGTGATGAGGAGACAAAGGCAGAGAACACTTGGGAGATGCTCCCTGGTTCCCCGAGAAAAGCATTTCTCGAAGTGTGGTTGTGGAATCCTTGAAGTCACCCAGAACTTGTCACAAGGTCCATGAGGTTAAAACTATTTTCAAAATGTCACTTAGACACCATTTGTCTTTTCACTATTCTGACATCTGCTGAGGTAAACTTAGTAAAAATGGAGCTTATATTACTAACTGCAGTAGTAGTTATTCTTCACCACTTCTTACCTCAGAAGCACAATTCCAAGCCAGTTTCATTTCAAAGTGTCTTGGCTGAAACACTGAAAATTATCTTCATTATTTTATAATCCTCAAATCCACACTTTACAGCACCTGATATGATGACATGCAAGTGCACACAGAGTACTTCTGCTGCGTTCCCAACTACCACGTGCCAAGGAACATATTTGCATGAGATGAATTAAACTGTTTTTCTTTTTTCGTAGGCAATACCACCTTCACATGAACAAATGAATGACAAAAACTGTGGCTATTTGATTTGGTTAATGAGCAGACATCGTCCTGAAAATGAGTGTGTGCTCCTTTAAGAAAATCAACTGACAATTGATAACTGAGAGTAACTTCGCCTTGACAAAATGTAAGCGCTCAGAAAAAAACAGAATATGGAAAATTGTGTCCTATCACTAACTTGACAATTTCCAGCACTACTTTTACTTTTGGGATTTGTGGTGAAAAATAAAATGAATTTTTAAAAATAATTTTATTCCAGTGTAATGAACACTGAAGAGCTTTTTAACTTAGTGAAACAATACATTACTTAAAAAATTCACACATTAGGGCCTCCCCTGGTGGTGCATTGGTTGAGCGCTGGGCTGCAGAGCTGCCCACAGCCTCTGCAGTGCCAGTTCAATCCCTGGCCGCCAGGGAGAGTCCCCAATGGTGCACAGACCTCTCTGGCCGCGCCTGCTGCTCCCCTCAGCAGTGTATTTCATCAGTCTGCCAATTCTGTTCCCTGCTCTGGCTCTGGTGAATTCTCTCACCTTCCCACGCTTCTGACTGTACCTAGTGCTTATATAAATAAATAAATAAATCTTTAAAAAAAAATCACACATTAGCACAAGACCCCATTAATATGCAAGAGAGGACTATGGAAATGTAACAGAATAAGAAATATTCAGTGATATTGTTTCAGGTTGGACTTCGCAAGTAACCTTTGAGAAAATACCACCTATATAGTTTTAATTTAGTATCGAAGTGGAATATTCATATTATGTGAATACTACTCCAACATACTTGTGTGAGGGTGTATACATTTTTCATGGACTTCAACCAGAACCACAGACTAAATGCAGAAGGAGGGCCTCCCTGGTGACTCAAGGGGTTAAGACCACGCTGTGAAGCAATCTGCAGCTTCTGCAGCGCAGAGTTCAATCCCAGGCCAGCCATGCAGCAACCAACTTGGTTCAGCAGACCTCTCCTGACTTTCCTGCTGCTCCCCTTGGCAGTATATTTCAGTCAGTCCGCCTGTTCTGTTCCCCACTCTGTCTCTGGTGAATCTTCTCAGGCCCTGCGTCTCTGCCGTGTACCCCAGCTCTTATACAAGAGCATAAATATAAATAAAATCTTAAAAAAAATAAATGCAGAAGGGAACATGAAAATCCTACTGTCTTCTAATGAGACAGACAAGAAAGACAATTGCAAAAATAAAAAATGTAAAATATCCACTCTTCTTATTGCCCTGATTATTTTCAGAAATAAGTTATTTTTCTTAAGAACACTTTCTATAATCATGTATTGGATTATTACTATTATTCTAAATGAAATAGCTACACGATTAAACTCAGCTTTATTCCCAGTATGGTAAATATGGGGAGCAATACCTCTTAAACAAGATTATACTTGGCGTCCTCCCTAATCTGTAAGACTGGACACGGATCCGGGAAGGAAAGTGACTGAGAATCGCAGACCCAGCGCTTGGGTCATGGAGACAGGGTGAGGAAGCTTTGGGTGAGGAGAGGAGGGGCCAGAGCAAAGCCCCAGGGCCCTAGTCTGGTTCTCATAGTTCCAGGCCCCAGGGCTGTGTCCAGGGCAGGAAGGTTACTGTTGGGGATACCCCACTGCCCCCTTAGCCTCCCTTCTGTCTCCACCTCCTGTGCCCTGGACACTTGTGACTCCTCCCCAGTTCTCAGTCCCCAGTGCCTGGAGGTTCCCAGAGAACCAGTCAGCATCACTGCCTGCCCAGGTAAGTCTCCACCCACCAGCCTGGAGTCAGAAGCTCCCCAGACCCCAGCAGTGCTGGTCATGGGGCCCCCAACCCTCCTCCTGCTGCTTCTCTCCAGGGCTCTGGCCCAGACAGACACCTGGGCTGGTGAGTGCAGGGTGGAGGGAAAAGGCTTCTGCAGAGGAAGCTGCTGCCTTAGGCCCCTCTGTCACCCCCGTGGTGCCCCTCAGTCCTGGTCCCTTTCTGTCCCCCCACCTGCCTCCTCCTTTTGTCCCCTGAGTCTTGCCCCTTCTGGACCCGCTGCCCACGTTCAGTCTCTGGAGCTCCCTCCCTCCTGGACATTTTCTCCCCTGCCCCATCTCCCCAGGACTCAGGACCTGCCCCGGGAGGAGGGTCCGCCGGGTTTTCACCCCTCCCGGCCCCCAGGTTCCCCCTCTCTGAGGGTGTTAGAAATGGTGATGTCCCGCCCGGCCTCGGGGAGCCCCGGTACATCGCGGGGGGCTACGTGGACGACACGCAGTTCGGGGGTTCGACGGCGACTCCCCGGGCCAGAGCGCCGAGCCGCGGGCCCCTGGGCGGGCGGGCGGGCGGGCGGGAGGGTCGGGCGAGGAGACGCGGCTCCGCAGACACTCGGCGCGGAGGCTCCAAGCGCTCCTGGAGGCCCCGCGCGGCCGCCGCAGCCAGAGCCGGGCCGGGGAGCAGCGCGGGCCGGGGCGGGTCACCGCTCCCGCCCCACCCCCCGCCCCGAGTCTCGGGACCCCGTGACCCCCGAGGCCGTGGGCCCTGCCAGGCCCCTTGACCAGGGAAGAGCCCGCGGGACTTTCCCCCTTTAGGTTTTATTTAAGTTCAGGATTATTCAGGGCGGGAGATCGGGTGCGGGCGGAGACCACGGGGTGACTGCAGGGCGGGCTCAGGGTCTCCCACGGTCCAGAGGACTCTGGGCTGCGCCGCGGGGCCCGACGGCGCCTCCCCCGCGGGCACGACCAGCTCCCCACGACGGCGCCGGGGACGCGCCCTGGGCGGGGACCTGCGCGCCTGGACCCGGCGGGCCCGCGGCTCAGCTCCCCGGCGCGAGGGGGAGGGGGAAGGTCGGGCAGAGCAGGACGGGAGCAGCCTGGGGGCGGGTGCGTGGAGGGGCCCCCAGACTCCTGGGGATAGGGAAGGAGGCGCCGCAGCTCAGAGATGAGAGGGCTGCGGGGCTTTGATCTCCCTGAGGCGCGCACCCCGCAGGGAAATGGCATCATGGTGAGAAAGCGCCTCCTTCTGGCCAGAGAGGGAGCTGTCGGCCACGTTTTCCAGCTCTGGGATGGAGACTGGCCCAGAGGCTCCTACTTTTTCTGAAGGACAGTTAAGGAATCCAGTTTGTCCTGAGAAAGAGGGGAGACCACCCCTGAAATCACCCTGCACAGGATCCTTTTGACCGGCAGCCATCGTAGGAACAATGAGTTTCTCTCTCGAGATCTTGTTTTTTGCTCAGAGAGCATTTTTGGAGATCTCACTCCTGCCTGTCTGTGTCATCACCCTCCACCCAAGTTGGCAACAAAATGCTTAGAGACCTGCATCCCACCCAGGGCTCTCACCTATCCCCCCTCCCAGACCGGACTGGTTTCTGGGGTTTGTGCCCCTCCCTCCATATACACTGTTCTGTCCACTGCAGGATGGTCACACAAGGCTGCTTCAGTGTCCATGGAGGAAACACAAAGCACGAAATTTCTGATTCTTCCCACTCAGGCCCCCAATCGCCATATGTGACCCATCACCCCATCTCTGGGCATGAGGTCAACCTGAGGTTCTGGGCCCTGGGTTTCTACCCTGCGGACATCACCCTGGCCTGGCAGGGAGATGAAGAGGACATGGCCCCAGGAAATGGAGCTTATGAACACCAGGCCAGGGAGGGGGGATGGAAACTACCAGAAGTGGGCAGCTGTGGAGGTGTCTTCTGGCGAGAAGCAGAGATACACATGCCATGTGCAGCATGAGGGGCTGATTGCACCCCGAGTCCTGAGAAGGAGTAAGGAGGGAGATGTAGGCACACGGCTGACTCAGGGGCATCAGAAGGATGCCCTTCTCCCTTCTGGAGACCTTCAGGGTCTGACCTTCTCTTCCCTTTCAGTTTCCCCTCCTCAGTTCTCCATCCTTGCTGTCGTCCTCATTTCTGGCTTGGTTTTCTTTGTTGGTGTGCTCTTTGGACACAAGGTGGCTTCATGTGTCTCAGGTAGGGAAGGGAGTGGGGGATCTTGTCCACTGGGGGCTTTCATGTCCCAGGGAGAACTTGCCCTGCCTGGTTAATGGGAAGTACCATCCACACACGTGTGTTGCCCAGAGGGCATTTGGTTCAGTCCCCCCTCACCTCCTTTCTTCATTTTTCCCAGTCCTGACCTGGGTCTTTACTCACAGTTCTGGAAACTTCCCTGTGGTGCAGGATTAGAAGATTCCTTTAGGCTTCTGACCTGACTCCTCCCTGGTCTCACATGATACTTCTTCCCACAGGAGGACAAGGAGGAAGCTACACTTAGGCTGCAAGTAAGTGTGTTCAAGGGTTGGATCCTTGAGCCCCTGGGGACAGTGCAGATGGAGCCCATGGGGGAGTCACTCTCATCAGTTCCTTCTGTGGTCTCATCTCTGACCAAGTTTTGTTGTGTTCTCCCCCAGCAGCCACAGTCCCAGTGCTCTGAAGTGTATCTCAGACCTTAAAGGTGAGACCCTCGAAGACTGCTGGGGGGCTGGGGTTTGTGGCACAGTGGCTGGGACAAGATTATGGGGATGCTTTCAGGAGGACATCCTGAGAATGCAGTGGACCATTGATATTGTTAACACTGAGGTAATTCACCTGAATTTCTTCATCATTATTTTCTTTCAGGGTATTAGACAGCCTTGTGTGGGCCTGAGTGTTCCAGGATTTCTTTTCGCCCATATTGTGTGGCTTTATGATCCCCTGGTTTAAACCTTCACACCTGCAAGAACGGCCCATATCCAAAAGACCAGAAACAAGTGCTGGCAAGGATGTGGAAAAAAGGGGACAGTCGTGCACTGTTTTTGGATAAAGACTGAGCCAGCCCTTATGGAAACAGTATTGAGGTTTCTTAAAGAGTGAATGTGGTTCTGCCATTGATCCCAGCAATTCTACACTGAGGATCTCCTCACAGAGGATAAATACTCTCCTGTGAAGGGACCTGCACTCCTGTCACCACTGCAGCACTATTTACAGTAGCCAAGCTATGGGAACCACCTGAATGCCCCAGACAGGTGGGAAATGAAGAAGCAGCTGGCATTACACGTGTACATATATGTACATATACAGATGACTCCAAAGGAGATGAATATTGGGGTTGGGGGAGGGAGCTGTCAGGGGTGAAGATGCCACCACATCCTAGCAGGGGCCAGGGTGGGGGAAGGGGTCCTGCCCAGCTCTTACACCTCAAGGCAACCATGAGATTTTTCTAAACCTCCTCCTCTTCTTCAGGGCCAATGCTTTTTCAGTCCTGCTCATAAGCTACTTCTGCATGGACCTGTATTTATAGAGGTGTTGTTCTGACACTCTTTACTCTGTGTGCGATTTGAATTAATTTATTCTGGGGCTGAATGTTATTTGATTTCCCATCATCTTATCCTGCCATTCCTCTTACACACACACACACACACACACACACATACATACTCCCCTCTCCTTGGGAACCAGACCCTCACTCAGCACTGAGGTTACTCTGACCCTCTGTCTCTGGTTCCCCTCACAGCCGCCCTCTCTGCAGTGTCTCTACTCAGCAGTGTTTGAGCAGCCCCAGGAGTCCCTGCACCTCCTGCCTCTGACCTTGAGGGAAACCAGCCCCTCAGCCTTCTTGACAGTGAGGAGGTAAAGGCAAAGTCCTGAGGTCAGTGACTGATGGAGGAGACAATTACATTTTTTTCTTTTTACCTTCACTGTATTATTCAATTGAGGTTAGCATTGGTTTACACACTGTATGTGTTCAGAGGCACAGGGTCACCCTCTTCAGATGTTTGTTACCACATCACACCCACCCTAAGGGCACCGACAGTCTTAACCATAGTCCATTGGGCCCTCTTCCTACTTTGTTTCCTACTCTTACCCCCAGCCCATAACTTCCATTCTGCAGTCATATATAGAGAGTATGTTTTGGTTTAGTTTCATCTGTCCCTGCTTTGTTTCTTTATATTACAAATATGAAATCATCCAGTGCTTAACTTTCCCCTTCAAACTTATTTCACTTAGCACAATCCCATTCATATTTATCCATGTTGTTGCAAACCCATTATTTCATCTTTTTCACAGTCGAGTAGTATTCCATTGTGTATGTAGCTTGTGTTCTTTATCCCCTCATTTGACGTTGGGCATAAGGTTGTCTTCATCTCTTGGTTATGGTAGACAGCACTACAGTGACCATAGGAGGCACATATTTCTTGGAATTAGTATTTTTACCTTCTTTGGATAAATACCAAGGAATGGGATGCTTGACCATGTGACAGATCTATTTTGAGGAACCTTCATTTTTTTTTTCTATAGGGGCAGGACCAATGTGCTATCCACAGAAAAGAGAGGTTCCAGGTTACCGCCCTGCCCAAGGAAAGGTGGGGCTGAGCAGGGACGAGAAGCTAAGGAAGAGGAGGAAGACGTGGAGTGAGATGAGGAAAGAAGACTGGAGGAGGCGCATGGAGCAGAGAGACATGTGAAGAAGAAACCACACTTGCTTCTCACTTGGACTTGTGCCAGGGAGCTGGGGACATGGAAAGAGACACGTGAAAGACAAAAACGTGAATGAGAGACCCATCGGGAGGCTGACCCTTTCCCATGGGTCTCTACCAGTAGGTGCCTTAGCCTTGTGGCAGGCCTTCGGGCCCCAGTGGGCCTGCTTTGGCCAAGACTGTTTGGCTGGGCATTTACCCATGAGGGGACGGGTAACTTTGGATGCTTCACTTGGGAACTATTCTAACTATATTCTTTCTCTTCTCTCTCTCTACTGCACTGATTCTCTATTTTATACTAACTATATTAAAGTTCTTTTCTATTGAAGGTCTTATGCTTTAGAGTATGTTTTGTCTTTATGCAGCTGTTGGCAGATCCCATGTAGAGTGTGCAGTTTTGAGGGTCCAGGGAACCCCTCATTCTGCCCACTAACAGGATCAGACATCATTCCCACCCACTATGTGCCAGAGTTCCTTTTCTTCCACACCATTCAATGGGCCTTTCTCACAGTGTGAGGTGGTAAGTCATTATGGTTTCAATTGGTATTTTCCTGACTGCATATGACAAGCATTTATCCATGTACCTATTGGCCACATGTGTGTCTTCTTTAGAAAAAGTACCTATTTAGCTCCTCTGCCCGTTTTGAGTTGTTTCTTGTTTTGGAGTTCTTTGTAGATTTTGGATATTAACTCCTTGTTGGATTGATGATGTGCAAATAGTTTCTCCGATTTGATATTGTCTTGTCATTTTAATGTTAGTTTCCTTCACTATGTAGAAGCTTGATGTGATTCTATTGGTTTCTTTTTGCTTTTGCTTCCTTGGAGCACAGAAGACATTATGGGCAGTGAAAATACTCTGCATGATATTATCATGGTGGACACAGGTCATTATACATTTGTCCAACACCCCGAGAATGGACAACACCAGAGTGAACCCTGAGAGAAATCATGACTTTGTGACTGTGACATGCAGGTCCATCACTTGTAATCGACGTGTCAGTCTGGTCTTAACATGTGATTTAGACATGATGTATGAAGAGTTTTATAAATTGAGGAATAAAGTGTAATTTACTTTAGAAAGCATATTTCATGCTCATACAAGAACATTTAAATAACACTCAAGGATACACATAAGTCATTCCCCTCCATCCCCAAGACCCCAGTCAGCCAATGTCTTGCTCAAACCAGTTAGCAATTTATCTTTTCTCTTCTAATATATCTCCATGCTCCTGTCTGGGCAATAGTGTTTGTTTTCCCATCAGTAAAGGATTTCAGGTCAGAGCATGGGGGGAAACATTTGCAAATCACAAATCTGATAAAGGATTGTATCTACAAATAATGCCTAAAACTCAATGATTACAAAGAAAGAACCCAATTTTAATAAGGACAAAAATAATGTAATAAATGAATGGCACCTCATCTGTAAAAATGTACAAAATTTCCTTACAAACAGCAACTTTAGTCATAGAAAAGTAAAAATATGAACAGATGCTCAATATCACAGTTAAGAACAACAGTGATACCATCACACCTAGGAGAGACTGAAAATGCAAACTCTGAACAATACCAGGTGCTGCCCAGGGTGTGCACAACAGGAATCTCATCAGATTCATTGTAAAAGATTCTTAGGGGCTGAGAGACACATCAGAGCCCTGGGCACTGCTGCTGCCTGGTTGAGAACAAAACATACCTGGTCAGAAATGAGACCACAGGAGGGACTGATGAGGGTGACTCTCCCATGGAGTCCATTTACACTGTCCCCAGGAGCTCAGAGATCAAAACGCTGATCCACACTTACCTGCAGCCTGAGTGTAGCTTCCTCCTTGTCCTCCTGCGGGAAGAAACATCATGTGAGACCAGGGAGTGGTCAGGTCAGAAGATCTAAAGAAATCTTTTAATCGTGCAGAACAGGGAAGTTTCCAGAGCTGTGCGTAAAGACCCAGGTCAGGACTGGGAAAAAATGAAAAAAGGAGGTGAGGGGGACCAAATGCCCTCTGGGTACCACACGTATGTGAGGATGGTACTTCCCATTAACCAGGTAGGGCAAGTTCTCCCTGGGACTTGAAAGCCCCAGTGGACAAGATCCCCCTACTCCCTTCCCTACCTGAGTGTTTCTTCCTCCACATCACAGCTGCAGCCACCGCAGCTCCAGTGAGCACAGCTCCAAGGAGAACCAGGCCAGCAATGATGCCTGCAGTGGGCATGAAGGACTGAGGGGGCACTGGAAGGGAAGAGAAGATCATACTCTGAGCCCCAGATCTTATCCTGACCCTTTGAAGGTCTCCAGAAGGGCTCCTGATGGCCCTGAGAACAGCCTCTGTGCCCACATCCTCCTCCTCACCCCATCTCAGGACTTGGGGCTCCAGTAGTCCCTCATGCTGCACGTGGCATGTGTATCTCTGCTCCTCTCCAGAAGCCACCACCACAGCCACCCACTTCTGGAAGGTTCCATCTCCCCCAGGCCTGGTCTCCACCAGCTCCGTCTCCTGGGTCAGGTCCTCCCCATCTCGCTGCCAGGTCAGGGTGATATCCGCAGGGTAGAAGCCCAGTGCCCAGCACCTCAGGGTGACCTCATGGTCATTGTAGGGGTGGTGGGTCATGCGTGTCTTTGGGGGATCTGAGGTGGTAAATCAGAAAGTTCACTTTGTGTTTCCTCCATGGACACTGAAGAATCCTCATGAGACCATCCTCACAATGGACAAGACAACCGGTGTGGCAGGAAGAAACATAAAATGTAAAAAACAGGCTAATCTGGGGAATCTGTGAGATTCTCCTATTCCTTAGAAAGTCCTAGAATGAGGATGAAAACCCAGAGAAGGATGAAGCAGAGGGAGTGGAACACAGACTTTCTATTCCTGACCTGGGTGGAAGGTGAATGACACAGAAAAGCAGGAATCACATAACTGAAAATGTTCTCAGACCAGAAACAAGACTGAGAGAGAAACTCGTGGTTCTCAAACAGGCCCCTGGTCAAAAGGCCCTGGTGACGTGTGAAGTCAGGGACTGTGTGTCTTTCTCAGGAGAGACTGGATCCCTTCACTGTCCTTCAGGAGAAGCAGGAGGCTCTGGGAGTCTCTCTAGTGCAGAACATGAAACCCAGGGGAGTCCCCCTCTCGGGACTAGAGAGAGGACTCATTTCCCGCAGTGACTCCAGGCAGGGGGGGACGGTGAGGCCTCCAGGCCCCTCTTACCCGTGCGCTGCAGAGTCTCCTTCCCAGACTCCAGGAATCTGAGCAGCCACCTCAAGCACCTGCCCTCCACAAAGTTCCTGAATCTCTCTGCCTCACCCTGGGCTTCCCACTCGCGCCGGGTGATCTGAGCCACTGTGTCCGCCGCGGTCCAGGAGCGCAGGTCCGGGTTTAGGGCCAGGAAATCGGTGCCGTCGTAGGCGAACTGCTCATACCAGCCGAGGAGGCGCCCGTCGGGTCCCATGTCGCAGCCATACATGTTCTGGAAGGTGTGAGAGCCTGTCCCCGCCCCATCACTCAGCGTCACCCCGCCCGCACTATAAACTAAAAACGAAATGGGGTGAAAGTCCCGCGGGCTGTTCCCGGGCAGGCTGCAGAGGAGCCTGGAGGGGGAGACCCTGAGTGACCCCCGTCCGTGGGGATGGGGGTGCTGACCCGGCCCGGACCCGCGCCAGCTCACCGGTCTCACTCTGGTTGTAGAGGCAGCGCAGGGCGTCCAGCTGCGCTCGGAACCACTGTGCGCTGTCCCTTAGGATCCGCGTCTCCTCCTCCCACTCCTCCTGCTCCTCCTGCTCCACCTGCCCCGCCCAGGGCGCCCGCGGCTCCGCGCTCTGGCCCGGAGAGTCGCTGTCGAACCTCCCGATCTGCGTGTCGTCCACGTAGCCCACGGAGATGAAGCGGGGCTCCCCGAGGCCGGGCCGGGACATCGCGGTGGAGAAAAACCTCAGGGAGTGGGGGCCTGGGGGCGGGAGGGGAGACCCGGGCTATTCTTCTCCCCTTCGGGGGCTCGAGTCCCAGGGGGCGCCCACGAGACATAAAGTGGGTGAAAGACGAGTAGAGTGAAAAGCGGCTGCGGACGAAAATGGCCGGGACTTGGGGGGCCAGAGGGGGCTGGGGTCTCGGGGGACGGAGAGGGGCCAGGACGGGGCGGGGCCGAGGTGGGGGGACAACTAGGGCCGCGGCGAGGTCGCGCCTTTCCCACCCTCGCTCACGCCCTCGCTCCCGCCTCTGGGAGCGCCCTGTCCCCTCCCGACCCGCACTCACCCGCCCGGGTCTCCCTCGGGGCCGCGGCCACCGCGAGCAGGAGCAGGAGGGCTGCGCCCCCCATCCCCCAGGACGCGCCTCCACCCAGGCTGGGTAGACGGAGTCCCGGCGGGCGGGCGAGGGCTTTGGAATGGGAGCCGCGGGGCTGCTGATTGGCTGCTCTGGAGACCTCCAGGCAATGGGGATTGAGCCCTGGGGTGAGTCACCAGTATCCAGGAGGGAGGACCTGACACAAACTGAGAGATGAAACTGGGGTGATAGGAAGCCCCAACAGTCACCTTCCAGCCCCAGACAGCGCCCTGGGGACTGAGACTGTTACTGAGCAGCCCAGATATAAAATGAGTTGCCTGACTGTGGGTCCTCACCTGCGCGCTTAAAAGGGACTTATTAATACTCCACTGCAGGCACACACAAAAGGTTAACAAAAGGCTTATTTACAAGGGAAAGGGAAATGAGGAAATGTCTAACTCAGAGAGAAAATAGGGAAATAAAGTCTTTAATAGGTCCCACCCGATCCGCAGACCTGGAAACCCAATGGCACTCTGAGAGCTGGCCGGGCAAAGCGAGCTGGTGGAGAGCCAAAATGGGGGCCCTCCAAAGCCCACGTGTCTGGTTTTATACTAAACCTGGCTGCTTAACCCCACCCTCAGGTTCCAGCAACTTTCCCTTAGGCGGTGATGGGATTTGTCTTTCCCAATGTCCTGATGGCTTTGGTCTGGAGTGGGGGTGGAGTCCACAAAGTCTGTATGGAATTAGCTTTAGGACATCCTTTTCCCCTCAACAAGACCTTGAGAGCCACACCCCCAATCCCACTCCCTGCCCAGACCTGGGACTTTGCTGCCCCCTCCTCTCCTGTACCAAGACCTTTGTCACACTGTTGCCTCCCTGAATCCAGGCCCAGGAACTGGGTCAGAGATTCTCAAACATTTTTCTTTCAGGATGTCTCTGCAGTCTCACAAATTATTACGGATCCCATGCATATTTTTTTATGTGGGTTATAGCTTTAAATATTTACTTTACTAGAATAAAACCTTTCAAAAAGTTATTATGCTGGGAGCCATGCTACAACTGTCGTCTGACAAAGGTCAGGGCATGGGGCAGATTCCTGAAAAGTCAGGAATCTCTTTAGCTGACTCCTGCTAGAGTCTCATTTGTTTAAGGCTAGTTTCTACCATGGTTAAAATACGCATTTAAAAGTAAAACTGCAAATGCTGTTTGATCAATTACCGAATAACCAATCTGACAGCAAATGGCACTGCGTGATTCATTGATAACATTGGTTAGTTAGCATACAAATTCTTGACACAGGAAAAGGGGGAGGATGCAGATCTTTGAGACTGGCCCAGGAGAACAACCAGCCTAGCAGGCTGCCAGGCCTTGTTTAAATATGCTTGTTAAGGAAGCAAACTTGTCTTTTACTGACATTTCCATGTCTATGGCTCTTTAACAGGGAAAGATTCCCTTTTCCTTAACAGTTCCCTTTCAGAGACAATGGGTATGGTAGCTGTTGGAGTATGCATTAAAGAGTAAGCCAACAACAATTTTGTTACTGGTTAAGCTAATAACCTTGACAGCACAAATAATGCACTTGGAAATAGTCAATGTTACAACTACTGATATGTCCAATATTAACCATTCTGAGAACCAAAAGCTATAACCATCTCCGGCCCTGCCTCTGATGAAACATTTGTAGTTCCTTAAAACAACAATCAGCAATCTTACAGAAAAAGGAATTTTCCCTTGATCTTAAAGTTAGATATGAAAACTAGGCTGATTAAATAAGTAGAGGAGTAATAGGTTAGATTCTGTTAGATTAGGAGAATTCCTCCCTTAATTGAGAGCTTGGGGCTAGTGAAGAGTCAGTGCGGCTTGTCTGGCACTGACGCCCTCCATGCCCTTGGTTCCTTAATATTGAATCAGTATCTTATTAAAACAATATATATTAGATGATGACTTCTATATAAAAGCCTTCTGTTTTTTGCTTTAATCATAGTTACAAAGCAGCCCCGATATAAAACGGGTTGCCTAGCTGTGGGTCCTCATGTTAGGGGGAAAGGATGTCCTGAGCTAATCCCATACAGGCTTTGTGGACTCCACCCCCACTCCAGACCAAAGCCATCAGGACATTGGGAAAGACAAATCCCAGCACCACCTAAGGGAAGGTGGCTGGAACCTGAGGGTGGGGTTAAGCAGCCAGGTTTGGTATAAAAACCTTGGGGCCTTGGGACCTTGGGGGCTCTTCCTCTCTTGCTCCCTCCTGGCTCGCGCCAACTCTCAGAGTGCCATTTGGAATTCCAGATCAGCGAATCTGGTAGGACACATTTAAAATTTTGTCTCCCACTTTTCTCCCTGAGTTGTATATTTCCTCATTTGCTCTTCCATTAAAAATAAACCTTTTATTAACCTTTCATGTGTGTGCCTGCAGTATTTCTTTTTTTTAGAATTTTTTTTAGATTTTTAAAAATTTTTTTATTTATTTATACAAGCACTGGGTACAGTCAGAAGCGTGGGAGGGTGAGAGAATTCACAGAGCCAGAGCGGGGAGCAGAGCAGGCAGAAAGATGGAAGTACACTGCTGAGGGGAGCAGCGGGCAGCAGGAGAGGTCTGCGCACCACGTGGGTGGCCTCCTCAGGTGGCCAGGGAGCAGACGGGGATTGAACCGGTGCTGCAGAGGCTGGGGCAGCTTTGCAATCCAGCGCTCAACCGCTGCGCCACCGGGGAGGCCCGCCTGCAGTAGAGTATTGATAAGTCCTTTTAAGTGCGTGGGTGAGGACCCACAGTCAGGCAACCCATTTTGTATCCAGGCTGCCCTGTAACATTCACCTGCGCGCTTCTAATGCTCCAGATTTTTTTTTCTTTTGGCTTGGATAATGGACTATTTTCCAGTAATGGAAAACTGTCATACTGGACATTCATGGACAATGCTGCTGACTAATTGTTGCTTCTCTTACACACATTGTAACCCTGAAAAAAGACTGTCTCCTAAGACTATACCCTGAGATCTGTGCCACCATAGATATGGTGGAATAAAAATTAAAAGGGGGGATTGTAACAGGGTGGTCCCCAAGAAAGGGAGAGGTTCCAGGCTCCCTGTCCCACCCAAGTGGAGGGTGAAGCTGAGCAGAGAGAGAAGAAGCTGCAGAGGAGACTGAGGAAGGAAGGAAGCCGGATGGAGCCAGAGGAGACCCAGAGGAGGCACATGGAGCCGAGAGACACGTGAAGAAACTGCACTTGCCTTTTGGTCGTGGACTGGGTGACACAGATGTGGGTGAGACCCGTGGGGAGGTGACAGTGTCTGTTTTTATCTTGATTTTGATTTTGCTCTTTTCCCTCCAGACTTGTCTGGTTATTTCTGATCATTTTCTGTGGATCCCCACTGGAATCTTAAGATTTGTGGCAGGCTTTGGGGCCTTGTTCTGGGCCAATCCTGCTTGGGTGGACTTTTACCCACGAGGGGACGGGTAACATTGGGTGCTTGATTTAGAAACTATATTCTTTGCCTTTTCTGTATTTTTTCCTAATTGTATTAAAGTTCCTTCCCATTAAAGTCTCATATGATTTGTGTTGATGCAGTGGATGGCAGAACCCATTTAGAATAGGCAGGTTTGTGGTGTCTGGGCTGCCCCTCTCCCTGCCCTGTAACAATATGGTTATATGTTAGTCTCAACTTTATAGGTTAGTTAGAAAAAATCCCTCTGTCTCCCTTCCCCCAGGTACCTGCCTGGCCTTTGTTTCCCCAGCCCTTAGTTAATCCTTCACTGTAGTAAATATAGAAATGTTAGTCTCATTCACGTAAGTTTTTGCTAGTAATAAAATGATTAAGACAAATGAATATTCTAAGAACACTTTTGTTTAGCAACTGTCCTTCTTCAAAATAAAGAATGTTACAATGTCTGCTGAAGGGCAAATAAACCCCTGGCTGTTCTAGAGGAAGATGTGATGATTGTTATCTTCCTGCTCTAATACATATGCTTATGTACTCTGGGTTTGCTTGTAAGGTATAAATAAAGGGCTGCTGAGACCCTCAGCAGGATGATGTCTGCACCCAGATCAAGTGTTTGCATCTCCTCACTCGCCCTCCCCCTAATCCCTCAGATTTGTCCATGCCCTCTCATCCTTACAGGAACCCCTCACAGGACAGTTTGCCAAGGCTGGTCCCTGGCATTATTACTTCTTTACTTTAGAATATTAATAACCATTGTATGCTAACAAAGCATTTTTAAGAAAATAACTTTCTGTAAATGTAAGGATTATCGTACAATTGTATGATTTCTTTTTTAAAAAGTTACCTATTGTTTTACTACTGAAAGGTCCATGCAGGAGGCCTGAATACAAAAACCCACCAGGAAGCCCACCTGGGAACAGGAATGTGGAAGCCTGCCTAGAGGATTCAGATAATGAATCTCCCCCCCACCCTACAAATCTTTTCAGGGACCTACAAACCCAGTCTCACACCTGACCTCTCCTCACCCTATAAAACCCTGCTTCCCCCTGACAATGTGCGCGGCTTCACAGACCCCCACCTTGGGTCCCTGAGGCCATCAGGGGTGCAATAAATTTTCCCTTCCTTTGAGAAATTTAGCCTGGCTGTCCTTTTCTTTACCGCTCTGAACCTTTCATCTGGTGCATTGGCCGGGAACGGGGTTCGATCCCGCCTGGGGATCCTGCCCTGTCCCAAACCCTCCACTCTCCCTCTCCTTCACTCTCTCTCTTTCTACCTCTCCCTGTGGAACTGGAAGTCTGCAACCCCTCCGAGCTCACTAAGACTTAACGGCTGCTGGTACAGGACCCGGGGCACCCTCCCTGCGGGAGAACGGCCCTTGCTGCCTCTCATGCCACGTGAGTGGAGCAGGGACTTGCTCTAGTCCCTTACTGGGCTTCCCTGGTAACTCCAATCCATGTGGCCACTTCCGCCTTAACTTCCTCCCATCTCCCTTGGAGGGGCCATCCTCTTCTTCCTCCTGTTGGCCCACCTTCTCTTGCTATGGCACTTCGCCAAATAATCGCGAACGAAAAGACCCAGCAGGCCTGTGGACCACCAGCACTTGGCTCGTGACTCTCCCAGGGTGAGCTGTTGCCTCTAAGGTCCCTCGGATTGTTAGGGGGAAAGGATGTCCTGAGCTAATTCCATGCAGGCTTTGTGGACTCCACCCCTACTCCAGACCAAAGCCATCAGGACATTGGGAAAGACAAATCTCGTCACCACCAAAGGGAAGGTGGCTGGGACCTGAGGGTGGAGTTAAGCAGCCAGATTTGGTATAAAAACCAGACACGTGGGCCTTGGGGGACTCGCTCTCTGGCTCGCCTCCTGGCTTCAGGGCTCCTGGCTCGCGGCCAGCTCTCAGAGTGCCATTTGGGATTCCAGAAGAAGAATAGCGGTGCCGGGTTGCTCCACTAGACCTGAAGAAGCCCATTAGGACAACCCTCTCAGAGCCCCGGGTAACCCTCGCTGTGGGGGATCGTCTGATTTATTTCTTGGTGGACACTGGAGTGACATACTCAGTTTTGAATTCAAAATTAACTAAAATGAGCAAAGAGACTGTAACAGTCACTGGGATTACGGGAAGGCCACAACAGAAAGCCTTCTTACAACCTTTGGAGTGCCGGCTGGGCACCACACAGCTTCAGCACCGCTTCCTGTACATGGAAGAATGTCCAATTCCTCTACTTGGTGGGACCTTTTAAGTAAGCTCAACACATGAATTATATTCTCACCAAAACATCAGGGGCTTTCCCTACAGGTACCTCCAGGGCATGCTCTGCGGTTCCAGATGTTACTCAAGATGTTCCACTGAAAGGTGAACTTTTACCTCCAGAAATTGTTGAAAGAGTAAGTAAATGTGTATGGGCTGATGAGACCCCAGGATGTGCGAAAAATGCAGAGCCTGTAAAGATAGAAGTGATAGAGGGGAGCAGAACCCCAAGGAGGAAGCAATACCCCTTAAAGGAGGAGGCCTTGAGGGGAATTGAACCAGTATTGAAAAGGTTCCTTCAATCTGGACTCATTCAGCCCTACCGCTCACCGCACAACACTTCGATTCTGCCAGTGAAGAAAGCCCATATGGGCGAGTCCCACTTTGTCCAAGATTTAAGGGCCATTAATGACATTGTTTGGGATTTACATCCCACCGTGCCTAATCCCTACACCTTATTAACTGACATACCTGGTGACTTCGGGTGGTTTTCAGTATTAGACCTTAAGGATGTCTTTTTCTGTATCCCAATAGATGTCCAGCATCAACTGCTTTTTGCCTTTTATTGGCAAGACCCTAAGAGCACTCTCCAGTATTGCTGGACTGTGCTTCCACAGGTGTTTAAGAACTCCCCAACTATTTTTGGGGAAACACTGGCCAGGGATCTCAGGAAGATTCAATTAAACCAGGGCGTCTTGTTGCAATATGTAGATGATTTATTGATTGCAAGTCCAGACTACAAATCTTGTCTGGAAAATAACATAGTGGTACTGAACCACCTGGCAGAATGTGGCTATAAGGTGTCACCTCAAAAGGCACAGATCTGTAAACAAACGGTGACGTATTTGGAGTTTGAAATTAAGAAAGGCAGATGGAACCTGATGACGGAAAGGAACCAGGTAATTTCAGCCCTTAAACTCCCCAGCAACCGGCGAGAGTTGCGTGGATTTTTGGGTATGGCTGGGTTTTGCAGGATTTGGATTCCTAACTTTGGATTAATAGCAAAACCCTTATATGATGCTCTCAAAGGCCTGGACTCTGAACATTTGTCTTGGACTCCAGAATGTCTAAAGGCCTTTGATGAAATAAAAGTAAAGTTGATCTCAGCACCAGCATTAGGGCTTCCAGATCTTAGGAAGCCATTCAGACTTTATGTACATGAGAGACAGGGAGTTGGCCTAGGAGTGCTAATCCAATTGTTGGGGCCAGAAATGCAGCCCGTTGCATATCTGTCCAAACAACTGGACCACACCACTAAGGAATGGCCTCCATGTTTGCGTGTTGTCGCTGCCAATTGTGACCTACACGAGGCGGAGAAGTTTACATTGGGTCAGCCCATCACTGTGTGTGTGCACATCAGGTCTTGACATTGCTGGAGCAGAAGGGTGGACTTTGATTGACCGCTGGGCGAATGGGAAAATATCAAGCAGCTCTGTTGGACAATCCTAATGTGAAGCTGCAGTTTCCTAATTCCCTGAATCCCGCCACACTGCTTCCAAGTAATGCAGATGGACCTGAGGATGCCACTTTAATCTATAACTGTTTAGAAATCATAGACACAGTGTATGCCAGCCGACCAGATCTGACTGACCAGCCTCTGCCAGATCCAGAGTGGGAGCTATTTACAGATGGCAGCAGCTTCATGAACCAAGGCCATCAACGCGTGGGATATGCAGTGGTGACGCTCCAGAACACCGTGGAGGCCAAGGCTCTTCCGGCAGGTATATCAGCGCAAAAAGCCAAATTAATAGCCCTGACCCGTGTGTTGGAACTCTTGAAAGGTAAAAGAGTCAATATATTTACTGACTCCAAGTACTCTTTTTGATTTTCCACATAAACGTGGCCATTTGGAAGGAACAGGTACTCCTTACTGCCAGTAACAAGGACATCAAATATCCATTAGAAATCCTGGCCTTGTTAAAGGCAGTAGCTTTACCATCACCTGTGGCTGTGATGCATTGCCCTGGCCACCAAAAGGGTGGGTCTGACATGGCAAAGTGTAACAGGACAGCTGATCGGTGGCTAAGGCCGCTGCCTGTTCTGCCCTCCAGGGTGCACTCATCCCTCTTGTGGACCTGACTCAGTATGCTCCTGAATACACTGAGCGGGATGAGGAGAGAGCTCGTGCATGGGGATTCACTGAGTTTGACCCCAGCTCCACTTGGAGAGTAAACTCCCATGGGATGATACTCCTCCCAAAGGCCCTTGCATATACGTTGCTAAAACATCTGCACAAAGGATCTCACTATGGGAGAGATGCCTTAATAGAAACAGTGCGCCCATATTTGAAGGGCCCATATTTACATACAATAGCACAACGGATCACCCGAGGTTGTCAACTATGTGCCAGGAATAACCCCAAGACTGACTGCCACCCTAAAGACATTGGGGTTCAATATCGGGGCAAGTGCCCTTTTGAGGACTGGCAGGTAGACTTTACACAAATGCCTAGAACAACAGGCAATTTCATATACGTATTGGTTTTTGTGGACATGTTCTCGGGATGGGTGGAAGCATTTCCCACAATGACGGAAAAACCTTCTGAGGTTGCAAAACAGCTGCTGAAGGAGATAATCCCTTGCTTTGGGTTGTCCAGCTCCATCCACAGTGATAATGGGCCGGTATTCGTCTCTGACATTACTCCTGCAGAAAGCAGTGCGTTACAGATCAACTGGAAATTGCATGCTGCATGGAGACCACAGTCTTCTGGGTAAACAGAAAAGATGAACCACACCTTGAAGAAAGCCTTGGCAAAACTGTGCCAAGAAACACGACTTCGTTGGGACCAGGTACTATCCCTTGCCCTCCTCCACATAAGAGTGGCACCTAGAAGTGGGCTACAATTAAGTACAATTAAGCCCCTTTGAAATTGTGTTTGAAAGACCCTTCCAGGCCTCACTTCTGGAAATAGCACAAGATTGCCGCATCACACAATATGTGAAACACATCCAGGAGGTTCTGGCAGTAATTCGTAACTTTGCAACCTTGAGGATCTCTATGCCTCCTGATCAACCACTGCATCCCTTCAGACCTGGAGATCAGTTCTTACTGAAGACTTGACAGTGTGGGGATGCCCAAAATCAACTGTCAGAAAAATGGACTGGTCCCTATGATGTTTTGCTGAGCACATATACTTCTCTGAAACTTGCAGGCATAAAACCCTGGGTACATCATTCCAGAGTTAAGAAAGCCCCAAGAGGAACTGACCCAGAGACGAAGTCCCACAGGTCTTGTGAACCCACTGAGGACTTGAGATATTTGTTTAAGAAACAGACAAAAACTTGAATGTTACTGACTTCTTTTCCAGTTATTGTT
Organism: Talpa europaea; assembly: GCF_964194135.1. Taxonomy (NCBI): domain Eukaryota; kingdom Metazoa; phylum Chordata; class Mammalia; order Eulipotyphla; family Talpidae; genus Talpa; species Talpa europaea. The sequence goes on along the minus strand of NC_140068.1, from coordinate 119,774,555 downwards.
GCAGGATACCCAAGGACTGAGAAAACTAACATGAGAAAACTAACTAAACCCTGAGAAAACTAACATGCTCTAACCAATCTTCCTTTCAAAGTTTAGGAGACATGAAATAACATCTAGGATCATGCATATGCTGGCAGTATTTTTTTTTTTTTTACACAGATAGACTTTCAATCTTGATTTTGGTATTTCCTTTTAACTTTTTGTTTATAACTTTGAGGTTTTTTTTTTCCTCTGCTTGTTTTTGTTACTTTGGCCTATCAGTGAAACTGCAGTTGTATGAGATATCCCACGCGTGATAAATGGTAACTAAAGAGTTCTTTGTGTCTATATGTTGTATGTATGTATGTCCTTTCCTTGTGTCTTGGTCTTGGCTTCCAGTAGTTGAAAAATTGGTACACATTGTGCCCATAGACATTGGGAAAAAAAAAAAAGAGAGAATCTCCAGTTATGAGAAAAAAACTAAAGGTTATGGTTTGATTGTCAACATTGTACTACTAAACTAAGCCGATGCCTTCATAGAGATTGAATATTGTTGTTTCTGTTGTTTTTCTGATACTTATGGCAAAGCTTCCCAGAAATCTAAATTCAAGTACAAATTTGGTAGCCTGTCATTTGGCTGATGCAAGGAAATTTTGTGGAACCACAGTAGAGCTCCTGAGACACTCCACAAAGTTTCTCCCTTTCCTCCTGGGAAAGGTGTTCGATGAATTTGTTCTATTTGGCTTACCTAGTAGAGTAAAACTAGAAGGGAAGCGCTGTTACTTGGGAAAATGGGTAACACTTTGACCTGATATGTGTGTAAATTATCAATGGTGAATGTCGCCTTGTAATATTGTATACTTCAATTGTTTAATATCTACAGATTTTTTTTTTTTTTTGGACCATCACCGGTGGCCGGGGAACGAACCGGTGCTACAGAGGCTTCAGGCAGCCTCGCAGACCAGCGCTCAACTGCTGCACCACCAGGGGAGGCCCTGTATAGAAATGGTTTCTGGAAATATAGGGAGAAAAGGGTCTCAACAGATTCCTATTGATGGAACTGTTGAGAATAAAACTTTCCCACAAAGGACTGAATAGACCTGGAAATACACTTGATATTTACTAAGTTTTCTTTCACATAATACTGATTTTTTTTTTTTTTTTTTTTGCATTTTGTTCTGAATCCACAAAGTTTCTTGTTTTGGTGACCAGGATCTGCAGCAAGGTTGCATTTTTTTTTCCAGCAAAGCTAACTTGTGTTTGCATTTTCTCTCCCCTTGATACCAACACAGCATAAAAATAGTGGTAGCAATCTTTTACTACTTATCTCAGAGTCTGTTTTTGCATAAATTCCATAGGGATTTTGTCTGCTTGAACAAAAAATTGGACATGAGTGTTATTGTGTGGCTTTGAGTGGAGTTCTTCCAGAAAGTTGAAACAGAGCTGAACCAAGAAGAGGAGAACCTGTTTGCTTTGTTCGTAGGGTTCCAGAGACATCCAAAGAAGGTGAGGAAGCTGCCTCCATTGGCAGGACTGGACAACCCGGCCAACGAAAAGTCCCTGGTACCCTCGAGAAGAGGAAAGCCTAGAAGGAGTCTGATGAGACCAACTTTGTTCCTGAAACCTACATGGACCGGATGTCAACAGTTCACTCTGATCCTATATGGAGTATTCCAACAAAGCCAGCTAAAATTGCTGCTTAGTTATTCTGCCCTATGATTTTATGCAAAAATAGGTACTATGGTTTAAAAGTACATTTAGTTTGCAAACTTTTGCTATGCTGTTCAAAATTTGGGATTAAAGTTGAGAGAATCTGTTTTTACATAATGGTTTTAACCATTTTAAGATTTTTTTCCCTGTGATTTTGAAGTATTTGCTATCTTGTTCTGGCTAATGCCTCCAGATTTTTTTTTTTTTTGGCTTGGACTGATGAACTGTTTTTCCAGGAATGGAGGACTTTTGCTTTCCACAATGGACAATACCTGGAGGGACTGGTTTTCTTTCACACTGGAACCCTGGAAAATTTTCATCTGAGATTATATCCCAGCATCCACATATTTGATCTTTATCACCATGGAAATGGTGGCAAAAAGTGAAAGGGGGGAATTGTTAGGGGGAAAGGATGTCCTGAGCTAATCCCATACAGGCTTTGTGGACTCCACCCCCACTCCAGACCAAAGCCATCGAGACATTGGGAAAGACAAATCCCGTCACCACCAAAGGGAAGGTTGCTGGGACCTGAGGGTGGGGTTAAGCAGCCAGATTTGGTATAAAAACCAAACACGTGGGCCTTGGGGTCTACCTCTCACTCACCTCCTGGCTTCAGGACTCCTGGCTTGCGGCCAGCTCTCAGAGTGCCATTGGGATTCCAGATAGGCGGATTGGATAGGACACATTTAAAATTTAATCTCCCACTTTTCTCCCTGAGTTGTACATTTCCTCATTTGCCCTTCCCTTATAAATGAACCTTTTATTAATCTTTTGTATGTGCGTGCAGTAGAGCATTGATAAGTCCTTTTAAGCACACGGGTGAGGACCCACAGTCAGGCACCCCGTTTTGTATCGGGGCTGCCCTGTAACACTTCCAGTCCCTGCTACACTTCCACCGGCAGTCTTGGGTTTGGCGGCTGAAGACTGAAGAGGCCCGGACTCATCGACTCCAATAATCTTCGAGGAGCCCAGAGTAATGTTCAAGGTAGCAGGTGAGTCCATCTCCTTTCTGGTTGGCACAGAGGCTGCCTTCTCTGTCCTCCCCTCCTATTCCAGTCAAGTTTATCCTTCTCAGGTCTCGGCTACGGGTGCTGACGGCCTTCCTTCTCAGCCCAGGACCACTGGGCTGCTCTTTCCTAGTCATGCCTTCTTGCCCCACACCACTCCTGGGTCGAGACCGCCTGACCAAACTCGGGGCTACTCATGGTTCCAAGATCCTAGCGCTGCTCTCATCCTCCCACTGCTCCAAACATCTCCTGATCCTCCTCAGGACTCCCCGCTGTCTCCTCCCACTGTCAACCCCCTGGTCTACAATATCTCTATCCTGATTGTTGCCACTCATCATACCCCAGTCCTCATTCGCCTTAAGGATCCCTCTTTTCCCTCTCACCCCCAGTTTCCAATCTCCCTCACTCACCGTCAGGGTCTCAAACCATCATCCAATGACTCCTGGGAAAGGGACTCCTTACTCCTATGAACTCGCCCTGTAATACTCCCATCCTCCCCGTTAAAAAGCCTGACGGTTCTTACTGCCTAGTGCGAGACCTTCACCTCATTAACATGGCGGTGATGCCTATCCATCCCGGAGTGCCAACCCCAACACCCTCCTATCTCATATACTGTCTTCTACCACACGCTTCTCTGTACTTGACCTTGAAAATGACTTTTTTTCCATCCCTCTGGATCCTCAAGGTTACTTCCTATTTGCTTTTACTTGGGAAGATCTGGACACACACACCTCCCAGCAACTGGCCTGGACAGTCCTGCCTCAGGGGTTCCGGGACAGCCCTCATCTGTTTGGTCAGGCATGAGCTAGTGATCTCCCATCATGTCATACTCCACCCCGCACTCTCCTCCAGGATGTCGCTGGCCTCCTCCTCTGCAGTCCTTCTCCGCCACAATCTCAGCAACACACTGCACAACTCCTCACCTTCCTGGGCTCAAAAGGATACCGTGTCTCCCCATCCAAAGCCCAACTTTCAGTTCCCACAGCCGTCTATCTGGGTCTTCGACTAACTCCTTCCTCCAAACAGCTGACGGTGGACCACAAACAGGCCATCCGGGGCCTTCCCTCCCTTGAATCGGCAGAACAAACCCTTTTCCTTCCTAGGTTTGGTCGGATTCTTCCATCGTGGATCCCTAATTTTGCTTTCCCAGCCAAGCCACTGTACGACACAGCAAATGCCTCCACAAAGGACGTCTCCAATCCTCCGGGGAGGTCCAAAGGGCCTTCCTTTTACTCACACATATCCTCCTTAGGGCACCTGCCCTTGGCCTTCCTCATCCAGAAAAGCCTTTCCTCCTGTGCACAGATGCATGTCGGGGCATTGCAGCAGGCGGCCTTTCCCAGCCTCTGGGCCCAGCCCTGTGTCCTGTCGCTTATCTCTCCAAGCAGATGGATCCCACCGTCAGGGGCTGGCAACCTCGCCTTAGAGCCCTGGTGGCGGCAGCTCTACTCACCCGGGAACCCCTCAAACTTACCCTGGGAAGACCTGTCCAAGCACATTCCTCGCACCGTCTTCAGGCCCTCCTGTCTCCCCGCCCGCTCTCCACTCTCACTCCTGCCCGCTCACAGGACTTCCACGTGCTCTCTCTCGAAAACCCTCTGGTGAGTCTTATTCAGTCTAATTCTCTCAACCCAGCCCCTCTTCTGCCTGTCTCTGGCCCCCTTCTGTCGTCCATTTGTGTCCTGAAATCCTGGGGAAAAAAATGCAAACCTCCAGACTGGGTTTAACTGACTCCCCTTTGTCAGATGCCTACTGTATGTGTAGACTGGTGGCTCTTGTGTAAATGCACGAGGTCAGCGGAGGGCTGCCTAGGCCATTGTTACCATCAATCAGGTAATTGAGGCAGGAAAGCTGCCCAGAGAAACCACCTTCCAAAAGGCAAAACTCATAGCATTTAACCAGGGCCCTGACCCTCCACAACCATAAGAAAGTCAACATCTATACGGATTCAACATATGCCTTCCTTATGGCTCACAGTCATGCTGCGATTTGGCAGGAAAGAGGGTTCCTCTCCACCAAGGGGTCCCCCATCATGAACGCTAAACTTATACTTAAGCTTTTAGGAGCCTTGCAGCTCACCAGCTGCGTGGACACTTACCCAGACAGCATTGGCAGGTTGATTTTACTCACCTCCCTACTCACAAAAAGGTTAAATATCTGCTAACAATGGTTAATACAATAACGGGTTGGGTCGAGGTCTTCCTGCAGCTAGAAAAATGGCTCAGGTGGTAACAGAGGCCCTTCTTAGCCACATTATCCCACGCTTTGGCCTCCTCACCTCTCTCCAATCTCACAATGGTCCAGCTTTTTATCTCAAATGTTACTGAGCAGGTCTCCGCGGCTATGGGTGTCACCTGGAAGCTTCACATTCCCCACCACCCACAATCCTCAAGGAAAGTGGGGCACGCCAATGGGCTAATCAAGGATCACCTGACTAAACTTTTGTTAGAGCTCTGCAGCTGCTCTGGGAACACGTAGACCTGCACTTACCCAGTCCTGCCTTGAATCTCGACCTTTTCAACTGACCTTCCCCACCACTGCAGCCGGGAGACCAAGTCCTGCACAAATCACTTCAGCCAAAGCCACTGCAGCCTCCGTGGACCGGTCCACACACGGTCCTTCTCACCACGCCTATAGTGGTAACACTTCTGGGAGACCCCTCCTGGCACCATCTCTCTCGGGTCAAACGTGCCCCGGAAGACAAACAGTATGCATGTCCTAACCTGGGTCCTACTAGGATGCGCATTTCTTGTCAAAATCTCCCCTAGCCCAGTGTCCTATGTATGGAAATTCAAAGTTAGGGAAACCTTTGTCTAAGGATCCACTGAGACTACCACTTGGTGGGTACTGTGGAGTGCCCACAGGCCGGATGCACAGCACCCATCACTCTCACCCTAACTCTTTCGTCAATTACTAATCCTATGAACACCGTCTTTTATTTCTTTTACCATCAAACCTTAAATCACTGCAAAAATACCTACAGATAATATAGGGGGTGCCCTTACCCGTCATGTACAGTGCACCTTCCAGACAAAGGCTGAATGTTCTCTCCGGTCCATCATAATACGGGTTTCGGTATGAATTAAGTTAACTCTGCTATTTCAGATCCTTGAGACCAAATTGGGTACAGGGAGTCCAAGCCGCAGTGTATTTCTACTGGCTGGCAACATTGTCCTTCTCAAGGGAATATGTCCCAACACAAAATGCCACAGTCCAAGTCTCCCGGGGCATCCTCCATTCGGAACAAGTTCTATAAAATCAGCTAACATCATCAGAAAAGACCGAGACACCCTCAGCGTGGATTCATATAATCCAAAATGTTATACCCTTCCTAAATGACTCTTTTGGGACTAATACCTCCTCTTGTTTCCTCTGCGCTTCCCTTCAGAGGCCTCTACTGGCGGCAGCTCCAATTAATCTCAATACCACTACAGCCAAGATAATGGATGCTGCTTGCCAGACTCCCCCACCTCTCAGTCCCCCTATGGGACTCCAATCACAGCTACCCCTGCCAGCAAACTGACGCCCTTTTCGGCTTTCATTCCCGCACTTCTAACATTTTGGTTAAAGGATAGATACCTCCTTAGAAAAAAACTCTGTGTCTTTAGCATCGTTACAACGACAGCTCCCCTCCTTGGCACAGGCCGCTCTCCAAAACCGGTGGGCTCTGGACCTGTTAACATCTGATAAGGGGGCACCTGCCTGTTCCTCAGGGAAGAATGTTGTTACTATATCAGTGAGTCAGGGATTGTAGAACAAAATGTGGAAGCCTTCATGAAACTACGCAAAGACGTGGAAAGGGAAAGCGGGGGCTCCAACTCTCCGCTGACATGGTTTCAAAATCCTATAGCCTCATGGCTCCTCCCACTCTTGGAGCCAATATTAATAATAACCTCGTTTTTTCTTTTTGCTCCTTGCCTCTTAAAATTCACACAGGCTCGCATTCGGGAAATGTTTCCTACCACCTTTAACCAACTCCTTCTCCACCCACATTCTCCCATCCCTGCAGAAGACCCTCATAAGGAGGCCTGAGCCACTCCCTTGTCTTCATCCCCTTCCAGCAGGAAGTAGCCAAAGAAATAAACTTCTGCCCTTTTTCCTATCAACAAAAGGCTGGTATGAAGGGTCCATGCAGGAGGCCTGAATGCAAAAACCCACCAGGAAGCCCACCTGGGAACAGGAATGTGGAAGCCTGCCTAGAGGATTCAGACAATTAACCTCCCCCCCTACCCCCGCCCCCCTACAAATCCTTTCCCTGCCCTATAAACCCAGTCTCCCACCTGACCTCTCCTCACCCTGTAAAAGCCTGCTTCCCCCTGACAACGTGCGTGGCCTCACGGACCCCCACCCCTTGGGTCCCTGAGGTCCGCCCTGGGCACAATAAATTTTCCCTTCCTTTGAGAAATTTAGCCTGGTTCTCCTTTTCTTTACCGCGCCAAACCTTTCAACTACATATTAAATATATACAGTGTTGATTACTCTAGGATCAAGTCATCAAAAATCATATGTTTTACTTTTTACCACAGATCCCAAAAGAAAAATTGGTCCATACTGTAAGTTGTCGAGTTTATAGTAATAGGACTCAATTTTCCATAATTCTGGAAGTTTACATTTTATCAAGGCAACAAATGCCCTCAGTTGATTTTTAAAAGGGACAGACTCACATTCATTTTCAGGAAAGTGTCTGCCAATTCAACTAGTCTAAGGAACCATGGTTTTAGCCATTCATTCTTTCAATTAAAAATGATATTGCCTAAAAGAAGAGGCAAATTCACTTCATACATTTTTTCCCCCGGGACACGGCCCTTTGGACTGTAGCAGACACGTCTTAAGTGCACTTCCTGGTCATTGCTTCAGACCTTTAAAAAAATGTGGATTTCAGGATGATAAATAGAAAATAGGATTTCATGATTTAACTAGGACATTCTGAAGGGAAACTGGTCTGGATTTTTTTTTTTTTTCCTGCAAGAAAGTGGTGGTGAAAAATAACTACAACTGCAGTTGGTACTATAATTTCCATTCTTACTAAGTTTTACCTTAGCAAATGTCAAAATAGTGAAAGGCAAATGGTATCTAAGTGATGTTATAAAAATAGTTTTGACCTCCTGGAACTCGTTAAAAGTTCTGGGTGACCTCAACGCTTCCACAGACCGACTTTAGAAATGCTTTTCTCAGTGAACCAGGGATAGTCTCTGCCTTTGTCACTTATCGAGTGTCCTCTGCCTTTGTCTCTTATTGAGCTCTCAGAATCCATCTCCTTGGTTTCGATTTTCAATTTTCAAAGTTTTTCTTAGAGCTTTGCCCCTGGAATCTCTGGAAGAGCACTCATTCCTCAGAGATGATGAGAGAGTGCTAGGTCTGAGAAGGGAGGTGGAGAGAGAGGTGCTTCCCTTTGGAACTGGGACAGTTTGTATCTGGAGGCACCAGACTCACTGATAATCTTTTTTGATTTTGTTTTTCACGTACTTAATATGTATTCCCATCCAGTGACTTCACCTCATCCTTAAGAGAGATAATATTGGCCCCTTGATTTTACATGTGTTTAATGCATCTGACTTGATGCTACCAAACCATGAAGAGCTGTGCTGTCCAACAGAACGTTCAGGAAGAAAGAAATGTTCAATATATGCACTGACCAATATGGTGCCTCTAACTATTGAATACTTGAAATGTGGCTCATGAGCTGAAATGTTGCATATTTTACTACATATCATTTAAAATTAAAAAGCCATACGTAGCTAGTAGCTACCATATTGACGGTACATATCTAGAATGTTCTTAACTTTCAGTATCTGCCCCCCAATACTTTGTTGTATAATAAAATAGTACAATAAAATATAATGTACAATAAAATTACCTTCATATGGAAATCATGGATTTTTCTACATGGATTTTTGGTATATCCTTAAAATAAGGCATGTCCAAATAGTTTAATTAACATGTATTTTAACAACAGATGGAGAGGTAAGAGCCCAAATCTGAATACAAACTCTGTCAAATCCATGGCTGATGACTGTACTGTGCTGAGGTGTGGGACACTCAAGAGAAACTGTCGGAAAACCAGAAAGAACTTAGAGGGTCTTCTACCCTTGAGTGACAGACTCATCCTAGTGCAATCTGTCAGTCTGCACCTATGACTGATGACTTGCCCAATCCACACAAGCTCAGAGAACCAGCAAAAATCTTACTGACTTGAGGAATTAAACATCAGATTTGGTGGTGACATTTGGGTACACCAGGCACAAGGTAACCAACAAGTGAGTGAATGCCAACATCTGGGTAGACATTGTCCAAAACCTTGGTTGACCATTGAATCACACGGAGACAAGTCAAACCCTTCAAGACCCAGCATGAAAATGCAGCAAGTGGAGACTGAAGCAACAGAGCAGGGGCCCAGCTGTGCACACTGCAGGGGCAGATTTCACCTGATTCTGGCAAATGTCCAGCGTCAGTGGGGGAAAAAAGAAATCCCCAGAAAAATGAAAGAGTCCAGATGTGTTAAATCTTGTCTTTCATGTATTTAGAATTAAACCTGCTTTCTCCATGGTGCTTGACTACTCTCTACAAGGTATCGGCATGATTTTCCTTCTTTGACAAAAGAATATAAATATTTAGTGGCCAGATGATGGAGAGTAGAAGTTTTTCAAATGTCCACAGGTATTTTTATACACTCCAGAGGTCAAGACCAATTCCCCTCCTGTGAGTCCCTGGACTTGCTGGCTCCCTGCTCATGGAGGAGGCTGTGGTGCCTGCGCTACTTCACAGTGAGGCTCAAAAGGTGTCGTGATCTCCTGCTTGATCTCTCCTGATCCTCTCTGGGGGAAAGACATTTGCTCTGCTTGGTGGGCACTCAGATAAGGAGATGCTCACATGGTGAAGAACTGAAGCTTTTTTTCCAGCAGCCACGTGCATGAGCTTCTATGTAGACCCTTCCATGTCCACCAAGCCTTTTCTTCAGCGTGACATTGTGATTGCATAATGTGAGGCGCCCTGAGCTGGAACCACCACTGGGGTACAGGCCAGAGGTGTGGAGGGTGAGAGGATGCACCAGAGACAGAGTGGGGTACAGAACAGGCAGACTGACTGAAATACACTGCAGTCAAGTCAGGAGAGGTCTGCTGTGCCATGTGGGTAGCTCCCTGGCCAGGGATCGAACTGGTGCTGCAGAGGCTGTGGACAGCTTCATAGGTTGTGTCTTAACCCCTTGCACCACCAGGGAGGCCCATAAATAAATACATCTTAGACAACAACAAAAGAAGTCTTGGAGAAAGAAGTTATGAGTGTGGAAGCCCTGGGCTTGGGTCCTAGGTCTGTGTCATGCTAAATATGGGAATGTTGCCACTCTCGCCTGTAAAATGGGACTAATAGAGTCTTGGTTGTCTGCCTCACACAGGTGATAAGAAGATTAAGCTGAAACTTACAGTACTGTAGAAGTGAACTATATATTGCTTACAAGAGATGAAGTTTCAATATAAAGACACACTGAAGGTAAATTGATGGAAAAAGATAAGCTATGAAGATAGACATCACAAGGAGATTGGAGTGGTTCTATCAAAATCAGCCATTAAAGATTTCATAATAGAATTCATTGGCAAATACAGAGAACTCCCTCATGATGATAAAATCTAATAGAGTGAGAAACTACAGAGTACAGCTAGAAAGGAGACACGTTGCCTGGCTGGGGTAAGGAGAGGGATCAAATATAAAGGTGCAGCTATTGATAAGAGCTAAGATATGGAAACAACCTAAATGCCCAAAATCAGATGTCTGGATCAAGAAGATGTGCCATATATACACAAGGGAATACTACTCGGCAATCAAAAAAGATAAAGATGCCATATGCAGCAACGTAGATGGAGCTGGAGGGGATTATGCTCAGTGAAAAATAAGTCAGAAGGAAAAGGAAAAATAGTGGATGGTTTCACTTAGAGGAGGAACATAGGGAAACCATACAAGGGATTGGGGAAAAAAGACAAAACTAGCAGCAAACTATACATTGGAGACATTCATCTGGGGAGAGGGAGGGAAATGGATCAAAACGGGAGGGAAGAGCAGCAGAGTCTGTGGTGATGTTCCCAGGTGTCCTGGTGGAGGCACTTTCATGGGGACAACACCTGAGAGGGGAATTCAAACACTGCACAAAAATGAAGACCAATGTAAAAATATATAAATAAATAAATTTCAAAAAACAGTATAAAGGAGCAGGAGACATTTTAGGATGAGGGGGCTGTGCTGTCTATGCTCTATGTCTGTGCTTCCAGGATTCTATTTATTTAGAATATTTATTTATCTATTTATTCTATTATTTATATTTACCTAACTGTCCGTCTATAACTGGTAAATTTTATTTCATGTAAAGATCTTAAGAAATAAAAGTGGGGAGAAAGAAGACAAAGTAAATACACTAGAGTTAATTAAAAACAGAGAATTCATTGCTAGGAGTCCTGTCCCAAGGAATGTTAAAGGATTTCTTCCAGGCCTCGGGAAGTGACAGTAGATGATAACTCACACGTTAGAGCAACAACTAGCAACAGAGACACGCAGAATACTCTTTTTTTATAGCTTGTCTTAACTTATTGAACAGATATGACTGCTTACATTTTTTGTTTTACAGTTTTATTTGGCTTCTGTTTGTTTTGGTTTAATAAATATATATATATATTACATGAATAACATTAAGATGGTTAAACAGAACTATATTGCTGTAAATTTCCTATATATTATGGAATGTAGTTCAATTAAGTAGATATTGAAAAATGAAAGATTTAAGTATTTACAACAATAAAAAGTACTGAAATAAATATATCTAAAGTCACAAGAAGAATTAATTTCACAGAAAACTATTTGCTTGAATCAAAGAAAGGCAGAAAATGATGAAATGGAATGAGAAAGATGCGAGGCAATGAAAAAATAAACATCAAAGTGATAGACTCAAATCTTACCATATCAAATACTGGATGGTCTCACTCATAGCAGGAATTTAGAAAACCTAAATAAGGGATCAGGAAAAAGACTAACTGCAATAAAGTAAAAATCAAAATCAGCGAGCAACTATAAACCAGAGACACACTGGAGGGTGGGGGCGGGAGGAGGGATTAGGGTCAAAATAAGGGGGGCGGGAATTGTATGGGGAATATAACCAAGATGAAAATGCACACATTTTGCAAAAATTAAAATGAGAAATGATGTAAAAATAGATAAAATAAAATAATAATAAAAAATAAATTAGGCACTGTGGGTGCTCTAGAGGCGGCCCCCTGGACACACAGCTTTGTGGCCTGAGAGGCTTGGGTGGGGCGGAGTCCAGACCCCGCCAGGAGGGCTTGCGATGCGGCTGGGCTCAGGGACTTTCGCTGCTGGCCTCGCAGTGATTGAGGTGATGGGGTCACGCTGTTCCTTCAGGGTTTCTCCAGGGCCCCCCGTTTGTTCTGCTCCCTGGACCAAAACACCAAACAGAGCTCCCACCACCCGTCTTCAGTAAAGATGTTATTATACTGAAAAAAAAAAATTAGCTAAATCCTAATCAAAAGCCTGTGATTCTCTGGCACATATTAAAAAACTAGCAACAATAAATGTTGGCGAGGATGTGGAGATAAAGGAACTCTCCTGCACTGCTGGTGGGAGTGCAAACTGGTCCAACCACTATGGAGAGCTGTGTGGAGATTCCTCAACCTACTAAAGATAGAGCTTCCATAGGATCCAGAAATTCCACTCCTAGGTATTTACCCAAATGACACAGAAACATTAATTCCAAAGGGCACCTGCACTCCTATGTTTATAGCAGCACTGTTTACAATAGCTAAGCTTTGGAAACAACCCAAACGCCCAAAAATAGATGACTAGATCAAGAAGGTGTGGTACGTATACACCACGGAATATTACTCAGCAATCCGAAAGGATAAACTCATGCCATTTGCAGCAACATGGATGGAGCTGGAAGGGATCATGCTCAGCGAAATAAGCCAGAAAGAAAAAGAAAAATACCGGATGGTCTCACTCATAGCAGGAATTTAGAAAACCAAAATAAAGGACCAGGAAAAAGACTAATTGCAATAAAGTAAAAATCAAAATCAATAAGCACCTCTAGACCAGAGACACACTACAGTGGGGGGCAGGGGGAGGAGAAGAGGGATTAGGGTCAGAATAAGGGGGGTGGGAATTGTGTGGGGAATATAACCAAAATAAAAATGCATACACTATGCAAAAATGAAAAATGATGTAAGAATTATATAAAATTCAAAAAAAGCCTGCAATTCTCAGATTGGATAATATGAAGGAGATTTGTATTCTGTGTGTGTTAGAAAGACTTTCTATACAAACAAATGTAGTTTAAAAGTGAAAGGGTGAAAGGATATGTCAAGGAAATAGAAAGTAGAACCACAAACCTTTACTGTCATTGCAGAAGGTGGCAGGAGCAAGGCCTGAGGGACCCAGACAGCAGGTCCCTGCCTCTCTGTCCAGGAGGGAGGGGGAGAGCAGAGTGTGGGGGGCACAGTGGATCTGGAAAAGGACTCTGGGTGCTGGGGTGGAGGGGGTGGTTTGGTCACTACCTCTGAAGAGATGGGAGCCTATTCCCTAAATGAATTGTAAATCAATGTTACTGCAATTTGAAAAACAGCCCTCAGAAAAGGGACAGGGAGTGGAAGAGAAACGTATCTGCTTTGGTAATTTCACATCGAAGAGATGTGAAATTATTCCCCTAAATCACACACAGTACTGTAAATCAGTGTTGCTTCAATTAAAAAAAAAAAAAATAGGCCTCATGAAAGGAACGGGGAGTTGAAGGGAAAAGCAACTGCTTTGCAGTCTCCAGGGTGTTGTCATCAAGGGGCTGCAGAGAGAGGCTGTGGGGAGAGAAGATGGCAGCTCCAGAGCCTCCTCTCCTCACTGCCCCCACCCCAGCCTGGTGCCAGGGTTGCTCACAGGGCATCTCACCCGCTCCCCCAGTGATGCTCAGCCCCAGCTCACCCTCTCAGCCTGAGTCACACACACCCAGCCTCTCCCCTGGCTGCCAGACTAGGACAGCGCCGCAGCGCCCCCGTGTGGCCACGGGGCAGAGGACAAGGGGCGAGAACCCTTAGGTCTCTCCAGGTTCTCATGGAGCTCCCAGAAGGACAGGGCTGTGCACAGGAGGGGGAGCCCCACACAGCTTCAGGTTCTCAGTCTGACCTGTTTCCTAATACACGCTGACATGATGAAGGTCTCCTGTCTCGCCCGCTGCTCCCCTCAGCAGTGTATTTCATCAGTCCACCTATTCTGTCCCCTGCTCTGTCTCTGGTGAATCCTCTCACCCTCCTGCACATCTGGCCTGCACCCCAGTTCTTGTATGCATGAATAAATAAATCTTTTTAAAAAAAGGGTCTAGAAGTACAGATGATGACTTGAGCTGCAGTATCATCACTGGTCCATACAAGGTGTTTAACCTTAATAAGATCCTTAACGGATCACTGGAGGAGGGGGAGGTTAAGGCAATGCACCAAGAACGCTTTCTGAAGGGACACATTGGAGAGTGATATGATTCTTAATAAAGGCCCAGCTAAACCTGGATTCCAGTGTCTAGGACAGCCATACTAGTTAAATGGAAGGTCCCAGTTCCAGGTTGTGTTGGTGTCCTGTGATGAATCCCTGTCTCATTCACCCCCAGATGCTCTCCAGTGTATCACCCTCTTTTCTCTCTGTTTTATGACTTACTACTCTCCAACATTTTCTAGTTGTTCCACCATTCACTAGTGCATTGTCCATGTTTTCACTGTCATTTGAGATCCTTGAAGTCAGGAGAATTGTCCCATGAACACATTTCCTCAAATGTAGTGAATGGCTAGAAATATCCATTAAAGTAATGAAGAAATGTACTGGCTCCTCTCTCATTACCTCTTGGTTCACATCCTAATCCACTGTCAGTTCTCCCCTATATCTCTTCTGATTTTTCTATCTCTGTCCCTTCCCCAGACCTCATCTCCTCCCTTAGGCTCCTGCCCCAGACTAACGACTTTTCCTAGATGATCCTGGAGGGGAGGGTTTTAGACCCTTCCTTCCATCTGGAGGACATTAGGTTGAAATAATCCAACCTCAAAAGGAAACACTGAGAATAGTCAACCTTTCATAGGCTAATATTGCTAAATATACAGCTCATGCATTATTATGCCCATAGTTGTTCCTTCTCATCAAAAATGGACTTCTGACCAGGGAATGAGGATGAGGTAGGAGGAGAAAACTCCATCCTGCCACATTATCCAAGAAGCATTACTGGTGATATGTTGGAACCCAAAGTGAAAGCCCTCCAAGAAACTGAAGGAAGAGGAAAGTAAGATTACCTTCAGACAGGTGTACAGGAAACGCACTAGTGCTGGAAGCCAGAGGAGGAAGGTAAATCTCAGGTGGAGGCATTACCATGTCTAAGCAAAGAATTTATCCCTGATGAAGGGCTGATCAAAACTGGAATTAGGGGCCTCCCCGGTGGCGCAGCGGTTGAGCGCTGGGTTGCAAAGCTGCCCGCAGCCTCTGCAACACTGGTTCGATCCCCGGCTGCTCCCCGGCCACCGGAGGAGGGTCCTGCATGGCGGGTACACCTCTTCTGCCGCCCGCTGCTCCCCTCAGCAGTGTACTTTGGTCCTTCTGCCTGCTCTGCTCCCCGCTCTGGCTCTGGTGAATTCTCTCACCCTCCCGCGCTTCTGACTGTACCCAGTGCTTGTATAAGTAACTAAGTAAGTAAGTAAATAAATAAATCTTAAAAAAAAAAAACTGGAATTAGACTAAATATTTACTTAGCCTCATTACTTCCAAACACCTTACTAAGAGATTTCCTTGTATTATCTCCTGTAATCCTCCAAAGAGCCCATTGGTCACTGGTCTTATCATCAGAGCTAGATTACTAAGACCATGGGAACAGGAACCATGTCTTTTGTTCTCTTAATTCTTTCGCTTGATATTTTGTCCAAACATCACAGCACAAAACACAATAATTGGAAGGAACAACCAACACTGGTTGATTGATTAGTTCCTCTAGTCAGCAATTTTCCTCCCCTCTGAAAATACTCTCCTCCTTTAGCTTTTATCTCTGTAACGGTTATATGCATAGCCTCCTCCTTGCCCTTAACTTTGGGGTCTTCCTTCCCTCTGTGAGAAATGCCTCTTCCATCTTTCTTTGGCAGACATCACCTATCTGAAAACAATATAACTTGGTCACTGGGTGGGTGGACTTGTAAGAACAAGATCCACAAAATAGCCATGTGACATTGGACACATTAACACTTTGTGTCTGTTTCCCTTCAGTGAAATGGTACTAAAAATACATAATTCTAGAATTATTGTAACAGTTGTTGTAAAGAGTTGAAATATAAAGAGTTATCATAGAGTTAAAACCTAATTACAGACAAAGCATAATACCTCAAATGCAAAGTCAAACTGAAGAGAATATTTGGGGGAGAAGAAAATAAGTTCTCACTAAATGATAGCTGGTAGGGTATTTTGATTGTAGGCAAAAGAAATTGCATTTGACTGGTTTAAACCCCCAAGCCCACACCAAATGGAATTTACTAGCATTCTAACTGGCTCAGAGGTAACCAGTCAACATTGGGAAGGATGGGTGTTGAAATTCATTTAAGATATCCTGGGGGATGCACTGGGATGATTTTGATCCAACTGTCTTCCATTCTGATCTTGGTCTAGAAAATCTGGGTTATGTCTTTTCTTTGAAGAAGAAGAAAGAGTGGAAAAGTAAATGATTAATAGTCACCAAAAATCATGCAGAATGGGGCAGGGGTTGAAATCTCTATTGCTATGGAAATAAATTACCACACAGCCAGTGGCTTAAAATAACACAAATCTGTTATTTTGTTGTTATTTTATTGTTCTGGAGATCAGAAGTTCAAAATCAATCTCAGTGGACCAAAATCAAGACCCCTGTAGTGCAGTGTCCCTGCCACCTGCTCTGAAAATCTTATAGAACATATTATTCCCTCATCTTTGTCATATAAAGTAACCTGATCCATGGGACAATAACCCACCTTAAGCACAAGTCCTGCCCATATGCAAAGGAAGAGGATTATACACACCCTTTGTGCGTGTAAAAATGAACCCTTTAGTAAGTAGAATGGGTATAGACTGTGACACAGATTGTAGTTCAACCTAGGAGGTGTAGGCACAAAGATGTGTATGTGAACTTAAGAGCAATTATGTGTAAAAGTGTCTGAGGAAGGAGAGGAGAAAATGGGGTTCAGAAAGGAGGTGATTTCTGAGCTGAGTTTTAATAGACAAGAATTCATCTCTAATGAGTGCTACACATGTAAACCTAAGAGAAGCCAAATTCAGATTTCTGAGTAAAAGACTAATACTTTACTCTAGACCACAGATGAATTCCCAAAAGAGCCAAAAATTAAATCCAGGCAGAAATAATCATTTAATCAGTCAGTCAGGCCACCTTGCCTTGCTTTGTGATTTAAAAGGGCTTAAAGAATACATCTGGATCCCATTTTGAAAGCTTATTGAATCTTGAAATTCTTGTTATCATAGGATTACTAGTGATTTTCAGGATCTTTTTGCTAAAAAATGCCATAAAAGAGCAGGCATATGTGGTGTTGCTGGGAGGAAAAGTAGTCATACTATTGTCTAGATGGCACAGTAGTTGAATTCAATGATCAGCCAGTTGCCTTGGGCTTACTAATTTCTTTTTAATCTTACACTGCAATGAAGAATTGCAGGGTGGCGTGAAATGTGAGAAGGGAAAAGGGGGAGAAGACTATTAAGTCAAACACAAAATAGAAAGGGAGCAAGTAAAAGCAGTGCATGAAGTTCCAGCTGGCTAGCAGCGATTCACCACTGCTCCGTTTGCTATTAGAATTCCGGAGGCTTGGAGGGTAAAGGAATGTCCCCAGATATTCCTTTTTCAATGGTTCTAGGGTTGGTTGAATCTAGTGTTCACCTAGTCTGAACACTTTTCCGTATTCAAAGGTTTTTTTTTTTTTTTGTATTTGCAATTTTTATCCAGCTAGTATATTAACATTTTTTAAAAATCAGATTTTGTAAGGAATTCTCAAGTAGACATGAATTCTTATGTCTCAAGTAGTGTACTAGAGGTATACTAAAAACACTATTCATTTTTTATCTGACATTCTTTTTTGTTCTAGTATTCAACTAGCCTACAGTTAATCAAACAATGAAAAACAGCAGCCTGTCTTGTGCTCTCCCCTGACCGGTTTCAGTATTTTGGATATATTCTATGCTACCTACAGATAATGTATTTATGTCACTCTTGCTTTGTGAGCTTATTTGAGATATATTTCCTGATACCAGTAGCTTTTTATCACTATTTGTACTTCCTCTCTTGATTAATTTTGCAATGGTAAATGATATCCCCCTTTTACATAGTGTTGGATTATCTGTACAATAGTACCTCTTGACTTTCTCTCTTGCCTTAAAAGGACTTAATAGGAATGATGACAGGTGAAAATAGTTACACGGAATATTAACAGATGGGTCATAAAGAAAGGTGTTTCATGTATAAATGAGTTTAAGAAATTCTGGGTAAATAAGTAGAAGTTGTTTATAATGGAGCATACAGAAGCTTTGATGTGCAAATATGTGCTGTAAAGCTTCAAAAGAGCATGTGATATGCAACATTTTCCAAACTTCTGATGATAGAAACTTTTTCACAGCACATCCAGTGATATCTTAAGGAAATGTTTATAAAAAGGTCCAGGAGGCAATCTCCTCTTTGATGTGATGGAAGGAACACAAAGTTACCTTTTAGTGAAACAGTACTGATCTGCTAGGGCGTTGAGAACTGGATACCTGCGGGTGCTATGCTGAGTGCCAGCTGTGCTAACAGTACCTCAATTTCACAAAGAGAGAGGCTGAGGTATAGAAATGGCAAATAGTTTGTACAGTGTCCCACCACATTAAGTGGCAGTCATGATTCAAATGGAGGACTCAGGTTTAGAAATCCCCCAGGACACTCTTCTGCCTCCCCCAATGACAGCTAAACTGCCTAAAAGGAAAGCAGTGCAAAAGGACTGTTTAAAGACCCAGGCACATTAATTAGATTCTGTCATTTTCTGTAAACATCATGCTGACTTTTACCTCTGTAGAGCAACTTATTTTACACCAACATCATTTACATTTATTATCTCCTTGAGTCTCACCCAACCCTGTCAGTGGACTGAGAAGTCCACTGGATACAAAAAGTTTGAAGGATACAAAAGTTTGAATGTGCTGGCTAACTCAACATCACTCATCAAGGACTAAAATAGTCAGGGGTTTACCTTTTTACTATCTCTATCCTAGCGAGAAGAGTGTCCAAATTTAATGAATAAAAATACAGGAATCTACGATTAAAAAAATAAAAATAAGAACAAAAATCTTTGAATAGTCTAAATTATCAGGTTTGATTAACTCTAGGCTAGTTGAATGCTAGAACGAAAAAGAATGTCATATAAAGAATGCATAGTGGTTTTAGTATATGTCTAGTACACTACTTGAGACATGCTTATAGTAAGATTTCACATGCATAGTTGATCTAAAAATTTTTATATGCATTTTATCTGGCAACTTGATAACTGGAAACAGAGCTCAGAACACAAGATTGAGTAAAAGTAGAGATGGAAGCTAAGTGACCTGGAAGCAGTGGGACATTAAGCTCTGTCTCTGAGCTTCTCAAGTGGTGTGCGCTGATGGTTTAACAAGATGGAGAAGTACTGGTTCCCTCAGCCCTCTGCACAGTTAAGGTAGTCAGAAGTGGTAGAAACACAAGTTCTTTCCAGGACTCCTTGAAGGGTGACCCAAGCATGATGAGGTCTAAAGGGGGCCTAACATTCTCTCGATGACTTTCAGAATAGTTCCAACTACATCGGCAGCCAGCTGCAAAGCATGCCACTGCCCATCATGGACAAGGAGACCCATACACCCACAAGTTTGTATTCCAAATGCTCGAAGAGCAGGGCTCACAGCCCAAGGTGCAAGTTGTCGGGGTGAAGGTGGTCAGGACATCTTTCAGGTATGGGCCCACACAATATAACTCCAAATCTCTTTCACATATATTGGATAAATGTTGCTCTGTGGCCCATGTGCTCTTACTGGCAATCTAGCAAGCTTCTCAGAGGACTGTATTCATGTTCTGTAAATTAGAGTTTCATTGTTACTTTCAAATACTTGATACGTAAAATATAGTTTTTGAACTCTGATTGCATTATTGTAAGCTAAAATTTAACATATCATTTGTCAACAAAGGAAAAGGAAAAACTATTGAAGTCTTTAAATATAAATTTACCCTTGCAAGTGTTTGAATAGGCTGTGAAAAAATGGTTTCAAGGTGTTATTGCAAAACTGTTTTTAATGGTGATGACAAGAATTTCAAGAGAATGCATTAAAAAGTCAATTAGGGTTCACTTGTAACCATTTCAACATAAAACATGATAAAAAGATATCTTGACTTTCACATCCACAAGAGAACACTGCTCCTACCTTAAGAAGAGCAACCCAGATAATCTACAAAAATCATGTTTTTTTAAGCCCAAAGAGAATTCAGGTTGTAAAAAAGCCTAATGAACCGAATCCAAAAAGTGACAACAACCTCCTAGGAGAGCTGCTTTTATCCTGGGCAGCAAATCCAATGGAAAAGGAAGCTGAAAAGAAAAAGCAGCTGAGCCTTTAACGCAATTTTAAAGGGTTTAGAATCCCCAAGAGCTCGACACAGGGGCCTGCACCTGTCCTTTGGCCCTTTTCCATGGACCTTCACAGGACAGCTTGAGGGGGCAGGGAGATAACTGAGAGACCCTGAACTCAGGCATGGAAATCCTGCTGAAGTCAGAGAGGAAGAACTAGGGGAAGTCCCGAACATCCACATTATGGTGCTGCTGATGAGCAGCATGTACCTCTGGGTGAGGAGCTGCAGAACTGAGAAAAACAGCTACTGTCTCCAGGTACAGATGGGAGTCTAAGGAGAACTGAGAGTGATTCCAGGAGAACTCAGAGTCACCCCAGAGATACACATGGGCCTTACCCTGGGTTAGGTTCTTCTCCCCACTGAGGGAAGGTCCAGGAAATGGAGGTCGACAGCTCACCCCAAACACAACTACAAAAGACCTCCTGAAGACTAAGGGCAGAACAGGGATACGGAGAGAAACCCCAGACCTTGCACTGAGTACTAGGAAGGGACCATGTACAGTTGGTAGAGGGCAGGAGCGTGGATACCTGTGTTAGGATACAGGGGGGAATTTTTCCCACCCCCCTGGGTTCTTCTGACACTAGACAAATACATTTATATCAAACAGATTAAGTAGGAGAAAATATCAAATTTAATAACAGATATATGGAGAATTTACATTATAAATTCTGAAATAAATGATGCAAGTCTGGGGTTTATATTCTGTGTGAAGGGATCTAAAGTATAAAGTGGTTGGAACTGGGAGAACATTTTTGCACCCAACACTAATGATAAAGGACTGATCACAAAAATCTGCAAAGAGCTGATGAGACTCAGCAACAACAAAGAAAATAATCCAGTCAAAAAATGGGCAGAAGAGCTAAAAAGAAACTTCTCTGAAGAGGAAATGCAAATGGCAAACAGACATATGAAAAAATGTTCAACATCACTTGTCATCAGGGAAATGCAAATCAAAACTACCATGAGATACCATCTCACACCAGTGAGAATGGCACATATTAAAAAAACTAGCAACAGCAAATGTTGGCGAGGGTGCGGAGAAAAAGGAACTCTCTGCACTGTTGGTGGGAGTGCAAACTGGTCCAACCACTATGGAGAGCTGTGTGGAGATTTATGGACCTACTAAACATAGAGCTTCCATATGATCCAGCAATTCCACTCCTAGGTATTTACCCAAAGGACACAGAAACATCCATTCCAAAGAACACCTGCACCCCTATGTTTATAGCAGCACTGTTTACAATAGCTAAGCTTTGGAAACAACCCAAATGCCCAAAAATAGATGACTGGATCAAGAAGATGTGGTACATATATACCATGGAATATTACTCAGCATTCAAAAAAGATAAACACATGCAATTTGCAGCAACATGGATGGCGCTGGAAGGGATCATGCTCAGCGAAATAAGCCAGAAAGAAAAAGAAAAATACCGGATGGTCTCACTCATAGCAGGAATCTAGAAAACTTAAATAAGGGACCAGGAAAATGAATATAAGAAAGTGAAAATCAAAATCAACAAAAAACTATGAACCAGAGACACTTTTTGGGGGGTGGGGGGCGGGAGGGGAAGGATTGGGGTCAGAATGGGGCGTTTGCAATTGTATGGGGGAATATAAAAATAAAATTTAATATTAAAAAAAAAGATAATACCAGAAAAAAAATTAAAAAAAATAAACTATAAAGTGGTTGGGGGTCATTTCACATTATGCAGAGGGAACAACTTCATATCACAAAATCTTCCCTCTGGATGTTTGCCCTGCCTTAAGGTAGGTTCCTCTGATTTTAAAGAGAAGAAAAAAAAAAAGGTTGTTTCTGGAAATATCCTTAATTTAGTAAATCTAGGTAATCATTCTTGAAGAAGTAGTAACAGTTTCAATCGAGGATCTCAATTGCTCTTAGTTCTACATATCAAGATAACATATATTGGGGGGAAAAAATCTAGATGTCTTGGAAAAAGTCTATCTGAACCCTTTTCAGGAGACTACTACCACAGAGGAATAAAGCAAAAGCAATCGGATCCTGTTAAAAAGTGAAGGTAAGAAAGAAGTGATTGGCCTCCCTGGTGGCACAGGGGTTAAGATGTAACCTATGAAGCTACCCACAGCCACTGCAGCATGAGTTTGATCCCCAGCCAGGGAGCAACCTACATGGCACAGCAGACCTCTCCTGACTCGCCTGCTGTTCCCCTCAGCAATGTATTTCAGTCAGTCTGCCTGTTCTGTGCCCGGCTCTGTCTCTGGTGAATCCTCACACCCCCCCCCCACAACTCTGGCCTGTGCACCAGTTTTTGTATGCATAAATAAATCTTTAAAAAAAAAGAAAGAAAGGAGTGATTAAATACTCCCAGGTGTTCACATCCCAGTTTCTGCTAAAGGGAAGTGGAGGATAGGCCTCTGTAAGTGTTTTAGAAGAGGCTTGATGGAGATGTGGCATGTGCATTATTTCAAACTAAGGTTAATAAAGACCCTGCAGGTTCTCATAGGAGAAACTTTTACCAATCCCTTAACTATCTTGAAAAATGAAAATTGAGACTATTGTTCAGAATGAGGCTTTTTACCAGAAAGAACCCGTCGATGGTAGAAACCTATCTATGAGGCAGGGCAGACGTCTAAATCGAAAATCTGGTCATTGTCATATGAGTCACCCAGTCCTCATAATGTGAGTTCCCTTCCTCTCTCCTTGAAGGCCGTGGCCTCTATCTTATTCCTTAGCTAAGGATGTATACCCTCATTTGCCCCCACTGACCCTGGAATTCACATCCACTTAAATTCTCCATATGTTTGTAACTCATCTTTGTTTTTTTCCTACTGATGTATCTGACATTAATTTGTTGTTCAGCCAGTCTAAAAGAATCCAAAGGGGTAGGGAGAAACTTCCTCTCTTCCCCTACAGAAAGTTGTGATTCCTCTATCACGTTACATGAAGCCTACAGTGAACTGAATAACTAAAGCCACAAAACCTTACAGGCCTAGCTCCACTACTGACTAGATTGTGTCAAATCGTCTCACTAATGGTGAGCCAGATAACAAAAGTCTGCCCTTTCTCTAGAGATGATTGCTGTTTTTTTCAGACTCTACTATTCCTTTATAATTGATGATCTCTGAATTTAATTTTAATCAAAATCAAATTATAGGGCCTCCCTGGTGGCGCAGCGGTTGCGCGCTGGGTTGCGAAGCTGCCCGCAGTCTCTGCAGCGCCGGTTCGATCCCCGGCTGCTCCCCGGCCACCGGAGGAGGGCCCCACATGGCGCGCAGACCTCTCCTGCCGCCCACTGCTCCCCTCAGCAGTGTGCTTCAGTCCTTCTCCCTGCTCTGCTCCCCGTTCTGGCTCTGGTGAATTCTCTCACCCTCCCGCACTTCTGACTGTACCCAGTGCTTGTATGTATAAATAAATAAATCTATCTTTTAAAAAAAATCAAATTACAAAACACATAGAAAAAGTAAGAAAACTAATATTTCCTCAAAGAGAAAACAGTAAATGAAATCTTACCTACAGAATAAAATTGTTGTTGGAATTATAAGGCAGACACTTTAAAATAATGTTTATAAATATTTAAGATGAAAGAAATAGAAGAAGTGAACATGTTTGGACAATTTCAGAGTCAAATGCAAATGCTAGAGATGAAAGCTATATTACAGATAAATAATACTGTCAATGAGTTTATTATGTTTTATACAGCAGAAGAAGGAATCAGTGTCACTGAAAACAGACAATGTGATTTTAAAACATATTTGCGTTCAAGATAAACATGCCAATAAATACATAACTTGATTTCCAGGAGAAATACTTTAATGGCCCAGAACATATGAAAGCCATTGACCCAAGATTCAATAGACTCAGAAACCTAAAGAAGAATAAATACAAAGAAATACCAAAATTATACATCACTGTCTAACTGCTTAAAATCAAACATGAAGAGAAAAACTTAAAAGCCACAAGAGAAAACAAAACACATTACAGAAAGGAGAAAAACAACAGAAATTGCATCTCCTCACTGGAATCAATAGAGACTAGAAGACACGGCCATGACAACTTTAAAGTGTTAAACAGAAAAACGTATTAGTCTAGAATTCTAGAACTAGTGAAATTATCTTTCAAAAATAAAGATATTTCCCAAAGGAAAAGGTGAAAGAAATTGTCTTAAATAGACTTCTGTAAGGAATACTAAAATGTATTAATTTAAGAAATACTAAAGGAATACTAAAATGTTTAGTTCAAAAAGAAAAATACCAAGTAGAGACCCAGTTATTCAAGAAGGTATGAAGAACACTGGAAAAAGAAAAGACATATCAGTAGATATAAGTGACAAACACATACACACACAAATACATACATTTTAAAGACTATTAATCTTATAAGGTAAAAATAGTAACAAGGTAATGTTAGGTTGTACCATATTTAGAAATAAAAAAAATGTGTGGCAAGACAGAGCACAGGGGAAGAGAGAGTGATAATTAAAAATATGCTATTTTAATATCCTTACATTGTAAAGTAACAGAATTTTGTTATTATATACATATGACAAGTTAGAGATGTATAATATAATCTTTAAATCAACCACTAAGAAAATAACATAAAATGATATAACTAAAGATAATACCTAACATAGAAAATAAAAATAAAAGTGATTACCTAAAAATACTTAATTAACAATAAAAAGGGACGAACAAAGAAAGAGCAAATGCAATAATTAAAATCAAATATCAGCATTGTAGTTTAAAACCCACATATACTAATAACAACTAATAATAAGTAAAAAAGAAATTAAAAGATGCAGACTCAGACTGGCTAAAGAATGCAACATCAAAGTAGATGTTTTTGACAAGTAACACTCTTTAAACATAGCGACAACAGAAAAGGGGGCCTCCCTGGTGGCGCAAGGGTTAAAGACATGCACTATCAAGCTCTCCCCAACCACTGCAGCATGAGTTCTACCCTCAGTCAGCCAGGGCGCAACCCACATGGCACAGCAGACCTCTCCTGTCTAGCCCACTTCTCCCCTCAGCAGTATATTTCAGTAGATCTTCCTGTTCTGCTCCCCACTCTCTCTAGTGAATCCTCTCACTCCCCCCACTCCTCGCAACTCTTGTCTACACCCCAGTTCTTGTGTGCATAAATAAATAAATCTTAAAAAAAAAAGACAACAGAGAGAAGGGGCGGAGCAACATGGCGGCGAGGAGACGCTGCGAGTAAGATCTCCCATTAAAAAAAAGTTAATAGGGAGGAAAAGCGGCAGGTCCCAGTGAGAACTGGGACACGGAAGATAAACGGGTGACTCCAGCAAACTACCCGAAGAAGAAAGTGGCCATAAAAGAGGACTAGTAGGGAGGGAAGCGCAGAACCCTGCTCCCCTCCCCCGCCCACAGAGGCGGCACTCTCCGACCAGCAGAGAGGAGGGAAACAACAAACCAAAACGGCCACCAAGAACAAACGACGCAGCAAGCGGGACTGTGAGTGGAAAGGAACTATTGCAGCCACCACACCCCTTGAACGGGAGCTGAGGCGAACCCTGCAGGATTCGCCGCAGCGGTGAGCGAACGGCTCTGGGCGCCATTAGAGAAGAACAAAGACCCCGGGAGACGCGCACACAGCCCGGGCTGCCGGTAAGCTTGCGCGGATAGCGGCGCGCTGGGCGCGCTTGAAAAGCAAGTGCAGACCAGGATCAAGGCTGCCCAGGTCCCCGCGCCTGCCACCTAGGCTTGGCAGATGACCTAGGCTTGCGGGGAGACGCGCGGAGGTCCTCACTGAGGTGAAGGTCCCTCCCTGAGTAAGCAGGAACCAGGCGCCCAGGCACGGGAGCGGTGCAAAAGGCGCCATTCCCGCGCCACTGAACTGGGCTACAGCCCGCGTCCTGGAACTGAGGGCTTTGGAACTGAGACCTGGGGCACGAAATTAGGGGCGTGGGTTCCCCACGACGGTGGGGCACAAGGCAGACACAGCACCCCAAAGCCGTTGAGGTGTACCCTACCATCCCCGCTTTGCTCCCTGTCCCACGGGGTGGAAAATCAGCTCCCCAAGGGCTCTAGGAGAGATCTTTGGCGCCACCTAGCGACTTGTAGCCAGCACAGGCTCCTGAAGGAGCTAGTGGCCAGCTGGGGAGTTAGCCCACACCCGGCCCCTTCCGAACAAGTAGTCTGAGCCCACAGGGAGAGCGAGCACCCACAGCCAGGGCAGACCAGGCACGCAGAAGAGTGTGCCTGACACCGGACGCGCAGGGAGTGTGTCCCACATCACCATTTTAGAACAGGGACATTTCTTCAGTAAAGACTACCTGCAGAAGGCTTCCTCAGGAGCCAGAGGTGAGCGGGGGAAGTTCGCCCACGCCAGACCCCCTCTGGCCTGCAGTCCAAGCCCAGAGGTGAAGCAGGAACCCACCACCGGGGCAGACCAGGCGCACAGGGGAGTGTGTCCCCACATCGACATTTTAGGACAGGGACCTTTCTCCAATAAAGACTGCTTGAAACTGACAGATGACTCCTGGAGGAACCAGAGGGGAGAAGAGAAGCCCACCCAAGATGCCGGCCAGTCCCAACAACACAGTGTCCCAACGCATACGGCAAATTAGAAAACAGACAGTAGGGAGGAGAAGAACCACACGCAACCTAGCAACTCTCCAGAGAAAAAGCACACCACAAAAAGAAAACCAGCCCCCAGATTGCAACGACAGTAACTTGGAAGAACTTCTGAGCCTTCCAGAAAGAGAATTTAAAATTGCCATGATTAAAAAACTGACAGAAGTCATAAAGGAAAACAATGATAAGGGAAAAATAATCAACGATCAGAAGAATGAAATTGAGTCCCTAAAGAGGGAAGTAAAAGAAATGCAGGAGATCAAAGAATTAGTGGAAGAACTAAAGAATTCTGGGAAAAGCAATGAAAGCAGAATTGATGAAATGGAAGAACGAATAAGTGCTCTTGAAGACACAGAAATAAAAAGAACCAAAACAGAAAAGGAAAGAGAAGTACGAAGGAAAAAGAATGAAGAAAGACTTCGGGAATTATCTGACTCCATGAGGAAAGGAAATATAAGAGTTATAGGAATACCAGAAGGAGAGGAGAGAGAAGTAGGAACAGAGAAAATATTCAAAGAGATAATTGAAGAGAACTTCCCAAATGTGAAGAAGGAGCTGAAAATTGATATACAAGAAGCAAGAAGAACACCAAACTTCCACGACGAAAGAAAAAATACAGCAAGACACATAATAGTAAAGCTCCCAAGAATCCAGGACAAAGAAAAAATAATGAAGCTGGCAAGAGGGAAGAAACAGATAACATTCAAAGGAAAGCCAATCAGGCTGACATCAGACTTCTCCGAAGAAACACTACGGGCAAGGAGAGAGTGGAGGGACATAGTCAACAGACTCCAAGAAAACAGATGCCAACCAAGAATACTCTATCCCGCAAAGCTCTCCTTCCTCTTTGAAGAAAGAATATGGACCTTCCCAGACAAACAGAAACTCCGGAATTTCATTGCAACTAAACCCCCACTCCAAAAAATACTACAAGGAGTCCTAAAGCCAGAACCTCAGAGGGACGAATAACAATGAAAGAAGGACAAAAAAAAAACAAAACAAAACAAAAAAAACCAACCAAACAAACAAAAAAAAAAGTTATTAAAAGAATAAATAAATAAAATCAAAGGAAAGACAAACACAATGGCAAATACAGATGTTAACATATCAATATTAACTCTAAATGTAAATGGACTAAACTCTTCAATAAAAAGACACAGAGTTGCAGCCTGGATTAAGAAACAAAACCCAACCTTTTGCTGTCTCCAGGAAACACATTTAGCTACAAAAGATAAAAATAGGCTCAAAGTTAAAGGATGGAAAACAATCCTACAAGCAAATGGACCAAAAAAGAAAGCAGGAACAGCTATACTTGTATCAGATAAAACAGATTTCAAACTCAAAAAGATAAAAAGAGACCCCAATGGTCACTACATTATGATCAAGGGGACAATACTTCAAGAAGAAATAACACTCATTAACATATACTCACCAAACGAAGGAGCACCAAAATATATCAGACAACTGTTGTCCTCTCTGAAAACAGACATCAGAGAAAACACATACGTAGCGGGAGACTTCAATACACCACTATCAACAATGGATAGATCAACAAGACAAAAAATAAGTAAAGAAACCAAAGCTCTAAATAAGGACCTAGAGCAATTGGGCTTAACAGACATCTATAGAACACTAAACCCCAAAAAAACGGAGTACACATTTTTCTCAAGCACACATGGATCATTCTCCAGGATCGATCACGTACTGGGGCACAAGACAAACATCAACAGATACACCAAGATTGAAATCATATCAACCATCTTTTCTGACCATGAAGGCATCAAACTAGAAATAAACCATAAAAAGAAGGCAAGGAACTTTCCTACCTCATGGAGATTAAAAACCACACTACTGGAAGACCACTGGACTAATGAGGAGATCAAAGAGGAAATTAAAAAATTTTTTGAATTGAACGACAAGGAGGACACCAATATCCTAAATGTATGGGATGCAGCAAAAGCAGTAATAAGAGGAAAATATATAGCAATAGAAGCTCACATCAAGAAACAAGAAAGAACTCAAAGAAACAACCTAATCTCGAAGCTCAAAGATCTAGAAAAAGAACAACAAAAAAACCCCAAAACCAGTAGAAGAAAAGAAATAATAAAAACCAAAGCAGAAATAAATGAAATTGAAACTAAAAAAACAATCTAAAAGATCAATGAAACCAAGAGCTGGTTCTTTGAAAAAATCAATAAAATAGACAAACCCCTAGCCAGGCTCACAAAGGAAAAAAAGGAGAAAGCACAAATAAACAGGATCATCAATGAAAGAGGAGAAATCACAACGGACACAGCAGAAATCAAAAGAATAATCAGTAACTACTATGAACACTTATATGGAAACAAGTTTAATAATCTAGAGGAGATGGACAAATTCCTACAACTCTACAATCACCCAAAGCTAGATAAAGAAGAAATAGAACACCTAAACAGACCAATTACAATTAGCGAAATTGAAATGGTAATCAAAAACCTCCCCAAAAACAAAAGCCCAGGACCTGATGGATTTACAAATGAATTCTACCAAACATTCAGAGACGAATTAGTGCCTATCCTTCACAAACTCTTCCAAAAAATTGAGAAGGAAGGGACAATACCAAACACGTTCTATGAAGCCAACATTACACTAATACCAAAACCGAACAAGGACAACACAAAAAAGGAAAACTACAGGCCAATCTCCCTAATGAACACTGATGCAAAAATCCTCAATAAAATTTTAGCCATCAGAATCCAACAATGTATCCATAAGATAATTCACCACGACCAAGTAGGATTCATTCCAGGGGCACAAGGATGGTTTAACATCCGAAAATCAATCAACGTTATCCAACACATCAACAAAAAGAAATATAAAAACCATATGATAATATCAATAGATGCTGAGAAAGCTTTCGACAAAGTGCAACACCCATTCATGATAAAAGCCCTTGAAATTCTTGGGATACAAGGAACATACCTCAACATCATAAAGGCCATCTATGACAAGCCAACAGCCAGTATCATTCTCAATGGTGAAAAGCTGAAAGCAATTCCATTAAGATCTGGAACAAGACAAGGATGTCCACTCTCACCACTGCTTTTCAATATAATACTGGAAGTCCTAGCCAGGGCAATAAGACAAGAGAAAGACATCCAAGGAATCCAAATAGGAAAAGAAGAAGTCAAACTATCACTATTTGCAGACGATATGATATTATACATAGAGAACCCCAAAAACTCCACAGAAAAGCTAATTCAACTCATCAATCAGTTCAGTAAAGTGGCAGGATACAAAATCAACACGCAAAAGTCAGTAGCCTTCCTATACACAAACAATAAATCTGAAGAAGAAGAAATCAAAAAAACCATCCCTTTTGTTATTGAAACAAAAAAAATCAAATATTTGGGAATAAATCTAACAAAAGAGGTAAAGGACCTATACAAAGAAAACTATAAAACACTGTTAAAAGAAATAGAAGAAGACACAAAGAAATGGAGAGACATCCCCTGCTCATGGATTGGAAGAATAAACATTATTAAAATGGCCATCCTTCCAAAAGCAATATACAGATTCAATGCTATTCCAATCAAAATTTCAATGTCATTCTTCAAAGAAATAGAACAATTATTGATGAAATTCATATGGAATCACAAAAAACCCCGAATTGCCAAAGCTCTCCTGAAAAAAAAAGAAGGGAATGGAGGCATCACACTCCCAGACTTCAAACTCTACTACAAAGCCATAATCATCAAAACTGCATGGTATTGGAACAAGAACAGACACACAGACCAATGGAATTGAATAGAAAATCCAGAAATAAACCCACAGATTTATGGTCAACTAATCTTTGACAAAGGAGCAAAGACTATGCATTGGAGCAAAGAAAGTTTGTTCAATAAATGGTGCTGGGAAAACTGGGTCGCTACATGCAAAAGAATGAAGCTTGACCACTACCTCACACCATACACAAAAATCAACTCAAAATGGATTAAAGAACTAGACATAAGACCTGAAACCATAAAATATATAGAAGGAAATATAGGCGAAACACTACGTGATCTGCACATCAAAGACATCTTTACAGACACATCACCCAAAGCAGTGATAGTGAAGGCAAAGATAAACAGCTGGGACTACATCAAATTAAAGAGCTTCTGCACAGCAAAAGAGACAATAACAAAAACAAAGAGAAACCCCACCAACTGGGAGAAAATTTTTGCACCCAACACTAATGATAAAGGACTGATCACAAAAATCTGCAAAGAGCTGATGAGACTCAGCAACAACAAAGAAAATAATCCAGTCAAAAAATGGGCAGAAGAGCTAAAAAGAAACTTCTCTGAAGAGGAAATGCAAATGGCCAACAGGCATATGAAAAAATGTTCAACATCACTTGCCATCAGGGAAATGCAAATCAAAACTACCATGAGATACCATCTTACACCAGTGAGAATGGCACATATTAAAAAAACTAGCAACAACAAATGCTGGCGAGGGTGTGGAGAAAAAGGAACTCTTCTGCACTGTTGGTGGGAGTGCAAACTGGTCCAACCACTGTGGAGAGCTGTGTGGAGATTTATGGACCTACTAAACATAGAGCTTCCATATGATCCAGCAATTCCACTCCTAGGTATTTACCCAAAGGACACAGAAACATCAATTCCAAAGAACACCTGCACCCCTATGTTTATAGCAGCACTGTTTACAATAGCTAAGCTTTGGAAACAGCCCAAATGCCCAAAAATAGATGACTGGATCAAGAAGATGTGGTACATATATACCATGGAATATTACTCAGCATTCAAAAAAGATAAACACATGCAATTTGCAGCAACATGGATGGCGCTGGAAGGGATCATGCTCAGCGAAATAAGCCAAAAAGAAAAAGAAAAATACCAGATGGTCTCACTCATAGCAGGAATCTAGAAAACTTAAATAAGGGACCAGGAAAATGAATAACTATAAGAAAGTGAAAATCAAAATCAACAGAAAACTATGAACCAGAGACACTTTTAGGGGGGCGGGGGCGGGAGGGGAGGGATTGGGGTCAGAATGGGGGGGCTGCAATTGTATGGGGAATATAACAATAAAATTTATATAAAAAAAAAGAGTAGATGGGAAATAAACCTTTTGTGGTGGTCATTTTGCATTGTATACAAATATGAAGTCATCATTTTGTACAATTGAAACTAATACATATAATGTTATATGTCATATTTGATAAAAATAAAATGAAATAACTTCAAAAAAAAAAAAAAAGAAAATTAAGTCAGGAAATGTTCGAACAATATGCAAGCACCCACATTCCATTGGCCACAGGGAAAAAAAAAAAAAGACAACAGAAAAATTGAAAATGAAAGAATGGAAAATATATAGCACTGAAATACTAATTATAAAACATCTTCCATCCCATATTTTATAATAGAAGTAGACTTCAAAGAGTATTACCAAGATAGACATTTCATAATGATAAAAGGTTAAGTCATCAAGAAATCTTAAAAATTTTAAAGCTGTCATATTACTTGTTCTCTTATGAACTAATAAAAAGTATAGACAGATCCAAATTATTGTTGTAGATTTTAGCACCTATCTCTCAGCAATTGATAACAAGACAAAAATTTAACAAAGACATCGGAGATATAAATCAACCTAGTTGAAAGTTATAGAACACTACACCCAAGAACAGAAAAGAATTGTATAATCTTCTCATGTGCACTTGAAAAATTCACCAAGGTAGACTATACTCTGAGACATAAAACAAGTCTCAATAAATGTCAAAAGTCAAAATCATACAAACAAAGCATGTTCTTAGGCTGTAACAGTATTAGATTAGAAATCATTAACAAAATATTACAATAGAATTTTCTGTAATGATGAAAAGGTTCTATATCTGTACTGCCCAAATATGGTACCCATTATCCACATATGACTTTTAAGCAATTAAAATTTGGCTAGAATGGTTTAGCCACTGAATTTTAATTTAAATTCATTTAAATAAATTAAATATCCACAATTGACCAATGAATATCATTGGTTCAAATCCATTAAATCTCCAAATATTCAGAAATTTAAAGACACATTTTTAATACACAAAACCATATTTTCTTGGGTCAAACAAATCTCAAGCAAAACTAGAAAATATTTTGAACAAACTCATAAAAAAACACACGATGTCAAATTTCATGGAATACACATAAAGCAGTTCTCAGAGTGTACTTCATAATTTGAAGACTTGTAGATATCACCTAACTTCTCTGAACCTCCATTCTGATTTCTTAATGGGGAAAATAATGCTACCTACCTAGATATTTTTGTAGGAATTAGATGAGAAAATCTTGCATTGGTTTGTGATTATAAAGTGCTATTACTTTTAGACATACTTTATAAAGATAAGATATCCAAAAAAGCATATTTAGGAACAAAATATCACCCTTGTTTGAATTATTATCTCGCCATTACCTAGCTGGGTGACTGTGGATACTTTCCATAAGGTCACCTGACCTCAGTTCAAAAAAAAGATAAAAACAAAAGCAAGGTAATTTTAAAGTTATTTTCAAACTCTAATTTTTAAGAACTATGAAAGTGTGACATTTCCTTTGTAATGTCTACATTACTACAAAGTGCACTGCATTATCATCACCAGGATTCCCTTCTTTCCTGTGGGATTAGGAAGGAGAATGGTGGAACCATCTCCTGACAAACACTGCACTCACTTCTTCACACGCATCATTCCATTTCTTCCTCACACTCCTCCTGGGGGGCTGGTATTTTAAGAAAAGTGTTACTGAAGAATCTGAGGTTCAGAGAAATAAAATGATTTGCCTAAGTCTGCACAGTTACACAAGAAGGGGCAGTTCTCAAATTTACCCCCCCCCTTCTCTCTCTCTAACTTCATATTCACCCTCGAAAGTGACCTCGAGGACCCGCCAAGCTCACCAGGGAGCAGGACCCAGGGAGTCTCTGCACCAGAAGTGGACACGCCCGTCCAGTCACCCGCATCCCCGCGGGGAGTGTCCGGGCCTCGCGCGTCCCCGTCTGTCTCGGGCCCAGGCCCGGGGACTCGCGCTGGGCGGGGCGGGGACGCGAGAACCACGAGGAGCCGCGACCCGCCGCCGGGTGACCGCGAAGACGGTCACGAGCACCAGCGCGGGCGCGTCACGCAGAGACGGGAACAGGGGTTTTCTCTGAGAGAACGTGTGACGTCCCCAAGGACACCTTCTGTTGGGGCAAATGTTTTCTTTCTAAAGATTTATTTATTTACACACGCAAGAACTGGGCAACCCGCCGCCCCGGGGAGGTTCATTACCGGCTCCAGCAGCCCCGTTGGTGTCGTCACGCTCTCCGCGCTCAGCCGTCGCCGCGCTCCGTCTGCTCAGCCACTCCAGCCCCTCCTCCGGCCTCGGCACCGCACCACACTGCGCTGCGCTGCGCCACGCCACGCCACGCACGCCACGCCACGCACGCCACGCCTGTTACGCATGCCACACACGCCACGCCACGCCACGCCACGCATGCCACGCCGTGCCACAGGGTGTGCCACGCCGTTCTGCCGAGTGCGCATGTGCAGTGGGAGGGCGGCAAAGCCTGAAGCTTCCCCCTCTTCTTACCGGCACACCCCTTCAGATGCATATTGTTATTCCACACCAACCACCAAAGCACCCACAACCCTCCACCAGTCCATTGTGGTTCCCCCCTTTCTCTCCCCCAACACGCCCTCTGGTAACCTCAATTCTATAGTAGGATTTCTAGGGTTTGATTTAATTGTGTCCATTCCTTGGTTTTGATGTTCCGTATATGAGTATAATCATCCAGTATTTGTCTTTCTCCAACTTACTTCCCTTAGTGTAATCCCCTCCAGTTCCATCAGTTCGCTCCATGTTGTTGCAAATGGCATGACTGCATTTTTTTGTGGTAGTTGAACAGTA
Source organism: Talpa europaea (assembly GCF_964194135.1). NCBI lineage: Eukaryota > Metazoa > Chordata > Mammalia > Eulipotyphla > Talpidae > Talpa > Talpa europaea. Next base: position 119,739,717 of record NC_140068.1, on the reverse strand, counting down.
TTTCTTTGTGTAAATTTACCATAAATTCTTTATTCACCCATCAGTCCTCGGGAACTTAGACTACTTCCACAACTCAGCTGTTATAAATAGTGCCGCAATTAGCATAGGAGTTCATCTATCTCTTTAAGTTAGTGTTTTTGCATTTTGGGAAATTGATAGTTAGGAATAGAATTGCCAGACCATATGGAAAATATATTTTACTATTTTGAGAAACCTCCATACTGTTTCCGTAAAGGCTGAACCAGTGTACAGTCCCACCAACAGTATATGAGGGTTTCTTTTTCTCCTCATCGATATTGTTGTTTCTGATATTTTTGTTATGGGCCATTCTCACAGGTGTGAGGTGGGTGGTATCTTGCCAAAGCAATCCAAACCACAAAGAACAGAAGAATTACACTACTAGATTTCAGACTATATCATGAAGCTATAGTAATAAAAATAGTATGGTAATTGAATAAAACAGACAAGTAGACCACTGGAATACAATTAAACACCCAGAAATAAGCCCATGCTTATACAGACAAGTAGTCTTCAACAAAAGAGCCAAGACTATACATTGGGAAAAGGAAAGCCCCTTCAATAAATGACACTGGGAAAAGTGGACAACCAAATGCACAAAAATTAAACTACACCACTGTTTCACACCATACACAAAAATAAACTCAAAATGTATTAAAGACATGAATGTAAGACCTTAAGTCATAAAGTACATAGAAGAAAAACATAGACAAAACACTCCACAACATTGGCTTCAAGGATGTTTTGGGGGACTTGACTCCAAAGGCAAGGTAAACAAAAGCAAAATAAACAAATGGCAATATAACAAACTAAAAGCTTCTGCACAGTGAAATAAATATCATTAAAATAAACTATCATTAAAATAAAAGATATCTACTGAAAGGAAGAAAGTATTTGTACATCACACATTCTACAAAGGACTGATTACCAAAATCTGCACAAAATCCACAAAGAACTCATACAACTTAGCAAAAAGAAAGCACATAACCTAATCAAAAAATGGGCAGGAGAACAAAATAGACACTTCTCCAATTAAGACATACAGATGGGTAGCAGACACAGGGGAATAATGTGAAGGAGTGAGGGTGTCTAGTGGTGGGTGTGGTGTGGTAAAATATACCTAAAGAGGTATAAACCTATACCTCTGAATCATACACAGTGTTGTGAAAAAATGTTATCTCAGTGGAAGACAAAACATTGGTTTTTGTTCTCATTCAGTGAAAATACAAAAATATGAGATAGCAGAAGACATCAAAAGAAAAGAATATTCATTGTCACTTATCATCAGGAAAATGCAAATCAAAACTATAATAAAAAGTTCTTGGAATTATACCATATAGATTTTTTGAAAAATTTTCCACACCTTGATATGAAGATGCCTCACCATACCCACTAACAAAGTCCTAGAGCAAGTCTAAATAATTTGAGTCTATAAATATTTCTAAAACATTTTTGAGACACTATTTTCTCAGTACCTTCTATTGTATACTTAAAAAAGGAATTTTTATGAAATAAATTTAAGACAAAACAGTGCTACCTTGCCTAATGAAAGTAGTTATCTTGTCTTCATTTGATTACTTTTTAAATAGTGACCACTTTGGCAACAGCAATATTCATTGGCTTGAGAACAAATATTATCCACATGTATGAGCACGTATCTCAAACACATATTGCAGCATATCTCTGATAACTCACTTCATTTGTGTTTCACAAACATCTTAAAATGCTTCTGAGGTCCTTAGCTTCTGGGTGAAGTCAAACTACATGGACAGTTCATTTACTACATGCAGCTGTAAGGCACCAAACTGAATTTCAGCTACGAGATCTTTCAGTACAAGAAGTACGATGTGGGCCTCCCCTGGTGGCACAGCGGTTGAGCGCTGGGTTGCAAAGCTGCCCACAGCATCTGCAGTGCCGGTTCGATCCCCGGCTGCCAGGCAAGGGTCCCACATGGCGCGCAGACCTCTCCTGCTGCCCACTGCTCCCCTGAGCAGTGTACTTCGGACCTTCTGCCTGTCCTGCTCTCCGCTCTGGCTCTGGTGAATTCTCTCACCTCCCGCGCTTCTGACTGTACCCAGTGCTTGTATAAATAAATAAGTCAATCTTTTAAAAAAAATTCTATTAAAAAAAAGTGTACGATGTATTTTATGAAATTCTATTTCTACTTTAACTCATATGAAGAAAAATTGATTATTACCAGTCTGTAGGAGTTGGAAACAGATTTAATATTATGCTGTCACTAAAGCATAATTAAGGGATTTTTTCCCTTCAGCAGATATTATAAATACTAGCATTTGTCCTAAGCATTAATTTTGAAAAGAAATTTTACAAATTGCAATAACATTTCCCTTTTGTATAGGAGTGAATAAATGATTTAACTTAATTTCACTGTTACTTTGATTTCAAATCCTTCTTACATGCTTTCATTAATAACTTAATTTTATCCCAATGAGAGCTAGTTCTTCTTACTCTATCTTTGTATCCCTCATAAGCATGTGTTCTTTTGTTAGGCCTACTCAGCTGCCTGGTCCTGAATATTTAACTTGAAAAGAATCTCCAGCATTTGTCATTAACTGCTAGTCTCTCTGCATCTGGTTTAGCTATGATCTTTGTATATTTATGTGTAGTCTTTTAAGCAGACGTTTTAAAAAGAAAAAAAATGTAGGACAAACTAGGAAAAGAGAATGAGGGAAATTAAGCAAAAATCTTGTACTGTAGCAGAATTTTTATAGTGTCTGGTAAAAAAATTGGGTTTAAAACGAAATTGATAATTACAGAGTTTCTCTAAGCTAAAATGTATTTTCAATGTTTCTATAACTTTTTGAGGGAACATTGATTTACAACACTGTATATAATTTAGGGATATAGGTTCATGCCTCATAAGCTATATGTTTACACACCATGCCTACCACACATATATACCCAGAATCCTCTGCCATAGACCACTGAGCCTCCTTCCCACTCATCCCCTCTCTAGCCTCTATTCTGCAGCCATATTTCTGGAGTTTGTTTTTATTTGTTTTGTCTGCTCCTTTTGTTTATTTCTCTGTATTTCACATATGAATCAAATCATCCAGTATTTGTCTTTCTTCTTCTTAGTTCCTTAGCAAAATCCTCTCCAGTTCTATGCATGTTGTTCTGGCAAATTTTCATCTGTTTTTAAACTGAGTAATATTCATTTACATGTATGCCACAACTTCTTTACCCACTCATCTATCCTTGAGCACTGAGGAGGTTATTTCTATAACCAATGCAAATAGTGCTGTAGCAAACATAGGAGTGCAAATATCCCTTTGAATTAGTCTTTTTGTAATTCTTCTAATGCATATCTAATTAACTTCAGATAGATACCTAGGAATGTTAGATCAACCATCAGATCTGTTTTTAATATTTTGAGCAACTCCATACTGTTTTCTATAAGGGCTAGCCCTGTCTGCATCCCACCAACATCCTCCCCAACACCTGTTCTGGTCTTATCAGTATGGGTCATTCTCACAATGTAAGAAGGTAACCCATTGTGGTTTTGATTCATATATGATGAAAAGTTATGATGAACATTTTTTCATGTTCCTGCTGGTCATCTACATGTTTTCTTTGGAGAAGTGTCGATTTTATTGGATAATTTTTGTTGCTGAATTTTGTAGATCTTTGATATTAGTCCCCTGTCAGATATATGATATACAAATATTTTCTTCCACTCAGTGGGGCATCTTTTTGTTTTAATGATAGTTTATTTCACTGTGCAAAACTTTTCAGTTGGGTGTCATCCCATTTGTTTATTTTTGCTTCTGTTTACATTGCAGTTGGAGTCAATTCCCCAAATACATCCCTGAAGTCAATGTGGTAGAGTGTTCTGCTTATGTTTTCTTCTATGTATTTTTTATGATTTCAGGTCTTACATCCACATCTCTATTCCATTTTGAGTTAACTTTTGTATGTGGTATGAGACAGTGGTCTAGTTTCATTTTTCTGCATGTGACTGTCCAGTTTTCCTAGTACTATTTGTTGAAGAAAGTTTCCTTTCTCTAATGTATACTTTTGGCTCCTATGTCATAGATTAATTGTCCATATAAGTATGGGTTTATTTCTGTAGTCTCTAAAAAATGTATGTTAGAATTTAGTGTGATAGATAATATTTTGTTATTTTATAAAGAATATGGTAAGTTGGGCTACTTATCTACTTTGGGTTATCTTCCCTCCACATTCAATCTGATGTAAAGCAGACCATTTAGTAGTTTGTTTTGGAATCTTTATGGAGCAGATAAATTTAAAGATTTGGGGATTTGATCCGTAGTAAAGTAAATAAGTAAAACTCCATGTCTTACCTACCTATGAAAGATGAAATAATTGAATTTCACAACTCTGAAATATTAAGACAAGAGTCAGTTTTCCTACTATGTAAAAAAATGAAAGGACATTATTCACCACATTATTCACCACTTCCTGAAAGCACAACAGGGAGTTAATTGAGTAATTATAACTAACTTACTCATAATGAAAATGGAAGTGCTATAGCTTATACTTATTAAAAATCTGAAAGGTTATAATTTGCTCTAGAATTGAGTCAAAATTGAGAACTATCTATTAACTTAAAATATTCCATGTAATGGTAAAATTACAAGTACTTATGACAATTGAAACTAACAGTAGCATCATTCCATAAATTAGCTTTTGCATTTTAAAAATTGCCACAGTATTACCCTTTGTCACAATAGTGGATAAATAATTTTAATGGATATGGCAATCCTTATTTCATATGATCATTATGAAGTTTACATGAGTAAATTCATATAAAGCATATGTCAAACACAACAGTTCACGTATGGAAAATCTTCAATAAATTATAAACTAACAATTAAATGCTACCTATTTCAAATTACCAAATAAGTAAATATCCAAATTGTGATACAATCTTCCCATTGATGATGGCCTTGATCTTCCACTAGATAATACTGGATAGCTCTAATGCTGAGAAAGGAAACTTTTATATTATATTCCAGCCTTCAACTTTTGCTGTAAATTTTGTTCATTGGACAACACAGACCAGCTTCCCTGTTTTCCACATGACAACTCTTCAAACATTTCTGTACAGCTACATCCTCTTCCTTCAGACCTATCCCTTGACCTATCTTTAGAAAACTGAACCTGGAAATGACCCACTGTAGTCCACCGTAGTATAATCAGGACAGAGCTTAGATTTAATACTTTATTAGTAGTATCTAGAGATTTAATACTTTATTATTAGTCCACCCTTATTCCAGACACTATGTTGGAGGTCAAGTTTAAATATTATTACTGACATTTTGTGTTGCAAATGACAGAAACTTAATTAGCTTGAGTTAAAAGGGAATTTACTAGATTCTGGCAGGTTATTACAGTAGAATGACACTAAGAGATAAAGATGCACCTCAGCCACAGAAGCAACTGACCCAAGGAAACTAAAAATAGAAAGAAGTCTCTCCTGTTCCTGTCTATACAGATCAGATCCCTGTGTTGCCCCCATAGTGGAGATATGGCTACCTGCCAACCCAAGGTTTTACCTCTTAGACCCCAGACTTCCTAAAAGGGACTGTCTTACCATTCTCAGATCTGATTTTGGACTCGAAATAGATTCTCTTTCTTGTTCAAGTGTCCACTTCTGGTCTTATCACCTACGTCATGTTGTACCTTAAGTGCTTATGTGGCTACCATTCTGTATAGGTAGAGAGTTAATTTCTGGAAAAGATGTGCTGGAAGGACAGCCCTGCCAGTGTTCACTGGAGAACACGTTGTTTTAGTTTTCTTTTCTTTTTTTTTTTTTTTTGAATAGCAATTAGTTTAACCCACTTTAACATTTATATTTAAACCTCAGTTTAGTCTCATGTCCTGTTCTATTCTTGTGATTGTGACATCGTTTTTACTAACTGAACTTCAGAACACCTTTGCAGCCTATATCCATTGCTTTTGTATTCTACTTATCCAGAGACTGACTTTCACATCTTCGTGAGTGAATGATAAAGTGTACAGAGTTACAGATAGAACCTTGTTGCAGCCCATTAGAAATTTCTTTGGGGGTGAACATGGATCCATTTATCAATACCTTTTGGGTACAATCATTCAAACAACCATGATGTCTTAGAAGTGAATCTTTGTAGGAGCTCATGGATGTAATATCAGAGACACTGAGGTTAGAACACTCAACATCTCCTCATCCCATGGGCGAAAACTATTTGAGGAGCAATGTTCCTGCTGCACCAAAAGAATAAAAGCATTTCTTTTTTTTTTCTTTTTTTTAATTAATATTTTATTTTATATAATTCTTATATCATTTTTCATTTTTGCACAATGTCTGCATTTTCATATTGGTTATATTCCCCATACAATTGCACCCCCCCCTTGTTTTGACCCAAGTCCTCTCTCTCCCTGCCCGCCCCCCCCATAGTGTGTCTCTGGTTTATAGTTGCTTGTTGATTTTGATTTTTACTTTGTATTAATTAGTCTTTTTCCTGGTCCCTTATTTAGGTTTTTAAATTCCTGCTCTGAGTGAGACGATGTGGTATTTTTCTTTTTCTTTCTGACTTATTCCGCTGAGCATGATCCCTTCTAGCTCCATCCATGTTGCTGCAAACTGCATGTGTTTATCTTTTTTGTTTGCTGAGTAATATTCCATTGTGTATATGTACCACATCTCCTTGTTCCAGTCATCTATTTCTGGGCATTTGGGTTGTTGCCATAGCTTAGCTATTGTAAATAGTGCTACTATAAACAAAGGCGTGCAGGTGCCCTTTGGAATTACTGATTCTGTGCCATTTGGGTAAATACCTAGGAGTGGAATTGCTGGATCATATGGAAGCTCTATCTTTAGTAGGTCAAATAACCTCCACACAGCTCTCCATAGTGGTTGGACCAGTTTGCACTCCCACCAGCAATGCAGGAGAGTTCCTTTTTCTCCACAACCTTACCAACATTTGTTGTTGCTAGTTTTTTAATATGTGCCATTCTCACTGGTGTAAGATGGTATCTCATTGTAGTTTTGAATTGCATTTTCCTGATTACAAGTGATGTTGAACATTTTTTCATATGCCTGTTGGCCATTTGCATTTCCTCTTTGAAGAAGTTTCTTTTTAGCTCTTCTGCCCATTTTGTCACTGGATTATATTCTTTGTTTTTGTTGAGTCTCATCAGCCCTTTGTAGATTTTTGTGATCAGTCCTTTATCATTAGTGTCCTGTGCAAAAATTTTCTCCCAGTTGGTGGGATTTCTCTTTGTTTTGGTTATTGTCTCTTTTGCTGTGCAGAAGCTCTTTAATTTGATGTTGTCCCAGCTGTTAATCTTTTTTTTTTTTAATCCTCTTTTTTTTTATAGAGGCACTTTTTTTAATTTACTTATTATTTATTTATTTATTTGTTTGTTTGTTTTATACATGCACTGGGTATAGTCGGAAGCACGGGAGGGTGAGAGAATTCACCAGAGCCAGAGAAGGGAGCAGAGCAGGCAGAAGGACCAAAGTACACTGCTGAGGGGAGCAGCGGGTGGCAGGTAGGTCTGCGCACCATGTGGGACCCTCCTCCTGTGGCCGGGTTGCAGCCGGGGATCGAACTGGCGCCGCAGAGGCCGCGGGCAGCTTCGCAACCCAGCGCTCAACCGCTGCGCCACTGGGGAGGCCCCCAGCTGTTAATCTTTGCTTTCACTCTCACTGCTTTGGGTGATGTGTCTGTAAAGATGTCTTTGAGGTGCATGTCATGTAGTGTTTCGCCTGTATTTCCTTCTATGTATTTTCAGGTCTTATGTCTAGTTCTTTAATCCATTTTGAGTTGGTTTTTGTGCATGGTGTGAGGTAGTAGTCAAGCTTCATTCTTTTGCATGTAGTGACCCAGTTTTCCCAGCACCATTTATTGAACAAACTTTCTTTGCTCCAGTGCATATTCTTTGCTCCTTTGTCAAAGATTAGCTGACCATAAATCTGTGGGTTTATCTGTATTTTCTATTCGGTTCCATTGGTCCATGTGTCTGTTCTTGGTCCAATACTATGCAGTTCTGATGATTATGGCTTTGTAGTATAGTTTGAAGTCTGGGAGTGTGATGACTCCATTCCCTTCTTTTTTATTTCAAGCGAGCTTTGGCTATTTGGGGTTTCTGGTGATTCCATATAAATTTCATCAATAATTGTTCTATTTCTTTGAAGAATGTCATTGAAATTTTTATTGGAATAGCATTGAATCTGTAAATTGCTTTTGGTAGGATGGCCATTTTAATAATGTTAATTCTTCCAATCCATAAGCAGAGGATGTCTTTTTTTATTTCAAGATGGGCTTTTCTCTTGGGCATGAAGTGGTGCCTCATTGTGGGTTTACCTTTAAATTTTTTTTTCTCCACTAAAGAGAAAGGCATTTTTTTTTTAAGATTTATTTATTTATTTATTCAAGCACTGGGTACAGTCAGAAGTGCGGGAGGGTGAGAGAATTCACCACAGCCAGAGCGGAGAACAGAACAGGCAGACTGACAAAATACACGGCTGAGGGGAGCAGCGGGCGGCAGGAGAGGTCTGTGCGCCACGTGGGACCTTCACCAGTGGCTGGGATCGAACTGGTGCTGCAGAGCCTGCAGGCAGCTTCGCAGCCCAGCGCTCAATTGCTGTGCCACCAGGGGAGGCCAAAGAGAAAGGCATTTTTTAAAAACGAAATCCAAAGCACAGGAAAAATAATTTTCCACCAATTTTCCCTTGGAAGCAAATTCACTTCCTGCTTATATTTCATCCCTTCACTGTTTTGTGTGCTCACTGAGGAGACTCATTAGCCACCTCCTGTCTTCCCCCTCTTCTTTCTCACTGTCCCCCCACCCCCACCCACTGCTTTTCCAGGCCTGCTAAGTTCGGGTAGCCAACAAGGAATTATTGACAATCCGCCCAGTAATGCCTAATGAAAACAGTGCAGGCAGTCACAGATGGCCTACTTGAATAAGTGCGGCAGACCAGCTTTTGGCAAAATATTGGGTCAGAGTCCTTGAAAGGAAAAGACGGCCTAGGTGTGGTGTAAAGGACTGAGGGGAAGGGGATGAGGCAGTGAGGAGACACTGACACAGGATGAGGTGCAAGTATCTTCTGCTGAGAGACTCAGCAGGTCTTTCTTTAATCAATTTTAGTAATCAGAAAAAAAATGCATTATCATGTGTAAAGCAGAGACAATCAGAGTATTCTATTCCCATGGACTACTGGCTCCTACAGGTTTCAGCTAGACGGTAGCCTTCAAGGTTAATAGATAAAAAACCAAACCTAACACTAAAACTTATGATTTCAGCTAGACAATTACCTAGACAGTGGATAGACGCCAGTACATCCCTATCAGCTAAAGCTTAAGCAAGAAAAGACTTTTCTTATTCGCATGGCCTTCAGCCGGGACCGGCTGCTATTCAGCATCAGAACTTTTTCTACCTAGAAACTTCTTAACACAGTTAACTTCATTTAAAAACTTTCCTAAGAAACTTCTAATAAAAAGGAACTTCTAAAAAAGCAAAAGAAGGACTTACTATAATAGTTGTGCTGGTTTGCTTGTCAGGCATGTACAATAAATTGTCTCCCATTGTCAAGTGGGTCAAATTGTTTAATAACTAATTTCTAAAGAGATAATTTTCCGCGCCATCCACCCACAGTCTGCTGACACGTACAATCCACTGCCCAATATACTCTCTAATAAATTTTTCTCTCTCTATGACCAAGAACAAAAAGCAAAGCGATGCCAGATCTTTAGCCCCATGGTGTGAGGCCCTTTCTCTTTGCTGCTTGTCAGTATCCTATCTGGCTGGGGCAACAAGACCCCCTGCAGCAAATAAGCAAGAGCAGGACCCCTGTAAAAATCTCTCCAGGGAGGGAGAACAATGAATCAGTTTCTCAGCCACCTGGGGTTTCCTCATGCAGGCTTGTCTCCCACCAGCAACCCTATGACACCTTCATTATTGAGGAATCCCAACTCCAATCCTTCGGAGGAGTGACATTTTAGGAGCCTTCAAAGGAGAAGCAGATGTTTCTCTAGTAAAGAAGGCAGAGAAAGATGGTCCAGCCAAAGGGACCAGCATATACTAAGGGACGAGAAGGCCTGGAAAAGAATGAACATTTAGGAAGTGTCCAGATGTCAGCTAAATTAGAGGGTTCCCAGGTAGGGCATGGCAGGGCGTGATGGGAACACACTGGCCATGGAGGGCCAGGTCAGGTCCAGATGTGAAAAGTGAAGGAATCCCTTTGTTACAGGAGGACGAGGGGTACCCCAGGACCTCCAAACCTGTCTGCTCTAAATAGGTTCTGCCACCCAGCACATCAAGACAAAACATGCTCAAGTGCATAAAAGCTTCAATGGAAAACAACTTTAATACAATTAGTGTGCAATAAAGAGAAGAAAAACAGGAAGAATACAGTTTCCGAATCGAGCACCAAAAACTACTACCCATGCGCTTGTGGGTAAATGCCCAGCCAAACAGAGTTAGCTCAAAACAGGACCCGAGTCTAAGGCATTTCCTGGTGGGGGCCCATAGGAAAGGGGCAAAAGGGGCCAGGAAAGTCTAGAAGGAAAAGAGCAAAATCAGGGCCTCCCCATGGCTCAGCGGGCTGAGCGCAGGGCTGTGAAACTGTCTGCAGCCTCTGCAGTGTGGGTTCGATTCTGGCAGGCCAGGGAGATACCCACACGGCGTGGCAGACCTCTCCTGCATCGCCTGCTGCTCCCCTCAGCAGTGTCTTTGGTCCCTCTGCCTGTTCTGCTCCCCACTCTGTCTCTGGTGAATTCTCTCACCCTCCCCTGCACCTGGCCTGTACCCCAGACCTTGCATAAAAATAAAATAAAAAACTAAAAAATAAATAAATAAAAGAAACAAGCAAAATCAAAATCAAAACCCAAATCAATATAAAGGCTGCCATTGTCAGCCTCCCCACAGGTCTCTTCCCCACATCTCTGTCTCTTTCAATTGTCTCCCTCCATATCCCCCAAGTTCCTGATACAAGCCCCAGGCCAAGGAACAAGTAAGTACAGCTTCTTCACATGTCTCTCTGCTCCACTGTCTCCTCCAGGTGCTGGTCTTGGTATCCCCTTCCTTCTTTCTCCTGCCTTCTCTTGCTCCCCGTCCCTGCTCAGCTCCACACTTCCATGACGGGGCAAGTGAGACACAGGGCAAGCTAGAAATTAGGCAGTTTTAGGGACAGTGCAGGAGGGGACTTCTGAAGAATTTAGGGATTTTCTCCTCAATAAACTTTTTCTTTCTCAAAACAAACCTGTGTCTTCTTGCTTGCTTGCCTGAGAGTCTGCGAAGTTCCTGCTGCGGCTTCAGAGACACCATCCCGTGGGGGTCTAGTGGCTGGGACTCAGCGCTGCACCTGCAGCCTGGGATCTGTTCCAGGCTGGAAGACTAGGCCTGACAATTCCGGTATCACAAGGAACCTGGAAACTCCCCTTTCCTGGGGATTGCCTTGTTACACCTTCAGCTCTAAAATCATTCCTGTGTATTGCCAGCAAGGTAGTTTCTCCCTGTTTGGATAATATTAAGTATTCACCTGCAGGAGGGTGGGGGAAGGACTTTCAACAATGCTTAAGAGAAACCCACACCTTGACCATTCACTCTGCTATCTGATGAGCACTAAATTAATTTCCATATGAACGCATGATGTGGAGGTAAGACACAGAAACACGAATTACAAGAGACACAGCCAGCTCTTATTAAATTTCCCAGAAACACAGTGTGTGCATTAATTAGTCTAAAGCACCTGGAACCTAATGCAAGAGAGATTTACAGGGAGCAGTGGTACAGAGATGGATTAACCCCAGAAATAGGTTTGGCTCTGAGGCTGATATTTTCTTTTCCTCTCTGAATGGAACAAGATAAGACACATTACTTACAAAATGTAACCACTTCTGGCAGTTTTACCTCTGGTTCCTGCCTCCTACCCCCACCCCAAGTGCTGCCAGGCACAGAGACTGGTTCTGAACACAAACCCCTGGGGCCTCTTCAGCTCAAGCCCCAGAGACACTTGCTGGTGAATTGTGCAAATCGGTGGTGGGGGGGGGGGAATGCCAGTTCCTGATCCTCTCAGGCTTGGCCCTGTTTTCTGTCAATCCAGCTTTGCATGATGAATTGAAGAATTTCCCATATGGCCAAAGGCACCAAGGCACCATCACCACTGGGCTTAATCCTAATGCATTTTTAACTTCCCCCTTTTTAACCAGGTGCCAAGGAGAAAAGATCCACTTGAAAAAATTCCCTGAACAGGCACCAAGGAAGCAAGAGGCATGAATGCCACTTTCTTTGAAAGGCTGAGGCACTGGGAGTAGAAGAGTTGTCATAAAATGCAGGCTAGAGCTCCAGACCCCCTGGGCTGTGACCGAGGCCAAGGCCAGTGTGGCACCCTCAGGACACTTGTGACCTGCCTCTTTATGCTCCTATGGAGAGTTCAGCAGGTGTGATGGGATTTTTTTGGAGTTAGTGGGTTTGGAGTGCGGGGTCCTTGGGCTCACTCTGGGAAAGGTTTCACCAGAGCTCCCGTTTCAGCAACACGCAGTGAGTTTCCCAGGCAAGTTTCTCCACGAGACAGAGACATTGGTTATATTTAAAAAGCAGGTTTGTTAGGGAAAGGGACAGAAGAATAAAGGACACTTGCATAGACACAAGCAGGCAGGAAGAGCTGCCCTGAAAGGGAAGGTTTGCTAAGAGAGGCCTGCATGTTTGCAGGCAGGTGGCCTTGAGGAGAGCGGCCTCCGCTGAGGGAGGTCAATGAGGGGAAGTACAGGTCACGGGTAGGTAGGGAGCTGCTGCCCTGAAGAGGGAGAGAGTTGGTAAAAAGAAGCACCTGCATAGGCACAGGTGGGCAGAGAGATTGCTCCCTGAGCCTGTGCAGACACTGCACTGATATACTCTTCTCTTGTTTGGGAGGGGCTCACTCCTTGTGAGCCTTAGATTAGTTGCTTATTTTTTTTTTTTAAGATCTATTTATTTATGCATACAAGAGCTGGGGTACAGGCCAGAGGTGTGGGGGGTGAGAGGATTCACCAGGAACAGAGTGGGGAGCAGAACAGGCAGACTGACTGAAATACACTGCTGAGGGGAGCAGCGGGCGAGTCAGGAGAGGTCTACTGCACCATGTGGGTTGCTCCCTGGCTGGGGATGGAACTCGTCCTGCAGTGGCTGTGGATAGCTTCATAGGTTGCATCTTAACCCCTTGTGCCACCAGGGAGGCCCAATTGCTTATTTTGGATAACTATGTAGAATCTGAAAAGGACAGGAGATTCCACAATGGACTTGATCTCCATATCTTTACCCTTGAACCTTTGCTCTGGACACTCCCTACAGCAGCTTGATACCTGCTTGGATCTTATGCTTTGTAAATTGGGCTTTGGCACCTAAGGATCTTGGTTTCCATAGCTGTGTCAACAGCTATGCTAATCTCTTCTACCCCCACCTCCTGTGTGAGCCAGGTTGCTGGTCTTGTGGGGCCGCCTTTGCAGTTTTGCTATTCCTGTCCTCCATCAGGTGAATACCATGTGAACAGTCTTGTTCTGGAAAGAACAGACTTATTTTGCTGTAATCTTGCTGAGTGATCATGGGCAAGTCACTGAACCCCACATTTTCCTCCACTGTTCAACAGAGAGGTAGAGTGGCATGATCTCCAATATCCGCATGATGTTAAGATCCTATTATTTTACTAACAGCAACCTTATGCTTTCACATTGTGGTGGACATGGTGATGGGCCTCCCAGATGGTCCTTCTGTAACAGGGAGCTTCCCAGGAAAAGGGGAAGTGCCAGATTCCCTGCCCCACCCAAGGGAGGGTATAGCTGAGCAGGGAAGAGAAGAAACTGAAGAGGAGACTGGAGAAGGAAGGAAGCAGGATGGAGAGCCAGAAGGAGACCTAGAGGAGGCACATGGAGTGAAGAGACATGTGAAGAAGCTGTACTTGATGTTTGGTCCTAGACGGACTGAAACAGATGTGGGTGAGAGACCAATGGCAGCATTGATCTTGATTTTGATTTTGCACTTTTCCTCCAGACTTGTCTGGCTATTTCTGACCCTTTTCTATGGGTCCCCACCAGAAGGTGCTTTAGACTTGTGGCAGACTTTTGGGCCTCAGTGGCCCTGCTGTGGTTCAACCCTGTTTGGCTGGGCATTCATCCATGAGGGCATGGGTAACTTTAGGTGCTTGATTTCAAAACTATATTCTTTGTCTTTTCTGTACTGCACACTAATTGTATTAAAGTTACTTTCCATTAAAGGTCTTGTATGTTTTGTCTTGGTGTGGCAGACGGCAGAACGTATTTAGAATGGGCAGGTTTGGGGGTTCTGGGGTGTCCCTCTCTTGCCCTCTAACACTTCAGTGAAGACCTATTGTCCAGAGTTGGAAAGCGTCACCAGGAAAAATTGCCTCAAATTGCCTAAAGCTATATACCAGAGTCAGTGATGCTCCTCAGTTCCTCCTGAATAAGCATCCTTCCTGCTAAGCCCCTTCATGGAGTCAGCTTCTGAGAAAGCCCAAACTGTCAAGATCACTCCATAGAATTGTAGAGTTTGAGCCTCTGACTGCACGTCCCCCCAGCCTTCCTCCCTCATTGTAGAGGAAATGAAGTCTCAGATAATGACTTGCCAAGTTCATTCTATAAGCAGGACTGGGACAAAGTCTTCAGTTTCCCACATCTCAACCAAATCCTCCTATCATTCCTCACTGACTTCCCAACTTAAACCACTTTTCTTTGCATATGGAGAGAGAGAGATGTGTAGACAGAGAGATAAATAGATTCATCCATCCATCTCCTCTGCGAGGAAGAATAATAAGCTAATGCATGCATTCATGAGTTCATTGCCTCTACTTTACACAAATAAACCATTGGTTTTTGTTTGAGGGAATTTTTTTTATGTCCTTGAGAAGCCATATCGCATAAAGACAATAAGCTGTGGATCAAGAACCAGGAAAGGATTCTTATTCTCAGTTTCTCATTCTTGTGCTGCAAATATGCTGCCATTTGAGAGTAGGATTTTTTCAGATTCCAAGACTGGCTGGGGGATAAGAGTGGGGAAGGGGTAATCATGTTATGAAATGATGGTTCCACAAAGATTGATGTCATTGGGGAAAGCAGTGTGAAGGAGAAATAGGAAATTTCTGTATATGCACACACACACATTTGTATATATTTATATACATATATTTATATGTACACATTTATATATATGTTATATATGTATTTTTTAGCAATATTTTGTGGTCAAAATTATTTCATAAACATTTGATAATAATAATAATAACTCTCAATGGTTTCATTTATTCTCACAAAGAGTGGATGACTTGAGGGATGGGGGAGGGATGTGCAAGATACAGAGCATACTCACAGCACCTCATTGCAAAGCTAGTGTATTTTGAGTGCCACTCAGTGAGGTAGAGGTGATGAAACTTGTTGCACCAGTCATGTGCTTTTGAAAAACATGCTCTCTATGAAAAAGCCAAGGGACGGGCATTCTTTAGACCAGAGCCCTGAACACTGTCTGCTACAGCACCTGTTTTCCTGTTTGGGTTATATCACCCCAGGTGATTTAAGTCAGACCAGCTCCTTCATTTCATAGGTGAACAAAAACAGAAACCCTGAGAAGAAAACAGCTTTTGCGGTCGGCCAAAGAGTGACTGATTTGACAAAAGCAAACAATTCCAAACTGGAAATATATACCTGGTCCGTGGTCTGGAGAACATCCTCTTCTGTTTCAAGAGCCCAGGGTGCATGGGTGGGGAGGAGAGCAAAAGCCAGCTGCCACTAGACTTCCCGCCATCTGCACTGGCATCGGGACTGCCCCATGCAGGCTGCAGGCTCCAGCCAAGTGTTGCCTGCAGCATGGTCAGCAGGTTGTCCAAGGACGGTCATGGAAGTCACGTCCTAAGAAAGGAGCCAGAAAGCAAGAATTAAGCATTTCCAGTTTTATAACTAAATAGCATTCAAAGGTGCTATCAACTATAAATCAAATGTGATGTTAAAAAGGAAAAGAAACAAATCACCTCAATGGAAATAACTGTCTCCTATCAAAATATCTTGCAATTAAATATCCATTTCTTCTCTAAGTTCTAATTTTCTCTTAGGAGAAGTCAATGTTTTTGCAGTGACAGTCCAAAGTCATGAGGAAAACAGTGTGAGGTTTTATCCCTGGCACTGAACATTGTAAAGGTATATGTTTTTAATAACTTTTTAAACTGAAATATATCTTATTTATAATCTAGTGCATGAAAATTGGTTTTTACTTTTTATAAACCTGATAACCACTGCCCCGCTGACCAAGACCAAGAGGACATTTCCTGCTCCCTAGAAGCTTCCTGGAGTGCTTAGATAGCTGCATAACATTTAAATTAATATTACGAAAATCGAAGCCTCCTCCATCCGGGTGGCTAGCTCATCCCAAACCTGGCATTTATCCTAAAGACAGGCATCCTAAGACATTCAGGCACCCTAGCTCAGAACGCCCCACCCACTGCCTTCTCAAAACAGGACCATGGCCTTGAGAACATCTTATTGACAAGGTAAAGGAAGGCTAAGGCCTAGGGTAAGGCAAAACTTTATTCTTTGCTCCCTCTAAGGAGCCATGTGGAATGGGGGATTGCCGCAGACCAGCTTTCAGCAAAATGTCAGGTCTGAAGTCCTTGAAAGGAAAAGACGGTCTAGGTGCGGCGAAAAGGATCGAGGGGAAGGGGATGAGGTAGTGAGGAGACACTGACACTGGATGAGGTGCAAGTATCTTCTGCCAAAAGACTCAGCAGGTTGTTTATACTTTTTCAGCAAGCCGTGAGATTAGAATATCATGTGCATAGAAACAAAGCAGAAACAATCAGTGCATCCTTTTTTTCCATAGACTTTTGGCCACTACGTGCTCTCAGCAAGAAGGCAAACTTCAAGGTTCATAAAAAACTAAGCCTTACACTAAAACTCATTGATTCAGTTAAACAATAACAGTAGATAGCTGCCAGGACACCCCTATCAGCCAAAGCCTAAGCAAGAAAAGACTTTTCTTATTTGCATGGCCTTCAGCCGGGGACCAGCTGCTACTCAACTATCAGAACTTTTTCTACCTAGAAACTCCTTAACTCAAATAGCTTCATTAAAAAACTTTCCCAAGAAGCTTCAAGAGAAGGCAATAGAAGGACCTTCTATAATAGTTGTGCTGGATTGCTTGTCAGGCATGTACAATAAATTGTCTCCCATTGTCAAGTGGGCCAAATTGTTTAATAACTAATTTCTAAACAGATAATTTTCCGTGCTATTTACTTACAATATGCTGATACGTGTAATTTATTGCCTAATATACTTTCTGATAAATTTTTCTCTTTTTATGACCAAGAACAACAAGCAAAGGGATGTTAAATCTTTAGCCCCACGGTGTGAGGCCCTTTTTCTTAGCTGCTTGCTAGTACCTTATCTGACTGGGCCAACAAAGCCCCCAGCAGCAGGGGATGGTGAGAATCTGAGGTTTAAGGAAAACCTGGCGTTTGGGGATGACCTGATAGTTTGTCTTATAAGTTATGGTTTTCAATAGAGAACATTGAACTTAAAAGAGTGTTCATCAGTTTGTTTAATCGCCACGGGGTGGTAGAAGCATCCATCTTGAAGTTAAAAAAAGATACTTCTGGTGTGCTTAAGTCTCTAAACTGATGTTTGCAGAAAGTTTGCCTTTTCTTTCTTCTGGATTGTAGAATCAAGTGCCAAGTATCAAATTTCATTCCATTTTTTTTCCCCAGTGGGAAATTTTCTTCAATTCTCAAGTCAGGATTTACTAATATTTGAAGCTGCTGTCACCTGATGATTTTGGAACTGATTTCCCCAACCTTCTTCATTCCAGTACACATTTCAAAATCCTTCATACTTAGAATCTTCACCCTGAAGATTTCCTCTGTGAGGGATGTGAAATAGAAAGTTGTGGGCCTCCCTGGTGGTGCAGCGGGTGGAGCACTGCACTGTGAAGCTGTATGCAGCCTCTGCAGTGTGGGTTTGTTTCCCAGCCGCCCAGGGAGAAACCCACATGGCACGGCAGACCTCTCCTGCCTTGCCTGCTGCTCCCCTCAGCAGTGTCTTCTGTCTGTCTGCCTGTTCTTCTCCCTGCTCTGTCTCTGGTGAATTCTTTCACCCTCCCATGCCTCTGACTATACTCCAGTTCTTATATAAATAAAAAAAATTTAAAAAGAAATAGAAAGTTGCCTATATTTTCTAAAATTCAAATCCTAGTTCATAAAAGGAGTTCAATCACTTTCCCCACCTCTCAAAAATACTGTCTCAATTCCTTCCCAGTGCACGTTCTAGTTAGGAACTGAACCAAGCTATATTAAGGACAATTATAAATAAAAGACTTGAAACTGTGGATCAGAGGGAGGGACAGCGGAGGAAAGAAAATTGTAAATAGATGGCATCATTCCTCACAGGGCCCAAATCAGCCTTTGGAACAAATAAGCCAATTTAATTACTCTTGTTATCGCTCATAAGTAAGAATTTTGAGGAAATACCAAATGCCTAAGAGTTTAGGACATTTTTTTCCTTTTTCTCCAAGTGGGAGTTGGAGTTATGTGATTTCAGCAAGGTTGGAGGATGGTGTGTGAGGAGAGCAAGAGGTTCCAGTGGAGGTCGGGTTAAAGTCCAGCCCTTGCTATGCAACTAGTGGGCTCTGCTCATGCCTTGACACTTGTTTTGACAAGGAAAAACTTCTATTTACTTCTATAGAGAAGGGTTTGCTTTCTGGCTTCAGGAAAAAAAGATTTTTATGTGTAGATGTCTAAAGTGAGAAATACCACCTTGGCCCAAAGATCTATTTATTGTCTCATTATTTGTACTCCCATTTTTACTGCGTTTCTCTGATTATATTATGTAAATATCACACATTCATTGTGAACAACTCAAACCATTTATAAAATATGAAACTTTTGAAATATAAAAATATAATAAAAATTATCTTGTCATCTTACCATAATAATAAGCATTAATATTTTGGTGACATTTTTGCATGCATCTCTTTACATATCTATGTGTTTTTACATAAACAGCATTTAGCATAAATGATAATTTTCCTGGGATACCTTTCCACACCCATATCAGCAGCTTTATCCCCATCTCCATTTTCCCCAAGTAACACATGTATCTTAGCCAGAAAAAAACCTGAGGTTTTGCATGCAAATAGTTTATTTGGGTTCATTACCATGGGAACAGGAAACATAAAGCAGGGAGTGGAAGAAAAGTTGATACCAGGGTGCTTTACTGACCTGGGTACTGCCATGGGCAACTGGGGTTCAATCTCCGTGGGGCCCTCTAAGGAGCTATGTGGAATACACCTCAGAATTGTCCACCGATGGAAGGAAAGATGGAGGGACCTATTTACTTGCTGATTTCTATCTCCCATAGATCGAGGGTCGCCAAAGGGGCTATTAATTCCCTCTCCTAGGTTGCACATGAGTGAGCAGGTGCCAGACCGGTGCAGCACTCATCTCACAGAATGGCTTCAGAAAGGACCTGAGGCAGAAAGTGACAAATAAGGTGCAACTGGACTAAGGTGGTGAAAGGTTATTATACCTGCATGAAACTGCTCACTATGAAACAATAAACTATAGCAGTAAAAAGGTGAACTGAAGGGATAGAAGACATGAGGCCTGAGAAATGTCCCATACAGTCTACTCCTTACACCACTCAAATGTTCTCACGCCCTCTGCGGAGTCCAGTCAGTCAGAGGGTCTTTGATGTTGTGGTCAGTGACAAGCTCTACAAAAAACTCAGTTAATGGGCCAAGCCTACACAAATGCATGTGGTCACAACACCATTATCAATGTGCTTCGTCTCTTTCCCCCACATCCATTCCAGATTCCCCTCTCCCTGGAGCGAACCTACATTCTCCATCCCTGTGGATTTGGAGGCTGAGTCCCTCACCCCCATCAAGACATGGTTTCTGCATGGGCTGTTTGTATTTCAACTTGGCAAGAAGCCCCAGATCTCCAGAGTTTCTACGTGTGCTCCTTTCTTACTCCATTGTGCAGCAGCAACCCTAGCTCCTTATAGTAATCAGGGTCAATTATCCTGAAAACGATCACAATAGAGTTCATTGTGGCTCACTGGCTCAAGGAATATAAATGCGTAGGCAGTAGATATAACATCAAATCCAGCAGAACCTTGCTGGTACAAATATGCCTCCCAACCTCCCACCTCACGTCCCTGGGAAGCCTCTAAACTAATAGGGTGAAAGGCGTAGGGTGGGAAGGATAAATTCCTCCAGTGGATCATTAGGAGTAATGGTGAGAGCGGCTGGTCCTTCTTTCACCTCTTAGTTGCAGGATCCATGCTTTCTCGATATTAGAACACAGATTATATATTGGCCATTACTTCAATGTGTATAACACATGTTGAAAGCTGCCTTCCACCATCACAGAGTGTTTTGCCCAAGATAAAATGTTAAAAGTTTTTAATGTCTCTCCTCCTTCAATTATGCTGTCAACTTCCCAGGTGACATGCTGTATGGTAGAATCAGTGATTCCTGCAGACGTGCTGCCAATGTCATACTTATTTCACCATAAAATGTGCCCAGAGGCACATGTTATATATCAGAGGCAATGTTATATAGGCTCTATGCTGGTAAATTAGGCAATCTGTTGGCTCTTGTATAGAGATGCTGGCAGTCAGGGAAGGGAATCTTACATCCAGAATGGATGTCAATTCTTGAGAACAAATCACTCTCCATAACAGGGTAAACTGGGTGAAGAAATGCACCTGTTACCATGTAGCTGTCTGGTCTACTAAGTGATGTAATCACAGCAAGAGCTTGACTGTGATTTCTTTGACTGGAAATCTGGGCATTCATGAGTGGCAGTGACTGATGAATCACCCATGATGAGAAGAAACTCATGCCTCTGGACTCAGGTATGATCAAATCACTCTTGATCTCAATTTTATGACTTTTTTAGGGACTGTTGAATCAGCCCTAGGGTGACCAAGGAGACAAGTTCACTGTTGTCCACACAAAGGGAACATTCTCTGTGGAGGTGCTCTCTGAGGTGAGGACTCACATGAGACACAAAGGTCTTACACCCTGTGTCCACTCCCATGGACAAAAATGCCTCAATTCCTAACTTCCTTTGACGTTCACCTTCTTCTCATCTTGCTCCTTCTCAGCACTGAATCATTCAGAAAGTCACAAACCACTGCCAGGAGTCTATTTTATAGCCATGACGGAGGGAGGTCAACATTGCCACCATTCAAATTAAGTCATCAGGGCACTGCCTGCAACTCTTGCCACTCCTCACTGTCTCATTGGGCGCTCCTGGGTGAGGCTATTTAATGAAATTGTAGCCCTGGATATCCCATTACATCTCTAATCTTAATATCTTCCTCCTAAAACATATGTTCTTATAAATGGATGTCCTAACATGGACTGATGTAGACATTAATAATGATTTCTTGATTATACTTATGTAATGACATATGGCTGATTTGATAGATATTGCTCATTTGTAAAACCCTACCAATTAACTTAAATTGAGCATCCCCATTTTTTTTTTTTCTTTCTGCAGAGAAGAACTAGAGTGTAGACTTGAAGCTACACTGGAATGAGAGGATTCACCGGAGACAGAGTAGGAAGCAGAACAGGTAGATTTACTGAAAGACACTGCTAAGGGGAGCATCTGGTGAGACAGGAGAAGTCTGCAGAGCCCTAGGAGGGTCAGCTCCCTGGCCTGGGCTAGACTCAGGCCTCAGTGGTAACAGTGCTGAGACTTCACCCCTGGGACACCAGGGAGGCCCAACAAACCAAATTTGCATTACACCTACCATGTGTACTACCTCTATTGTGTACTTGGGAAGATCCCAGGTCACCACTGATTTGGTTCCTTCTCTGTAAAACGCCCAGGTAGAATTCAGAATAGAGGCAACAGGCATGTGAGGGAATCAGGGCCTGAGGGGCCTGGGCAGTGAGTGGTTTGACTAAAGAGTTTACACTAGTTGTAGATCTTCTGCAAGGCCATAGCAAGAAGGAGGCCAGCACTATGACAGAACTGGACTCAAAAGGAGTAAAAAAACTTGGGTGATACAAAACAAACTTTATTAGTATTTCCATAATGAACAAGAAACCTTGGAGGAAATAAAACAAAAACAACTTGAAATTAATTAGGAAACAAAGATTTGAACTACAAGAGGACGGCCAGGTGTCTGTGGGTGCAAGGTTAGTAGAAATTAAATGAGGACATGTGGCTAGGGAGGTGGGTGAGGAGAGGTTTGGGGTCAGCGGTGCTTAGTCTGCACCAGAGGTGGACAGGCAGGACAGGGGTCAGGCATGGGACCCTGGAGGAATGGTATCAGGTGAGCACCCTCTGCTTGTGCTGCCGGATCCCTGCAGGGGCTGGTTCCCCAGGCAGGGCTGCTGTGGCTTAGCACCCTCACTTGAACCTGCAGGATGTTGGCCAGAAGTGGCTTCCTCCCACAGGTGTGGTTTGAGCTCAGGACGCTCTTGCATAGGCAGCATTCTCCTGACCAGGGCCTGGCTGTCCCGCAGGGGTGGAGTGAGCTCAGCACTGTCCCCATAGGGTTCAGTATCCTGGTCATTGTCTGGTTCCTCCCACAGCACTCCTCTTATCTCAGAATCCTCAAAGAAGTCTTGGGGATCCTGCACCAGTCTTGGCTTCCCCAGAAAGGAGGGGCGTGAACTGCCCACACTGGGCAGCTCCTGAAGCATCCTGGCCTATACCTGTCTCCCACAGTGGGGCTGGTGTAAACACACCACTGCCAGCTGCCCTGCTGTGGCCTGGCTAGGGCCTGGCTCCCTGCAAACAGGTGGTGTTTGCTTGTGCCCAGCAGGTTGTCCCACAGGTTGCAGGTCCTGGCCTGGTTTCCCCAGCAGGGCTGGTATTAGCTTAGCAGCCCGGGGACATCCTGCTGGAATCTGGGGAGTTTCAGGCTGACTATTCAGGGGTCACAAAGCTCAGAGTGCCCAGGACGCCTACAGCATCCTGGGCATTGTCTGTCTGACCCAGCAGGCCTGCTGGGCTCTCCTGTTGCTCTGGAACAGCATATGCAGGAGCGGCTTCTCCTGTCCCTTCAGGACCCCTAGTGTCTGCTTGTCTCCAATCAGCAACTTGGCTGGTCTCCTGGCCTGTCCCATGGGCAGCAGGGAAGCCTGGCTGTGCTCCTTGAGAAGGGGCTAGAGATGCAAGAGGACAGGCCATCAGCCACATGCCAGATTGCCACTTGCCTTTGTAAACAGACCACATGCTAGAGCCCTGAGCAGAGACCAGCCCAAGATAGGGGGCCCCTGGGATTCTGTTCCCCAAATTCGGCAGCTACAGATGCCAGGTCATACTGCTCGTGGTCCGAATCTAGCCCGTGTGGTCTCCTCCAAGGGCCACCTGACCCTACCCTGCCCAGTCGGGCCCATGCACCAGACTGTGCCACTTACCCTCGGACAGCTCCTCAAGGGCCTTTGTGTACTCCAGCCAGTTCCTTTGGACATGTGCCCCAATCTCAAATTGCGGGTACACTTCAACCAGGGCTCTGTGCTGGGACAGATCCCACACTGGGCTGTGGGAGGACAGTCGGGAAAATGCACTCTCTGGATCTCTTCACCTTCCTGGACACAGAACACCTTCTGGGAGCAAACAGACATACCTCCTGGGTAGCAACCAGCTGGGGCAAGAGGGAGCAGCCATGACTCTCTGGGTCCCAACACCAGCTAGGCTGGTTCTGGTGTAGACATGACCCACCTCCTGGGTGGGCCAGACCCTCCTTCCTTGAGCAGGCACACACTCACTCTCACCGCTCGCACACCCACACTCACAGGGGGAAGGGAGGGGTGGGGGCATCAGAGCCCTGGCGTGGCCTGACCTGTCCCGAGGGCCCCCCTAGTTTCCTCAGGGGCAGTGCTGGTGCTGGCCAGAGACGTCGACACAGGCTCCTCATGCCTTTCAGCAGAGTGCGACACGAGTTTCGGGGACCTTTTTTGGGTCCACTGCAGGGAGACCTGGGCAAACAGCAACAAAATATGGTGCCGGGTCCAGGCCCACCAGGCAAGTGAGGTGGGTCAGGTTTGGTTCAGAACCAACTGCCTGGGGACCAGGGTTCCGAGGTGATGTGTGCCCTGTCATCTTTTGGAGGTGATGTCACTTCCTGGGTCCCCTTCCCTGGACTTCCTGCTCAGACAGATGCCCCCCATCCCATGGCTGCCTGGGCCACTTCCTGTTCACCCTCCATGCCAGGCCCAGCCCACAACACTGACAGCAGCACAGCCTCCCTGAGCCCTTGGATGGCGAGACATGGCGAGACGTAGCCAGGGCCCCTGCCGGGCACTCTGGTCTCTGGCTGCTGACCTGGCTCATCCTCCCTGCCAGGGAGCAGGCCCTGCAGCATCGGCAACTCCAGGCTCCTGTCTCCCATGGGCCCAGAGGAGCTCCAGAGTGTGGAGCCTTTCCCAGGGCGGTCCTGGGGAGTGGGTCACTCCTGTCTGCTGCCCTTGGAGGGGAGGCTGGTGTCAGGCTCACAGCACTTGGAGGGTCCCCCCTGGGGAAGGGCACCTGCTTATGCCTCACCCAGGCCTGACCAGCCCTGCTGGGGGCTGAGACATCTCCCACCCGGGGTGCCTGTCCTCCCACCCAGTGTGCCTGTCAGCCCTGCTCCTCTCTGGCCATGCCCTACAGGGCCTTGCGGGCCCAGTCAAGGTGCCAGGGCCACAGACAGTGCACACCTGCCGGCCACAGATTTCTCAGGGCACCCTGCCTGCTCACACACCTACCCACCTGCCTGGAGGTTGTATCGACTTGGGACTGGGTTCTGACTAGGACGAGGCCACCCAAGGCAGGGGGTGTCCACTCCAACAGTGACTGATGCCAGCGAGGCCTCTTCTGTCTCGTTCCCTGTCCTCACTGGCTGACTCTCCCTTTCTCTTTCTGTATGTCCCTCTGATGTTCTCTCTCCCCCTCTTGGTCTGTCCTCATCTCACTCTCTGTGTGTGTCCCTGTCCCTCTCGGCCTCTCTGTCCCTGCCCCATTCCTCTGTGTCCCTGTCTCAGTCTCTCTCTGATCCCCAGTGTGCGGAGGACCAGAGGGAGGGTGGGGGGAGCACAGGGGACTGAGGTGATGGTGCACGGGTGCCTTGGAGAAGGAAACTCTATGGGGACTACACCTGAGGGGGTGGGGGAAAGCAAATAGTGTTTACAAGTGAAAAGTGAAGTTAAAAAATAAAAAAAGAAGAGTATCAAAAAAGAATACAGTCACGCCTGCAGGATCCTCATCCTGTCTTGGCTTCTCCAGCAGTGGGGGTGTGAACTGCCCACACTGGGCAGCGCCTCAAGCATCCTGGCCTATTCCTGTCTCCCGCAGTGGGGCTGTTTTGATCCTGTCTCCTGGAGGCAGCATCAAGTTGGGTTTTGTTTTTGGTACAACCAGTCACTCTGTGTCTTGTTCTTTGGTGTGTTCAATTCCTATCCATGAAGGGTGATGACATGATGACTTACTACTGCGCTTTTGTCCTTAGTCAAATCCAGCCAAGAAATGTGTGGTATCTGGAGCGGGTGGTGAGGGCTCCAGGCTCACTGCCTCCTTGGTCCCCTGGTCAGTTTGGAGGATGGTGTCGGTCCAGAGGCCCAGACATTAGCCAGGACCTGGGCACTGCCATAACCCCTCAGTCTCCAGGTCCTTGTTTCTGAGAGGGTGTGGGGGAGGGGTGTCAGGACAGTATCACTTCCCAGCTCACAGAGTGCTGGGGAGGAATCTCCAAGGTCACATGGAGAAAGTCACTGCTGAGGTCATGTAGTCGGCCTTTCATCAGCTCCCTGAGCCACTTCTGTTCCTGTGCCCACATCTGGCTTTCAAGACCCAGCTCCCATGTTCCCTTCCTGCTGAGGAAGGAACCTCCCTGGCTCTGCCTTGGCCCCCTCTGAGGCAGCTATTGCAGCCCTTCTCTCCTCACACCCCAGGCTGCAGGGCCTCCTGGGTGGGGTCATGTGGTTCTCTGTGACCTTAACACCCTGTGGAGTATGTTCCTGGGCACCAGCATGCATTGGGTTAGGGTACCCCAAATGTCCACTGCAGGTCTGTGTCAGCTGAGTCGCCTGGGATGTGTTTAGAGAGAAGATCCTTGGCCCATCCCCAGAGGCAGAGAGTGGGCTCTGGCTGCCCAGGGCTGGGGAGGGGAGGGTGGGGGTGGTGCCCATGGGCCCAGGCTCAGGAAACAAGGTTGTTGTGGTGATGGAGATGTTCTCAAGGTAGAGTATGGGATGATTGCTCTGCTCTGCACTTACCAAAAGGAAATGACAGTTGAGCCTTCAACAAATGACTCAATGGCCAAAAGTTATATCTCAATAAATTTGCTTTTAAAACATGAAAAAATGGGTCTACAAGTTGCCCTGTGTCTGTCCTCCACAGTATACTGATAGAGGGCTTGTGGGGCAGGAAACTGTCTCAGCCCACGAGTTGCTGAGCACAGACGGCTTCACTGCACAGATGCTCTCAAGGCGCCTCCTCTGCGTGGTCCTGGGTCCTGCAATGAGATGCTGACGTCACGCTGCTTCTGTGATGGGAGAGACTTTAGGGGCCTTGGGTGGGAGGCAGCTTATTTTTTATGTGGACAGAATGGAAATAATGAGTGTCCAGAAGGTCTACTGTGTTGGTTTTCAAATTTCCACCAGTTCTGGGATACACAGGAGGGGAGACAGTTCCCCCCGTGAGTGTGTCTGACTTGCTGGCTCTTCCTCGTGAGGAGAATGAAGCAGAAGGGACGCGCCACGTCACAGAGTCAGGCTCACAGTGGCTGAGACTTCCCGCCTGGGCTCCCTTCCTGGTCCCTCTCTGGGGTGACTCCCTGCACACGGTGGACCCTCAGCTAAGGGGACGCCCACAGGACAAGGACCTGAGGGTTTTCTCCAGGAGCCACATGCAGGAGCTCTGAGGCAGGTCCTTCCACGCTGATCACGGCCGTTCAGATCCACCAACATCTCGTCCCCATCGCAGCCTCGTGGGACCCAGAGCTGGAGCCTCTGAGTGAGGCCCCTCCTGCTGCCTCCCCCTCAGAGACTGTGGAGACGCCAGATCTTTGGTTTAGGTGCAAAGGAGGAAGAGATTTGGTACAAACCAGTAAAATATTCAGGCGATAAAGTGATCAGTGGCTGTTTTCTCACAAGAAACAGTGGAGGCCAGAGTAGCTCACGTGACGGTCAAGGTCCTGATTGCAATGAGCTGTCAGACAAGGATTCCACGTCCTCTGAAGTGTCCTTCAAAATATGTGATTTTTAAAAATCAGTTCTACCGTTTTTAGATTCCCATTTAATTTTGCTGTTTTGTTTTCTGTATACTATCCCCAGAGTGGTGTCTTCAGGGTCACGGCACAGAGGGGCTGTCAGCAGCCTGGAGCTGTGAGCCAGGCTGACTCTAACCTGCTAGCTGGGAGTGGGGCCTTGGAGCCCCAGAATCAGCCCCCAGGGCTGGCCCTCCAGGGCAGCACAGGCCTTTCTCCTCTTGATTCCCTGAATCACCTCCTCTTGATTCCAGGAATCTCCCTGGCATCCCAGCATTGGGGAGTTGGGGAGGATGTTGTGGCTCAGGAAATGGGGGCCTCCTCCTAACCATCTGTCCTCTCCTCCTCTCTCTCCTTCATCAGCCTGAGTGTGCATATTTGAGTCACACCAGCCCTGCACGGACAGGAAAGGCCCAGAACTTAAGTGATTCCCTGGTCAGTTACAGCACCAGCCCCTCTGCAGTCCCACCAGGGGAGACAGAGACTCTCCCAGCCCCAGCCAGAGCCGCGTCACCCACACGGACCTTCCCCTCACAGTGTCCCCGATGCTGCCCCTTCCTGGTCCCACCCTTCCTGGTGCCCCCACCACTCCTTTTGGGCCCCATCCCCTAGTCCCCATTTTCATCCTCTGCTCCATTTCCAGGATCCTCCCGTCTTCCTAGTCATGCCCGGGGGATCTCCTCAACCTCCCCTCATTCAGAGATGGAGAATTTTTAAAAGATGTATATTTATTTATTTATTTCCTTACAGCGTGGGTCATCTTTCTATAGTTATTGTTCCTCTTACATGCGGCCCTTCCACCAATGATCCACCACATACCACCACCAGCTCCCCGGGTCTCTCCCCGGCTCTGATCACTCCTGCTCCCCCTGCTGCAAGACGTGGATGGATGGTCGGCCCACGGGTCTTGGTGTTATCCTGGAACCTTGTCCTTTTCTTGGGCGATGACCTGGACTCCTGGGTAGAATTGAATGTTAATTCCCTGGAAGCAGAAGCAGAAACAAAATACAGAGACTCTGGAGTCCAAGGATCCATCCGAGACTGAAGGAACCTCTATATTTGGGGATCAACCCATAATCTGGGAATCAGCTGTTATGACCTGGAAACCTGCTTTTGTCCTTTGTCCATAGGACTAAGAAAATTTGGGGACTTCTGACCTGACACTGGACTTGGGCGCCCCCTTGTGAGCAGATCCCTGTCCTGCCGCTGGGGGCGCAGAGAGCCTGGGGAGGGACTGGCTGAGCAGGAGAAAGGGCAGCTCTGGGCTCCTGTGCTCAGCCCTGTGGCCACACGGGGGCGCTGCCGCGCTGCTCCGGATTCTGGTGGAGCCGCCAGGATGGGAAGGGGGCTGAGGTGGGCAGAGTTGGGGGTCCTGGAGGGCGGTGTCCTGGGGTGAGATGCTCTGTGAGGAGTCTGAGCAGCAGGGCTCAGAGGAGAGGAGACTCCGGAGCCTGCCCTGTGTGTGAGGTTTCCAGCTTTTCTCCTAGAACCCCTCTCTCCAGTCCCTGGATGTTGATACCTGGGAAAACTGGAAAAAAAAAATTTCCTTCTATAACCTATTAAATATTGAGAGTATTTTAAAAAATAACATTTAAAGAATACCGTTCTATTCACAGAAAAGTTGCAAATGCAGTACAGGTCTTGTTTATCCCCCACCACTTCCATTTTGTTAACATCCTACATGAGTACAGATTTTTTTTTTTTTTACCACTAATGCAGCAATGTTGACATAATAACTAAACAACATACTTTAATTCGGTTTTGCTAATGTCCATTTTATGCCCAATAATCCCATCCAGTTTGCCTGGATGACAGTTTCTCAGACTTTCCTTGTTTCCTTGGGAGAGGTGTTGGGGTCACAGATGGGGGTTCTTGGGTCACCTCTAAGAAAAACTTCACCAGAGTCCTCCTTTTAGTGGGGTGAGGGCACACACACACACACGCACACATATGAAAAGAAAGAAGTCCATGCTTGCACAGACACAAATTGGCAGGAGGACCTGATCCTGGAGGGTTGGGGTGTGTTAGGGGAAGCCTGTTAGTGGAGGCTCATTAGAACTCTGTTGGTGTGTGTGGTGTGGAATTACACATCTTAATAGGTGTGAAGATGCACTCCAAAAATTTATACAGTGTTATAAACTAGTGTAACACACGCATATATATATTAATTATTGCTTTTGGGTGTTTTGCTTACATTACTGCTAAAAGCCATGATCCATTACGGAGGTCTTACTATGTGGGCCTCTTAGTTGAATCATAGTCTCTGGTATACTATCAGCTTTCCAATCCTCAGATATGGAGGAAATTCCTAATTCCGTTTATACCACATCTAGGTCATGGGTAAGAAAATGTTTGCTCCTCAGTTGATCTATGTAGCCAACATCTGCATCAATAATATAGAAAATCCTTGAATTTCCTCAAATTATGTCCTGGAAAATGTTCCTCAAATTTTGTCCCCTGCAGTTATTTCATTGTTTTCCTTCCTTTCCAGTCTGATTTGGCTAATTTTAATGCCATTCCAATAGGGAACAGTGGTAGAGAAAGAAATAGACGAGATAGTAAAACATCACTCCTTAATTCTTGTAGCCCTAGGAAAATCAAGTGTTCTCTATGGTGGTGGAAAGAGGAGATTATTTCCTGATGTAGGAGCACTCACAATGTAATGGAAATGCATGGTTGTATTGCCATGGTTTTGATCCCTTGCATATTTTGGAATAGGGCCCAAGTCCTGTTTCACAAGCCTAAATAACTAACCTGGACCTGGGTTCCAAGGAGGACCATGGATTTGTGGCTCACGGGTGCACACTTCTCTGCCCCACTGGGGGCATATTGTGGCACCAACCTTGTAGAGACTTTGGGCCCAAGACCTGTTTTCTGTGGTTTCCTGAGGGGAGGTTCCCCAAACTGTGTTTGCATGGAATAGCTGTGAGCCATCTACAAACTTCCATAATGGAGTTTCCCTTCATATATTTAAGTTGTATTCTGTTGTATAGTGATTTGTGGACTAGACAATGTAGCAGAAGTACACTGAAGCAAGTTGATTAAGAGTTGATAAATGAATGTAATGTAACAGAATTAGCTGACTGCTTTATTCTCAAAATGTTTATACTTCAGTTAGTTTATGCTTTAGTTTGAATTACCATGTTAATCCCTTCATCATATTGCTCTGTACTATTCTCAAATAGTTTCTCATTAAAGCGTTTTCTCCTTGATCTGCTTTGCAGACTTTCCAAACAAAGACTGCCACCTTTTTCCAATGTATTTTTTTTAAGCATAGAAGAACTGGGGAGTAGACCAGAGGTGCAGTGGTTGAGAGGATTCACCAGAGAGAGTGGGGAGCAGAACAGGCAGATGTACTGAAATACACTGCTCAAGGGAGCAGCAGGCATGGCAGGAGAAGGCTGCTGCACCCTATGTGGCTTAGCTCCCTCGTGGGGAATTGAACTCAGGCCACAGCAGTGACAGAGCTGAGACTTACTCCCTAATCCACCAGCGAGGCCCCTTTCCCAATAATTTCTCACTGCAGTATTGGCCATATAGAATTTACTATAAAATGAATGTATCTTTACTGATCAAGGAATCATGTCACAGGCAAGTTTTAGATTTAAATTAATTGGTATGCATGTGTAAGGACTATATACTACATGGTTGATATGAACAGTTTTTCTGGTTTTTAAGTGACTCTGAAATTGAAGAGTCTTTTTGGAAAATGTCAAAGTAAAAACTAATATGAAAATATTTAACCTTTCCTTCTTATTATAACAAAATGGAAAATAACAAATGACAGGGTTTCACATGGTAGCCCTGAAGGATAAAGCTTTTCAGATCTCTTTTATCCATCTCTTTTAATAAATAGCCCTTCATTACCTTTTTAAGTTTCAAGTTTGCATACTGAACCAGATTGCAATGAAAGAACAGCCTAATGAAAAACACTATGTTTGAAATAGATGCAGGTCATTCTGTGCCCATAAAATTTTTTTTTTTCCTGAGGACTGTTTGCATTTTATCTATTTATTTATTTTTTTAATAAATTTTATTGTTATATTCCCCATACAATTGCAGCCCCCCCATTCTGACCCCAATCCCTCCCCTCCCGCCCCCGCCCCCCTAAAAGTGTCTCTGGTTCATAGTTTTTTGTTGATTTTGATTTTCACTTTCTTATATTCATTTTCCTGGTCCCTTATTTAAGTTTTCTAGATTCCTGCTATGAGTGAGACCATCCGGTATTTTTCTTTTTCTTTTTGGCTTATTTCGCTGAGCATGATCCCTTCCAGCGCCATCCATGTTGCTGCAAATTGCATGTGTTTATCTTTTTTGAATGCTGAGTAATATTCCATGGTATATATGTACCACATCTTCTTGATCCAGTCATCTATTTTTGTGTGCCCATAAATTTTTAAGTAGTTGATGGAAAATTGGTCTCTCTAAGTAAGAGATTTTTGTTTTATTTTCAAGTTAGGCTATAGTTTTGGATCTGTGGACAAACCATTTACTCTCCCTGGTATTATCTTTCTTCTAGCTAATTCTGTGAGTCATAGTCTCTTCTGGTACCATCGATATTATTGCAAAGAGGAAGATTTAATCCGGTGGGGTTTTTTTAGTAGCTGAGTAGTATTTGTGTATTGTGCGCCATATTTTTGTAACCAACTCATCTATTGTTGGACCCTTAGGTTGCTTCTAACACTTTGGTATTGAAAATACTATTACAATGAACATAGGAGTGCACATATCCCTTCATATTAGTGTTTTTGTATACTTCAGAGAGATATCTAAGAATGGGATTGCTGGATCATCAGGTAGAACTACTTTTAGTGTTTTCAGAAATACCTATCCTACTTTTCTAGGAAAGGAAACAGTCTTCATTTCCACCAACAGTGGAGTAAAGACATGGATATAAGTTCTGAAATCACAAAATACACAGAAAAACAAAAATGACACAGTTCCTTAATCAGCCTTAGAGATGACTTTTGTCAATCGGATTACATTGGCAAAGGAAACAAAAGCAAATATAAACAAATGGGACAATATTAAACTAAAAGGTTTCTATAGAGTGAAAGAAACCACCATTAAAAAAGCTAATGATTTGGAGAAAATACTTACATATGTCAGACAAGGGCTTAATATAGAAATTTTATAAAGAACTCATTAAACTCATCACCAAAAGAACAAATGTCCCCATTGAAAAGTGGACAGAGATGTTGAAGAGAGCCTTGTCCACAGGAGACAGAGATGGCAGCAGGCACATGAACGTGGTTCCTCCTCTCCTATTCAGAAAGCAAATCAGAAGCAAAATGAGCGATCATCTCCTATCTGTTAAGAGGGTTATTATCAAAATAGACAAGAAACAAGTGATGGTAAAGTTGTGGAGAGAAAAAATTCTTTGTAGATTGTTGTTACAAATTTAAACTGTTCTAATCATGGAAATAGTGTAGCAATCCCTCAACAAAATTAAGAAAATAAATATCACATGACCCAGCTAGCTGACTTCTCTTTAGTTGTCAAGCTTTACCACAAAAATATACAAACTTAAATTCAAAGAGATATATGGAACACCATGTTCATCATAACATTATTCACAACACTCAAGACAGAGAAACAAACTCAGAGCCCACTGATAGATGATAAAATAAAAAAAAGTGACATATATGATATATATATATATCATATATATATACAGTGGGAGACTACTCAGCTATAAAGAAGATGAAATCCTGCCGTTTGCAACAACATGGATTGACCTAGAGTATTTATATTTTGCTATCTAAAATAAGTCAGAGGGATAATAAAAGCACCATATCATTTTGTTACAGGGCAATGAGAGGAGCAGCCCAGACACCACAAACCTACCTGTTCTAAATGGGTTCTGCCGTCCACCGCATCACCACAAACATATGAGACTTTACTGGGAAGGAACTTCAATACAATTAGGAAACAATACAGGAAAGGCAGAGACTACAGTTTCTTTTTTTTTAAATATTTTATTTTATATAATTCTTACATCATTTTTCCTCTTGGCACAATGTATGCATTTTCATTTTGGTTATATTCCCAATACAATTGCACCCCCCCCTTATTTTGACTCTAGTCCTTCCTCTCCCTGCCCTCCCTCCCTCCCCCCACCCCGCACCCCCTCCCCCTGCAGTGTGTCTCTATAGTTTCTAAATAAAGTATCCAATGTTACCAGTCCCCTTGTTGGTAAAAGTCCATCCAAAAGGGATTGCCCAGAATAAGGTCCCAAAGCCTGCCACAGGTCTAAGGCATCTTCCAGTGGGGACCCATAGAAAAGGATCAGAAACCACCAGACAAGTCTGGAAGGAAAAGAGTAAATTATCAAAAGCAAGACAAAAACCGCCATTGCCACCTCCCCATGGGTCTCTCGCCCACATCTGTGTCACCCAGTCCACGACCAAAAGGCAAGCGTGGTTTCTTCACGCGTCTCTCTGCTCCATGTGCCTCCTCTGGGTCTCCTTCTGGCTCCATCCTGCTTCCTTCCTCAGTTTCCTCTGCAGCTTCTTCTCTCCCTGCTCAGCTCCACCCTCCCTTGGGTGGGGTGGGAACCTGGAACCTCCCCTTTCCTGGGGACCACCCTGTTACAATTTCACTCCTATATAGATGATAAAGAAACAAAACAAAAGAACAAACAAAACAAACCAAAAACAACATCTTAGTTTGTAAGAACCAAATATTTGCTGCCAGAGGGAAACAGGAAAAGGGGCTGAGGAATTTGGGTAAAGGAGTTCTTGTATGGTGAAGAATAGAAACTGTTTATTCAAATGTTAATTTTCAATGTACACCAAAAACTATCCCTATATAATGGTACAAACCAGTGGAACTTCAGTAAAAATTAAAAGAAAATGAAGTGAAACACAAAGATGTTTATTAGAGCTCATGAAATTTGTGATAATTCCGAAGCTCCATTTGTATATATATGTAAAAAAGTAAAAGCTATTCTGAGATATTTTGACTTGCTCTCTTAGATGCAATCCTCATACTTTTCCTTTTTTAAATTTTTTCTCCCTCAGCAGTTAATTTTTAAAAACAATGGAATCAACTGATGGCCTATGAAGGGACATTTCAAGGTCTTAATTTCAGAGGACATTTATTCTGATTGCTGTGTGTTCTTTACAGTTTTTGCTATAATACATGGGAGTCAGAATCTCCAAGATGGATGAGGGTTGCTCAAAGACTCACATTTTGATGCAAATTTCCTAAGTCATCCTAAATTCCAGCCACTTCAAAATTCATGGAGCAAACCCAAAGATGTAAAATTGTGGAGAAAAGGGAAATGATTTCCTTAGAACAAGAAAATGACACCTCAGGCTAAATTCAACCTTGTAAATACAATGAAAAACCAGCCACATTCATTTGTTAATTGTCCTTGGCTATCTCCTTGCTGTAGTGCAGATTTTAGTAGTTGCAAAAGGAACTACAATATATGGTAAATAAAGTTTGAAATATTTATTCTTTGAGGAGAGAGAAATTTGTCAATCCTTGTTCTACAGTCATGATTTGTAAACATTCACGCCCAGCTTCTCTGGCATAGGGAGGGTGAAGAAAGAGATCTGAGCCTGTGTTCTTCTTCCCTTAGCAGGTCTCTGAATCTACAGAAAATAAAGGAACTTTTTAGAG
Source organism: Talpa europaea (assembly GCF_964194135.1). NCBI lineage: Eukaryota > Metazoa > Chordata > Mammalia > Eulipotyphla > Talpidae > Talpa > Talpa europaea. The sequence continues at coordinate 119,704,852 of NC_140068.1, read as the reverse complement.
TTTGAAAATCAGTGAATTTATCTTTGATTGCCCCATCAATATTAGCTTGCTAATGCTGTTAATAACATTTATATCAGAAATAATAATAATTCAGGGTCAGTGATATAAGCGATGATTGGATAGTTCATTAAGTGGAACAAACATTATTAAGCAGTCTTTGTGGTGGAACCATAGCTGGGGGAGGCGTGAGGTATGGGGGTGTAAGAGTGCGGCAGAGATGGAGTAGAGAACAGAAAAGGAGGATTTATTGAAATACCCTGCAAGGGAACAGGGGGCAAGAGGGATCTATACAGCTGTGTGTGAAGGATTTGAGACTTTTACACTAGGGTTCCATAGGGTTTCTTACTTGGGGAGCCAGTTTGCACGGGTTATCGGCTGGGGTGTCTGCTCTTGGGTGCAGACCCTTGACACAGACACATGTGCAGGCCCTGCCTCTGCATTCCTGGAGTTGGGCTGGTTTATCTGCCATGGTGGTCAGTCTAGCGGCCCAGTTCCCGTGGCAGCCTTATTGATGCCCTTCTCTGCTCAAGTCTCTCAAACATGACTGTGGGGTAAGAGTGAGAGCTTAGTTTTTAACCTTATGGAATGACACCCTGACACCCGTGTTGGGCCAGATGTATACTGCAGGAGTGACAACATGATCCTTTCTCTGGAAATCACAGTATTTTCTTTCCTTTTTCCAGAATTTATACTATTTTTGCTGATTTGATGGGCTCATGTTTTAATATTTGGTAATTAAACATGGTTTTGACAGGGAATGAGTAATAAAAAAATAAAGCAACCCAATTCAACCCCCTTTTGCTCTTTTGATTGTACCATAACTTACAACTTAATTGTCAGAAATTCTCTCTTAAGAAAATGTAGAATTGCTTCCGTGTTTAGCCTTTGGGGATTTGGGGTTCCCTTTTTGGTAATTTACTTGACATTCATTGATATAAGAGTGTTAAGTCATAAAGTGCATGCTTTGGATTGTTTCTGTCAGTAGAGACTTCCAAATTTAATGGATGCAGACAGGTGAAGACCAAGAAGATGGAATGTAAATCGCATATAGGAAATTATCCACTGTGGCAGAAAAACAGAAACCAAATGGTGGGGTAGTGTTAAATAAGGTTAAAATTAAGCCCCTACCCCTTGCCCAGCAGGAAGGTTTGGGAGGCTTGAACACAGAGAGAAAGGATAAGGCGGCTCTGGGTCCCAATCTGTAAGATGGATCCCTTTGACCAGGAATGTGGAGGCAAGGCCAGGACACATTCTGGGTCAAAGATCAAGCCCCCAGGATCAGACACCCCTGTACTAACCAGCCCAAAACTAACTCCCCAAAGCAAAACTGACAAAACTATTTATAAAAGGGAGCCCAAAATCTTTCTTCACTTGCAGATCTTTCCTGTCTCCCTAGCTGCTTCTCTTAGCAGTGTATTTGAACAAATGTGCCTTTTCTGTTCTCCAGTCTGCCTCTGGTGAAATTTTTCACCCCTGCACCTCTGGTCTGTCAAGGTATCGTTAAGAATTTGAAAACCAAGCCCCCACTCCTTGGCCAGAGGCAAGTTTGGGAGGCTGGAATGATAAAGGGAGTGGATGGAACTGCCATGGAAACATGGACATTAAGCTAGTGAGGCCCAGAACTGATGATCCTCTATGCTGATTCAGATCATCAGTCAGGACACACCCAAGACTAGTCACCCTAACCACTCAATGGTTCTAAAGCGTAGAGACTTGGGACCCAAACTCTGAGCAGTCCACCCTTCCTGTTTCGCCCTCTGCTTCTTTTAGCAGTGTATTTCAATAAATTCACCTGGTATTTCCCATCTGTATCTGGTGAACTCTTTCACCCTGCAACAGGGCCTCCACCTTGATTCTTCCCCACAACATTCTATATCAATAATCTTTGTTAGATAGAGTGGTGTGATTTCTTATAAAAGAAGATGGAACCTAACCTCTTCAACTACACCAATCTTCCATCTACCCAAACCTGTACTCTTTGTTCTCTGAATTCAGCAAATAAAAATAAAACTTAAAAAAAAAAAAAACATGGGCCTCCCCTGGTGGCGCAGCGGTTGAGTGCTAGGTTGCGAAGCTGCCCGCAGACTCTGCAGTGCCGGTTCGATCCCTGGCCACCGGCGAGAGTCTCACATGGCACCACAGAACTCTCCTGTTGTGCCCGCTGCTCCCCTCAGCAGTGTATTTTGTCACTCTGCCTATTCTGTTCTCTGCTCTGGCTCTGGTGAATTCTCTTACCCTCCCCCACTTCTGACTGTACCCAGGTCTTGTATAAATAAATACATAAATCTTTAAAAAAAAAAAAAAAGCAAATAGCAATTACATCTACCAAGTTGCTCAGGATAGAAAGTTTGGCAGCATCTTTAATTTCTGTCTTTCCCTCACTTTCTATATCCATCCAAAGCAGCCCTATTAGCTAACATCCTAAGCAAAGTACCATTCTGACCCACACCTCTCTCTTTGTCTACTGCAAGTTTCTCTGTTGTTTTCCCTGTTGCATCTTGTTCTCCTACAATCTAGTTTCCCCAATGCAAAGAGATTTTCCTCAAACACAAATTATTCAATTCACTCCACTCGCCAACACCTCTCTCCATTTTCACAATTAGCATGAAGTTCAGGCCATCCCCCTGAATTAGGAAGTTCTGAGTGACTAGTTTCTGTGAATATCTTTGACCTTGTCTCACAATTCCTTCTCCTTTGTCCACATGAAACACTGACCTGCTTTTTCTTACTGCAGGGTGATTCAGTCCTTTCTGCCTCTCTGTGCTCCCCTCTGCAATTGTGCTTTCTCCCAAACTTTGCTGTATGCATCCTGGTCTGTAAATAGTGTTCATATTGTCATTTATTGAAGTCTTATAATTTCCATGAAAGAATAATGTTTTCATAGCTTTACAGATACATACATTTTATTAAAAATATCTTGATGGGTTTCATATTTTGATGTTATCCTAAATGGCATTGAAAATTCAATTGGTTTGTTTCGATCCTTTGTACAGATCCTATCACCATTTGTTAATTCTCTGTTGGATATTTTAAAACTTATTTATATTGCTTTTATTCCCTGCCACTGAAAAGTCAGTTTTATCACAACAATCTCTCTATATCTTGATCACTAGAACACTATCAATTCTACAAAAGTACAGTGTAGTTTCTCAATAATTAGTCATTGTTTCTTTTGAGTGAATATCATATATAGGTAACCTTGGAAAAAGTAATTAGCCTCTCTAAATCTCCTTCCTCAGATATTAATATATATGTAAGTGCACATATTGATATATGTAATATACATAGAATTAAACCAATGATACTTATACTTCCTGATATTTATCACTATTAAATCACTTTATTTTGGTTGAAGTGTTAAAAGCAACCTAAAAAACAAAGTATTCTGAATTTCCTAACATTTTTGTTTAGTTTGAAGCACACTGGTACTGTTATGACCTATTGGATTTGTTAGTATATTCCTTCTCAAAGGAACTTTTGTGCATATAGTATTATTATTTAATGTTATTTTTCTACTAAACTGACTGCATGACACAATTACAGCCCCCCAAAAAGAAAGACAGGCTGAAAAAGAATCCTGAAATTACCTCTTGAAAATTTTAGAATTTAAACCTTACTAGTTCATTGCAACAGCAGTAACTGTGCCTTTATTTTTTTTTTTTAATTTTCTTAAAGATGTATTTTATTTATGCAAGCACCGGGGTGCAGGCCAGATGCGCGGGAGGGTGAGAGGATTCCCCAAAGACAGCCTGGAACAGAACAGACAGACTGACTGAAATCCACTGCTGAGGGGAGCAGCGGGCGGGGCAGGAGGGGTCTGCGCGCCACGTGGACCCTCGCGGGCGCGGCAGAGGCTGTGGACAGCTCCCCAGCGCGCGCCCAACCGCCTGCGCCCCCTGTTTGCTGTTCTCCCCACAGTGTGAGCGCGACAGTAAAGCATCTGCACAAGGCAGGGCCAGGATGGGGACGCCTGGAAAAGCCAAAACCCAGGACGGGATTGCTCGGGACCGATGAAAGGGCCTCGCGGGCATTCCAAGGGTTGTCGTTAAGCGGCAGCTTTTTCGTTAAGGCTGAGAAACCGCTGGCGGTTCCCTCTGCCAATGGCTGTGGCCTGTGGCTCTGACGCCACAAAGAGCCCTTGTGACGGCACCGGCACCGCCTGCATCAGGCCCGCCCGGACTGCGCCTGTGTCCTCAGGAGCCGGGAAGCTTTGGACAGTGACCTGTGCACTCCGGACGACGTGAGAGATAGTGAGAGCCTGTTTTGGTTCTCTTTTGTTTTATTTATCGGTTTATTTATTTAATTATTTGTTTAGGCTATTTATTTTAGTTATTTTATTTTTCTTTCTTTGTTTTTTAGCTTATTTTCCTTGTTTTTTTTTTTTTTTTGTATTTGCTTATACTCAGGGCTGGTGAGGGTGGTCAGCGTAGTCAAGCGCACAGGCGCTATGTCCCAGGGACGGCAAGGGCAAAGCTACCTGGTGCTGCGGGAGCTGGGGCGGGGCTCCCACGCCAAGGTGATGTTGGCGCTGCACGCGCTCACGGGCACGAAGGTGCTCATCAGGGGCGTCCGCAAGTCCGAGGTGCCCGACCTCCGCCTCCTGGCCCGCGAGATGGGGTGCATGAAGGCCCTTCACCACCCGAACATCGTGGAGCTCTTCCAGGTGGTGGACACCGGGCCGGAGCTGCAGCTGGTCATGGAGTACGTGCAGGGGGAGGACCTGCAGGACTTCCTGGACAGGCGTGGGCGCCTGGGCGAGCGCGAGGCTCGCCCGCTCTTTCGGCAGATCCTCGCGGCCCTCAGCTACTGCCATGCCAAAGGCATCGCGCACAGGGATGTGAGGCCTGAGAACATTCTGCTGACCCGAGAGGGGAAAGTCAAGCTGGTGGACTTTGGGCTCAGCGTCCAGGCCTTCAACCGGGCGCTGAGCAGGTGCTGCTGTCGCCCAGAATACAGGGCCCCCGAGGTCTACCTTGGCCAGCGCTACAATGGCCCCAAGGTGGACGTGTGGAGCCTGGGCGTCGTGTTCTATAAAATGGTGACCGGCACACTGCCCTTCAGGGGCCCAAACCTCTGGGCGATCAGGGTGCGCGTCGTGGGCAGGCGGGTCCAGCTGCCCGACTATCTCACGGAGCAATGCCAGGACCTACTGGCCAAAATGCTGGCACCAGACCCCTGGAGGCGCAGCACCCTGGAGAGCATCCGGCAGCACGCCTGGCTAGCAGAAAACACTGAGGGACTCCTGCCCTTCAGCGAGCCGTCCCTCAGCCCCCAGGACCCGGCCATAATCAAAGGTATGGAGCGCCTGGGCTACCAGAGGCAGGAAATTCGGGAGGCCATTGACGCTAACAAGTACGACAAGGTCATGGCCACCTACCTGATCCTCCGCTCCAGGAAGCAGGCGGGGGAGGAGGACTATGAGGAGGAGGGCCAGGAGCGGCCCAGGCGCGTCACTTTCCAGGTGCCAAAGCTCGTCACCTTCCGGGAGCCCGGTGACCCCGATTCCAAGGACAGCCTCCCGCAGCCTGAGGTTTCGGGGAATACCCCAAGGCCGGGTATCCTGCGAAAGCAGGAAGTCCAAAAGAGGGCAAAGGATGCCACCCCGGGCACCAGGGTCATCTCCGCAGGAGTCCCTGAGCTGGAGGACGCCCAGAAGCACACCACCGCCGCAGGGCCAGGCCGCCTGTTAGATGATGCCCCGAAGGGCAGACCCTCTGCGCTAGGCCCGGTACTGGAGGACGCCTGGGGGGACACCAGCACCTCTGTGGCCAGACCCCAGCAGGAGGACACCAGGGAGCACAGTAGCACCTTGGTGTCAGTCCTCCAGCTGGAGGACACTGGGGAGCACGGCAGCACCACTGAGACAGGCCCCCAGCTGGAGAGGGACCAGGAAAGCAGGGCCAGCACGATCTGTCCAGCTCCACAGGCCTCTAGCACCCCCCTAAGACCTCCCCCAAGACGTGGCTGGCCTTCCAGTGCAGTGGCCCCTTCAGCAATCATCAGGGCCAGAGACAGGGTATTAGATATTATCCTAGAATTTTGTTGCTGCTGTGCAACATTCGAATTGCAGAGCAACAAAGACTAAAAATAGCACCACACCAGACAAAAGCCTCCCCACCCCAAAGCACAAAGTGGCCATGGTGAACAGGAGTACACCAGGGAAGGTTGAGGCTCTGGAGAGGCTCAGGGATTGGGCCCAGTCACAGGAGCCAGGAGCAGCATGAGACCCATGGGACTGCAGCACAGAAATCTGGGCAAAACTGATGTCCCTGAGCAGAGCAGGTGAAGGGCCAGGAGGGCCACGGAACTGGTGAAACACCTGGAGGGGAGCAGAGTGGGTGAGTGGTGGGGTGTGGAGGGGCTGGGGAGAGCTGAGCAGGTACAGGGCCCAGGAGGGGTATGAGGCTGTGTGGGTGGCCCCAGGGCCAGAGGCAGGAAACCCTGGGCCTCTCTCCCCCATCATAGGCTCAGTTCCCTGAGGACCATACTGCCCCCTTGCTGGGAGAGACCTGCTGCTCTATCCTGGGCACAGGGATGGCATAGAGGATGCAGGAGCTCTTGCAAAGGCTTGGGTCCAGGTGGTAAAACGTGCAGATTGCAAGGAGCAGATAGAGAAGGTCTCTAGCTCCCCTTAAGAAAGACTCGGGGACCAGTATATTAGAATCCAAACAGGACTCTTCAAGGTGGACAGAGTTTATGCACAGACCAACCTTATTCCACACGACCTGCTCAGCTGGAAAATCTGCACATCTTCCTACACCAGGAAGCCCTAGGCTGTGACCAAACTCAGTCCCACAGTGAGCATTGTCACCTCAAATTTTTGCAGCTTGGGATTCTTACACAGTGTCAGCCCAGCTGGTATTTCCCCTTTTAAAAATCCTCTCCAGAAGGCCACCCACCCCTCCTCCTCCCTGGATTCAAACCCTGCAGGGTGACCTTAGCCAAATTGGAAACGTTAATATCGCCCAACAGATGCGGGCTTTGGACACCAGTCTCTGTCAAGTAAATCACTGGGTCCAGGAACGAAAAGCTACAGGGGCTGTCTACCTTAAATTTGTGTTTTTCATCATTGTTTAGATGGTGTTCAAGATGGGTAAAATGAAATGGCATAAGAAAGAAAGAAAGCAAAAGAAAGTGTTGAAGGTCTGAGAGAGATTTTGGTGGGAAATCATGTGTACTCAGGTGTCTCCCCCTCCTCCAACACATTCATGGACTTGCTCATCTGACCAGCAAAGTCCCTCTGATCGATACTTCGTCAGCCGAAGCTGGGGCCAGGACATCCAAATGTGGACCAGCTCTCCCTTACTGCCATGGATCCTGCCCCTAGTAGGCCCAGTGATTATGATGATGCTTTTCTTTGTTTCTACACCCTGTTTTCTCTGCTTTATCCACGCAAAGCTCTCTGAGATGAGCCTTCGCTCTCCCAGACCCGGGAAAGCCATTCCTGTTATTGACAGATGAGCAACAGGGCATTGCTCTAGGGGTTCTGGGCCAACCTGGGCTGTCCAGCGACCAGTTACTTATTTCCCTAAACAAAGGGATCCCACTGTAAGAGGATGGCAGCCCTGCCTGCATGCACTTGCGGCAGCTGCTCGTCTCGCTAGACAGGCCTTAAAACCCACACTGGGCCAATCTGTAGATGTTAATTCTCCACATCGGCTCCAGGACCTACTCAAGCAGTATGTATGCAAGTGCTGGGCCCAACTCGGGCACGCATCACTGCTCCCCTGGTCCAGGTTCCACTCAGCCTACAGAGCAGAGACCCACTGTTTCTAATCCCATCACTTCAAGCCACTTCCCGTTCTTCTGTCTATACCTGGAAATTCCAGATCAGCGCAGCCTCAGGCAAGGTATTAGCACACACAGGGCCTCTGATCCTAACCTTATTTTTTTCTTTTTGCCCCATGCTTACTGCATTTCATCCAACACGGGATCCAAGATCCGCCCCGTAGCACCTTTAACCAACTCCTCCACCCATGTCCTCCTGTCCCTGCAAAGACCTTCTCATAACCAGGCCTGAGCCCCCACCCCGGTCTTCGCCCCCGTCCAGCAGGAAGTAGCCAAAGAAAGAACCGTCGCCCCTTTTCCTATCAACAAAAGGCTGGTATGAAAGGTCGATGCAGGGGCCAGGAATGGGGAAGCCCACATACAAACAACAAGATGGCCCTGACACCAGTACCCCTGATTCCATCAAACTGAAACTGAAGCCATAAGCAGGGGAAAACAACTCGGCTCCACGAAAAAACAACTTTGTTCCACCTAAACCTGTTCCCCCCTGCCAACCCAGTTTTCCTGCCTAACCTCTCCTCACCCTATGAAATGACATCTCCCCCCACGACGGGCGTGACTTCAGGGACACCCCACCTTGAATCAGCAAAGCTCGCCTGGGGGCACAATGAATGTCCCTTCCTTTGAGAAAGTTTAGCCTGGCTCCCCTTTTCTTTACCGCGCCAAACCTTTCATCTTGGTGCCCGAAACCTGGAAGGCTATGTCCCCTGGCGCTGGGGCCGCCTTCCCGTCCCTGGGACCTCTCCTCTCCATGGCAGACGCCTCACATCCACCACCGGCCTTGATCCTTGGGGTGAGTCACCTGCCTGACCCTCCTTCCTAGGAGGCCCTCACCCCTGGTTACCTGGCTCCTCTCCTCACCCCCATCCTGGTCGACTGTTCCATAAACCGCGGGCCTACACCAGCCGACCCCCATTGCTCCTGGTTCTGATTTGGGGAAGCCCATCCAGTCCAGGTGTCCCTTTCTCATGCCCTCCCATCTCTCCCTCCTGCAAACCAGTTGTACTTTCCAAGTCTCCATTCTCCTCTCCCTCTTCGCCCTCTCCTCTTCTGCGTTCTCTTGTCCTCTAGATGTTCAGTCTTCACCTCCTTCAGCTCCCCAGGCCTGCCCCCGCTTCCACCTCCCAGCTACCACACCTGCTCTCACACTCGTCCTCTTTGTCCCCTTAGGGAGGTTGCGGGGACTGAAGGAGCAGGTGGAGTCCACGATCCTTTCCCTCTGTCTGATGTCTCCCAGATTGAAAAGCATCTCGGCTGTTTCACTAAGGACCCCACTACCTACACCAAAGAATTTCGTTATCTTACCCAAGGTTACACCTAAGGTTACACCTATAACCTTCGGTGTCATGACTACACGTTATCCTCTCTTCCACCCTGACCTCTAATCAAAGAGAACTTGTTTTTCAGTCTGCTCAAGGCCACCCAGATCAGGCCACTTCACTGACACAACCATGCCCCAGGCCCTGAAGCAGGTCCCCGCCAGGAGCCTGGCTGGGAATCCCAGACTGACACTGATGCGGGTCGCAGGGGCAGGGCTCGCTGCCTCTTAGCCAGGCTCCAAGCAGCAGCCTGTCTCCAAGGCAGTTAATTTTGACAAGCACGGGAGATCACCCAGTTCCACCCCATACGAGGAGGACGGTGACTACAAACAGCGATGAAGAGCATGTGGGTGCTAGATCTGTTCATAAACCTACCCGGGATGGGTTGGTTGCACTACAACTAGCGTAGACGGCAGGATGGTTCAAAGCAGGACGGCTCTACGCAGACGAAACCCTTTGGAACCTGGGGAGGGGTTGCCAGGTGGCCAGCCACGAGCAGATGGTACTCGGTGGCCAACCTCCTCGCCCTGTGGGCACCTCTCCAGGAATGGCCAGAGGTAGATGGATCCCCAGGGCAGTTGGAACAGGCCCTGTATGAAATAGAAGAAACCCTGAGTGGATGTGTTATAGGACAGGGAGAGGGGCAGCCCAAACCCCGCAAACCTGCCTATTCTACATGGGTTCTGCCATCCGCCGCATCAACACAAAACATAGGAGACTTTAATGGGAAGGAACTTTAATAAAACTAGGAAACAATACAGGGAAGGCAAAGAGTCTAGTTTCTAAATGAAGCATCCAGAGTTACCCGTCCCCTCGTGGGTAAAAGTCCATCCAAATGGGATTGGCCCAGAACAAGGCCCCAAAGCCTGCTACAAGTCTAAAGCATCTTCCAGTGGGGACCCACAGAAAAGGGTCACAAACAACTGAACAAGCCCGGAAGGAAAAGAGCAAAATCAACATCAAGAAAAAAGCTGCCATTGTCACCTCCCCACGGGTCTCACCCACATCTGTGTCACCCAGTCCACGACCAAAAGACAAGCACAGTTTCTTCACGTGTCTCTAGGCTCCATGCGCCTCCTCCAGGTCTCCTTGCTCCATCCTGCTTCCTTCCTCAGTCTCTTCTTCAGCTTCTCCTCTTCCTGCTCAGCTCCACCCTCCCTTGGGTGGGGCAGGGAACCTCCCCCTTTCCTGGGGACCACCCTGTTACAGATGCAGTTCCCGCGAGGTGGCAGGAGCAGTGGGATGGGTGTTTCTCACAGCTCTGCTTGAGTCCAGGCAGAAAGAGCAATCTAGAGTCCAGCGAGTATGGGATGAGATGCGGGAAAAGATGCGAAAACTACAATGTTTGAGGATTCTGGAGGAAGAAGTTCAGAGAAACCAACCCACCATTCTGGAGATGCCAGACTCCAGCTCAGAAAGGAAGGAGAGGGAGGCTGGCCCTTTGCCCGAATCGCAGCTGGTGGTGGGAAACCAACCCATGACTCCAGAGATGCCAGACCCCTCCTCAGGACAGGAGGAGAGGGAGGCTGGCCCTTTGCCCGAGTCACAACCAGCAATGGCAAACCAACCTGCGACCCCTGAGATGCCGGACTCCTCTGGAGAGGAGGTGGAGGCTGGTCCCATGCTCCGGGCCCGCCGAGTGGTGACTCAGAAATAAAGCGGCAGCCACCCATGGCCCCAGGTGGGTGGTCAGGCTGCTGGACCACCACAAATGACAGAATTTACTTCCTATCAACCATACACCCAGGCGGAACTGGTGGACTTGGACAAACAGTTTCCACCAGAAACCAGGGGAACCCTTGGCAGCCTGGCTGCTACATTTGTGGGGCCTGGGGCTGGATGGGATCATTTGCACGGCACAAGTGATGGAGAGACTGGCCTCCATGGTTTACACCCATCCTTGCGACAGAGGCTACAGAACAGCCAGCAGTATGGCCAGGGCGACCACACCCTCCGGGAATGGATAATAGCTGCCACACGAACAGTCTGGCTGATGCAGGAGACGTGCCGGACACAGTAAGTGGATGGCAGACGTACGCCGAGCTGGTACAGGTCCTTCGGGAATTGGGGATGCGGCAGGCCATGTTTAATGTGAATTCCCGTGGTCCTGATGATGAGCGTTTCACAGCAGGGATGAGAGACTTGGTATTAAAAAATGTCCCCTCATCCTCATTTGGATCCCTCATGGCAGTTGTAGCACCCCATGTGAGTCGTCAGCTACACGACGTCACAACAGTGATAGCCAGCTTGGGCGAAGTTGAGAACTGGCGCTCTCAAACTCAGGAGGGAATATGGGTAGTTGTTGAAAAGTCAAAAGGAATGCCAAGGAGGGAAAGGAATCTTCTTGGCACCACAGAATTTATTAAAGTCACCCATAACCAAATGTGGACAGATTTAGTGAGAGCAGGTGTAGATAGCACTAAAATACACGCACAGCCCAATCTATATTTGTTGGAATTATGGCAGCAGCTGCAAGAAGACCAGAGGTTCACGCCCATGAGAAGGACTGCTGCTCAGAGGGAGCCTGGAAGCTCCAGGCCTCAGGCACATGTCCTGCGCCTGGAAGACACTTGCTGCCAACCCTATCCTCGGGTGAGGCCTGATCGCTTTCAAATAGGGTGAGGGCCAAGGAACCCGTCCACAGGGGACGGGCGGGGACCGGAGGCCACATGTGGAGCTTGCCATCCACTGGTCCCCAACTAACATGCAAAGGGTTTTAGCTCTGGTAGACACAGGAGCAGAATGTACTCTGCTCTATGGAAATCCAGAAAGATTTCACAGGTCTACTTGTATTGATGGCTATGGAGGCCAGAGTGTCAAGGTGACAGCAGTGAGACTATCTCTGGGGATTGGGCCATTACCCCCCAAAAGAGTATAAAGTATATGTGTTGCCCGTCCTGGAGTACATCCTGGGGGTGGATGTACTATGTGGCTTATGGCGAGAGACCACAGCCGGAGAGTTTCACCTTAGAGTGCGTGTGGTAAAGGCAGTGGTGAGAGGACACGCTAAGCATCTGCCCACACAACTGCCAGTCCCTAGGCGAGTGACTAATACCAACCAATATCAGTTGCCCGGAGTCTACAAGGAAATTGGGCACAATATCAGAACTGGAGAAAGCGGGCATTGTGCGTACTGCCCACAGCCCCGACAATTCACCGGTGTGGCCAGTGAAGAAGCCGATGGCTCTTGGCGCATGACGGTAGATTATCATGAGTTCAATAAGCTAGTTCCCACTTTGCATGCTGCAGTGCCTTCGGCAGCAGATTTGGGGATCATCTGCTGGTGCCAATGAATGTCTTTTGCCACTAGGTTGGTACCTCGCCTGGACTAACTTGTGTTCTGTTGTATTTTGTTGTTATAGTGTGATGTGTACTATTTACTTTTATGGGACATGGCTGCGTTGTTTATGTTTGCTAAGAAACAAAATTGTCTATATGTAGATGGTCTGGCAGAAAACCCTGAGGGGGTGGATTGTAGGGTAAGGTAAAAAGTATCAGGCTTTTCTGCTCTCCCGCCATTAGGAGAGATGACGCATCCCTGCGGGCCTGAACGCAGGCCTGATGGCGGCACCTGGAGTAGGGTGGGGGTGCGGTGTCGAGGGTGGAGGAGGACAGTGGAGTGTGTGGAGGAGAGCGGCGACTACAAACAAGAGCGAGGAGCATGTGGCTGCTAGAACCGTTCATAAACACACCTGGAATGGGTTGGTTGCGTTACAGCGGGGTCCTGGGCTTCACTCTGGGATAGGTATCTGCAGAGCTCCCCTGTCAGTGGCACGCGGCGTTTCCCAGGCGAGTTTCTCCACGAGACAGAGACGGTAGTTACATTTAAAAAACAGGTTTATTGGGGAAAGGGAAAGGGGCAGGTTTTGCTGAGAGAGGCCTGCATGGTTGAAGGCTGGCAGCCTTGACAGGTCATAGGCGGGCAGGAAGCTGCTGCCCTGCAGAGGGAGAGAGTTGGTAAGAAGAGGAACCTACACAGTCCCAGGTGGGCAGAGGGAGTGCTGCCCCGAGCCAGTGCAGAGAATTTACAGACACAGTCCTCTTCTGTTTGGGGGGGTCACTCCTTGTGAGCCGTCAGTTGGTTGCTGATTTTGGATAACCACGCAGAATCCAAGAGGCACTGGAGATACCAGGATGGGGAGTGGAGATTCCAGGATGGGCCCAATCTCCAAATCTTTCCCCTCAGGCCTGTGCTCCACTCCCTAGAGCATCTGATCCTGCTTGGGTCTCATGCCTTGTGATAAGGCCCTGGTGCCTAAGGGTCATGACCTCTACCGCTGAGTTAATGGTCATGCTATTTGCCTCTATCCCTACCTCCTTGTGAGTCAGGTTCTGGTGTCAGGATACCTCCTTTCCAATCTTTCTATTCTGTCTGCTATTAAGGTATTCCTATTTTGTGAGGAGGGGAAGCTGGGTCCCGAATGCTGGGTGAGTATGGAGTAAGTGGCTCCTATAGCAATCAGAGAATTAATATCTTACCTGTGACATCCAGGGTTACTCTAGGCTTAACCACAGAGACCATGACATTGGGGACCTGGTGACGTCCTTGGGCCCTATCACTTGTCATCCAGGAGGTGTCAGTAGTCAGTCTACTACAGGGCAGGGAGAGGGGCACCCCAGAACCCCCAAAGCTGCTTGCTCTAAATAGTTTCTGCCATCTGCCGCATGGACACAAAACATTTAAGACTTTAATGGAAAGGAACTTTAACACAATTAGTAAACAATACAGAAAAGACAAAGAATCTGTTAGAGGTCAGGGAGAAGGGCAGCCCAGACACCACAAACTTGCCTGCTCTAAATAGGTTCTGCCATCCGCCGCATCAACAGAAAACATATGAGACTTAAATGAAAAGGAACGTTAATACAATTAGTAAACAATGCAGGAAAGGTAAAGAATATAGTTTCTAAAATAAGCATCCAAAGTTACCCATCCCCTTGTGGGGAAAAGTCCACCCAAACAGGATTGGCCTAGAGCAAGTCCTGAAAGCCTCTCCAAAGTCTAAAGCGCCTTCCAGTGGGGACCCACAGAAAAGGATCAGAAACAACCAGACAAGTGTGGGAGGAAAAGAGCAAAATCAAAATCAAGACAAAAACCACCATTGTCACCTCCCCACCGGTCTCTTGCCCATGCTGTTGTCACCCAGTCCACGACCAAAAGGCAAGTGCAGTTTCTGCACGTGTCTCTCGGCTCCATGTGCCTCCTCCAGGTCTCCTTCTGGCTCCATCCTGCTTCTTTCCTTCTCAGTCTCCACTGCAGCTTCTTCTCTCCCTTCTCAGCTCCCTTCCCTCTCTTCCTTTGGGTTGGGCAGGGAACCTGGAACTTCCCCTTTACCTGGGGACCACCCTATTATCTTGGATATCTCATACAGAAACACATATTTTAACTGTCTTAATTTGTTTAGGTGAGATGTCATTAAATTTTAGTTTTCTTATAATAAGAAGCAAAAAAAATAAACCTGCAAGCTCAACAATATTTAGAGAAAGTGATATTGTTTAACATTCTCATTCTTAAACTTAATAAGACCTTAGTTTTATATGAAATTTGGCCACCATTTAAATAGTGATAAAAGAAAAAATTTAAGGGAGAGATACCAATTGTAGCTGTTAGTTTTTCTTAGGACAGGAATTTTAAATTAATTTCAGAGTTGCAAATTCTAACATCCCAAAAACCAAATTTCTTTCTTAGGCAAGTACTAGATAGATTGATGAAAACCAAGAAAAATAAGAGAGACTTAATATCATATACATTTCCTACATACCTGTGAGGAACACAGTGTTGCTAAGGAACTTGCCCATGAGGCTAGATTTTGCTAGGACAAGGGGAAAGAAAGAAGTCAATCTGGGATTTTTCTGGAAAAGAATTTTATCAAGAGATTTAGGACTAACCATCAAAATGCAAACTTATCTTTTTTGATGTAGACTAGGTCAATTACTCTTTTTTTTTTCCTGAATACTGTGTGCTTCCTTTTGAAAATAGAGACATTTCAACATAAAATATTGATACTCAACATGAAAACTGTAAGGCTTGCATGCTACAAATTCAACCATTAAGTTTTGATCTAGTTTTTGATTACCAAAATCTTAAATCCTGATCTCAAAATTGGGAATTTTTTATTAGACTTTATATAGTTGTCATTTATAACTAATACTCCTAAGGCATTAGATAGTGATACAAACAGATTTTTTGATTTTTTTTTTAAAACTTTGGTCATGTGCATTAGTTTTAAAAAGTAGTTATTCTTTTTTTTAATAATAAATTTTATTTTTATATTCCCCAACAATTGCAACCCCCCCCCCCATTCTGACCCCAATCCCTCCCCTCCCGCCACCCACCCCCAAAAAAGTGTCTCTGGTTCAAAGTTTTTTGTTGATTTTGATTTTTACTTTCATATAGTTACTCATTTTCCTGGTCCCTTATTTAAGTTTTCTAGATTCCTGCTATGAGTGAGTCCATCCGGTAGTTTTGCTTTTCTTTCTGGCTTATTTCGCTGAGCATGATCCCTTCCAGCGCCATCCATGTTGCTGCAAACTGCATGTGTTTATCTTTTTTGAATGCTGAGTAATATTCCATGGTATATATGTACCACATCTTCTTGATCCAGTCATCTATTTTTGGGCATTTGGGCTGTTTCCAAAGCTTAGCTATTGTAAGTAGTGCTGCTATAAACGTAGGGGTGCAGGTGTTCTTTGGAATTGATGTTTCTGTGTCCTTTGGGTAAATACCTAGGAGTGGAATTGCTGGATCATATGGAAGCTCTATGTTTAGTAGGTCCAGAAATCTCCACACAGCTCTCCATAGTGGTTAGACCAGTTTGCACTCCCACCAGCAGTGCAGAGAGTTCCTTTTTCTCCACACCCTCGCCAATATTTGTTGTTGCTAGTTTTTTTAATATGTGCCATTCTCACTGGTGTAAGATGGTATCTCATGGTAGTTTTGATTTGCATTTCCCTGATGACAAGTGATGTTGAACATTTTTTCATATGTCTGTTGGCCATTTGCATTTCCTCTTCAGAGAAGTTTCTTTTTAGCTCTTCTGCCCAATTTTTGACTGGATTATTTTCTTTGTTGTTGTTGAGTCTCATCAGCTCTTTGCAGATTTTTGTGATCAGTTCTTTATCATTAGTGTTGTGTAAAAAAATGTTCTCCCGCAACATGGATGGCGCTGGAAGGGATCATGCTCAGCGAAATAAGCCAAAAAGAAAAAGAAAAATACCGGATGGTCTCACTCATAGCAGGAATCTAGAAAACTTAAATAAGGGACCAGGAAAATGAATAACTATAAGAAAGTGAAAATCAAAATCAACAAAAAACTATGAACCAGAGACACTTTTAGGGGGGCGGGGCGGGAGGGGAGGGATTGGGGTCAGAATGGGGGGACTGCAATTGTATGGGGAATATAACAATAAAATTTATTATTAAAAAAATAAATAAAAAACAAAATTAAAAAAAAAATAAAAATAAAAAAAATGTTCTCCCAGTTGGTGGGGTTTCTCTTTGTTTTTGTTATTGTCTCTTTTGCTGTGCAGAAGCTCTTTAATTTGATGTAGTCCCAGCTGTTTATCTTTGCCTTCACTATCACTGCTTTGGGTGATGTGTTTATAAAGATGTCTTTGATGTGCAAATCATGTAGTGTTTCGCCTATATTTCCTTCTATGTATTTTATGGTTTCAGGTCTTATGTCTAGTTCTTTAATCCATTTTGAGTTGATTTTTGTGTATGGTGTGAGGTAGTGGTCAAGCTTCATTCTTTTGCATGTGGCAACCCAGTTTTCCCAGCACCATTTATTGAACAAACTTTCTTTGCTCCAATGCATAGTCTTTGCTCCTTTGTCAAAGATTAGTTGACATAAATCTGTGGGTTTATTTCTGGATTTTCTATTCGATTCCATTGGTCTGTATGTCTGTTCTTCTTCCAATACCATGCAGTTTTGATGATTATGGCTTTGTAGTAGAGTTTGAAGTCTGGGAGTGTGATGCCTCCATTCCCTTCTTTTTTTTTTCAGGAGAGCTTGGCTATTCGGAGTTTTTTGTAATTCCATATGAATTTCATCAATAATTGTTCTAGTTCTTTGAAGAATGACATTGAGATTTTGATTGGAATAGCATTGAATCTGTATATTGCTTTTGGTAGGATGGCCATTTAATAATGTTTATTCTACCAATCCATGAGCAGGGGATGTCTTTCCATTTATTTGTGTCTTCTTCTATTTCTTTTAATAGTGTGTTATAGTTTTCTTTCTATAGGTCCTTTACCTCTTCGGGCTCAGTGTCCAAGGCTTCCCCCAGGCGCTGAGCACGTGCTGCTGTCGCCCAGAATACAGGGCCCCCAAGGTCTACCTTGGCCAGCAGTACAACGGCCCCAAGGTGGACGTGTGGAGCCTGGGCATCATGCCCTACGAAATGGTGACCGGCACACTGCCCTTCAGGGGGCCCAGCCTCAGGGCAATCAGGGAGTGCGTCCTGGGTGGGAACGTCCACCAGACCACCTACTTCATGGTCCAGGGCGGGGACCTGCTGGCCAAAATGCTGGCACGGGACCCCTGGAAGCACAGCACCCTGGAGAGCATCCAGCAGCACGCCTGGGTAGCAGAAACGAGCAGGGGACTCCTGCCCTTCAGCGAGCCGTCGCTCTGCCCCAGGACCTGGCCATAACCAAAGGTATGGAGCGCCTGGGCTACCAGAGGCAGGAAATTCGGGAGGCCATTGACACTAACAAGTACCGCGAGGTCATGGCCACCTACCTGATCCTCCGTTCCAGGAAGCAGGCGGGGGAGGAGGACTATGAGGAGGAGGGCGAGGAGCGGCCCAGGCGCGTTACCTTCCAGGTGCCGAAGCGCGTCACCTTCCGGGATCCCGGTTACCCTGATTACAAGGACTCCCCACCCACACCCACCCCTCCGGCACCTGAGGTTTCGGGGAATACCCCAAGGCCGGGTATCCTGGGAAAGCACCCAGTGCAGAAGATTGGAAAGGATACCCACCCCACTCCCTCAGCCTGAGGTTTTGGGGAATGCCCCAAGGCCAGGAATCCTGCGAAAGCAGGAAATCCAAAAGAGGGGAAAGGATGCCACCCCGGACAACAGGGTCAACTCCACCAGGTCCCTGAGCTGGAGGATGCGCAGCAGCACACCACTGCTGCAGGTCCAAGCCCCCTGCTAGAGGACACCCCAAAGGGCAGTCCCTCTGCGCTAGGCCCAGAGCTGGAGGATGCCTGGGAGGACACCAGCACCTCTGTGGCTAGACCCCAGCAGGAGGACCCTGGGGAGCACAGGAGCACCGCGGTGTCAGTCCTCCAGCTGGAGAACACTGGGGAGCACGGCAGCACCACTGAGACAGGCCCCCAGCTGGAGAGGGACCAGGAAAGCAGGGCCAACAGGATCAGTCCAGCTCCCCAGCCCTCCAGCACCACCCTAAGACGTCCCCCAATATGTGACTGGCCTTCCAGTGCAGTGGCCCCTTCAGCAATCATCAGGGCCAGAGATAGAGTATTAGAAATTATCCTAGAATTTTGTTGCTGCTGTGCAGCATTGGAACTGGAGAGCAACAAAGATTAAAAATAGCACCATACCCGGCAGAAGACCCCCCACCCCAAAGAACAAGCACTCAGTGGCCATGGTGAACAGGAGTACACCAGGGAAGGTTGAGGCTCTGGAGAGGCTCCGGGGCTGGGCCCAGTCAGAGGGGCCAAGAGCAGCATGAGACTCACAGGACTGCAGCACAGAAGTCTGGGCAGCACTGATGTCCCTGGGGCAGAGCAGGTGAAGGACCAGGCAGGCAACGAAACTGGTGAAGCATCTGGAGAGGAGCAGAGCAGGTGAGGGTTGGCGTGTGAAGGGGTTGGGGACAGTTGAGCAGGTACAGGACCAGGAGAGGGGTGTGGGGCTGTGTGGGCAGAGCCTCCAGAGGTCCCAGGGCCACAGGCGAAGAACCCTAGGCCTCTCTCCCCCATCTTAGGTACTGCACCCTTGGTGGGAGAGACCTGCTGCTCACCCCTGGGCACACAGATGGTGCAGAGGATGCAGGAGCTCTTGCAAAGGCTTGGGCCTGGGTGGTAAATCGTGCAGATTGCAAGGAGCACAAAGATAGGCTCTCTAGCTCCCCTTAAGAAAGACTCTGGGACCAGTATATTAGAATCCAAACGGGACTCTCCAAGGTGGGCAGAGGTTATTCACAGAGCAGCCCTAATCCACCATGACCTGCTCAGCTGGAAAATCCGCACATCTTCCTGCTCCATGAAGCCTAGGCTATGATCAGTCTCAGTCCCGCAGTGAGCACACCTAGGTGTCCAGTGTCCCCTGGGCTGAAGCTGCAGCTCGTCATGGAGTACGTGCAGAAGGGATTTTGCAACTTGGGATTCTTACACAGTGTCAGTCCAGTTGGAATTTCTCCTTTTAAAAATCCTCTCCAGAGGGCTACCCACCCTTCCTCCTCCCTGGATTCAAACCCTGCAGGGTGACCTTAGCCAAATTGGAAACATTAATATGCCCAACAGATGCAGGCTTTGGACACCATTCCCTGCCAATTAAATCACTGGGTACAGGAATGAAAAGCTACAGGGGCTGTCTACCTTAAATTGGTGTTTTTTCATCATTGGTTAGATGGTGTTCAATTCCCTTCTAAAACTAAGGTTTTGCTAAGTCTGGTAAATGCAAGTGAGGTGAGGTATGTGTGTTTGAAAAAAGAAATGTATGGAAGAGGGATATCTGAAGGGCCTTAAGATTATGTAAAGCCAGATGGGTAAAATGAAATGGCATTAGAATGAAAGCAAGCAAAAGAAAGTGTTGAAGGTCTGAGAGGGAGGTTTTGGTGAGAAATCGTGTGTACTCAGGTGTCTCCCCCTCCTCCAACACATTCCTGGGCTTGCTCATCTGACAAGCAAAGCCCCCTCTGACTGACCTTTTGTCAGCTGAAGCTGGGGCCAGGACATCCAAACTTGGACCAACTCTCCCTTACTGCCATGGATCCTTCCCATAGTAGGCCTGGTGATCATGATCATGCTTTTATTTGTTTCTACACCCCATTTTCTCTGCTTTATCCAGGAAAAGCTCTCTGAGATGAGCCTTCGCACTCCCAGACCCGGGAAAGCCATTCCTGTTATTGACAGATGAGGAACAGGGCGTTGCTCTAGGGGTTCTGGGCCAACCTACACCAGTCCAGCGAGCAGTTGCTTATTTCTCTAAACAAATGGATCCCACTGTAAGAGGATGGCAGCCCTGCCTGCGTGCACTTGCGACAGCTTCTCGTCTCGCTAGACCTAAGGCCTTAAAACCCACACTGGGCCAACCTGTAAATGTTAGTTCTCCACATTGGCTCCAGGACCTGCTCACTCATCAGGCTCTCTCCCCTCCATCACCCTCTTGTCTGTTAGATTTCTACTCTCTTTGTCAAAGACCCTCTCATCTCCCTCTCCCAATCCTCGACTCTCCATCCTGCCAGGCTTCACGGGTGTTCCACTCCCTAACGCAGGTAACACCCTCTTCTTACTACGGGGGACACCATCACCATTCGGACAGTGGACCTGCCTTTATCTCAAAGATTACTCCACAGGTCTCCTCCCTGGGCATCACCTGGGAACTACACATTCCCTCCCGACTGCAATCCTCTGGTAAGGTAGAACGGGTAAATGGTCTGACCAGAGACCACCTAGCCAAACTCTCCACAGAGCCCACAAACCCTGGGTGGAGCTGCTCCCACTGGCTTTAGTGCACCTCCGAACCACTCCCCATGGCCCCTTGTTCCTGAGCCCCCTTGAACGGATGTATGGCAGACCTCTTCTTACTAACCATGAGCTCCGCGTCCAACCTACACTGTTGGCTGGATATTTTCCATACTTCTCTTTGCTCAGACAGCTGCTCCAAGAACACGCAGACCTTTGTCTGCCACAACCTGTGCCTCTGTCCCCTGATGCACCTGTCAACCTGCTGTGCCCTGGAGACCAGGTTCTTCTGAAAGCCATCTCTCCAAAACCACTTCCGCCAAAGTGGATGGGTCCACACACGATCATCCTGACTACACCAATGGCTGTCAAGGCATCAGCTGTCCAGGGTCAAAGCAGTCCCTGTGGACAAGCAGTATGTATACAAGCACATGGGCCCAACTCGGGTTTGCATCAATGCATCCCCGGTCCACATCCCACTCAGCCTATAGAGTAGAGGCCCTCTGATTCTCCTTCCTCTGTTTCTTTTTTTTTTTTTTTAAAGATTTATTTATGCAAGCACTGGGTACAGTCAGAAACACAGGAGGGTGAGAGAACTCACCAGAGACAAAGCGAAGGGCAGAACAGGCAGACTTGACGAAGCACACTGCTGAGGAGAGCAGTGGGCGGCAGGAGAGGTCTGCCCGCCATGTGGGACCCTCGCCTTGAGGCCAGGGATTGAACCGGTGCTGTAGAGGCTGTGGGCAGCTTCACAACCCAGCGCTCAACCATCAACCGCTGTGCCACCGGGGAGGCCCCTCTCCTTCCTCTGTTTCTAATCCCATCTCTTCAAGCCACTTCCAGTTCTTCTGTCTATGCCCAGCAATTCCAGATCAGCACAGCCTCGGACCAGGTATTACCACTCACGGGGCTTCTTATCCTAATCTCCTCATTTTTTCTTTTTGCCCCATGCTTAGTCCATTTCATCCAACACCGGATCTAAGAATTGTCCCATACCACCTTTAACCAACTCCTTCTCCACCCATATCCTCGCGCTGCAAAGACTGTCTCATAACCAGGCCTGAGCGCCCACCCTGGTCTTTGCCCCTGTCCAGCAGGAAGTAGCCAAAGAGAGAACCATTGCCCCTTTTCAACAAAAGGCTGGTATGAAAGGTCGATGCAGGGGCCAGGAATGGGGAAGCCCACATACAAACAACAAGATGGCCCTGACACCAGTACCCCTGATTCCATCAAACCGAAACTGAAGCTATAAGCAGGAGAAAACAACTCGGCTCCACGAAAAAACAACTTAGTTCCCCCTAAGCCTGTTTCCCCCCCGCTACCAACCCAGTTTTCCTGCCTAACCTCTCCTCACCCTATGAAATGACATCTCCCCCCACAACGGGCACGATTTCAGGGATACCCATCTTGGGTATGACGCTTGCCTGGGGGCGCAATGAATTGTCCCTTCCTTTGAGGAAGTTTAGCTTGGCTCCCCTTTTCTTTACTGCGCCAAACTGTTACAGGGCAGCCCCGGTATAAAAAGGGTTGTCTGACTGTTTCCCGATTCTGGTGGAGTGTTTCGGATTCTGGTGCAGCTGCCCGGACAGGGCCGGTTCTGAGATCGGCAGAGTTGGGGGTCCTGGAGGGCGGCATCCTGGTGGTGAGATGCTCTGTGAGGAGTCAGAGAAGCAGGGCTCAGAGGAGAGGAGACTCGGGGGAATGCCCTGGGTGTGAGGTTTCCAGCTTTTCTCCCCAGGACCCCTCTCTCCAGCCTCTGGATAACAAAACCTGGGGAAACAGGAAAGTAGATCATTTTTTCCTTTTTACAACCTATTTAGTATTGAGGACTTAAAAAAAAAAAACATAACATTTAATGAATACTGTTAAATTTACAGAAAAGTTGCAAAGATAGTACAGTTCTTATTCATCCCACACCATTTCCACTTTGTTAACATCTTACATGAATACAGTTGTCTTTTTTTTTCACAGCTAATGAAGCAATGTTGACACAGTTACCAAACTCCGTGCTTAATTTCATCAGTTTTTCCTAATGCACATTTTATGTTCCATAATCCAAATTGCCTCACTCAGTTACAGCCAGTTCTCCTCGATGTGCCTCTTGCTGACTGTTTCTCTGACTTTGCTTGTTTTTATAACGTTGACATTGGTGAGGAGTGATATTTTGGAGAGGTGTTGGGTTCACAGTTGGGGTTCTTGGGTCACGTCTGAGAAAAGTTTCACCACCCTCCCCCACCCACTGAGTAGGCTCTCTCCGACCAACGGAAAGGAGGGAAAAAAAAAAAACTGCAAGAACGAACTACAGATCAAGTGGGACACTGAGTAGAGAGGAACTATTTCAGGCACCGCACCCCACAAATGGGAACTGTGGAGAACGGTGAAGAAATCACCACAGAGGTGATCGAGCGGCTCCGGGCGCCATCAGACGAAGACAAGGATTCCACGGTGACCTACAAATAGCCTAAGGCCAGCCGAGAACCACTGGGAAAAAGCAAAGGTCAGCAAGGACAGGTCTCTCTGCCACCTCATGACCAGAACAAAATCACCAACTAACTGATTCCCTGTTGGAACTAAGTAAATACAGAGGGAGGGAACTGTAAGGGACAGTGCCCAGCAACACAGCATCAACACTCTGGTGGAGTGTTGTCTCCAGTGCTAGTCTCAGTCTGCTGAAGAGTTTCCGACACCCCTGAAGGAGCACTCCAAAGAGATGGAAGCCACCCTTAGGACAACTTGGATCCTTCTCCTTTGGGGACTTGCTGGCGCGGGGTTGCACAGAGAGGAGGGGGCAGATCTTGCTGGCTTTCAGGGCTGCTTCAGAACCCAGGGGTTCTCTGAGCCCCTCTGGCTGCCCCCCCAACAGTAAATGGACTGAACGGTGAAGAGGAGGAGGAAGAGGAGGACAAGGGTCCCCTGACAAAACTAAGCATCCCGGACGATCTAGACAGCTGCGAGGCCATGGTGAGCTCGGCCCTGGGGCCCCCTCCCTGCCCCACCTTCCCCCTCCCACCAGCACACCCTTCTTCTTGGTTCCCCTCCCTTTGATTAAGCTTTCACCCACCTCTGCTGGGAGCCAGTGGGTAGACACCAACACCATCCTCGAATCTCAGGTGTGCCCACGGAGGCCCTGAGAGGTGTGCCTCCCAACCTCCTGCCGGGCCCACAGGGGCACCCTGCACCTCTGGCCCACAGGTGGCATTTTGTAACTTGGCCTTGGCCAGTGCTGAGGAAGAACAGGCGCGGCTGCACAGACAGCTAAATGAGCAAAAGCTGCTCTGGTGGCTCCTGGCTCAGCAGGTAGCCCCATGGGACCAGGAGACTGAGAAGATGGAGGCCCCAGCCCCCGGGGGGAAAGTGTGCCTGGGGAGACACACCAGGCCCTTCAGGGAGCCATGGAGAAACTGCAGGTGAGTGTGTGTAAGGCAGGAAGGAATGGCCACAGGGCAGGTTTTCTGATCCAGCAGACCAGGTACAGGAGAAGTGAGTCCTGGAAGCCTCAGTGAATTTTGCAGACTTTATTGGGATTTACCAGATACATGGCAGGTAGGGGTGCTAGGGGGCCAGGAGGCTGACAGGCCTCCCAGCCCACAGCAAGTCTTCACTCTTTCTGGGCTCTCTGGCGTTCTCTGGTGGTCTCTGCTGCTCTGCTCTCTCGGTTCTGCTTCTGCTTCTCTGCTTCTGCTGGCGTACCCGTGACGCCACCCTTAAAAGCCCATCTTAGCCCAGGGGAATCCCATCTACCTATGCCCACACCCTACTCCAGGTGCCCGCATCAGGCATGCATTCGGGACCACAGGGTTCCATCATCCATCCTATGGGCGGGAGAGCAGAAAAGCCTGATACTTTTACCTTACCCTACAATCCACCCCCTCAGGGTTTTCTGCCAGACAGTCTATACAAGTGATACACACGTTTCTCTTGACGAATATGAACACTGCAGCCATGGCCCACAAAAGCAAATGAAATATATCACAATGAAATATAACAGAACACAAATAAGTCCAGGCAGGGCATCAACCTAGTGCAAAAGACAATTATTGGCACCAGTAGATGATCCACCACTTCCGCTGCCGAAGGCACTGCTCATGCGAGGGAGGGAACCACTCAGGCATCAGCTGTCACACGCCGGGAGCCATCAGGCCTCCCGGCCCCCTCCGGCTGCAGTCTCGGCCACAAGCCACACACCGCATCCACCCCCAGGATGCACTCACTCTTGGGTTGGCGATTCTGTACTCTTTGGGGGTAATCGCCCATCCCTCAGGGTTTTCTATCTGTGGTCGCTCCAACGCTCCAGCATGCAGGCCCCAGCACTCAGGCCAACCCACTGCACAAGCACATGGGTCGGGGATCCGTGGATACAAGTCCACATGCGGCCTCTCTTGGGTCCCCTCTTTGGCTGTGGGCTCCACCACAAGCCACGTTCCCTACCCATCCCCCAAAGATGGGCTCCTCAGCTCCTCACCCTCACTCAACTATGAGCAGGGCATCACCCACAGGTGATTTTAAAAGACTCACTGGCCTTTAGCTTACGTAGTGCTTAACAGCCGCTCAGGGCTTCCCGAACTTAGCACAAGCTTTTGCCTTCTCAGTTGGCTTTTCTCCTCTGCTTAGCCGCTGGGCAGTACACCGGCTGCCTTTGGCCACCAAGGCCCACTGACACCCCCAGACTCCCATCTCTGGGGGTGTACAATCCCATCCTTCCTCAGGGTCCCCAAAACATATCAAACTTGCCAAGGTCCTCCCCCTTCTGGCGGGATTGTTAGTCCATTAGTCCAAGTTCATCGTCTTTTCCCTTTGTCCACACTGGGGAGCTCTGAGTCGTGGTCCTTTCTCCCCGGACGATTCTTGCTGCCTAGGCGGGGATTGTTGGCTGGTCCTCTCGGGCATCTCCTCCTCCAGGCGAGGTCTCATCCCGCAGGTCCCGCACCTTTCCCTTCCCCTGTCCCGCCATGACACGTCCAGCGCTGTCACAGGCAAACACTGTCTGCTGCTCCTCAGTCCCTCCCGGTCTTCGGAGGGCTCCACACCGGTCTACATGGATCATCTTGCTGACTTACACCAATTGTAAGAGAGGAAGGAATGGACACAGGGCAGATTTTCTGATCCAGCAGACTCGGTCTTGGAGAAGAGTGTCCTGGAAGCCTCAGTGGCTTTTGTAGGCTTTTATTGGGATTTACTGGATACATGGCAGGTAGGGGTGCTAGGGGGTCAGGAGGCTGGCAGGCCTCCCAGCCCCCAGCAAGTCTTCACTCTTTCTGGGCTCTCTGGCGTTCTCTGGTGGTCTCTGCTGCTCTGCTCTCTCGGTTCTGCTTATGTTTCTCTGCTTTTGCTGTGAACGCCACCCTTAAAAGCCCGGTCTTAGCCCAGGTGAATGCCATCTACATATGCCCACACCCTACTCCAGGTGCCTGCATCAGGCTTGCATTCAGACCACAGGGTTCCCTCATCTATCCTAAAGGCGGGAGGGCAGAAAAGCCTGATAGTTTTATCTTTCCCTACAGTGTGGTTTTCCAGAGGGCTAGGCGGGCTGGGTGCTGGGCAGGCCAGCACTGCTGAGCCCCTGAGCCCGCTGTCTGGCTGAGGGCCGATTTACCGAGCTTATGCAGGAAAAAGTTGGCTTACAGGACTGGATGGAGGAGCTGGAGCATCGATGTATCCAGATGTCTGGAGAGACTGACACCATCGGTGAGCAGGGAGGCTTGTGCCCTGCAGCTGGGGTGCTATGCAGAGGCTGGGGAGACCCCAGCAGCTGAGCTGTCTGCGCGCCCTCCCCCTAGGAGAATACATCGCTCTCTACCAGAACCAGAGAGCAGTGATGAGGGAGGAGCACCAAGAGAAGGAGGAGTCCATAAGCCAGCTGGCCCAGGACAAAGAGGAGATGAAGGTAGTCAGAGCTCTGGCTCCATGGTGGTGCGGCTGGGGGCGGGGCGGGCTTCTGAGCATCTCTGCTTCCAGGTGAAGCTGTTAGAGCTGCAAGAGTTGGTTTTGCGGCTGGTGGAGGCACGCAACGAATGGCGGGCAAAGCCCTGAGCACCCACCCAGAACCCTGCTGCTGAGCCCACTAGCGCATGCCTAGTCCCCAAGAAGCTTGGCACCGCCAACGTCCAAGGTGAGGAAAGCCCCTAACGGGCGGCTGGTCAGGAAGAGCACACACCGCCAGGCACACAGCATCCTGTCTCTGTCTCTCTGTAGGGTAAAGAAAATATCAGGCTTTTCTGCCCTTCCGCCATCAGGATAGATGATGGATCCTTGTCCTGAATGCATGCCTGATGGCGGGCACCTGGAGTAGGGTGTGGGCATAGGTAGATGGGATTCAGCTGAGCTAAGACTGTGCTTTTAAGGGCGGTGTGACGGGGACGCCAGCAGCAGCAGTAGAAGCCGAAGCTGAAGCCGGTAGAGAAGCCAAGATCACCAGAGAGCCCAGATAAAGTGAAGATTTGCTGGGGGCCGGAGGCCTGCCAGCCTCCCAACCCCCCAGCCAGCACCCCTGCCTGCCATATGCCTGGTGAACCCCAATAACACACCTGCAAAACCACTGAGGACTCTGACTCCTCCTTTACCCGGTCTGCATGGGATCAGAAAACCTGCGCTGTGCCCTGCTCATGCCCTTACTCTCTCTAAAGAACCAAGTAAGGTGAGCCTTGTCCACGATGTGCAGCCGACCCCGGGTGAGGCCCAGCTGGGCCTGACTCCACTCGAGAACGCCTCTGCGCAGCAGGTCGTTCAGCTGCTTCAAGAAATGCAGAACTCCCAGGAAGGTGTCACCATTGGAAACAGCCCATGCCTTCCCTTCTTCTACCAGGCTGACGACAACGAGGTGAAGATAATGGTGGTCTAGGCCACCGGCATGGGGCCGGAGGCTCTGCCCCCACCTGGCCCTCACCAACCCATCCCTGTTCCCCAGGCATTCCCCCCCATCCTTTGGCTCTCCTTCCCAGTCGTCCTTTCATCCCTCGGCTTAAAAAAGGGGTCCAACAACTCCCCTATCTAATAGGGTGAAATAGGTGCAGACCCTAGCTTCTGAGGTTAGGGCTGTGTCTTCATTTAACTCTGGACTAATCATACTTCCAGAGGCAAGGAGCTAGAAATATCCAGCTAGTTATTTAGGGGGCTCCGTTCTACAATATAGGGGCTCCTTGAATGACCAATTGAATCCTTACCAGGCCTTCTTGCAGAGGGCCTAGGTTATATTAGGCAATTTTGGGCCACGTGCCCCCCACCTCACCCCAACCATGTCGAGCGGGGCAGCACTTTGAAAGCCCAGCACGGGGGCTAAGTACAGACAGAGATACCAGCTGGGGCAGGTGGGCACCAACACCTGTCTAGAGTGTAGCCACAGAGATAGCAGTGGTTTATTTGAGACCACCCAGATCCACAAAGGGGTGGCCTCCCCTGCTCCCTTTTGAAATTTCCCCATGTGCCTTTGCACCCAATTTTGTTTTTGTTTTTCTTTGTTTTGTTTTGTTTTTAATTTTTTGTTGGACCCAATAATTGTTTTGATTTTTCTTTATTTTTTTTATTTTTACTTTTTGTTGCACCCAATTATTCTGGAGGTGATCCCTATCTGCAAAGGGGAGGCCTCTCCTACTACCTAGCAAAAGTCCCCATGGGACTGTGTGCCCGATTATTTTGTGGGAACCCACCTGTTAAGGGGGGGCTCTGCTCACTACACATGTCTTGCAGCTTGAGGTTAACCTGTCCCACTCACAAAAGGCCCGCGGGCATGAGGCCACCCCAATCTGCAAAGGGGTGGCCTCCCCCATCACCCCTCAAGTCCTGCGGGCATGAGGCTACCCCAATCCACAAAGGGGTGGCTTCTGCTGTCCTCCTCACAAAAGTCCCACGGGCATGAGGCCACCCCAATGTGCAAAGGGGTGGCCTACTCCTTCCCGCCTCACAAAAGTCCCATGGGCATGAGGCCACCCAATCTGCAGAGGAGTGGCCTCTCCCGTCCCGCCCCTCACAAAAGATCCACAGGCCTGAAGCCACCCCAGTGCACAAAGGGGTGGTCTCCCCCTTGCCCCCTCACAAAAGTATGAGGCCACCCCAATCCACAAAGGGGAGAACTCCCCCATCCCCCTCCTCACATAAGTCCTGCAGGCATGAGGCCACCCCAATCCGCAAAGGGGTGGCCTCCCCCGTCGCTCCTCTCGAATGCCCCACAGGTATGAGGCCACCGCAGTCCACAAGGGGGTGGCCTCCACTTGCTGTCTTTGCAAAAGTCCCGTGGGCCTCTGTGCCTGATTATCTTGGGACCACCCCGGATTTGCAGAGAGGTGGCCTTCACTGCTTCTTTTACAGAAAGTCCCCATAGAGGGGATGCATGGCTTACTGAGGCAATTTGGGGGTACACACTCCCCCAACCCTGTGGAAAACTGGGCTTGACCAGAAGCCGGGCCGGGGTGGCTGGTGGAGGCCAGGCGGAAGGCGCGGGGGCGCCCCGCGGTGTACATACTGTGCTGGGACATGTGTACATGGGACTGAGATGGCCCCTGTATCACAGCGGAGGCTGGGGTGGCCCCTGGGAGAGGAGGTTTCTATGAATCAGTTGACATCGAGGAAACTTATTTATAGATCGCCCAGGACAGAGGAAGGAGGCAAGGCCAGGGAGTGGTTCCTGGTGTTTCACTTTTGTTTCTGAATAAACCGAACTCACCACGTGGTGGGGCCCTGGGTTCTGGGCTCAGGCGCTGCGCTGGGTGTGGGTCCTGCCAGCAGAGGGCAGGCTTCGGGGTGCAAGGTGCGCATTGGCGCTGCCTGTCAGGGCATCTAATCCCCCTCAGCTCTCTGACCTGTAGGGCCTGTGGGCTGCTTGCTGCCCCGGGAGGGCCAGAGTACTGGCTTCCAGCCTAGGCATTTCTCCTCTCACCCTGTTCTTCTGGGGCTCCCACCCAGGCCCCA
Organism: Talpa europaea; assembly: GCF_964194135.1. Lineage (NCBI taxonomy): Eukaryota > Metazoa > Chordata > Mammalia > Eulipotyphla > Talpidae > Talpa > Talpa europaea. The sequence continues at coordinate 119,675,188 of NC_140068.1, read as the reverse complement.
TGAGTCCTCCAGGCTGGCACTCTACCCCTGATGGCCACAGCAGGGTTCAGATGAAGACCAGCTAAGTCCAGGTGCTTTCCAGGGCAGCCTGGGAAAAACTGGTGCCTCCCAGGCACCCCTGCGCCCCCATGCTTAAACCTTCCCTTCCCCCTGAACGCCACAGAACACAACCAGCACACAACACGTTGCTCCCCATTGTTCAGAAATGGGTTTCATTCTCAGCCAAGAGACAGCAGGACTGGTCGCGGCCAGAAGCACAAAGCTGCCGGAGCAGCACCCCCATGCTCGGGGAAGGGGCAGGAAGGTGGCTGGGGGGGCTGACTGTGCACAGGCAGGGAATGGCAGGGAGGCTCGTCGGAGGCGGCACATGTTGGCGGGGGCGGCTGGGGTGACAGTGTTTGCTTTTAGTTGGGCCACAAGACTCAGAAGGACAGCACAGCCAGCGGTTCCCAGCACCAGAGATGCGCGCTTGCACGTGTGTGTGTGCCCGTGTATTCATAGACATGCATAGAGCAGGGCAGGAGCAATACCACCGAGGAGGCACAAGAGTCACCGAGGTCACGCCTGGGGTGTCAGCTCACCACCACAACAGACTAAAGTCACAGATGAAGGGGGAGGCTTGGGGGCTGGGGGCCAAGTCACAGAACAGTCACCCAGGCAGGCCTGGGAAGAGAGGTGTCCCAGGAAGAGGAGGGGTCTGGTTAGAGGCCGAAGGGGGCCCTGGGGCTCTCAGGTTGGATGGACTTGCCTGACCCGATCAGCTGGCAGCTGGAGAGAAGCAGAGAGAAAACGGGGGAGGGCAGAGAAGGGGGAGAGCTGGGAAGGCAGGTGCAGCCTGGGCTGCAGCGCTGGGGGGAGGTGGGGAGGGAAGACGAAGCAGGGGAGGGTGTGGGCAGGGGTTCTGGATGAGAGGAGAGGGGGGACAGGGAGGGGGGATGCAGGAGCAGGAGCTGGAGCCTCTCCCTGCTCACTCGCCGGCCTCTCACACACACGAGACAGTGCACCCGTGGGCCAGACATGTGACCGGCCCCCTCCGGCTCCCTCCTCTCTGTTCCCCTGTCTTTCAACCCGCCAGCCCAGGGTCACCCTTAGTGTCAGGAGTAGGCGGCCTCGGGCCCCACGTGACTCCACCATTTCTGATGGAGAAAGACAGGCGGAATACCACTGTTTGCCCCGGGAGGGCAGAGCTGAGAGGATGGCTGGAGGGAGCACCGGGGGCCCCCTGGGGTAGGCAGAAAGCACAGTAGTTCCCCATATGGACCCTGGGGAGGCAGGGAGGGCAGGAGGCCAGATGCTAGTGGCCACAGGCTTATAAGTCTAAGAGGGGAGCCTCAGCAGGCTGGGGGACCACGGGTCGTGTAGGTGAGGCTGGGCCCTTCCTGGTGTGGAAAAGCAGAAGAGCCAGCATCAGTGTAGGGGTGCGGGGGCAGGCAGGTCTGTGGGGCGAGTTTTACTGACCAGCTTGGGTAGAACTCAGAGAAGCCGACTTGCCCAGGTCAGCCGACACTGAGGTCCCCTGGCTGAAAAAGGAGAAGTGACACTATGAACAACAGGCCCAGGTCCACGGGCTGCAGGCGGGCTTCGGTGCTTCACCTGGGGCACAGGGACTGCCGTGGCCCTGTGCTGGCGGGAACAGCAACAGCAGGCACGGAGGGCAAGGCGCTCTGTGGCCTGCCTGGTTGCAAGGTGGCTGCGGGCCGAGGGTGTGGCTTGGACCCTCAGGCTTTCCAAAGCCATCAGACAACCTGAGCCTTCCTGAAGGGGACTCAGTTGCCACAATAAGGAGGAGGGGTCAGACCTCCTCTGCCCTGTGGTGGAGCCGGTTCCAAAGCTCCCAAGGCAGCTGCCCTGCCCCAGCAGCACACTCACATAGGGGGATGGGGGCTGCACCCCCAGCATGAATTTCGAAGGCTCCCTGACGGCCTGCTCCCTGACAGCGGCACCAGCGGCCTATCAGCTCAACACCCTGCGTGACCATCTGCACTGCAGGTCCTCGAGCCTAGAGACTTCCACAGCCAGAGAACATCCACCTAGGTGGAAGGCCCGGGTAAGACAAGTCTCAGTGGCTGTCTTCAGTCGGAGGTACTTTGGGAACCTGGGGTTGGCTTGCCTGTATGAACTTAAGTGTGTGTGTGACCAATATAGGAATCAAATTCTCTCTGAGAGCCAACTTCTGACTGAAGCTTATCTATCACCCTCGCGGCAGATGCCTTCTCTCAAACCTCGGTCCCTTGGAGCTTAGGCCAGATATGTGCCCTAAGCGTCTCATCTTTTACCGCAGCGCTGCGTGGCCTCAATACCAATTGGACAATGGCTCCCACGGGCCGAGCATGGCGCTTTTGACTTCTCGATCCTTACAGACCTAAAGAGTTCTGTCACCGCAATGGAAAATGGTCAGAGATCCCTTAGGGCCAGGCTGGCTTTCTCTTGTGCTCCCGTGCCCCCCTCCAGCCCCTCCCTCCTGAAAACCTGCCACACTCTCCAAGTCTTGAGACTCCTCTCACTCTTCCCCTCTCTGGACCCTCTTCAACGTTTTCTGATCCTCTAAATTCTCAGTCTTCACCTCCTCCAGCTCCCCAATCCGGCCTCCCCTCTTTTTTTCACCTCCTATCCACCACACCCGTTCTGGGTGGTCCTCTTCTGGGTCCCCTCAGGGAAGTGGCGGGGAATGAAGGAGGAATTAGGGTCCATGGTCCTTCCTCTCTGTCTGGTCTCTCCCAGACTGAAAAGCTTCTTGGCTCTTTCACTAACAATCCCACCACCTACACCAAAGAGTTTCCTTGTCTTACCCAAGCCTGTGACCTTACTTGTCATGATTACATGTGATCCTCTCTTCCACCCTGACCTCTGACAAAAGGGAGCAGGTTTTTAGGTCTGCCCAAGACCATGCAGATCAGGTCCCTGTGACAGACACAACCATGGCCCCAGGCTCTGCAGCAGTTCCCAGCCCAGAGCTGGGGTGGGGCTTCCAGACTGACACAGGCAGGGCCCCCAGGGCAGGACTCACCAAGACCATTTTATTACCTGTCTCCTAGCTGGTCTCCAAGCCGCTGTGCACAAAAGTGTAAATTTTGCTAAGCTCAGGGAGATCACCCAGTCTGCCTCAGAAAACCCTGCTGCCTTCCTTAGTCGCCTGACGGAGGCGTTCCAGCGCCATACCAGGCTTGACCCTGACTCAGATGGAGGCTCAACAGTTCTGGCTACCCATTTTAATCTCAGTCAGCTCCTGACATTAATAGAAGCTTAAGAAGTTTGAGAGGACTCCCCTGATGGCGCAGATGGCAAAGCGCCGCGCTGTGAGTCTCTCCGAGGCCTCTGCAGTGCCGGTTCCATGCCGGCCGGCCAGCAAGGGTCCCACATGGCACAGCAGACCTCTCCTGCCTCGCCCGCTACTCCCTTCAGCAGTGTATTTCGTCAGTCGGCCTGATCTGTTCCCCACTCTGTCTCTGGTGAATCCTCTCACCCTCCCACATATCTGGCCTGGACCCCTGTTCTAGTGTAAATGAATAAATAAACCTTTTTTTTTTTTTTTTTAAAGAAGGCTGAGGACTGTCCTCAAACCCCTATCCAGGATCTGCTGAATATGGCCTTGACAGTTTTTAAAAACCGGAAGGAACAGGACAGGGCAGAGAGGGAACCCCGTAGTCTCCAGAAGGCTGGGCTTCAAGCTCAGGCCCTGGTAGGGCCTTGAGACTGCCAGGCCATGTTCCTTCAACCACCGCAGTGCCTGCCGGCCGACAGAGGATGACAACGGGCCCCATGGCCCCCAACCGACCACCGCTGGGAGCCTGCTTCAAATGTGGTCGAGAAGGCCACTGGACCAGACAATGCCTCAACACCTGCCAGGACCATGCCCCATCTGCAACGTCCAGGGTCACTGGAAAAGTGACTGTCCCTCCATGCCTGGCTGCGGTGGACCAGTCCTTCCAGCCCCTGCAACTCTTGCCACCGGCGGTCTTCGGTTTGGGAGCTGAGGACTGAAGAGGCCCGGACTCATCGACCCCGATAAACTTCAAGGAGCCCAGGGTAACAGTCAAGGTAGCAGGTAAGTCCAACTCCTTTCTGGGCTCTCCTTTAATATGTTGCTGGCCTCCTTCTCTGCAGACCTTCTCTGCCACAATCTCAGCAACTCACTGCACAACTCCTCACCTTCCTGGGCTCAAAAGGATACCGTGTCTCCCCGTCCAAATCCCAACTTTCAGTTCCCACAGCCGTCTATCTGGGTCTTCCACTAACTCCTTCCTCCAAACAGCTGACGGTGGACCACAAACAGGCCATCCGGGACCTTCCCTCCCCTGAATCGGCAGAACAAATCCTTTCCTTCCTAGGTTTGGTCGGATTCTTCCGTCACTGGATCCCTAATTTTGCTTTCCTAGCCAAGCCACTGTACGACACAGCAAAAGCCTCCCTCGAAGGACGTCTCCAATCTCCCGGGGAGGTCTGCAGGGCCTTCCTTTTACTCACACATATCCTCCTTAGGGCACCTGTCCTTGGCCTTCCTGACCCAGAAAAGCCTTTTCTCCTGTGCACAGACGCACATAGGGGTATGGCGGCAGGTGGCCTTTCCCAGCCTCTGGGCCCAGCCCTGTGTCCTGTCGCTTATCTCTCCAAGCAGATGGATCCCACCGTCAGGGGCTGGCAACCTTGCCTTAGAGCCCTGGCGGCGGCAGCTCTACTCATCCGGGAACCCCTCAAACTTACTCTGGGAGGACCTGTCCAAGCACATTCCTCGCACAGCCTTCAGGCCCTCCTGTCTCCCCGCCCGCTCTCCACTCTCACTCCTGCCCACTCACAGGACTTCCACGTGCTCTTTATCGAAAACCCTCTGGCGAGTCTCACTCAGTCAACTTCTCTCAACCCAGCCCCTCTTCTGTCTCTGGCCCCCCTTCTGCCGCTCATTCATGCCCTGAAATCCTGGGCGAAATGCAAACCTCCAGACTGGGTTTGGCCGACTCCCCTTTGTCAGCTGCCTACTGGGCTCTGTCTGTAGACTGCAGCTCTTGCGAAGGTGCGCGAGGTCAGCGGAGGGCTGCCTAGGCCATGGTTACCCTCGATCAGGTCATCGAGGCAGGAAAGCTGCCCGGGGGAACCACCTCCTGAAAGGCAGAATTCAGAGCACTTACCGGGGCCCTGACCCTCAGCAACCATAAGAAAGTCACGATCTATACGGATTCAACATATACCTTCCTTATGGCTCACAGTCCTGCTGCGATTTGGCAGGAAAGGGGGTTCCTCTCCACCCAGGGGTCCCCCATCATGAACGTTAAACTTGCCCTTAAGCTTCTAGCGGCCTTGCAGCTTCCAACTGAAGTTGCCATGATCCACTGTGAAGGACACCACACGGACAATTCTCACGTGACCACAGGGAATAACAAGGCTGATGCAGCACCAAGGGCTCCCACCACTCACTCTGCTGCAGATCCTGGTCCTATTCTCTCTCTATCTGTCCCCTCCATCTCTCCGACTTAGAACCTAATGAACGCCAAATCCTGAGTCTGCTCTTCCACCCCTCCTTGAATGCAAAAGTCTGGCAGCTGTGTTCCCATCATCAAACCGGTGCTCGTGGATCACCTCAAGGGGGAATTCGCCAACCTCCTTCTTCTGCAGCTCACCAGCTGCGTGGACACTTACCCGGACAGGATTGGCAGGTTGATTTTACTCACCTCCCTACTCACAAAAAAGTTAAATATCTGCTCACAAGGGTTGATACAATAACAGGTTGGGTCAAGCCCTTCCCCGCAGCTAGAGAAACGGCTCAGGGGGTAACCGAGGCCCTTCTTAACCACATTATCCCATGCGTTGGCCTCCCCACATCTGTCCTATCTGACAATGGTCCAGCTTTTATCTCAAAGATTACTCAGCAGGTCTCCGCAGCTCTGGGTATCACCTGGAAGCTTCACATTCCCCACCACCAGCAATCCTCAGGGAAAGTGGAGCGCGCCAATGGGCTAATCAAGGGTCACCTGACTAAACTCTCCTGAGAGCTCTGCAACTGCTCCAGGAACATGCAGACCGGTACTTACCCAGTCCTGCCCGAATCTCGACCTCCTCAACTGACCTTCCCCACCACTGCATCCAGGAGACAAAGTTCTGCTCAAACCGCTTCAGCCAAAGCCACTGCAGCCTCCATGGACTGGTCCGCACACAGTCATTCTCATCACGCCTATAGCGGTAACACCTCTGGGAGACCCCTGCTGGCACCATCTCTCTTGGGTCAAACGTGCGCCCGAAGACAAACAGTATGTATGTTGTAACCTGGGTCCTACTAGGATGCGCATTTCTTGTCAAAATCTCCCCTAGCTCAGTGTCCTATGTGTGGAAATTCAAAGTTAGGGAGACCTTTGTCTCAGGATCCACGGAGAGTACCCACTTGGTGGGTACTGCGGATGCCCACAGGCCGGATGCACAGCACCCATCACTCTCACCCTAACTCTTTCATCAATGAACAACACTATGAACACCATGTTTTCTTTCTTTTACCATCAAACCTTAGATCATTGCAAGAATACCTACAAAGAATATGGGGGGTGCCCTTGCCCGTCATGTGCAGTGCACCTTCCAGACAAAGGCCGAATGTTCTCTCCATCTGTCATAATACGGGTTTCAATACGAATCAAGTTAACTATACTATTTCAGGTCCTTGGGACCTACGCTGGGTACAGGGAGTCCAAGCCACAGGGTACACGGGCTGGCATTCCTACACAGTGGCAACATTTTCCCATCTCAAGGGACTATGTCCCGACACAAAATGCCACAGTCCAAGTCTCCCAGGACATCCTCCATTCAGAGCAAGTCCTACAAAATCAGCTAACATCATCAGAAAAGACTGAGACACCCCCAACCTGGATTCGTAAAATACAAAACGCTATACTATTCCTACATAACTCTTTTGGATCTAATACCTTTCTTGTTTCCTCTGTGCTTCCCTTCAGAGGCCTCTACTGGCAGCAGCTCCAATTCATCTCAATACCACTATGATCAAGATTACAGACGCTGCTTGCCAGACTCCCCAACTCTCAGTCCCCCTATGGGACTCCAATCACAGCTACCCCTGCTATCCAACTGATGCCCTTGTCGGCTTTCTTTCCTGCACTTCTAACATTTCGGTTAAAGGTATCTACCCCTCCTTAGAAAAAACCTCTGTGTCTTTAGCATCATCACAAAGACAGCTCCCCTCCCTGGCACAGGCCATGCTCCAAAACCGGCGGGCTCTGGACCTGTTGACGACTAACAAGGGGGGCACCTGCCTGTTCCTCAGGGAAGAATATTGTTATTGTATCAATGAATCAAAGATTGTAAAACAAAATGTGGAAGCCTTCATGAAACTACGCAAAGACATGGAAAGGGAAATTGGGGGCTCCAATTCCCCGCTGACATGGTTTCAAAATCCTATAGTGTCATGGCTCCTCCCACTCTTGGGGCCAATACTAATGATGACTTTACTTTTTTTTTTCTTTTTGCTCCTTGCCTCCTGAAATTCACACAGGCTCACATTCAGGAAATGTCTCCTACCACCTTTGACCAACTCCTCCACCCACGTTATCGCATCCCTGCAGAAGACCCTCATAACCAGGCCTGAGCCACCCCCTTGGCTCTCTGCCAGACCAGAGAGCAGTAATGAGGGAGCAGCACCTAGAGAAGGGGTTCTCATAAACGGGCTGGCCCAGGACAAAGAGGAGCGGCGAATGTGCGTGGAGGGGCAAGGGGTGGAAAGTAGCTACGTCACAATCCCTGGGAACCATCCTTATGTCACATCAAGAGCTGGGTGCTTGATTTGTTGCCCCAGCCCCCAGGACTAACCCCCTTTCAGGTTTCTCTTGTGGCTGCAGATTACCAACTTGAAGGGGACCCAAGACCTGACCCTGGGAGAGGGTTCAGGCTCGCTTGCTCTGTACTGTACCCCACCTTTAAACACTGAGCGCCTACAAAGCCTACGCTTCCCTAGTAAACTTGAAACGCTGGCAACTGCTCTGGGAGACACTGGGAAGAACTGTTTAGTTTGGTTTTCTGCGGGGTTTCTACTTCTCCACGGAGACTTTCCAATTTTTGTCTGACTCCTCCATCTCACATTCTAATTCCTTATGACCCTGGGGCCAGAGTGCCCCCCAATCAGTGCTCTTTGGAGTGATCTGTTTACCCTCTGTGGATCAGATCCCAGCAAACTGACCTTCCCAGTTGGGAATCTTCCCCCAGTCGTCTCAACATGGGTTGCTCTGCTCGCCACAGGATAAACAGGCGACTGAAGCATCAATTCTGCTTGAGTCTTCTGAGAAAAAAAAGCCTCTGTGTTAATGCACGTATGCAGACATATGAGAGATTGTGACAGATTGCTCTGAAATGGGCCTGGCTGTGCCCCTGGCTGTCCCCTCACTGCCTCCTGCCAATGTGCAAAGGGGTGGCCTCCTCCTTCCCCCCTCACAAAAGGCCCATGGGCATGAGGCCACCCAATCTGCAGAGGAGTGGCCTCTCCCGTCCCGCCCCTCACAAAAGATCCACAGGCATGAAGCCACCCCAGTGCACAAAGGGGTGGTCTTCCCCTTGCCCCCTCCCAAAAGGCCACCCCAATCCACAAAGGGGAGAACTCCCCCATCCCCCTCCTCACAAAAGTCCTGCAGGCATGAGGCCACCCCAATCCGCAAAGGGGTGGCCTCCCCCGTCGCTCCTCTCGAATGTCCCACAGGTATGAGGCCACCGTAGTCCACAAGGGGGTGGCCTCCACTTGCTGTCTTTGCAAAAGTCCCGTGGGCCTCTGTGCCTGATTATCTTGGGGCCACCCCGGATTTGCAGAGAGGTGGCCTTCACTGCTTCTTTTACAGAAAGTCCCCATAGAGGGGATGCATGGCTTACTCAGGCAATTTGGGGGTACACACTCCCCCAACCCTGTGGAAAACTGGGCTTGGCCAGAAGCCGGGCTGGGGTGGCTGGTGGAGGCCAGGCGGAAGGCGCGCGGGCGCCCCGCGGTGTACATACTGTGCTGGGACGTGTGTACATGGGGCTGAGAAGGCCCCTGTATCACAGCGGAGGCTGCGGTGGGCCCTGGGAGAGGAGGTTTCTATGAATCATTGGACATCAAGGAAACTTATTTATAGATCGCCCAGGACAGAGGAAGGAGGCAAGGCCAGGGAGTGGTTCCTGGTGTTTCACTTTTGTTTCTGAATAAACCAAACTCACCGCGTGGTCAGGCCCTGGGATCTGGGCTCAGGCGCTGTGCTGGGTGTGGGTCCTGCCAGCAGAGGGCAGGCTTCGGGGTGCGAGGTGCACACTGAGGCTGCCTGTCAGGGCATCCAACCCTGCTCAGCTCTCTGACCTGTCGGGCCTGTGGGCTGCGTGCCGCCCCGGGAGGGCCAGAGTACTGGCTTCCAGCCTAGGCATTTCTCCTCTCACCCTGTTCCTCTGGGGCTCCCACCCAGGCCCCATGAGTCCTCCAGGCTGGCACTCTACCCCTGGTGGCAACAGCATGGTTCAGATGAAGACCAGCTAAGTCCAGGTGCTTTCCAGGGCAGCCTGGGAAAAACTGGGGCCTCCTAGGCACCCCTGCGCCCCCATGCTTAAACCTTCCCTTCCCCTTGAATGCCACAGAACACAACCAGCACACAACACGTTGCTCCCCATTGTTCAGAAATGGGTTTCATTCTCAGCCAAGAGACAGCAGGACTGGTCGTGGCCAAAAGCACAAGCTGCCAGGACAGCACCCCCATGCTCGGGGAAGGGGCAGGAAGGTGGCAGAGGGGCTGACTGTGCACAGGCCGGGAATGGCAGGGAGGCTCGTCGGAGGTGGCACGTGTTGGCGGGGGTGGCTGGGGTGACAGTGTTTGCTTGTAGTTGGGCCACAAGACTCAGGACAGCACAGCCGGCGATTCCCAGCACCAGAGATGCGTGTGCACGTGTGTGTGTGACCGTGTATTTATAGACATGTATAGAGCAGGGCAAGAGCAATACCACCGAGGGGGCGCAAGAGTCACCGAGGTCACGCCTGGAGTGTCAGCTCACCGCCACAACAGACTAAAGTCACAGATGAATGGGGAGGCTTGGGGGCTGGGGGCCAAGTCACAGAACAGTCACCCAGGCAGGCCTGGGAAGAGAGGTGTCCCAGGAAGAGGAGGGGTCTGGTTAGAGGCCGAAGGGGGCCCTGGGGCTCTCAGGATGGGATGGACTTGCCTGACCTGATCAGCTGGCAGCTGGAGAGAAGCAGAGAGAAAACGGGGGAGGGGAGAGAAGGGGCAGAGCTGGGAAGGCAGGTGCAGCCTGGGCTGCAGCGCTGGGGGGGAGGTGGGGAGGGAAGACGAAGCAGGGGAGGGTGTGGGCAGGGGTTCTGGATGAGAGGGGAGGGGGGACAGGGAGGGGGGATGCAGGAGCTGGAGCCTCTCCCTGCACGCTCACCGGCCTCTCACACACACCAGACAGTGCACCCGTGTGCCAGACATGTGATCGGCCCCCTCCGGCTCCCTCCTCTCTGTTCCCCTGTCTTTCAACCCACTGGGCCAGGGTCACCCTTAGTGTCAGGAGTAGGTGGCCTCGGGCCCCACGTGACACCACCATTTCTGATGGAGAAAGACAGGCGGAATACCACTGTTTGCCCTGGGAGGGCAGAGCTGAGAGGATGGCTGGAGGGAGCACTGGGGGCCCCCTGGGGTGGGCAGAAAGCCCAGGAGTCCTTCATAAGGACCCTGGGGAGGCAGGGAGGACAGGAGGCCGGATGCCAGTGGCCACAGGCTTATAAGTCTAAGAGGGGAGCCTCAGCTGGCTGGGGGACCGCAGGTTGAATAGGTGAGGCTGGGCCCTTCCCGGTATGGAAAAGCAGAAGAGCAAGCATCAGTGTAGGGGTGCGGGGGCAGGCAGGTCCGTGGGGCGAGTTTTACTGCCCAGCTGGGGTAGAACTCAGAGAAGATGACTTGCCTGGATCAGCAGACACTGAGGTCCCCTGGCTGAAAAGGGGAGGTGACCCTAAGGAGCAACAGGCCCAGGTCCATGGGCCTGCAGGCAGGCTTCGGTGCTTCACCTGGGGCACAGGGGCTGCTTTGGCCCTGTGCTGGCGAGCACAGCAACACCGGGCATGGAGGGCAAGGCACTCTGTTACCTGCCTGGTTGCAAGGTGGCTCTGGACCGAGGGTGTGGCTTGGACCCTCAGGCTTTCCAAAGCCATGGGACAACATAAGCTTACCCTGAAGGCGACTCATTTGCCACCATAAGGAGGAGGGTTCAGATCTTCTCTGCCCTGTGGTGGATCCGGTTCCAAAGCTCCCAAGGTGGCTGCCCTGCCCCAGCAGCACGCTCACGTAGGGGGATGGGGGCCGCACCTCCAGGATGAATTTCGAAGGCTCCCTGAGGACCTGCCCCCTGACAGCAGCACAAGCAGCCTATCAGCTCAACACCGGCGCAACCATCTGCACTGCGGGCCCTTGAGCCTAGAGACTTCCACGGCTGGAGGACATCCACCTAGATGGAAGGCCTGACAAGTCGCAGTGACTGTCTTCAGTCAAACGTACTTTGGGAACTTGGGGTTGGCTTGCCTGTATGAACGTAAGTGTGTGTGTGACCAATATAGGAATATAATTCTCTCTGAGAGCCAACTTCCGACTGAAGCTTATCTATCACCCTCGCGACAGATGCCTTCTCTCAAACCTCCATCCCTAAGCATCTCCTCTTTTCCCGCAGCACTGTGTGGCCTCAATTCCAATTGGACAATGGCTCCCACAGTCCCGAGCATGGCGCTTGTGACTTCTCAATCCTTATAGACCTAAACAGTTCTGTTACCGCAATGAAAAATGGTCAGAGATCCCTTAGGGCCAGGCTGGCTTTCTCTTGTGCTCCCGTGCCCCCCTCCAGCCCCTCCCTCCTGAAAACCTGCCACACTCTCCAAGTCTTGAGACTCCTCTCACTCTTCCCCTCTCTGAACCCTCTTCTGTGTTCTCTGATCCTCTAGATTCTCAGTCTTCACCTCCTCCAGCTCCCCAATCCAGCCTCCCCCCCTTTTTTCTCCTAGCCACCACACCCGCTCTGGGTGGTCCTCTTCTGGGTCCCCTCAGGGAAGTGGCGGGGACTGAAGGAGGAATTAGGGTCCATGGTCCTTCCTCTCTGTCTGGTCTCTCCCAGACTGAAAAGCTTCTTGGCTCTTTCACTAACAATCCCACCACCAACACCAAAGAGTTTCCTTATCTTACCCAAGCCTGTGACCTTACTTGTCATGATTACATGTGATCTTCTCTTCCACCCAGATCTCTGACAAAAGTGAATGTGTTTTAGGTCTGCCCAAGACCAAGCAGATCAGGTCCCTTTGACTGACAAAGCCATGCCCCCAGGCTCTGCAGCAGTTCCCAGCCCAGAGCCGGGGTGGGACTACCAGACTGACACAGGCAGGACCCCCGGGGCAGAGTTCACCGAGACCATTTTATTACCTGTCTCCTAGCTGGTCTCCAAGCAGCTGTACACAAAAGTGTAAATTTTGCTAAGCCCGGGGAGATTGCAGTCTGCCTCAAAAAACCCTGCTGCCTTCCTTAGCCGCCCGGGCACATTCGCTGCCTGGGGAAGAACAAATCAGAACTGGGTCAGGGTCCACAGGAGATGAGAATGAGGGTGGAATTGCTGAGTCAGCTTATCCTATGGGCTCCATCTACACTATCCCAAGGGTTTGAATAATCATAAACCCTGATCCATTTACCTCCAGTCTGGGAGTAGCTCGCTCCTTTTCCTCCTGTGGGAATAAAACATCACGTGAGACCACGGAGGAGTCAGGCCGTGAAGTCCTAAAGGAATCCCCTAGCCTGGGCCAAAGGGAAGTTTCCAGAACTGTGACTGAAGACCTATAGCAGTACTGGGCAATATGAAGAAAGGAGATGAAGGGGGACTGGACTTACTGACTCCTGGAGTCTGTCCCATGCAGGAACTTTGCGCACTGATATTTTCTGGGAATCAGGTCCCCATCACCAGAATTATCAGTGAGAACAATCTGATTCACTTTCACATTTCACATGTTCTTTACAAAAGGCGGTGTTAGCAATCAGCTCTAGATCGGGCAACAGGTGTGTGGATGGTATTTCCATTAACCAAGCAGGGCAAAGTTGTATCTGGGACTTGAAATCCCCCAGTGGACAAGATCCCCCACTCCCTTCCCTACCTGAGCACTTCCTCCTCCACATCACAGCTGCAGCCACTGCAGTTCCAGTAAGCACAACTCCAAGTGTTAAGAGGAAATGATGTCCTGAGCTAATCCCATACAGGCTTTGTGGACTCCACTCCTGGTCCAGACTAAAGCCATCAAGACATTGGGAAAGACAAATCCCATCACCACCAAAGGGAAGGTGGCTGGGACCTAAGGGTAGATTTCAGCTGCCAGGTTGGGTATAAAATCCAAACACGTGGGTCTTGGGGTGGCTCACTATCGCTCGCCTCCGGGCTTCAGGGCTCCGGGCTTGCAGCCAGCTCTCAGAGTGCCATTTGGGATTCCTGATGAGCGGATTGGGTAGGACGCATTTAAAACTTTGTCTCCCACTTTTCTCCCTGAGCTGTACATTTCCTCATTTCCCCTTCCCTTGTAAATAAACCTTTTATTAACCTTTCGCATGTGCCTGCAGTGGAGCATTGATAAGTCCTTTTAAGCGCGCAGGTGAGGACCCACAGTCAGGCACCCGGTTTTGTATCGGGGCTGCTCTATAACAGTTTGGTGCCCAGCGTGGTTTCCAAGTTACACCTGTGGTTGACCAGCCCAAAGTAACATTCCTTGTGTTGGTCACCATAAGCGCACTAGTTCTGCAGGACTCGCAGTATAATATTTGTCTCAAGTCCTGAAAAGTCTGTTTTTTCCCTGTGCGTACAGCCCTTGTGGGTGCGTTTTTGACTCAAATATGGCCTCAACCATGAGCCTATACAGTTTCATCCCTAGCTTGAGTTCTTTCAGTTTCCTTCCGGCCTTGAATTTGAGTAGCCTTCTTCCATTAAATATCACCACTAGAGTCATCAATGTAAATCATTTGATGAAGCCTGGTGTATGGCACGTGATTTTACTATTGTATACATACATGGGTGGTTTACAAGCCATCCATTTACAGTCTGTGCTTCTGGGTGTTTTTTTGGTAATATGTGTAAGCGCCATTTGCTGCATTCTTGTTTCTATGAGAGGCAGATGTTCTACTTCACATACTGAGAATGTGCAACAACACATTCAGGCTCTTAACTTAGCCATGCAACAACAAATTCAGGCTTTTAACATGGCCATACAACAACATCAGGCCTTTGATTTAACTATTAAGTGCATGAAGGATGAGAACCGTAACATCTTTGAGTCAGTTTATAAAAGCATACAAGATCAAGCTTTTAAAAATATGCAGGACTGGATAGAGGTCGCCCTCATAAATTGGATATGGTGCAGGCTCGGCTTATGGCACAGAGAAGGATAAACCTTCCTCTTTTCATGAGGACTGCCAGCGGGCAGAGTTAGAAGAGGAGGAGCATCATATTTTAAATACTTTAAATACATCAGGACAAAATCCTCTTCCATGTGACAAGGCCCCTCCCGTGCAGACTCCTGAGGCTTCACATCCCCCACTGCCCTCCAGGGAGGAAACTAAAATGGTGTCTCCTCCCCACACTAGACTGGGCACCCACTTTGGCAGGAAGGATCACCCTGAGGCAGGACAGTTTCCCCTTTGCCAGATGCCAATGGGTGGCTTGAATGAACATGGGAGACCTGCTGGTTACTTTTGGTCGCACCATCCTGTCAGTACTGTGGACATCCTAAATTGGAGGAGCTCTGTTCCCTCGTACCGGCAGGCTCCTAAGAGGATGGAGAACTTGTTTGCCTCTATCTTCATCTCCCACCACCCTAACTGGGCAGATATACAGTCCATGCTCCATACTTTATTATCTCTGGATGAGCAGAGAATGGTATTCAGGAAAGCCAGGGAGGAGGCTGGCCATCTCCACCAACAGAATAGGCAGTCCCCAGAGCCAGAGGTTGTCCCAGAGGTAGATCCTGGATGGGACCCTACAATGGAGGAATGGCGATGTTGGATCTGTATAAAAAATGTTTATTGGTAGGACTGCAGCAGGGAATCCCCAAACAAAAAAACTTTAACAAAATATTGCAACTCGAACAAGGAGTTAATGAGGATCCGTCGGAGTTTCTTGAGAGGATTATTCAAACATACACTAACCACACAGATATAAACCCAGATGCCCCAGAAAATGCTCGTCTGATCACTATGGCTTTCATTACCCATAGTGCCCCAGACATAAAGAAAAAGTTAGCTAAGGTGGGCGGCGTCACAGAGATGAGTCCGTCCCAGGTAGTGCACTTGGCATTTAGGGTTTATAATAATAGATAGGACAGGAGAATGAAACCTGCGAATGTTTTCTTACAAAGAGAACACAGAACAGGGTTTCAGGGAAACAGTAATGGACAGAGACATGAACCCCTAGGAAGAAATCAGTGTGCTTTCTGTAGGGAAGAGGGACATTGGAAGCACAGTTGTCCCAGATTACAGGGAAGCGGCAGACGCAATAATTATAGAAGGCAGGGTAGAAGACAGAACACCAAGACATGATGATTCACGTAGGGGTTACAGGAGGGAATATAGAAGGAGTACACAGAACCAGGAATCAAGGAGAGAGGAAAAAAGACAAATGTTAGCACAGAGTAGAGGCTCAGATGATGATAGGGAATACAGACAGAGAAGGAATCGAGATCCCAGTACAGAGGAAAGGAGACAAATGACAGCACAGGGTAGAGCCTCAGGTGAAGATAGGAGGGAATATAGACAGAGTAGAAGGAATCTAGAGCCAAGTACAGAGGAAATGAGACAAATGATAGTTCATGGAGAAAGTTCAGATGCAGAATAGGGGTGCCCGGGGGCTCCATTAGATCTAGAGAAGCCCATTAGAATAAACCCCTCAGAGCCCTGGGTAACACTTGCTGTGGGGGATCGTCTCATTGATTTCTTGGTGGACACTGGAGTGACATACTCAGTTTTGAATTCAAAATTAACTAAAATGAGCAAACAGACTGCAGCAGTCACTGGGATTACGGGGAGGCCACAACAGAAAGCCTTCCTACAGCCTTTGGAGTGCCGGCTGGGCACCACACAGCTCCAGCATAGCTTCCTATACATGGAAGAGTGTCCAATCCCTCTACTTGGTTGTGAACTTTTAAGTAAGCTCAAAGCATAAATTATATTCTCAGCAAAACATCAGAGGCTTCACCTACAGTTTCCTCCAGAGCATGCTCTGCGGTTCCAGATGTTACTTACTCAAGATGTTCCACCGAAAGGTGAAATTTTACCTCCAGAAATTGTTGAAAGAGTAAGTAAATGGGTATGGCCTGATGGAACCCCAGGACGTGTGAAAAATGCAGAGCCTGTAAAGATAGAAGTGATAGAGGGGAGCAGAACCCCGAGGAGGAAGCAATATCCCTTAAAGGAGGAGGCCTTGAGGGGAATTGAGCCAGTATTGAAAAGGTTCCTTCAATCTGGACTCATTCGGCCCTGTCGCTCACCGTACAACACTCCGATTCTGCCAGTGAAGAAATCCCATACAGGCGAGTACCGTTTTGTCCATTAAGGACCATTAATGACATTGTTTGGGTTTTACATCCCACCGTGCCTAATCCCTACACCTTACTAACTGCCATACCTGGTGACTTTGGGTGGTTTTCGGTATTAGACCTGATGCCTTTTTCTGTATCCCAATAGATGTCCAGGATCAACCGCTTTTTGCCTTCGAGTGGCAAGACCCTAAGTCCAAGAGCACTCTCCAGTATTGCTGGACTGTGCTTCCACAGGGGTTTAAGAACTCCCCAACTATTTTTGGGGAAATACTGGGGATCTCAGGAAGGTTCAATTAAACCAGGGCATCTTGTTGCAATACGTAGATGATTTATTGATTGCAAGTCCAGACTACAAATCTTGTCTGGAAAATACCATAGTGGTACTGAACCACCTGGCAGAATGTGGCTATAAGGTGTCACCTCAAAAGGCACAGATCTGTAAACAAACGGTGACGTATTTGGGGTTTGAAATTAAGAAAGGCAGACGGAGCTTGATGACGGAAAGGAAACAAATAATTTCAGCCCTTAAAGTCCCCAGCAACCAGCGACAGTTGCGTGGATTTTTGGGTATGGCTGGGTTTTGCAGGATTTGGATTCCTAACTTTGGATTAATAGCAAAAGCCTTATATGATGCTCTCAAAGGCCTGGACTCTGAACCTTTGTCTTGGACTCCAGAATGTCAAAAGGCCTTTGATGAAATAAAAGTAAAGTTGATCTCAGCACCAGCATTAGGGCTTCCAGATCTTAGGAAGCCATTCAAACTTTATGTACATGAGAGACAGGGGGTTGACCTAGGAGTGCTAATCCAATTGTTGGGGCCAGAAATGCAGCCCATTGCATATATGTCCAAACAATTGGACCACACCACTAAGGGATGGCCTCCATGTTTGCGTGCTGTGGCTGCCACTTGTGACCTCCTACATGAGGTGGAGAAGTTTACATTGGGTCAGCCCATCACTGTGTGTGTGCCACATCAGGTCTTGACATTGCTGGAGCAGAAGGGTGGACTTTGGTTGACTGCCGGGCGAATGGGAAAATATCAAGCAGCTCTGTTGGACAATCCTAATGTGAAGCTGCAGGTTTCTAACTCCCAGAATCCCACCACACTGCTTCCAAGCAACGCACATGGACCTGAGGACGACACTTTAATCCACAACTGTTTAGAAAACATAGACACAGTGTATGCCAGCCGACCAGATCTGACTGACCAGCCTCTGCCAGATCCAGAGTGGGAGCTATTTACAGATGGCAGCAACTTCATGGTCCAAGGCCGTAGATGTGCGGGATACGCATTGGTGACGCTCCAGAACACCGTAGAGGCCAAGGCTCTTCCGGCAGGTACATTAGAGCAAAAAGCTGAATTAATAGCCCTGACCCATGCCTTGGAACTCTCAAAAGGTAAAAGAGTCAATATATTTACTGACTCCAAGTACTCTTTTATGATTCTCCACATGCATGGGGCCATTTGGAAGGAGCGGGGACTTCTTATTGCCAGTAACAAGGACGTCAAACACCCATTAGAAATCCTGGCCCTGTTAAAGGCAGTAGCTTTACCATCAGCTGTTGCCGTGATACATTGTCTTGGCCACCAAAAGGGTGGGTCTGACATGGCAAAGGGCAACAGGGCAGCCGATAGGGTGGCTAAGGCCGCTGCCTGTTCTGCCCATTCTGCCCTCCAGGGTGCACTCATCCCTCTTGTGGACCTGACTCAGTATGCTCCTGAATACACCGAGCGGGATGAGGAGAGAGCTCGTGCATGGGGATTCACTGAGTTTGACCCCAGCTCCACTTGGAGAGTAAACTCCCATGGGATGATACTCCTCCCGGAGGCCCTAGTATATCCAGTGCTAAAACATCTTCATGAAGGATCTCACTATGGGAGAGATGCCTTATTAGAAATAGTGTGCCCATATTTGAAGGGCCCGTATTTACACAAAATAGCACAACGAATCACGCGAGGTTGTGAATTATGTGCCAGGAATAACCCCAAGACTGACTCCCACCCTAAAGCCATTGGGGTTCAATATTGGGGCAAATGTCCTTTTGAGGACTGGCAGGTGGACTTTACACAAATGCCTAGAACAACAGGCAATTTCAAATACCTCTTGGTTTTTGTGGACACGTTCTCGGGATGGGTGGAAGCATTTCCCACAAAGACGGAAAAAGCTTCTGAGGTTGCAAAACAGCTACTGAAAGAGATAATCCCTTGCTTTGGGTTGCCGGACTCTATCCAGAGTGATAATGGGCTGGCATTTGTCTCCGACGTCACTCATGCAGTAAGCAGTGCGTTACAGATCAACCGGAAATTACATGCTGCATGGAGACCGCAGTCTTCTGGACAAACAGAAAAGGTGAACCACACCTTGAAGAAAACCTTGGCAAAACTGTGCCAAGAAACACAACTTCGTTGGGACCAGGTACTATCCCTTGCCCTCCTCCGCATAAGAGTGGCACCTAGAAGTGGGCTACAATTAAGCCCCTTTGAGATTGTGTTTGGAAGACCCTTCCAGGCCTCAGTTGTGAAAGCCAGTCCGGAAATAGCACAAGATTGCCGGATCACACAATATGTGAAACACATCCAGGGGGTTCTGGCAGTAATTCATTACTTTGCAACCTTGAGGACCTCTATGCCTCCTGATCAGCCATTGCATCCCTTCAGACCCGGAGATCAGGTCTTACTGAAGACTCGGCAGAGCGGGGATGCTCAAAACCAGCTGTCAGAAAAATGGACTGGTCCCTATGATGTCTTGTTGAGCACACATACTTCTCTGAAACTTGCAGGCATAAAACCCTGGGTACATCATTCCAGAGTTAAGAAAGCCCCAGGAGGAACTGACCCAGAGACGAAGTCCCAGTGGTCTTGTGAACCCATTGAGGAGTTGAGATATTTGTTTAAGAGACAGACAAAAACTTGAATATTACTGACTTCTTTTCCAGTTATTGCAGGATACCCAAGGACTCACTTTTTCTGAAGAAACCCTGAGAAAACTAACATGCTCTAACCAGTCTTCCTTTCAAAGTTTAGGAGACGTGAAATAACATTTAGGATCATGCATATGCTGGCAGTATTTTTTTTACACAGAAAGGTGTTCAATCTTGATTTTGGTATTTCTCTTTAACTTTTGTTTTTAACTTTGAGATTTTTTTCTTTTCTCTGCTTGTTTTTGTGACTTTGGCCTATGTGTGAAACTGCAGTTGTATGAGATATCCCATGCATGATAAATGGTAACTAAAGAGCTCTTTGTGTCTATATGTTGTATGTCTGTATGTCCTTTCCTTGTGTCCTTGACTTGACCTCCAGTGGTTGAAAAATTGGTACACATGGTGCCCATAGACATTGAAGGAAAAAAAAAAGAGTCTCCAGTTATGAGAAAAACTAAAGGTTATGGTTTGATTGTCAACATTGTGCTACTGAACTAAGCCGGTGCCTTCATAAAGATTGAATATTGTTGTTTCTGTTATTTTTCTGATATTTATGGCAAAGCTTCCTAGAAATCTAAATTCAAGTACAAATTTGGTAGCCTGTCATTTGGCTGATGCAAGGGAATTTTGTGGAACCTCAGTAGAGCTCCTGAGACACTCCACAAAGTTTCTCCCTTTCCTCCTGGTGTTAGGGGGAAAAGGATGTCCCAAAGCAAATTCCATATAGGCTTTGTGGACTCCACCCCCACCCCAGGTCAAAGCCAAAGACACTGGGAACTCCAAATCCCATCACCACCAAAGGGAAGGTGGCTGGGACCTGAGGGTGGGGTTAAGCAGCCAGGTGGATACAAAAGGCAGACACGTGGGCTTTGGGGCTCTCTCCATTTTTGGGCTCTCGGCCAGCTCACAGCATCCGGCCAGCTCTGAGAGTGACTTTGGGTTTCCAGGTCGTTGGATCGGGTAGGACGCATTAAAGACTTTATTTCCCTATTTTCTCCCTGAGTTGTACATTTTCCTTATTTCTTTTCTCTTGTAAATAAACCTTTTATTAACCCTTTTGTGTGTGTCTGTAGTAGAGTATTCATAAGTCCCTTTAAAGCGCGCGGGTGAGGACCCACAGCCAGGAACCCGTTTAATATCGGGGTTGCTCTATAACACTGGGAAAGGCATTAGATGAATTTGTTCTATTTGGCTTACCTAGTAGAGTAAAACTAGAAGGGAAGCATTGCCACTTGGCAAAACGGGTAACACCTTAACCTGATACGAATGTAAATTGTCAGTGATGATTGTCACCTTTTAATATTGTATACTTCAATTGTTTAATATCTACAGGAATTGTTTCTGGAAATATAGAGAGAAAAGGTCACAACAGATTCCTATTGATGGAACTGTTGAGAGTAAAACTTTCCTACTAAGGACTGAACAGGCTTGGAAATACACCTGATATTTACTAAGTTTTCTTTGACATAATACTGATAATTTTTTTTTGCATTTTGTTCTGAATCCACAAAGTTTTCTTGTTTTGGTGACCAGGATCTGCAGCAAGGTTGCATTTTTTTTTTTCCAGCAAAGCTAACTTGTGTCTGCATTTTCTCTCCCCTTGGTACCAACACAGCATAAAAATAGTGGTAGTAATCTTTTACTACTTATCTCAGAGTCTGTTTTTGCAGAACTTCCATAGGGATTTTGTTTGCCTAAACTGAAAAAAAATTGGACATAAGTTTCATTGTGTGGCTTTGTGTGGAGTTCTTCCAGAAAGTTGAAACAGAGCTGAACCAAGAAGAGGAGAACCTGTTTGCTTTGTTCGTGGGGTTCCAGAGACCTCCAAAGACAGTGAGGAAGCTTGCCTCCATTGGCAGGACTGGACAGTCCAGCCAACGAAAAGTCCCTGGTACCCTGGAGAAGAGGAAAGCCCAGGTGGAGTCTGATGAGACCAACTTGTTCCTGAAGCCTACATGGACCGGATGTCAACACTTCGCTCTGAATGCTATATGGAGTATTCCAATGAAGCCAGCTAAAATTGCTGCTTAGTTATTCTGCCCTTTGATTTTATGCAAAAATAGGCAATATGGTTTAAAAGTAGATTTAGTTTGTAAACTTTTGCTATGCTGTTCAAAAAAATTGGGATCAAGGTTGAGAGAATTTTTTTTTTACATAAGTTGAACCATTTTAAGATTTTTTTTCCTGTGATTTTGATGTATTTGCTGTCTTGTTCTGGCTAATGCCTCCAGATGTTTTCTTTCGGCTTGGACTGATGAACTGTTTTTCCAGGAATGGAGGACTTTTGCTTTCCACAATGGACAATACCTGGAGGGAATGTTTTTCTTTCACACTGGAACCCTGGAAAATTTTCATCTGAGACTAAATCCCAGCATCCATATGTTTGATCTTCATCACCATGGAAATGGTGGCAAAAAGTGAAAGGGGGGAATTGTTAGGGGGAAAGGATGTCCTGAGCTAATCCCATACAGGCTTTGTGGACTCCACCCCCACTCCAGACTAAAGCCATCAAGACATTGGGAAAGACAAATCCCGTCACCACCAAAGGGAAGGTGGCTGGGACCCGAGGGTGGAGTTAAGCAGCCAGGTTGGATATAAAAACCAAACACGTGGGCCTTGGGAGCTGGCTATTGCTCGCCTCTTGGCTTCAGGGCTCCTGGCTTGCAGCCAGCTCTCAGAGTGCCATTTGGGATTCCAGATAGGTGGATTGGATAGGACGCATTTAAAACTGTCTCCCACTTTTCTCCCTGAGCTGTACATTTCCTCATTTCCCCTTCCCTTGTAAATAAACCTTTTATTAACCTTTCGCGTGTGCCTGCAGTAGAGCATTGATAAGTCCTTTTAAGGGCGCGGGCGAGGACCCACAGTCAGGCACCTCATTTTGTATCGGGGCTGCCCTATAACACTTGCCTCCTAAAATTCATACAGGCTTGCATTCAGGAAATGTCTCCTGCCACCTTTAACCAACTCCTTCTCCACCCATTCTCGCATCCCTGCAGAAGACCCTCATAACCAGGCCTGAGCCACCCCCTTGGTCTTCACGCCCTTCCAGAAGGAAGTAGCCAAAGAAAGAACCATTGCCCCTTTTCCTATCAACAAAAGGCTGGTATGAAAGGTCGATGCTGGAGGCCAGAATGCAAAAACCCACCAGTTAACCCACCTGAGAACCTGAATGCAGAAGCCTGCCTAGAGGATTCAGACAATGAATCTTCCCCTCCCTACAAATCTTTTCTCAGACAAAGAAACTCCTCCCACCCTGCAAACTTTTTCCTGCTGTAGGAACCCAGCTTCCCACCTGACCTCTCCTCACCCTATAAAAGCCTGCCTCCTCCTGGCAAGGTGCAGCTTCATGGACCCCCATCTTGGGTCCCTGAGGTCAGCCCCGGGGCGCAACAAATTTTCCCTTCCTTTGAGGAATTTAGCCTGGTTCTCCTTTTCTTTACCTCAGCGAACCTTTTAGGAAGGAAATGATTAACCCACCAGCATCAGGACAATTTGTATCTGAGAAGACAACAGGGAACAGTGAACAGTGTGCTCTGATAAAGCAGCAGGAACAGACCCTGAGGGGCTGGAGAGGCAGTGAGGGAGTAAGGGTCTTCTTGCAGGGAGTCCAGTGTCCCCCAGGGTTGTCCAGGGACACCTACCCTCTGCTCCATAGCCCCTCCCCATCTTTTTCCTCTCTAAGGGCAGCCCTGGGGGGAGAAGATGTTTCTGGGTGTGTCCTCCTGGGGCAGTTTTTCCTCCTCCCCTTCCCCTGGGATGGGTGGAGCTAGGGGCTGGGCTGGGCTGAGAGCTGGGGTGGGGGTGGGGCACATCCTGCAGCTGCAGCCCCTCCCCCCAGAAAGTCTGGCTGGTCCTCTACCCTGAGGGGGCAGGTAACTTTCAGTGTTTTGTTGGGAAACTGGTATCCCATCTTCTCTTCCTCTCTATGGAGCGCCTCTACTGTGTTCTTTCACACTCAGAGTGTGCTCTGCCTTTATGGCATAACTTCCACAGGGATTTTGTCTGCTTAAACTAAAAAAAAAAAAAAAAAAAAAAAGGAAATGAGTTTCATTGTGTGGCTTTGAATGGCGTTCTTCCAGGAAGTTGAAACAGAGCTGAACCACGAAGAGGAGAACCTGCTGCTTTGTTCGTTGAGTTCCAGAGACCTCCAAAGAGGGTGAGGAAGCTTGCATCCATTGGCAGGACTGGACAACCCAGAAAACGAAAAAGTCCTGGTACCCCCGAGAAAAGGAAAGCCCCGGTGGAGTGTGATGAGACTGTTAGGGGGAAAAGGATGTCCCAAAGCTAATTCCATATAGGCTTTGTGGACTCCACCCCCACCCCAGGTCAAAGCCAAAGACACTGGGAACTCCAAATCCCATCACCACCAAAGGGAAGGTGGCTGGGACCTGAGGGTGGGGTTAAGCAGCCAGGTGGATATAAAAGGCAAACACGTGGGCTTTGGGGGGGTACCCCATTTTTGGCTCTCTGCCAGCTCGCAGCGTCCGGCCAGCTCTGAGAGTGACTTTGGGTTTCCAGGTCGTCGGATCGGGTAGGATGCATTAAAGACTTTATTTCCCTATTTTTCTCCCTGAGTCGTACATTTTTCCTTATTTCCTTTTCTCTTGTAAATAAACCTTTTATTAACCTTTTGTGTGCGTCTGTAGTAGAGTATTCATAAGTCCCTTTTAAAGCGTGTGGATGAGGACCCACAGCCAGGCAACCTGTTTTATATCGGGGTTGCTCTATAACAAGACCAACTTTGTTCCTGAAGCCTACATGGACCGGATGTCAAGAGTTCGCTCTGATCCTATATGGAGTATTCCAACAAAGCCAGCTAAAATTGCTATTTAGTTATTCTGCCCTGTGATTTTATGCAAAAAAAGGTAAAATGATTTAAAAGTAGATTTAGTTTGCAAATTTTTGCCATGCTGCTGAAACAATTTGGGATCAAGCTGCAGAGAACTTGTTTTTACACATGTTAAACCAGTTTTAAGATTTTTTTCACTGTGATTTGATATATTTGCTGTCTTGTTTTGGCTAATGCCTCCAGATGTTTTTGTTTTTTTTTTTTCCTTTGGCTTGGACTGATGAACTGTTTTCCAGGAGTGGAGGACTTTTGCTTTCCATAATGGACAATACCTGGAGATAGTAGAAATCTGAAAACTTTTTGTCTGAGACTGTACCCCAGCATCCATACATTTGATCTTCATCGCCATGGAAATGGTGGCAAAAAGTGAGAAGGGGGAATTGTTAGGGGAAAAGGATGTCCTGCACAAACTCCGTACAGGCTTTGTGGACTCCACCCCCACTCCATCAACACACTGGGAACTACAAATCCCATGATCCCCAAAGGCAGATTGCAAGGACCTAAGGGCAGAGTTAAGCAGCCATTTTCTCAGCTGGTGTTTATAACCGGCCATATGAGTGGGGGGAGGGGGTTTCTCTCTCTTGGCTCACTCTCCTGGTCAGGCAGCACTTGGTCTTGGCGGGTCATGTAGGATTCCAGGTCAGTGAAACAAGTAGGACACCTTTAAATTAAATTATCTTCCTCTTTTCTCCCTGAGTTGTTCATGTCCTCATTTCTCCTTCTTTGTAAATAAACCTTTGATTAGCCTTTTGTGTGTTCTTGCAGTTTAAGTCTCCTTTAAGCACATGGGTGAGGACCCACAATCAGGCAACCCATTTTATATCGGGGCTGCCCTGTAACAAGAGGAGAAAGCATACATTGTAAAAAATGAAGAATGATGTAAAAAAAAAAAGATTGGGGTGCTCCTCAACCACTCATATGATGACACAGTTAAGAGCAGTCACTAAGCTGTAACATGAGGGGCAGGGATGACAATTGCTCAGTCAGGGATTCATGGTGTTTTGAAAAGTCAACTATCAAAAATGTGAAAATACCTTTCTCCTCATTTTTTGCTTTTGATTTATTTGTATTAGAAACACTTGTAAGTTATTAATTCATTTCACTCCACCAATATTTGTATATTATGTGCTATGTATAGAACAGATAGATTCACTGTATTCAGAGAGGTGCTTTCATGCAGTGAATAATAAAGACAAGAAACCTACCCCACCCCCACCTGTAGAGGGGCTGAGAGAAGGGACAGGCAGGGAGCTGATCAGGCAGCAGGGAGGGAGGGGTGTGGGGGTCGCTGTGTCCATCAAGGGGGTCAGTGTAGATGGTGGGATTGGAGCAAAGCCCTGGGGAGGGGGTGTTGGGGGTGAGGGTCCCATGGAGGGGACAGCCTGTGGGGAGCTGGCTGGTGCCAGGTGTGCAAGGATGGGGGAGGGGGGTGGGGGGGAGTGTGGGGATCAGCTGGAGCAGAGGGAGAGGGAGGGACACAGGAATGGGTGACAGAAGCCTGGGAAGGGGTGACCCTATGGGACTGGGAGTGACTGTTGGCCTGGGGAACTCCTGCCAACATGTGTGCTGAGCAGGACCTGGTTTAGCTCCCAGGTGAAAGGGGCCCAGACTGGGGGTGGCAGGAGAGACTAGTCTGTGTGTCTCCAGGTGAGGGAGGAGGGGCTCAGGCCAAACTGGGGCAGCACAGGTAAGAAGTGGCTCTTTGGAGGTGCAGGGGACTCCTGAGGACAGCACAGTCCTGTCCTTCCCAGGCCTCCTTAGGTCAAGGACACTGACTAGGGAGCAGGCTGAAGGAAACTATTTCTTCTATTTTTTTTTTTTTACTGAGGTAACATTATTTTACATACTGCATAGAAGGCACGTGTACAGCTTCTCATACCCACTAGCAAAAGTCCAATCACAATCCTCCACCAAGCTATTCCCTCTACCCTCTTTCCCCTCTGGTGACTGCCATTTTGTTGTGTTTGCTGATTGCTTTTTTCCTCTTTATATTCCACAAATCACATGGTATTTATCTTTCTCCATTTGACTTAGCATAATTCTCTCAAATTCTGTCCATATTGTTGAAAATGACAAGATCTCATCTTTTTAAATATCTGAGTACTATTCCATTGTGTGTGTGTATGTGCATGAATGTGTGTGTGTGTGTGTGTGTATGATATATATAAATGTGAGATATATATCACAGTTTCTTAGTCTATTCATCTGTTCTCCAGCACTTGTGTTGTTCCATATTTTGGCTCCTGTAAATAATGCTGCAATGTCTTGTTTTGAATGTGTTCTCATATTCCTCAGGTAGATATCTAGAAGTGGAAATACTGGATCACATTGTAATTCTATGATTTTTTTTAGAACCCGCCACATTGTTTTCCAAAATGGCTGCACCAATTACATCCAATAGTGCACAGGGGTCCATTATCCCCTGATCCTCACAAAATTTATTTCTTGACTTTTGATAGTAGACATTGTTATTGGTGTGAGCAGAAATCTAAAGGATTTTTTCAAATGTTGACCCATCCTTGTGTTGCTGAGATAAACCCCACTCAGTCATGATGTGTAATCCTTTTTCATGTAAAATGGAATTCGGTTGCTAAGGTCTTGTTGAGGATGTTTGCATCTATGTTCATCAGGGATTGGTCTGTAGCTTTCTTTTTGTGTGGTGTCCTCTGCTTTTGGTATCAAGGGAATGTTGACCTCATGAAATGTGTTCTGTAGCATTCCCTCTTCCTCTATTTTTTTTGAAGAGTTGAGAAGTCAAGTATTAGTTCATCTTTAAAGATTTTGTAGAAGTTACTGAAAATGTCTGGTCCTGGGCTTTGTTTTTTGGGAAATTTTTGATTCATGTTTCAGTGTCTTTGCTTGTAGTTGCCTTCCTCTGAATCTTCCTGATTCAGACTCAGAAGGTTTGCAACTTCTAAGAATGTGTCAGTTTCTTCTAGGTTATTTGAGTTTTTCCATTTATTGATACATATTTAGTGTTGCCTTACAATCCTCTCTATTCCTAAAGAGTCTGTTGTAACTTCTCCACTTTTGTTTCTTATTCTATTTATTAGAGTTTTGTTTTCCTTTTTTCCTCTTTGAAAGTGTAGTAAAATATTTGTCTATTTTGTTTATTTTTTTTCCAAGAACCAGATTTTGGTTTCCTTGATTTTTTTGGTCTTTGATTTCTGTGTCATTTATTTCTGCTTTAATTTTTTGCCTTCTACTGTATCTTGGTTTCATTTGTTCTTTCTAGTTCTTTTAGGTGCAAGGTTAGATTCTTTACTTGAGCTCTGTCTTGACTCTAGGTGTGGCCTGTATTGCTTTATATTCCCCTCTTAGTGCTGCATGTGCTGTGCCCACTAATAGGTTGTCATTTGTCTAAGGTATTTTTAAATTTCTTAAATTTCTTGGTTGCTTTCCTCATTAACCCAAGAGTCATTTGGTAGTCATTTATTCCCCCCACCCTGGTTTCTTTTTATGATTGATTCTAGTTTGATACCACTGTGATCAGAGAGATACTTATATGATTTCAGTCATCATGAATTTATTGATGTGTGAGCCAACAAGTGGTGTATTCTGGAGACTATTCCATGTGCACCTGACAAGAATATGTATTTAGCTTTTTTTGGAGTGTAGCACCCTATAATATCTATTCAGCTCACATGGTCTAATTCCTCACTTAAAGCTATAGTTTCCCTGAGTTCTGTCAGGTGTATGTGTCCTTGATGAAACAGGGTTGTTGAATTTCTTTACCACTATTGTGTTGCTGCCAATATCTGTTTTCAGATTTGTTAATAGTTGCTATATATATTTTGCTGCTCCTTTGGTGCATCCATATTGATGAGTGTTGTGTCTTCCTGATGTAAGATTCCTTAATCATATGATGTTTATCCCTGTCTCTTGTTACCTTTTTTAGCTGGAAATTTATTTTATTTTATGTGGCAGCCCCTGCAATTTTGTGGCACCCCATTTTCTTGTGTTTTTTCCCAAGAACTTTCTTTTTTTTTTTTTTAAGATTTATTTATTTATTTATACAAGCACCGGGTACAGTCAGAAGCGTGGGAGGGTGAGAGAATTCACCAGAGCCAGAGCAGGGAACAAAACGGCAGACTGACGAAATACATTGCTGAGGGGAGCAGCGGGCGGCAGGAGAGGTCTGCTGCGCCATGTGGGACCCTTGCCGGTGACTGGGGATTGAACCGGCGCTGCAGAGGCTGCGGGCAGCTTCACGGTCCAGTGCTCAACCACTGTGCCACCAGGGGAGGCCCTCCCAAGAACTTTCTTGATCCTGTCTCCTGGAGCCAGCATAAAGTTGGGTTCTGTTTTTGGTGCAACCAGTCACTCTGTGCTTTTCTGTTTGGTGAGTTCAATTCATGTACATAAAGCATGGTTACATGATGACTTACTACTGTCCTTTTGTCTTTAGTCAAATGCAACTCAAAGAAATGTGTGGTATCTGGAGAGGGTGGTGACGGTTCCAGGCTCACTGCCTCATAGGTCCCCTGATCAGTTTGCAGGATGGTATCAGGCAGTAGGCTCAGACTTTAGCCAGGTGGCTGGGGTTAGACCTGGACACTGCCATAACCCCCCAAACCCCATGTCCTTGTTTCTGAAAGGGAATGGGGGAGGGGTGTTAGGACAGTATCAATGCCCAATTCACAGAGTGCTGGGGAGGAATCCCAGAGGTCACACAGAGAAAGTAACTGTGGAGTTCATGTAGTCGGCCTTCCATCAGCTCCCTGAGCCACTTCTGTTCCTGTGCCCACTTCTGGCTTTCAAGACCCAGCTCCCATGTCCCCTTCCTGCTGAGGAAGGAACCTCTCTGGCTCTGCCCTTGGCCCCCTCTGAGGCAGCTACTGCAGCCCTTTTCTCCTCACACGCCCCAGGCGGCAGGGCCTCCAGGGCGGGGTCACGGGGTTCTCTGTGACCCCAGCACCCAGTGGAACATGTTACTGGGCACCAGTATGTCTTGGGCTAGGGGACCCTAAATGCATGACTGCAGGTCTGTGTCAGCAGAGTCACCTGGGGTGTGTTTGGAGAGAAGTCCCTGGCCTGTCCCCAGAGGCAGAGTGGGATCTGGCTGCACAGGGCTGGGGAGGGGAAGGTGGGGGCGGTGCCCATGGGTCCAGGCCCAGGAAACAAGGTTATTGTGGTGATGGAGATGTTCTCAAGGTAGAGTATGGGATGGTTGCCCTGCTCTGTGCTTACCAAAAGGACATGAGAGGTGAGCCTTCAACAAGGGACTTAAAAGTTATAAGTTATATCTAAATTAAATTGCTTTAGAAACATTAAAAATTGGGTGTACAAGTTATCCTGTGTCTGTCCTCCCCTGTATCCACATCCAGGGCTTGTGAGGCAGGAAACTGCCTTAGCCCACGAGGAGCTGAGCACAGACGGCTTCACTGCACAGATGCTCTCAAAGAGCCTCCTCTGCGTGGTCCTGTGTCACATGCTGAGATGCTGATGTCATGCTGCTTCTGTGATGGTAGAGACTTTTAGGAGCCTTAGGTGGGAGGCAGCTTATTTTTCATGTGGGCATAGAAAAAATTAGTGTCCACAAGGTCTACTGGGTTGATTTTCAATTTTCCACCAATTCTGTGATACACAGGAGGGGAGACAGCTCCCCCCGTGAGTGTGTCTGACTTGCTGGCTCTTCCTCATGAGGAGAATGAAGCAGAAGGGACGCGCCACGTCACAGAGTCAGGCTCACAGGGGCTGAGACTTCCCACCTGGGCTCCCCTCCTGGTCCCTCTCTGGGGTGACTCCCTGCACACGGTGGACCCTCAGCTAAGGGGATGCCCACAGGACAAGGACCTGAGGGTTTTCTCCAGGAGCCACATGCATGAGCTCTGAGGCAGGTCCTTCCACGCTGATCACGGCCGTTCAGATCCACCAACATCTCGTCCCCATCGCAGCCTCGTGGGACCCAGAGCTGGAGCCTCTTAGTGAGGCGCCTCCTGCTGCCTCCCCCTCAGAGACTGTGCCAGATGCCAAGTCTTTGTGGTTTAGCTGCTAAGTTTGAAGTAATTTGGTACGAACTGTTACTGGAACCAGCGTCTCAGTGGTGGGAGCGGCAGGACAGTGGTGTTTTCCACCTGCTGCTCCACCACAAGGCAGTTGTGGCAGCTGCTCCTCAGAGCCCAGTAACTGCAGTTTGTAATGGGCGGATCAGGTGTGAGCTGGTTGGTGCTAAATGGTCCCATCAGACTTGTGGGACCATTTGTGGGTGAAAAGATAAAAACCAGGGTTGGAGGGAGTTGAGGAGCCCCCTGACCCAAGAAAGGAGATGACGACCCCAGTCCTGAGAGAAGAGGACAAGGGAGCCCCAAAGAAGAAGGAGAGAGACACCAGAAGCCCCTGAATAAAAGAAGCCAGTTCCAGCCTCCAAAGAAAGAGGAAAAGCAGCACCAGCAGCCGCCCTCTGAGGAGGGAGAGAACCCGAAGGACTCTGTCATGGGCTGGGCCTCGGTCCTGTCCCTGACATCGCCTGAGAGGAGCCCAGAGGCTCTGGGCCTGGCGTCTCAAAGAGCTGTTTGTTGCTGGTGTAACCCATCCCCTCACAAAGAGCCTTTACCAGTGGGCGTCTCTGATGCCGCCTCTGCGGGACCCGTCGTGGCCATCACTACTGGCTGGTGCTGTCCATCACCCCTGGGGGCCGGGGCTGACCATCACGGATGCTCCCTGGGTGAGCAGCTGCCACTTGTGGGTACAGTGAGCTCTTTGTTTCCCCTGTTTGTAAACTAAACCCCATGGTTGTGTTATGGCAATTTCCCAGAGGTCAGGCGGCACTCAGAGAGGTGGAGACAGATTTCATTGTCACACCGGTGGGCTCAATGGGATCGCTCCCAAAAGGCGGAACACCCAAAATGGCAGGGTTTGATAGAGTTTGTGTGAGAAACTTGCTCGCCCATCCATCATAGCATAAGCTATCTTTATGGTTCAGGAACGGGATTTAAGAGAGTCATGGCTACCCCTGTGAACAAGCAGTGCAGCTCACCCTGCAACTCCTCCGCTCCAGCAAGCAGCAGAATCAAGGCCGAAGACTCCCCCAAGCAGCAGGCTTGGGAAACTTCCTGCTTCAGTTGTTCCTGGAGACTGAGGTCTCTTGCAATTGTATACGGGGATGAGACCCACAGACAGTGGCCTGTCCTCTTACTGGGCACCTTCCTTTGTTGGTCTGTACCTCTTGCTTTTGGGCCTTTTGGCCTTCTGGGGCTTTGTTGGCTCCCTGGTCTGAGAACCTAGGCAGGGGGTGGCCCTTCCTTCCATCTGGCCTCCTTCCATCTGGCCTCCTGCCCTGGGGCCTCTACGTGGCCCTCTCCGCCCCTGCTTCAAAACCACTAGAAAATTCAGGGAATAAAGTGATCAGTGGCTGTTTTCTCAAAAGAAGCAGGGGAGGCCAGAGCAGCTGGAGTGACACAGTGAAGGTCCTGATAGAAATAAGGTGTCAAGAATTCTACGTCCCTGGAAGTGTCCTTCAAAATACAGGTGATTAAAAAATTATTTTTACTGTTTTTAGATTCCATTTAATTTTGCTGTTCATTTTTTTTCCCTTCACACTATCCCCAGAGCGGTGTCTGGAGGGTCACTGAACAGAGGGGCTGTCCGCAGCCTGGAGCTGTGAGCGGGGCTGACTCTGACCCTCCTGCAGGGAGTGGGGCCCTGGAGCCCCAGAATCAGCCCCTAGGGCTCATCCTCCAGGGTGGCCCAGGCCTTGCTCTGTCCTCCTCTTGGTTCCCTGAATCTTCCTGACACCCCATCATTGAGGAACTGAGGGGGGATGTTCTGGAACAGGAGGGCAGTCTCTCCTTAGCCATCTGTCTCCCCCGTCTCTCTGCCATCCGCTGTATCAAGCCAAATATATAAGACCTTTCATGGAAAGGATCTTTCATACAGTTAGTGTGCAACAAAGAAAAAGGAAAGAATAAAGTTTCCAAACCAAACACCCAAAGTCACCATCCCCTCGTGGGTAAATGTTTAGCCAACAGGGTTGCCTTATAGCAGGGCCCAAAGGCCTGTCACAGTCTAAAGCACCTTCCCGCGGGGACCCATAGAAAAGGGTCAGAGACAGGCAAGTCTGGAAGGAAAAGAGAAAAATCAAGATAAAAGCTGCCATTGTCACCTCCCCGTGGTCTCTCACCCACGTCTGTGTCACCCAGTCCAGGATCTAGAAGCACGTGCAGCTTCTTCACGTGTCTCTCTGCTCCACGTGCCTCCCCCAGGTCTCCTCTTGGCTCTTTCCTTTCTCCAGTCTCCTCCAGTTTCTTCTCCTCCATGCTCAGCTCCACCCTCCCTTGGGTGGGGCAGGGAACCCAGATCCTCCCCTGGGGACCCCCTTGTTACGGTCCTCTCCGTCACCAGCATGTGCGTGTGTTTGGGTGGCACCAGCCCTGCAAGGACGGGCAAGGCCCCGGATGTGCGCAGTTCCCTGGGCAGTTACAGGCCAGCACTGCGGCGTCCCCCCAGGGGAGACAGATGCTCCAGCTCCCCAGTGAGAGCTCGTGTCACCCACATCGACCGTCCCCCTCAGGGTCCCCCATGCTGCCCCTTCCCTGCCCGGTCCTCTCTGGCTTCCCGCTGCACCCTTTTCCACCTCTGTCCCCTAAAGTCCCCATTTCCATCCTCTTCTCTCTCTTCCAGGAGTCTCCCCATCTTCCTAGCCAGTGTCCTGGGGGATCTCCTAGGCCCCTCCCCTCCTCCAAAGGATGGAGAATGTCATTTGATTTCCAGGAGGAGGGGCTTTCATCCCTGGAAGCAGAAGCAGAAACAAAGTACAGGGACCCTGAGGCCAAGTTTCCATCCCAAAAGACCAAAGCAGCCTATATATTTGGGGATTTGCCCAGAATCTAGGGGCCAGTTGTTATGTCCTGGAGACCTGGTTATCTCCTAAGTCCAAAGTCACCTACTGGCTAGGAAATATGACACTTAAACTGACACAATGGAACAAGGACAGTTTGTTCAATAAGTGGGACTGGGAAAACTGGACCACCACATGCAAAAGAATGAAACTAGACCACTACCTCTCACCAGGCACAAAAATCAACTCAAAATGGGTAAAAGATCTGGACATAAGACCCGAAACTATAAAATATATAGATTTAGGGAAAACACTCCAAGACATACATCTCAGTAACATCTTTAAAGTCTTATCACCCAAAGTAAAGAAAGTGAAGTAAAAGACAAACACTTGGGATTACATCAAACTGAAAGCTTCTGTACAGCAAAAGAGACATTAACCAAAACAAAAAGACACACCACTGATTGGGAAAAAAAATCTTTACACTCCATGCAGCTGATAAGGGACTGATCACAAAGATATACAAAGAGTTGATGAGACTCAACAAAAACAAAGTAAACAATCCAGTCAAGAAATGGGCAGAAGTCCGCCTCCCTGGTGGCACAAGGGGTTAAGATGCAACCTATGAAGCTATCCACAGCCTCTGCACCACGAGTTCGATCCCAGGCCAGAGAGCTACCCACATGGCACAGCAGACCTCCCCTGACTCGCCTGCTGCTCCCCTCAGCAGTGTATTTCAGTTAATCTGCCTGTCTGTTCCCCATTCTGTCTCTGGTGAATCCTCTCAGCCCATGTACCTCTGGCCTGTGCCCCAGCTCTTGTATGCATAAATAAGTAAATCATTAAAAAAAGAGCAATGATGTTAAATATGTATAAATAAATAAATATTTTAAATGAAAGAAAAAAAAAAAAACCAAAAAAACTGACAGACTTGGGCGCCCCCTTGTGTGCAGATCCCTGTCCTGCCGCTGGGGGCCCAGGGAGCCTGGGGAGGGCCTGGCTGAGCAGGAGAAAGGGCGGCTCTGGGCTCCTGTGCTCAGCCCTGTGGCCACACGGGGGCGCTGCCGCGCTGCTCCGGATTCTGGTGGAGCCTCCAGGTCGGGGCTGGGGCTGAGGTGGGCAGAGTTGGGGGTCCTGGAGGGCGGCGTCCTGTGGGTGAGATGCTCTGTGAGGAGTCAGAGCAGCAGGGCTCAGAGGAGAGGAGAGTCCGGAGCTGCCCTGTGTGTGAGGTTTCCAGCTTTTCTCCCCAGTCCTTCTTTTCTCTCTCCAGCCCCTGGATAAACCTGGGAAAACTGGAAAGTAGATAATGTTTTTCCTTCTACAAGCTATTAAGTGTTGAGGGTAGTTTAAGAAAATTAAAGAATACTGTTACATTTACAGAAAAGTTGTAAAAGTAGTAGGTTCTGTTAGGGGGAGAGGATGTCCTGAACAAACTCCACAAACAGGTTTTAAGGCCCCCACCCCCACCCCAGACCAAAGAGATCCAAGACACCAAGGGCTGCAAATCCCACCAAGGACCCCAAAACAAGAAAACAAACAACCCAATCAAAACAAGAGCTAAACAGGCACTTCTCTAAAGAAGACATACGTGTGGCCAATTCGTACATGGATAAATGTTTGTCATCATGTGCTGTCAGGAAAATGCCCATTGAAACCACAATGAGATGCCCCCTCACACCTGTGACAATGACCCAGTGTAGGGTAGGGAGGAAAAGGAACTCTGGGACATGGTGGGTGAGGATGGAGGCGGCTCCTGTTAATGTGCTGAATGAGGGGTTCCCTGGACCCTCAAATCTGATGAATCTAAGTGGGTACCGTCATCGGTTGCATAGACAAAGCATAGTACAGTGTGTAAGACCTTTAATAGAAAAGTATGATAATATAATTCATGTGCAATAGAGAATTAGTGTGTAATAGAGAAAGAGAAGAGAAAGAATATAGTTAAAATAGTTTCCAAATGAAACACCCAAGGTTCTCGTCCCCTCTTGGTTAATGCCCAGCCAAACAGCGTTGGCCCAAAGCAGGACTGCTGAGGCCTGAAAGCCTGCCACAGTCTAAGGCACCTCTGGTGGGGACTCACAGAAAAGGGGCAGGAAGGGCCAGGCAAGTCTGGAAGGACAAGAGCAAAATCAAAATCCGCATCAAGATAAAGGCTGCCATCGTCAGGCTCCCCTGGATCTCTCACCCACATCTTTGTCTCTTTTAAGTGTCTCTTTCATGTCTCCCCTGGTCCTTAGCACCAGCCCAAGGCTCAGAAGAAAGTGTGGTTTCTTCTTCAGATGTCCCTCTGCTCCATGCGTCTCCTTCAGTTTCCTTTCCGTACCTCGTTTCTTCTGCCTCCTTGTTAGCTTCTCATCCCTGGTGGGCTCCACCCTTCCTGGGGTGGGGCAGGAAAACTGAAACCTTCCTTTTCTATGGATACCACACTGTTACAGTCTTGCCCCTGTGGAGAGCAGAATGAAGGTTCCTCAAAATATTCAAAATACCACCTTCCACATGGTCAAGTATTCCATCCCTTGGTATTTCTCCAAAGGAGGTAAAAACACTAATTCCAAATGATATGTGCCTGCTATGTTCACTGCAGCACTGTGCACAATAACCAACTGTGGAAACAACCTAAGTGCCCAATGACAGATGAGTGGACAAAGAAGAGGTGGTAGACAGACACCATGGAATACTACTCAGCTGTGAAAAAGATAAAGCCTTGAATTTGCAAAACATGGATGGATGTGGAGGGGATGATGCTAAGTGAAATACATTTGAAGGAAAAAGTCAAATACTAGATGATTTCATTCATATGTGGAATAGAAAGAAACAAAGCAGGGATAGATGAAATAAACCATAACAAACTCTAGAAATATGACTGGAGAATTGAACCTATGGGTGAGGGAGGGTGAGAGCAGGAAACAAAGAGGGAAGAGGCCTCATGGACTATGGTGGAGGACTGTGGTGCCCTCAGGTGGGTGTGATGTGGGAACAAACATCTGAAGAGGGTGACCCTGTGCCTCTGAGCACAAGCAGTGTGTAAACTGATGTTGCCTCCATAAAAATAATACAGTAATGAGGGAAAAAAGATAATGCAAGAAAATAGTAAATTGTCTCCTCCATCCATCACTGACCACAGGACTTTGCCTTCGCCTCCTCACTGTCACGCAGGGTGAGGGGCTGGTTTCCCACAAGGGCAGAGGCAGGAGGTGCAGGGACTCCTGGGGCTGTTCAGACCCTGCTGAGTAGAGACACTGCAGAGAGGGCAGCTCTGAGGGGACCAGAGACAGAGGGTCAGAGTAACCCCCAGTGCTGAGTGAGGGTCTGTCCCAAGAAGAGGGGAGTGTGTGTGTGTGTGTGTGTGTGTGTGTGTGTGTGACAGGAGAGACAGGGCACACAGCATAGATAGTGAGAGGACAATTACACATCGAGCCCAGCATCAAGGAATTCAAATCCCACAAAGAGCAAAGAATGTCAGGACAACACCTCGATGGCAAAAGTTCCATCGAGAAGCTATTTTTGAGCAGGTCTGAGAAAGCAATGGGTATGAAGAAGAGGAGGAAGTTTAGAAATATGTCTTGGTTGGACTGAGCTGGAAGGAGCTGGGTAGCACCCCACTCCAGGACCCCTGCTAGGATGTGGTAGCACCCCCACCTCTGAAACCTCCCTCCCACAGACCCCAATGTACACTTCAAGTTCACCTCCTTTGGGGTCACTATAGAAAACCCACTGGCCTCAGAGTCAGGGGGCTCCAGCCTGGCAGCCCCTCAGTTTCCCAGGGGGTCACTTCCTCCGTGGGTTGCAGCTCCTTTCTCTCTAGACCAGAGCTGGAGGGAACCCCACAGGGGGAGGGAGGAGTGTGTGTCCTGCTGGCCTGGCCCAGGGGCAGGATTAGCCCAGGTCACCCCAGTTCCTGAGCTGAGCCTTTGCCCACAGTCCAGGAAGGGAGGGGGAGATGGAGCAGGGTCTCCCTCAGCTCCTGGAGGAAGGTGTAACGTTAGAGGGGGTGAAATTATTGTTTCTTTCTCATTTTCTCATCATCAAATCCCCTGGAAACATCCAGAGTGAGGGTTGGGTCCTCTCAGTGACAGACACCCACTACCTGCCCAGGCAGCCCTTTTATTGTGAAGACTTACAAAAAAAATTCCTCCTGACGTTCTCGAGATGGCGGGAGATGAGTGGGAGAGAGGGGAGGTGATGACAGAGGCTGGGCCCCAAAACTTCTACAGAATGACCAATTTCTGACCTCTATTCAAACAGAATAAGGACACTTTTTCACATCATAGCCCTGGAAATGTCTGAAATCTCTGTGTGCATAAGCAGGGCAAGTCCCAACACAATACATGGTTGTTTGCAGTATGTTGGTTGGTGTGAAAGTCTTAACCCACCATTGCGAGAATCAAGAGTCCTCCTGAGCTGCTTTTTGCATAACCACATTAATTTATTAACACAAATGACATGTATTGGGGTGCCACCCACCAGGCACTGGGGTGCAGAGTGAGCCGTCCAGGGACTCTGTGTGTCTGTAACTCAGAGTCCAGCTGGAGACGTGCCCGGGGAGCACAGAGCGAGGGGCCCTGACCTGGGAGCCACTAGGCCTCCTCCCTGAGGAGGTGACAGGTGACCTCAGCCCCAGGGGGAGCAGAAGGTGACAGGGAGGTGAGTCACCCTGAGGAGACAGGGTGAGGGTCCTGGTTGTTGGGTGTGGGGTGGGGGCAGGACTGGGCATTGGCAGGAGCTGGAGCCACTGCAGTGGGTGCTGAGGGCTGGGGGACTCACCCTGGGTCTGGACTCCTGCCCATTCCCACCCCCACAGTACGGGGGTTGGACCTGCACAGGGACACCCACCCCCCGAGCCTCAGTTTCCTCACCTGCGTGTGGTGAGGTTACGGACCTGGTGAGGATGGGGAGCTGATGCCCAGGGCCTGGCACAGGGCCTGGTACATTGTGGACCCTCAGCCCGTCTGCTCTCCTGGCTGCAGGGAAAGGAAGTGCGGGAGAAAGTGGAGGTGATGCCAGGCCCTGTGAGCCCTCCCTGCCTGGTGTGGGGAGCAGAGAAGGCAGTGAGGGTCCATGTTGGGAAAGGCCTGGGGCGCCATGGGGAGCAGAAACTGGAGAGGGTGAGAGTGTGTGGGACAGGGAGGAGGCTCCTGTGTCCTGACCAGAACAGGTGTGGTCACCTGCTCCATGACCGTCTCCTCCGCCCTCCATTTGTTCCCCTTCCTCACCCACTTTGCGGGACAGTCATGACCTCAGGGCCACAACTGATCCTCCTGGCAGAGGAGACCTGCAGCATCTGCCTGGAGACAGGGGCCCGGAGCACCTCCTGTGGCCACAGCTTCTGCCAGGCCTGTCGCAGCCGACTCACTCTCAGGCTCAACGAGGGCCACGTGCTATCCATGCTGCCAGGAGCCACCCAAGAGCGGACAGCAGCCCCGCTGGGTCCTGGTCAGTCTGTGCTCTGGCCCAGCATTGGCACCCAGGGGAGAGACCCCAGACAGGAAATGGGGGTCTGTGGGCAGCACAGGAAGAGGACATTTCTCATGTCCAGCAGGCCAGGAGGGTGTGGTTTGCAAAGACCTCAAACACACATGTCACCCCGTGCTGCAGAAGGGGAAGGTTCTAGGTCTTATGTGACTGGCAAACTCTAGGACTATTATTGAGTTTTTGAAGTTGAAAGTCTTGGTGGCTTGTTCTGTTATCGATTACCAGGCACTGTCCAAGAGAGATGAGCTCCTGCATTCTCAAATCACCGCTGCTGCCAACACTAGAATCTCTGATCTGATTGTATTATTAAAAATGACTTGTGAACATAACTACCTGCATTATCAAAGCCCCTCCTAGATGATAGCCCCTCCTGACCCTGAGAAGCGGGAAGTAGGGGTCACCAGTCAACTCACCTTTCTTTCCCTCAGGTGGGAGGGGATGCAGTTTCCACTCCCATAGCTGTGTCCTCAAGGACTTATTGCCCCTTATTTAAAACTGAGCTTGGAAAATTATAACCCTTATTTCAAGGCTACACAAGAGGGAGCAGAATGAGGATTCAATCTTGGCGTTTCCTTCGAGATCATGTGCTTTGCTGCATCATACTCTACAGACATATTTTTTTTGTTAAATCATTCTTGTTTTTTTTTTTCACAATGTAGAATTTCTCCCCTCAGTTGGGGTCATACAGTTTTTCCCCCACCAGAGCTCACACAGCCTCCTCCAACAGCCCCCCCATTCCCTACTCTCCCCCTTTCCTTCCCCTTCTGCTCCTGTGTGTCAGGTCTAAGGTCTGATTTCTAAGGTCAGGCTCACTGTGTGTCTTTGTCTGATCCTTTGCTTAGTTTCTCTAGATTCCACATATAAGTGACACAACCTCTATTTCCCTTTATCCTTCTGGCTCTCTTCTCTTAGAATCATCCTTTCCAGCTCCATCCATGTTGCTGCAAATGGCATGAGTTTATCTGTTTTGATCGTTGGTAATATTCCATTGAGTGTATGTGCCATGTCTTCTTGATCCACCCATAAGTACTTGGGAATTTAAGTTGCTTCCATATATTGGCTATTGTAAATGGTATTGCTAGAAATAGGAGTGTACAGATGCTTTCAAATTAATGTTTTTGTGCTGTTTGGATAGAGACCTAGGAGTGCAATCCCTGGAACATGTTTACGTCCATTTTTGTCTTTTGAGAAATGTCCACACTTCCTTCCATAGGGGCTGGACTTGTCCACCAAGAGTGTGATAGGGTTCCTCTCCCTCCAGGCCCTCACCAGCACTTGTTTATTGTTTTTTTTAATATGAGCCCTTCTCACAGGAGTGAGGTGGTATCTCACTGTGGATTTGATCTGAATTTCCCTGGCTGATGATGAGCATTTTTCACATGTCAGAGCCATCTTCATGTCTTCTTGGAGACAGGTTCTTCTGCCCATGTTCTGATTGAGTTGTTCATTTTCTTTTGGTTGAGCTGTGTGAGTGCCCTGTAGATCTTCTGTATCAATTCCTTGTAAGATATATATGTGCTATGCAAATATTTTCTCCATTCAGTAGGGTGCCTCTTTGTTTTGGTCACTGTCCCTTTCACTGTTCAGAAGTTTCTTGTTTGATGTAATCCTAGTTGTATATTTTCTCCTTTGTTTAACTTGATGCTGAAGATGAATCTATAGATATTTCTGAGGTTTACTTCATGGAGTGTTTTGCTTGTGTTTTCATCTGTGTATTTTATGGTTTCAGGTCTTACATCCCAGTCTTTTATCTATCTTGAGTTGTACGGTGTGTTATGGTGGTCTAGTTTCATTCTTGTGCATGTGGCAGTCCAGTAGTCCCAATATCAATTACTGAAGAGGCATTCCTTGTTCCAGTGTAGATTCTTTGCTGCTTTGTCAAAGATTAATTGTCCATAAATCTATGGTCTCATTTCTGGGCTCTCAATTCTACTCCATTGATCTGTGTGTATGGATGCCCCCCCCCCACCCCCTGAAACAAAACCATGGTGTTTAAATTTTTAGTACAGATGTCAGGAAGTGTGATACTTCTATTTTTCTCCATTTTGATCAGGAGAGCTTTGGCTACTAGGGCATTTTTGTGATTCCATATGAACTTCAAAATCCTTGTTATTTTTCTTTGAATTGAGAAATCCATTAGGATTTTTATTGAGATTTCATTGAATCTGCAAATTGCTTGTGGTCAGATGGCCATTTTGACAATGTTGATTCTACCAAACCATGAACATTGAATATCTTTCCATTTATTTTTGTCCTCTCTATTTCTTTTAACAATATCTTATAGTTTTCCCTGTAAAGTTCCTTTACCTTCTTTGATTTTTTTCCCAGATATTTATTTTTTTGGTGAGATTATGAATGGGATGATTTTCTTCATTTCTCCTTCTTTTAGTTCACTATTTACATTTAGAAAGGCAACTGAATTTTTGTGTGTTGATTTTGTATTCTGCCACTTCATTGAACTGGGTTATTGCATCAATTAGATTTCCTGTGGAGTCTTTGGGGTTCTCTATGTAAATTTTCATATTTCTACAGAAAATGGCTTTAACGCTTTCCCAACTTGCATTCCTTTTATTTGTTTTTCTTGCCTAATTTCTCTATCTAGGACTTCTATATTATGTTGAATAATG
This sequence comes from Talpa europaea, assembly GCF_964194135.1. Lineage (NCBI taxonomy): Eukaryota > Metazoa > Chordata > Mammalia > Eulipotyphla > Talpidae > Talpa > Talpa europaea. Next base: position 119,633,999 of record NC_140068.1, on the reverse strand, counting down.
GTGATGAAGTGTATATCCTTGTCTTGCACCAGAACTGAAAGGCTTTCAGTTTTTCACCACTGAAAATATGTGACTTTTGTCATATTGATGTGTTCCTTTTATTCCAAGTTTTTCAAGGGCTTTAGTCAATGGCTTTCAATCAAGGGCTTTTATCAAATGCTTTCTCGGCATCTACTGATATGATCATGTGGTTTTTCCTTTTCTTTTTGTTGCTATGGTACATTACTTTGATTGCTTTTTGGATGTTTGAACCTTCCTTGTGTTCCTGTTATAAATCCCACTTGGTCATGGTGTATAATCATTTTAATGCATTGTTAGATTTCGTTTGCTAAGATTTTATTGAGAATTTTTTATCTGTGTTTATCAGGGAGATAAGTATGCAGTTTTCTTGTTTTGGTATTAGTATAATGTTGGCTTCATGAAAGTGTGTTTGGAAAAAATTTCTTTCTTAACTTTTTGAAAGAATATGAGCAGGATAGTTATTAGCTTATCTTTGAAAGTTTGGTAGAACTCATTTGTGAAGCCACCTGGTCCTGGACTTTTGTTTTGGGAGCGAGTTTTGATTACTGTTTCAATTTCCTTGCTTGTGATTGGTTTGTTCAGGTTTTCTATTCCTTCCCTATTCACTCTTGGGTGATTGTATAATTCAAAGAATCTGTCCGTATCATCTTGGTTGTTGAATTTGTATGGGTATAAATGCTTATAGAAATCTCTTATCCTCTGAATATCTAGTGTCTTTTGTAACTTTCCTTTCATTTTAGATCCTATTTATTTTATTTTTCTCCCTCTTTTTTTTTAGTGAGTTAAGCTAAAGTTTTATCTACCATTCATTTTTCTCTTTTTTTAAGATTTATTTATTTATTTTATACAAGAACCGGGGTACAGGCCAGTTGCGCGGAAGGGTGAAAGGATTCACCAGAGACAGAGTGGGGAGCAGAACAGGCAGACTGACAAAATACATTGCTGAGGGGAGCAGTGGGCGAGACAGGAGAGGTCTGCTGCGCCATGTGGGACCTCACCAGCCAGCCAGGATCCAAGCGGCGCTGGAGAGGCTGCAGACAGTTTCATAGCGCGGTGCTCAAACACCTGCGCCACCAGGGGAGGCCCAACTATTCATTTTTCAAAGAAAGAGCTTTGGGTTTCATTGATCTTCTGGACTGTCCTTTTATTTCTTTAAAAAAAATTTATTAATATATTTTTGCATCATTGTTCATTCTCCTCACAGGTGAATTACCACCACCAAGACTTCTATGAACCGTCACTATAGTCTTATGCTCTTCCCTCCCCTGTTTTGATCCCTATCTCTGTCCCTCCCCAGCTGAATATCTGGGTTTATAGTTTATAGTTTTTCCCCCTGTCTTTTTATATCATTAAAAAAAATTTATGGGGCCTCCCCGGTGGTGCAGCGGTTGAGCGCTGGGTTGCGAAGCTGCCCGCAGCCTCTGCAGCGCCGGTTTGATCCCCGGCTGCTCCCCGGCCACCAGAGGAGGGTCCCACATGGCGCGCAGACCTCTCCTGCCGCCCGCTGCTCCCCTCAGCAGTGTACTTCGGTCCTTCTGCCTGCTCTGCTCCCCGCTCTGGCTCTGGTGAATTCTCTCACCCTCCCGCGCTTCTGACTGTACCCAGTGCTTGTATAAATAAATAAATAAATCTTTAAAAAAAAAAATTTATTTATTTTTGCATAGAAGAACTGGGGTGTAGGCCAGAGGTGCTGGGGGTGAGTATTCACCAGAGACAGTGTGGGGAGCAGAACAGGCAGATCTACTGAAATACACTGCTGAGGGGAGTAGCTGGTAAGGCAGGAGAGATCTGCTGGGCCATGTGGGTCAGCTCTCAGGCTGGGGATCAGGCTGTAGGGGTGATAGTGCTAAGACTTCACCCCTAGACCCCCAGGGAGGCCCTGCCTTTTTAATTGCTATTTTATTATATGTGCTTTAACTTTTATTAATTCCTTTCTTCTACTTACCTCATACTGTGTTCTTTCACTAAAATTTCTTTGGTGATAAATGGAGACCTAATGTGCCTGCTTATATTTACCAGGTTAATGAAAACACCAAGATTCCCACTATAACAGAGCCAAGGGTTGGCTCCATGATGGGCACTTTTGAACAGTTAAGACTTTGGTGTTATAAATCATTTTTGCCTAATATCTCTACAATCTAGTTGTTAAAATACATGTTAATTATATTTCCTTGGGTATGTTATATTTTAACGTTGTGTGTCAGACCCACACAGATAAGTCGATGACAACCATATGAAGAAAATTTCAATAAACATTTACCTTTGAGTCACACAGTATTTTGAGGGGACAGATGTTGAAAACTAAGGACATCCTAGATATGCGCTTTCCAATATGATAGCTAATAGTCATTTATGGGGATTTTTTGGTTTGAATAAAAAAAAAATTTAGGGTCTCCCAGGTGGTGCAGCGGGTTGAGTGCAGTGCTGTGAAGCTGTCCGCAGCCTCTGCAGCTCCGGTTCGATCCCGGCTGGCCGGTGAGAGTCCCACATGGCATGACAGACCTCTCCTGTCTCGCCCGCTGCTCCCCTCAGCAATGTATGTCATCAGTCTGTCTGTTATGCTCCCCGCTCTGTCTCTGGTGAATCCTCTCACCCTCCCATGCCTCTGGCCTGTGCCCCAGTTCTTGTATAAATAAAAATAAATCTTTAAAAAAAATTTAAAAATAAAAAATTCAATATCTCAGCTAAAAAGCCCACATTTCAAGTGCTCAATAACCAATGAATTAGCAGCATCACATTGTGCAGTGCACATATAGAATTATCCCTTGTCTCAGAATATTCTGTGGGACAGCACAGCTCTTCATGCTCTGTGGGCATCAAGTCAAATGCATTAGACACATGGAGAATGAAAGGGCCCGCAGTATTCCTCTTAAAGAATATGTCAGATCTCTCTCTGAGCTGAGACTCCATATTAAGCTGGTGTAAAACAAAACCCAAACAGGTATAAACTTCCCAGTCCCAAAGGGAAGCACCCGTCCCTCCATCTCCTGTCTCAGGCAGTGGACACTCTCTGGCACCCCGTTTCTGAGAGGTAAGTTACAGAAGATTTCAGGGCAAAGATCTAAAACAAGCTTTGGGAGTCAGGGAATCCAACCCTACGAGGATTCTAGGAAACCAAGAGGAGGCAGATACAGAACACTTGAAAAACTCTCCTAGTTTATCAGAAAAGCATTTCTCAAAGTGTGGTCTGTGGAACCCGTGAAGTCCCCAGGAACTTTTCGTGGAATCCATGGGTCAAAACTATTTTCAAGATTTTATTTAGACATCATTTGTTTCTTCATTATTTTTTCATTTGCACTTGTTGTAGGACCTCACCCCAAAAGAGTGGGTTCTTTGCACTCTAGGGAAAGGATTCACCAGAGAGTGCTGGTGGTACTTGAACCAGGTGAGGATTTATTAGACTCATGACTGAGGGAGCCAGTTTGGGAAAAAAGAATATGACCCAGTTCTCCTAAGGGAGTTAGGCGGAACTATTTAAAGGGTGAGTTCCCGAGGTAAAGAGGAGGGAGCTACTTCTGGGTTGGGCTTTTCCTGAGCCTGCACACATAGTGCTGGTCCAGCTGAGTGTGGGCGCTCAGTTTCCTCCCTCCAGGAAATGAGGAGATGATCACTAGTTGTCTCCTTATGATGACATGTGGTGCGAGAGGAAAAAAATTACTCAGAGTCCATGTGCAGAACAATGAGACGTCTAGAGGGACCACACCACAAAGGTGCCAGGATGTAATTTTTATCTCCCAGGGAGCTTCATGTCAGTGTATTGGGCCCAATTGCTTGGCCAGGACTTGCCAGTCTATGATTTAATCCACCTGTTCAATCAGGACTGGGGCAACTTATCCTACTGGGTCTAATTTCCTTTATCTTGGCTCTCTCACACTGAGGTGAGGCTAATAAGAATGCAGATTATTGTAACAACTGAGTAGTAGTGAAACAGATCCCCAACAGCACAGGCCACAGGACAGAACAGTCTCCCCCCACAGCCTAAGCAGCAGGTGTGCTGCTGTGTTAGGGCCGGTGGTCCCCGCATGTACACCTGTTACACAGCAAGGTGAGGGGCAGCCCAGAACCCCCAAACCTGCCCACTCTAAATAGGTTTTGCCATCCACCACATCAAGACAACACATACTTTAGGGCATAAGACCTCTAAAAGAAAGGAACTTTAATACCATTAGTGAGCAATAAAATGAAGAGAAGGGCAAGAATTGATCATATAGTTTCCAAATCAAGCATCCAAAGTTACCCACCCTCTTATGGGTAAATGCTCAGTCAAATAAGGTTGGGCCAAAGCAGGGCCAGTGAAGCCTGAAAGCTGCCACAAGTCTAAGGTACCTTCAGGTGGGGACCCATAGGAAAGGGCAGAAGAAGCCCAGCATGTCTGGGACGGAAGCTGCACAATCAAAACCAAGATAAACGCTGCATTGTTAACCTCCCCGGGCCTCTCACCAGTCTCTCTCCAGTTTCTCTTCCTCCATGCTCAGCTCCACCCTCCCTCGGGTAGGGCAGGGAACCTGTAACCTCCCCTTTCCTGGGGACCACCCTCTTATATAGCTTGTGGGTCAGCCAGCACAGATAGCTCTGAAAGCAGCAAGCAGAGAAGGGAGTTTCCCGCTCACTGCCCATGTGTGCTGCCTGTGGGCCAGCTGGCCCAGCCACTCACAGCAGAGGCAGCCCAGCCTGGCCATGGTTCCCAGGTCGTGCCAGAGAGCACAGCCCTGGGTCTCTGGTACAGAGGCAGCCCTGAGCCCTATGGCCTCTGGCCCAGGGGGACTTGGAGGAGTATTGGGCCCCATTAGGGCTATTCTGGGACTGCTGATCCTTGGGGCTGCTGGCAGAGGGACCCACAGAGTGCCAGGTCAACAAGGCAGGCTCCTAGCAGAGCCCACTTTGCAGCCACCTCCTCCTCCCCATGCCCCCCATCCCTTCCTGCTGCAGTTACACTGGCCCATCCAAGGGCCCTGGGTATGGTGTGCCTCTGTCCCCACTGTGTCCACCCTAGCCCAAAAGCCTGCCCTGACCTCTGTGCAGGCTCCAGGCTTTTCCCTTTTAAATCTGGCACCTACGTCATAAATGGGCTAATCAGGCGATGGACCAATCAGGTTTAAGCTCAGTTTCACTCATGGCGATGACTTAAATAAACTTGTTGTTGGACCCTGAGCCTCAGTGCTTGTGCAATTGTGCACACAGATAACAACTCATTGACAGTGGCCTGTTCCCTCCTTGGCACTGTTTTGCTACTGTTGTTAGTTAGTACTGTTGTGGTAGTTATTTTTCACCACTGCTTATTTGCAGAATAAAATACCCGAGGACTTTCAATTCAAAATTTCCTGGTTGAAGCAATAAAATTTGCCTTCCTTATTTTATCATTCTAAGATCCGCATTTTAATAATATCTGATATGATGAGATGAAAGTACATATATGGGGGCTCCCTGTTGGCCTTGGGGTTAAGTCTCAGCGTTATCACTGCTATGGCCTGAGTTGGAACCCCACCAGGGAGCTGACCCACATATGGTGGAGCAGACCTCTCCTGCCTCACCTGCTGCTCCCCTCAGCAGTATATTTTCAGTTAATCTGCCTGTTCTGCTCCCCACTTTGTCTCTAGTGAATCCTCTCACCCCCTGCACCTCTGGCCTGTACCCCAGTTCTTGTATGCATAAGTAAATCAATTTTGTTTCAAAGAAAAAGACTTGGATTAGTACCCTTATGAGAAGTGACTTGTCACAGATGATCGCCCTCTGACAGGTAAGGATATAGCAAAAGAGTAGCTAGCTAAAAGGCCCCTCTCCAATGTGAATTGGTCTTGAATGTCCAGGCCTCCAAAACAGTCAGAAATAAATATTTTTTGTTTAAGCACCCAGTCTATGAAATTTGTTATAGCAGCATTGCCGACTAAAATAAATCACCACCTAAGTACCAGAGAGGCCACCAGCAGTGGTGAACATGGGGGAATAGCTCCAACTAATGTTGCAAAGTCTTTGACAACATAATCCACAGAAAAATGGTCTGAACTTATGGTTATAACTTAACCACACCGATTGCTGACTTTAAAAAAAAGTCAATATTCTCCATAAAATTAATCAAGGGGCATGGTCTAATCAAAATAGCCAAGTAATCTAAATTGTAATCCAAAATTACTGGACATGTGAATTGGCAGGAAAATCTCAGTTCTCAGGGGAGAGACAATCGACAGATGTCAACTCCAGGATGGCATGGTCTAGTGCAAACGCGCACAGGACCGGTTCACTGTCCATTCAGGCAGACAGGTCATGAGAGTCCTGGAGACCTCGGTGGATTTTATAGGCTTTAATGCTCTCTCAGGGAACCAGGCCAAGGCACACCAGGCAGGGAGGCTGGCATGCAAGGAAGCAGGCATGGGACAGGAAGGGTGTCCGGGGGGGTCTGGAGGCTGACAAGCCTCACAGCTCCTTGCAAATCTTTGCTCTTTCGCTGACCTCTCTCTAGTGTTCTCTGGCATTCTCAGTCTCCTGTCATCTCGTGGCCTCACCTCAAAGTGGTCCCCCAAACTGAGTGGTGGTTGTAGTGTCACTGCCTTTACAGCCCCATCAGCACAGGTGCCTGTACTTACATATATGCACCTTGTGCTTCCTGGGCCCAGGTGTCCACAATCAAAGGCATGTGTGCCCCGACCACATCCTTCACCCTGGACATCTATGCAGGCGGGAGGGCATGAAAGGGTCATTTACTCTACACGTGGGATGTGGAATCATCTGAAAACTTTAAAGCAGCCCTTATGAAAATGCTCAACCCAGTAATTGCAAACAATCTCAGTGAGAGAATAGAAGATATAAATGAAAATATAGTAACATTGGTTGACTGTATGACAGTGTTCCACTCCAGTGCAGGATGTTGGGAGTAGGGAGGGCTGTCATGTTGGGGGGCAAGTAAGTGGAGACTCTATACTTTCTGCTCACTTTTGATATGAACATAAAACTGCTATAAAAATAAAGGGTATTTAAATATATATAAAAAAATGCAATAACTACATTTAAAAGCTCACTGAATGGATTTGATAATAGAAAGCTTATGGTAAATTTATTCACAAGCACAAAAACTGGAAACAACACAGTATCCTTCATTGTGTAGATGAATGAAAAATGCATACAAACCATCCAAATACTACTCAATCGTAAATAAATAAAAACCTATTGATGCACTCAACAACTCAACCAGAGCTTAAAGGCGATATGCAGAGGGAAAAAAAAAAAATCTGTCTCAAAATGTTGCCTGTTGCGTGATTCCATTTGTATGACCTTCTTCCAGACAAAATGGTAGCAACTGAAAATTGCTCAGTTCTTAAACTTTGCAGGGAAAGAGTATATGACAAAAGATTTAACAGAAGGGAATTGTTTTGATTGCTCTGTAATTTTATTGTGTGGTGCTCCCGAAAATCCATACCAGCATCAGAATTCACAAACTATACATCAAAAAGCTCTATTTTAGTTAACCACAATATAGAATTTTTAAAAATTAATGAGTCATATTTTCTTTAATGAGGAGTTCCAGGTATTCCTGCACTGTTCAGGAATTAAGTGTAACTGAGAATAGCCTGGTTTGTTTTTTGTTTTTTGTGTTTTTTTTTTTTTTTGTCTGTACAGTTATTTGAAATGTCTGCCTGGGTGCCCAAAGATGCATCTGAGAGGTGATCATTTTGAATCAACATTTCCCCAAAACATGTTATAGTGTTCAGTCTCCTTCATTTCCTCTGAAGGTGGTTTATTAAATCATTCTTTTGAATAATTTTCTCTTGCATTTGGTTTGGTCTCTTCTTCATAAATAGTAGGTATATATTGTTTTTTTTTAAGATCTATTTATTTATACATACAAGAATTGGGGTGCAGATTAGAGGCATGGGAGGTGAGAGGATTCACCAGAGTGTGGGGAGCAGAACAGGAAGATCTACTGAAATGCACTGCTGAGGGGAGCAGCGGGAGAGACAGGTCTGCTGCACAATGTAGGCTGCTCCCTGGCCAGCTGGGGATCAAACTCATGCTGCATTGGCTGGCAGTAGCTTGATAGCACTGTCTTTAACCCTTGTGTCACCAGGGAGCCGCCCCTGTATTGGATTTTGTCTGTCTTCTTTAGCTATCAGATCTACTTGACCCTTTTTGGCTGTATATGGCAGTTTCAGTTTACTTACATATTAATTAAGGACAGCGATTATGCCCTCCACATCCTTTCCTATGTTTGCAGAAGAGCCCTTTGTCCTTTATGCCACCCCACTGGCTCTTCATTTCGTCCCTCTCTTCTACTTCGCCATGTTTTGCCAGCTCATATGTCCTCTCCTTCAGTTGTCTGACAAGTATTCTCTAAACTCTTTCATCTCTGTATCTCTTACATCAGTTTTTTACAGTTCTATACTTTTTGGAGTCTATATTACCAGGGCCTGGAAAACCCTCCATTATCTGTTTACCTCTCTGACTCTGAACTCTCCACCTTGCCCTCTTTGCTAGCTTCTCAAGACCATCCAGCCTGCCCCAGGGTATGCTAACATGGCAGGCTGATTATTTTGAGGTGAAGAAAATTGAAATACAGAAGATCCAAGATCTCTTTCCTTCCAAGTTTTATTACTACATAACCTCACTGGAATAACCAAGAAGTTCCACTAGCCATGTTTGGGCCTCTGTGCCCATGCAATAAGATGTATCTTTGCTCTTGCTATTCTATTTTATGGCTACTTAATCAGTTTCCTGTCATGGGAACTTTCAAGGATGGACAAAGATTTGTTTCTTCCCCAACACCTGCATTCCAGCAGCACTGCCATTCTTGCTGTTCCTGGGATCCTCCAGACATGGTCCATCCCAGGACGCTGGCAATTGCTGATCTTCTGTCTGGAACACTCCACTCCCAGAGGTCCAATGTTTCCCCCCTCACTAATTTTCTGTCAAGAAATTTGACCAATGCTAACTCATAATATAAGTTTTTTACCTATATTTCATCAATCAAAATAATGCCATGTGGTCTGTTATTGGTACATAGGGAACTAGGAAATGTGACTTTGAAAAAACATGACACATTGGCTCCAAATAAAATAGCCTCTTTTAGTTAAAAAAAAAAAAAAGAGGGGTGGGGGTTGAATAGTTTTTGCAATAGGCAAATATTAGCATCTGCCACTTTCCTCCATGGGATCAGGGGCTGCCTGATTTGTTCATTGGCACCTATGGCCATGCCTGACACAGCGTATCTTAATAACTCTTGAATAGATTACTGTCATCTTACTGGTCCTCTGAAAAAAATGGACAAAACCCCTATTTAAATGAGGACATTTAAATTTACATCTTTGTATTATTAATTAAAGTGATAACTTTTGATGACTTTTTGATGAGGTTTAGACAAAAGAGATAAGTTTTTTACCCACTAAGGTAATAGAAATGAGGCTTTTTCAGATGAGGGAGTTGTGCTGGGGCAAGGGAGAATTACCCCCTTCCCCTCTGAGTTTTTCTAAGACTAAATGGATGAGCAAATCCACAACAGACAGATTCATGGGTGAATAGACCAAAATTTAATAGCATGTGTGTGGGGAATTACATTCTTATGAATTCTGAAGAATAATGGTGTGAGCCTGTGATGTCTGCTCTGTGTTTCGGGCCCTGAGGCATTAGGAGAGGGAGGGAGAGACATCCCAGGATGGGCAGATGAGAAGGGGGTGACTCAGCTTCTCTCTAAGAGTAAAGGTGAGATCCTTGGCAGAACAGACATGGTCACTGAACATGTCCAAACTGCTGACACATTCTCGTGGGCTCTAAAAGGGGAACCGTGATTACTTCTTTTACAGGGAAAAGGGAAAAGGACAAAAAGCTCCTAAGTCCTTCATGACTCTTAATTTAAAATATTCTGCACTATTGGGCCTCCCCTGGTGGCACAGGGGTTGAGCACTGGGCTGCAAAGCTGCCCGCAGCCTCTGCAGCGCCGGTTCGATCCCCGGCCGCCGGGTGAGGGTCCCACATGGCGCGCAGACCTCTCCTGCCACCCGCTGCTCCCCTCAGCAGTGTACTTCGGTCCTTCTGCCTGCTCTGCTCCCCGCCCTGGCTCTGGCGAATTCTGTCACCCTTCCGTGCTTCTGACTGTACTCAGTGCTTGTATGAATAAATAAATATTTTTTAAAAAGTGTTAAAAAGAATAAAATAAATAAAATATTCTGCACTATTGAAGTGACAGTAACAGCTTCCTTAGGCACAGGGTCTCCACGCTGGTGACATCCCTGGAGGAGACCCTCCCTGGGCATGTGGGGAGAAGCCCACCCAACTCTTTTGGGGACACAGGTCAGCAAAATGGGGCTTCTGTAAGAGTGAAGAAATTGGGAGCAAGGTTTAAAAAGAGGGAAGTTAAGTACGATGGCGACAGACAGGGCCCAAGAAGAGAAATGGCCAGTGAGAAAGTCCCTGTGATGGGAAGATGGATGACGATGTCCTAAAACCCGTGTTGCCAGTGAGTTGCTGCTTCTCTTGCACCATCAGCACCTTATGTTTCCTTTGATGACAGTGTGGGGAGAATGCTGGGGTGCAGAGGAAGAGTTTAACGCAGGAGAGAAGAAATGTAGTTTCAGAAAAGAGAGCTGAGAGGAGATTGAGAACAGGAGAACCATGAGTTTAACAAAAATGACCGTTAAACACAGAGCCCCGCCCTGTCCCCAACAAGGAATAGATACAGATATTGGTGGAAAAGAGGGATACTGCAGGGGACCTTGTTGCCCCCGCCAGATAAGACACTGGCAAGCAGCTAAGAAAAAGGGCCTCACACCGTGGGGCCAAAGATTTCCAAAGAGCCTCACACCCATGGGGCTGAAGATTCCTTGTGCCTCACACCGTGGGGCTGAAGACTAATTTATAACCTATAAGCATCCCTTTGTTTTTTGTTCTTGGTCATAAAAAGAGAAAAACCTCTCAGAAAATACATTGGGCAATAAAGTATATGTATAAGAATATTATAAGCACATGGCTCGGAGAAATACCTGCTTAAAAATTAAACACTATAAATTTGGCCTGCCTGACAATGGGAAAGAGTTTGTTATACATGAGCATGCCTGACAAGCAATCCAGGACAACGATTATAGTAAATCCTTCTTTTGCTTTTTAAAGAAGTTTCTTAGGAAAGTTTTTAAATGAAGTTAACTGTGTTAAGAAGTTTCTAGGTGAAAAGTTCTGATAGCTGAGAAGCAGCTGGTCTCCGGCTGAAGGCCATAAAAATAGAAGAGTCTTTTGATGCTTAGGCTTTAGCTGATAGGGTTGTACTGGCGACTATCCACTGTCTTAGGTAATTGTCTAGCTGAAATAATAAGTTTTAGTGTAAGGTTTCGGTTTTTAGCTATTAACCTTAAAGGCTATCGTCTAGCTGAGGCCCGTAGGAGCCAGTAGTCCATGGGAATAGAATACACTAATTGTTTCTGCTTTGCACATGATGATGTAATTTTTCTGTTTGCTAAAAATGAACAAATAAAGACCTGCTGGGTCCCTCTGCAGAAGATACGTGCACCTCATCCAGCGTCAGTGTCTCCTCACTACCTCATCCCCTTCCTGTGAGCCCTTAAAGTTTCGCCTAGGCCTTCTCATCCTTTAGGAACCCCTGACAACCAGATTGCCGAGGCTGGTCTTCGGCAGAGGGAGGCACTGATGCCCAACTGTACATGGCATTTTAGCTAAAAATTAAAGGGTAGATGTATTAAAGTTGTCCAGACAAATAGTCCTATAGACTCTGTGTGTGTGTGTATGTGTGTGTGTGTGTGTGTAAATGATTTTCTTACAAGTATCATAAGGAATTGACCAAAATAATTATGCAACTGACAACATACTTTGACTTAGATTGTGCTTTTAGTCATTTCCCCTTTCAAGCTCTATGTTTATCTTCAGTTCCCAAGTCAAATCCCACCTCTCCAGAAAGTTCTCTCTAAGCATTTCAGTTTTGGTTCATTCCAGTGGAGCCCCAAAAAGGGAAGAACAGAAAAGTTATCAGAAGTTTACCTTTTTTCCTGTATTGTTCTTCATTTCTGCTTCCTTTTTTTAGTTGGGTTCTGTCTCCTCATTTCATAACTTCAATAAGAAAATCAGCACACGCATCACTCTACATTGCCCTGTTTTATCACTATTGCTTTATAGATTCCCCAGCTACTTTACTGGGTAAAGGAGGGCAAAGAACACAGCTCATCTTTTGTATCCTACATCACCCACAGCACCTAGAAGAGTGTTGAATATTTAATGAACAGTATTTGCTTGAGTTACTTGTTGTAATAAATGTTCACAATAGTTTAAGAGCGGGTGTTTTACAGAAGTACTGAGAAATCAAGTGTCTAAAATCTAATATAGCTATGAACTGGTTTTCCAAGTTAAAAAATCTCATACAAAGTAGACAGAATTGCCAAATGAATTGTAAAGATAATTTTCTTGGTCATGTGAGAGAAAAATTCCTATCAGGATATTTTAGAGTTGTGTTAATTTTAGACATATATGTATGATTTTATTGGCTTTCTAAACATACCCTTCAGCTATCTGGACTAATAAAAACTGTATAGGTAATACTAAAATATTTTAACATTGTTAGTTAATGTCATTCTTTTTGTTGTAGTCACTGAAAATATGCCATGTAAATTTCTTCTTCACCCAACAAAAAAATTTTGAGAACAGATTGACATTCAAAAATGATCAAATGCTTCCTTCTCAGAGTATTAAAATTACTGGCTACTTTGGGAACAATAATAGAGCAAATTAAATTTGATTTCATTTCCAAGATTAGAAAGGGACTAGAATTAAACTACCTGAAGGAGTCATTGATTATTGAATCCTATGCATTCTGACAAGAAATTCTCTCAAACCAGGAAAATATGCATACAAGTTTGACACTGAGACTTCAAGAGAGCAGAGAGGACCTGGGTAATTCTATCAGCACCTCAGTAGGTGAGCTGGCAACACTAAGTTTATAGCTCTCAGGAACACTTAGATTGAAGGACTAAATCTCTCCCAGGGCACGGTCAAACATACTAACCATGAGGAAGGTTGGTTTCTAATGAGAGAAAATCTCCCACAAGTCATATTCTTTTTATATTATATGGGCCTCTTTAACAGAAACTTGATTTTACATAAAGTAAGTTGGGAGCAGGTATTGCAATGATTGAGAAGTTTCACAAAGTTCAGAGGCAGTAAAGGGGAAATTAAATCTTTGTAGCTCCCTGCTCAGAGGGTCTTAGGCCTGGTGCAGTTATTAATCCAATGCAATTGTAATCAACAAGTTTTGCTCACTTAACAGCTCTTTCCTTAGAAGACTAACAAAATTACAAGGTCAGGCAGCCGGCCAAGTTAGTCTCTCTTTTCAAGGCCATCCCGAGATGTCTGTGTTCTTGCTTTTTCCCATCCCCTTCTTTAGGAACTTTGCAGCAAATGATGTTATCAATGTAAGAATAGTCATGTATAAAAGAAATTCTTTATCTGTAAACAGGTGCTCAGACCTTATGGGGCTCCCCAGGTCTGGAACCTCAGGCATGAGTCATAAAGCTTCTCCTGACCTCACCATTCCTGAAGCACCACTTGTTCTTCCTCTTCCTGGGTAAAAAGCAGAATTTTTTTTCTGCAACATTTTGGTGCATTGGTGGGAAACAACAAGCCCATTGGCCCTTTGAGCCATCTGCTTAGGAGGACACAGAGTGGGGGAGGAGAGGGAGAGCCAACCAAGGGCAAGTGCACTCCCCTGAGGACTTTCCACATTCTCTGACTTGGTTGCTCCTGCCTGGCCCCCACAAGGCCTCCCGGGCCAGACTTCCAAAGGGCTGAGTGAGACCAGGATTTGGTGCCAGCGTCGGATCAGGTAAGGTCCCTGGACCCTGGTTCCCATTTGGCCTACCCAGAGTGGTAGAAGGAGAGGCTGATCACCTCTCAGGGAGACCTCGAGGGTCTCATTTGGCTTTGGTCGGGAACCTTGGAGCTCCCAGAAAGGGAGGGATGGTTATAACCTCTGGTGTGAGTGAGAGAGAGTGGTGTGTGCATGAAATCTCCACGACTGCAGCTACAGAGATAGATTGGGCTTTCACCTGCGGTTCTGTAGACAAAGCCGGATGACTTAACGGTGCCTGGCCTGGCCAGAGCCTGTCCGGGGGTTATTCGGACTCACTTGTACATCAAGGCTTCTTGCCAGTTTCAAGATAAGTGTGGCCAGGGAAAGCACCTGTGTGTTCCCTCTCCTCTTGCTGCATCACCGTTCATAATGGGAGGGAAACAAAGCAAAAACATGGTCCTTGAAACCATGCTTAAAAACTTCAAAAAGAGCGGTTGAGCGCTGGGTTGCGAAGCTGCCCGCAGCCTCCATAGTGCCAGTTCAAGGGTCCCACATGGTGCACAGACCTCTCCTGCTGCACCCACTTCTCCCCTCAGCAGTGTATTTCATCAGTCTGCCTGCTCTACTCCCTGCTCTGGCTCTGGTGAATTTTCTCACCCTCCCGTGCTTCTGACTGTAGCCAGTGCTTGTATAAATAAATAAATAATTCTTTTAAAAAAAAAAAAAAACTTCAAAAAGGGATTCTCAGGAGCTATGGTATTAAGCTCAGTCCTGGGAAGCTAGTACATTCTGTGAGCTTGAATGGCCGGCTCTTGGCGTTGGCTGGCCGGCAGAGGCACCCTAGACATCCCCACCATTCGCCGTGTCTGGCAGGCTGTTACTCCTAAGACAGGGCATCCGGATCAGTTCCCGTACATAGATTCCTGGTTAGAGGTTGTTCAGGCCTTTCCCCCATGGATACACATCAGTCAGAGCAGGCAGGACAGGCTAGGGTCCTTATTGCAGCTCTGCACAGTTCAGGGAAGAGAAGCCTTTTGAACTGGCCAGAGAAACCGCGGCTACATGTGGGAGACCCAGAGGAATCGGACTACCGATTCCTCCCCCACCTCCTTACCGGCCGGCCACCAGCTGGTGAATCTGCTCCAACAGCCCCACCTTCAGAGATGGGAAACTGGGAAACGCCACCTCCCTCTGTCCCTCCACCACGGGCCCTGTCAGAACCTTCTGACCTTAGGCCGGCAGCCCGGCTCCGCTCTTGGTCAACAGCCCTCCAAATGCCTGTGCGTGAGACCCGAGAGCCGGCGAGAGAGGAGGAGGATGGGACTCCCCAGCCAGGGCGTGTTATGCTCTATTATCAGCCTCTCAGCACCAGCGACCTCCTTAATTGGAAGCACAATACCCCCTTCTATTCAGAGAAATCACAGGCGATGGTCTGTCTCATGGAATCCATCTTCCAAACTCACTGCCCCACCTGGTTGGACTGCCAACAGCTCCCCTGCACCCTCTTTAACACCAAGGAGCAGAGGCGAATACTGAAAGGGCCGAAGTAGTCCTTACAGGGGCACGTCCCAGTGGGCTGGTAGATGCAGCAGCCTGGGTGAGTGAGGCGGCGCAGGAGAGCCATCCTGATTGGGACTTCACCACAGAGGAGGGCCAGGAGTGTATCCGGAGACACCAGGAAACACTATTGGGGGCTCAAAGCTGGAACTCAAAGCTCAAAGCGGGAGCTAAAAAGCCTATGAGTATTGCTAAGGTTTCCTCAGTGACCCAACACCTGAATGAGTTACCAGGTGACTTTCATGAGAGACTTTGCAAGGCATATCGGTTCTACACATTCTTTAACCCTGAGGACTCAGGGAGTCAGCAAAAGGTTAATTCAGCCTTTGTGGTGCAAGAGCCTCTGATATTCTGTGGAAATTGCAGAAACCGGAAGGCTTTATCGGGATGAATATCACTCAGTTAATTGAAGTAGCCAATAAAGTTTTCATGAACAGAAATGTTGTGGCAGAAAGGGTGGCAGAAAAACATATGAAGAAGGGGTTCAGTCTCTTGGCAGCTGCCCTGGGAGAACAGACCTCAACATCAGGCACCCCTGTGAGGCTCAGGGCCCCAGCCCGACCTCCAAGGAAGTCAAAACAGCCACTAGCTAAGGATCAGTGTGCTAACTGTAAAGAAAAAGGGCACTGGAGACGAGAATGTCCCAGCCTTAGAAAGCCCCCAGGCCAATCGCGGGACCCTGTCCAGTACTGGCCAGAGCCACGGCAGGATGGGCTTCTTGGAATGGCTGGAGACTCAGACTGAAGGCAACCGGGCTCAATCTCCCTTGGCCCCTGTGAGCCCTTGGTTAGAGTTAAAATTGGGGGCCAACCTGCGACTTTCATGGTTGATATGGGAGCCGAGCACTCTGTGGTCACCACTCCCATTGCTCCATTGTCTGAAGAGACTGTAACCATCCTTGGGGCTACAGGAAAGAAGGCTATTCAAAAGCCATTTTGCCATACCCGCCAGTGTGAAATAGGGGGCCACTTGGTTAAACATAAATTCCTGTATCTCCTGGAATGCTCAATTCCTCTCCTTGGGAGAGACATCCTTTCTAAGCTGGGAGCCCAGATTACTTTTGAGACATGGGGGGGGGGGCACCCACTGACTCCGCCCAGGCCCCCAGCAGATCGTATGGTACAAAGTTTATTGCACCAGGTTGTCCTGATTTTTTAAATGAGTTTCCTCATGTGTGGGCTGAAAATAACTCCCTTGGCCTCGCTATTAATTGGGTCCCCATTATTGTGGATTTAATTCCTGGAGCTGTACCACAGAGGCAGCGTCAGTACCTGCTCCGGCTAGAGGCCCGGAGAGGCATTCAAGAATATTTGTCAGGGCTCAAGGGCTCAAGGATTGGCGGAGTGCCAATCCCCATGGCCCACTCCCTTCCTTCCCATAAAGAAACCTGATGGAGGTTACAGACCAGTTCAGGATCTCCACGCTCTGTGCAGTTAATAAAGTGACTGTCTCTCTCTACCCAGTGGTACCAAACCCATATACTTTGCTTGGACAAATTCCAGGATCAGCCCAATGGTTTACCTGTCTGGACCTCAAAGATGCGTTCGTCTGTATTATGTTTAGCCCCATAAAACCAGCCATTGTTGGCTTTTCAGTGGACTAACCCTGAGTCAGGATGGCAAAAGCAGATGACCTGGACGAGACTTCCCCAAGGGTTTAAGAATGCTCCCATGTTAAAGATGACGCTCTGGCGGCAGACCTTGCCACATTCCCCGGAGAACAGACTCACTGCATGTGCTTCAGTATGTAGATGATCTGCTTCTAGCTGGGAAACTAAAGAAGATTGCTTAGCCGGTACCAGAGCCCTCCTCCAACTTTTAACTGACCCGGGGTACCGCGTTTCATGGAAAAAGGCACAGATCTGTCAGCAACATGTAAAGTACCTAGGCTTTTACCTATCACAAGGCTAGAGAAAGTTTGGGGTGAGAGGCAACGGGTCATTACCTCCGTACCCCAACCAAAAACTTGTAACAATCTCTGAGAATTTTTGGGAGCGGCCATCTTTTGCCGGATCTGGATTCCGAGTTTTGCAGCTTTAGCAAAGCCACTCCATGAACTTTTAAAAGGACCTGAAAATAGGGCCTCCCCGGTGGCTCAGCGGTAGAGCGCTGGGGTGCGAAGCTGCCCGCAGCCTCTGCGGCGCCGAATCGATCCCCGGCTGCTCCCCGGCCACCGGAGGAGGGTCCCACATGGCGCGCAGACCTCTCCTGCCGCCCGCTGCTCCCCTCAGCAGTGTACTTCGGTCCTTCTGCCTGCTCTGCTCCCCGCTCTGGCTCTGGTGAATTCTCTCACCCTCCCGCGCTTCTGACTGTACCCAGTGCATGTATAGACAAAAGCAAACAAACAAATAAATAAAAAAAAGCATGCCTCTATTAAAAAAAAAATTTTAAAAAATTTAGAAGGACCTGAAAATAGTCCTTTTATTTGGACTAATGCAGCAGAGGCTGCCTTTCAACGCATAAAGGACGCATTGGGGAGTGACCCTGCGTTGGGATTACCAGACATGAGCAAGCCGTTTCATCTCTTTGCACATGAGAAGGACAAAGTGGCTCTGGAGGTCTTAACACAGACTGTGGGGCCTTGGCAGCGCCCCATTGCATATCTCTCTAAACATGTGGACCCAGTGGCAGCGGGATGGACCCCTATCTCTGAGCAGGAGCACTTGCTGCCACTGTTCTCCTAATCAAAGAGGCAGATAAGCTCACCCTGGGACAGGCACTCAGTGTTAAAACCTCACATGCCTTAATTTCCCTAATAAATCGGCCAGCGCCCAGATTTCCCTCCAACTCCCGCCTCGCTCAGTATCAAGGTTTGCTCTGTGAGAATCCTCGGGTGGCTCTGGAAACTGTCCATACGATTAACCTTGCCACCTTCTGCCGGAAGCCAGCTCCAGCAAACTGTCGTGTGTGTGGGGGGGGTTTCCTGCAAGAACAAGAGGGCGTGGATGAATCTGAGGGGGTGAGGGGGAAGGGAATGAGGAGACACAGACACTTGGTGAGGTGCAAGTATCTCCTGCGAGGGTCTCAGCAGTACTTTATTTATACATCACAAGCAAGCCATGGGAGTACATAAGCGTGTGCTTTCAAGTGAAAAACTAACAACTGCGGCATTTTTTCAAAGTCAACCTGGGGTCTCATGACCTCTTGCAAAGGTGATAATAATGATTGAAACCAGCCTGGGCTTCTTAGACCCCTTGCCTTCGAGATAACAATTATTTTTACATTTTTCTATAAATATATTTACCACACAAAATGTCCCCCTAACAACCATTTGTTCTCCACAACCCAGTAATTGTTCTGTTAACATTAAAACCAGCAAACAACAAAACTCATGTGACTAAAAGCTGACTTCCTTATAAATTCTAAGTTACTAATTGATCAAACTTTATAAAATTTCCTAATCTTATTAAAAAACATAATTACTGCTAAAAGCAAAAACTTCTTACTCCTATAATTAATCTATCACATAATTCTAATTTAATAGAAAATAGTAAATTATTCAAAATCAAAAACCCAAAGAATTCCAGTGCTGCATAAGCTGCACTGACATTTCTCTGACCTCAAACTACAAAGAACAAGCAAAATTCTATTAATTACTTAAAACAATATTTTTGCTTGTCACTCTTCTAATTATTTTGTCAACTACTATCTCTAACTTCAAACCAAAAAAAGTTGTACTTCTTCATATGGCCTTTGCCTTAAAAGACCACAACTTTCTATCAAAGACTTGGCCAGGAATGTTTGCAGCCTTTAGTTTCCAGAAGTTTTTTAGATGTGGCATATCACTTATTTTGAAAATGTCGTAGGATTATGACCATATGCTAAGGTCAGTTGCTTTTTTATGTACTAGCAGCAAAACAACTGCTTATAATGAAATCTTAGAAATCAAATTATAGGGTTAGGTGGAAGAGTATTGGTTGTTTGGCATACATTTGTAGAGGTGTGAACCTATATTCCAAAAACATACAGTGTTATAAATTAATGTTACCTCAATAGACATAATTAAAAACAAAAAAAATTCCATTTTCAAGAGTAAGTAGAAAAATCAACACTCTCAGAAATAAATTAAACACAAATATACAAGACCTTTTTCTGCATGTTGCAATTGTTAAGATATACATTTATAAATAAAACTGCAAATGCTGTATGACCACTTACTAAATAACTAGTTTGACGAAATGGCACTGCGTGATACAAACAGTACATTTTTGAGTAATGTGGGGTGGGGGGGTGGGGGGGTGCCTGACGGGCGGCTTTTCGTCCCCACAGCACTGGGAAATCAGCTTGTACTGGAATATCACCAGATCACACATCTGGGGAAAACGGCTCTAGAAAAGCTCATCCAAAAACATTTTTTCATCAGTCTCTTGTCAACGCTCTGTAAGTCAGTTAGTGAATGTTGTGTAACTTGTGCCAGAAATAATGCTCAACAGGCACTGGAGTTCTAGAAGAAAGTGAAATCTGCAACTAAGCTGACAGATTCTAGGAAGTGCTCTTGGTCCAAATCTGCTTCTCCTTTTTGCGTTTCCTCTTCTTTCTCCCTGAACTTTGCCTCTCTCTGGTCTTCACTTCACAAAGTGGGCTGTAGTTGAAGGCCACATGAAGAGGCAAACTTTATTCTTGTACATAATTTTGAAATTCCTGGGTGAGACCATAGTTAACCAGTTAGTTCAAGTTGCCAGAACTTCAACAATCAACAGTGGCCATGGACCATCTTACCTGTCATTCTATTTTACTGCCTGCTCTTTTTCTTGTAACAAGATGCTTAAACAGAATTTTGAAATACTCAGTTTTGAAACCTGCCCTAAATTTCCTCACGGTCAATGTCATAACGAAGTATACAAAAAACACAAAATATGTCTAGCATAACAAAAAAGACAAAAATCAATTTGTTCCACCCTTACTTCCTTGCTTGCTCAACAGTCAAATTACATTTTTTAAAGATTTATTTATTTATGCATACAAGAACTAGGGTATAGGTCAGAGGTGTGTGTGTGGGGTGGGGTGGAGGTGGTGGTGAGAGGATTTACCAGAGACAGAGTGGGAAGCAGAATAGGCAGATCTAACGAAGTACACTGCTGAGAGAAGCAGTGGGTTAGTCAGGAGAGTTCTGCTGTGCCATGTGGGTAACTCCCTGGTAGGGGATTGAACTTGTGCTGCAGTGGCTGTGGATAGCTCTATAACCCCTTGCACCACCAGGGAGGCCCCTCAAATTACATTTTTGATAGAGGATTGTGAAATGGGCTATTTCCAAAGAAGAATCATGAATTTGTTTTATACTCTAGAAATAGATGTTTATTAGATATGCAATTTGGATATAGCTTGCAGTTAAAATTTATTTCTTTGGGACATGAAATGTCATGAAAATGACATACAAATGTCATGAGAATAAGTTGAAATGAAAGCTAATGTTGTCACATTACATTCAAACAAAAATAATAAAATTGCAAGGAATCATAAAAAAGTACATGCAAAACAGTATTAGGTAAAAAAGGGTACTGTACCAATTTTATGATATCATTTGTAAAAGCTTAAAAACATCATCTCAATTTCAGTGATTCCTGGGTTGTGTGATAATGGACAATTATTGTGCACTTTTTATTTAATACTGGAACTGCTATTTTAATAATTTAAAAAGTTTTTTTTTTTTTTATAAAGAGAAGGTGCTATCCCTGGAGTAGGAATAGCACTGGAATAGTGGAAACACTGTCTTGATTGCGGACACTAATCAGTAGTGATACATTGCTAACGTGTCACCAGAAAAGGGTAAGAGCAGAGTGGTGCTGGATGAGAGCAATGATGAAGAATATTCAGGTTCCTTTTAAATAAACTTTCCAGTTGAATACCCGATTGTTCTAGTACCTTTCATTGAAAAGGTTTTCCTTGACCCCAATGCATTACTTTGCTGTGTTTGTTAAAAATTAAGTGATTGCCCAAGTTCAAAATTCAGTGAACTTTTAGTAGGTAAGTAAATCTAACATTTCATAGGTAGATTTTTGAATGTTTAATTTATTAACTGGAATGAGCTAGTAAAGTGTGTCTATTTCCGGACACTCCAATCTGTTCTGTTGATCCCTGTCAGTACTTAGGTCAGTATCACATTGTCCTGATTAATGCAGCTTTGGTAAATTTTGAATTCAGGTACTGTAAGTTTTGCAATGTGTTCTTTTTTAAAAGGAAAAGGTATATATGTCCATTCACTTGTGCTTTCCTTTTCTCTCAGCAGTGTTTTATAACTTTTAGTGTGGAGGTCTTGTATATTTGTGTTTAATTTATTTCTGAGAGTGTTGATTTTTCTACTTACTCTTGAAAAATGGAATTTTTTCTTTTTTAATTATGTCTATTGAGGTAACATTAATTTATAACACTGTATATTTTTGGAATATAGGTTCACACCTCTACAAATGTATGCCAAACAACCAATACTCTTCCACCTAACTCTATAATTTGATTTATAAGATTTCATTATAAACAGTTGTTTTGCTGCTAGTATATAAAAGAGCAACTGACCTTAGCATATGGTCATAATCCTACGACATTTTCAAATTTCTATATTGTTGCTAGTAATTGATTATCAGTTACTTAGAATTTTTATGCAAGTAAATATTGTCGTTTTTACTTCATTTTCTTGCCAAATTCCAATGGTGAGGGACACCACTTTAACTTCGAGAGGTTATCTTGGCCCTGTGTTAAATTTTAGAGCGAAAACACTACTTTGTCTTTGAGCATTATATCAACTGTAAGATTTTTATTAATACCTTTTATCAGATAGAGGAAGTTCCTCTTCGATTCTATTTTGATTAGAATGGGTTTTTTTTGGTCACAAACGAATTTTTAATATTGTCATGTGCTTTTTATTTATTTTATTTATTATTTTTTTTTGATCAACTGTGGACAGAAGTATGTGTTCAGTGAAAAAATTTTCTGGTCTGTCCTTAAAGAGGTTCTGAATCTGTCAGATGATTCATTCAGTAGACTGCTTGAAGGAGATTGTAGTCTAGTGGAAGGAAATACTTTAAACCATGATTATTTGCTATATTTTTTAATAATAAATTTTATATTTATATTCCCCATACAATTTCAACCGCCCCATTCTGACCCCAATCCCTCCCCTCCCGCACCCCACCCCCAAAAAGTGTCTCTGGTTCATAGTTTTATGTTGATTTTGATTTTCACTTTCTTATAGTTATTCATTTTCCTGATCCCTTATTTAAGTTTTCTAGATTCCTGCTATGAGTGGGACCATCCGGTATTTTTCTTTTTCTTTCTGGCTGATTTCGCTGAGCATGATCCCTTCCAGCGCCATCCATGTTGCTGCAAATTGCATGTGTTTATCTTTTTTGAATGCTGAGTAATATTCCATGGTATATATGTACCACATCTTCTTGATCCAGTCATCTATTTTTGGGTATTTGGGCTGTTTCCAAAGCTTAGCTGTTGTAAATAGTGCTGCTATAAACATAGGGGTGCAGGTGTTCTTTGGAATTGATGTTTCTGTGTCCTTTGGGTAAATACCTAGGAGTGGAATTGCTGGATCATATGGAAGCTCTATATTTAGTAGGTCCAGAAATCTCCACACAGCTCTCCATAGTGGTTGGACCAGTTTGCACTCCCACCAACAGTGCAGAAGAGTTCCTTTTTCTCCACAACCTCGCCAACATTTGTTGTTGCTAGTTTTTTTAATATGTGCCATTCTCACTGGTGTAAGATGGTATCTCATGGTAGTTTTGATTTGCATTTCCCTGATTACAAGTGATGTTGAACATTTTTTCATATGCCTGTTGGCCATTTGCATTTCCTCTTCAGAGAAGTTTCTTTTTAGCTCTTCTGCCCATTTTTTGACTGGATTATTTTCTTTGTTGTTGTTGAGTCTCATCAGCTCTTTGCAGATTTTTGTGATCAGTCCTTTATCATTAGTGTTGTGTGCAAAAATGTTCTCCCAGGTGGTGGGGTTTCTCTTTGTTTTTGTTATTGTCTCTTTTGCTGTGCAGAAGCTCTTTAATTTGATGTAGTCCCAGCTGTTTATCTTTGCCTTCACTATCACTGCTTTGGGTGATATGTCTGTAAAGATGTCTTTAATGTGAATATCACGTAGTGTTTCGCCTATATTTCCTTCTATGTATTTATGGTTTCAGGTCTTATGTCTAGTTCTTTAATCCATTTTGAGTTGATTTTTGTGTATGGTGTGAGGTAGAGGTCAAGCTTCATTCTTTTGCATGTAGCGGCCCAGTTTTCCCAGCACCATTTATTGAACAAACTTTCTTTGCTCCAATGCATAGTCTTTGCTCCTTTGTCAAAGATTAGTTGATCATAAATCTTTGGGTTTATTTCTGGATTTTCTATTCGATTCCATTGGTCTGTGTGTCTGTTCTTGTTCCAATACCATGCAGTTTTGATGATTATGGCTTTGTAGTATAGTTTGAAGTCTGGGAGTGTGATGTCTCCATTCCCTTCTTTTTTTTTTCAGGAGAGCTTTGGCTATTCGGGGTTTTTTGTGATTCCATATGAATTTCACAAATAATTGTTCTATTTCTTTGAAGAATGACATTGAAATTTTAATTGGAATAGCATTGAATCTATATATTGCTTTTGGTAGGATGGCCATTTTAATAATGTTTATTCTTCCAATCCATGAGCAGGGGATGTCTTTCCATTTCTTTGTGTCTTCTTCTATGTCTTTTAACAGTGTTTTATAGTTTTCTTTGTATAGGTCCTTCACCTCTTTTCTTAGATTATTCCCAAATATTTGATTTTTTTTGTTTTGATAATAAAAGGGATTTTTTTTTATTTCTTCTTCTTCAGATTTATTGTTTGTGTATAGGAAGGCTACTGACTTTTGCGTGTTGATTTTGTATCCTGCCACTTTACTGAACTGATTGATGAGTTGAATTAGTTTTTCTGTGGAGTTTTTGGGGTTCTCTATGTATATTATCATATCCTCTGCAAATAGTGATAGTTTGACTTCTTCTTTTCCTATTTGGATTCCTTGTATGTCTTTCTCTTGTCTTATTGCTCTGGTTAGGACTTCCAGTATTATATTGAAAAGCAGTGGTGAGAGTGGATATCCTTGTCTTGTTCCAGATCTTAATGGAATTGCTTTCAGCTTTTCACCATTGAGAATGATACTGGCCTTTATGATGTTGAGGTACGTTCCTTGTATCCCAAGAATTTCAAGGGCTTTTATCATGAAAGGGTGTTGCACTTTGTCGAAAGCTTTCTCAGCATCTATTGATAGTATCATATGGTTTTTATAGTTCTTTTTGTTGATGTGTTGGATAACGTTGATTGATTTTCTGATGTTGAACCATCCTTGTGTCCCTGGAATGAATCCTACTTGGTCGTGGTGAATTATCTTATGGATACATTGTTGGATTCTGATAGCTAAAATTTTATTGAGGATTTTTGCATCAGTGTTCATTAGGGAGATTGGCCTGTAGTTTTCCTTTTTTGTGTTGTCCTTGTTCGGTTTTGGTATTAGTGTAATGTTGGCTTCATAGAACGTGTTTGGTATTGTCCCTTCCTTCTCAATTTTTTGGAAGAGTTTGTGAAGGATAGGCACTAATTCGTCTCTGAATGTTTGGTAGAATTCATTTGTAAATCCATCAGGTCCTGGGTTTTTGTTTTTGGGGAGGTTTTTGATTACCATTTCAATTTTGCTACTAGTAATTGGTCTGTTTAGGTGTTCTATTTCTTCTTTATCTAGCTTTGGGTGATTGTAGAGTTGTAGGAATTTGTCCATCTCCTCTAGATTGTTGAACTTGTTTCCATATAACTGTTTATAGTAGTTACTGATTATTCTTTTGATTTCTGCTGTGTCCGTTGTGATTTCTCCTCTTTCATTGATGATCCTGTTTATTTGTGCTTTCTCCCTTTTTTCCTTTGTGAGCCTGGCTAGGGGTTTGTCTATTTTATTGATTTTTTTCGAAGAACCAGCTGTTGGTTTCATTGATCTTTTGGGTTGTTTTTTTAGTTTCAATTTCATTTATTTCTGCTTTGGTTTTTATTATTTCTTTTCTTCTACTGGTTTTGGGTGTTTTTTGTTGTTCTTTTTCTAGATCTTTGAGCTTCAAGATTAGGTTGTTTCTTTGAGTTCTTTCTTATTTCTTGATGTGGGCTTCTATTTTATATATTTTCCTCCTATTACTGCTTTTGCTGCATCCCATACATTTAGGATATTGGTGTCCTCCTTGTCATTCAATTCAAAGAATTTTTTAATTTCTTCTTTGATCTCCTCATTAGTCCAGTGGTCTTCCAGTAGTGTGGTTTTTAATCTCCATGAGGTAGGAAAGTTCCTTGCCTTCTTTTTATGGTTTATTTCTAGTTTGATGCCTTCATGGTCAGAAAAGATGGTTGGTATGATTTCAATCTTGGTGTATCTGTTGATGTTTGTCTTGTGCCCCAGTGTGATCGATCCTGGAGAATGATCTGTGTGCGCTTGAGAAAAATGTGTACTCCGTTTTTTTTGGGTTTAGTGTTCTATAGATGTCTGTTAAGCCCAAATGCTCTAGGTCCTTATTTGGATCTTTAGTTTCTTAACTTATTTTTTGTCTTGTTGATCTATCCATTGTTGATAGTGGTGTGTTGAAGTCTCCCACTACGTATGAGTTTTCTCTGATGTCTGTTTTCAGAGATGACAACAGTTGTCGGATATATTTTGGTGCTCCTTCGTTTGGTGAGTATATGTTAATGAGTGTTATTTCATCTTGAAGTATTGTCCCCTTGATCATAATGTAGTGACCATTGGGGTCTCTTTTTATTTTTTTGAGTTTGAAATCTGTTTTATCTGATATAAGTATAGCTGTTCCTGCTTTCTTTTTTGGTCCATTTGCCTGTAGGATTGTTTTCCATCCTTTAACTTTGAGTCTATTTTTATCTTTTGTAGCTAAATGTGTTTCCTGGAGACAGCTAAAGGTTGGGTTTTGTTTCTTAATCCAGGCTGCAACTCTGTGTCTTTTTATTGAAGAGTTTAGTCCATTTACATTTAGAGTTAATATTGATATGTTAGCATTTGTATTTGCCATTGTGTTTGTCTTTCCTTTGATTTTATTTATTTATTCTTTTAATAAATTTTTTTTTGGCCTTCTTTCGTTGTTATTCATCCCTCTGAGGTTCTGGCTTTAGGATTCCTTGCAGTATTTTTTGGAGTGGGGGTTTAGTCGTAATGAAATTCCAGAGTTTCTGTTTGTCTAGGAAGGTCCTTATTCTTTCTTCATAGAGGAAGGAGAGCTTTGCAGGATAGAGTATTCTTGGTTGGCATCTGTTTTCTTGGAGTCTGTTGACTATGTCCCTCCACTCCCTCCTTGCCCATAGTGTTTCTTCAGAGAAGTCTGATGTCAGCCTGATTGGTTTTCCTTTGAATGTTATCTGTTTCTTCCCTCTTGTCAG
Organism: Talpa europaea; assembly: GCF_964194135.1. Lineage (NCBI taxonomy): Eukaryota > Metazoa > Chordata > Mammalia > Eulipotyphla > Talpidae > Talpa > Talpa europaea. Next base: position 119,607,266 of record NC_140068.1, on the reverse strand, counting down.
CTTCATTATTTTTTCCTTGTCCTGGATTCTTGGGAGCTTTACTGTTATGTGTCTTGCTGTATTTTTCCTTTCGTCGTGGAAGTTTGGTGTTCTTGTTGCTTCTTGTATATCAATTTTCAGCTCCTTCTTCACATTTGGGAAGTTCTCTTCAATTATCTCTTTGAATATTTTCTCTGTTCCTACATCCCTCTCCTCTCCTTCTGGTATTCCTATAACTCTTATATTTCCTTTCCTCATGGAGACAGATAGTTTCCGAAGTCTTTCTTCGTTCTTTTTCCTTCGTACTTCTCTTTCCTTTTCTGTTTTGGTTCTTTTTATTTCTGTGTCTTCAAGAGTACTTATTCGTTCTTCCATTTCATCTATTCTGCTTTCATTGCTTTTCCCAGAGTTCTTTAGTTCCTCCATTAATTCTTTGATCTCCTGCGTTTCTTTTGCTTCCCTCTTTAGGGACTCCATTTCATTCTTCTGACCATTGTTTTCCCTCTTTAGGGACTCAGTTTCCTTCTTCTGATCATTGTTTTCCTTTATGAGTTCTGTCATTTTTTTAATCACCGTAATTTTAAATTCTCTTTCTGGAAGGCTCAGAAGTTCTTCCAAGTTACTGTTGTTGCAATCTGGGGTGTGGTTTTCTTTTTGTGGTGTGCTTTTTTCCTGAGGAGTTGTTAGGTTGCGTGTGATTCTTCTACTCCCTACTGTCTGTTTTCTCATTTATCGTATGCATTGGGACACTGTGTTGCTGGGACTGACCGGCATCTTGGGTGAGCTTCTCCGCTCCCCTCTGGCTCCTCCAGGAGCCATCTGTCGGTTTCAAGCAGTCTTTATTGAAGAAAGGCCCCTGTTCTAAAATGCCAATGTGGGGACACACTCCCCTGTGCACTTGTCTGCCCCTGCAGTGGGTTCCCGCTCCCCCTCTGGGTTTGGAATGCAGGCCAGAAGGGGCATGGTGTGGGCGAGCTTCCCCGCTCACCTCTGGCTGCTGAGGGAGCCATCTGCAGGCAGTCTTTACTGAAGAAATGTCCCCGTTCTAAAATGGCAATGCGGGACGCACTCCCTGCGCATCCGGTCTCAGGCACACTCTTCTGCGCGCCCGGTCTGCCCCGGCCGTGGGTGCCCGCTCTCCCTGTGGGCTCAGACTGCTGGTCTGAAGGGACCTGGGGTGGGCTAACTTCCCAGCTGGCCATGGGCTCCTCCAGGAGCCTTCTGCCGGTTTCAAGCAGAAAGAAAGGTCCCTGTTCTATGGGGTGTTAGTGACTTTTTTTCTGGTCGCTAGGTGGCGCCAGAGATCTCTCCTATTGTTCTTGGGGAGCTGTTTTTTTTCCACCCGGTGGGACAGGGAACAGAGTGGGAATGGTAGGGAAAACCTCAATGGCTTTGGGGTACTGTGTCTGCCTTGTGCCCCAACGATGTGGAGGACCCGCACCCCGAATTTCGTGCCCCGCGTCTCAGTTCCAAAGCCCTCAGGTCCAGGACGCAGGCTGTAGCCCAGTTCCGTGGCCGCAGGAATGGCGCCTTTTGCACCCCGTTCCCGTGTCCGGGAGCCTGGTTTCTGATTACTCAGTGAGGGACTTTCACCTCAGTGAGGGCCCCCACACGTCTCCCCGCAAGCCTAGGTCGCAGGCGCGGGTACCTGGGCAGCCGCGATCCGCGTTTGCTTTTCCGTGCAAGCTTACCAGCCGGCCCAGGGCTGTGTGCAGGTCTCCAGAGTCTCTGTTGTTCTCTAATAGCGCCCGGAGCCATTCGCTCACCTCCTCGGCGAATCCTGCAGGGTTCTCCACAGCTCCAGTTCACAGGGTGTGGTGGCTGAAATAGTTCCTTTCCACTCACAGTCCCACTTGATGCGTAGTTTGTTCTTGTTGGTCGTTTTAGTTTGTTTTTTTTCCTCCTCTCTGTTGGTCGGAGAGTGCCGACTTTGTGGGTGGGGGAGGGTAGCAGGGTTCTGTGCTTTCCTCCCTTCTAGTCCTCTTTTATGGCAACTTTCTTCTTCTGGTAGTTTGCTGGAGTCATCCGTTTATCTTCCGTGTCCCAGTTCTCACTGGGACCTGCCACTTTTCCTCCCTATTAACTTTTTTTTAATGGGAGATCTTACTCACAGCGTCTCCTCACCGCCATGTTGCTCCGCCCATTTCTGTTGTGTGCTTTTTAATCCATATTCTGAAAAGACCCTGTGAGATTGTTTCTTCATTCTGTTAATATGATGAGTAATATTGATGGACTACTGAATGCAAAACCAACCTTGCATTTCTGGGATAAAGTGTTTTGTCATAATGTATCAGTCTGTAAATAAATTTCTGCATTGAATTTGCCCATATTTAGCTAAGTATTTTTGTATCTATGATTATGAAGAATAGTTCTTTGTGATTTTCTTTTTAAAATATTAAATTCACATTTTACTACAGGAAATTAATTTTTCCCACCAAAATAACATCTATAATTACTATATTATTACTACACAAACAGCAAAGTTCCTATAGTTCTTATAAATCAAAACAAGGCAATAGATACAGATTCATTCAAATAGATGGTCAGTATCCTTGGCTTCTGATTCTGTTCTGACCATGTAATATAAGTGTTCAATGCACACCTGCTAGATGTGTACAGTTGGATTAAGGTGTAAATTCAACAAGTAAATGTAAATAACTAAGAAATATGGAATATTGGTGAATAGCTTTCTATTCAAACTTCAATTTTCTTTTTATATTTACTTAATGGAGACAAAATCAATACTGAAATCTCTTTTGTGAATTCATAGTTTCACAACATACAGAAATATCTTCTAGTTAATGGTCAGCCCTGAACTTTATTGCAGTATTTAATAAGATATATTTATTCTCCCAAGCCTCCCCAACATTTACTTCTTCAAAGAACTAGTAACTAATACATGATAATTATATATTTGGCAACAAGAATGTTATGCTCAAAATGACAACTAAAAATCTCCAGAGTGCCACCCACAAAAACCCCATGGAAATGAAATGTTCTTTCAATGCTGTCTTCAGGAAGGTGATGTCTTCAAAGATCAAAATTCAGTTAACTTTTAGTAGGTAGGTAAATCTAACATTTAATAGGTAGATTTTTGAATGTTTAATTTATTAACTGGAATGAGCCAGTATTTGATGATTAGGTGGCCCATAGATATCTCCAGTTTTCGCTCCAAATATCAAATAGAAGCATAAAAATTATTCCAGAACCTTCTCCTAACTATTTTTGGTGGTACTGAAGTACTTTTAAAAACTCTGGCTTCAATGTATAGTTTGATATGTGTATCAACCATTAAATTAAGATCATCTTTTTTATATGTAATTTATTTACATATATTTTACGTCATTGTTCGTTTTGTACAATGTGTGCTTTCTCCTCTCAGATGTAGTCCCCATAAAATTTCCCACCACCAATTCACCCAAGGACCATCACCACAGTCCCCTGTGTTAGTACCTCCCTGTTTTGATCCTTTCCCTCCCCCCATCCCTGCAGAATATCTGTCATCTTTTATATCAAGATTTGTGTCAAGCAAAGTTATTTAACCTCTGGTCTCTTGAAATATTTCATTGCCAGAGACCAGCCTCTGGCATAATGTCATGTCAGGGGTTCCTGAAAGGATGAGATGGCCTCGGCGACCTGTAAGGGGCTGAAACTTAAGGGCTGAGGGGAAGGGGATGAGGTAGTGAGGAGACACTGACACTGGATGAGGTGCAAGTATCTTCTACTGAGGGGCTCAGCAGGTCTTTATTTATACTTTTTTAGCAAGCCGAGAGATTACATCATCATATGCATAGAAACAAAGCAGAAATAATCAGTGCATCCCTTTTCCCATTGACTTTTGGCCACTACGTGCTCTCAGCAAGAAGGCAAACTTCAAAGATAATAAAAAACTAAGCCTTACACTAGAACTCATTGTTTCAGCTAAACAATTACCTAAGACAGCAGATAACCGCCAGTACATCCCTATCAGCTAAAGCCTAAGCAAGAAAAGACTTTTCTTATTCGTATGGCCTTCAGCCGGGACCGGCTGCTACTCAGCTATCAGAACTTTTTTACCTAGAAACTCCTTAACTCAAATAGCTTCATTTAAAAACTTTCCCAAGAAACTTCAAGAGAAGGCAAAAGAAGGACCTACTAGAATTATTGTGCTGGATTGCTTGTCAGGCATGTACAATAGATTGTCTCCCATTGTCAAGTGGGCCAAATTGTTTAATACCAATTTCTATACAGATAAGTTTCCGCGCCATCCACCCACAGTCTGCTGACATGTACAATCCACTGCCCAGTATACTCTCTAATAAATTTTTCTCTATGACCAAGAACAAAAAGCAAAGGGATGCCAGATCTTCAGCCCCACGATGTGAGGCCCTTTCTCTTAGCTGCTTGTCAGTATCCTATCTGGCTGGGGCAACAAGGCCCCCTGCAACATTTCATAATTATACTTAAGGTATTTTAATGCAATTTCAGAGCTTTCCTTCTAAAACAAGGAAGAACAGGACCTTTACTTGAAATGGAACAACAGAGCTGTGCTAGGAGGGGGTTCTTATACATGCTTGGTGGGAACTCGGTGTCTGCCCCTTTGCATTCTGGCTTGAATCTCCAATAACAAAGATTAGTAAAGAGTGTGTTATGACCGGATAAGTCTCTTTGGTCCATGTTAGCATGGTTTTACATGTCAGCTGTGCTATGACAGGTTAGCAGAGATGAGCATTTTAGAACTGTGTTGTACTATTCTGAAAAAAGAATTCAAGTCCTAAATAATGTGCTTCATTGCTGGAACACTAAGCATTTCTTGATAGTAATTCGCAATGTTTAGTTGAGATTCTAGATTATCTACTGAGCCCTGTGGAATGTCACAGGAAATATTTAAATATCAAGTTTGCTTTCCAAATTCCTTGCTTCCTCAAGTAAATATTTCTAACAAACATAAAATATTTTCCATCCTTTCATGTAACACAACTCTGCAGTTGTTAGTCTGTGATCAAGGGGTATCCAGAGACACCAGGCTATGAGGTGTGCTCTCTAAAGCAGGGTACTGCCTTCCACCACATAAAAAAGAAAGCAGATTCTCAGTGCAAAAATCTTTAGTGTGTAAAGAGAAAGAAGAGAGGAAAGGATGTTGCTAATAAAATTTTCCCAATTAAACACCCCAAGTACCTACTCCCTCGTGGGCAAATGCCCAACCAATAGGGTGGGCCTGAAGCAGGGCTGCTGAGGCTGAGAACTTGCCACAAGTCCATGGTGCCTTTTGGCAGGGAATAGTAAGAAGGGGGCAATTCTGCCAGGCAAGTCTGGGACAAAAGGAGAGATATAAAAATATGAATCAAGACAATGGCTGCTATTGTCAACATCCCCATTGTAAGGGCAGGAATGGACCAGTGCAGGTTTTCTGATCCCATGCAGACCGGGTAAAGGAGGAGTCAGAGTCCCTCAGTAGTTTTGCAGGTTTTTTATTTGGGGTTCACCAGGCATATGGCAGGCAGGGGTGCTGGCTGGGAGTCTGGGAGGCTGGCAGACCTCCCAGCCCCCAGCAAGTCTTCACTCTATCTGGGCTCTCTGGCATTCTCTGCTTCTGCTTCGGCTTCTCCTTCAGGTTCCGCTGCTGCAGCTGCTGCTACTGCTGCTGCTGCTGGCGTCCCCGTGACGCCGCCCTTAAAAGCAGTCTTAACTCAGCTGAATCCCATCTACCTATGCCCACACCCTATTTCTGGTGCCCGCCATCAGGCATGCATTCAGGACAAGGATCCATCATCTATCCTGATGGCGGGAGGGCAGAAAAGCCTGACATTTTCTTTACCCTACAGTCCACCCCCTCAGGGTTTTCTGCCATATAGTCTACGTATGTACAATTTTTTTAAGCAAACATAAACAGTGCAGCCATGGACCACAAAAGCAAATACATCACATATAACAAAATACAATATAACAAAATACAACAGAACACAAATAAGTCCAGGCAGGGCACCAACCTAGTGCAAAAGACAATTATTGGTACCAGCAGATGAGCCACCAAATCTGCTGCCGAAGGCACTGCTCATACGAGGGAGGGGAATCACTCAAGACATCTACTATAACACGCCAGGAGCCGTCAGGCTTCCTGGTCTTCTCTGGCTGTAGTCTCGGCTACAAGCCACACACCGCATCCACCCCCAGGATGCACTAGCTCTGGGATTGGCAATTTTATTCTCTTGGGGGTAATCACCAACCCTCAGGGTTTCTGTCTGCAGTCGCTCCAACACTCGGCCTTCACGGCCACCCATGCAACTCGCAGACCCCTGCACTCAAGCCAACCCACTGCACAAGCACATGGGTTGGGGATCAAAACTCTACATGTGGCTTGGGCTCCACCCCAAGCCACGTTCCCCACCCGTCCCCCAAGGACAGGTTCCTCAGCTCCTCACCCTCACTCAAGAATGAGCAGGGCATCACCCACAGGTGATTTTACGAGACTCACAGTTCTTCAGCATACCCAGGCTGCTTAACAGCCACTCAGGGCTTCTCAACTTAGCATTAGCACCAGCTTTTGCCTTCTTGGTTGGCTTTTCTCCTCCACCTGGCTGATGGGCATGCACAGGCTGCTTTTGGCCATCTAGGCCCACTGGCCACCCCCAGATTCTCAAAAAAAAAAAAAAAAACATAACCTGCCAAGGTCCTCCGCCTTCTGGCGGGATTGTCAGTCCAAGTTTATCAGTCCATGTCCATCAGTTGAAATCCATTGGCCTCTCCTTGCGTCAGCAACGTCCTGCTGCCTCAGGGGTCGTTGGCTGGTCCTTTCAGGCGTCTCCTTCACGCCAGGTCTCATCCTGTAGCTCGTGGACATATCAATCTTCTATACCGCCATGGCGCCTCCAGCGTCGTCACAGGCAGTCTTTTACTCCTTAGTCCCTCCAGGTCTTCGGAGGGCTCCATACACCCGTCTGCATGGATCATCCTGCCGACTAACGCCAATTGTAAGGGCAGGAACTGGCCACAGTGCAGGTTTTCTGATCCCATGCAGACCCGGTAAAGGAGGAGTCAGAGTCCATCAGTAGTTTCGCAGGTTTTTTATTTGGGGTTCACCAGGCATATGGCAGGCAGGGGTGCTGGCTGGGGGGCTGGCAGACCTCCCAGCCCCCAGCAAGTCTTCACTCTATCTGGGCTCTCTGGCGTTCTCTGCTTCTTCTTCGGCTTCTCCTTCAGGTGCTGTTGCTGCTGCTGCTGCTGCTGGCGTCCCCATGACGCCGCCCTTAAAAAGCAGTCTTAACTCAGCTGAATCCCATCTACCTATGCCCACACCCTACTCCAGGTGCCCGCCATCAGGCATGCATTCAGGACAAGGATCCATCATCTATCCTGATGGCGGAAGGGCAGAAAAGCCTGACATTTTCTTTACCCTACAAGTCCTCAGTGGTTTTTTGCAGGTCTTTTATTGGGGTTCACCAGGCATATGGCAGGCAGGGATGCTGGGGGGCCGGGAGGCTCGCAGGCCTCCCAGCCCCCAGCAGGTCTTCACTCTGTGCGCTCTCTGGCCTTCTCTCAGTTTCTCCTTCGCCTTCTACTGGCGTCCCGTGACACCACCCTTAAAAAGCACAGTCTAAGCGCAGGTGTACCCACTTCAGGTGCCCGCCATCAGGCATACATTCAGGATCACAGGGTTCCCTCATCTATCCTGATGGCGGGAGGGCAGAAAAGCCTGATACCTTTTACCTTACCCTACACCCATGTTCTGTCACTCCTTTGTCTCTTCCAAGTGTCTCTAATATGTCTCCCATCCATACATCTTCTCCAAGTCACATCAAGTCCTGGCTGCAAATCAAAGCTGGAAAAGCAAGTGTACAACTTCCCTCTTCCCCCCGGTCTTCCAGGTTATATAACTTCACCTGACCACTCAGCTCCATACCTCATTTCAGGTATCTAGTCCAAGGTGGTGTGTAAATGGGGCAGGGAATATGGCAGCTCCCCTAACACACTCAGCTGCCAGCTGCAAACATGCTGGAGATTTTTTTTTAAATTATTTTTATTTACTTGCATACAAGAACTGGGGCCTAGGCCACAGGTGTGGGGGTGGAGGTGAGAGGACTCACCAGGGACAGGAATTTTAATCACCAACCAATCTATGCATAGGGCCTAGACTCACACAAAAGACTTTATCAAAACAGGAAAACTACCTGGTGTCATTTACTTCTTTCAGATGTAAATTTACCCCCAGTTTCTTTTAATTCCTTTAGTGTGTCTTTATATTATTATATATATATTTTTTTTAATTTTTGGAGTCTATAGTTGTTATCTGAGAGTGAAAAAGCTAACCTTGATTGCTAAAGACCTATTTGCATTAACTCACTGAGAAATCACTGAGAAATCAGAGTTTATTATTTAGTTTCCTCACTACCTCCATGTAGGATTTCTCCGGTGTTTGTGGTAGGTATGATTCCCCCTTACCCTACACTACGAAATATTTTATTTATTCATGATTGTAGGGGCAGGAATGGACCACAGTGCAGGTTTTCTGATCCCATGCAGACCGGGTAAAGGAGGAGTCAGAGTCCTTAGTGGGTTTTTGCAGGTCTTTTATTGGGGTTCACCAGGCATATGGCAGGCAGGGGTGCTGGCTGGGGGTCTGGGAGGCTGGCAGGCCTCCCAGCCCCCAGCAAGTCTTCACTCTATCTGAGCTCTCTGGAGTTCGTTCTGCTGCTTCTCGGCTTCTCTTTCGGCTTCGGTTTCTACTGCTGTTTCAGCTTCTACTGCTGCTGGCGTCCCCGTGACGCCGTCCTTAAAAAGCACAGTCTTAGCTCAGCTGAATCCCATCTACCTATGCCCACACCTATTCTAGGTGCCCGCCATCAGGCATGCATTCAGGACAAGGATCCACCATCTATCCTGATGGCGGAAGGGCAGAAAAGCCTGACATTTTCTTTACCCTACAATGATTTATATATTTGTTCACTCCCCCATATTTAGCTATTTGAGGAGCTATGATGCTCTAAGCATTGGATATGTAAGAGTGGTTAAGTCATGGTTCCTGTCCTCACAGAGTCGGAGTCTAGCGTTCCCCCAATAACACAGCAGTTATTAGCACGTGTAGGACATTTCCAGTATCCAAAATGGGCTGTCCCTCTATTACAATTCTTTCTGCAAGTACTTCTGCAGTCTGTGTTCACTAGATGAACTAAGTAAAGAAACAAGCTATGTCTTTTACTCCGTGGTCCCAGTTCCAAGCAGTATCTGATGTATCACAAGACACAAATAAAGGTCAGTTGAAAAAGTAGACTTTAGCTTTAAATAAAGGAGCTATGCAATTTTAAAGCTAAGCTATATTTACTGCTACTAATTAATCACAAGTAAAGGAGTAAAGAGAAGAATTGTCAAGACATGAAAGGAACAGGAAGACAGCGGTTAGAATGTTAATAAAGCATTATGTTCTTATCACCCTTCACAGGGACAGAAAACTCTAATAATTTGTGTAGCCTTTGAAACTGGTGGGTGTTCATATTTCAAGACCTTTAGTTGTTAGTAGGATATTAAAAGTAAATATGGATTACCTACTCAAAACTTAATTGAGAAGGACATTTTTGTACTTCCTGGTTGATATGATGACACCTAAATTCATTATTCTTGGCTGCCTAATAGCACTGGGTAATCAAGCCTGTTGACAGGTATTATTGCAGTACTACTAACTTGTGGAAAAGAGACAGTGACATGAGCTGAAATTTGATTGCAGTCCTATCTGTGGTTGTTCTTCTTTTTTCCTCACTAAAAAGCAAAGAAAATGCATGTACTTTGTTAAGTATAATTAACAAAACAGATGTTTCTAATTCCTGTTACAAACTACTAGAGAAGAGTTTTGTGAAAGGAACCCTGGAAAGAAATGGGGACACCTGGATGCTAGATAAGCCTTGTCCTAGTTAAGTCATAATACTTTCAAATATACTATGAATATCAAGCAAGATCATATAGTTATTATGAAGCCTAATAATAATACTACTAATAAATAATAATATTGATAATAACAATGCATTACATTTATTGGCCATTTATCATATGCCAGCCATTGCTATTTATTTTTTATTTACATTTCTAAAAGATGAGAAAATTAGAGTTTAGAGAAGTTCAGTATTTGTTCAAGGTCACACCCTTTGTAAAGCAGCAGAGAAAGGATTCAAATCCATATGTAGACATATGATAATGGAGTCATAGATTCCTACTGCTGAAAAGGGAATTCCATGTGGAAATGGATAAAATGGCAATATATCCTGTGGTATTTGAGTGTGATAGAACATGGTTGAAATCATAGTTTTTTTTTTTTTTTTAAGATTTATTTTGCATACAAGAACTGGGGTACAAGCCAGAGGTGTGGGGGGTGAGAGGATTCACCAGAGACAGAGGGGGGAACAGAACAGGTGGATCAAAACACACTGCTGAGGGGAGCAGTGGGCGAGGCATGAGAGTTCTGCCACGCCATGTGGCTAGCTCCCTGGCCAGGGATCGAACTTGTGCTGCAGTGGCTGTGGATAGCTTCATAGGTTGCATCTTAACCCCTTGCACCACCAGGGAAGCCTGAAATCATAGTTTATAATAGATAGATGCAAAAATAACTGCAGACATATATGTATATATGCACCTGTGTACATGTATACCTTTATACTTATACATATATAAATTACAAATAAATATATACACATATATGAATGTCTGTGTATACACATATATACATATTTTCCAACTCTGTACATTAAAAGGGCCTAGAAACAGTTACACATTAGTAGCAATAGGACATAGCAATAGCACCAAGATCTTGGATTCTGTATATGATTCCCCATTAAAAGAAACCAACACTTCTTGGGAAATGACTTGTCTACAGCTGTGAAAGTCCAAGATAAGCCTAGAGTGTCTTTCAACTCTGGAAATTGAGAAATATGGGGACATATAAAATCCACACAGAAACAAGCTTAATGGGCTTCCTGCTGGCTTAATGCTGGCCAAACATGTCATCCTGAGCATTACAATAATGACCGTAGTGAATTATAACACATTAAATAAAACTAATATCCACAAATCAATATTGATATTAAATTAGTTAATTAATTAACTAAGAGAGGTGAGGACTTTAATGCTTAAAGTAGAAAGTCAATAAAGGTAAAATAAATGATGGATTTAGGAAATCATTAATAGATGCTTAAAAGTCTAAGTGGAAAATTAAGGAGCAGGATATCTGCATACCTTCCAAATATCTGCCCCAAGATAATTAATTACAAAGGGGAAAATAGTAATTTTATGGTTAAAACCTAGTGAAGACTACCTTAAGCAAGTGTTATGCTAACTTCACAAATATCAGGACAAACTGTCACCATGCCTTTCCGACAGGAATCCAGTCATAAGACATACACACATTGAAAGAAATTCTACATAAAATTGATCTTTATTTTTCCAAAACATCAAGGTCAAGAAAGGCTGAGTAACTTTTCTGGATTATAGGAAACTAAGAAAATTTAACAACTAAGTGCACGGTTGGTTATCTGTTTCTTCTCCTTTGTCAGCTTTATTATTCTTTCTTTGTATTAACTCTGAGAAGTTTCACTACTGTGTGTCCCACTGTTGGTCTCCTTTCATGTAGGTGGTTTGGCATTCTCCTAGATTCCTGTATTTGTATATTTAGTTCCTTCTTCAAGTTCAGGAAGCTTTCTGCTATTATTGATTTAAATAATTTTTCAGTTATCTTCTCTCTTCTCCTTCTGGGATGCCTAGAATTTTTATATTTCCTTTCCTCATGGATAATTCTTGAAGTATTTCTTTATTTTTTTTCTTTTATATCTATCATTTTGTATCTTGAGTCTTCCCCCAGTTGCATCTTTCAGATCACTGATTCAATCTTGCACTCAGTCTATTGTACTTCCATGGCTTTCTCCAATTCTGTTATTTTCTTATTTAACATTTCAATTTAAATCTTCCGTTCACTGATATATGTGTTTCCTTGAGACAGAAGAAGGTTGAAATTTGTTTTTTTTTTTAAGATGTATTTATTTATACATACAAGAACTGGGGTGCAGGCCAGAAGTGCAGGGGGCGAGAGGATTCACCAGAGACAGTGGGGAATAGAACAGGCAGATCGACTGAAACACACTGCTGAGGGGAGCAGCGGGCCAGTCAGGAGAGGTCTGCTGTGCCATGTGGGCTGCTCCCTGGCCGGGGATTGAACTCATGCTGCAGTGGCTGCGGATAGCTTCATAGGTTACGTCTTCCTTCATTTCCTTCTTTCAGATCTTAAGTTCATTCTTCAATTCATTAATTATATTTCTCATATCATTCTTTTCCTTTTTCATCTTCTTTATGTTTTTTTCTTAAAGGACTTTTTTTTTTTTTTTTTTTTTTTTTTTTTTTTTTTTTTTTTTTTTAAAAATTTTTTTTTCTTTTATAGAGGCATGTTTTATTTATTTATTTGTTTGTTCGTCTGTTTCGTTTATACATGCACTGGGTACAGTCAGAAGCGCGGGAGGGTGAGAGAATTCACCAGAGCCAGAGCAGGGAGCAGAGCAGGCAGAAGGACCGAAGTACACTGCTGAGGGGAGCAGCGGGCGGCAGGAGAGGTCTGCGCACCATGTGGGACCCTCCTCTGGTGGCCGGGGAGCAGCCGGGAATTGAACCGGCGCTGCAGAGGCTGCGGGCAGCTTCGCAACCCAGCGCTCAACCGCTGCGCCACCGGGGAGGCCCAAGGACTTTTTTTTTTTTAAAAAGATTTATTTATTTATTTTACACAAGAACCGGGGTACAGGCCAGATGCATAGGAGGGTGAGAGGATTCACCAGAGCCACAGTGGAGAACAGAATAGGCAGATTGATGAAATACACTGCTGACGGGAGCAGCGGGAGACAAGGGAGAGGTCTGCTATGCCATGTGGGACCCTTGCCAGCCAGCCGGGATCGGACCGGCGCTGCAGAGGCTGGGACAGCTTCACAGCATGGCGCTCAACCACTTGTGCCACCAGAGGAGGACCTTCTTTATGTTTTTTAATCATGACAATTTTAAATTCTCTATCTGGCAGGCAAACCAAGCTCTTCCAAGTCATTGTTGTTGAGTTCTGGTGCCTAACTTTCTTTTTGTGGTATATCCTTGCCCTGAGAACTTGCTTGGTTATTTGTTTTTTTTCCCTTCTCCCTGTTGTTTGTTTTCTAATTTGTTCTATGCACTGAGACATTGTCCTGCTGGTTCTTGTAGGGATCGCTTTAGGGTGCTCCTTCTGGGATTTGGGAACTGGTGGCGAGACCGAGTCCAGCACTGTTATGGTGGACTTCACAATGGTAGTGATGTTGTGGATATGTTCATGGGCGCTGAAGATCCCCTCCCTCTGTGTTTACTCAGTTCTAGAAGGGATCATGGGGGTCCCTGGCTTCCAACACTGGTGCAGGGGCTGCACTCTCCCAGTGCCCACAGTTCACCTTAATGGCAGATCTCTGCCTGTCTCTACTCAGTCCAAAACGGTGTGTGGGGCCTGCAGCAGCCTTGCTCTATGTGCACGCTGTCCTGCTTGCCTTTTTTTGTGGCGCCCACCCTCTCTCAGTTCCAGAGGGGAATGGTGAGGTCCCTGAATTCCAACAAGAATGGTACAGGGGCTTCACTCTCCCGGTCTTACACTATTTTCATTTAAAGTTTTTTCACTAGTTGTTTTGTGTATTCTCTGATATTACCCTTTTTGAGTTCATTAATTTTCTCCATTACTTATGTTATTGAAGCCCTGTATTTTTATTTTTTTTTTTTTTTTTTTTTTTTTTTAAGATTTATTTATTTATTTGTACAAGCACTGGGTACAGTCAGAAGCGCGGGAGGGTGAGAGAACTCACCAGAGCCAGAGCGGGGAGCAGAGCAGGCAGAAGGACCGAAGCACACTGCTGAGGGGAGCAGCGGGCGGCAGGAGAGGTCTGCGCGCCATGCGGGACCCTCCTCCAGTGGTCGGGGAGCAGCCGGGGATGGAACCAGCGCTGCAGAGGCTGTTGGCAGCTTCACAACCCAGCGCTCAACCGCTGCGCCACCGGGGAGGCCCAAGCCCTGTATTTTTAATATGTTGTTAATATTTTTGATCCTGGTTCTAACTGTAACAGTATCATATTTTCTCCATCTTTATTCTGTTCCTGGTTTATATCATGCAATTTTTTTTCAAGTTCAGTGGTTTTATTATAGCTGTTCACTTGAATTCCTCTTCAGGCAGATGCCACAGTTCTGCTGGATTGAGGCTTAAGTCAGGGTTTTGGTTGTTGTTTGCTCCATCATTTGTGATTTGTTCTTCTGTCTTTTCATTGTAGTGTTTATATCAGGAACCAGGGCTAAATTGCAGACCACCCTCTTTGTACCTGTTCGGGTGACAGGAGAACTCTCACTGATAAGGAGTAATGGGGGAAAGGACCCAGGGCAGGAGGCCCGAAGAATCAGCTCCAGTGTCAGGGACTCAAGCTTCCTCCTGTGCTGTAGGTACCAGAGTTGTGGAGAGGGGTCCACAGTGATCCCCTCCTCTAGGGCAACCCCTCACCCTAAATATCTTGAATAGACTTATGCTAACCTCAACCCCTATGCTAAGTTTGAGAACATAATTCAGCACTGGACACAAACTGAGCTTTCTGTTGCACAGCTTTAGCCTGGATTGCTTTCTCCCTGGTAAAAATCCAGTTGATATTAAACCATTTAGTGGATGCATTTAGTTGTGTTTTGACCCTGTTTGGGACAGGTGGGAGGGGGTCTGGAAACTGGGGGTATAGGAGGGTGCAGAGTTGGTGGATAGGGGGAGTAAGGAGGTTGAGTGATGGCTGTGGTTTAGAGTATCACAACCTCTCACTACAAATAACATTCTCTTAGAGAAGAGGCAAGTGAATCCATCTGGCTCTTCCCCTACTTTAGGCTCCAGTTGTTCCATATTGGGAGCACCAGTGTCATCAGTCATCACTCTGCACCCTGCCCCTGTGGTTCTCCAATAGTGCATCCCCTGTTCTGGAGGCCAACTCTGTGCACCCCCTCCAAAGTCCCTAGTGCTGGATCTCCAAAGTCCCCAGAGTGGGTTAAGCCCCTGTGGAGGGTCTCTGTGGAGACCTGTTAAGCCCTGTGGCAGGCCCCCCTTATGATTTTTATTCCCTGTATCACTGCACACATAGTTCAATTAAAGATTACCCCACCCTCCTCTGCTGGACTTTTGTTCATGTCACATACTGCAGATGTTGGTTTTATCCTTCAATGGTTATGAATTTGTTCTGCTGTAATTTAGTGTGAATATAAGAAGGAGGTGAGGCTTGTATCTTCACTCTGCTGCCAACTTGCCAGGCTTTTCTTGTCAAAACCTTTACAACACATTCTGAAATAAGCTTGAGGTTTTCTTTTTTATTACATTGGTTTGGTGTATTATAGTAATTGAATTTTATGTTAACTCAGGCTTATTTTCTGGAATAAATTCTACATAGTTATTCCACATAATTCTTTTTGTATGTTGCTGGATTGGATTTATATCCATGAGATATTGGCCTGCAGTTTTCTTTTCTTGTGACAACTTGATCTGTTCTCATATTGTTACAGAGCAACCCCAATATAAAACGGGTTGCCTGACTGTGTCCTCACCCGCATGCTTAAAGGGGACTTAAACTGCATGAACCACTAAAGGTTGATCAAAGGTTTATTTACAAGGAAAGGGGAAATGAGGAAATGAATAATTCAGGGAGAAAAAGAGGAAGATAAATTCGTAAATGCATTCTACCCGTTCCACTGACCTGGAATCCCAAATGACCCACTGATAGCTGGCTAAAAGCCTAGAGCCTTGAGGTCAAGAGGCAGACCCCCGCTCACAGAGCTGGTTAAATATCCAAACAAAAAACATGGCTGCTTAACTCCGCCCTCAGGTCCTTGCAACCCTCCCTTTGGTGGTCATGGGATTTGTAGTTTCCAGTGTCTTGATGGAGTGGAGGTGGAGTCCACAAAGCCTGTATGGAATTTTCTCAGGACATTCTTTCCCCCTAACAGTATCTGAACAATTTTGGCCTCATATAATTAATTGGGTAATTTTAGCACCTCTATACTTTGGAAGTTTTTGGACATTTGGGCCAGAGCTTTATATGTGGGTAGTTTTTAAAAACTGATTCTATCTGATAATTTTTATAGGTATGTTTAGATTGCCTGTTTCATCTTGAACTACTTTAGTAGTTGATATATTTCTATGAATCTGTCTTATATCTAATTCTCTAATACTAGGCATATCCTTTTTCATAGAGTTCTTAATAATTCTCTTTATTTTTGTATGGCCGCATAAATTCCTTCCTTCACTACATACATGAAGGTTGATTCTTTTTTTCCTTTTTTTAGTGTGTGTAGTGGCAGAACAGGGACAGAGCTGTTTCTCTATTATTCTCTCTGATTCAAGCAGACCACGTAAAGGAGAGCCCTGGAGCCCTTAGTGGCTTTGTCAGGCTTTTATTGAGCTTTTACATGCAGTGCAGCAACCAGGGGCATGGCAGGCAGGGGTGCCAGGGGGCCAGAAGGCTGGCAGGTCCCCCAGTTCCCACCAATTTTCATTCTTTTCCGGGATCTCTGGCCCTTCTCTCTGATGCTTTCTTTCCTTTTCTCCCTCCTGCCTCTGCTTCTCTTGGCCAATATATCAATACCACAGCCATGGCCCACAAGAGTAAAAAATACATCTGAATATAACAATGTAACAAAATCTAGGTGTCCTCCATCAGGCATGCAATGCTAATAGAAGGTGGGCAGAAAAGCCTGAAAATCATTTACCCTAAAGTGTGTCTACTTGAAAATATGTCAGTTTCATTGAACTTTCAGAAGAACACATTTGACTTAAAGTATTGTGTCACTTTTCCCTGTTTCATTCATTTCTGACTTATTTTTTGCCTTCCTTTGTTTTGCATTTAGCTTGCTCCTCTTTTTCCTTTAATTTAAAGAGGACCTTTTGGGCTTCCCTGGTGGCACAAGGGGTTAAGACGCAACCTATGAAGTTATCCACAGCCACTGCAGCATGAGTTCGATCCTAGACCAGGGAGCTACCCATATGGCACAGCATACCTCCCCAACTCGCCAGCTGCTCCCCTCGGCAATGTATTTCAGTCAATCTGCCTGTTCTGTTCCCCAGTCTGCCTCTGGTGAATCCTTTCACTCCCACACCTCTGGCCTGTACCCCAGTTCTGTATGCATAAATAAATAAATATTTAAAAAAACTTCTAAAAAAAGAGGACCTTTTGGTTATTAATTATAGAATTTTCTTTATTAATTTAGTCACTGATAGCTATAAACTTCCCTCTACAGACTTGAATACATCCAATACATTTTGACATTATATTTCTAATTTCCATTTTGATTTCTTTTTGATCTTTTGGTTATGTAGAAGTGCATTTCCACATTTGTGAGTTTCCCATATTTCCTTTAGTTATTGAATTTCATGCCCTACGTGTGAACATACGTAATATTATTTATGTCCTTTTAAATTTATTCGGTTTGAGAGAATGATGTCAACAACATGGTGGAAAAGAACAAAGTATACTTGATCCTGCAAAGCTCACCTTCCTTTATGAGGGAAAATTAAGGACCTTCTTAAAAAACCACAATCTTAGAAATTCATTATGATTAAACCCCCACTCCAAGAAATATTACAAGAAGCCTTAAAATCTAAACCAACAGAAGAATGAACAGGAAGAACTAAACAAGGTAGTGAAGAAAATCACAACACATCACCAAATGGCAATAAGAGACCTCCATGTATCTAAGTGTTACTGGACTAGACTCCCCAGTGGCATGCTGGATTCAAACACAGAACCCAAACTCCTGCTGATTCCAGGAAACACACTTAAGCGCTAAAGATCAGCACAGCTTGAAAGTAAAGGTTTGGAAAACAATTCTACAAATAAACAAATGGCCCCAAAAGAAGGCAGGGGTAGCCATACTCATACCACATAAAATAGACTTACAACTAAAAAAGGTGGCAAGAGACACCAAAGGACACTATATAATGATCAAGGGGACAATACACCAGAAAGTCTTAACACTCATCAGTATATACTCACCAAATGAGGGAGCACCAAAATACATTAGATAATTACTATCAGCTCTGAAAGTATAGGTAGTAGGTGTCTTCAATACTGCACTCTCACCAAGGTACAGAACAACAGGACAGAAAATAAGCAAGGAAAATAGCTCTAAAAGAAAATCTAGACCACACGGAACTAATAAACATCTATAGGACACTGCTACCCCCTCAAAAAAAAAAAAAAAAACCTGAATACACATTTTTCTCAAATACTAGTGGATCATTCTCCAGGATGAACCACACAAGGGGTCACAACACAAACATCAAAAAATACATATTGGGCCTCCCCCGGTGTGCAGTGGGTTGAGGGCAGTGCTGTGAAGCTGTCCACGTACTCTGCAGCACCAGTTCGATCCCTGGCCTGCCAGGGATTTACCCACATGGTGCAGCAGACCTCTCCTGTCTCACCCGCTGCTCGCCTCAGCAGTGTTTTCAGTCCGTCTGCCTATTCTCCCCTCTCTGTCTCTGGTGAATCCTCTCACCTTCCCATGCTTCTGGCCTGTACCCCAGTTCTTGTAGAAATAAATCTTTAAAAAAAATACATGAAGACTTGTAAGGGCAGGACAGGTCACAGTGCAGGTTTTCTGATCCCATGCAGACCGGGTGAAGGAGGAGTCAGAGTCCTCAGTAGTTTTGCAGGTTTTTTATTTGGGGTTCACCAGGCATATGGCAGGCAGGGGTGCTGGCTGGGGGGCTGGGAGGCTGGCAGGCTTCCCAGCCCCCAGCAAGTCTTCACTCTATTTGGGCTCTCTGGCGTTGGTTCTGCTGCTTCTCAGCTTTTCTTTCGGCTTCTACTGCTGCTTCTATTGCTGCTACTGCTGCTTCTACTGCTACTGCTGCTGCTCGCGTCCCCCCGTGACGCCGCCCTTAAAAGCACAGTCTTAGCTCAGCTGAATCCCATCTACCTATGCCCACACCCTACTCCAGGTGCCCGCCATCAGGCATGCATTCAGGACAAGGATCCATCATCTATCCTGATGGCGGAAGGGCAGAAAAGCCTGATATTTTCTTTACCCTACAAGACTGCATTCATACCAAGTCTCTCCTAAGATGATAAAGATATCAAACTAGAAATAAACCATGAAAAGAAAGCAAGGAGATTGCCCACTACATGGAGACTGAACAACATACTACTGAAAAATCAGTGGGTTAATGAGGGAATCAAAGAAAAAATTTGAGTTTGGTTGACTGAGGTGATGGGATTGGGGGAAAAACAGACACATGAAGGGCCACTCTCAGCACAGCACCCTGGAGAGTCACCTGCACCTGATCCTCACTGATGATGTCACCTTCCCCACTGTAGGGTAAATGGTTTTCAGTCTTTTCTCCACTCCCACCATTAGGGTTGTCCTGTCTGATGGGGTACCTGCAGTTGTTACATTGTTGCAAACTATCTTATTTACTTCTGTGGTTCATGGGAGGGGTATGGAGATAGTCACCAAAGAAGCAGAAGCAAGAGAAGAAGCAGGAGAGCGAGAAGGAGAGAAAGAGGCCAGAGAAGCACAGAGTGAAGGCTTGCCTGGGGCCTGGAGGCCTACTGGCCTCCTGGCCCCTGGGCACCCCTGTATGCTGTGTACCTGGTTGCTGCTCTATATGTAACAGCTCAGTAAAAGCCTGAGAAATCCACTGAGGACTCCAAGACTCTCCTTTACCCATCTGCTGGATCAGAAAAACTGTTCGGTGCCCATCTTGCCCCTACACCCCCCTGGCTGAGGACGGGTCTCCACTTCCTCCCTGGGAAGTTCTTTCTTTCCTGTGTCCCTTTCCACACAGCAGTCGTTGGAAGGCGTCACCATGTGGCGCCCACACTTAAGGGATGCCCTGCTATAAACATTTCTGTGCAGGTTTTGTGTAAACAAAAGTCTTCAAGTGAGTTGGGTAAATACTCAGGGGAGTGATCAGCAGGTTTTAGGGTAACTCTGTGTTTCACTTAATAAGAATGAGTTATTATCTCTTCCATAGTGACTGTGTGATTTTGCATTTCCTCCAGCAGTGAATGGGGGTCCCTGTTGCTCCCCATCCTGGTCAGCACCTGATGCATAGTGCCCCCCCTTTTCTGAGGTTTCATTTTCCAAGGTTTTAGTTTCCAAAAATTAAACTAGATTAAAATTTTTTCATAAGATATTTAGAGAGATCACAGAACACAACTTTTATTACAGTACATTGTTGTCATTGATTGTCCTGTTTTAACGTTATTAATCACATGGTGCCTAATTTATAAAGTAAATGTATCATATGTATGTATGTGTGGGGAAATCTTTGTATATAGAGGGCTCCATACTATTTGTGGTTCTGGTATCCACTAGGGGTCTTGGAATACATCCTATGTGGATAAAGGGGGGCTGTACTAGGATTTGGATTTAGGCCATATAATAGGTGTGCCTAGCGTGTCCATGTTGCTTTAATTTGCACTTGCATTTACATATGTCAGCATATGATGTTGAGTTTCTGTTCATATGCCTAGTTGCCATCAATGTAGTCCGTGGAAACTGTTCAGAGTTTTGCTCAGTTTTAGAAAGTTATTTGTTCCTTGTTGAATTTTAAGGGTTCCATGCATATTCTAAAACATGTAGTATATTAGTCATATTTTGCAAATATTTTCTCCTGGTCTGTGGTCCAAGCTCTTTTTACAGACCTAACACATCAGTGCATACATAGACTTTTCTGGGGAGAAAATAAGAAGTTGCTGACTACAGTGGGTTCAGAGTAGAGGCGACTTGGTTGACTGAGGATGAGGTGACTTATTTATTTGTGTATGTTCTTGAGTATTTATGAATCCTCTGTGTGAGCGTGAATAGCAAATATTAGTTATTATCAAAATCATTTATTATAAAAAATAAATTACACAATACCTGACACTTATCAAACACTTGGCACTTCCCCCTCAGTCACATGTTCTCAGGCTCTGACCTTCTACTCTAGGACCCGTCATCTTGTCACTGAATGATTTTGCCTTAGAATTTGCACCTGACCAAGGTGGGCTGGATGGATGGACACCTTCCCACTGAAAAGAGCTAAAAATGTGAGATAGGTATGAGATACAAATCCACCTTCTTAAAAGCATTAGAATTGGGCTCCCCTGGTGGCCCAGGTGGTTGAGTGCCACACTGTGAAGCTGTCTGCAGCCTCTGCAGTGCTGGTTCAATCCCAGCCAGCCGGCAAGGGTCCCACATGGACTGCAGACCTCTCCTGTCTCGCCTGCTGCTCCCCTCAGTGGTGTATTTCGTCAGTCTGCCTGTTCTGTTCCCCGCTCTGTCTCTGGTGAATCCTCTCACCCTCCTGCACATCTGGCCTGTACCCCGGTTCTTGTATAAATCAATAAATAAGTCTTTTTAAAAAAAGCATTAGAACTGACAATATAGTAATGAATGCCCACACCCAGTAAAGAATAGGGAGACCCTACATGGGTCCCACAGAGAACAGCATCTTGAGGAGGGGAGGAAGGGCTGTGAGGGCCCTGATCAGAGCAGACACGTAGCCCAGCCCTTCAGCTCTGTGCTGAGCCGGACGACTACCACCCGATATCCCTTTCAAAATTTAGGAAGACCTGCTTTATTTTGCTTATGATGTGTGTGTGTGTGTAAACACACATATATGGTACACTTCTTAGGCTATAAACTGTATTCCCTATAAAAAATCAAAATGTTGGGCCTCCCCGGTGGCGCTGCCTGTTGAGCACAGCGCTGTGAAGCTGTCCTGAGCCTCTGCAGCGCAGGATTGATTTCTGGTTGGCCAGGGAGACACCCACATGGCGCAGCAGACCTCTCCTGGCTTGCCCGCTGCTCCCCTCAGCAGTGTATTTCAGTCAGTTTGCCTGTTCTGTTCTCCGCTCTGTCTCTGGTGAATCCTCTCACCCTCTCGCACACCCCAGTTCTTGTATGCACAAATAAATCTTTAAAATAAAAATGTTACAAACAAAGCATTTTCAGGCCAGAGGGAGTAAAAAACACTGTCAGCTGTTGTTAACAATGAGAAACAGAAAAGCATTGAAATGAGGCCTCAAGTTTGGTGACGACCTCTCATTGTCAGCCTTCCACAGGCAGGTCTAGCACCTGAGCCCAGTGGAGAAGGTCTGCCCAGGAGGGAGCAAGAGGGAGGGAGCAGGACGTGGACAGAAACCACCCTGTCCAATATGAAGGGCTGTGGGGTCCTAGCCAGGGAGGCTCAGGAAAGCAGGGAGCATCAACTCAAGCCTGAGAGAAAGAATCTGGACACAAAGTAAACCCAGTTTCTGATGACACAGAGCACATGTAAGTCACTTCTGCCACAATCCAAAGTACTATGTGCCAAGGAAACTAATTTGTATAAGGAGAATTAGACCTTTTGGGGGGGGGGTACTACCATCTTTACTTGAAGGGATGAATGACAAAACACTATCATTATTTAGATTTTGTTAATCTGTACACACTTTCTAGAAAGTGAATGTGAGCTGTCCCTTTAAGAAAATCAAGTGACAGTTGACAACTGATAGTAATTAACTACCTTGATAAAGTGCAAGCGCCACGTGAAAACCAGATAGTGCAAAATTGTGTCCCGTCACTGTAAACTTGACAACTTCCAGTAGCCACTTACTTTTCTTTGGGGATTTTTGGAACATGAAACATGTATGATTTTCAAAATTTGATTCTTGAATAATTAACATAAAGATCATATAACCTGGTAAGACAATGCATCACTTTTTAAAGTCATGTATTAGTACAAGATTAATAATTAATAAAGGCCTATGGAATTAATATAACAGAAAACATTCAATGATACTGTTCTACCACTCACTTTGCAAATAACATTTGAAAAACCACCACTTGTATAGTTTCAATTTATGGCAGAAGTGTAACAAAGTTAAATAGTCACAATTATGTGAAAAATACTTAAAATGCTATTTTCACAAATTTCAGAGAGGCTGTATAGTTTTTCATTGACCCACCAAAACAAAGAGTAAATGCAGGAGAAACTATGACAGTCCAACATGCCTCTAGTGAGACAGAGAAGAAAAATTGCAAAAAAATATAAGCTGTAAAAGATCCACTCATGACCCTGATTATTTTCATTAAATATCTACATTTCTTTAAGACACTTTGAACACACAATGGATTATTAATATTATTTTAAATTAAATGAAAATATCTTTAAATTGTCTTTATTCTTCATGTAGTAAATACTGAGAACTATAACCTCCTAAACTTATACCGGGGTCCTGGCTAATTTTAAAACTGCAGAGATCTTGAAACAAAAAAGCTTGAAAAAGCGCTGCCCCAGTCCCTGGCCTGGACTCAGGGAGGCAACAGTGTGACAAAGGCCTTGGAGCAGGAGAGGAGGGGGCAGCAAAGTCCCAGGTATCTGGTGTGGTTCTCAGGGTCTCAGCCCTGTGGGCTGTGCAGGGGGCAGGGAAGGTTACTGTTGGGGATTCTTCATCTCCCCACAGTTTCACATCTCCCACAACATACTGGTGACTCACCCCCAGTTCTCACTCTCCATTGCCTGGAGGGTCTCCAAAGACTCCAGCCAGCATCACAGCTGCAACCAGTGTGGACTCAGTCTCCCCTGACCCAAGAGCACCCGTCATGAGGCCCCCAACCCTCCTGCTGCTGCTTTCAGGGGCCCTGACAGAGACCTGGGCAGGTGAGTGTGGGCTCAGGAGCGAAAAGGTCTCATAGGAGAGAGGAACCCCGGCGGGGCGCTTAGGTCCCAGAAAAAGCAAGTCTCCCCTGCCTCTGACCCTGTTGTTCCCCTTGACCCCAACCTGCCCTGACCCCTTTGTCCCTCTCAGCCTCCTGCCGCCCCTCTGAGTCTCCAGCCTTCTCACCTGCTGCCCCCATTTCAATCTCAGGAGCTCCCTCGCCCCCTCCCCTCCCGCCCCGTCTCCCCGGGACCCGCGCGGGAGGAGGGTCAGCCCGGGTCTCCCTCCCGCCCCCAGGCTCCCACTCCCTGAGGTATTTCGACACCGCGATGTCCCGGCCCGGCCCCGGGCAGCCCCGCTACATGGAGGTGGGCTCCGTGGACGACACGCAGTTCGTGCGGTTCGACAGCGACGCGGCGGGGCCGAGGATGGAGCCGCAGGCGCCCTGGATGGAGCAGGAGGGCCCGGGGTACTGGGAGGGGGAGACGCGGAGAGCGAAGGCCAACACGCAGATGTTCCGAGTCAGCCTGAACAACCTGCGCGGCTACTACAACCAGAGCGCGGCCGGTGAGCGGGGCGGGCCGGGGCGCTCACGACCCCACCCCCGCGGGCGGGCGGGACCCCAGACCCCGGCCCGAGCGTCCCCCGAGGCAGGGGGACCCGCCGGACCCTCGACCCGGGACGAGCCCCGGGACGTTCCCCGCGGGGTTCCCGCGTCAGTTTCGGTTTATTCCCGGCGGGGGCGGGCGGGGTGACCGCGGGGTGACGGGGCGGGGACAGGCTCTCACACCCTCCAGATGATGTCTGGCTGCGACATGGGGCCCGACGGGCGCCTCCTCCGCGGGTAAAGTCAGTTCGCCTACGACGGCGCCGATTACCTGGCCCTGAACGGGGACCTGCGCTCCTGGACCGCGGCGGACACGGCCGCTCAGATCTCCCGGCGCAAGTGGGAGGCTGAGGGAGTGGCCGAGCGTTTCAGGAACTACCTGGAGGGCACGTGCGTGGAGTCGCTGCGCAGGTACCTGGAGCTCGGGAAGGAGACGCTGCAGCACGTAGGTAAGAGGGGCCGCGAGGTCTCCAAACCCCCCTCAGGTGGCACCCAAGGGGAGGGTGGAGTCAGGGTCACAGCAGTGCCCCCTCTCTGGTCAGGGGAAGGGGAGCCCCCTGGGTTTCCTGACTCCCCAGAGGACCCCACTTTTCCTCAGAAGTTTTCCTCTGAGCCTGAGGGGAGACCAGCCCTGAAATCACCCCTCACTGATCCTTTTGACCCAGCAGTCCTCTTGGGAACCATCAGTTTTTCTCTCAGGGTCTTGTTATTGGTCTGAGGACATTTTTCTGATCTGACTCTGCTTTTGTGAGTCCCCAGGTCAGGAGCACAAGTCTGTGCTCTCCTCCTTAGAGAACTGGGTCCTCCTATCCAGAGTTGTCACCTTATTTTAGAACTTTCTAAGGAACAAGAGATTATCCGAGACTCCCCAGACCAGGCTGGTTTCTAGATTTTTGTGCTTCCTTTTTCCAAACCCACTGCCCTGTCCATTCTGAGGATGGTCACAGGAGGGTTTTTCAGGGTCCATGAAAGAAAAACCCAGAGTGTGTAAGTTCTCACCCTTCTCCTCAGAGGCCCCAAAGACACAGGTGACCCGCCTCCCCACCTCTGACCAGAAGGTCACCCTGAGGTGCTGGGCCCTGGGCTTCTACCCCGCGGACATCACCCTGACCTGGCAACGAGATGGGAAAGACCTGACCCAGGACATGGAGCTGGTGGAGACCAGGCCTGGGGGGGATGGAAACTTTCAGAAGTGGGCAGCTGTGGTGGTGCCTTCTGGAGAGGAGCAGAGATACACGTGCCATGTGCAGCATGAGGGGCTGCTGGAGCCCCGATTCCTGACTTGGGGTAAGGAGGGGGATGTGGGCATAGAGCTTCTCAGGGACATCAAGAATCCTTCTGGAGACCTTCAGAGGGTCAGGATGAGGCCTGGGGCTCAGGGTCTCCCCTTCCCTTCCAGATCCCTCTCTTCAGCTCCTCGACTCCGCTGTGGACATCGTTGCTGGCCTGGTTCTCCTTGGACCTGTGCTCACTGGAGTTGCACTGGTGCACCTGTGATGTGTAGGAGGAAGCGCTCAGATAGGGAAGGAAGTGGGGGGGATCATGTCCACTGAGGGCTTTGAGGCCACAGGTAGAACTAGCCCTACCTGGTAATGGGAAGTACCATTGTGAGAGCAGCATGAGCACAGTGCAGGTTCTCTATGACCCGAGCTGATGGGTGAAGAAGGAGTCCTGGAGCCCTCGGTGGCTTTTTCAGGCTTTTATTGAGTTTACCAGGTACAGGGAAGGCAGGGGTGCGGGATGGTGGGGTCAGGAGACTGATAGGCACTGGCAGGCCTCCCAGCCCCCAGCAAGTCTTCACTCTTTCTGGACTATCCTGCGTTTTCTAGTGGTCTCTGCTTCTCTGCTGGTGCTGCTCTCTCGCTTGTCCTCCTTCTGGTGGTTCTGCTGTTCCCTTGGCGTTCCCATGATGCCACCCTTATGGGCTGCACTCTCAGCCCAGGTGTATCCCACCTATGCATGCCCACACCCTACTCCAGGTGCCCACCATCAGGCATGCGTTTAATCTAATGGTGGGAAGGCGAAAAGCTTGATATGGATTTTACTTACTGTAGGGTCAAGAACAGGGCATGGAGCAGGTTTCCTGATCCAGCAGACCGGGTAAAGGAGGAGTCAGAGTCCTCAGTGGTTTTGCAGGTTTTTATTGGGGTTCAGCGGGTACATGGCAGGCAGGGGTGCTGGGAGGCTGGCAGTCCTCCCAGCCCCCAGCAAATCTTCACTCTATCTGGGCTCTCTGGCGTTCTCTGCTTCGGGCTTCTTCTCTTTCGGCTTCTCTTCGGCTTCTGCTGCTTCTCGGCTTCTCTTTTGGCTTCTGCTGGCGTCCCCGTGATGCCGACCTTGAAAGCCCAGTCTCAGCCCAGGTGAATCCCATCTACCTATGCCCACACCCTATTCCAGGTGCCCGCCATCAGGCATGTGTTCAGGACCACAGGGTTCCGTCATCTATCCTGATGGTGGGAGGGCAGAAAAGCCTGATACCTTTTACCTTACCCTAC
Organism: Talpa europaea; assembly: GCF_964194135.1. Taxonomy (NCBI): domain Eukaryota; kingdom Metazoa; phylum Chordata; class Mammalia; order Eulipotyphla; family Talpidae; genus Talpa; species Talpa europaea. Next base: position 119,580,534 of record NC_140068.1, on the reverse strand, counting down.
ACTAATCCTCTTTTGTAAAGCATTTTTGAAAATGAGTCACATTGTTCCCCTTGATAATTCTGGTGCTGGGGCCCTGATTCCAGTAAATGGCAGAGGAGGGGAAGGTCCCTGCTGAGGGCAGACCCAGGAGGCAGTTGGTCTAGTGCCCTCTCATCTCCTTTCTTCATATTTCCTGATCCTGCCCTAAGTGTCCAGTCACAGTTCTGGAAACTTCCCTGTGTTCCAGACTTGGGGATTTTGTTAGGGCTTCATAGCCTGACTCCTCCCTGGCCTCACATGATGCTCCCTCCCACAGGAGGAAAAGGAGGAAGCTACACTCAGGCTGCAGGTCAGTGTGTGAGATGGTCAGTGTGTGTAGGGTAAATGATTGTCAGGCTTTTCTTCCCTCTTGCCGTTAGGATTGATGATGGATCCCTGCAGTCCTGAATGCATGCCTGATGGCGGGCACCTGGAATAGGGTGTGGGCATACATAGGTGGGATTTAGCTGGGCTAACACAGGGCTTATAAGGGAGGCGTCCGGGAACAGAATCACCAGGAGAATGGCGTGGGCCATGCTACCCATGCTATCTGACAAGGTCCAGGCATGAGGAAAATTTCTGAAAAGAAAACTCCATAGCTGGCTCCTGCTACTTCCTTTCATTTGTTTGTGGCAGTTATTGAAACCATGGAAATTTTCTATAAGCTTCAGAATAAAACAATGTGTGCTGGCATCAATGCCAGTTTTGGTAATGCACACCTCAGTAATTTGAGAAATGAGCCTTCGAACACAATTGATAGTGAAACGGTTCCCAATAATTCTCCATGTCCTCCAATTTGTAATTCAGTTACCATGAGTAGCATTGAGTTCTTTAACAAGCCACCCTTGATAGAGCTGTTGGAACCAAGCCCGGCTAAAGTCCCCACTAGCGAAGGCCCTGAGGCACCCCGGGAGGCGAAATGGTCCAAGAAATACACCCCACATACTGTTCCCATGGTACCGGGACCCCTTGGTTCTATATAGAAAATAGGAAGCCGCCCTTGATCTTACAATGCCTGCTTAGCCTTGTTTTAGTTACCAGCTTGACCGCATTAATCACGTCGTGTGTAGCACCTGTTTCTATTTTCTGAATAACATTCATACCTAGGGAAATATGTAACCGAGTTAATGTAACCGAGTTAATCATAGACTGGGAAAATTTAAAAAAGGACTGTGCACTGTTAATAATCATTAATAAATTCTGAACTCTGTAAAATAAAATCAATCATGATTGCATGATGTAATGATCAAATAATTTCTGATGTATAAATAAAGCTCCGCTGAGGTTATCAGTGGGAGATGTCAAGTGTCAGTGTCTCCTCACAAACTCATCTACCTCATCTCCCCCTCCCCTCATCCCTCCATTCTGCCGACACTGTCTCAACCTGTAGGGACCCTGCTGCCCTGGTCAGAGCTGGACTCCGGCACCTGCCTGGAGGGAGTGGGGCCCTGGAACTCCAGAATCAGCCCCCTGGTCCTCCAGGGGACACAGGCCTTGCTCTGCCCTCCTTTTGGCTTCCTGATCCCCCAGCATTGGGGAGTTAGGGAGGATGTTGTGGCTCAGGAAATGGGGGCCTCCTCCTAACCATCTGTCCTCTCCTCATCTCTCTCCTTCATCAGCCTGAGTGTGCGTGTTTGAGTCACACCAGCCCTGCACGGACAGGAAAGGCCCAGAACTTAAGTGATTCCCTGGTCAGTTACAGCACCAGCCCCTCTGCAGTCCCACCAGGGGAGACAGAGACTCTCCCAGCCCCAGCCAGAGCCCATGTTACCCACACAGACCTTTCCCTCAGTGTCCCCCATACTAATCCTTCCCTGCCCAGTCCTCTCTGGTTCCCCTACAACTCCTTTTGGACCCCACCCCCTAGCCCCATTTTCATTCTCTGCTCCATTTCCAGGAACATCCCCATTTTTCTAGCCACACCCTGGGGGCTCTCCTCAGCCCTCCCCCCATTCAAGGATGGAGAATTTTTCTTTAAAGATTTGTTTATTTATGCACACAAGAACTGGAGTATAGGCCAGAGGTGTGGGGCGTGAGAGGATTCACCAGAGACAGAGTGAGGAACAGAACAGCAGATTGGCTGAAACACACTGCTGAGGGGAGCAGCTAGTGAGACAGTCGAGGTCTGCTGCACCATGTGGGTAGCTCCCTGGCGGGCTGGGAAATCGAACTCATGCTACAGAGACTGTGGCTATCTCCACAGTGCTGTGCTTAACCCCGTGAACCACCAGGAAGGCCCATCAAGGATAGAGATGATTTAAATATATATTTTTTCCTTACATCGTGGGTCATCTTTCCACTTTTTTTGTTCCTATTAGGTGCAGCCCTTCCACCTTCCTTCCCATATCACCACCCAGCTCCTCCATGTCTCTCCCCAGCTCTGATCACTCCCGCACCCCCTCTGCTGCAAGATGTGGATGGATGGTAGCCCTCAGGCCTTGTCTTTTTCCTGGAACCTTGTCCTTTTCCTGGGCGAGGACCTGGGCTCCTGGGTAGAATTGATTGTTAATTCCCAGGAGGTGCTTTCACCCCTGGAAGCAGAAGCAGAAACAAAGTACAGAGACTCTGGAGTCCAAGGTTCCATCCAAGACTGAAGGAACATCTGTATTTGGGGAAATCTGCCCATAATCTGGGAATCAGCTGTTTTGACCTGGAAACCTGGTTTTGCCTTTTTGTCCATGGGACTAAGAAAATTTGGGGACTTCTGACCTGACACTGACTGGACTTGGGCGCCCCCTTGTGTGCAGATCCCTGTCCTGCCGCTGGGGGCCCAGGGAGCCTGGGGAGGGCCTGGCTGAGCAGGAGAAAGGGCGGCTCTGGGCTCCTGTGCTCAGCCCTGTGGCCACACGGGGGCGCTGCCGCGCTGCTCCGGATTCTGGTGGAGCCGCCAGGACGGGGCGGGGGCTGAGGTGGGCAGAGTTGGGGATCCTGGAGGGCGGTGTCCTGGGGTGAGATGCTCTGCGAGGAGTCAGAGCAGCAGGGCTCAGAGGAGAGGAGACTCCGGAGCCTGCCCTGGCTGTGAGGTTTCCAGCTTTTCTCCCAGGACCCCTCTCTCCAGTCCCTGGATGGTGATACCTGGGGAAACAGGAAAGGAGATCATTTTTTCCTTCTACAACCTATTTAGTATTGAGGACATTAAAAAATAACATTTAAAGAATACTGTTAAATTTACAGAAAAGTGCGAAGGTAGTGCAGTTCTTGTTTATCCCACACCATTTCCACTTTGTTTACTCTTCCTACATGAATACAGTTTTGTTTTGTTTTTTAAAGATTTTATTTATTTATACAAGAACCCGGGTACAGGCAAAATGCGCAGAAGGGTGAGAGGATTCACCAGAGACAGAGCGGGGAACAGAACAGGCAGACTGGTGAAATACACTGCTGGGGGGAGCAGCGGGTAAGACAGGAGAGGTCTGCAGCGCCATGTGGGGACCCTTGCTGCAGGCCAGGATTGAACCTGTGCTGCAGAGGCTGCAGACAGCTTCACAGAGTGGCGCTCAACTGCCTGCACCACCAGGGGAGGCCCCACTTTTTTGTTTGTTTTTTTTTTGTTACAACTAATGCAGCAATCTTGACATAATTACTAAATGCCATACTTTCATTAGTTTTTGCTAATATCCATTTTATGCTGCATAATCCCATCCAGTTTGGATGACAGTTTCTCAGACTTTCCTTGTTTTTATAACATTGACACTGGTGAGGAGTGATGTTTGGGAGAGGTGTTGGGGTCACAGATGGGGGTTCTTGGATCACATCTAAGAAAAGCTTCACCAGAGTCCTCCTTTCAGTGGCGCGCGTGCACACACACATGGAAAGAATTAGATGCTTGTGCAGACACACTTGGCAGAAATTGTTGCACCTGAAGAGGGCAGGTGTGTTAGGTCAGGTCCCAGGAGGCAGCCTTGGGAGCAGAGCTGCATGTTCCAGAGGCTAAAAGGGCACTGAGGTAGTGTTGTGGTTGGGAAGGGCTCATTCTTTTGTGCAATTGTCATGTCTTTAAATTAATTACTTCAATGGTGTGACTAGGCTGATTTGTCAGGAGCAGCGATTCTCTGTAATGGCTCCATCCCCACATCCCACCTCTGGTTTGCACCTCCTTGTACTTCCTGTAGCATCTTGTAGTGGCAGGAAGGGCACAGAGCAGGATCTCTATGATCTGAGCAGATGGGTGAAGGAGCAGTCCTGGAACCCTCAGTGGCTTTTTCAGGCTTCTAGTGGGTTTACCAGGTACACGGCAGGTGGGGTGCTGGGGCTCCAGGAGGCTGCCAGGACTCCTAGCCCCCGCGAATCTTCACTCTTTCTGGGCATTCTCTCGTGGCCTCCGCTGGTTCTCCTCTGGTCTCTCTTTTGCTCTGCTGGCAGCCCTGTGACGCCGCCCTTATAAGCCCAGTCTCTCAGCCCAGGTGTACCCACCTATGCATGCCCACACCCCACTTCAGGTGTCAGCCATCTTTTCCATTTCTTCAGATACTGTTGTTTTTGGAAGAAAGTCATTATGGACAGCTCACACTTACAGGTGTTCTGCTATAAGCATTTACATGCATGCAGGGTTTTATGCAAATAAAAGTTTCTAATTGGTTGTGTAACTAGCTGGGGCAGTGATCTCTGGGCTGTATGCCAAGTTTTTGGGTTTTCAAAGAAACTGTCAAAGATCTTCCACAGTGACCGCGCCATTTTGCATTCTGGCCGGCAGGGAGGAGGAGCCTGTTGTCCACATCCTGGGCAGCACTTGTGCAGGGTTTGCATTTTTCAGCCTCTACCAGGTGTGATGGCATCACTGTTGTTCTTTTTGTCTTTTCCTAGTGCCCTGTGATGCTGAGCATCTGTTCATGTTCTTCCTTGCCGTCTGTGTCTCTTCTTGGTGACGTAGGGTCTGTTACAGTCTTTTGTCCATTTTTCAAATGAGGCACCATGCATTTACAACACTGTTGTCCCTTTTAAAATTGGGTTATTTCTTTCTGATCATTGAGCTTTCAGTGTTATTTTGTAAATTCTAGAGAAATGATAAATTGCTAACTGGCTTTGAGCAGATGTCCTGGCTGACTGGGATGTTGGGGGGGGGGGTGGAGGGGAATGACTTAATTATGTGTCTCCCTGAGTGTTATTTAAATGTTCTTGTATGTGCGTGAAATATGCTTTCAAAAGTAAATTACACTACACTGTTCAATTTATAAAACTCTCCACACATCACGTCCAAATCACATGTTAAGACCAGATGGACACGTGTGTTACCAGTGATGGACCAGCATGTCATAGTTGCCAAAGTCCTGGTGTTGTCCATTCTGTGGATGTTGGACAAACCTGTTCCATCATGAGAATATCATGCAGAGTATTTTCACTGCCCATAATGTCTTCTGTGCTCCAAGGAAACAAAAGCAAAAATAAACCAATGGAATCACATCACACTAAAAAGCTTCTACATAGTGAAGGAAACTATCATTAAAATGAAAAGACAATATTGAGTCAGAGAAAATATTTGCATCTTATATATCCAGAAGGAGTTACTATCCAAGATCTACAAAGAACTCCAAAACAAGAAAACAACCCAACCAAAACAGAGGCAGAAGAGGTAAATAGGTACTTTTCTAAAGAACACACACATGTGGCCAATAGGTACGTGGATAAATGTTTATCATCATGTGCTATCAGGAAAATGCCAATTAAATCCACAATGAATTACCACCTTACACCTGTGAGAATGACCCACTGAAGGGTGAGGAGGAAAAAGAACTCTGGCACATGGTGGGTGGGAATGGAATCTACTCCTGTTAGTGGACAGAATGAGGGGTTCCCCTGACCCTCAAACCTGCACACTCTACAAGGGATCTGTCATCAGCTGCATAAAGACAAAACATTCTCTAATGTGTAAGACCTTCAGTAGAAAAAAACTTTAATAGACAGTGTGCAACAGAGAATTAATGTGCTATAGTGAGAGAGAAAAGAATATAGTTAAAATAGTTGCCAAATGAAACACCCAGAGTTACCCAACCCCCAAGTGGGTAAATGCCCAGCCAGACAGGCTTTCCTCAAAGCAGGCCCACTAAGGCCCGAAAACCTGCCACAGTCTAAGGCACCTACTGGTAGAGACCCATGGGACAGGGGCAGGAGGGGCCAGGCAAGTATGAATGGAAAAGAAGAAAATCAAAATCCACACCAAGATAACAGAAAATCAAAGAAAGAAAAAATCAAAGAAAATCAAAATCCACACCAAGATAACAGCTGCCATTGTCAGCCTCACCATGGGTCCCTCACCCACATCTTGGTCTCCCTCACGTGTCTCTTTCCATGTCCTGAACTCCCTGGCACAAGTCCAAGCCTGAGAAGCAAACGCGGCTTCTTCACATGTCTCTGCTCCACTTATACCTCCACTTCTGTAACTTCTCATCCCTGCTCAGCTCCACCTTTCCTTGGATGGGGCAGGAAACCTGGAACCTCCCTTTTCTATAGATACCACATGGGTACAGTCCTGCCCCAATGGAAAACAAATGAAAGTTCCTCAAAATATTCAAAATAGACCTGTCCCATGGTCAAGCATTCCATTTATCCAAGAAGATAAAACATTATTTCCAAGGAATATGTGCTTCCTATGGTCACAGAAGCACTGTTGACCATAACCAAGTGATGAAGACAACCGAAGTGCCCAACGGCAGATGAGGGGATAAAGAACACAAGCTATATATATATATATATATATATATATACAATGAAATACTACTCAGCTGTGAAAAGGATGAAATACTGAATTTGCAGCAACATGGATAGATGTGGATGGGATTATGCTAAGTCAAAAAGTTTGAAGGAGAAAGTTAAATACTGGATGATTTCATTCATATGTGGAATATAAGGAAACAAAGCAGAGACAGAAGAAACTAAAACAAACCAAACTCTAGAAATATGAGCACAGAATTGAAGCTATAAGGTGGGGGTAAGAGCAGGAAACAAGGTAGGAAGAGGGCCCAATGGGCTATGGTGGAGGACCATGGGGGCCCTTTGGTGGGTGTGATGTGGTAACAAACATCTGAAGAGGGGTGACCCTGTGCCTTTGAACACATACAGTGTGTAAACCAATGTTAACTCAATAATACAATGAGGGAAAAAAGAAAAGTTCTTAAGCAAAAGAAAAAAAGTAAATTGTCTCCTCCATCCATCACTGACCTCATGACCTTGCCTTCGCCTCCTCACTGTCATGCAGGCTGAGGGGCTGGTTTCCCACAAGGGCAGAGGCAGGAGGTGCAGGGACTCCTTGGGCGGCTCAGACACCGCTGAGTAGACACTGCAGAGAGGGCAGGTTTGAGGGGACCCAGAAACAGAGGGTCAGAGTAACCCCAGTGCTGAGTGAGGATCTGGTTCCCAAGGAGATGGGAGTGTGTGTGTGTGTGTGTGTATGTGTGTGTATAACAGGAACAACAAGATACATTGCATAAGATGATGGGAGATCAATTAACATTAAGTCCCAGAATAAATTAATTGAAATCGCACATAAAGAATGTCAGTATAACACCTCAGTAAACACAATTCCATGGAAAAGCCATTTCTGAGCAAGACAGGACTGTAAAAATTGGACTTGAAAAAGAGGAGGAGGCTTAGAAATATCTCATGGTGGGCTTGAAGTGTAAGGATCTGGGCAGGTCACCCCTTCCAGGCCCCTGCTAGGATGTGGTGGCAACTTCACCCCTGGCAGCTCCCTCCCCCAAACCCCAACTTTCATAGAAAATCCACTGACCTCAGAATCAGGGGGCACTATGAGCTGCAGCTACTCTCTCTCTCTAGAGCAGAGCTGGAGGGAGCCACACAGGGGGAGGGAGGAGTGTGTGCCCTGCTGGCCTGGCCCAGGGGCAGGATTAGCCCAGGTCACCCCAGTTCCTGAGCTGAGCCTTTGTCCACAGTCCAGGAAGGGAGAGGGAGATGGAACAGGGTCCACCTCAGCAACTAGTGGAAAGTATAATGTTAGGTGGGTGAACTGACGTTTCTTTCTCATTCTGGGGCTCTCTCATGTTCCCAGGGTAACCCTCAATGTACATCAGGGAGAGGATCTCATGTCAAACCCAGGCTGGTGCCCCCAAGTCTCTATCCAATATTGTGTTCAGGATGAATCTTCTTGTATTCATGGCCACACTGGAGAAGAACACAGAAAGGTAAGTATCATTACAGTATTTGCTACTGGGATGGGAGGTAACATTTTTACTATAAAAGTTCTTTTATTTCTGTTGTTGCTGTGACAATGTTGTGCAATCACACACACACACATGCACACACACACAAAAAAAATACCTGGGAGAGGGAGAAAGTGTTGAATTGAGTTTTCATGATGCCAAAAAAAAAAAAAAGAAAAAAGAAAAAGGCAATAATGAAAATAAGACAAACATTTGCATGGATTATTCAGTTTAACCCATGATGCCCTGTGAGTTGTCAGATACCATGATCCCAGCTAATGACTGGGATCATAACTAATGACTGTGGGAGTGAGACTCAGAACTAACTAATGACTGTGGGAGTGAGACTCAGAAGCGCAACCCAGGCTACTCAGCAGGAGACCCAGGGTTCTGACCACCTAGGGCCCCCTGCTGTGGCAGCTGCAGTGAGGAAGGGTCTCAGAGCTGAGGGGGCTGAGGCCTCAGTGTGGTCACATCCACTGGAAACATCCAGAGTGAGGGTTGGGTCCTCTTAGTGATGGGCGCTCACTACCTGCCCAGGTAGCTCTTCTATTGACAAGTGAAATTTAAAAAAAATCCTCCTGATGTTGCTCTGGTGATGAAAGCAGGTGAGATGGGAGAGAAAGTGGAGGTGATGACAGCCCCTGTGAGCCCTCCCTGCCTGGTGTGGGGAGCAGAGAGGTGCTGGTGAGGGTCCATGTTGAGGAAGGCCTGGGGTGTCTTGGGGAGCAGAGACTGGAGACGGTGAGAGTGTGCAGGGCAGGGAGGAGGCTCCTACAGCCTGACCAGGGCAGGTGTGGTCACCTCCTCCCTGACCATCTCCTCTGCCCTCTGTTTTTTCCCCTTCCTTATCCACCTTGTGGGACAGTCATGACAAGGCCGCGACTGGACCCTCCTGACAGAGGGGACCTGCAGTGTCTGCCTGGAATACAGGGGCCCCTGGGCCACAGCTTCTGTGGCCATAGCTTCTGCCAGGCCTGTCACAGCCGAGTCACTCTCAAACTCTCTGAGGGGCCACGTGCTGTCCACACTGCCAGGAGCCACTCAAGAGGGAACAGCAGCCCCAGTGGGTTTGTCCTCTGGGGACAGATTGTCCTCTGTGGGCAGAACTGGCCAGTGGTCATTTTCTAGCAGTTACATTAAATGAGGACCCCGCCACCTGGTGCAACCAGTGGGGTGTGACCAGCTTTGCTGAGGCCGCTTCAGCAGCAAGGTTTGACACCAGCCACGGGGAGAGAGGCCCATGGTGTTCCCGGCCCCAAGCTCAGCGTGCAGTCTATGGGCATCCCTGAGCTCTGGCAGCATTGACCTGGGCTGTGCTGTGGCAGTTGGTAGACCGACCTGGTGGGCTGTGATAGAGGGGAGCCTGGCTGCGCAGGTGAGTTTCTGGCCCTGCTGAAGCCCACTCCCACTGTGATCCCTGATGCCATGGTGGGAGTGGACTTTACTGTGTGCAGACTGTGGTCCTGTCTAGTGGGCTCTGAGTGACAGCGGCCTGCACTCCAGAGTGAGACTACCTAACCTCAGGCATCTGGACACGCTGGCAGGTGTTTCATTTATGAATACAGTGGCAGAATTGTAAATGGACCAATCAGATTCATGCTCTCACAGGTACCATTGAAGGTTTATGAGACCATGCAGGGCTCTAAATGGACCAATCTGATTGGAGCTCCACTGGCACCAACCAAAGAGCTGGGACTATAAAGGGACCCCTTCAGGCTTGAAAGGTGGCACCCTGAAGAGGATACAAGCCAGAGCGGGAGCCAGCTTGAGCCACTTGATAGACAGCTGCAGGTCAGATATGTAAGTACTCCTAGAAAGATCTTTGTAAAGACCTCTGCAGATTTCAAAATCTCAATATATTTTGAGACCTTTCTGGAGACTTGATCACTATAACTCCCTCTGGCCCTGCCTCTAACATTGCCTGCAAAGAGCATCGTCAGTCTGTCCCTGGTGTTTCTTTTCTTTTTTTTTTTTAAGATTTATTTATACAAGCACTGGGTACAGTCAGAAGTGTGGGAGGGTGAAAGAATTCACCAGAGCCAGAGCAGGGAGCAGAACAGGCAAAATGACGAAGTACACTGCTGAGGGGAGCAGCAGGCAGCAGGAGAGGTCTGCGTGCCATGTGGGACCCTCGCCTGGCGGCCGGGGATTGAACCAGAGCTGCAGAGGCTCCGGGCAGCTTCGCAACCCAGCGCTCAACCGCTGCGCCACTGGGGAGGCCCCTGTCCCTGGTGTTTCTAAAAGAGCTGTTTGCAGATGGCTTATGTCCAGCCTCTCTAAGGCTGTTTGCTGTTGGTACAATGGCAACTCTACGAGTTGTGACACTGGCATCTCTGGCACCAATGCCTGTTGACCATCACTGCTGACCTGTATCCGGCCTCCTCTGAGAGCTGTCCATCACTCCGGCACCATCTCCTGGCGCTGTTGCATCTGCACAAGCTTTGTTGAGGCAGCGAGCTCTCCAATCAGTTCCGGTGCTAGAACCAAAGCCCTGTCTGCACCCGCATGTGTGAACCCTCTGGTACAGGGCAGGCTTCTGCAGCGTGTCCTGCAGGGGCTGGAGCGCACAGTCACACCACTGTGGGCAGGGGTGGTGCAGAGGGAGTAGGGGTTCCAGCTTTGATCATCAGGGAAAAGGGGGTCATCAGAAAAGCGGGCCTCAAAAGGCGGGGTTGCTGGGCGGGGCAGCTGCTAACCAGCTCGCTGCCTGGGACACGTGCTACAGAATGGGAAGATGGCTCCTGCCATGGGCGGGGGGTGAGGATCTAGGAACTTCGGAGGGTGACCCTCCTGGAGGTCAGTCAGTGCTTCTGTACTTGGGGGGGGTGTGGTTTGAAACTTGTTTATGTGTGGCCAAGACCTTGTGTTCTCCCACTACCTGATATGTTCCTACTTTGCAGAGGAAAAAGAAGAGGCCTGTAACATTTTTTAAAAACTTTATTTATTTTGTAGAAGAACTTGGGTATAGGCCAGAGGTGCCGGGCTGGGTGGGTGAGAGGACCCACCAGAGACAGAGTGGGGAGCAGAGCAGGCAGATCCACTGCTGAGGGGGGCAGCGGGGGCGACAGGAGAGGTCTGCTGTGCCATGTGGGTAGCTCCCTGGCCAGGGACGGAACTTGTGCTGCAGTGGCGGCCCATAGCTTCACAGAGCTGAGACTTAAGGCCTTGCGCCACCAGGGAGGCCCTCATTTCACTTTTTAACGTTATTCTTTGAATCACATTAGATTTACAGAAATGCTGTGAAGCTAGCGCAGAGGTCCCTTACTCCTTTCACCCAGTTTCTCTTGATGTTAACATCTAACAAAGCCATGCTAAGACCAAGAAGCTAACACTGGTACAATACCATTAGCTCCACTACAGACCTGTTTTGGATTTCACCCGTTTTTCTACACTCTTTTGAGTTTCTAAGTTCTTACCTGTTTCCATGACCTTGAAAGCTGTGAAGAGTACTGGACAGATACTTTGTACAATGTCACTCGTTCGAGTTTGTCTGAGGTTTTCTTATGATTAGATGGTGGTTGTGAGGTGTGGGGGAGAAAACCAGAGGTGAAGCGCCCTCCTCACATGCCTAGCCCCCCGCAGCGTGACAGCCCCAGGGTCCTCACGGCAGTCACCACCACCCTGGCCACGCGAGAGAGACTAGAGACTGAGTGAGCTGCCCACCGCAGCTCTCCTGCCCCACCCTCACCACGCCACCATCTTCCTCCCAAAGCAATGCCTCCTCCCTCCCCAGCCCAGGGCTTCTGAAGGCCAGAGCAGGAAGGGGGTCCCCACAGCTCCCTGCAGGAGTCTGGCTAACGGATCCCCTCCATTCCCACCGCAGCCTGAGTGCCTGCGCCGCGCAGCCTTGTACGCACAGAGTCTACCCAGGAAGGGGTCCCCGCAAGTCCCTGAGCCTCAGTCTCCTGCTTCAATTTTGCTCAACTGTCACCCAGTGAGGCCCACCCTGACCACCCTATTGGCAAGTGCCCCTCCCATCTGCTTGCCTTGGGCGTCCACCCTGCTGGAGTTTTCCTCTAACTCCTGTCACTTTCTGACACACTGTACAGGGGCCTTTTCCCAAGACGGGCTCGACAACACCCACCCCACATGCCCTTCCGCAGTGTGACACCGCCACCGCCTACCTAGGGCTGTGACCATCTCCCTCCCTTTGACCTTTGAAGAGCTTTGGGACAATGACACTTTGAATTCTGAGGATCTGACACCAGATCCCCAGTGGGGCTGACTTGTCCACAGGGGACACTCCCTCCTGGAGCCCAGGAGCCGAGCTGGGAACAGCCAAACCACGCAGTTAGCAGCCCCAGTGAGCCCCAGCCCACAGCCTGCACCCCCTGTCGTCCTGGGAGGGACCCTCCTGGGTGTTCCGGACCGCTGCACCCCCTGCCCGTGTACATGGAGCAGAGAAGCTGCCCACTGACCCTGTCACCAAGCAGAAGGGGGAAAATAAAAAGATGCTTTTATTTGGGGCATTGTTTTGTTAGTGATGGACAAGAACACACATCACACTTTATTCTTCTTGCGATGTTCCCATTTGTTGTCTGTTTTCCTGTCAGATGGAAGCATCAGGAAAGCAGTATTGTATTTTTTTCTCTGATTTCATGAAATGATCACGAGGCCCAGAACCATGCCTGGCACAGAATGTCACTGCATATCGATGACAGCACATGAATATACGCTGTGACAGTCCTGTAAAGCTGGTACGTCTGAAACTGAAAGGGAGAGTGCCTGGATTTTGGTTTGGAGTGGCCTTGGTCTGCTCAGGCTGGGTCAACAAATACACACACTAGGGGGTTGAAAGAAGTATGTTTTCTTGCTGCAGACCAGCTTTCGGCAAAATGTCGGGTCAGAAGTCCTTGAAAGGAAAAGACGGCCTAGGTGTAGCGAAAGGGGCTGAGGGGAAGGGGATGAGGCAGTGAGGAGACACTGACACTTGGTGAGGTGCCAGTATCTTCTGCCGAGAGACTAGGCAGGTCTTTATTTATTCATTTTTAGTAAGCAGAAAAAATGCATTATCATGTGTAGAGCAGAGACAATCAGAGTATTTTATTCCCATGGACTACTGGCTCCTACAGGTTTCAGCTAGACGGTAGCCGTCAAGGTTAATAGATAAAAAACCAAACCTAACACTAAAACTTATTATTTCAGCTAGACCATTACCTAAGACAGCGGATAGCCGCCAGTACATCCCTATCAGCTAAAGCCTCAGCATCAAGAGACTCTTCTATTCATATGGCCTTCAGCCAGAGACCAGCTGCTTCTCAGCTATCAGAACTTTTTCTACCTAGAAACTTCTTCACACAGTTAACTTCATTTAAAAACTTTCCCAAGAAACTTCAAGAGAAGGCAAAGGAAGGACCTACTATAACTATTGTGTTGTAATGCTTGTCAGGCATGTTCAATAAATCATCTCCCATTGTCAAGTGGGCCAAATTGTTTAATACTAATTTCTAAACAGATAATTTTCCGTGCCATTTACTTACAGTCTGCTGACATGTACAATCCACTGCCCAATATACTCTAATAAATTTTTCTCTCTCTATGACCAAGAATAAAAAGCAGATCTTCAGCCCCACGGTGTGAGGCCCTTTCTCTTTCCTGCTTGTCAGTATCCCATCCGGCTGGGGCAACAAGGCCCCTGCAGCATTTTCAAGCAGTTGGAGGCTAGAAATCAAAGATCAAAGTGCTAGGAAGCTGGCGTCTGATGAGGGTTCTCTTCCTGATTTGTAGCTGGGACTTCACAACATGGCCTCACATGGTGTTTCCTCTGTGTGCGTGTGTGCGTGTGTGCGTGCATGTGTGCATGTGTGTGCGTGCACACAAGTTGGGGAGAGAGAGATTTCTGATATTTCTCATAACCACCAGTCCTCTCAGATTAGGGCCCCAGGCTTATGACCTGATTTAACCTTAGTTATATTTTCAAAGGCTGTATCTCTAAGTACAATCATATTGAGGGATAGGACTTCAATGTATGAATTTTGGGGGACACAACTGTTCAAAATGGGCATTTCTTGAGATCTGTGTGTGTTTGCTACTATCATTTCATCTCAGTTTCCTTAGCCTCTCACTACACAGCTGGGAAGTCAGGTGGTGCCAGCCACCAACTGCCTCTGATGTCTCTTGGGCCAGGAAGTGTGTCCATCCGGTTGGGGGTCACTACACTGTCACCCAGATGACAACTGAAGGGACACTGCAGCACATGGGACTCTGGGGAACAGTCTCCTGCTTTTGAACACTTGTCCATTTGGGATATGATAACAGAACATCATAAACTGATACATGCACACTAGAAATTCATTTTTCGCAGTCCTAGAGTCTGAGAAGTCCAAGATCAAGGTGCCAGCAAATTCCAGTGCTCTCTTCCCTATTCATAGCTGGCTGCCCTCCCACGGTACCCTAACACAGTGGATGTGGTGAGGAGCTCTCTGGAGTGTCTCCCAGGGACATAATCCCATTCATGAGGCCCTAGCTCATCACCTAATCATCCCCCAAGGCCCCACCTCCAAATACCATCACATTGGGGATTAGAATTCAGCTTATGGATTTGCATGGAACACACTTACTCTGCACTCCACAAGCCCTGGGTCGCTCATCAAGGTAGAAAAGACATTGGGGTGGGGCTGCGGAGCTCCTAAGTTCATGGATTGTGGGCGGCAAAGAATCGGGCCTGAGGACCCAGCCTGCGGGTCTGGGTGCATGTCCCCGAAGGAGAGGGAACCCCTTGAGCAGCAGCTGTGGAGGTTGTCGGAACTGCTGCTGGGAAGCGGCTGTGGGGCGTCTGTGGGGCCATCACTGATGCCTGTAGCCTCAGTGGGGTCAGCGGCTGCTGAAGGTCAGCACAGGCCCTCGGGTCCCTGGCCTGGTTGTCACAGGGGAGAAAGGGACAACTGAGACCATGACAACCAGTTACTGGGGAGGTCATCCACAGGGGGTGGGAGCCTGGAGACCCCTGGAATTTGGGGCTAGGGCTGGTGCCTACAAGGGTGGCACAGCATCTCCCCTTTGCTCTCTCAGGCCAGAACCTGGAGATCCTCTCCAGGCTGCCCACAGCTGTCTCCCAGGCCAGGCAGTTCCCTCCCCTGGCTACTCTCCCCTCCTGTAACCTCTGCTCCTTTCATGTCCTGATTTCTGTTCTAGCCTTACTTTCCCAGGGTGTCCCCAGGTCACCCCAGGACCTAACACCCCAGGCAGCTCCTCCCCTCCCCATCCCATGGTTAGAGACACACTAGACTGAGTCCAACTCTAGAAGCAGTGGAAGGAGCAAGGAACAGGGACTCAGGTGTCTTATGTTCCATCTCAGGTGACTGAGGGCACCCCATTTGTTTGTGGGGTTCCCCACCTGGGACCTGCTGTAATGACAGGAGATCCTACAGCCCCAAGGCAGTCCATGGTGACTCAGCGGGGAGGAAACACTGATATAAGTGTGGGGTTTTGGGAAACACTTTATACTTCATACCTGACATGGATGGGGGCTCCTCTTGTGTTCAAAGCCCTCTTTGTGCTGCTGGGAGCCCCAGGAGCCCTCTGCAGGGCCTGACTGAGCAGGAGAAAGGGCAGCTCTGGTCTCCTGTGCTCAGCCCTGTGGCCACACGGGGGCGCTGCCGCGCTGCTCTCAGATTCTGGTTAAACAGGTGGAAGGACCTCAGCTGTGCTTGGTGGGAGGAGGCTGAACTGGAGGATGGGCACCCAATGTGAGGATTCTGGGGAGTTCTGAACTGCTTGTGTCAGAGAGAGGAGTGGGGCAGGGACTGAAGGAGAAGAGGGCTCAGAAGCCCTTGTGCCATCTCTGAGGGTTCCGTGTTCTTCCCAGCCCACCACCTCTCTCTAGTTCTTTAATGACTATACCCCAGAAAATTAAAATAATTTCTTCTATTTCCTGTTTCTCAGTTTTTTTAAACTCATTTTTTTAAAAAAATATTTTATTTATTTATGCATACAAGAACTGGGGTGCAGGCCAGAAATGTGGGAGGTGAGAGGATTCACCAGAGACAGAGTGGGGAGCAGAACAGGCAGATCTACTGAGTACACTGTTGAGGGGAGCAGCAGGGGAGATGGGAGAGGTCGGCTGTGTCATGTGGGTAGCTCCCTGGCTGGGAATTGAACTCAGGCTGCAATGGCTGCTGAGAGCTTCATAGTGCCGAGACTTTAACCCCTGCACCACCGGGAAGGCCCTGAAACTCAATTTTTGAATAAAATCACCTGGAGGTGGAAAGAACATCTCACTGTTGACACAACACTTCAAGGTGTGGATCTACTGGGACTAAGAGCACAGGTCCCCCACGCCCACCCCAGGCTTTCTGTTCCCTCAGCAGGGAGGAAGAGGGGCCTGTGCCAGGGCTCACTCCTGGTGCCCCAAGTCACCTCCAACAGCAGGGCCAGGCCGACCTGAGTGCAGGTGTGAGCGTCTCCCCGCCCCCAGGGCTGGAGTGGACTCATGCCCGTCTCTGAGACCCCGTCCTCTGTCAGGCACTCTGCCCAGGATCGGGCCAAGAAAGTGTCCACACCCTAGACCTGACACCTGGCTACCCCACACCTCCTCATCTCCATCGACAGAACCCAAGGGTGGCGCCCAACTCCTCTCCTCCCATCTTCATCTCTCAGACTCACCTCCACCACCTGCCGGACTCATCTCACCATGTCCTTTTCCTCTTTGCGTCTGTCACCAAGTAGCCTTCACTCTTATCTCCACCAGAGAGAAGTGTGTCTGCACACCCCTATTCTGTCTCCTCTCACACATCTCCTGAACCACTGAAACCTTCCCACTGTGGTCCCTGGAGTTCTCAGCCCAGGATCAGAAAAATCGCCAAAGCCCTCCCTCAAGATGTCCCTTCAGCTCGCAGCTCTGATAGAAACCTGGTCTCCTGAGGACATGGCTCCCTGCAGGGCCTGTCCCCCAGGGTGCTTCCTCTCCCCCCAACATTGTACCTGGGGGTGGCAGGTGGGTGGGGTCTTTGCTCATCGCTATCTTCAGGCCTTTCTCCCTCACACCCCCTAAGGTGTCCTCAGATCAGGCCCCGCCGCCCTCGCTGCTGCTGTTCTCTGGACCCCCAGCCATTCCCCGCTTTCCTCCACATTTCCAGCTGTGGTGCACCTCACTGTCTCCACAGTGCCATTTAAAACCACAGGAAAGATGTTGTATTTTTTTATAGGATGCTAACTGAATAGAGTCAGTTCTTGAAAAGCTTAGTTCCTAGATTGGAGTTAACCATTTCCGTCTGGATCACAGCAAAATTGTTGTCTTGATGGTAAACTAGGTGAATAGAGCGAGGCAGGAGGCTCACACTATTCTGGAAGTGAAAGCAATTTCATTAGGCAAATATTTTTGAAGATGATGTGGAGTAAGAATTGGCATTTCAGCATTCTGAGGTAACGTCCTGGCCTGTGTGGTTCTATTTGCCCTTTGAACTCACAGAGCTTTCCTTTCCTTGGGACAGTGCCTACAGCTATTCAGATGGGCCAGCATTTGATCTACTGACTTTGGTGAGCCGTCAGTATACCCTGTAACTGAACTGGGCTGTCCCAAATCCCTGGAAATAAGAACTGCTCATCTTATATCCAGAAAGTTTAGAAAGCACCCAAAAGTATAGTTGCTGTGTGCCCGGGAGGACTGCAGGAGTTCCCCTGTGAGGCTCAAGTTCTTACAAGCTCGTCAAAAATGAAAGAACACGTCAGCCGGGCCTATTCTAGGGGCTGTGCTGTGTGAGTGAGTGTGTCTGGACCGGACACCCATGCTCCCCTTCTGAGGAGCAGAGGATCACTGTGAAAGCCTTACCAGCACAAACACAGTATCAGAAGGCTACAAAAAAAAAAAAAAAAAAAAAAGAAAGAAAGAAAGAAAAAGAAAAAAGAAAAGAAAAAAAGAAACAAAGAAAAAAACTTTTGAGTTAAAAAAAATCAATAGGGTAAAACAATTGGCATTTTAGTCAATATTGTTCATAATCTTAACAAACTAACATTAAAATATTTATTTTTTTAAAAAGATTTTATTTATTCATTTTTATGTAGATGAATGAGGTGTAGGCCAGAGATGCAAGGGGGGTGAGAGGATTTTACCAGAGATAGAGTGGGGAACAGAACAGGTGGATTTACTGAAATACGCTGCTGAGGGGAGCAGTGGGCGAGAGAGAAGAGGTCGGCTGTGCCTTGTGGGTTAGCTCCCTGGCAGGGGATCAAAATCCGGCCTTAGGGTAATAGCACTGAAACTTAACTGCCAGACCACCGGGAGGCCCCAAAACATCTATTTTTAATCATGTTTTATTCAGTTACCATCCTTTACAAAACTAGATACAATTTCAGGAGCACAGTTTCACACCTCAATATATATGTATTTTCTTCCCTCATCCCCCACCAAAGTCCTAGTGCCTAACACTGTCAGTTCACCCCCCTCTACCTCTGCTCCCGCCCTTCCCAATCTCTGGTAGCCACCAAATCTCCAGAGTCTAAGGGTTCATGTTACTGTGTTTTGTCAGTTTGTTTGCTTTGGTTATTTATATTCTGCACATGAGCAAAACCATCTGATAATTGCTATTCACTTGTTGACTTAAATTTGAAACTTAAGGGCATCCCTCATGGCACAGGGGTAAAGTCTCACCACTATGAACTGCAGCATGAGTCCGATCCCTGGCCAGGGAATTGACCCATACGGCGCAGCAGACCTCTCCTGTCTCTCCCGCTGCTCCCCTCAGCAGTGCATTTCAGTCAGTCTGTCTGTTCTGCTCCCCACTCTCTCTGGTGAATCCTCTCACAACCCCTTATCTCACCTCTGGCCTGCACCCCAGCTCTTATATGCATAAATAAATAAATCTAAAAAAATTGAAACTTAAATAAGAAAAACAATATTATTTTAAGGCATTATGGTTATGACATCCATGTCTTGAAACTATTTGATCTAGCTAAAATATGTTCTCAACTTTGTGGCAATTATTTGTAGGGAGTGTTAGAGAAGGCAACTGTAAGAAAACTTACAAATATTATTGTATTTCCTTGCTCTGTCTCAAATTTTAATTCATTACTTTCTAAAAGTGAAATTTTAAATGTGAAAAACAAATACTCCCATAAAAAAAACATTGATTTAAAAGTCCTGACACAGGGCTTCCCTGGAGGATTAGGGGTTAAGTCTCAGTGCTAGCATTGCTGTGGCCTGAGTTCAATCCCCGGCCAGGGAGCTACCCACATGGTGCAGCAGACCTCTCCTGCCTCACCCACCTCTCCCCTCAGCAATGTATTTCAGTAAATCCACCTGTTCTGTTCAGTATTTCAGTAGATCCACCTATTCTACTCCTCACTCTGTGTCTAGTGAATCATCTCACCCCCGTGCTTCTGATCTACACCCCAGTTCTTCTGCATACAAAAAAGTCCTGAAACAATATTAAATTTTAAGTTTGGTTTTAATATGTATACAAATTCTTTGATAAACCTCCCCTCCAGAGGTGGAGCTTAATTCCCTCCTGTTGAGTGTGTGCTATACTTAACAAATCACTTCTGACAGGGTTAGGCTGATGTGTGTGTGCTTGTGGGTCTAGGTCATAAAACTTGCTGCAA
The DNA here is from genome assembly GCF_964194135.1 of Talpa europaea. NCBI lineage: Eukaryota > Metazoa > Chordata > Mammalia > Eulipotyphla > Talpidae > Talpa > Talpa europaea. The sequence continues at coordinate 119,560,822 of NC_140068.1, read as the reverse complement.
TTCCCACCTTGGTTCCACAATCCCCTCCTTCCCCATCTCTCTCTGTCTCCACTCACTGGGGGAAATTAGTCACTTTAGTAGTTATTGCCTTATGGAAAATTGCACATGGCTAGGAACTAAGCCTCTTGGGAACATTCAGGAAGGAACTGAGACTTTCCCAACAGCCACGCAAGTTAGCCATGTTTCATAGTCCCACAGCCCAGGTCAAGCCATTGGATGATACAACTGTGGCTACAACTAGACAACAACCTTGAGAGAGACCCTGAGTGAGAAGCACTCAGTTATAACTGTTGTAGTGCCAGGAAGGGCACAGAACAGGATCTCTATAATCGGGCAGATGGGTAATGGAGGAGAGTCCTGGAACCCTTGGTGGCTTTTTCAGGCTTGTATTGAATTTACCAGGTACACAGCAGGCAGGGGTGCCGAGGGCTCCAGGACTCTCCTTTACCCATCTGCTTGGATCATAGAGAACCAGCTCTGTGCCTTCCTGGCACTATACCTGTCCTTGATTTCTGACCCTGGGGAACTGTGGAAGGTAATACACATTTGCTTTGAGCTGCTAACTTTTGTGTGATATATATAACATGTAACAAATATAGCATCTAACAAATGAATGTATTATATTACATTTGCTCTAACTTAATCATAAATTTTAAACATGGGCCTCCCTGGTGGCTCAGGGATTAGAGTCTCAGTACTATCAAGCTATTGCCAGCCACTGCAGCATGAGTTGGTTCCCTGGCCAGAGAGCTAACCACATGGCATAGCAGACCTTTCCTTTCTCACCCTCTGCTCCCCTCAGCAGTGTATTTCAGTAGATTTGTCTGTTCTGCTCCCAACTCTGTCTCTGGTGAATCCTCTCACCCCCCACCCCACACACACACACCTCTGGTCTACACCCCATTTCTTGTATGCATAAGTAAATAAAATAAATCTTAAAAAAAGTTAAACATGTCATTTGGTTTTAATTTTTTAAAAGACTTAATTATTTATGCTTATGAGAACTGGGGTACAGGCCAGAGGTGTGGGGGGTAAGAAGATTCACCATAGACAGAGTGGGGAATAGAACAGGTGGATTGACTGAAACACACTGCTGAGGGGAGCAGCGGGTGAGACAGGAAAGGTCTGCTGCACCATGTGGGTAGCTCCCTGGCCGGGGAACTGGGAGCTGTCCTAATCAGGTTGTCACTGGTGGTTAAAGCCAAAAGACTTTTACAGGGGTGCCCCTTGGAGGAGGTTGCTGGTGAGGATAGCCCCAGGGAAAATGCTAAAAATTATCATATTTTGGAGTGGGTTGACCAATAAGACATAAGGGATTGCAGAAGGGGGTGGATTAATTCAGTCTTCAGGATTTCAGCCGTTTTTTGATCTTCAGAGTTTGGGGTCAGTGGATTTTGGCCCCCACCATGCCAATCTGCCAGAAGATGGAGGCTCCCAGCAGCCAAACTTGGAGAGAAAAAGTTCAGAGTCTTTGCAATTAGCCAAGCCACTAATTGCTGCTGTTACAGCCTAACAGAGAAGGCCAAGACCTGGAGCCGGGCGCCTCGCTGAGCTGCATGAGTGTGGCCATTTGTCAGGTCATTCGGTTGCTGCAGCTGCTGTCTTGAGTATTGCTTGTCTGGTGCTTCACCAGGGCATCTTGGAAGCTCAAGGATAGTCTACTGTCATGTCTTCTGCTGTCTGCATGAGTTGGAACCTGGCCTATAGTCTGCCTGCCACATGCTGCATGCTTGGCAAAGGCAGGAAGAAGCCACCTTGGACACGTGGCCTATTGTTCAGGAGAGGAACTCCTTGTCCTCAGTGGCAGGAAGATGCCATTTTTCCTACTTTTGCTTAGCTTTGAAAAACACTGGGCACTGCTTTGGGTGAGGTAAACAGCCATTTTTGGCCTCAGTAACTCTTTGTTTTTCCCTGGTTTGTTAAATAAATCCCATTATTGTTGTTCTCTGAGCCTGAGTAGTCTTGCAATTGTGCATGCTGGTGAAGAACTCAGACAGTGACCGTAAACTATTTGGGCAGTGTCTTTGGCCAGCTTTAGTGCCCCCTGCTGCCCTGTATCAAGGTGAGCCCTTGAAAGGACTGGGTTTTTCCTGAGCAAAGTGGTTCAAAGTGTGAGAGGAACTTAATGTGGGATTTTCTTCATTGTGGACTTTGAGAATGAAGGGTCAACCCAAAAAAGAATGCTGTGGACACCAGGAGTTGGGAGCAGCCCTCCCTCAGCTCTGTACTGACAGCTGTTAGGGAATCAGGGACCGCAGTCCTGCAACCACAAGAACTGAATTCTCCCAATAATCTCCGTATAAGCCTGGAGGAGGATCCTGAGCTCAAGATGAGAACACAACTTTGTGAAAACCTGAGCAGAAACCCCACCCACACTAGACGTGGATTTCTTACTAAGGAACTGCAGGTAAATAAATGGTTGTTGTTCTGAGCCACAAAGTTGTGGGAACTTGTTATGCAGTGATGGACGCATACAAAGGCGCAACTGCACAACAGACAAGCAGGTGGTATTTTCCCCACCAGGATGAATTTATGAGCTGATTTGTGTACTGGTTGCATGAGATAAAAATCTTTCCTAACCTTTTTTGGTGTTGTTCACTTTATGATTTTTATGCAATGCAAGAAAGTTTTCAATAAATCATAGCTTATTCATTCAAAACTATTTGATGCCTACTATGCACTTTTTATGACTGTTTATGACTTTTTATTCTAGGGATGCAACTTTGACCTCAGTAACCCATGATTCCTGTGCGCAGGTGCTTCACAATGGTAGAGGCTCCCCAGGAGTGAGATGGAGCCACTGGAGCATTTTAAGCGAGGCAATGGCACGTCCTGACTCACATTAGCAGGGTTGCTGACCCCAGTGGAGAGAACAGTCCTTGGGTGGCAGGGAGGGGGTGTCGCTAGTGCCAAAATTCAGGTGTGAGGGGATGGTAGAGACTAAGGGAGAAAGGCTGGGAGGTGAGAGAGACAGTGAAGGGCTGGAGAAGCAGGGGTGAGGAAAAGACCTAATGCATACAAAGAATTCTACAGACTTCTCAAATTTAGTATATTGTTTTATAGATCTTTGAGAAATAGCATTGCAGAGTACTTTTTGCATTTGGTATTTAAAACAGTTTGTGGGGCTGCTTAAAAACCAATGCCTCTTTAGATTAATCTGTTTAAAATAAGTGATAATAATTTAAAAAGTCTCAGTAAAATATGTACATTACTTAGATGTGAATAATTCATAAAAATAATGTTTTTTTAATTCAATTTTTATTTTTTACATCATTGTTCATTTTAAAACAATATTTGCTTCCCTCCGCCCAGGTGTAGTCCCCATAGAATTTCCTTCCCCAAGGCACTCGTGCACCATCACCTCAGTGCCCTGTGCTCCTCCCTCCCTCCCTCTGATCCCTCTCCCTCCTCCCCTGCAGGATGTCTCTGATTTATAATTGTCTGTTTTTGTTTTGTTGTGGAAAAGTAATTGTAAAGATTTGTTTATTTATGCATACAAGAGCTGGTGTGCAGGCCAGAGATGCAGGCCAGAATATATCAGAGACAGAGTGGGGAACAGAACAGGCAGACTGACTGAAATACACTGCTAAGGGGAGCAGCGGGCGAGACAGGAGAGGTCTGCTGCGCCATGTGGGTCAGTTCCGTGGCAAGGAAGGGATTGAACTCCTGCTACAGAGGATGAGGCTAGCCTCACAGTGCTGCGTTTAACCCCTTGTGCCACCAGGGAGGCCCATAAATAAACAAATCTTTTAAAAAAGAGTCATGGGGAAAGAGCAGTTTTGTTTTTTTTTAAATTTATGTACTTATTTACACAAGAACCGGGGCACAGGCCAGATGCACGGGAGGGTGAGAGGATTCACCAGAGACAGAGTGGGGAACAGAACAGCAGACTGACAAAATACACTGCTGAGGGGGCAGTGGGCACAACAGGAGAGGTCTGCCATGCCATATGGGATCCTTGCCAGCCGGTTGGGGTTTGATCCGGTGCTGCAGAGGCTGCGGACAGCTTCACAGCAGCGCAGCACTCAAACACCTGTGCCACCGGGGGAGGCCCAAGAATAGTTTTTTTTTTTTTTTAAAGATTTATTTATGCATACAAGAGCTGGGGTGTAGGCAAGAGGTTGGGGGGGAGAGGATTCACTAGAGACAGAATGGGGAGTAGAACAGGCAGAGCAACTGAAATACACTATATTTCAGTGTTTCGCTGTATATTTTCAGTGTATTTCAGTGTATTTCCCAGTATATTTGCATACAGTGAAATACACTGTATTCAGTGTATTCCCCGCTGCTGAGGGGAGCAGTGGGCAATACATGAGAGGTCTGCTGTGCCATGTGGGTAGCTCCCTGGCCGAGGATCGAACTCATGCTGCAGTGGCTGCAGTCTCTGTGGATTGCTTCATAATGCTGAGGCTTAACCCCTTGCACCACCAGGGAGCCCCCATTTAACCTTCTTTATCAAGGGGTTCACTTTAGAATGTGTCCTTCAAAATCCAGTGTCCAGAGTCCAAAGACCCTTCCATCAGCAGGTGCATCACGAGGCCTGAGTATGAGCTCTGTCAGGGTCAGTGTGTGCTCCAGGCCCAGCCCTGCTCACCTGCCTGCACTGTCTCAACACCACGGGCTGTGGGCAGGTTCCCATTAGGTCAGGGGGGCTGTAGTGCCCCTTGGATTTGCCAGGGTGGAACCAGTGAGCTGTCCCGACATAACTCAGCTTCATTATTAGGTAACACATCTCAGTTCAGGCTGAGAGCCAATATGGTTCGAGCAAAGAGCAGACAAACACACCTTAGCCACCGTCTCTTCCTGCAGTTGAGAGGCCCTGGCCCAGCCCTTAAGTGCAAGTGCCATTTCCATGGCACTTGGAAGATGGGAGTTTTTTTTGCACTTTCCCTCTATCAGATTTTGACTCACAGCGACCCCTCTGGTATGAGAACGCACATCTTTTTCTTTGGCATGATACTGGTTTTGGAGGGTGAATGGGCATGATCAGGTTTTGCCACCTCCCTCCATTAGCATCCAAGATCCACCCCTGTGGTCTTACATGCGTGCCTGATGGCGACACCTGGAGCGTGGTGTGGGTGTGCATGAGTGGGTGCACCTGAGCCAGAGACGGAGCCTATAAGGGTGGTAGAGGATGGGGCTGCAGAGGATTCCCCGCAGTGGATGCAGGAGAGACCGGTGAGGAGACCTCAAGGGAACACCCGAGAGCCCAGAGAGAATAAAGACTTACTGGGGCAAGGCGGCCTGCCAGGCTCCTGGCTGCTAGACGCCCCTGCCTACCCTGCCCTGGTCACTTCACTACAAATAGTGTAGAAAGATCATTAAAAGGCTGAAAAAGCCACCAAGAGATCCAGGACCCTCCTTTTTCCGTCTGTCTGGATCCTAGAAAACCTGCTCCGTGAATTGCTGGCGCAACAATGGTGTAGTCGGCAGGATGATGGGATGCAGACAGGTATGCAGCCTCCAAAGACCTCGGGAGGTACTGAGTGGTGCAGACCGTGAGCCTGTGACAACGCTGGAGATGCCATGGCAGCACAGGAAGTGACCAAACTGTTGGAGCTGTGGGAAGAGCTAAGATGCTGCTGGAGCACAGGAGGTGGATGAGGTCCAGGAGCTGCGGGATGAGACCTTGAGTGGAGGAGGAGACAGCCCACGAGGACCAGCCCACGACCCCTGAGGCAGCAGAGTCATCAGGGAAGAAAGAGGACCATGATTCATCATCTGGAGCTCTTCCTGTGCCAAAGCCAGGGAAAAGCTGATGGACTTGGACTAACAATCCCGTCAGAAGGCTGGGGGACACTGGCAGGATGATGTTATGTTTATGGGCCCCAGGGGTGAATGGGATTCTGTGTACATCTCAGGAGATGAAAATCAAGGCATGGCCAGTGGGTCTTGGTGGCACGGCCAGTGGGCCTTGTGTGAGGTTCTCTGCGGCCAGGCAGAGGAGATGGATCCAAAAGCCAGTTCAGACGGGGCAAAAGCTGGTGCTAAGATTAGGAAGCCCAGAACAGTTGTTTAGTAGCTGAAAGGACGCTAAAGAAGGCAGGGGAGCCTGTTAAAACCACCTGTGGGTGATGCCCTGTTCGTTTTTGAATAAGGGAGATGAGCTGAGGCACCGACCTTGGGGGATGTGTGGAGAATGTGGCTTGTGGTGGTGACCACAACCAAAGAGGGGACCTGAGAGAGGCCGCATGCGGAGCTCGCTATTCACGGGTCCCCACCCATGTGTGTGGCTTGAGTGCAGGGGTCTGCCTGTCACTTGGTGGCTGCGAAGGTTGAGTGTTGGAGTGACAGCAGTGAGTACCCCTGGGGATTGTGTGGTACCCCAAAAGAGTATAGATTGTATCACCCATTTCAGAATGAGTGCATCCTGGGGGTGGATGTGGTGTGTGTGGCTTGTGGCTGAGACCACAGCCAGAGAAGGCCAGGAAGCCTGACCGCTCCTGGAATGTGAGGGCAGATGCTGTGAGTGAAGAGCGGTTCCCCCTCGCATAAGCAGCGCCTTCAGCAGCAGAATTGGTGGATCATCTGCTACAACAATAATCTTGTCTTTTTACCCCAAGGTTGGTGCCCTGCCTGGGCTTAGTTGCATTCTGTTGTATTGCTATGTTCATTTGTATTGTTTACTTTCTTGGGTCATGGCTGTAGTGTTCATATTTGCCAAGGGAAACTATTGCATATGTTGTATGGTGGAAAACCCTGAGGGGTGGAATGTGGGGTGGATTGTAGGCTGAATGGAAACCCTGGGGGTGGAAGTGATGAGGTTTTTTTCTTCCCTCCTGCCTTTAGCATCTGTGATCCACCCCTGGAGTGCTGTGCAGGCGTGAGTGAGTGGGCACACCTGAGCGGAGACTGAGCATATAAAGGCGAAGTCACAGAGGACCATGCAGCAGAGTGCAGCAGAGACCAGCAGAGAGACCACAAGAGAACGCCAGAGAGCCCAGAGAGAGTAGATTCACCTGAGGCTGGGACGCCTGCCAGCCTCCTGGCCCCTGGGATCCCCTGCCAGCTCTGCACCTGGTCACCTCACTGCAAATGGTGCAGAAAGATCAGTAAAGCCTGAGGAAGCCAGTGAGGACTCCAGACTCCTCCTCCACACATCTGTCGTAGAAAAACTGCTCTGTGCCTTCCTGGTGCTACAGTATTCATTGGATCCTGACCCATGTGATTTGCAGTCACATCTCAAAATGCCTGTGCTGCTCAGAGGTGGAGGGATCCCAGTGCAAGAGGCCCAGAACTCATGAGTAATGGGGTGTAGGGTAAATGATTTTCAGGCTTTCCTGCCCTCCCTCCATTAGCATTGCATGCCTGATGGCAGGGCCTGGATTTTGTTACATTGTTAAATTCAGTTGTGTTGCTTACTTCTGTGGGCCATGGCTGCAGTACTGATACATTCTCCCAGAGAAGCAGAGGCAAGGGAGAACCTGAGAGAGAAAAGGAGAGACAGAGTGCCAGAGAGCCCAGGAAAGAGTGAAGGTTCACCAGTGGCTGGGAGGCTGTAGGGTCAGGAATGGACCACAGTGCAGGTTTTCTGATCCAGCAGACCGGGTAAAGGAGGAGTCAGAGTCCTCAGTGGTTTTGCAGGTTTTTATTGGGATTACCAGGTACACGGCAGGCAGGGGGTCTGGGGGCCTGGGGGACTGGCAGGCCTCCCAGCCCCCAGCAGGTCTATGGGCTCTCAGGCCTTCTCTCGGCTTCTGCTTGGCTTCTGTTCGTTCTTGGCTTCTGCTGGCATCCCCATGATGCCGCCCTTAAAAAGCAGTCTTAGCCCAGGTGGATCTCATCTACCTATGCCCACACCCTACACCAGGTGCCCGCCATCAGGCATGTATTCAGGACCTCAAGGATCCATCATCTATCCTGATGGCGGGAGGGCAGAAAAGCCTGACATTTTTTTCTTTACCCTACAGAGGCCTACTGGCCTCCCGCCGCCCCCCCACCACCCCCCCGCCGGCACCCCTGCCTGCCGTGTACCTGTTTGCCACACTGCATGTAAAGCTCAATAAAAGCCTGAGAAAGCTACGGAGGGCTCCAGGACTCCTCCTTTACCCGTCTGCCGGATCATAGATAACCTGCTCAGTGCCCATCCTGCCCCTACAATTGGCGTAAGTTGAGAGGATGATCCATGCAGACAGGTGTGGGGCCCTGAAGACCTCAGGAGGGACCAAGGAGGAGCAGACTGTGTTTGCCTGTGACAACGCTGGACGTGCCATGGCAGCACAGGTGGTGGCCAGAGTCCAGGAGCTGTGGGAAGGGCTAAAGACGCTGCAGGAGCCCGGGAGGTGGACAGAGTACGGGAGCTGTGGGACGAGACCGCGCCTGGAGGAGACGGCCCGAGAGGACCAGCCCATGACCCTTGAGGCAGCAGAGTCGTCGGGGAAGAAAGGACCATGATTCAGAGCTCGCCAGTGCTGACACCAGGAACTTGGACCGACAATCTCGCCAGAAGGCGGAGGAACTTTGGCAGATTAATGTTACGCTTTGGGGACCCTGGGGGAGGATGGTATCTTTTGTACACCCCGGGAGGTGGGAACCTGGGGGTGCCGGTAGGCCTTGGTGGGCAATAGCAGCCTGTGCGCTGCCCAGCAATCCTAGGGCCACAGCCCGGAGAGGCAAAGGCCAGATGTAAGGGCAGGAAGGACACAGTGCAGGTTTTCTAAGATCCCTATGCAGACCGGGTAAAGAAGGAGTCCTAGAGAGTCCTCAGTGGGTTTTTGCAGGTCTTTTATTGGGTTCACCTGGCATATGGCAGGCAGGGGTGCTGGGGGGCCGGGAGGCTGGCAGTCCTCCCAGCCCCCAGCAAATCCTCACTTTCTCTGGGCTCTCTGGCGTTCTCTGCTTCTGCTGCTGCTTCTCTGCTTCTCCCTCGGCTTCTCTTTCGGCTTCTGCTGCTGCTGGCGTCCCCGTGACGCCGCCCTCAGGACCGCAAGGATCCATCATCTATCCTGATGGCGGGAGGGCAGAAAAGCCTGATATTTTTCTTTACCCTACACCAGAGTAGAGGAAGGACAGGCATGAGAAGAGCCCAAGAGACTGAGGGAGGAAGCCCTCGCCAACTTCTCTGCAGCCAGGCCGAGGAGGGATCAAAAAGCCAACTTAGAAAGGCAAAAGCTGGTGCTGAGACTGGGAGGCCCTGAGCAGCTGTTAAGCAGCCTGAGTGTGCTAAAGAAGGCCAGTGAGTCTCTTAAAATCACCCGTGGGTGATAACCCTGCTCATAGTTGAGTGAGGGTGAGGAGCTGAGGAACCCATACTTGGGGGACAGGTGGGGAACGTGGCTTGTGGTGGAGCCCACAGCCAAAGACGAGACACAAGAGAGGCTGCATGTGGAGATTGTATCCACGGATCCCCAACCCATGTGCATGTGTAGTGGCAGGAAGGGATGGAGCAGGATCTCTATGAGTCGAGCAGACGGGTGAAGGAGGACTCTTAGGAGCCCTCGGTGGCTTTTGCAGGCTTTATATTGGGATTTACCAGGTACACAGCAGGCAGGGGTGCCAGAGGGCCGAGAGGCTAGCAGGCCTCCCAGCCCCTAGCAAGTCTTTACTCTTTCTGGGCTCTCTGGTGTTTTCTCGTGGCCTTGTTCTCTCTTCTGCTTCTACTGTTCCTCTGGCATCCTGTTACGCCACCCTTATGTGCCCAGTATCTCAGCCCAGGTGTAACCACCTACACATGCTAACACCCTGCTTCAGGTGCCCGCCATCAGGCATGCATTCAGGACAGCAGGGATCCATCATCAATCCTAATGGTGGGAGGGCAGAAAAGCCTGATACTTTATTTGCCCTACAATCCACCCACTCAGGGTTTTCTGTCAGACAGTCTATACAATTTATACACACGTTTCTTTTGGCGAATATGAACACTGCAGCCATGGCCCACAAAAGTAAATAGAATACATCACAATGTAACTGAATACATAACAAAATACAACAGAACACAAATAAGTCCAGGCAGGGCACCAACCTAGTGGCCAAAGACAGGATTATTGGCACCAGCAGATGATTCACCATGTCTGCTGCCAAAGGCACTGCTCATGCGAGGGGAACGACCCCCAGCATCTGCCGTCACATGACAGGAGCCATTAGGCTTCCTGGCCTTCTCTCTGTGGTCTCAGCCATAAGCCACGCCACATCCACCTCCAGGATGCACTCACTCTTGGACTGGAGATTCTGTACTCTTTGGGGTGATTGCCCAACCCTCAGGGTTCTGTCTGCGATCACTCCAACACTCAGCTTTCATAGCCACCAATGTGACACGCAGGCCTGCACTCAGGCCAACCCTTTGCATGTGCACGTGTGTCGGGGATCCGTGGATACAAGCTCCACGTGCGGCCTCTCTTGGGTTTCCTCCTTGACTTAGGCTTTACCACAAGCCACGTTCCCCAACCGTTCCCCGAGGACAGGTTCCTCAGCTCCTCACCCTAACTCAACCATGAGCAGGGCATTACCCACAGGTGATTTTAAGACTCACTGGCCTTCCTTAGCATACTCAGGCTGCTTAACAGCTGCTCAGGGATTCCCAGTCTCAACACCAGCTTTTGCCTTTCTAAGTTGGCTTTTTGTCACCAAGACCCACTGGCCACCCCCAGATTCCCATCTCTTGCAGTGTACAAACAATACCCTGCACCCCCAGTGTCCCATAAACATATATCAATCTGCCAAAGCTCTTCCGCCTTCTGGCGGGATTGTCAGTCCAAGGCCATTGGCCTCTCCCTGCATTAGCACTGGCGAGCTCTGAATCGTGGTCCTTTCTTCCCTGACGATTCTGCTGCCTCAGGAGTTGTGGGCCAGCCCTTGTAGGCTGTCTCTGACTCCACTCGAGGTCTCGTTCTGCAGCTCCCAGACCTTGTCTACCTCCTGTGCTCCTGCAGCATTTTTAGCTCTTCTGGAAGCTCCTAGACTTTGGTCACCTCCTGTGCTGCCAATGGCGCCTCCAGCATTGTCCCAGGCTCATGATCTGCTACTCCTCAGTCTCTCCTGAGGTCTTTGGAGGGCTCTACACCCATCTGCTTAGATCATTCTGCCGACTTATGCCAATTGTAGCGGCAACAAGGGATGGAGCAGGATCTCTATGATTCAAGCATACGGGTGAAGGAGTCCTAGGAGCCCTCGGTGGCTTTTGCAGGCTTTTTATTGGGATTTACTAGGTACACGGCAGGCAGGGGTGCTGGGGGCCCAGGAGGCTGGTAGGGCTTTACTCTTTCTGGGCTCTCTGGCATTCTCTCATGGCCTTGTTTTCTCTCTTCTGCTTCTGCTGTTCCTCTGGTGTCCCGTGATGCTGCCCTTACATGCCCAGTCTCTCAGCCCAGGTATACCCATCCACACATGCCCACACCCTACTCCAGCAGTCTGCCATCCGGCATGCATTCAGGACTGCAGGGATCCACCATCAATCCTAATGGTGGGAGGGCAGAAAAGCCTGATACTTTACTTACCCTACAGCATATGGAAAGGGTTGGCCTGAGTGCAGGGGTCTGCGTGTCGCAATGGTGGCTATGAAAGCCAAATCTTGGAATGACCACAGACAGAAACCCTAAGGATTGGGTGATTACCCCCAAAGAGTATAGAAACGCCAATCCAAGAGTGAGTGCATCTTGGGGGTGGATGCATTGTATGACTTGTGACCGAGACTACAACCAGAGTAGGACAGAAGGCCTGATGCTTGCCGACTTTTGAGGGGCAGATTCCTGGGTTCCCCCTCAAATGAGCAGTGCCTTTGGCAGCAGAAGTGGTGGATCATCTGCTGGTGCCTATAATCGTCTTTTGCCACTAGGTTGGTGCTTTTTTCATAGCCGCCAAGGCCTGTGTTACAGGCAACACCAAAATAAAATGGGTTACCTGACTGTGGGTCCTCACCTGTGTGCTTAAAGGGGACTTCAACTGTGGGCACAAGAAAAGGTTGATCAAATGTTTATTTACAAGGAAAGGGGAAATGCAGGCCAGAGGTGTGGGAGTGAGAGGATTCACCCATGGCACAGTGGGGAGAAGAAGAGGGGATTCAAAACAGGGGAGGGAGAGTGCACGGCTATGGTGAGCGTTCCCAGGTGCTGGGGTGGTGGGAGAGCTGTGGGGAATACACCTGAGGGGAGAAGCTGCACAAAAATGAAACACAATATATGAAAATAAATTTAAAAAATTGATATGTGAAAGTACAAAACAATAGTTTGGGCAAGTCTTTGGCAGAAGATAATTATAACAATTGAAACACAGAATCAAGTACTAATTCCCAACATCATAACTTTAAGGCAAATATGTTTTAAATTAAATGACTAAATTTTGAATTGGTTTTTATTTGTCAAGGCATGGAGAACTTTTATTAATTTAACTATAAGCAGTTTTTACTGACTTGAGGACTTTACTTAGGTCTAGGATACGGGACGGCCTCCAAGATGATGAGTGAGGTCAGGAGTAGCAGAGCCCTGGGCCTGTGGTTAAGGTGAACAGTCAGAAAGTGGTGCAAGAAAGGGCAACTTCCCTGCCTCAGAAAGAGACTGGAGAGTCTCTACACACACAGCCTACCCTGAGACTTTTCTCTCTACAGTCAACCCTCATGTTTTTTTTTTTTTAATTTATTCATGCACACAAGAAGTGGGGTGTAGGCCAGAGATGTGGGAGTGAGAGGATTCACCCATGGCACAGTGAGAAGAGGCAGATCTACTGAAGTACACTGCTGAGGGGAGCAGCAGGTGAGACAGGAGAGGTCTGCTGCGCCATGAGGTCAGCTCCCAGTCTGGGGATTAAACTCATGCTGCAGTGGCTGGTGATAGCTTGATAGTTCTGAGACTTTAATTCTTTTGCCACCAGGGAGACCCCCACCCTAATGTTTTTTATTAATAATTTATTTATATATATTTTACATCACTGTTCATTTTGTACAATGTTTGCTTTCTTAGGTGTCGTCCCCATAGAATTCCTACCAGCAATTCACCTGTGCACCATAACCATAGTCCTCTGTGCTCTTCCTGCCCTTGTTTTGACCCCACTCCCTCCTCTTCCCCTGCAGAATGTCTCTGATTTATAGATTACTGTTTTTGTTTTGTTTTTTATTGTTATTATTTTTTTCCTTATTTGTTTCCACAATATTTTTCCTGCAAGTGAAACCATGTGATAGTTTACTTTTTCCTTCTGACTTTTTTCACTGAGTGTAATCCCTCCTAGCTCCATCCATATTGCTGCGAATGGCATGAGTTTATCTTATTGGATTGCTGAATAGTGTTCCATTGTGTATATGTACCACATCTTCTTGATCCAGTCATCTATTTTTGGGCATTAGGGTTGTTTCCAAATCTTACCTATTATAAATAGTGCAGCAATAAACATAGGGGTACAGGTACACTCACCAAATGAAGGAGCACCAACATCTAGAAGACAGTTATTATGAGCTCTGAAAACAGACATTAGAGGAAATACATATATACTAGGAGATTTCAACACTGCACTCTGACCCAACGAGACAAAAAATGAACAAGGACACTAGGCCCTAAATAAAGATCTAGACCTCATGGGTTTAACAGACATTTACAGGACACTGCACCCAAGAAAATCCAAATATATTTTTTTCTCAAGTGCGCTCGGATCATTCTCCAGAATCGATCATACTTTGGGCCACAAGATAATGTTAATGTTTTAACAGATACATTCAGATCAAAATCATTCCAACTGTCTTCTCTGATCACAAAGGCATCAAACTGGAAATAAACCATGAAAAGAAAGTAAGGAATCTCCCACTTCATGGAGATTGAAACCCACACTACGGGAAGACCATTGGATTAAAGAGGAGATCAAAGAAGAAATTAAAAAATACTTTGAGTTGAACAACAATGAAGATGTTAGGGGGAAAGGATGTCCTAAAGCTAATTCCATACAGGCTTTGTGGACTCCACCCCCCACTCCAGACAAAAGCCAAAGACACTGGGAACTCCAAATCCCATCACCACCAAAGGGAAGGTGGCTGGGACCTGAGGGTGGGGTTAAGCAGCCAGGTTGGTATAAAGCCAGACACTTGGGCTTTGGAGGGGTCCCCCATTTTGGCTCTCCACCAGCTCGCAGCATCCGGCCAGCTCGGAGAGTGCCTTTCGGTTTCCAGGTCGGCGGATCAGGTAGGACGTATTAAAGACTTTATTTCCCTATTTTCTCCCTGAGCTGTACGTTTCCTCAATTCCCTTTCCCTTGTAAATAAACCTTTTATTAACCTGTTGTGTGTGCCTGTAGTGGAGTATTAATAAATCCCTTTTTAAGTGCGCGGGTGAGGACCCACAGCCAGGCAACCCGTTTTATATCAGGGCTGCTCTGTAACACTTGTGCACTCTCCCGGTTTGCTTGAAATGTATAAATAAAGGGCTGCTGAGACCCTCAGCAGGACGATGCCTGCACCCTGATCAAGTGTCCGCGTCTCCTCATTCCCCCTCCCTCACGATTGCGCCCTCACCTTCCCATCCTTCAGGAACCCCTGACGGCCAGACTGTTGCGGCTTGTTCGCAACAAACATGTGTTTTAAGTTTGCATTTATAAGAAATAATTGTTTTTTGGCTTTAAACCGAGACAGAAGATTTACAACCTCCACAGCCACGATTGGTTCTCCAGCTGCTGCTACACAAGACAGGAATAACACGGAAGCCCTAATTCTCACTGATGCTGCCACTTTGGCTACAACCCCTCCAGGTGTTTGGGACACTCCAGTGCCAGGCTGAGGTGTCTTTGCCACCCACCTTAGGGTGCAATTAAAGGAACCGCCTCTCTTCCTGATGGAACCACAACACCCCTCAAGCCAAAGCCCAACAATGCTCCCTGAATTCCCTAGTCTCAGTGGTTATGTAACACCATGGAGTTCTGGGCTTACCAGTCTGTGGCCTTCTTACTCTTAAATCCTTAAAAAAAAAAACAAAAACACAAAAACTACTGTCCTGGATGTTCCCCTGTTCAATTCTCTTACTAAAACTTTTTTTTTTCCATTTTTCTCTTGCTTGGGCCCTGCATCCTCCATGCCCTCATTGGGATTATCTCCCGCCTGGAGGCCATCAAACTCCATATGGTCCTTCAATGGAACCCACTATGAAACCTCCACCTTCTGAGATCTCTTAGATTATCACCCTGCAGTGGAGACCTGACTGCCTCCCCACGTTACCCACTGTAAGGCTAGGACCTGGGCACAGTGCAGGTTTTCTGATCCCATGCAGACCGGGTAAAGAGGAGTCAGAGTCCTCAGTGGTTTTGCAGGTCTTTTATTTGGGGTTCACCAGGCATATGGCAGGCAGGGGTGCTGGCTGGGGGGCTGGGAGGTTGGCAGGCCTCCCAGCCCCCAGCAAGTCTTCACTCTATCTGGACTCTCTGGCGTTCGTTCTGCTGCTTCTCGGCTTCTGCTTCGGCTTCTACTGCGGCTGCTGCTACTGGTGCTGCTGCTGCTGCTGCTGCTGCTGGCGTCCCCGTGACACCGCCCTTAAAAGCACAGTCTTAGCTCAGCTGAATCCCATCTACCTATGCCCACACCCTATTCCAGGTGCCCGCCATCAGGCATGCATTCAGGACAAGGATCCATCATCTATCCTGATGGCGGAAGGGCAGAAAAGCCTGACATTTTCTTTACCCTACACCCACGTTCAGCAGGAAGCAGTCATTGATCAGATGGATGTCATTTTTGCTAACAGCAGTTAGGGGCTCCATCCATAGAGGGGGGAATGAGTCCTAGGGTAATCGGGTAGTTTTAGGGACATTGTAGATGGGGACTTCAGCAGTTAAGGAAGGCTCCAGAGATTATTCCTAAGGGGATAATCAAACACCTCCAGGACTAGGGCCAACAGGACATTGCTGGACAAGGAAATAAAGAAAAAAGATAAGGACTGGGACACTCAGTTCTGGGCACAGAGACATTGAGGCAGTGAGTGAGACACCGAGAACTAACCAGTAACAAAGAGACAGGTGGAGCTTTAGAGTAATCAGGGAAAGAAGGTCTCTATTCCCTGAGGCCGGACTCCACTTGGGCTACCTTTTCCCTCCCTGGCCTGGTTCCACTGGCCTGGGATTACCACTTTACTTCTGTTCCTTTTCTGCTCAATAAAGTTTTTCTTTCTCTAAACATATCTGCCTCTTCTTGCCTGCTTGCTTGAGTGTCAAGTGCAGTTCCTGTTGTGGCTTCGTAAGACACCAATGACACCGAACGCGGGGGGGAAATTGCAAGAGATGGGAGGAGACAAGCTTGTTAATTCTTATCTGACAGAGAGGTGATTTGTTACTGTATCACCAACCCATGGGGTTCTAGTGGCTGGGACTCAGCGCTGCCCCTGCAGCCTGGGATCTGTTCCTGGCTGGGAGACTAGGCCTGAACACCTGCAAGTTTGGTATCATTACCTTAGTGTTGTCTTCTGAGTCAGTGGGTTTGGAGTGCAGGGTCCTTGGGTTCACTCTGGGAAAGGTTTCACCAGAGCTCCCGTTTCAGTGACACGTGGTGAGTTCCCCAGGTGGGTTTCTCCACGAGACAGAGACATTAGTTATATTTAAAGGGCAGGTTTGTTAGGGAAGGGATAAAACAGTAAAAGACACTTGCACAGACACAAGCAGGCAGGAGGAGCTGCCCCACAAGGGATAGGTTTGCTGAGAGAGGCCTGCATGTTTGCAGGTGAGCAGCTTTGAGGAGAGCTGCCTCCGCTGAGGGAGGTCAGTGAAGAGAAGACCAGCATGGTATGGCTCACGGGCAGCAGGAAGCTGCTGTCCTGCGGAGGGAGAGAGTTGGTGAAAAGAGGCACCTGTGTAGTCACAGGTGGGCAGAGGGAGTGCTGCTCAGGGTCTGTACAGACTGCACTGATATAGTCTTCTTCTGTTGGGAGGGGGCACTCCTTGTGATATGAAATGGGGGCAATGTGAAATGAAGTAGACCACGCAAGGCCTACGCTTGAGCTATCTCAGGAGGAAAAGAGAGGGCTGTGGGGAAATTCCAGGCCAAAACAATAGAGGCCGGGTTCCCGTCAAAAATAAGATGTGCCCTTTGTACCTGAAACATGGGATGTGGTGAAATGCTCTGCTGCTTGCAACAGCACAGTTTGGCTTTTGTACTCCCGCTTGCTGTAGAACTGCAAACTCCCAGGTGTGGTTTTCGGCTTTAAAAACCCTTAATGATGGAGGACAAGAATAGAAAGACTGGAAAGGAAGTGCCTCAAGACCAGAACCTGACTCAAAAGGAGATAGGGATAGAGGGAAATAGCATGACCATTAACCCAGCTGTAGAGGTTGTGACCCTTAGGCACCAGGGCCTTATAACAAGGCAGGAGACCCAAGCAGGATCAGATGCTCTAGGGAGTGGAGCACAGACCTGAGGGGAAAGATATAGAGATTGGGCCCATCCTGGAATCTCCACTCCCCATCCTGGAATCTCCCGTCCCTCTTGGATGCTGCGTGGTTATCCAAATCAGCAACCAACTGACGTGACGGCTCACAAGGAGTGACCCCTCCCAAACAGAAGAGGGCTATATCAGTGCAGTATCTGCACAGGCTCGGGGCATCAATCCCTCTGCCCACCTGTGACTATGCAGGTGTCTCTTTTCACCAACTCTCTCCCTCTGCATGGCAGCAGTTTTCTGGCTTCCCATGACCTGTACCTGCCGGGACTTCTCACTGACCTCCGTCAGAGGAGGCAGCTCTCCTCAAGGCCACCCACCTGCAACCATGTAGGACTCTCTTAGCAAAACCTGTCCCTTTCCCTAATAAACCTGTTCTTTAAATATAACCATGGTCTCTGTCTCATGGAGAAACTTGCATGGGAAACTCGCTGTGTGCCGCTGAAACGGGAGCTCAAATTAAACATTTCCCAGAGTGAACCCAAGGACCCCGCAACTCCAAAAACCCCATCATTTTGGCACCCAATGTTTGGTTTTTCATGGCATCTGTGAGATTTCTCCAGTTTTCTCTATCTTCATGCTACTACCTCCTTTTCTGAGAGCAGCTGGTGTTCGTCGACTGTTTGGCTATGCTACACGGACTCAGGGGCCCAGGCCAAGGCTACTCTTTAGCAGCTCCCAAAATTCCCAGTTGCCCTTGGCCCAACCAGGTGAGTGCCTCATGCCTCTCTGCCTCATTCTCTCAACTATCACCACCTCTTTCTCTGAGAGGAGCTGGTGTTCGGCTACTGCTTGGCTGTCCTACACGAACTGAGGGGCTCAGGCGAAGGCTACTCTTTGGTGGGCCCTAAAATGTGAGGGAACAGCCTTCCAGTTGCCCTTTGTCTGACCAGGTGAACGCCTCATGCCTTTCTCCTTGCCTCACTGCCTTGCTTATCAATCTCAGTCAAGCAGCCATTCCCTCTCTGCCTTGGGGAAAGAGCTGGCTCCTGAGTTCTGTCTTCAAACCAGGTCTTGGTCTCGCCGCAAAAAATAGTGGGCACAGGTCAGCCATGTAAGAGGCCACTAGGGCTGGCTGCCATTTTTTAGAAGACTCCTGTGAAAGTGTTAGGGGGAAAGGAAGTCCTGAGCAAGCTCCATACAGGCTTTGTGGACTCCACCCCCACTCCAGACCAAAGCCAGCAAGACACTGGGAATGACAAATCCCATCATCACCAAAGGGAGGGTTGCTGGGGCCTGAGGGTGGAGTTAAGCAGCCAGGTTTGTTATAAAACCAGACATGTGGGCCTTGGGTCGCTCTCTTGGCCTCACAGCTCTTGGCTCTTCGCCAGCTCTCAGCGTGCCATTGGGATTCCAAGTCAGCGGAACTGGTAGGACGCATGAATTTTTCTCCCTCATTTTCTCCCTGAGTTATTCATTTCTTCATTTTCCCTTTCTTTTGTAAATAAACCTTTTATTAACATTTTGTGTGTGTCTGCAGTTGAGTATTAATAAGTCTCTTAAGCCTGTGGGTGAGGACCCACACACAGGCAAGCCTTTTTTTATCGGGGTTGCTCTGTAACAAAAGGATAAGTTGGTGTGCGCCAGGGTTAGCTCTAGTCCTGCCAACTGCAAGACAAAGGGTGCAGCAACGCAGGAACTCGTGATAAGCACCCGCATGTCCCACTCCTTTACAACCTATTTACTGCTCTTCCCTAACTCGAACTACAACCTTCCACTGCTTCCTTTTCATCGCAATCAACTACAAGTCAACAAATTATAAGTAGCCAGCAACCCATCCAGCCCTTTCCTTGCTCAGGTAGACCTCTCCTTCTCAGAGAGCTTCCCCTCTCTGAATCCTTGCCTTTTAGGTGCCTTCCTACATCACAGGTACTCTTGATAGTCTTCTTCCCTTGCTTTGGAGACCAGATTTCCTCTCCTTGGTTAAACTATCTTGTTATACGTGCCTAAACTTTAAGACTCGTGAGGGACAAAGACAACCCCAGTCAGCTAATTTAGATTCTACAGTGTGAGAGAGAGGCCTCTGGTCCTACATTGAAAATCATCTTATTAAATGCCAACGGGTTTCCTTGTTAACTGGTATTAAGATAAGCCAAACATATGCCAAGCACCAGCTATCTTTCTTAAAACATTTCTAAATAAAAAAGGAGCCCGAGACAGCCTTCCTTTCCACCCAGAGAAGAGAGAATGGCAGGGACAGATAGTAAGTCGCGGCCTGGGGACGCTAAGGCCTGGGGAATTCTTCCTCAGCGTGGGGGCGCCCACAAAAATAGGACTACTCCCCTGGGGAGTATGCCCGTGGCTACTCCCCACCCCGTGGGGGTACGCCCGTGGCTGCCCCCAGTGTAATCTGTCCAGGATAGGTCCAAGCTCTCTTCCAGCCTATCATACGCTGGGTCTGCTCCCTCCATTCCTGTGGACTCTACTTTGGGTTCTCTCTTAAAACACCTTAACTCAGCCTGACATTCTCACATAACTAACCCTCGGCTATAACACCATTCTCTAAACCTTCGCTTTGGCTGAAGCAAAAGATAAAAATGCTGAAAAATAAGGTGGGGAACACCACCCTGGCTGACATGTGTGGGACCCCCCATTGTTCTCAGCTAGCAGCTGCCTGGACCTTTGCTCTAGTGCTGAGATCATTGGTATGTCCACCACCACCCAGCAATGGGGGACTGGGTTTCTTCTTTCTATCTTGATATCTTCCTCTGGTCTATAGGTAGGAATTTCTGCCATGCCTTCCACTCTTAAGGTATGTTTGGTTGGTTTAAGAAAAAAAAAAAATCAAATTACTTTGGTCTTATAGCAGGCTATGTAGGATGCTTTATTGATTAAAAGACAAGACAAAAGATCTTAATCTGCTGCCTCTCTTGTCCTCACAGTCTGTAAATAAGGTGCTCTCTTGTCTTAATGAAACTGAAATTTCACGTTTACCTTTTGCTCCTTATTGTAAGGAAACTTAACTTTTAGGTCTACTTTTTACTCCTTATTGTAAGGGAACTAAAGTTTAATGTCATCTCAAAGAAAACTAAAGGATGTGTTTGTGTAAGCTGTCCAGTCTAAAGAAACGATATATAACAGCTATTACAATGTCTTACAATGCAGAGGTTAAAAACCAGGATGTAATAACTCTAAATGTAAGTGACATAAGGGGTCTGTGTGTGTTTGGAAAAAAATATATTTAAGGTGGATATTCTGAAGGTCCTTAAGCTAATTCAAAGTAGGATGGGTAAATCAAATGGTATTAAAAACAAAGAAAGCAAAGGAAAGTGTTGAAGGTCTGAGACAGAGATTTTAGTGGAAAATTTTGTGTGCTCAGGTGACTTACTATGAAATGTTTTGGTTAATTTGGGTATCAGTAATACACCCATGTAACACCAAGCTTTAGTTCTTGATATATATATATATATATAAATTTATATATATATATATATATAAATTAAGGTATTCTAAAACTATGTTCACTAGTTTCTTATAACAAGTGGAAGACTGCTCAGGTAATCTGAAAATCTTGGTGCTCTTTTATCCTTGGGTTACCTGGGAAAAAAAACCTTATGTCAGCATTGCTGAGCCTTGTCAAAAAAAAAAAAAAAATAGATCTATACTCTTAAAAATCCTGTTACTCTGAGTAATTAAGTGTTTTGTAAAGATCTGTAAATTCTATGACAATTTCAGTCTAAAATAGTAAAATTTTTGCCTTAAGAGGACTCTTAAAGACACCTAATAAAATTGTTTTTCCTTGTGAAAAACAAACTGAATTAATTTGGGTATATTGATACCTCACAGAAAGTATTCTCATAAGATTGTTACACCTTTTCAACATAAATGTAAACTAATGAGATGGTTCTAAAATACACAAGACTTCTTAAAACCTAATAAGCCAGTCAATTATAAATGATTCTTTTTTTTAAAGATTTTTTTTTTATTCATTCATATAATAGCTGTGGTACAGGCCAGAGAGAGGCGTGGGAGGGTGAAAGGATTCTCCAGAGACAGAGTGAGGAGCAGAAGAGGCAGACTGACCGAAACACACTGCTGAGGGGAGCAGCAGGCGAGACAGGAAAGTCTGCTGCACCATGTGGGAATCTCCCTGGCCATCCAGGAATTGAACCCAGCTGCAGAGGCTGTGGACAGCTTCATAGCGCTGTGTTCACCCCGCTGCGCCACCGGAGAGGCCCCTAGCCAGTCAATTATAAAAGGGCAAAAAAGTTACTCAAAAGTCAAAAAATTCCAAATCATTTTAGGCTACATGTGCAGAGGCTATGAAAGGTATGCTAATCTAGACCCAGAAAAGCACAAGCATTTTAGCAGTCTCCTTCATTAGCCAGTCTTGCTCTGACATCAGGTGCAGGCTCCTGAGACAAAATCAAGGGAATTTAGTGAAAGCCAATCGCAAGTTCACAAACCTGGATCCTAATACAAGACAGGGCGAGGTGATTCTGGGGACTCATTTTAAAACTAGCCATGGGACACCAATCTCAGCCACAACAGCTTTTTAAAAGTGGCTTTTAATATCTTTAATAATAGGGACCAAAGTAAAGGGTTTTTTGAAAAAAAAGGCAAGAAGGCCATAGTGAGTGAGTAAAGACAGCTCCATTAATAGGCACCTCCATTGCCGGTGCCCTGCAGACCCAGGCTTACCCAGGCTCAGAGAAACAGAAGACTGACCTGCCTGGAATAAAGAATGGAGGAGCTGGGCCTCCCCTGGTGGCACAGCGGTTGAGCACTGGGCTGCGAAGCTGCCCGCAGCCTCTGCAGTGCCGGTTTGATCCCCCGGCCACTTGCAAGGGTCCCACATGGCGCGCAGACCACTCCTGCCGCCCGCTGCTCCCCTCAGCAGTGTATTTCGTCAGTCTGTCAGCTCTGTTCCCTGCTCTGGCTCTGGTGAATTCTCTCACCCTCCCGTGCTTCTGACTGTACCCAGTGCTTGTATAAATAAATAAAAAATAAATCTTAAAAAAAAAAAAAAAAATGGAAGAGCTTCAACGGCCCCACACTACAGGTACAAGTCTGGGCACTGGAGCAGGAATTACACACAACCCAAAAATCCACCTGGGCCGTGCCCCAGGTACAAGAAGAAAGGCCTCTGGAAAAGGGATTGTCCCCTTCTCCGAAGAGAGGAGGGACCAGACCCTCAGCCACCAGCTGATGCCTCCTGGTTGATGAGTGATGCCTCCTGGACAAGTGACACCTCCTGGATGGAAAGTGATGGGGCCCAAGGATATCACCAACTCCCCAGCTGACCATCTCTAAGGCTGAGTCTGGGGTAACCCTGGATGTTGCAGGTAAGAATATTAATTTTCTGATTGATACAGGAGCCATTTTCTCTGTACTCACCCGACATTCTGGACCCACCTTCCCCTCCTCACAAAATATAATAGGAATGGCCTGAACACAGTCAAAGGTCACTAAATCTGCTTACTGCCGCCCAAGGAAAACATATGTCTATTAACAGGATAAAACACATGTTTGAGTAACTTAATTTCTGGTCCTCTTCAACCTACAGATAGGACTAGCACTTTCTATATCTAACTGTTTAATATAAGCTTGCTCCTAACAGATGACAGTCTCCCGCAGACTCCCCTTCACATGACTGGTGCTCCTGAACACTTGGAATGTCCACCTGGAGCCCAAAAAGGTTCTGGCACCGTCTTTCTTTTTTTTTTTAAAAAATAAAAGATTTATTTGTTTATTTATACGAGCACTGGGTACAGTCAGAAGCACGGGAGGGTGAGAGAATTCACCAGAGCCAGAGCAGAGAACAGAACAGGCAGGTTGACGAAATACACTGCTGAGGGAAGCAGCAGGTGCGGCAGGAGAGGTCTGCATGCCATGTGGGACCCTCGCCCGTTGCCAGGGATAGAACCGGCGCTGCAAAGGCTGCGGGCAGCTTCGCAACCCACCGCTCAACTGCTGTGCCACCGGGGAGGCCCTGGCACCGTCTTTCTAATACTGCTTTGCCTCAAAATTGGAAGAAATAAAACCATGAAGTCATCATACTTAGGCAAAATCTTAACATGTAAAAAGGTGGACTGCGGTCCTCACGCTAACTTAACTTTAAAGCTGGCTAGCCTCACAGTGACCACACTCATGACACTGTCCCTAACACAACTAAATAACTAGTAGTTTTCACTGGACTTGCTGCTCTGCACACACACAAGCCAACCCTCACGCTGAGTCCGTGACTATCTGCCTCACTCCAGCACCTCAGGGCTCCCTGGCGGGTGTTGCCCTAACAAAAGGTTTGGCGCCACATATGGTGGGTGGGGGGGATGACAAAGGACAAGAATAGAAAGACTGGAAAGGAGGTGCCCCAAGACCAGAACCTGACTCACAAGGAGGTGTGGGTCGAGGGGAATAACATGACCATTAAACCAGCTGTGGAGGTCGGACCCTTAGGCGCCAGTGCCTTATCACAAGACAGGAGACTCAAGCAGGAACAGATGCTACAGGGAGTGGAGCACAGCCCTGAGGGTAAAGATGCAGAGATTGGGCCCATGCTGGAATCTCCACTCCCCATGCTGGTATCTCTGGTATCTTGGATTCTGCGTGGTTATCCAAAATCAGCAACACACTGACGGCTCACAAGGAGTGACCCCTCCAAACAGAAGAGGGCTGTATCAGTGCAGTCTCTGCCCATGCTCGGGGCAGCACTCCCTCTGCCCACCTGGGACTGTGCAGGTGCCTCTTTTCACCAACTCTCTCCCTCTGCAGGGCAGCAGCCTCCCTGCCTGCCTGTGACCTGTACCTGTAGGGGCTTCACATCACTGACCTCCCTCGGTGGAGGCAGCTCTCCTCAAGGCTGCCCGCCTGCAACCATGCA
This sequence comes from Talpa europaea, assembly GCF_964194135.1. Lineage (NCBI taxonomy): Eukaryota > Metazoa > Chordata > Mammalia > Eulipotyphla > Talpidae > Talpa > Talpa europaea. The sequence continues at coordinate 119,536,675 of NC_140068.1, read as the reverse complement.
GGCCTCTCTCAGCAAACCTGTCCCTTTCCCTAATAAACTTGTTTTTCAAATATAACTAACTGCTCTGTCTCGTGGAGAAACTCTCCTAGGGAAATTGCCGCGTGCCACTGAAATGGGAGCTCTGGTGACACTTTTCCCAGAGTGAACCCCAGGACCCCGCAACTCCAAAAACCTCATCATTATCACCCCCTGCTAGGGCTGCCCCCTACAAGGGGGCCAGTGGCCGGCAGATTAATAAAGGTTTTTTTTTTAAATCTGCTTCAGACTCAGGTCTGTGTCTAGCGGGAGATGTTACAGTAGTAAGCCTTCTGGTGAGTTGCTGATTCTGGATAACCATGCACAGTCTGAAAGGGACCAGAGACACCACAATGGGCTCATCTCCATATCTTTACCTTTGGATGTGCAGCTGATACCTGCTTGGATCTTATGTTTTGTAATCTAGGTGTCCCCAGCCCCAAATATCTTGGTTTCCATGGCTGTGTGGAAGGCTATGCTAATGTCTCCTACCCCCACCTCCTGTGTGAGCCAGGCTTCTGGTCTTGTGGTGCCTCTGTTAGGGGGAAAGGATGTCCTGAGCTAATTCCATACAGGCTTTGTGGACTCCACCCCTACTCCAAACCAAAGCCATCAGGACATTGGGAAAGACAAATCCCATCACCACCAAAGGTAAGGTTGCTGGGACCTGAGGGTGGAGTTAAGCAGCCAGGTTTGGTATAAAAACCAGACAAGTGGGCCTTGGGCTCTCTCGGGCTCTCGCCTCTTGGCTTCACTGGTTTTGGCTCACTGCCAGCTCTCAGAGTGCCATTTGGGAATCCAGATCAACGGACCTGGTAGGACTCATTTATGACTTTATCTCCCACTTTTCTCCCTGAGTTGTACATTTCCTCATTTCCCCTTCCCTTGTGAATAAATCTTTTATTAACCTTTTGTGTGTGCCTGCAGTGGAATATTAAATCCCTTTTAAGCGCGTGAGTGAGGACCCAGTCAGGCAACCCGTTTTATATCGGGGCTGCCCTGTAAGTTTGTTGTCCAACGTGGGGCTCAAACCCATGGCCCTGAGATTAAGAGTCTCATGCTCTACCGATGCAAATTGCCACTGCTGAGATCATAGCCCAGTTTAAAGACAAGTTTTCTAGAGATAAAAAAACAAAACAATACATTAAAGACCAATATTTTTAAAAAGTCATTAAATATTATACAAATCCTCCTCAGTCTACTTTTTCCATGTATTAAGTCTCGATCCTCTGTCGGTAATTTTTATAAATCCATTTTTTTTTATAGGGCTTGGTAGGTCTTTTCAGTTCCAAAACATATCTATATTGCCAGTCTTTTTTTGTGAATTTTCTGAAGACAAAACTCAGCAAGTAACCTTTAGAAATAGCAAAAACTTGAAAATGACCATACCTAAAATTATGGCTTAAGGTAAAAGACAAGGATGTTTGCTCAAATTTGTGACATGCACATGCACATATATATTTCAAAATAATCAGAATCGCCCAATAATATAATGCCAGAGCATTTTAAAAATCTCATGTATTTTAGAACACTTTAATCAGCTTTCTTTTATATATGCTGAAAACGTATAACTTCCCCCTCAATGACAATATTTTTTTCTATGAAATTTAACATCTCTAGATTGGTCCAATGTGTTTTAGCATTTTCCTACAAGGAGAAATAATTTATTAAGAGTCCTAACACACATCAAATTGTTTTACTAATCAAAAACTTTACTATTTTTGAAATTTCAATTTAAGAAAAATTTTGTCACAGGCTTAATAAATATATACAGATTTCTATAAAACAACACTAAATTACTCAGAGTAATAACTGGAGGGTTTTTTTTAAGTAGTTATATTTTTACAGTGCTCAACAATGCTGACAGATCTGTATTTTTTTAGTTTCCAAGTCTGAGGTTAAAAGAGAACCAAGAGGGCCTCCACGGTGGCGCAGCAGTTGAGCGCTGGGCTGCGAAGGTGTCCGCAGCCTCTGCAGCACCGGTTTAATCCCCAGCCACTGGGTGAGGGTCCCACCTGGCGCTCACCTGGCGCGCAGACCTCTCCTGCCGCCCGCTGCTCCCCTCAGCAGTGTACTTCGTCCATCTGCCTGTTCTGCTCTCCGCTCTGGCTCTGGTGAATTCTCTCACCCTCCTGCGCTTCTGACTGTACCCAGTGCTTGTATAAATAAATAAATAAATAAATATTTAAAATAAATAAATAAAAATAAAAAAATTCTTTAAAAAAAAGAGAAACAAGATTTTAGATAGCCTAGACAGTTTTTTTTTTTCCCATTAAGAACCAGTAAAAGCAGTTTAAGAATACTTGAGTCTTTACTGCAAATGAAAAAGAAATTAAAGTTTGGTTGTTCATAAGGACACTACTGATAATAAACTTAAATATTTTTAAAGCAAGTCATTCTGTCACATAGCATTTTTTAAGATACTTCTCTCAGACCTTTAAACTATTTTTCTTCCTATTGTACCATTTTTTCAAAGATAGCCATTTTTTTGGACACTAAATTTTTCAAGACATTTAACATATCTGTCTTAAATACATTCCTTTTTTATCATTTTATTTTTCATTTAAATTTTATTTTATATTCCCCATACAATTACAACCCCCTTATTTTGACTGCAAGCCATCCTTTCCCTGCCCCCCACTCCCCATAGAGTGTCTCTGGTTCATAGTTGTTTGTTGATTTTGATATTTTCTTTCTTATAGTTATTCTTTTTCCTGGTCCCTTATTTAAGTTATCTAGATCCCTGCTTTAAGTGAGACCATCCAGTATTTTCCTTTTTCTTTCTGACTTATTTCGCTGAGCATGATCTCTCCCAGCTCCATCCATGTTGCTGCAAATTGCATGAGTTTATCTTTTTTGAATGCTGAGTAATATTCCATTGTGTATATGTACCACATCTTCTTGATCCAGTCATCTAATTTTGGGCATTTGGGTTGTTTCCAAAGCTTAGTTATTGTAAATAGTGCTGCTATAAATGTAGGGGTGCAGGTGCTCTTTGGAATTGTTGTTTCTGTGTCCCTTGGGTAAATACGTAGGAGTGGAATTGCTGGATCATATGGAAGTTCTATGTTTAGTAGGTCAAGAAATCTCCACACAGCTCTCTTTTTATGACCAAGAACAAAAACCAAAGGGATGTTAAATCTTCAGCCCCACGGTGTGAAGCACAAGGAATCTTCAGCCCCACGGTGTGAGGATCTTTAGCTTCGGCCCCACGGTGTGAGGCCCTTTAGCTTTGGCCACACAGTGTGAGGCCCTTTTTCTTAGCTGCTTGTCAGTGTCTTACCTGGCTGAGGCATCAAGGCACCCTGCAGCACCTGGCCACCAGGCGAGGTTCCCACATGGCGCTCAGACCTCTCCTGCTGCCAGCTGCTCCCCTCAGCAGTGTACTTCATCAGTCTGCCTGTTCTGTTCCCTGCTCTGACTCTGGTGAATTCTCTCACCCTCCCACACTTCTGTATAAATAAAATAAATAAATAAAATGAATAAATCTTTATTTATATATAAATAATAAATAAACCTTTAAAAAAAAAGATCTGGAACAAGACAAGGATGTCTACTTTCACCACTGCTTTTCAATATAATACTGGAAGTCCTAGACAGAGCAATAAGACAAGAGAGAGACATACAAGGAATCCAAATAGGCAAGGAAGAAGTGAAACTATCATTATTCACAGATGATATGATAATATACATAAAGAACCCCAAAAACTCGACAGAAAAACTAATTAAACTAATCAATCAGTATAGTAAAGTGGCAAGATAGAAAATCAACAACAAAAATCAGTAGCCTTCCTATACACAAACAATAAATCTGAAGAAGAAGAAATCAAGAAAACCATACCTTTTATTATTAAAACAAAAACAATCAAATATTTGGGAATAAACCTAATAAAAGAGGTAAAGGACCTATACAAAGAAAACTATAAAACACTGTTAAAAGAAATAGAAGAAGACAAAAGAAATGGAAAGACATCCCCTACTCAAGGATTGGAAGAATTAACATCAAAATGGCCATCCTACCAAAAGGAATTTACAGATTCCATGCTATGCTATTACAATAAAAATTTCAATGACATACTGCAAAGAAATAGAACAAATATTGATGAAATTCATATGGAGCCACCAAAACCCCTGAATAGCCAAAGCCCTCCTGAAAAAAAAAGAAGGGAATTGAGGCATCACACTCTCAGATTTCAAACTATACCACAAAGCCATAATAATCAAAACTGCGTGGTATTGGAACAAGAACAGACACACGGACCACTGGAACTGAATAGAAAATCCAGAAATAAACCCACAGATTTATGATCAACTAATCTTTGACAAAGGAGCAAAGACTATGCAATGAAACAAAGAAAGTTTGTTCAATAAATGGTGCTGGGAATACAGGGACACTATATGCAAAAGAATGAAGTTTGACTGCTACCTCACATGATACACAAAAAACAACTCAACATGGATTAAAGAGCTAGACTTAAGACCTGAAACCATAAAATATAAAGAAGGAAATATAGGCGAAACACCACATGACATGCACCTCAAAAACATCTTTGTAGACACATCACCCAAAGCAGTGATAATGAAGGCAAAATATAAACAGCTGGGACTACATCAAGTTAAAGAGCTTCTGCACAGCAAAAAAGACAATAACCAAAACAAAGAGAAACCCCAATGACTGGGAGAAAATTTTTGCACACAACACTAATGATAAAGGACTGATCACAAAAATCTACAAAGAGCTAGCTGATGAGACTCAACAAAAATAAAGTATATAATGCAGTCAAAAAAAATGGGCAGAAGAGATAAAAAGGAACTTCTCCTTTTTAGGAGGAAATGCAAATGGCCAACAGGTATATGAAAAATTGTTCAACAGCACTTGTAATCAGGGAAATGCAAATCAAAACTACAATGAGCTACCAACTTACACCAGTGAGAATGGCACATATTAAAAAAACTAGCAACAACAAGTGTTGGCGAGGGTGTGGAGAAAAAGGAACTCTTCTGCACTGTTGGTGGGAGTGCAAACTGGTCAAACCACTATGGAAAGCTGTGTGGAGATTCCTCAACCTACTAAAAATAGAGCTTCCACAGGATCCAGCAATTCCACTCCTAGGTATTTACCCAAATGACACAGAAACATCAATTCAAAGGGGCACCTGTACCCCTGTGTTCATAGCAGCACTGTTTACAATAGCTAAGCTATGGAAACAACCCAAATGCCCAAAAATAGATGACTGGATCAAGAAGATGTGGTACATATACACAATGGAATATTACTCAGCAATCAGAAAATATAAACTCATGCAATTTGCAGCAACATGGAGCTGGAAGGGATCATGCTCAGCGAAATAAGCCAGAAAGAAAAAGAAAATTACTGGATGGTCTCACTCACAGCAGGAATTTGGAAAACCTAAATAAGGGACCAGGAAAAAGACTAACTATAATAAAGAAAAAATCAAAATCAACAAGGAAATATAAACCAGAGACACACTACGGTGGGGGATGGTGGTGGTGGGGAGAGGAAGGATTAGGGTCAAAATAAAGGGGGTGCTGGGCCTCCCCTGGTGGCACAGATGGCTGTGCACAGCGCTGTGAAGCTGTGGGCAGCCTCTGCAGCACAGGTTCAATTCTGTCCAGCCAGAGAGGGTCCCACATGGCTCAGCAGACCTCTCCTGTGTCGCCTGCTGCCCCCCTCAGAAGTGTATTTCAGTCACTCTGCCTGTTCTGTTCCCTGCTCTGTCTCTGGTGAATCCTCTTACCATCCCGCACATCTGGCCTATACCCCGGTTCTTGTATAAACAAATAAATCTTTAAAAAAAATAAGGGGGGTGGAATTGTATGGGGAATACAACCAAAATGAAAATGTATACATTGTGCAAAAATGAAAAATTATGTAAGAATTATATGAAGTAAAATATTTAAAAAAAATCATACATTAGCACAAGTTCCAACCAATACGCAAGAGAGGCCTGTGGAAATGTAACAATAGGAAATATTCCATGATATTATTTCAGGTTTCACTTTACAAATAACCTTCGAGAAACTACCACCTGTATATATATATATATATATATATATATATATATATATATATATATATATTTTTTTTTTTTTTTTAAAGATTTATGGGCCTCCCCTGGTGGCGCAGTGGTTGAGTGCTGGGCTGCAAAGCTGCCCTCAACCTCTGCAGCACCGGTTCAATCCCTGGCCGCCAGCAAGGGTCCCACATGGCATGCAGACCTCTCCTGCCACTCACTGCTCCCCTCAGCAGTGTACTTAATCAGTCTGCCTGTTCTGCTCTCCACTCTGGCTCTGGTGGATTCTCTCACCCTCCCACACTTCTGACTGTACCCAGTGCTTGTATAAATAAATAAATAAATCTTTTTTTAAAAAAGATTTATTTATTTATGCATACAAGAACTGGGGTGCAGGAGGTGGTGAGAGGATTCACCAGAGACAGAGTGGGGAGCAGAACAGGCAGACTGAGTGAAATACACTGCTGAGGGGAGCAGCAGGCAAGTCAGGAGAAGTCTGCTCTGCCATGTGCGTATCTCCATGGCTGGGGATCAAACTTGTGCTGCAGTGGCTGTGGATAGCTTCATAGGTTGTGTCTGAACGCCTTGTGCCACCAGGGAGGCCCCATCTGTTTAGTTTTAATTCAGTATCAATATTCACATTTATCTCAAAATATTGCTAGTTTCTTCATTCCTCCAGGCTGCTGCTTCCCCCAGCCCAAATCCACTCCTCCTAAAAGTGGGGAAGGGAATTTGGAGCCTCCCCTGTCTGTGGATGTCACACTGTTACAGCATCACGTCTCCCTCTCACAGGCTCTGTGGGGTGGGGCAGCCTTGATGACCCCACACTCACCCCCATTCTCTCTCCCCATTTCCTGGGAAGACAATCAGCATCCTCCTGCTCCAGTTACAAAGTCTCCAAGGACTCTCCTGGACTCCTTCTCCCCAGGCTCCTGGATGAGTGTGATGCCCCTCACCCTCCTGCTGCTGCTCTGGGGGCCCCTGGTCCTGATGGAGACCCGGGCGGGTGAGTGCGTGTCCAGCTGGACACTGTTGCTCCAGGAGGGAGGAGCCAGGAGCCCCCGCAGGTGCAGGACCCCAGGAAAGGCTCATCTCCCCCAACCTCTTGTACCCCCTTCAGGCCCCTTGTGTTCTGGCCCCTTCTGTCCCTCCCGCCTCCCCTGAGTGCTCTGGTCCCCTGAGTCTGGGCCCTTCTTGGCCCACCGCCCCTTTTCACTCTCACGGCCCCGCCCCTTTCTCCCCTCCAGGCCCATCTCCCTGGGCCCGCTCTGAGAGGAGGGTCAGCCCGGGTCTCCCCTCCTGCCCCCAGGCTCCCACTCCCTGAGGCTTTTCTACACCATGATGTCCCGGCCTGGCCTCGGGGAGCCCCGCTACATCGCCGTGGGCTACGTGGACGACACGCAGTTCGGGCGGTTCGACAGCGACTCTCCGGGCCAGAGCGCGGAGCCGCGGGCGCCCTGGGCGGGGCAGGTGGGGCAGGAGGACCTGGACGAGGAGACTCAGAACCAAAGGGACAACGCGCAGTGGTTCAAAGCGCTCCTGAGGGACCTGCGCGGCCGCTACAACCAGAGCGAGGACGGTGAGCTTCGCGGAGCGGGGCCAGGGTCAGGTCACCCCCATTCCCATCACGAGGCCGGGGTGTCCCGGGTCTCAGGGTCCACTGACCCCTCGAGGCGGGTGGATCTGCCAGGACCCTCCACCGGGAAGAGCCCGCGGGACATTCCTGCCTGCATTTCATTTTCAGTTTAGGTTTATTGAGGTTTATTCAGAGAGGGCGGGGTGACCTCGGGGCTGACCACAGGGGTGGGTCTCAGGGTCTCACACCCTCCAGAGGATGTTTGGCTGCGAAGTGAGCCCAGACCTGAGACTCCTCGGCGGGTATGACCAGTTCGCCTACGAGGGCGCGGATTTCATCTCCCTGAGCGAGGACCTGCGCTCCTGGACCCCCGCAGACTCGGGGGCTCAGATCACCCAGCGCGCGTGGGAGGCGGCGGGCAGGGCCGAGCGCGTCAGGCACAGTGTGCAGAGCAGGTGCTTCCCGTGGCTCCTCAGATTTCTAGTTTTGGGGAAGGAGGTGCTGCAGCGCACAGGTAAGAGGGGCCAAAAGGCCTTGGACCTCCCCTCAAACTGGAAGAGGGGGGTTTCGTGGGGGGCGAATGGAATCATGGGCAGAACAGCAGCTGCTTTCTGGGCAGAGAGGGAGAGTCCCCCTGGGTGTCCTGTTCTGTGCTAGAGAGAGACTCGCCCAAAAGACACCACTTTTCTGGAGGGTTAAGGAATCCAGTCTCTCGTGAGGGAGGGGAGGCCATCCTGAAATAACACTTCCAGGATTCTTTTGACCTGGCAGCCATCCTGGGAAACATAAGCTTCTCTTTCAAGGTCTTGTTTTTGGTCTGAGAACATTTCTGGACCTGACTCCTGCCTTTCTGTGTCATTCACCCTCCAACCAAGTCTGGAGTAAAAATCTGTGTTCTCCCCAGAGACCCGCATCCTCCCTCATGGGCTCTTACCTAATTATCCCAGATTCCCCAGACTAGGCTGGTTTTTGGGTTTTGTGCTTCCTCCCTCCAAACCAATTGTCATGTTTGTTCTGAGGATGGTCAGTGAGTCTGCTTCAGTGTCCAGGAAGGAAAACCCAAAGTGTGATTTTTTTTGACCCTTCTCCTCAGATCCCCCAAAGACACAGGTTTCCCTCCACGTCACCTCTGACCGTGATGTCACCCTGAGGTGCTGGGCCCTAGGTTTCTACCCTGCAGACATCACCCTGACCTGGCAGCGAGATGGGGAGGAACTGACCCAGGAGATGGAGCTGGTGGAGACCAGGCCTGGGGGGGATGGAACCTTCCAGAAGTGGGCGGCTGTGATGGTGCCTTCTGGAGAGGAGCAGAGCTACACTTGCCATGTGCAGCATGAGGGGCTGCTGGAACCCCAAGTCCTGAGATGGGGTAAGGATGGGCTCTGAGTTTCTTTTTTTCTTTTTTTTAAATATTTGTTTATTTATACAAGAACTGGGGTAAAAGTTAGAGGTGCAGGAGGGTGAGAGAATTCACCAGAGACAGAATGGGGAGAAGAACAGGCAGACAACCGAAAACACTGCTGAGGGGAGCAGCAGGCGAGATAGGAGAGATCTGCCATGCCATGTGGGTATCTCCCTGGCCAGGTGGCAATCGAACTCGTGCTGCAGAGGCTGTGGACAGCTACAGAGCACTGCATTCAACCCATTGTGCCACCAGAGAGGCCCTGAGCTTCTGCTTGGAGGAATCAGGAGCCCTTCTGGAGAATTTCAGAGAGTCAGGATGTTCCTGGGGCTCAGGGTCTCATCTTCCTGTCCCTTCCAGTGCCCCCTCCTCAGTCCTCTGTCCCCACCGCGGGCATCATTGCTGGCCTGGTTTTCCTTGGAGCTGTGCTCACTGGAGCTGTGGTGGCTGCAGCTGTGATGTGGAGGAAGAAGTGCTCAGGTAGGGAAGGGAGTAGGGGAATTTGTCCACTGGGGACTTTCATGTCCCAGGGAGGACTTGCCTTACCTGGGTAGGAGGAAGTACCATCCACACATATGTTGCCCAGTCTGGTGCTGATTGCTAACACTCAGGTTTTTGTAAAACACTTTTGAAAATGAATCACCAATTATTCACCTTATAATTGTGGTGATGGGGATCTGTTTCCCAGCAAATGCCAATGGGAAGGGACCCTGCTGTGGAAAGACTCCAATTCCCTTTCATATCCATTCTTCATATATCCCAGTCCTGACCTGGGTCTTCAATCACAGTTCTAGAAATTTCCCTGTGACCCAGACTTGGAGATTCCTTTAGGACTCCATGCGCTGACTACTCCCTTATCTCACATGATGTTTCTTCCTGTAGGGGGACAAGCAATCAGCTACACTCAGGGTGCAGGTAAGTGTAGATCAGGGGTTGGATCCCTGAGCCCCTGAGGACAGTATAGAGGGAACTCTAGGGAGAGTCACTGTTGCACGAGGATGATCAAGAGGTCACCTGAGGATGGCAAGGGAAGGGCTGACCGAAACGCTGAGAAAACTCGCATATGCCAGGATGGAAAACCACCTGGGAGGGACGCCCTGGACTTGCTTCGTCCTTGGAAGTCTCCTTGGTCGTAACTTAGCAACAGAGACTCACAAGGACAGGCATGTCCGACAAGCACAAGGGCTCATATAAGTGATGTGTATGAGCTCACGCACATGGTGTGTGAGGCAAGGTTGTTTTGGCTTTTTCTGACTTATGATAAAACGCAGATGTGTTTGTTCACAATTCCCATATAACCATGCTGAGAAATGTAGAGAATCACTGCTTGTAGCTGAAAGCATTGCCCCGTCTGGTGGGTCCTTTGCGACCAGCGTCCCAGGTCTCAGAGCCCACTGGAGGCTCACAAGTGGCACCCAAACAGGGACCTGAAGGAGAAACCTCCCACTGAAGTGACGAGGTGACAGCAGTGGTCACGACTCCACAGAAGGATGTGAGTAGAGGTGGGAATTCCAGATGGGGCAATCTTCTTCAAGGCTTTCTACTTTCGCTTTGCTTCTGCAGCATCTGCTTTCTCACCATAGGGCAAAAATACCCCTTAACCAGATTCTAGAATGTTTAATGGTAGTTGAAAAATATAACCCATGGTTCCCAGAGGGCAGGTTGCTGGATATAGAAACTTGGGAACAAGTAAGAGATAACGTGACACAGTCTTATAAATGGAGGAAGAAATGCTTCAAGCTTTTCCTGTTAATTATTTGGGGTGGGGGGAGGCCAGGGTTTCTGCCACTAGAGTTTTGCCATTTGTTTTTTTTAAGAAAAATAAAAAAGTTATTTCTAAAAAATGGTATTCGAAGTTCATTCACAATTGTTAAAGTGATAGGAAATGGTTATAATATGACTATATGAGACTAAAAGGTTTTTATTAAAATAATGTAAACCCACTGTGGTGGACAGGTGGAGGCTACCCCAGTCTCAGCAAGCAGCTGCCTGGACTTTTTCTCCAGTGTTGAGATCACTGGCAGGTCTCTGCTGCCTTTCTGCTGTGGGGGACTGGACTCTCCTTTTGTCCACCTTAAAACACCATTCTGGCCTGTTCTATAGGTAAAAATCCTATTTCCCTGTGTCTCCTACAAAATGCTTATTGCTTGAGTAAAAACTTTTAAATTTACTTACTTGCTCTTTTTTGTCTTAAAAATATGCTTGTTCTCAAGGCCTCCTCTGGTGGCGCAGGTGGTTGAGTGCCACACTGTGAAGCTGTCCGCAGCCTCTGCAGCACTGGTTCAATCCCGGCTGGCTGGCGAGGGTCCCACATCGCGTGGCAGACCTCTCCTGTCTTGCCCGCTGCTCCCCTCAGCAGTGTATTTCGTCAGTCTGCCTGTTCTGTTCCCCGCTCTGTCCCTGGTGAATCCTCTCACCCTCCCGCGCATCTGACCTGTACCCTGGTTCTTATATAAATAAATAAATAAATAAATCTTTTCAAAATATGCTTGTTCTTGGTGAGATAAAACAATAACAACTTAAAGCCAAAGGATCATTTCTTTAAAATATAAACTCAAAAAAAATTTCTTATCTAAAAAAAGTTAGTAAAAACTGCCGTGACTGTTGTAGTCTCAAGCCCAAGGTCTTTAGTAATAATTAAGATTGGACACATATTCTATGTAAAGATTTTGGCTTTTAACTCATTAAAAACCTTCTTAATATAAAAGTGTAACAAAAAAAAACTTGGTAATTGAGAATATCAAACATAAATGAGAAGCTAAGGCATCTCAAAAACTAGGTTGTTTGAGATGTTTTATAAAGGCTCTTTTACAATTTTGAAGGAATTTTTTTTCAGGTCTTAAAATACTAATGTAAATTCTCTGTGCACAGCTTCTTCAAAGCCAGAGTCACTCTTAAAAATACAAATTTAAAATATGTTTGATCTAAAAGAATTGTTATAGAACTAAAATTAAATCATTAACAGGTTTCTCAGTGTCTTCACAAATATTGATAAAATAAATATCTCTTAAAATTTATACACATGACCAAAGTTGAATATGAATATCAAGAACTCTCTGTTTGTTTGTAACTGTCTTTGTTTTGTTTTGTTTTTTACCTCCAGAGGATTAATTATAAATCTTATGATATAATTCAAAGCATATATGCTTTAAAGTTATAATGTTAAGTATTAATAATTTACTCTGTTTAAATGTGTTTATTTCAAAAGAAACTTCTGGTATAAAAGGTACTTTTGTCTTTCCTACTGAGTCACATGTATATGAAAAATGTACATAGTATCTATATGTTACTCTGATTTTTCTTGTTTTTATTAATCTGCCTAATGCTTGTTTGATTATTAGCCAGCCTAGAAAAACTTGGTATGTGCCATTGTTTTATTAACAGCCCTGCAAAATGGAATTCCAGTCATAACAGGAACTAAAGCTACAACTAAACTTTCTTAGATACCTTAGTGTCTTGGGAACACATCAGCTGGAATAATTTTTGGTTAAAAGTAACTGAGTTTTAATCCAATGGGTTGTTTTAAAACATGTACTTATAAACTCGCATTGGGTATAACCTTAGCTCTTGTCTGGGTTAATGATGTTGGGTACATAATGTCTTTTAAGTGTCTGAAAAATTACTAAGGTTTTTGAGATGAAAATTAAAGGTTATGATTTGAATGTCAATATTATACTTAGGGCTGGAACTTTCATAGAGATTAAATATGGTTGTTGTTGCTGTTTTCTAATATTTATGGCAAAGCTTTCCAAAAATCTAAATTGAAGTAAAATTTGGTAGCCTCTCATTTGATCAATTGAAGGAAATTTTGTGGAACCTCAGTAAAGCTCCAGAAACACTCCACAAACTTTCTCCCTTTCCTCCTGGGAAAGACATTAGATAAATTTGTACTATTTGGTCTACTTAATAAAGTTACACTGAAAGGGAAGTATTGTCACTTGGAAAATGGTAAAACTTTGGCATGTACAGAAATGTTAATATTGGTTTTCTAAAACAAAATCTAGTGCAGGCCGTGCTACTCATGCTGTCTGCCAAGGTCCGGGCATGGGGGAAATTTCTGAAACGTCAGAAAACTCCTTAGCTGGCTCCAGCTACTTCTTTTCACTCGGTTGTGGCAGTTATTGAAACCATGGAAGTTTTCTATAAGCTCCAGAATAACACAATGAGTGCTGGCATCAATGCCAGTTTCGGTGATGCACACCTCAGTAGTTTAAGAAAAGTGCCTTCCAACATGATTGATAATGAAACGGTTTCCAATGATTCTCCACATCCTCCAATTTGTAACTCAGTTACCATGAGTAACATTGAGTTCTTTAACAAGCCACATTTGATAGAGCTGTTGGAACCAGAAGAGAAGGCCCTGAGGCACCAGGGGAGGCAAAATGGTCTGAGAAAGACACACCATATACTGTTCCCATGGTACCAGGAAACCTTAGGTTCTATATAGAAAATAGGAGGCCGCCCTCAATCTTACAATCCCTGCTTAGCCTTGTTTTATTTACCTAGCCTGACCGCATAAATCACGTAGTGTGTAGCACCTGTTTTTATTTTCTGAATAACATACATCACCTAGGAAAATATGTAACCAAGTTAATGTAACCAAGTAACCAAGTTAATCATAAACTAGGAAAATTAAGAAATGGGTTGTGCACTGAGTGATCAAAAATAAATTCTGACACAATGTAAATGACATAATGCATGATGTAATGATCAAATAAAAAAATTCTGATGTATAAATAAAGACCCTCTGAGACCCTCAGCAGGAGATACTTGCACCCTATCAAGTGTTTGTGTCTCCTCATTCCCTCATCCCCTCATCCCTCCACTTTGCTGATGTCATCTTGTCCTGTGGGGACCCTTGACATGACATTTTGCAGGAGCTGGCCTCCGGCAAAAATCTTTCAGTACCTGGTATGTATGCAAATTGTCAATGGTTATTGTTGCCTTGCAATATTGTGTACTTCAATGGTTTCTACAAAAAATATAGAGAAAAGGCCTCAATTGATTCAAATTGATGCAACTTTTGACAGTAAAAATTTTCTGCAAAGGACTGCATAGACTGTTGGAGTTATACCTGATTTTTACTAGGTTTTAGCTAAGTTGTATTTACATTTTGTGTGGCTTTGAGTGGAATTTTTCCAGGGAGTTGACATAGAGCTGAACCAAAAAAAGGAGAAACTGCTGCTTTGTTCATAGGGTTCCAGAGACCTCCAAAAATGATGAGGAAGCTTGCCTTCATTGGCAGGACTGGCCAACCCGGAAAAAGAAAAAGTCCTGGTACCCTCGAAAAGAGGAAAGCCCAGGTGGAGTCTGGGGAGACCAGCTGTGTTCCTGAAGCCTATTTTTAGACCCTATTTTAACAGTTCCATCTGATCCTATTTGGAGTATTCCAACAAAGCTATCAAAAATTGCTGTTTGGTTATTCTGCCTTGTGATTTTATGCAAAAATAGGCAAATTGGTCTAAAAGTAAATTTAGTTCACAAATATTTTGCTGTACTGTTATATAAAATTGGAATCAAGGTGGAGAAAACTTGTTTTTAAATAAGTTAAACTAGTTTTCAGAATTTTCTTTTTGCTTCTTTTTTCCTGTGATTTGACATATTTACTGTTTTGTTTTGGTTAATGCCTTCTAATGCTTTCTTGGCATGGCCTAACTAATTTCCAGTAATGAAGGATTGTCAATACTGGAACTTCATGGACAATACTGGTGGCAGACTGTTATTCTCTAACATACACAAAACCCTGGAAAAAAACTGTTTCCTAAGACTATGTCCTGGGATCTGCCCTTAAAAATCAAAAAAGGGGGAGAGAGTCCCCTGCTACACTGATTGCTCAAGCACTTATTACTCTAATTTTTTTTAATTTGCAGGCTGATACTGACTGTTCTGCAGCTAAAAAGCATTGGCATTCAGAAGTGGCTGTAGTAAAACAGCCCATTTGGTGGAAAGATGAGATGACCAATCAGTGGGAAAAGGGAGAGGTGCTCACCTGGGGAAGAGGGTTTACTTGTGTTTCTCCAGGTCTGGAAGCCAGAGAGCGGTGGTTACCTTCAAAACTGATTAAGCCTCATTATGGCCAAGAGGGGGAGATTCCACTTCAAGCCTCTGACTCAGGAGATGAACAGCTTGAGCCTGATAGCAGTGACCAATCCCACTTTCAACAGCAATAAGGCAGATCCTTCAACATGGGGACAGTTGAAGAAGCTGGTGCATCAAGCTGAGAGTGGTGGCCCATACGAAGAAACCTCGAAATTCTGTGATTTTGTTTTTTGAAATGATGGCCATTGTGGAGGTAATTGGTGCAGAATCTTTTTATTGGATCTATGTCCCTAATCCTCCACTGCTGCAGACTATGAGCTGGAATGCAAGGTCACAAGGATTCCAGGCAGCTTTGGCAGCCTCACCTTCATCTGGAGGAGGGACTGGAGGGTTGCCTGGGCAAATTACAACAAGCTGTTCAATGGCTAGGTGGCCAGTTTGTAGCACTTCAACATCAGATTATGCTACATTGTGACTGGAATGTCTCAGCTTGCTATGTGACTCCAGTGCAGTACAGTAGTTTGAACCACTTCTGGCAGGTAATCCGATACCACCTGACAGTATCTCTGGTAATATGTCCTTGGATGTTCATGCTCTTCAACAACAGGTGTTGGATTGTTTTTTGCTTGATCTACCCAAGGAAACATATGAGGGACTGGCTCAAGGAATAGCCGAGGCACTTCAGGGAATGGACTCACAATCATTTATGCAGAGCATGACCCATAGCATTAGTTGTGCTGTGATTGTTGTACTAATATGTGTGATTATTTTTTGTGTAGGATACTCCTTCCTCTGCCGAACCATGAGTGAACAATACTCCACCTCAAAGATCTTAGCCCTCTTTTTAAAGAAAAAGAAAGGGGGGATGTTGCATGAGGATGATCGAGAGGTGACCTGAGGCCGGCAAGGGAAGGGCTGACCAAAACGCTGAGAAAACGCACATGTACCAGGGGGGAAACAGCCTGGGAGGGACACCCCGAACTCGCTTTGTCCTTGGAAGTCTCCTCTGTGGTAACTTAGCAACAGAGGCTCACAAGGACAGGCATGTCCAACAAGCCCAAGGGTTCACATATGTGGTGTGTGTGAGCTCACGCGCATGGCATGCGAGGCAAGTTTGTTTTGCTTTCTCTGACTTACGATAAAATGCAGAGGTCCTTGTTCATAGTTCCCATATAACCATGCTGAGAAAAATAGAGAATCATTGCTTGTAGCTGACAGCAGTCCCCCATCTGGTGAGTCCTTCGCGACCAGCGTCCCAGGTCTCAGAGCCCACTAGAGGCTCACTGTCACCCTCATCATTTCCTCCGAGGGTCTCATCTCTGGCCTCTGACCAGGTTCTCTTTTGTGTTTCCTCAGCAGAAACAGTCCCCAGGACTCTGGGATGTCTCTCATCCCCTGGGACACACCAGAGAGAGATGTGAGAGGGACATTCTGAGGATGCAGTGGACTATTGAGAATGTTATCATTTAAGGTGATTCACCTGAATTTCTTCAATATTATTTTCCTTCACCGAGTGAGAGAGCTATGCCTTGTGTAGAACTGAATGTGGTAGAATTTCTCTCACCCCCCCATTATATCAGTGATTGATATAAATTTCTTAAATTAAATCTATTCATTGTTAATTTTTGTATAATATTTAATTTCTCTCTCAGGTGTAGTCCTTGTAGTTCCGTCACCACCATAGCACCCATGATCCATCACTACAGTCCCTTGTGCTCTTCTCTCCCCTATTTGGAATCATCTCTCTCCCTTTCCCCTTCTGTATGTCTCAAATCTATAATCAGGTTGCAAATTTTGTCTTTATTCTGACCCTCTGTTTGGTTTCGTATATATCACATATAAGGACAACCACCTGATATTTTTTTTTCCTTTTGACTTATCAAGCTTAATATACTCCCTTCCTACCCCATCCATATTTCCCAAATGGCATAAGTTTATGGTTTCAATCACTGAGTACATTCCACTGTATATATGTACCACACCTTTTTGATCTGTTCATGATCCCCTGATTTAAAACACAGTGACAAATCACTTCATGTCTGTAAGAATGCCTTATATTAGAAAGACCAGATATTAACAAGTGCTGGTGAGAACATGGAGAATATGGAACAATCCTACATTGTTTTTGAGAATGTAGACAGGCTCCTTTTTTTATTAAAGATTTGTCCTTTTTATACAAGAAGTGGGGTACAGGTCAGAGGCATGGGAGGCTGAGGCGATTCACCAGAGACAGCGGGGCACAGAACAGGCAGACAGACTGAAAGCACTGCTGAGCGGAGCAGTGGGTGAGATAGGAGAGGTCTGCTGTGCCATGTGGGAATCTCCCTAGCTGGCCAGGATTCGAGCCCATGCTGCAGAGGCAGTGGACAGCTTCACAGTGCTCTGCTCAACCTGCTGCGCCACCAGGGAGGCCTCTGGCTTGGTTTTGATGTCAACAATATCAAGGTTTCTGCAAATAATGAAAGCTCTCCTGACTAAAAAGGAGAATGGAGGCATCATACTGCCAGATTTCAAATTATACTGCAAAGCCATAATAATTAAAACAGTATGGTACTGGAACAAAAGCAGACACACAGACCAATGGCATCAAATAGAAAACCCAGAAATAAACCCACATATTTATGGGCACCTAATCTTTGACAAAGGAGCAAAGTATATGCAATGCAACAAGGACAGTTTATTCAATAAATGATGCTGGGAAAACTGAACTGCTACATGCAAAAAAAAAAATGAAGCTAGACTAATACCTCATACCATGCACAAAAAACAAACTCAAAATGGATAAAATAATTCAACATAACACCTGAAACCATAAAGTAGATAGATGAAAACATAGGCAAAACACTACAAGAAATACATCTCAGCAACACCTTTAAAGACACATTCCCCAAAGCAGAGAAAACAAAGAAAAGATAAATAGCTAGGATTACATCAAACTAAAACTTTTGTACACCAAAGGAGACATTAACCAAAACCCAGAGACACCCTTCTGATTGGGAGAAGATTTTTGCTCACAATGCAACTGATAAGGGACTGATCACAAAGAGCTCACATGACTCAACAAAAGAAAACAATCCAGTCAAAAAATTGTCAAAAGATCAAAAAAGACTACTCCAAAGAGGAAATGCAAATGGCCAACAAGTATATGAAAAATGTTTGACATCACTTAAATCAGGGAAATGCATATCAAAACCATAATGAGATACCAACTTACACCAGTGAAAATGGCACATATTTAAAAAACAGGAAACAGCAAATATTGCCACGGTTTTGGAGAAAAGAAACTCTTCTACTCTGCTGGTGGGAATGCAAACTTGTGCAACCATTATGGAAAACTGTTTGGAGTTGCCTCAAACTACTAAAAATGCATCTACCTTTTGAGCCAGCAACTCCATTCCTAGGAATGTACTCACAAGGCACAGAAGCATCAATTCAAAAGAATACCTTCCCCCTTTGTTTATTGCAGCACTAGTTATGATAGGTAAGATATGGAAACAACCAAATGCTCAAGAATAGATGACTGGATCAAGAGGATATGGTATATACACAATGGAATACCATTCAGCAATGAAAAAAGATAATCTCATGCCATTCTCAACATGAATGGAGCTAGAGGGATTATGTTCTGTAAAATAAGCCAGAGATGAAGAAAAATATCAGAGGATTTCACTTATAGGAGGAATATAATGGAATCAAATAAGGGATCAGGAAAAAAATACCAGTAATAATAGAAAAACAAAATTAGGCAACTATAAATCAGAGACATTTTTCAGGGGAGGGGGAGGTAGAAGGAGCAAAACGGGAGAGAAGAGCACAAAGGACCATGGTGATGGTTCATGGGTGAAGTGGTGCTGGGAATTTCATGGGGAATACACCTGAAAGGAGAAAGCATAAAAGCATACATTGTACAAAAATGAACAATGATATTATATATATATATAAATAAATGATTATATATATGACATACATCTATGACTATATATATGAAATTTTATATATATACATATAAAACATAATTAAGGTTTCTTAGAAAATTCAAAGTGCGTCTGCCATAGGGCCCAACAGTCCCACTCCTAGGTATGTACCCACAGAACACAAATACACTACTATGAAGGGCACCTTGCACATCCATGATCACTGCAGCACTATTTACAATATCCAAGCGATGGAAACAACCTAAATGCCCAAAAACAGATGAGAAATCAAGAAGTGGTATATAGATAATAGAATACTACTTATCAGAAAAACATAAATGCATGCCATCTGGGCAACATGGATGGATTATGCTAATTGAAATAAGTCCAAAGGAGAAAGACAAATATGTCACTTATATATGGTCTAAGAAGTCTAAGGGCTATATTAAGGCAAACTTAAAAACTAACCCTTGAACTCCCCAGGCTGCGCCTACTGCTGACCAGGGCTGCAGACCAGCCCAGGCTTCCTGGCCCAGCAGTGCTGAAGGTGGATGGACCCTCTCTAGTTTGGCAACAGACTGATTTGATGACAAAGCCTGACTCCCGCTGACTGAGTCCCCCACTGTGTCTTGTTGCACCTACACCACCACTGGGTCCCCAGCCTCCCCTTTATGCTAGAGCTAAGATGGATCTTGTACTCGATGCTGCAGATAATTATTTTTTATATTATTTCTATATCCAACCACTGGGCCAGAGTATGACATCTTCCAACAAACTGTTATTTTCCTGGTTATAAGAAATCTTGCTGCTTTTATCCTGTATTTCTTCATTGTGACAATGAGTTGTTACTTTGTCTATAGTCATTTCCTAATGAACCACCCACAATATTTGTAGAATCAAGTCTACTGAGAATCATGTTTACTGTTAGGTCATTACCATGGATTAAGTATTCCCACCATGTCATGGAGCTGGAAGGGATCCTTCTCAGCGAAATAAGCCAGAAAGAAAAAGAAAAATACCGGATGGTCTCACTCATAGCAGGAATCTAGAAAACTTAAATAAGGGGCCAGGAAAAAGAATGACTATAAGAAAGAAAATATCAAAATCAACAAACAACTATGAACCAGAGACACTCTATGGGGGGTGGGGGTGGGGAAAGGAGGGCTTGGCGTCAAAATAAGGGGGTTGTAATTGTATGGGGAATATAAAGATAAAATTTAAATAAAAAATATAAAAAAAATATATCCCCACCATGTCACTGCTTCTGTGGAGCTGAGAGGATGCAGCAAATTACATGACAACATAGGAAAGTTTCAAATAGCTGGATTCAACTCATTGTTCCTGTATGATCTGTCCTCTTTCTCACTAACATGCTGATCTACTGGATTCACAGAGGCTTTCTTTATAGACTTAAAGATAAAGGAATCCATGAACCTCCTCTCTGGAAGATCCTCTTTACCTGAAAGTCATGGTCTTCACCCTGTGGATGGCTTTCTTCAGAGTCCACCCTTTCATCTTACCATTAAACCAGCTGGTTTATTTAGGTTGAACATCTCGGTCAATGTCTGCACAATTTCCATTCATGACAGTGATTTCTGTCTCCTCAAATCTGAAGGCCTTTTATCAATGACTCAGCTCATCATACAGACCATCAGCTCTTCTCTAACTACAACTGTGGACAATATTTTACATTGTGGGGTAGAATTGGAGGCTCATTCAAAACCCTTCCCCCTTTGAAGGGAAGGTGAGAGAAAAAAGCACAGCAGCCAGCAGGAAGTTGTAAAAAATAAGAAATTATTATTTTTTAAGATTTATATTTTATTTATACAATATCTGGGGTACAAGCCACAGGTGTGAGAGGGTGAGAGGATTCAGCAGAGACAGAGTAGGGAGCAGAACAGGCAGGCAGACAACTGAGGGGAGCAGCGGGAGCGACAGGAGAGATCTGCCGCACCATCGGGGAATCTCCCTGGCTGGCCAGGAATCGAACCCGCACTACAGAGGCTGAAGACAGCTTCACAGCATATGCTCAATCTGCTGTGGCACTGGAGTGACCCCCCCAAAAGTAAGAAATTATTCAGTGGAGAGTTTACAAAGACTGAGCAGATTATTGCCCAATGATTAAATATTTTTAATGAGGGAAAATAATCTATACCCAGCCAGGAGACATAGTGATGGTAGCATTTGAAACTCCACATTGAGGGCCCTCCTGAGGGATGGTCAGCAGGGAGGGAGAGACCAAGAGAAACCAACCTCCTGCGTAAACACCATGGGTGACCTAAGAAGTGACTGTGTCTTTCCAGCCAGTGACTCTGCAACTTATATGGTCTCATCAATAATTTTTAAAAAGGTGGAGAGAAAATAAATGATTGAGGGGACCAGGTTATGTCCTTTTGCCTTAACCCACCACATTCATTAAGGAAAATTCATTGTGCTAATAGCACCAAGGCTGAGCGCCATACAAGGAACACAAATACAGTGACAGGTGGTGCCTGGTGTCAGGAGTGAGCTCCGTCTTCCATGCTGGGCTGGGATGACCACTTGTAGTACTTTGTTCAAGGGGGAGCTGCAATGTGACTGCCAGTCTGACAGAATCTAGTAGTGACTATGCAAATGAATGGTTCATATTTCATCTGCCCCCCCAATTCTCTGGGGACATTGCCAAATGTTACATTTTACTGACTAATAAGTAAACTGGAATTTTAAAAAAATGATGCTATCATGATTTATCAGATGTGGGATTATTTAGTTTAACATGCCAATGTTTATTTTTAAAAACCATTATGTAATAAGTGTAAAATTATGTGAATGTATATACATGTAGAAAGGAAAATGTGATGCCCAAGTAATATGTTTCACTATTGTTTTTTTAAAGTAAACTGAGGCACTGCAGTTTTGACATGTTTTGAGGTTATAAATATGTAACTGTCTTAGAAGAGCAACAATGGCCAAGAGTTTACCCTGTCACTGAAGATTAGCTTTGACATCGTCAGTGTCACTTTTTTTTTCTTTTTCCCTACCTCCACTGCCAAAAAGTCTAATAAATACATTTGTACATGTTAACATAAATATATTGGAAAAACATGGTTTGCAAACTATTAGCTATTTATGTGAAACCAATAAAAGTTGATTATGGGGACTATTTAACAACACACGCTCACACACACTGACCCTTGAAGTCTGCATGGAGAGCAGGGGCTGGCAGAGGGGCAGTGGGGAGGGTGAAAATAAGCGGGAAGGGAGCACAGTGGACGCTGCCGGAGGACCATGGAGCTCAGGTGTGGGTGTGCTGCAGTGACAGCACCTGATGGGGTGATCCTACCCTCTAAAGTATAAGCAGTGATGTAACCAGCGCTCCCTCAAGAAGAGATCCTCTGGTTTCTCTTGCTGCAAAGGGAGTCCTCATGTGTCTCTTCCTATCAGCATAACGTGAGGAGGTGGGGAGACGGGCCCAACCCCATCCATCTGGCCCCTCCCCACCCTGACCTGTGTCTCTCCCTGGTGACTTTCCTGCTCCAGCAGAGGCGGGGCTGACTCCACTCCTGCCTGTACTCTGTGTTTTCCTGAGGAATAATGTCCACTTCCCTACAGAAAATAGACACCCAGACATGAAACTTTTTTTTTTCTGGATTGTTTTTTTGATGGGTTAATTGAAAAGATTCTTAAAATTTGACAAGATATAGGGAGGAGCCACAAGGACCAGCCCGAACTGCATGCATTTGCTGTGCTGAGTCTGTGCAGGTAGGGGGCAGGAGAGGCTGTGAGGAGCCGAGGGGGATGGGACCTGTGTCCAGTCGGTGCTCAGTGCATTGTGGGCATTGCTGTGGTCACTCCTCAAGGTCATCTCTCTGCTCCTTTCTCCCTGTCCTTCAGGAGCACCTGTCCCAGCAGGGCCTGCGATCACAGGGATTCAGACCCCACCTGGGCCTGTCCTGTCTCCAGGATGTCAGTGGGGCTGCGTGTGGCTGGATCAGGGTTTGCTAAGGTCTTGTTGAGGAATTTTGCTTCTGTGTTCATCAGGGATATTGGTCTGTAGCTTTCTTTCTTGTGTGTGATGTCTTTCTCTGCTTTTGGTATCAAGGGAATGTTGGCCTCATGAGATGTGATGGCAGTGTTCCCGTTTCTTCTATTTTTCTGAAGAGATGAGGAGTCAGGTGTTAGTTCATCTTTAAAGATTTTGTAGAAGGTACTGAAAATGTCTGGTTCTGGGCTTTATTTTTTGGGAAAATTTTGATTCGTGTCTCAGTGTCTTTGCTTGCAGTTGCTTTGTTCTGAATCTTCCTGACTCAGTCTCAGAAGGTTGTATACTTCTAAGAATTCCTCAGTTTCTTCTAGGTTATTTGAGGTTATTCAATCTATTGACATATAGATAATTAGTATTGTCTTATTATCCTCTCTATTCCTGAAATGTCTGCTATAACGCCTCCCCTTCATATCTTATTCTATTTATTAAATTTTTTTTCCCTTTTTTCCTCCTTGAAAGTATAGCAAAATATTTGTCTGTTTTGTTTATTTTTTGTCAAGAACCAGTTTGTGGTTTCATTGATTTTTGGATGCCTTTGATTTCTGTTTCATTTATTTCAGCTTTAATGTTTTTCCTTCTACTGTCTCTTTGTTTCACTTGTTCTTTCTAGCTTTTTTAGGCATAAGGTTAGATTCTTTCCTTGAGCTGTCTTGACTCTAGGTGTGGCCCGAATTGCTCTGTATTCCCCTCTTAGTGCTGCTTGTGCTGTGCCCACTGATAGGTTGTCATTTGTCTCAAGGTATTTTTAATTTTCTTCTTTAATTCCCTCCTTAACCCAATTGTCATGTGGTAGTGTGCTCAGTCATTATGAATTCATTGACACTTGTTCTGTGACCCAACAAGTGGTTTATTCTGGAGACTGTTCCCTGTACACTTGAGAGGACTGTGGAGTGCAGTGCCCTGTAGATATCTATTTAGCCCTTGGGGTCTAACACTCTCTTAGAGCAAATTTTCCTTGTTGATTTTCTGTCAGGTGATGTGTCTTTGATCAAAGTGGGGTGTAGAGTTTCTTTACTAGTACTGTGCTGCTGCCAATATCTGTTTTCAGATGTGTTCATAGTTGCCTTATGTATTTTGCTGCTCCTTTGTTTGGTGCATGTGTATTGATGAGTGTTATGTCTTCCTGATGTAGGATTCCTGAATCAGATGATGGTCATCCCTGTCTCTTGTTACCTTTTTTAGCTGGAAGTTTATTTTATATTTTATGGCATTTTGGGGTGTCCCATTTTCTTGTGTTTTTCCCAAGAACTATTTTGATCCTGCCTCCTGGAGGCAGCATAAAGTTGGGTTTTCTTTTTTGGTGCAACCAGTCACAGTGTGTCTTTTTCTTTGGTGAATTCAATTCGTTTCCATAAAGGGTGATGACATGATGACTTACTACTGCGCTTTTGTCTTTAGTCAAATCCAGGCAAGAAATGTGTGGTATCTGGAGCGGGTGGTGAGGGCTCCAGGCTCACTGCCTCCTTGGTCCCCTGGTCCGTTTGGAGGATGGTGTCGGTCCAGAGGCCCAGACATTAGCCAAGTGGCTGGGGTTCTGACCTGGGCACTGCCATAACCCCTCAGTCTCCATATCCTTGTCTCTGAGAGGGTGTGGGGGAGGGGTGTCAAGACAGTATCACTTCCCAGTTCACAGAGTGCTGGGGAGGGATCTGCAAGGTCACATGGAGAAAGTCACTGCTGAGGTCATGTAGTCAGCCTTCAATCAGCTCCCTGAGCCACTGCTGTTCCTGTGCCCACATCTGGCTTTCAAGGCCCAGCTCCCATGTCCCCTTCCTGCTGAGGAAGGAAGCTCCCTGGCTCTGCCCTTGGCCTCCTCTGAGGCAGCTACAGCAGCCCTTCTCTCCTCACACTCCCCAGGCTGCAGGGCCTCCTGGGTGGGGTCATGTGTTTCTCTGTGACCTAAACACCCTGTGGAGTATGTTCCTGGGCACCAGCATGCATTGGGTTAGGGTACCCCAAATGTCACTGCAGGTCTCTGTCAGCAGAGTCGCCTGGGATGTGTTTAGAGAGAAGTTCCCAAGCTCATCCCCAGAGGCAGAGAGTGGGCTCTGGCTGCCCAGGGCTGGGGAGGGTAAAGTGGGGGTGGTGCCATGGGCACAGGCCCAGGAAACAAGGTTGTTGTGGTGATAGGGATGTTCTCAAGGTAGAGTATGGGATGATTGCTCTCCTCTGCACTTACCAAAAGGACATGACAGGTGAGCCTTCAACAAATGACTCAATGGTCAAAAGTTATATTTCAATAAATTTGCTTTAAAAACATTAAAAAATGGGTCCACAAGTTGCCCTGTGTCTGTCCTCCACTGGATCCTCATCGAGGGCTTGTGGGGCAGGAAACTGCCTCAGCCCACGAGGAGCTGAGCACAGACAGTTTCACTGCACAGATGCTCTCAAGGTGCTTCCTCTGCGTGGTCCAGAGTCACGCGATGAGATGCTGACGTCACGCTGCTTCTGTGATGGGAGACACTTTTAGGGGCGTTGGGTGGGAGGCAGCTTATTTTTCATGTGGGCAGAATGGAAATAATGAGTGTCCAGAAGGTCTACTGTGTTGGTTTTCAACTTTCGATTTTCTACCAGTTCTGTGATACACAGGAGGGGAGACAGTGCCCCCCATGAGTGTGTCTGACTTGCTGGCTCTTCCTCGTGAGGAGAATGAAGCAGAAGGGACGCACCACGTCACAGAGTTAGGCTCACAGAGGCTGAGACTTCCCGCCTGGGCTCCCCGCGCCCCCCCCCCGTCCCTCTCTGGGGTGACTCCCTGCACACGGTGGACCCTCAGCTAAGGGGACGCCCACAGGACAAGGACCTGAGGGTTTTCTCCAGGAGCCACATGCAGGAGCTCTGAGGCAGGTCCTTCCACGCTGACCATGGCCGTTCAGATCCGCCAACATCTCGTCCCCATCACAGCCTCGTGGAACCCAGAGCTGGAGCCTCTGAGTGAGGCCCCTCCTGCTGCCTCCCCCTCAGAGACTGTGGAGACACCAGATCTTTGTTTTAGGTGCAAAGGAGGAAGTGATTTGTTACAAACCAGTAAAATATTCAGGCGATAAAGTGATCAGTGGCTGTTTTCTCACAAGAAACAGTGGAGGCCAGAGTAGCTCACGTGACGGTCAAGGTCCTGATAGCAATGAGCTGTCAGACAAGGATTCCACGTCCTCAGAAGTGTCCTTCAAAATATGTGATTTTAAAAAATGAGTTCTACCGTTTTTAGATTCGCATTTAATTTTGCTGTTTTGTTTCTTTATACTATCCCCAGAGTGGTGTCTGCAGGGTCACGGCACAGAGGGGCTGTCAGCAGCCTGGAGCTGTGAGCAGGGCTGACTCTGACCCGCCTGCAGGGAGTGGGGCCCTGGAGCCCCAGAATCAGCCCCCTGGGCTGGCCCTCCAGAGCAGTGCAGGCCTTTCTCCTCTTGATTCCCTGAATCACCTCCTCTTGATTCCAGGAATCTCCCTGCCACCCCAGCATTGGGGAGTTGGGGAGGATGTTGAGGCTCAGGAAATGGGGGCCTCCTCCTAACCATCTGTCCTCTCCTCCTCTCTCTCCTTCATCAGCCTGAGTGTGCGTGTTTGAGTCACACCAGCCCTGCACGGACAGGAAAGGCCCAGAACTTAAGTGTTTCCCTGGTCAGTTACAGCTCCAGCCCCTCTGCAGTCCCACCAGGGGAGACAGAGACTCTCCCAGCCCCAGCCAGAGCCGCGTCACCCACACAGACCTTCCCCTCACAGTGTCCCCGATGCTGCCCCTTCCTGGCCCCACACTTCCTGGTGCCCCCACCACTCCTTTTGGGCCCCATCCCCTAGTCCCCATTTTCATCCTCTGTTACATTTCCAGGAGCATCCCCGGCTTCGTAGTGATGCCCTGGGGGCTCTCCTCAACCTCCCCTCATTCAGGGATGGAGAATTTTTAAAAGATGTATATTTATTTATTTATTTCCTTACAGCGTGGGTCATCTTTCTATAGTTATTGTTCCTCTTAGGTGCGGCCCTTCCACCAATGATCCACCACACACCACCACCAGCTCCCCGGGTCTCTCCCCGGCTCTGATCACTCCTGCTCCCCCCTGCGGTAAGACGTGGATGGGTGGTCGGCTCACGGGTCTTGGCGTTTTCCTGGAACCTTGTCCTTTTCTTGGGCGAGGCCCTGGGCTCCTGGGTAGAATTGAATGTTAATTCCCTGGAAGCAGAAGCAGAAACAAAGTACAGAGACTCTGGAGTCCAAGGATCCATCCGAGACAGAAGGAACCTCTATATTTGGGGATCAGCCCATAATCTGGGAATCAGCTGTAATGACCTGGAAACCTGCTTTTTTCCTTTGTCCATAGGACCAAGAAAATTGGAGGACTTCTAACCTGAAACAGCACTTGGGCGCCCCCTGGTGTGCAGATCCCTGTCCTGCCGCCTGGAGCCCAAGGAGCCTGGGGAGGGCCTGGCTGAGCAGGAGAAAGGGCAGCTCTGGTCTCCTGTGCTCAGCCCTGTGGCCACACGGGGGCGCTGCCGCGCTGCTCCGGATTCTGGTGGAGCCGCCAGGACGGGGTGGGGGCTGAGGTGGGCAGAGTTGGGGGTCCTGGAGGGCGGTATCCTGGGGGTGAGATGCTCTGTGAGGAGTCAGAGCAGCAGGGCTCAGAGGAGAGGAGACTCCGGAGCCTGCCCTGTGTGTGAGGTTTCCATCTTTTCTCCCAGAACCCCTCTCTCCAGTCCCTGGAAGGTAATACCTGGGAAAACTGGAAAAGAAAAAAATTTTTCTTTATATAACCTATTAAATATTGAGAGTATTTTAAAAAATAACATTTAAAGAATACTGTTCGATTTACAGAAAAGTTGCAGAGGCAGTACACGTCTTGTTTATCCCACACCATTTCCCTTTTGTTAACATCCTACATGAGTACAGATTTTTTTTTACCACTAATGCAGCAATGTTGACATAATAACTAAACGCCATACTTTAATTCGTTTTTGCTAATGTCCATTTTATGCCCAATAATCCCATCCAGTTTGCCTGGATGACAGTTTCTCAGACTTTCCTTGTTTCCTTGGGAGAGGTGTTGGGGTCACAGATGGGGGTTCTTGGGTCACCTCTAAGAAAAACTTCACCAGAGTCCTCCTATCAGTGGGGTGAGGGCACACACACACACACACACATGAAAAGAAAGAAGTCGATGCTTGCACAGACACAAATTGGCAGGAGGACCTGATCCTGGAGAGGGGGGGTGTGTTAGGGGAAGCCTGTTAGTGGAGGCTCATTAGAACTCTGTTGGTGTGTGTGGTGTGGAATTACACAGTTTAATAGGTGTGAAGCTGTACTCCAAAAATTTATACAGTGTTATAAACTAGTGTAACACATGCATATATATATTAATTATTGCTTTTGTGTGTTTTGCTTCATTACTGCTAAAAGCCATGATCCATTACGGAGGTCTTACTATGTGGGCCTCTTAGTTGAATCATAGTCTCTGGTATACTATCAGCTTTCCAATCCTCAGATATGGAGGAAATTTCTAATTCCATTTATACCACATCTAGGTCATGGGTAAGAAAATGTTTGCTCCTCAGTTGATCTATGTAGCCAACATCTGCATCAATAATATAGAAAATCCTTGAATTTCCTCAAATTATGTCCTGGAAAATGTTCCTCAAATTATGTCCCCTGCAGTTATTTCATTGTTTTTCTTTACTTTCCAGTCTGATTTGGCTAATTTTAATGCCATTCCAATAGGGAACAGTGGTAGAGAAAGAAATAGATGAGATAGTAATACATCACTCCTTAATTCATGTAGCCCTAGGAAAATCAAGTGTTCTCTATGGTGGTGAAAAGAGGAGATTATTTCCTGATGCAGGAGCACTCACAATGTAATGGAAATGCAGGGTTGTATTGCCATGGTTTGATCCATAGCACATTTTGGAATAGTGCCCAAGTCCTGTTTCATAAGCCTAAATAACTAACCTGGACCCGGGTTCCAAGGAGGACCATGAATTTGTGGCTCATGCATACACACTTCTCTGCCCCACGGGGGACATATAGTGGCAACACCCTTGTAGAGACTTTGGGCCCAAGACCTGTTTCCTGTGGTTTCCTGAGGGGAGGTTCCCCAAACTGTGTTTGCATGGAATAGCTGTGAGCCATCTACAAACTTCCATAATGGAGTTTCCCTTCATATATTTAAGTTGTATTCTGTTGTATAGTGATTTATGGACCAGACAATGTAGCAGAAGTACACTGAAGCAAGTCGATTAAGAGTTGATAAATGAATGTAATGTAACAGAATTAGCTGACTGCTTTATTCTCAAAATGTTTATACTTCAGTTAGTTTGTGCTTTAGTTTGAATTACCATGTTAATCCCTTCATCATATTGCTCTGTACTATTCTCAAATAGTTTCTCATTAAAGTCTTTTCTCCTTGATCTGCTTTGCAGACTTTCCAAACAAAGACTGCCACCTTTTTCCAATGTATGTTTTTCAAGCATCACAGAACTGGGGTGTAGACCAGAGGTGCAGTGGTTGAAAGGATTCACCAGAGAGAGTGGGGAGCAGAACAGGCAGATGTACTGAAATACACTGCTCCAGGGAGCAGCAGGCATGACAGGAGAAGGCTGCTTGCTGCACCCTATGTGGCTTCGCTCCCTCGTGGGGAATTGAACTCAGGCCACAGAGTGATAGAGCTGAGACTTACTCCCAAAGCCACCAGCGAGGCCCATTTCCCAATAATTCCTCACTGCACCATTGGCCATATAGAATTTAATATAAAATGAATGTGTCTTTACTGATCAATGAATCATGTCACAGGCAAGTTTTAGATTTAAATTAATTGGTATGCATGTGTAAGGACTGTATACTACATGGTTAATACGAACAGTTTTTTCTGAAATTGAAGAGTCTTTTTGGTAAATGTCAAAGTAAAAACTAATATGAAAATATTTAACCTTTCATTCTTATTATAACAAAATGGAAAATAACAAATGGCAGGGTTTCACATGGTAGCCCTGAAGGATAATATCTATTTCCGGACACTCTAATCTGTTCTGGTGATGCCTGTCAGGACTTAGGCCAGGATCACACTGTCCTGATTAATGCAGCTTTAGTAATTTTTTTTTTTAATAGAGGCATGTTTTATTTATTTATTTATTTGTTTGTTTGTTTGTTTTTGTTTATACATGCACTGGGTACAGTCAGAAGCGCGGGAGGGTGAGAGAATTCACCAGAGCCAGAGCGGGGAGCAGAGCAGGCAGAAGGACCGAAGTACACTGCCGAGGGGAGCAGCGGGCGGCAGGAGAGTTCTGCGCGCCATGTGGGACCCTCCTCCAGTGGCCGGGGAGCAGCCGGGGATCGAACCGGCGCCGCAGAGGTCACCGGCAGCTTCGCAACCCAGCGCTCAACCGCTGCGCCACCGGGGAGGCCCTAGTAAATTTTGAATTCAGTACTGTAAATTTTGCAATTTGTTCTTTTTAATAAGGAATATATGTCCATTTATTTGTGTTTTCTGCAGCCAAACTCAGAGAGGAAATATTTGGAGGCTTTGAAAGTAGCTTAGTGACTGAAACTGTTCCCGGTTTTGCTGCTGTTACAGCCTGGCAGGGAAGGCGAGACCTGGACCCGGGCACCTCTCTAAGCTTTGAGTGTGGTCATTTGTCAGGTCTTTTGGCCGCTGCACCAGCTGTTTTGAGTGTCGCTTGTCTGGTGCTGTACTGGGGCATCTCGGCAGCTCTGTTGGGCATCTCCTGTTGTGTCTTCTGCTGTCTTCGTGAATTGGATCCCGGCCTATAGTCTGGCTGCCACATGCTCCAGGCCTTCAGAGATAGGAGGATGCTACTTGGCAACATTTACGTTTAGGACTTTAAAACACTGGACACTGCTTCAGGTGAGGTAAATGGCCATTTGTGGTCTCAGGAACTCTTTGTTTTTCCCTGGTTTTTAAATAAACCCCATTATTGTTGTCCTCTGAGCCTGAGTGGTCTTGTAATTGTGTGCATGGGGGAAGAACTCAGAATGGTAAACTATTTGGGCAGTGTCCTGGGACAGCTTTAGGGTCCCTTGCTGCCCTGTATCAGACATGATAATGGGCTGCATGAGAAGCAACCCAGACCTTCAAACCTGCACATTTAAGTGGGTTCTGCCATCAATTGCATAAAGACATAGTCTAATGCATAAGATCCTCAATAGAAGAGGACTTTAATACACTTAGTGTGCAATAAAGAGAACAGAAAGACCATAGTTAAAGTAGTTACTAAATGAAACACCCGAAGTTACCATCCCATTGGGTGTAAATGTCCAGCCAAACAGGGTTGGCCCAGAGCAGGACCACTGAAGCCTGAAAGCTTACAATAAGACTAAGGCACCTTCTGGTGGAGACCCATAGGAAAGGGGTAGAAGCAGCCAGGCAAGTCTGAAAGGAAAAGAACAAAATAAAAATGATACAGGGCAAAAGAGGCACTAAAACTGGCCAAACAGTTTACAGGTCACTGTCCAAGTTTTTCACCCGTGTGCACAATTGCAAGACCACTCACGTTCAGAGAACAACAATACGGGATTTATTTTACAAACAGGAAAGTCAAAGAATCACTGAGGCTACAAAGGATGTTTATCTCACCCCAAGCAGTGTCCAGTATTTTGAAGTCCTGAACAAAAGGCATCTAAGATGGTGCCCACCTGCCACTGAAGATGAAAAAAGACTACTATCCTGAAAAAAGACATCGCTCCCAAAAGGACATCTTCCTGCCACTGATGGCCTAGAGCTTATGGCAGCCAGACAATAGGCCAGTATCCAGCTCACTAAGGCAGTAGAAGACACAACACGAGATGCTCCATGGAGCTGCTGAGAGGGGCCAGCACAGAACCAGACAATCAGCATCGAAACAGCAGCTTCAGTAGCCAAATGGCCTGACAAACTGCCCACATCGCACACATCTCAGGGAGGTGCCCAGTTCCAGGTCTTCACCTTCCCTTCCAGGCTCTGATAGCAGCAAAGCTGGAAACAGGTGAAGAAGCTGTGATTGTTTCTCAGCCTTGGACTTGTGCCAGAGACTTGGGGGACATGGAAGGAGACACTGGGAACAGATGTGGGTGAGAGACCTGTGCGGAGATTACAGTAGCAACATTTCAAGGTTCTTCTGCCTTCTGGTGGAATTGTCAGTCTAAATCCATCAATCTTTTCCTTGCACCAGCACTAGGACCTCCGAATCGTGCTCCTTTCTTCCTCAAAGATTCTGCTGCCTCAGGGGTCATGGGCTGGTCCTCTTGGGGCCCCTCTCCTGTGCTCCTGCAGCATCTTTAGCTCTTCCCGCAGCTCCTACACTTTGGTCACCACCTGTGCTGTCATGGCACCTCCCGTGTTGTCAAAGGCTCATGGTCAGCTTCTCCTCAGGCCCTCCTGAGGCCTTTGGAGGGCTCCATACCTGTCTGCCAACTATGCCAATGTAGTGCCAGTGCAGGATCTCCATGAACCTATGCAGACGGGTGAAGGAGGAGAGTCCTGGAGATGTGGTGGCTTTTTGGGATATTTTTTAAGATTTATTTATTTATTTATTTATTTATTTATTTATTTATTTATATAAGCACTGGGTACAGTCAGAAGCACGGGAGCGTGAGAGAATTCACCAGAGCCAGAGCAGCGAGCAGAACAGGCAGACTGATGAAGTACACTAATGAGGGGACCAGCGGGCACAGCAGGAGAGGTCTGCGTGCCATGTGGGACCCTCGCCCAGCGGCTGGGGATGGAACTGTTGCTACAGAGGCTGCGGGCAGCTTTGCAACCCAGCGCTCAACCGCTGCGCCACCAGGGAGGTCCGCTTTTGGGGATTTTAATGGGCTTTTTACCAGGTAGTACACGGCAGTGAGGGGTACCAGAGGCTGGGAGGTAGCAGGCCTCCCAGCCCCTGGTGAGTCTTCACTCTTTCTGGGCTTTCTGGCGTTCTCTCGTGGTCCTGCTTCTCCTTTGCTGCTCTGCTGGTTCTGCCCTCTTCTCCTCTTGCTGCTCTTCTGCTGGCATCCCCATGACACTGCACTTATAAGTGAGTCTCAGCCCAGGTATACCCACCTATGCATGCCCACACCCCACCCCACGTGTCCACCATCATTAATCCTAATGGTGGGAAGGCAGAAAAGCCTGACAATCATTTGCCCTACAGGCTGCACAGGAGGGAGCCGAAGGGGAGGGGGCAGGGACAGGGGCAGAGACACCCTGTCCAGTATGAAGAGCTGTGGGGTCCTGGACAGGGAGACTTAGGAAAGCAGGGAAGCATCTCCTCAAGCCCTGAGAGAAAAAATTTGGAAACAATGTAAGCTCAGTACATATAAATCACTTCTGCTACAATCTAAAGTAGTATGTTCCAAGAAAAACAATTTGTATGAGGTTAAATAGACTTATTTTTCAGGCAATACCATCTTTATTTGAAGAAATGAATAACAAAACTCATTATATAGATTAAGGTAACTTGTAGGCACTTTCTAGAAATTTAATGTGTCTTTTCCTTTAAGAAAAATCTACTGAGTTGTAAACTGATAGTAGTTACTTGCCATGATAAAATGCAAACTCCGGGGGAAAACCAGGTATTAGAAAATTATGTTGCATCCCTAAATAAGCTTGACAACTTTCCGTATCAACTAATTTTTTCCTTTGAGATGTTTGGAATATAAAACAAATATGATTTTATTTTATTTTAAAGATTCATTTATTTATTTATACAAGCACTGGGTACAGTCAGAAGCGCAGGAGGGTGAGAGGATTCACCAGAGCCAGAGCAGGGAACGGAACAGGCAGACTGATGAAATACACTGCTGAGGGGAGCAGCAGGTGCGGCAGGAGAGGTCTGCGCGCCATGTGGGACCCTCCCCAGCGACCAGGGATCTAAACCGTGCTGCAGAGGCTGCGGGTAGCTCGCAGCCCAGCGCTCAACCGCTGCGCTACCAGGGGAGGCCCAACAAATATGATTTTAAAAATTTGATTCTAGAATAATAAACGCATTATTCATATAACCTAGTGAAACAATGCTTTACATTTAAAAATCATAATAGTTCAAGATCTATTAACATGCGAGAGAGGTCTATGGAATTAATGTAACAGAATAGAAAACGTTCAGTGAGTGTATCAGGTTTCTCTTTGCAAATAACATGTGAAAAACTATCATTGTACAGTTTCAATTTATTATCAAAGCTGTAACAAACTTGAATACTCACAATTATCCTAAAAGATTATAAAATGCTATTCCTACATATTTCTTTAAGGCTGTATATTTTTTCATTGACCAACCAAAACAACAGACTAAACGCAGAAGAAAATATGACAATTAACTGCCATGAGACAGAGACGACACTTGTAAACTATAAACTGTGAAAGGTCACTTCTCACCACCACGCTTATTTTCAGAAATCTGATTTTCTTTAAAGCAGTGAACATGCGATGGATTATTCATAATTTTCTAAATAAAATAAAAACCTGCTTAAAATGGTTTTATTCCCTGTATGGTGAAGACTGATAGTTTTGTCCGCATAACACTATCCTTGGCGGTCCTTGAGGACTCGGACGGCTGCGCGCGCGGAGACTCTGAAAGGAAAATGTGTGAGACGCGGTGAGGCAGCCCCGGGCCTGGAGGAAGCTCTCGGCGCAGAAGAGGAGGGGGGTGCGGGGCGAGCCCCAGGTCCGGGGTGAGGCTCTCGGGTCTCGGTCCCGGGGCCCTGTCTGGGGCGGGGAAGGTGGCTGTCGGGGACTCCCCACCTCCCCCCAGGGGCACCTCTCCCTGCGCGGCCAGCGTCGGGCCCTCCCGCCTGGACGCTGGCGGCTCCGCCCAGTTCCCTCTCCCCGCGGCCCGAGGGCGCCGAGCAGCCGGTCAGCGTCCCGGGCTCAGGGCACCGCGTCTCCACCCGCCCCGCCGGGGCGCCCAGCGTCTGGGGCCGGGTGGCGAGGACCATGGGGCCCCCGCTCCTCCTGCTGCTGCTCTCGGGGGCGCTGGCCCCGACGGAGGCCTGGGCGGGTGAGTGGGGTCGGGAGGGAAACCGCCCTGGGGGTGGGGAGGGTGCCGAGGGGAACCCCTGGTAGCGGCGGCGCTGGACCCGGTAAAGGCTCGGTTCCCAGTCGCCCCCCCCGTTGTCCCCCCTCAACCCGACCTGTCCCGGTCCTTCCCGGCCCTCCCCGCCCCGCCGCCTCTTCCCCAGGAGTCTCGGCCCTTCCAGCCCCGCCGCCCCGGAACAATTTAGCGCCCCCCTCGCCCCCTGCCCCCCGCCCCGTCTCCCCGGGGCCCGGGACCCTCGCGGGAGGAGGGTCAGCCCGGTCTCCCCTCCCGCCCCCAGGCTCCCACTCCCTGAGGTATTTCTCCACCGCGATGTCCCGGCCCGGCCCCGGGGAGCCCCGCTTCATCGTCGTGGGCTCCGTGGACGACACGCAGTTCGGGCGGTTCGACAGCGCCGCGGCGGGGCCGAGGATGGGGCCGCGGGCGCCCTGGGCGGGGCGGGAGGGCCCGGGGTACTGGGCGGGGGAGACGCGGAGCGCGACGGGCGCCGCACGGACGTTCCGAGAGAACCTGCTCGACCTGCGCGGCCGCGACAACCAGAGCGAGGCGGGTGAGCGCCGGGCCCAGACGTGACCCCGTCCTCGGGGACGTGCGGGAAACCCCAGACCCCGCGTTGGAGCCGCCCCTGAGGCAGGTGGGCCCGCCCCGCCCCGCCCCGCTAAGAGCCCGCGGGGCTTTGCTCCCTGCGGTCAGTTTCGGTTTAGGTTTATTCCCGGCTGGGGGGTGGGGTAGGGGGGTGGGGGGGTCGTCGAGGCTGACGGGGCAGGGACGGGCTCTCACACCGTCCAGAAAATGGAAGGGTGCGAAGTGGGGCCCGACGGGCGCCTCCTACAGCCGGTTCGCCTACGACGGCGCCGATTACATCGCCCTGAGCGAGGACCTGCGCTCCTGGACCCCCCGCGGATGAGGCTGATGAGGCGGCTCAGACCACCCGGAGCAAGTATGAGGGGGAGACAGACCTGCGGAACTGCGGGGACTACCTGAGGATCACATGCGTGGAGTTGCTGTGCAGATTCCTGGAAAAGGGAGGGAGACACTGCAGCGCTCAGGTAAGGGGGACCTTGCAAGGCCTCGGTGGCTTCAGATCTCCCTCAGGCTGACACCTCCGGGGAAAATGGAGTCATGGTCAGAACACAGACCTCTTTCTGGGGCCTCCCTGGAGGCGCAAGGGGTTAAGCACAGCACTGTGTGGCTTTTGGCAGCCTCTGCAGCATGAGTTCTATCCCTGGCTGGCCAGGTAGGTGACCCACATGGCACAGCAGACCTCTCCTGTCTCACCTGCTGCTCCCCTCAGCACTGTATTTCAGTCATTCCGCCTGTTCTGTTCCCCACTGTGTCTCTGGTGAGTCCTCTCACCTCCCCACCCCCCCACCCCCACCCCTCCTCTGGCCTGTACCCCAGGTCTTGTATGCATAAATAAATGCATCTTAAAAATAAAAAAATACAGACCTCTTTTTGGTCAGAGAGGGAGGAGACCTCCTGGGTTTCCTGTTCTGTGCTAGAAAGACTCCCCACAGGGCCCTACTTTTTCTGAAGGGATGTTAAGGAATCCAGTCTCTCCTGAGCTGGAGGGGAGACCATCCCTGACATCACCCTTCATTGGATCCTTTTGACCTGGAAGCCATCTTGGGGACCATCAGTTTCTCACTATATCTTGTTTTTGGTCTAATTAGCATTTTTCAGATCTGGCTTCTGCTTTTTTGAGTCCCCATGTCAGGAGCATAAGTCTGTGTTCTCCTCCTTAGAGACCTGCATCTTCCTATCCTGAGCTCTTATCCTGATTTACCCATTCTAAGAAACAGATTATCCCAGACTCCCCTGATCAAGATGGTTTATCGGTTTTGTGCTTCCTCTTCCAAACCCATTGCCCTGTCCATTCTGAGGATGGTCACAGGAGGCTGCTTCAGTCTCAGTGAAGGAAAAACCCAAAGTGTAATTGTTCTGACCCTTCTCCTCAGATCCCCCAAGGACACATGTGACCCACCACCCCACCTCTGAGCATGATGTCACCCTGAGGTGCTGGGCCCTGGGCTTCTACCCAGCGGACATCACCCTGACCTGGCAGCAAGATGGGGAGGACCTGACCCAGGAGATGGAGCTGGTGGAGACCAGGCCTGGGGGAGATGGAACCTTCCAGAAGTGGGCGGCTGTGGTGGTGCCTTCTGGAGAGGAGCAGAGATACACGTGCCATGTGCAGCATGAGGGGCTACTGGAGCCCCAAATCCTGAGATGGGGTAAGGAGGGAACTTGGGAAAAGAGCTTCTCAGGGGCATCAGGAGCCCTTCTGGAAACTTTTAGAGGGACAGGGTGAGGCTTGGGAGTCAGAGTCTCACCTCCCCTTCCCTTCCAGTGCCCCCTCCTCAGTCCTCCATCCCCACCGTGGGCATCATTGCTGGCCTGGTTCTCTTTGGGGCTGTGCTCACTGGCGCTGTGGTGGCTACAGCTGTGATGTGGAAAAAGAAATACTCAGGTAGGGCCTTCCCAGTGGTGCAGCGGGTTGAGCACAGTGCTATGAAGCTGTCCGCAGCCTCTGCAGTGCGGGTTTGATTCCTGGCCAGCCAGGGAGATTCCCACATGGCATAGCAGACCTCTCCAGTTCCGCCTTCTGTTCCCCTCAGCAGTGTATTTCGTCAATCTGCCTGTTCTGCTCCCCTCTTTTCTTTGGTGAATCCTCTCACCCTCCTGCGCATCTGGCCTGTACCCCAGTTCTTGTATAAAAATAAATATACCTTGGGCCTCTCCTGGTGGCACAGGTGGTTGAATGCCACGCTGTGAAGCTGTGCACAGCCTCTGTAGCGCCAGTTGGATCCCCGCCAGCTGGTGAGGGTCCCACATGGCACAGCAGACCTCTCCTGTCGCGCCCGCTGCTCCCCTCAGCAGTGTATTTCGTCCGTCTACCCGGTCTGTTCCCTGCTCTGTCTCTGGTGAATCCTCTCACCCTGCCACACATCTGGCCTATACCCCGGTTCTTGTATAAATAAATAAATAAATCTTTAAAAATAAGTAAATAAATAAATAAATCTAAAAAAAAAAATACTCAGGTACGGGAGTGGAGGGGGGGTGTCTTGTCTACTGGGGGCTTTCATATCCCAGGTAGAACTTGCCCTACCTGGTAATGGGAAGTACCATCCACATACTGTGTTACCCAGTCTGGAGCTGATTGCTACTCCTCAGTCTTTTGTAAACCACTTATAAAAATGAATCACCACTTGTTCACCTTGATCATTCTTTCCGGAGTCCGGCTCTGATGAACAGGGTTGAGAGAGGAATCTGATTGAACTGAGGAAGTAAAGAAATGACAGACACAAAATAGAGTTTAAGAGAAGCGGGACCCGGGGGACACAAGGCCTCTCATTCGTGCTGGAGCATCCTCCTGAGTGCCTGGTGCAACTCATTTTTATTGCTACAAACTGCCCCCTCCCTCCTGGTTAGTTACTAGGCAATGAGCATTCTCTTGGCATTTAGCCTTGTCCAGGCGCACATTCACCCAAGGCTCTGCACTATCAAGTTATTCTGTTTCTTTTTTAATCTAGTTTGTCCCCCAGACATAGTTTCACAGACACAAGAAAGACCATCCTGATCTATGCACGGGCCGGTCTTTGGACCCGTGCTGACCTGTCTTCCAACCATGACCCTGATGTTTTCCTTGTCTCAGCACTTTATGCTTAGGGGATCTCCAACAATTCTGATCATGGGATCCTGATTCCCAGCAGATGTCAGAGGGGAAGGTCCCTGCTGAGGACAGACTCCAGGAGGTGGTTGCTCCAGTCACCCTTCCTCTCCTTCCTTCATATCTCCTGGTCCTCAGGCACAGTTTTGGAAACTTCCCTGTGACCCAGGGAATTCATTTGGATTTCATGGCCTGACTCATTTGTGGTCTTATAGGATGTTTCTTCCCACAGGTGGACAAGGAGGAAGCTACACTCAGGCTGCAGGTAAGTGTGGATCAGGGGTTTGGTCCCTGAGCCCCTGGGGACAGTGTAGATGGAGCCCTTGGGGATGTCACCCGCATCAGTCCCTCCTGTGGTCTCATCTCTCGTGGCTCTGACCAGGTTCTGTTTTGTCCTTCCCCAGGCAGTGACAGTTCCCAGGGCCCTGATGTGTCTCTCTCAGCCCCTAAAGGTGAGACCCTGGAGGCCTGCGGTGGGAGGGGCTGGGCCAGAGAGGATGGGACCAGGTGATGGGGAAGCTGTGAGGGAGACATTCTGAGGATGCGGTGGACTATGGAGAAGGTCAACACTTCCCTAACTTTGTTCATGATCATTTTCCTTCACAGTGTGAGCCAGCTGCCTTTTGGGGACTGAGTGATGCAGGATTTCTTCTCATTTTCATTTTGTGACTTCAATATCTGCTGCAGACAGGGCAACCGATGAAATTCTCAGCCATTAACGAAGACTCTAAATGAATTTGCAATGGGGGGAGGCTGGGAGAGTGTTGTCAAGAGCAGCCCTGCCTCTCACTCTCCCAGCCCAAGCTTTTATTAAAGACATGAACAAAGGAACAAGAAAATAGCACGCAATTGTGTTTGTGCTTCTACAGATTATTAAGTTACTGCTGGAACAAGCTTTCCTGATTAGCAGGGAACATGCGCACAAGCCAGCACATCCTCAGAGAACAGGAGTCAGTTCTAGGAAGAAGTTTTGTTTGCGGAACTTCTAACGTCCTGGAACTCAGTGTGCACAGTAAACAGGAGCTCTCCAAATAATCCAGCTCCCTTGAGGGCAGCAGGCTCCCATAATATCTCCCTTTTTGTTTTTAAAGCAAAGTATAACTAGTTTTGGCATAGCCTGTATGACTCTTTTGGTGTGGTGATTTTTGTTTGTTTGTTTTTTAAAGATTTTGTTTGTTTGTTTGTTTATTTATTTATTTAATTATACAAGAACCTGGGTATAGGCCAGATGCGCAGGAGGGTGAGAGGATTCACCAGAGACAGAGTGGGGAGCAGAACAGGCAGACTGACGAGATACACTGCTGAGGGGAGCAACGGGCAAGACAGAAGAGGTCTGCCGTGCAATATGGGACCCACCCCCACTGGCCAGGATCAAACAGGCACTACAGAGGCTGTGGACAGCTTCACAGTGTGGCGCTCAACCGCCTGCACCACCAGGGGAGACCCTGGTGTGGTGTTTTAAGTGATGCAGCAACTCCTGTGTGAATGTGATAGAAGGGTCTCTTGTCACCGATCCTGGAGTTCACCTGGAACCCATGTGGCTACCAGCTGTTTTAGTATTAAGAATGTGATATTTGGACTAGATTCCCAGTATATCCGATTGATACATTGTTGCAGATAAGTCACTACAAGTAACACCATACATGGAATAGGATGCAGTATAGCTAACATGAACATTTCCTGACAACATATGGATTAAGCACACAGGCAGAATCAAAAATTTTCTATTTTGAAGGTCATGTTCATATGAGTTTGGGTTCCTTTTTCAGTATGCTGTATGCCTCCCACACATACAGGGAGGAGACCCAGCTTTTAGATGGAGTTATGCATAGGCCTGTATCTCAGCCTTTACTGTTCCCCAAGTTCTCCTGGTTTCAGATTTTCTCAGTCCTGCCAGAGAGAGCATGGCACCAGAGCAAACTCCAGGGTAGGGGGGCAGGCTTAGCATCTATCCGCTACTTCCTGCTGGGACGGGCGGAGTAGGGCAGGGCAGCGGTGTCCTGTCTGAGCGGGTCTGTCCAGGAGATACCTGCAAGCTGAAGGTTTATAGCTTTTAACTTGCGGGAGACAAAAGTAACCAAGAGGTTCAGAATACACAGACCAGAGAGAGGGCCAGCAGGGGTATGGCAAGGGGCTGAGCAGGTTGGGAGTGAATTTTGGAGGGTTCTAAAAGGGGAAAAGAAACCATGAGTCTGGATGTAAGGGAATACAAAGAAAACCCACATCTTTAAGTCTGTCCCTCATAGGACTCTGGTTCTACATTTATATATTTATGCAGTGCCTCCCAGGTGATGCAAGAATATCATGGGACTCTCGTCCTTTTTTGTTGGAAAAGGTATATGAATGATTCTAACTTTTTTTTTTTTAAGATTTATCTATCTATACAAGAACTGGGGTACAGGCCAGATGCACAGGAGGGTGAGATGATTCACCAGAGACAGAGCGGGGAGCAGAACAGGCAAACTGACGAAGTACACTGCTGAGGGGAGCAGCAGGTAAGTCAGGAGAGGTCTGCTGTGCCATGTGGTATCCTCACCAGCAGGCCAGGATTAAACCGGAGCTGCAGAGGCTGTGGACAGCTTCACAGTGCCGCGCCCAACTGCCTGCGCCACTAGGGAGGCCCTAACTTTTTTTTTTTAGGATTTATTTATTTTTTTATACAAGAACCGGGGTACAGGCCAGATGTGCGGGAGGGTGAGAGGATTCACAGAGACAGAGCAGGGACAGAACAGGCAGACTGACTGAAATACACTGCTGAGGGGAGCAGCAGGCGAGTCAGGAGAGGCCTGCCACGCCATGTGGGATTCACACCACCTGCCAGCCTGGATCAAACAGGTGCTGCAGAGGCTGCGGACAGCTTCATGATGTTGCGCTCAACTGCCTGCGCCACCAGAGGAGGCCCTGATTCTAACTTCTAATTGATAATGTGAGGAGGTGGGGAGACTGGCCCAGCCCTGCCCACCAGATCCCTCCCCACACTGACCTGTGTCTCTCCCTGATGACTTTCCTGCTCCAGCAGAGGCGGGGCTGACTCCACCCCTGCCTGTACTCTGTGTTTCCTGAGGAATAATGTCTACCTGCCTATTGAAAATAATCAGATATGAAATTATTTTTCTTACCCGGTCATGTGGGACTGTGTTGGGAGCCTGCCGCCCTTACGGGAGCTGGAGTTTTCTGAGAGCACCTGTTTGCTCCACATGTGGAGTTCCAGGAGTGGCTGGCTATTCAAATGGACCCATTCAGAATTGCCATCTCAGGGTGGAATTGTGTAAGTCATCCCATGGGCAGCTGTGAAGTAATTAAAACAAAGGCCAGTAGCCACTGGGGTTCCAGTTGAACTCCAGGAACCGTGGCAAGAGGCGTCTTCTATCTCATTCAGGCAGGAGTTGCTGCATTGCTTAAAACACCGTCATAGGGTGGTGACTGCAGGCACTGCTAGCCTGGGCAGCATCATTGCTGCTGCAGCTGCTGCCGCCATTGCCCCGAACGAGCAGGTGTGCGCCTCTGACTTTCAAAAAAATTTACAGAAACTTGGAAAAACCAAATCCATGTTGACAAAGAACTCTTAGACTAAATACAGCAATTATAAGATTCTATTATTTGCTTGGGTAACAGGCTTTTCCAAACCTACTTAAACTTACTCTGCTTCAAAAACAAAAAGGGGGATATGTTGGCAGAGAGCCCGAGTTCTCTGAAAGCACGTGTTTACTCTGCGCATGGAGTTCAGGAGGTTAGAAGTTCTGCAAACAGAAATTTCTTTCCATAACTGACTCCTGTTCTCTGAGGATGAGCTGGCTTGTGTGCATGTTCCCTACTAACTGGAAAACTTGTTTTCAACAGTAACTTACTCATCTGTATAAGCAAAAACATAATTGCGTGCTAGTTTCTTTTTCTTTTGTTCCTATCTTTAATAAAAGCTTGGGCTGGGTGAGTGAGAGGCAGAGCTGCTCTCGATGGTTCTCCCTAGCCTCCCCTGCTGCAAATTCATTTAGACTCCGAGTCTTCGTTAATAGCTGAGAACTTCCCATTGGCTGTTTGCAGCAGCATTGCTGGGTTAATTAGCAGGATTCCTAAAATTTGAGATGAAACGAAGAGGAGCCCTGAGGACCAGCCAGAACTGCAGGTTTTCTGTGCTGAGTCTGTGCAGGTGGGGGTGGGAGAAGCTTTGAGGAGCCGAGGGGGACAAGGCCTGTGTCCAGCCGGTGCTCAGTGCCTCATGGGCTTTGAGGTGGTCACTCCTCAAGAGTCATCTCTCTGCTCCTTTGCCCTTGTCCCTCAGTAGCACCTGTCCCAGCAGGGCCTGTGATCACAGGGACTCAGAACCCCCCTGGGCCTGTCCTGTCTCCAGAAATGTGAGTGGAGGCTGCGTGTGGCTGGGTCAGCCTAGGATCAGGCCAGGGTTGGGTCCTCAGTCTTCATATTCTGTGTATCTACATTTTATTGTGTATCTACATTTTATTATGGTTTTTATTTTTCTGTTCATATTTAGAGACCAGGCCTCATGTCCTCTGGGTGTCCCCATCTCTGACAGCAGCAGGAGGCATCTTTCATTGTCCCCACAAGGTCCAGGAGTGCCTTGTGCACACAAAAGTCTGGTGTTAGAAATTGATTTCCAGACTCCTGCAGGTTAGGGCCTCATTTTAGGCTATGTTTTGGATTATTCTTTCCATCTTTTCCACATCTTTTTTAAAGAACCAAATTCTGGTATTAGTAGAGAGGAGACTTAGGTAATTTTTCATCTTAATGTCCTGTTGGGTTTCTGTTTCCTCTACAGCTTCTCCCTCCAACTTTACCCTTAAGTAACCCTGCCCAGAGTGTGTGGGGACAGAGAGGCTGGCTGCTTCCTAGCATGGTCAGTATGGGCCTCACGTAGGTGACCTTTGAGAAAAAGTTTGATGAACATGTTGCCCACAAGGATGTCCAGGGAAGTTCTTTCCAGGCAGGACAACCTCCAGTGCAGAAGCCCGAGGCAGGAATCTGTGTGGCTCAGGTAAAGGCTGCTGGAGCGAGGGTAATTGAGATGGGATCTGTGTGCACCCAGACCATTCAGGCCTCACAGATGTTGGGTTTGACTTTCCTTTTTTTTTTTTTTAAGTAAGATTTATTTATTTTTGCATACAAGAACTGGGGTGTAAGCCAGAGATGCGGGCGGATGCGGGCGGGGTTTGACTTTCTGAGTAAGGTTTGGGTTGACAAGAGCTTCTGAACAGAGATGACCTGTGTGACTTCTCTTTAGGAGCCCCAGTCTGGCTGCTGTGCAACATGAAGGGGTGAGAGGTGGAAAGAGAAATGGGGGAAACCAGTACAGGTCCCAGGACAGAGAGGTTGGTGGCTTTGTTGGAGAAGGGAGAGGAGAGCAGGAAAATAACAGGCAGTGATAGGATCTGTGTGTATTTAGAGATGGACTTTACAGCATTTCCTACTCTGGGCTGTGAGGAAGGGCTCAAGGATGACACTCAGTGTCTCAGACTGTGCAGGCAGTGGTGGAGCCTGCAGTGACATGGGGAAGACCCCAAAGAACCATGTGCGGGCGTCCTTGGCCTTCAATTTAGGAAAGTTGCAGCTGAGATCTATTAGAAATGAAAGTGAGGTTGGCAATTGGACAGACAAGTCTGGAGTAGAGATGAAATATCTGAGCTAAGAAATAGACCTGGGAGGTGATAGGATGTGAATGATGTTTGAAGTCTTGAGCTTGGAAAGGTCCCCCAGAGAGTGATCACTCAGGAAAAGAAAGGAGCAGGTTAAACCCCAGAACCCCCGGTGATGAACAATCTGAGCAGACACCCCCTGGAGCTGACTGTACTGTCTGACACCATGTGGAGAAGACACGGAGACCAGGTAGCCCCCTACTTCTGTGA
Source organism: Talpa europaea (assembly GCF_964194135.1). NCBI lineage: Eukaryota > Metazoa > Chordata > Mammalia > Eulipotyphla > Talpidae > Talpa > Talpa europaea. The sequence continues at coordinate 119,492,148 of NC_140068.1, read as the reverse complement.
GCACAGAAATCACCTGGATGCTAGAAGGTCTAGAACAGTGTCTCAGATTCTATTATCCAACTCCTTTCCTCACCCTAGGGATGGAGAACTTAGGGTTGATTCCCAGGAGAAGACACTTCATCCCTGGAAGCAGGAACAAATAACAGGGACTCAGGAGTCCAACGTTTCATCCAAAGAGACTGAGAGAACCTGTATACTTGGGGACTCACCCAGAATCTAGGAACCAGCTATTATGACCTGGAGACATGGATCTTACCTGATGTCTATGTGCACAGCCACTCCCTAGGGAGGAAGTTTGAGCACGCCTAACCTGACAGTGGACCTGTCCTGCCGCTGGGGGCCCAGGGAGCCTGGGGAGGACCTGGCTGAGCAGGAGAAAGGGCAGCTCTGGTCGCCTGTGCTCAGCCCTGTGGCCACACGGGGGCGCTGCCGCGCTGCTCCGGATTCTGGTGGAGCCGCCAGGTCGGGGCGGGGGCTGAGGTGGGCAGAGTTGGGGGTCCTGGAGGGCGGTGTCCTGGGGTGAGATGCTCTGTGAGGAGTCAGAGCAGCAGGGCTCAGAGGAGAGGAGACTCCGGAGCCTGCCCTGGCTGTGAGGTTTCCTCCTCTTCTCCCTGGTACCCCCCTCCCCAGGCCCTTCATGGCAAAACCTGGGGAAACAGGAAAGTAGATATTTTTTTCCTTCTACAACCTATAACTTTGCTAACAGTATTTTGAAAGATACTCCTAGAGTTACAGAAAAGTTGCAAAGGTAGTAGGGTTCCTATATAACCCACATCACTTCCAAGCTGTTAACATCTCACATGACTACTAAGTGATTTGTGACACTAAGGAAACGATGCTGATGCAGTTTCAATAAACTCCACACTTTATTTGGGCTTCATTAATGTTTCCTATTGTCCTTTTTATGCTCTGACATCCCATCCAGGACACCACATGAAGTCCCCACCTGGTCTCCTTAAGGTGCCTCAGGCTTGCATTTCTCAAACTTTCCTTGATTTTGATGCCACTGGCATCTGTGAGAGCTGCTCAGGAGTCATGGCCTCAGTTTGAGTTCTTCTGACTGGGCACAACGGGTTTGGGGAAAGAAGACCACAGAGGCGAAGTGCTGTTCTCCATCAACACATCAAATGTACAAATATGCACTATTGTATTTTCATTTATTTAGTAGTTACTGTTGTTATTGGAAGGAAGACACTATGGGCAGCTCACACTTAGTGGGTGTTCTGCTATAAACATTTACTTCCATGCAGGATTTTTTTTTTTAATCATAAGTTTTCAAATTAGTTGGGTAAATAGCAGGGACAGTCATCACTGGACTGTATGGCCCATCAGTGTTCGGCTTTAAAAGAAACTTTCAAGAATCCTCCCTAGTGACTGTGCCATCTCGTATCTTGCCAGCAGTGAGGGTCCTGTTGCTCAGTCAGCACTTGGTATTACCTTTTTTTTGGCCTTCTGGTAAGTGTGTAACGTTATCACTCTTGTTTTTTATGTCTTTCCCTAATAACCTGTATTACTGAGCATCATTTATGTAATTATTTGGCACCAATGTCTCTTCATTGGTGAAGTATTTTGTCCATTTTTAAATTGGGTTATTTTCTTATTGTTGAGTTGTAAGAGTTCATTTATAAATTATAGATACAAGTTCTTTATCAGATACGTGATTTGATTTTCAAATCTTTTCTCTCACTCTGTGTCTTAAAACTCTTATATTACAGTATACACTAATAACTAGATATAAACATAGATAAATTTTTCTGGGAAGGGAAATGATAAATTTCTGACTGGTTTTGGGTAGGTCTCGTGGCTCACTGGAGGGCCATGGTGTGTGTATGTGTGCATTTATGTCAATTCTTGAATGTAAAATCTTATTTTGTGTGCATATTTTTTTGGAAGGAAAGCTTGCAAAACCCTTCAGAGATCATGTCCTAATCACATGTTCAGCCCAGAGCAGTATGATGAACCTTTGCAACATCATCTCTCACGGCCCTTAACTTCCCTTAGGGGTCACTCTTGGTGGTGCCCATGCTATGAATTTTAAACAAATGTCCAATGATGTAGACACCATATTGTGCCCTGCAGAGTAGACTCACCTCCCTCAATATCTTTTGCGCGCCAAGGAAACATAAACGATAGTCCAGTCAAGCCACACCAAACTAACAAGTTCTTGCACAGCAAAGGAAACTGCCGATAAATGTAATCACATCATATTGAGTGGAAGAAAATATTTGCATATCATACATCCAAGTTATATAAATAACACGCATAACTCTAAAACCAGAACACAATTAACCCAATCAAAACATGGGGAGGGAAGCTAAGTAGAAACTTCTCCAAAAAAGATGCCTATGGTCAACAGTCACATAGAAAAATGTTCAACATCACAAATCATCAGGGGATGCACATCAAAACCACAATGAGATACTACCTCACACCTGTGAGATGGCTCATATTAAAAAGACAAACAAGGGCCTCCCTGGTGGTGCAAGGGGTTAAGATGCCACCTATGAAGCTGTCCACAGCCACTGCAGCACGAGTTTGATCCTCAACCAGGGAGCTATTCACATGGCACAACAGACCTCTCCTAACTCTCCCCCTGCTCCCCTCAGCAGTGTATTTCAGTCAATCTGCCTGTTCTGCTCCCCACTCTGTCTCTGATGAATCCTCTCAACCCCCACACCTCTGGCCTGTACCCCAGTTCTTGTATACATAAATAAATAAATCTTCAAAAAAAATGACAAACAAGTGTTGGCGATGATGTGGGGGGAAGAGGAGCCCTCATGCACTGGTGGGAGTTGGTCCAGCCCTACGGAGAAAAGTTTGGAGGTTCCTCAAAATATTAGACATAGATCGTCCAAAAGACCCAGCCTTCCACCTCTTGGGACTTACCCCTAGAATGTAAACACTAACTTGAAGGGATTTGTGTGCTTTTGTGTTCATTGCAGCAATGTCTACAATAGCCAAATTATGGAAACAACCAATGTGCTTAACAATAGATGAGTGTGTAATAGGCTGGTCCCTAAGAGAAGGGGGGTTCCAGGTTCCCTGCCTCACCAAAGGGTGGGTGGAGCTGATCAGGGAGGAGAAGAAGCTGGAAAGAACATGTGGTATGTATACAAAATGGAATACTACTCAGCTGTGAAAAAAGATGAAATCTGGAATTTATCACAACATGGATGGAAGAGGAAGAAATCATACAAAATGAAATCAGAACAACAAATACCAGATGATATCATTGATATGTGTAATATAAAGAAACAATGCAGGGCCTTCCCTGTGGCGCAGCAGGTTGAGCGCAGCGCTATGAAGCTATCCGCAGCCTCAGCAGCACAGGTTCAATCCCGGCCGGCCAGCGAGAATCCCACATGGCGCAGCGGACCTCTCCTGTCATGCCTGCTGCTCCCCTCAGCAGTGTATTTCGTCAGTCTGCCTGTTCTTCTCCCTGTTCTGTCTCTGGTGAATTCTTTCACCTTCCCGTGCCTCTGACTATACCCCAGCTCTTGTATAAATAAATAAAATCTTTAAAAAAAAGAAACAATGCACAGGAGGAGATAATACCAAACCAAAGCCTTGGAGTTTGGCTGCAGGACTGATGCTACCAGAGAGGGTGAGACTGGGCAGTAAAAGAAGAAGGTCCAAAGGACTAGGGCTGGAGACGTGGGTACCTTGAAGGTGGGAGTGAGGTTATACCTGAGGAGGTGTGAACCTGTACCTCTGAACCTGTACCTCAAAAAAAAAAAAAAAAACAGTAAAAAAATGAAAGTTTTAAGAGAAAAAGTAAATTGTCTCCTCAATCACTCACTGACCTCAGTGAGTTGTCTTTGCCTCCTCACTGTCATGCAGGCTGAGGGGCTGGTTTCCCACAAGGTCAGAGGCAGGAGGTGCAGGGACTCCTGGTGCTGCTCAGACCCCGCTGAGTAGAGACAGTGCAGAGAGGGCGGCTCTGAGGGGACCAGAGACAGAGAGTCAGAGTAACCCCAGTGTTGAGTGAGGGTCTGGTTCCCAAGGAGAGGGGAGTGTGTGCATGTGTGTGTGTGTGTGACAGGATGGCATGGGCCATGCTACTCAGGCTGTCTGACAAGGTCCGGGCATGAGGGAAAACCCCTGAAAAGTCAGGAAGCCCATGCTGTCTGACAAGGTGCGGACATGAGGAAAGTTTCTGAAAAGTCAGAAAACTCCACAGCTGGCTCCTGCTACTTCCTTTCATTTGTTTGTGGCAGTTATTGAAACCATGGAAATTTTCGATAAGCTTCAGAATAACACAATGAGTGCTGACTTCAGTGCCAGTCTCCGTATGCACACTTCAGTAGTTTGAGAAAAGTACCTTCCAACATGATTGATAGTGAAACGGTTTCCAAAAATTCTCCAAGTTCTCCAATTTGTAACTCAGTTACCATGAGTAACACTGAGTTCTTTAACAAGCCACGCTTGATAGAACTGATGGACCTGAGCCCTGGAAAAGTCCCCACTAGAGAAGGCCCTGAGGTGCCCCCGGAGGCGAAATGGTCCGAGAGAAACACCCCACATGCTGTTCCCATGGCACCAGGACCCCTTGGTTCTATATAGAAAATAGGAGGCCGCCCTCCATCTTACAATCCCTGCTTAGCCTTGTTTCGGTTACCTCGCTTGACCGCATAAATCACGTTGTGTGCAGCACCCGTTTCTATTTTCTGAATAACATACATCACCCAGGGAAATGTGTAACCGAGTTAATGTAACCAAGTGACCAAGTTAATCGCAGACTGGGAAAATTTAAAAAAGGACTGTGCACTGTTAATGATCATTAATAATTTCTGAAACAATGTAAAAGTAAAATCACATGATTGCATGATGTAATGATCAAATAAAAATTTCTGATGTATAAATAAAGACCCGCTGAGACCCTCAGCGGGAGATGTCTGCACCCTGATCAAGGGTCAGTGTCTCCTCACTACCTCATCTACCTCATCTCCCCTCCCCTCATCCCTCCATGCCGCCGACACCCTCTCATCCTTGCGGGGACGCTGACAGGACATTTTGCTGGAGCTGGCCTCCGGCAACAGGAGAGACAGGGCACACAGCATAGACAGTGCGAGGACAATGACACATCGAGCAGGTTTGGAGCAGGACTTGAGGCAGCAGAGGATCAGGAGACAGGAGGGGATGGGACTATCCCCATGGTTAGATGTAAGGAGCCTGGGTGGGACCTGCTGGGCTGGGGGGGGGCAGCCCCCCCTGACAGCTCCCTCTCTCCTCCTCCAATGCTCACTCCAGGCTCATCTCCTTTGGAGTCAGGGGCCTCCAGCCTGGCAGCCCCTCTGTTTCCCAGGGGTCACTGCCTCCGTGAGCTGCAGCTACTTTCTTTTCTCTCTAGAGCAGAGCTGGAGGGAGTGCCACAGGGGGAGGGAGGAGTGTGTGCCCTGCTGGACTGGTCCAGGGGCAGGATTAGCCCAGGTCACCCCAGTTCCTGAGCTGAGCCTTTGTCTACAGTCCAGGAAGGGAGGGGAGATGGAGCAGGGTCCACCTCAGCTCCTGGAGGAAGGTGTAATGTCAGCGAGGGTAAAGTTATTGTTTCTCATTTCTGGAGTTTACCCTTCTCTCCAGGGTCACCCTCCAAGTACAGCAGGGGGGAATCTCAGATAAACCCAGACTAGTGCCCCCACCTCTCTCCCTTCCTTCCTCAGCAATGATGTGTTCAGGAGGAATGTCCTGGAGCTGATGGTGCACGCTGGAATGATATATAAAAAAAGACGTTGGATTATTATATTAGCTTCTGGGATTTGAGTTAAGATTTCTCTTTTTACTGTAAAATTTATTTTGTTTTTGTAGTCACTATGATGATGTGCAAGCTGAGAAATCCTGGGAGTGGGAGACACCGTTGAGTGTTCATAGTGCAAATAAAAAAGGGAACAAGAAATCAACCGTGAAAACAAGACAGAGAACTGCACAGAGTGTCCAGTCTCCCAACAGACTCTGTGTTGGTTGTCAGATGTGATGATCCCCTCAACCTGAGGCTATGAGGAGTGAGACTCAGAAGCACAGCCCAGCGCTCTGAACTTCTTCAGGCACCCCCTGCTGTGGCAGCTGCAGTGAGGGAGGGTCTCTAAGCTGAGGGGGCTGAGGCCTCAGTATCATCACAATCCACTGGACACGTCCAGAGTAAGGGTTGGGTCCTCTCAGTGATGGGGGCCCACTACCTGCCTGGGCACCACAGATATTGTTCAGTTGAGTATAAAAATTCCTCCTGATGTTGCTCTTGTGGTGGAGGGAGATGAATGGGGAGAGAAGGGAGGTGATCACAGAGACTGGGCCCCCAAACTTCTACAGAATGACCAATTTCTGACCTCTGCTCAAACAGAATAAGGACACTTTCACATCATAGCTCTTGAAATGTCTGAAACCTCTGTGTGCATAAGCAGGGCAAGTACCAACACAGTACATGGTTGTTTGCAATATGATGGTTGGTGTGAAAGTCCTAACCCACCATTACCAGAAACAAGTGTCCTCCTGAGCTGATTTTTTTTTTGTAACCTTAATCATTTCTTAATTCAAATGACATATGTTTGGGGTGCCACCACCAGGCACTGGGGGCACAGAGTGAGCAGTGCCAGGACTCTGTGTGTCTGTAACTAAGAGTTTAGCTTGAAGAGGTGAGAGGTGACCTGAGCCCCAGGGGGAGCAGAAGGTGACAGAGAGGTGAGTCACCCTGAGGAGACAGGGTGAGGTTCCTTGGTGTGGGGTGTGGGGGCAGGTCCAGGGATGGGCACGGGTAGGAGCTGGAGAAGCTGCAGCGGGTGCTGAGGGACGTGGGCCTCGCTCTGGGCCTGGACTCCAGCCCGTCCGCCCAGCACGTGGCTGGGACCCACACAGGGACTCCCCCACAGAGCCTCAGTGTCCTCACCTGTGTGTGGTGAGGTTAGGGACGTGGTAAGGATGGTGACCTGATGCCTGTGAGTCTCGGCTCAGGGCCTGGCACACAGGGGACACTCAGCCCCTGTCTGCTTTCCTGGCTGCAGGGAAAGGGGGTTGGAGAGACAGTGGAGGTGATGCCAGGCCCTGTGAGCCCTCCCTGCCTGGTGTGGGGAGCAGAGAAGGCAGCTGAGGGTCCAGTTTGAGAAAGGCCTGGGGTGTCGTGGGGAGCAGAGACTGGAGAGGGTGAGAGTGTGCGGGGCAGGGAGAAGGCTCCTTCGGCCTGACCAGGGCAGGTGTGGTCACCTCCTCCCTGAGTGTCTCCTGTGCCCTCTGTTTGTTTCCCTTCCTCACCTACCTTGCGGGACAGTCATGACCTCGGGGCCACAACTGGTCCTCCTGGAGGAGGTGGCCTGCCTGGAGACAGGGGCCCAGGGAGCACCTCCTGTGGCCACAGCTTCTGCCAGGCCTGTCACAGTTGAGTCACTCTCAGATCCACTGAGCACCTCATGCTGTCCACACTGCCAGGAGCCACTGCAAGAGGGAGTAGTAGCCCCATTTGGTTCTGGTTAATTTGTGTTCTGATCCCCAATACTAGAGCCCAGGGGTAAAAATCCAGCTAGGAAGGTAGAGTTTGGGGGTGGCACAAGGAAAAGCATGTTTTTCTATCTCTAGGAGGACCAGGAGGTTTGTAAAGATCTCAAGTACAAAGTCACCCAGTGCTGCAGAAGCTGAACATTCTAGATCTTATAAGGTGGGTAAACTCTTACTGATAATCTGAATTTGTGACAAATCTTTGGCGACTTGCTCTACTAGGAGCACTATTCTAGAAAGAGTATCAGCACTATTCTAAAAAGAGAAATTCCTGCATATTTAACTCAACACTGTATGCAACACCAGCATCTCTGTGGATTGTGTTAGTAAAAATGACTCATGGGGGCCTCCCTGATGATGCAGCGGTTGTGCGCTGGGCTGCAAAGCTGTGTGCAGCCTCTGCAGCACCCGTGCCATCCCCGACGGGCTGGCGAACATCCCACATGGTGCTCAGACCTCTCCTGTGCACCCGCTGCTCCCCTCAGCACTATTTAGTCAGTCTGCCTGTTCTGCACTCCGCTCTGGCTCTGGTGAATTCTCTTACCCTCCCGCGCTTCTAACTGTACCCAGTGCTTGTATAAAATAAATAAATAAATCTTAAAAAAAAAAAAAAAAATGACTCGAGGATGCAGAAGGACTTCCCTGCTAAAACTCTCAGGTGCTGAAGCATCACAATAGCTCCACCTGCAGGACAGAGGAACTTCAGGGCTGCTCTAGGATGTCATACAAACCCCAAGATAGTCTTGAGATTTCTGAGGGTGAAGGACTCATCATTGGAAAAAATGAAAAGGACAAAATCACCCTGAGGATATAGGGCTTTACATGAGCACATTAAACACCATGTTATGTCTAGAGTATGTGTGACCTTGATATATTTATCAGGTATTTTTTGGCTGAAGATGGCAAAATCTAACTCACTATTGTCAAAATGGGGACTCGCCTACTTATTAAACCAACTAAAGGCAAAGCCAGGGTGCAGGTGCCCCTTTACAGAGCCGGAGCCCTATGCTACTCCTGCTGGGAGCCAGGACCAGCCTGTCCAGGGAGGACTGTCCTGGGCCAGCATGGCCCTGATGGGGACTGGTTCTGGGTCAGTAGCAATAAGCCACTTGGCTCTGTCCTGCCCTCAGTGTCCAGCTGTCTGTTCTAGAATGATCCTGGGTCTCATTTTCCTCAGCTTGTCAGGGATGAGGGTCTGTTCATCAAAGGCCCCTTCCAGATGAGAGCAGGAGGGTCACAATGGCTTGGGGATCCCTGATCCTGAGAGGGGATTTGTAGGGGGTCACTGAAATTCTGATCTTTCTTTCCCTCAGGTGGAAGGGGGTATGGTTTCTAGTTCCATAGCTGTGTCCTCAATATGTTCACATGACTTATTACCCCCCATGTACTTATGAAAAAACTGAGTCTGGAGGGGCCTCCCCGGTGGCGCAGCGGTAGAGCGCTGGGTTGCGAAGCTGCCCGAGGCCTCTGCGGTGCCGGTTCCATCCCCGGCTGCTCCCCGGCCACCGGAGGAGGGTCCCACATGGCGCGCAGACCTCTCCTGCCGCCCGCTGCTCCCCTCAGCAGTGTACTTCGGTCCTTCTGCCTGCTCTGCCCCTCGCTCTGGCTCTGGTGAATTCTCTCACCCTCCCACGCTTCTGACTGTACCCAGTGCATGTATAAACAAAACAAACCAGCAAACAAATAAATAAAGAAAAACATGCCTCTATTAAAAAAATAATAATAAAAATTATAAAAAAAAAAAACAAAACTGAGTCTGGAGAAAGCATGTGATTTATTCAAGGCTGCACAATGAGGAGCAGAGTCATGATTCCAACACAGTTTTCCTTCATTTGCAAGATCATGCTTTTTGCTGCATCACACACTACAGCTTTCCAAAGTGAGCTTTGACAATGAAAGTCAAGGAAAAGATAAACACCTGGGATTACATCAAACTGAAAACTTCTGTACAGCAAAAGAGACATTAACCAAAACAAAGAGACATCCCACTGATTGGGAAAAATCTTTGCACTCCATACAACTGATGAGGGACTAATTACAAAGATATACAAAGAACTCAACACAACTCAACAAAAGCTAAATAACAGTCCAGTCAAGAAATGGGCAGAAGAATTTAAAGGACACTTCTCCAAAGAGGAAATGCAAATGGCCAACAGGCATATGAAAAAATGTTGAACATCCCTTATAATCAGGGAAATGCAAATCAAAACCACAATGAGATACCACCTTACACCAGTAAGAATGGCTCACATCAAAAAAACTAGCAACAACAAATGTTGGCGAGTATGTGGTGAAAAAGGAACTCTCCTACATTGCTGGTCCAACCACTATGGTTGGGAGTGCAAACTGGTCCAACCACTATGGAAAGTTGCCTGGAGGTTCCTCAGTCTACTAAAAATGGAGTTACCAGAGGACCCAGCAATTCCACTCCTAGGGATCTACCCAAAGGACACAAAAACATTGATTCAAAAGAACACCTGTACCCCTTTGTTTATTGCAGCACTATTTACAATAGGTAAAACCTGGAAAAAACCCAAATGCACAAAAAATAAAAGACTGGCTCAGGAAGATGTGGTATATATACACAATGGAATATTACTCAGCAGTCAAAAAGATAAACTAATGCCATTTGCAGCAACATGGATGGAGCTAGAAGGAATTATGCTTGGTGAAATAAGTCAGAAGGAAAACGAAGAATATTGAATTATTTCACTTATATGAGGAATATAGGAGAACCGAGTGAGACCCCAGGGCAAAAAAATAATAACAATACAAAACACAACAAAACAAAACAAAAACAGACAGTTATAAACCAGTGACATCCTGCAAGGGAGGAGGAGGGAGAGGAATCAAAGGGAGGGAGGGAGGAGCACAGGAGACTGTGGTGATGGTGCAGGGGTGCATTCGCGAAGGAAATTCTATGGGGACTACACCTGGTGGAGGGGAATAAGAAAAAAGCAAACATTGTTTAAAAATGAACAATGATGTAAAAACATATAACAAGTTATAAAGATTTACTATAAAGTCGGAGTAATCCAGACAGTATAACATTGGTGAAAAAACAGACGAATAGGTTAGTGGACCAGAGAGCTGATAAACAGGCCCACTCAAATAGAGTCAACTCATCACTGGTAAAGCAGCAAGGACAACACAATGAAGAAAAGAGCCTTCTGAATTAATGGTTCGGGAACAACTGGATGCTCACATGCAAAACATTGAATCTATCTAGATAGACTTTACACTCTAGACAAAAATTCACTCAAAATGTATCTAAGTTAAAATGCAAGCTATAAAACTCCTAGAAGATAACATAAGAGAAAATCTAAATGACTTTGGGTTTGGTAATGTCTTTAGCTGCAACACCAAGGGCACAATGCATGAAAGAAAGAATGATATGCTGTTCACTAAAATTAAAAATATTTGCTCTGTTACAGAAACTGTCCAGAGAATGAAAAGATAAGTCACAGACTGGGAGAAGACATGTGTGATCAAAAACTGTTATCCAAAATCTTCAAGGAACTCTTAAAGTGCAATAAGAAGAAGACAATCATATTAAAAACTGGAACAAACAACTGCCAATAAGTTCATGAAAAGATGTTCATCATCACTAATCATCAGGGAAATGCAGATCAAAACCTCAATGAGATGTTACTTCCTACCTGTTAAAATGGCTACTCTCGAAAAGACAGGAGATAGCAAGTGTCAGGTAGAATGTGGAGAAAAGGAATACCACCATACTGTTGATGGGAATGTAAACTTGTAGCTACTCTGGAAAACAGTATGGAGACCCTGCAAAAAATTAAAAATTGTTGTCATGTGATCCAGCAATCCCACTTCTAGGTTAATATTGGAAGGAAATTAAATCATAATCTTGATAGTTACTTCCCCATGTTCACTGCAGCATTATTATTTGTAATAGCCAAGACACAGAAACAACCCAACTTCCATCGACAGATGAATAGATACAGAAAATGTGTTTCACACACAGGAATATTACTTAGCCATAAAAAGGGGGAAAGCCTGCCATTTTCAACAACACAGGTTGATGGACCTTTGAGAGCATTATGCCATGTGACATAAGTCACACAAATGCTGTATGCTCTCATAACTGGAATCTTTAAAAAAAAAAAAGCCACACTCACAGAAACAGGGAATAGAATGATGGTTGCCATGGGCTGGGAGTGGGGAGGGAGATATTGCTCAAAGATTATGAGCTTCCAGTTATGAGTAAATTTTGTGTCTAGTATTTATCATGGTAACTATTTATCATGGTAATACTACTGCATTATACACTTGCTAGTTGTTAAGAGAGTAAATCTTAAATGTTCTCAACATACATACACACAAATTGTGGTTATGTGGGGTGATGGCTGTGTTAACTAGCCTTATTGGAGTAATTCTTTCACAATATATACATGTATCAAATCATCATATCGTATACCTTAAACTTAATATGCCAAGTATGTCTCAATAAAGTTGGAAAATAAATAAAACAAAGCAAAACAAAAATGAGCTTTGAAGGACAAGGACGACAAAATCAGTCAACTCTATGAGCTTATGAGCAGGAAGCTGCCTTAATAGGCTCACTAAAGGCAGGTCACTCAAGGCAGGTTTCTGTCTCTTCTCCCTCTTTTGGTGGTAAATCTCCCGCCGTGGTGACCAACCCTCCATTTCATCTTCCGGAGGCCACAGCGGTTGACCAGTAACAACATCAGGAAAATCTGGAACATTTTCAGCGGTAGGAACAAGCACCAGGACCCCGAGGTGAAGCTGCTGGTGGAGCAAAGAGCGTGAGTCACACCTGGGCCATAACCTGAGGTGGCTTCTCCTCCCCCCGAGTGATTGGCCCTCAGGAGCTTGTCAGCACCTCCCTCCCCACTCTGTGGATGGTTCCTGGTCTTAGGAACCCCACAGGCCCAGGAGAGAGGAGCCTCCAGAGGTCCTGAGTGTCCCTGAGGGTCATTCTTAGAGTCTACGGTATATTCGACTTGCAGTAACGTGCTGACCTTGAGGAAAAGACATCTTCATTACTTCTGTGGGTTTTGATTATCCAGGTTTTTAACTTCAGTAGGATTAGAGAATTGCAAGTTTGTCACCTCACTAAACTCAGTCTCGACATGAAATAGTGTTCAGAATTTCCAACCATAACATGTGGAATTCCCGCGTGGCAAAACAATTAAGGAGAACTTACAAATAAGTCAGCCTAGGAAATTTCTAAGTATAATAAATGACACCAAGATAAAATTAAGGGAATCAAAAAAAGAAGAACTTCAAGAGAAAATTTGAATTTCGTGGAGATCACAAATGTGCTGAATTCAATACCCTTTCATGGGCCCCAGGGGGTGATTATAATGTACGGGGAACCCTCTGTGGGTCAGGTCCTTTCAGTCATAATTTCACTGCTCCCAACAATAATCCCCCCAGGCACCTTCTGTCCTTGATAAAGCAGATGATGCTCAGGGAAACACCCCATGTCCCCATCCCCCGGCCTGGAGTTTGCTGAGCCAGAAGACCCTAGCCCCGGCTCCCCTTTGGTCTCAGAGTCTGTGCCCCCACCCCCAAGGGGCTGCCTCGCCAACCCCACAGCCCAGCACCCAGGAGACACATGGCCAGACAGACGCAGAGCAGCACTGGCCCCCCTAGGCCTGGGGTAGAGGGACGTGCAGGGAGGGGACCCCCATGTTCAGTCCACTGTTCTCTCCCTCCCATGGGGACCTTCACAGGGTCACAGAGTAGAGGAAAAGGCAGGGCTGCGGGACCTCCAATGAGTATTCTGTGGGGACCAGGCAGGGCCTAATGCCCACACGCCAGGGACCCAGATCTAATTCCTGGTGATGGAGCCTGCGTCCTGCTCCCAGGACTCATGATAAATACCACAGGGAGCTGCTCCGTGTGCACAGGCTAAAGGGAGTGGCCGGCAGAGGGGTTTATAAAATGAACTTGGTGAGACTCCGGCTCCACATTGAGCTACCAGAGGGACAATGAGTCCTGGTGGCTTCTCCCTGAGTCTGAGGCAGGATCCTCATCAGCCCACAAGAGGGGCAGCGCTAACCCCTGCCCCCACCACTGTCTCCCCTCTGGGGCAGACTCGGCCAGTGGGCATTTTCCTGCAGCCATGTGACCTGAGGCTGGAAGTGGTGACTGTCCCCTGCAGGGCATGTGCTGACACCGGGCACCTCCCTTCTCTGCTCAGCCCTGAGAAGTTACACTAAATAAGGGAGGGGACGCCCCAGATAGTCAGGGCTGCCGGACATGTGAGGCCTTGAACTGGAAAGACCTTCACAGTCATTCTCACTATACCCATGAGGGGGATCAATGAAAAGACCATCAGGGCCAGTGATGGCAGAACCTGGACACAGCCGGGACCCTGACTCCCCATCCCTGCTTGTCCCCTGATGCCTGAGGGAGGACAGAGGCTGAGGATTCCAGGAGAGGAGCTGGACACTCACCTCCTCCTGCTCATTCCTCAGGGAAAATATAGGAAACAAGTGGAGAAATAACTTAGGCCACAGGAAAATATTTTTCTATGAGTATGTTTGTTATTCTGGGTTGAATATAATTTACGATATTTGACCATAAGCTTTAAACCCTGATGAGTACATCAACCTAAGTGCCAAGTAGCAGAAGACGTCTGTTTTGTCTAGAAGCACCTCAAATCTCCTCACTAAAGTGTTGTTAATACAGAGGGAAAAAGAGGAAACAATGTTTGATATCAAAAGGACACCGACTTGTAGGCATCCTGGGTGCTGAGCTGACGTAACACACTGTTGTTATGGAGTGGGGTGGATTTCAGGACAGACACCTTGTGGACATGGCACAGGAGCAGGAGGAAGCTCTCCAGGGTGAGGCCTGTGAGCACATGGGTGAGGGGCCTACTTAGGGTCCACAGTCAACGCAGACACTCCTGTTTCCTCCTGGGGGATCTGCAGAAGATTGATAAATATTTGTGAATGAAACCATGAAAGATACTCAAAGACCTGTTTGGGGGGAGCAGCTGGGCTTAAAATAACATCAGGGGAACATTTGAATTTCTCTAGTGAAGTCAATAACTTATATTTTTAAGAGAAATGATGATTTTATTTTGGCAAACAACAGTCATGACCGTCAGCCCAGAGAGAGGCCAAAGAACATATAGGATCAGTGAGCTGCAGGGTGAGTGTCCACATCAGGCAGAAGTGGCCTCTGCAGCCACAGACAGTGAGGATGGACATCAAGGACAGAGATGCCTAGAGACCCCTCTCCCCACGGGGACACGGCAGACACGGGGGTAAGGTCACCCAAGGGCCCTATTAGAGCTGCTCTTTGACCCGAGGGAGCAAGTGACCCACAGACCCCCCCCTCCTGAGACCCTCTTCTCTCCTGGGAAAGAGAAGCCACACTTTCCCCTTTGCCTCCAGAGTTGCATGAGCAGTAAAAGTGCTCTGTGTGTGCTGTAGGAGGAGAATCATTTCAAGCTTTTCAATAATATTCATTACTAATAATGACATTTCTCAGCTTCCAGAGGAGAAAACTGAACAACAGGTCACTTCCGTGATCTGCTCGGAGTTTACCCAGGGGCAGGACACGGGGCGCCCACACTCATCATCACTCTGACCCTCAGTCTCTTTCTCTCATGGTGCTGTTGGTCCTGGACGGGATGCTGCTCACCTGAAGCTCCTGGTCTCCAAGGACAGGGTGCCTGTCACTCTGCGTGGCTCTCTGCCAGGGCCATGTGCTCATCCAAGAGTTCTGGCCACCAACCCCTATGTGCTGGGTGAGAGGGGATCAAACTTGTGCTGCAGAGGCTGTGGACAGCTTCATAGGTTGCATCTTAACCTCTTGTGCCACTAGGGAGGCCCAAGATTTATTTATTCATACTTATAAGAACTGTGGTACAGGCCAGAGGTGTGGGGAGTGAGAGGATTCACCAGAGACAGAGTGGGGAGCAGAACAGGCAGACTGACTGAAATACACTGCTGAGGGGAGCAATGGGTGAGACAGGAGAGGTCTGCTGTGCCATGTGGGTAGCTCCCTGGTTGGCATCAAACTTATGCTTCAGAGGCTGTGGATAGCTTCACAGTGTTGTGCTTAACCCATTATGCCACCAGGAGGCCCAGGCATGAATTTTTGCAGCTTCACTTGTCACTTTCTTGGGCCTGAACAGAGAAGGGGGGTCAGATGGGTACTGACACCACACCCTGCATCGGGACAGTCACCAGTTCCAATCTCATGTTATGTTAAAACAGGGCAATGTTGGGGACAGTCATTGTTTCTGGGTCCTCATCCATGTGCTCACACTTGGAAGACAACACTCAGGCTCAGGGTGTAAAAGCAACAGGGTTTATTAAAAAGGGGAGACTGCAAACAAGGAAGGAGTGTCTAAGCCCAGAAATGGCCATCCGTCCTACCTCAGACAGTGTCCTCAGTGTCCAGTGGTCCAAAACAAAGGCTACTCACACAAGCTGTGCTACGACAGCCTGGAGCTGGTGACAACAGGTAAGCAGTGGAGCAGGATCCAACTCCCGGTGGCAGCTGGAGATGATCCCAGGTGGGCTGCTCAGGTGACGCTGCAGCAGCCAGCAACAGCTGTCCAAAGGCCAGGCAGACAGCACCAGAACCTGGACTGGACACTGCCAGATGCAACAGCACCAGGATATGGTGCCCAAGGGTGACAAGTGGTGGGCAGCTCTCAGAGGAGGCCGGATACAGGTCAGCAGTGCTGGTCAGCACTGGTCCAGCAGGCAATGGTGCCAGAGATGCCAGTTTACATCTGATAAAGATGCCATTGTACCAACAGCAAACAGCGTTAGAGAGACTGGACATAAGCCACCAGCAAACAGTTCCTTTAGAAACCCCAGAGACAGCCTGACGATGTTCTCTGCAGGCGAAGATGAACATTGGGGACTGAAGATGAAAGTTGGGGACTGGTGGAGGGAGCTGTCAGGGGTGAAGTCACCACCACATCCTAGCAATGCCCTGGAGGGGGGTCCTGCCCAGCTCCTTACACCTCAAGCCAACCATGAGGTATTTCTAAACCTCAGCCTCTTCTTCAGGTCCAATGCCTTTTCAGTGCTGCTTAGAAACTGCTTCTCCATGGAACCGCATTTACTGAGGTGTTGTTCTGACACTCTTTACTCTGTGTGTGATTTCAATTCATTTATTCTGGGGCTTGATATTAATTGTCTTCCCATCATCTTGTGTTGTGTATCCTGTCATTCCTGTTACACACACACACACACACCCCTCTCCTTGGGAACCAGACCCTCACTCAGCACTGGGGTTACTCTGACCCTCTGTCTCTGGTCCCCCTCAGAGCCGCCCTCTCTGCAGTGTCTCTACTCAGTGGTGTCTGAGCAGCCCCAGGAGTCCCTGCACCTCCTGCCTCTGCCCTTATAGGAAACCAGCCCCTCACTGTGCATGACAGTGAGGAGGCAAAGGCAAAGTCAGTGATTGATGGAGGAGACAATTTTTTTTTCATTTCTTTTTCCCCTCATTGTATTATTCAGTTGAGGTAACATTGCTTTACACACTGTATGTGTTCAGAGGCCCAGGGTCACCCTCTTCAGATGTTTGTTACCACATCACGCCTACCATAAGGGCACCCACAGTCTTTACCATAGTCCACTTGGCCCTCTCCCTACCTTGTTTCCCGCTCTTACCCCCAGCCCATACCTTCAATTCCACAGTCATATTTCTAGAGTTTGTTTTGGTTTAGTATCACCTGTGCCTGTTTTGTTTCTTTATATTCCACATATGAATGAAATCATCCAGTATTTAACTTTCTCCTTCAAACTTACTTCACTTAGCATAATCCCATCCATATCTATCCTTGTTGCAAAGTCAGTATTTTTCTTTTTCATGGCTGAGTAGTATTCCATTGTGTATATAGTTTGTGTTCTTTATCCCCTCATCTGTCGTTGGGCACTTAGGTTGTCTCCATCGCTTGGTTATGGTAGACAGTGCTGCAGTGACCATAGGAGGTGCATATTCCTCGGAATTAGTGTTTTACCTTCTTTGGATAAATACCAAGGAATGGAATGCTTGACCATGGGACAGGTCTATTTTGAATATTTTGAGGAATCTTTATTTGTTTTCATAGGGGCAGGACCAATGTGCTATCCATAGAAAAGAGAGGCTTCAGATTACCACCCCGCCCAAGGAAAGGTGGGGCTGAGCAGGGATGAGAAGCTAAGGAAGAGGAGGAAGATGTGGAGTAAGATGAGGGAAGAAGACTGGAGGAGGAGCATGGAGCAGAGAGACATGTGAAGAAGAAGACAGGCTTGTTCCTCAGGCTTGGACTTGTGCCAGGGAATTGGGGACACAGAAAGAGACACGTGAAAGAAACAAAGACTTGGGCGAGAGGCCCATGGAGACACTGACAATGGCAGCTGTTATCTTGATGTGGATTTTGATTTTGCTCTTTTCCTTCCAGACTTGCCTGGCCCCTCCTTCCCCTGTCCCATGGGTCTCTACCAGTAGGTGCCTTAGCCTTGTGGCAGGCGTTCAGGCCCCAGTGGGCCTGCTTTGGGCCAACCCTGTTTTGCTGGGCATTTACCCATGAGGGGACGGGTAGCTATGGGTGCTTCACTTGAGAACTATTCTAACTATATTCTTTCTCTTCTCTCTATTGCACACTAATTCTCTATTGCACACTAATTGTATTAAAGTTCTTTTCTATTGAAAGTCTTACGCTTTAGTGTATGTTTTGTCTTTATTCAGATGATGGCAGATCCCATGTAGTGTGTACAGGTTTGAGGGTCCTGGGAAACCCTCATTCTGCCCACTAACAGGACCAGACTTCATTCCCACCCACCATGTACCAGAGAGAGTTCCTTTTCCTCCTCACCCTTCAGTGGGTCATTCTCACAGGTATAAGGTAGTAACTCATTGTGGTTTTAATTGGCATTTTCCTGACAGCTCATGACAAACATTTATCCATGTACCTATTGGCTATCTGTATGTCTTCTTTACAAAAGTATCTATTTAGCTCCTCTGCCTTGTTTTTATTGAGTTGTTTTCTTGTTTTGCAGTTCTTTGTAGATCGTGGATAGTAACTCCTTTTTGCATTGATGATGTGCACATATTTTCTCCAACTTGATATTGTCTTTTCATTTTAATGAGTTTCCCTCACTATAAAGAAGCTTTTTAGTCTCATGTGATTCCATTGGTTTCTTTTTGCTTTTGCTTCCTTGGAGCACAGAAGACATTAGGGGCAATGAAAATACTCTGCATGATATTCTCATAATGGACACAGGTCATTATACATTTGTCCAACACCCACAGAATGGACAACACCAGAGTGACCCCTGAGAGAAACCATGACTCTGGGACTACGATGTGCGGGTCCATCACTTGTAACCCACGTGCCATTCTGATGTTAACACGTGATTTAGACATGATGGGTGAAGTTTTATAAATTGAGGAATGAAGTGTAATTTATTTTTGAAAGCATATTTCATGCTGCAAGGACATTTAAATAACACTCAAGGATACGCATAAGTAAGCCATTCCCTTCCATCCCCCAACATCCCAGTCAGCCAGTATCTGCTCAAAACCAATTAGTAATTTATCTTTTCTTTTCTAAAAAAATATATCCATGCTTCTGTCTGGACAATAATGCTTGTTTTCCCGTCAGTAAAGGAGTTCAGGTCACAGAGTGGGGGGAAACATTTGCATATCACAAACTGATAAAGGACTGTATCAAGAATTTACAAATACTGCTTAAAAATCAACGATCAGCAAGAAATAACCCAATTTTAATAAGGACAAAAAACAGTGTTACAAATATAACAAAAAAAGAAAAAATTTACTTCTGGGCCTCCCCTGGTGGTGCTGGTGGTTGAGCGCAGCACTGTTAAGCTGTCCGCAGCCTCCGCAGTGCAGGTTCGATCCCGGCCGGCGGGCAAGAATCCCACATGGCGCGGCAGACCTCTCCTGTCTCACCCGCTGCTCCCCTCAGCAGTGTATTTCATCAGTCTGCCTGTTCTGTTCCCCACTTTGTCTCTGGTGAATCTTATCACCTCCTGTGCATGTGACCTGTACCCCAGTTCTTGTATGCATGAATAAATCTTTTTATTTATTATATTTTATTTATTATTATTTGTAGACATAGCAAGTTATGTAGACATAGAAAAATAAAAATATGAACAAATGCTCAATATCACAGGTAAAAACAACAGTGACACCATCACACTGCCATCCAGGGTGTGCACAACAGGAGCCTCATCAGGTTCGTTGTAAAAGATCCTTAGGGGCTGAGAGACACATCAGAGCCCTAGGCACTGTCGCTGCCTGGTTGAGAACAAAACAGAACCTGGTCAGAGACGAGACCACAGGAGGGACTGATGAGGGTGGTTCCCCCATGGAGTCCATTTACACTGTCCCCAGGGGCTCAGGGATCAAACCCCTGATCCACACTTACCTGCGGCCTGAGTGTAGCTTCCTCCTTGTCCTCCTGTGGGAAGAAACATCATGTGAGACCAGGGAACAGTCAGGTCAGAAGACCTAAAGGAATCTTTTAATCCTGCACAACAGGAAAGTTTCCAGAACTGTGACTAAAGACCCAGGTCAGGACTGGGAAAAATGAAGAAAGGTGAGGGGGGACTGGACCAAATGCCCTCTGGCAACACACGTGTGTGTGGATGGTACTTCCCATTAACCAGGCAGGGCAAGTTCTCCCTGGGACATAAAAGCCCTCGGTGGACAAGATCCCCCACTCCCTTCCCTACCTGAGCACTTCTTCCTCCACATCACAGCTGCAGCCACCACAGCTCCAGTGAGCACAGCTCCAAGGAGAACCAGGCCAGCAATGATGCCCCCAGTGGGGCTAGAGGACTGAGGAGGGGGCACTGGAAGGGAAGGGAAGATCATAACCTAAGCCCCAGACCTTATCCTGACCCTCTGAAGGGCTCCAGAAGGACTCCTGATGGCCCTGAGAATAGCCTCTGTGCCCACATCCTCCTCCTTACCCCATCTCAGGACTTGGGGCTCCAGCAGACTTTCATGCTGCACGTGGCACGTGTATCTCTGCTCCTCTCCAGAAGGCACCACCACAGCCACCCACTTCTGGAAGGTTCCATCTCCCCCAGGCCTGGTCTCCACCAGCTCCATCTCCTGGGTCAGGTCCTCCCCATCTCGCTGCCAGGTCAGGGTGATGTCCGCAGGGTAGAAGTCCAGGGCCCAGCACCTCAGGGTGACCTCATACTCAGAAGTGGGGTGGCGGGTCATGCGTGTCTTTGGGGGATCTGAGGTGGTAAATCAGAAAACTCACTTTGTGTTTCCTCCATGGACACTGAGGAATCCTCATGAGACCATCCTCACAATGGACAAGACAACTGGTGTGGCAGGAATGACAGGGGTGAAGGATGCCCTGAGCAAACTCCATACAGGCTTTGTGGACTCCACCCCCACGACACTGGGAACTACAAATCCCACGATCACCAAAGGGAAGGTTGAGAGGACCTGAGGGTGGAGTTAAGCAACTAGGCTCTCCGTTTGGGTATTTAACTGGTCACGTGGCCGGGAGTCACTGGCTTGGCCACGAGATGAGGCGTGTGAGGTTTTCGCCACCTCTGTGGGTCACTGGGATTCCAGGTCAGCGGAACAGGTAGGATGCATTTATGAACTTATCTCCCTCTTTTTCTCCCTGAGTTATTCATTTCCCATTTCCCCTTCCCGTGTAAATAAACCTTTTATCAACCTTTTGTGTGTGTCTGCAGTTTAGCATTCATAAGTCCCCTTTAAGCGCGCAGGTGAGGACCCACAGTCAGGAAACCCCATTTTATATCGGGGTTTGCCCTGTAACAGCTAGAAGCATAAAATGTAAAAAAACAGGCTAATCTGGGGAATCTGTGAGATTCTCCTATTCCTTAGAAAGTTCTAGAATGAGGAGGAAAACCCAGGGTAGGATGAAGCAGAGGGAGTAGAACACAGACTTTTTATTCCTGACCTGGGTGGAAGGTGAATGACACAGAAAAGCAGGAATCACATAACTGGAAATGTTCTCAGACCAGAAACAAGACTGAGAGAGAAACTCGTGGTTCTCAAATAAGCCACCTGGTCAAAAGGACCCGGTGACGTGTGATGTCAGGGACTGTCTGTCTTTCTCAGGAGAGACAGGATCCCTTCACTGTCCTTCAGGAGAAGCCGGAGTCCGGAGTCTCTGGGAGTCTCTCTAGTGCAGAACATGAAACCCAGGGGAGCCCCCCTCTCGGGACTAGAGAGAGGACTCATTTCCCGCAGTGACTCCAGGCAGGGGGGGACCGGGAGGCCTCCAGGCCCCTCTTACCCGTGCGCTGCAGAGTCTCCTTCCCGTGCTCCAGGCATGTGCGCAGCCACCTCAAGTACCTGTCCTCCAAATTGTTCCTGAATCTCTCTGCCATACTCAGGGCCTCCCACTCGCGCCAGGTGATCTGAGCGGCCGTGTCCACCGCGGTCCAGGAGCGCAGGTCCTCATTCAGGGCCAGGTAATCGGCGCCATCGTAGGCGAACTGACTGTACGCGCGGAGGAGGCTCCCATCAGGCGCCAGGTCGCAGCCAGACATCCTCTGGAAGGTGTGAGAGCCTGTCCAGAATGAAACCGGGTGGAAGTCCCGCGGGCTGTTCCCGGGCAGGTTGCAGAGAAGCCTGGAGGGGGAGACCCTGAGCGACCCCCCCCCCTGCGTCCGTGGGGATGGGGGTGCTGACCCAGCCCGGCCCCGCGCCAGCTCACCTGTCTTGCTCTGGTTGTAGAGGCCGCGCAGGGCGTCCAGCTGCGCTCCATACCACAGTATGCGGTCCCTTAGGATCCGAGTCCTCCAGTCCCACTCCTCCTGCTCCTCCTGCTCCACCTGCTCCGCCCAGGGCGCCCGCGGCTCCAAGCTCTGGCCCGGAGAGTCGCTGTCGAAGCGGTTGAACAGCGTGTCGTCCACGTAGGCCACCGAGATGAAGCGGGGCTCCCCGAGGCCGGGCCGGGACATCGAGGTATAGAAAACCCTCAGGGAGTGGGGGCCTGGGGGCGGGAGGGGAGACCCGGGCTATTCTTCTCCCCTTTCGGGGACTCGAGTCCCGGGGGGCGCCCACGAGACAGAAAGTGGGTGAAAGACGAGTGAGAGTGAAAAGCGGCTGCGGGACGAAAATGGCCGGGACTCGGGGGGCCAGAGGAGGCTGGGGTCTCGGGGGACGGAAAGGGGCCAGGACGGGGCGGGGCCGAGGTGGGGGGACAACTAGGGCGGCGGCGAGGTCGCGCCTTTCCCACGCCCGCCCACGCGCTCGCTCCCGCCTCTGGGAGCGCCCTGTCCCCTCCCGACCCGCACTCACCCGCCCGGGTCTCCCTCGGGGCCGCGGCCACCGCGAGCAGGAGCAGGAGGGCTGCGCCCCCCATCCCCCAGGACGCGCCTCCACCCGGGCTGGGGAGACGGAGTCCCGGCGGGCGGGCGAGGGCTTTGGAACGGGAGCCGCGGGGCTGCTGATTGGCTGCTCCGGAGACCTACAGGCAATGGGGAGTGAGCCCTGGGGTGAGTCACCAGTATCCAGGAGGGAGGATCTGATGCAGGTTGTGAGAAGTGAAACTGGGGCGATGAGGAAGCCCCAACAGTCACCTTCCAGCCGCAGACAGGCCCTGGGGACTGAGACCTTGAGAGCCACACCCCGAGACCCTCCTCTCCTGCACCAAGACCTTTGTCACACTGTTGCCTCCCTGAATCCAGGCCCAGGAACTGGGTCAGCGATTCTCAAACAATTTTCTTTCAGGATGTCTCTACAGTCTCACAAATTATTACGGATCCCATGCATAATTTTTTTATGTGGGTTATAGCTTTAAATATTTACTTTACTAGAATAAAACCTTTCAAAAGGATGTTATTATGTTGGGAGCCATGCTACTCCTGTCGTCTGACAGGGGTCCGGGCATGGGGCAGATTCCTGAAAAGTCAGGAATCTCTTTAGCTGACTCCTGCTAGAGTCTCCTTTGTTTATGGCTAGTTTCTACCATTGTTAAAATATGCATTTAAAAGTAAAACTGCAAATGCTGTTTGATCAATTACTGAATAACCAATTTGACAGCAAATGGCACTGCATGATTTATTGGTAACATTGGTTAGTTAGCATACAAATTCTTGACACAGGAAAAGGGGAAGGACTCAGATCTTTGAGACTGGCCCAGGAGAACAACCAGCCTAGCAGGCTGCCAGGCTTTGTTTAGATATGCTTGTTAAGGAAGCAAGCTTGTCTTTTACTGACATTTCCATGTCTATGGCTCTTTAACAGGGAAAGATTCCCTTTTCCTTAACTGTTCCCTTTCAGTGACAATGGGTATGGTAGCTGTTGGAGTATGCATTCAAGAATAAGCCAACAACAATTTTGTTACTGGTTAAGCTAATAACCTTGACAGCACAAATAATGCACTTGGAAATAGTCAATGTTACCACTACTGATATGGCACGTGTTAACCATTTTGAGAACCAAAAGCTATTTTGAGAACCATCTCTGGCCCTGCCTCTGATGAAATATTTGCAGTTCCTTAAAACAACAATCAGGACAAAAAAAAAGGAATTTTCCCTTGATCTTAAAGTTAGATACGGAAACTAGGCTGACTAGATAAGTATAGGAGTAATAGGTAGAAAAACTCTTCTGTTAGATTAGGAGAATTCCTCCCTGAATTGAGAGCTTGGGGCTAAGGAAGAGTCAGTGTGGCTTGTCTGGCATTGACGCCCTCCAGACCCTTGGTTCCTTAATATTGAATCAATATCTTATTAAAAAAAATATACTATTAGATGATGATTCCCATATAAAAGCCTTCTGTTTCTTGCTTTAATCATATAGTTACAGAGCAGCCCCGATATAAAACGGGTTGCCTAGCTGTGGGTCCTCACCTGCGCACTTCTAATTCTCCAGATTTTTTTTCTTTTGGCTTGGCTAATGGACTATTTTCCAGTAATGGAAAACTGTCATACTGGTCATTCATGGACAATGCTGCTGACTAATTGTTGCTTCTCTTACACACATTGTAACCCTGAAAAAAGACTGTCTCCTAAGACTGTAACAGGGTGGTCCCCAGGAAAGGGGGAGGTTCCCTGCCCCACCCAAGGGAGGGTGGAGCTGAGCAGGAAGAGGAGAAGCTGCAGAAGAGACTGAGGAAGGAAGCAGGATGGAGCCAGCAGACCTGGAGGAGGCGCATGGAGCCTAGAGACATGTGAAGAAACTGCACTTGTCTTTTGGTCGTGGACTGGGTGACACAGATGTGGGTGAGACCCGTGGGGAGGTGACAATGGCAGCTTTTATCCTGATGTTGATTTTGCTCTTTTCCTTCCGGGCTTGTCCAATTGTTTGTGACCCTTTTCTGTGGGTCCCCAATGGAAGATGCTTTAGACTTGTAGCAGGCTTTGGGGCCTTGTTCTGGGCCAATTCCATTTGGATGGACTTTTACCCACGAGGGGACGGGTAACTCTGGATGCTTCATTTAGAAACTAGACTCTTTGCCTTCCCTGTATTGTTTCCTAGTTTTATTAAATTTCCTTCCCATTAAAGTCTCCTGTTTTGTGTTGATGCGGCGGATGGCAGAACCCATGTAGAATAGGCAGGTTTGCGGGGTTTGGGCTGCCCCTCTCCCTGTCCTATGACAAGACTACACCCTGAGATCTGTGCCACCATAGATATGGTGGAATAAAAATTAAAAGGGGGGGATTGTAACAGGGTGGTCCCCAAGAAAGGGGGAGGTTCCAGGTTCCCTGCCCCACCCAAATAGAGGGTGGAGCTGAGCAGGGAAAGAAGCTGCAGAGTAGACTGAAGAAGGAAGGAAGCAGGATGGAGCCAGGAGACCTGGAGGAGGCACATGGAGCCGAGAGACATGTGAAGAAACTGCGCTTGGCTTTGGGTCGTGGACTGGGTGACACAGATGTGGGTGAGAGACCCGTGGGGAGGTGACAATGGCGGTTTTTGTGTTGATTTTGATTTTGCTCTTTTCCCTACAGACTTGTCTGGTTGTCTGGTTATTTCTGATGCTTTTCTGTGGGTCCCCACTGGAAGATGCTTAAGACTTGTGGCAGGCTTTGGGGCCTTGCTCTGGGCCAATCCTCCTTGGGTGGGCTTTTACCCCCGAGGGGACGGGAAACATTGGGTGCTTGATTTAGAAACTATATTCTTTGCCTTTTCTGTATTGTTTCCTAATTGTGTTAAAGTTCCTTCCCATTAAAGTCTCATATTGTTAGGGGGAAAAGGATGTCCTAAAGCTAATTCCATACAGGCTTTGTGGACTCCACCCCCACCCCAGGCCAAAGCCAAAGACACTGGGAACTCCAAATCCCATCACCACCAAAGGGAAGGTGGCTGGGACCTGAGGGTGGGGTTAAGCAGCCAGGTTGGGATAAAGCCAGACACATGGGCTTTGGAGGGGATCCCCCATTTTGGCTCTCCGCCAGCTCGCAGTGTCCCGAGTGCCTTTGGGTTTCCAGGTCAGCGGGTAGGACGCATTAAAGACTTTATTTCCCTATTTTCTCCCTGAGTTGTACATTTTCCTTATTTCCTTTTCCCTTGTAAATAAACCTTTTATTAACCTTTTGTGTGTGCCTGTAGTGGAGTATTCATAAGTCCCTTTTAAGCGCACGGGTGAGGACCCACAGCCTGGGAACCCGTTCAATATCGGGGCTGCCCTATAACAATATGTTTTGTGTTGATGCTGCGGATGGCAGAATCCATTTAGAATATGCAGATTTGTAGGGTCTGGGCTGCCTCTCTCCCTGCCCTGTAACAATATGGTTATATGTTAGTCTAAACTTTATAGGTTAGTTAGAAAAAAATCCCTCTGTCTCACTTCCCCCAGGTAACTTCCTGCCCTTAGTTAATCCTTCACCATGGTAAACATAGAAATGTTAGTTTCAGTCACATAAGTTTTTGCTAGTAATAAAATGATTGTTTAAGATAAATGACTATTCTAAGAACACTTTTGTTTAGCAACTGTGCCTTCTTCAAAATAAAGAATGTTCCAACCTCTGCTGAAGGGCAAATAAACCCCTGGCTGTTCTAGAGGAAGATGTGATGATTGTTATCTTCCTGCTCTAATGCGTATGCTTATGTGCTCTCATGGTTTGCTTGTAAGATATAAATAAAGGGCTGCTGAGACCCTCAGCAGGATGATGTCTGCACCCTGATCAAGTGTTTGCATCTCCTCACTCCCTCTCCCCTAATCCCTCAGATTTGTCCATGCCCTCTCATCCTAACAGGAACCCCTGACAGGACAGTTTGCCGAGGCTGGTCACAAGCATTATAACTTCTTTACTTTAGAATATTAATAACCAACGTATGCTAAGTAAGCATTTTTAAGAAAATAACTTTCTGTAAATATAAGGATAATCATACAATTGTATGATTTTTTTAAAAAAAGTTACCCATTGTTTCACTACTGAAAGGTCCATGCAGGAGGCCTGAATGCAATAACCCACCAGGAAGCCCACCTGGGAACAAAAATGCGGAAGCCTGCCTAGAGGATTCAGACAATGAACCTCCCATGCCCTACAAATCTTTTCTCAGACAAAGAAATTCCCCCCCCCCCCGGCCCCCACAAATCTTTTTGGCCCTACAAACCCAGTCTCCCATTTGACCTCCTCACATGATAAAAGCCTGCTTCCCCCTGACAATGTGTGCGGCTTCACGTTCCCACCTTGGGTCCCTGAGGTCCACCCATGGCGCAATAAATTTTCCCTTCCTTTGAGAAATTTAGCCTGGCTCTCCTTTTCTTTACTGCTCCGAACCTTTCATCTGGTGCGTTGGCCGGGAACGGGGTTCGATCCTGCGTGGGGACCCTGCCCCGTTCTGAACCCTCCACTCTCCCTCTCGTTCACTCCCTCTTTCTACTTCTCCCCGTGGAACTGGAAACCAGGAACCCCTCCGAGCTCACTAAGGCTTAACGGCCGCAGGTTCGTGACCCGGGGCACCCTCCCTGCGGGAGAACGGGCCCTCGCTGCCTCTCATGCCACTTGAGCGGAGCAGGGACTTGCTCTAGTCCCTTACTGAGTGTTGTGCCCAATGTCGACCAGTGCAGCCCCCAAGGACACACAGACAGCAGTTGTAAAATCATAAAGGAGTTTATTACGGGCTCGAGTCCGGGCCCACGACACGCACCAATGTAACGGTGGAGGTCGGGAGCCCTGAACAAAGGGGACAGGGATCTTATATAGGGTTACAAGCCGATCTCTAAAAATTAAATCATGTTGGCAAACATTCATTGGTTACACAGGTGCATTTCCTAACAACAGTGGGTGCACAGTTTCAGTTTTTGAGCTGATTGGTCACATCAAGATACAGCTCTATTTTATGGCTAGTTTGACCCTATTAGTGGCCTGAATTTCTCAGCTCCGACTGAGATAAGACCAGAGTGGGGTGGGGGTTGAACTCTGGAATGCAGTCTTTTCCCGGGACAGCAAGACCTGAAATTCTAAAATGGCAGTTACACACAAAATGACAAAGCAATGGCTAAGAATACTTATGCTTGGTTCCACACTGAGCTTCCCTGGTAACTCCAATCCATGTGGCCACTTCCGCCTTAACTTCTTCCCCTCTCCCTTGGAGGGGCCATCCTCCTCTTCCTCCTGTGGGCCCACCTTCTCTTCCTAGGGCACTTCGCCAAATAATCGCGAAGAACAAAAAGACCCGGCCGGCCTGTAGACCA
Source organism: Talpa europaea (assembly GCF_964194135.1). Lineage (NCBI taxonomy): Eukaryota > Metazoa > Chordata > Mammalia > Eulipotyphla > Talpidae > Talpa > Talpa europaea. Next base: position 119,464,049 of record NC_140068.1, on the reverse strand, counting down.
CCAGTGCCTGGCTCTTGACTCTCCCAGGGTGAGCTGTTGCCTCTAGGGTCCCTCGGATCACAGGGGTCTCTTCTTTTTACTCAGTGATCGCTACCCCCTCCTGATCCGCGCTTTCCATTTGGGACTCCCATTGAGGTGAGACTGTTGTAGAGCAGCCCCAATACAAAACGGGGTGCCTGACTGTGGGTCCTCACCCGCGCGCTTAAAGGACTTATCAATGCTCTACTGCAGGCACACATGAAAGGTTAATAAAAGGTTTATTTACAAGGGAAGGGGAAATGAGAAAATGTACAGCTCAGGGAGAAAAGTGTGAGACAAAGTTTTAAATGAGTCCTACCCGATCCGCCGATCAGGAATCCCAAATGGCGCTCTGAGAGCTGGCCGCCAGCCAGGAGCCGTGAAGCCAGGAGGCGAGTGATAGTGAGCCCCCCCCAAGGCCCACGTGTTTGGTTTTTATATCCAACCTGGCTGCCCAACTCCACCCTCAGGTCCCAGCCACCCTCCCTTTGGTGGTGATGGGATTTGTCTTTCCCAATGTCTTGATGGCTTTAGTCTGGAGTGGGGGTGGGGTCCACAAAGCCTGTATGGGATTAACTCAGGACATCCTTTCCCCCTAACAAGATGTCTCCTCAGGGGAACGACCCGTCTATTTCTTGGAGGTAAAAAGGACAGCGGGACGCCGCCTTCCCCTTTCACTCTCCCTCTCAATTCCCTGAGGATCGGGCCAAGGACACTGGGACGCCGGCCTCCCTCCCTGACCCTCCGTTTGAGATCCTAAGAGGGACACTCACTATGGGGTCAACGCAATCCCGCATTCTGGCAGACACCCCCTTGGGGTGCCTCCTAAAGGCCCTTGGCCCTCTACATTTAAAGCCAGATGTGAGACCTAAGCACCTCATTTTGTTGTAGGACAGGGAGAGGGGCAGCCCAAACCCCGCAAACCTGTCTATTCTAAGTGGGTTTTGCCATCCGCCGCATCAACACAAAACATAGGAGATCCATCCTGCTTCCTTCCTCAGTCTCTTCTTCAGCTTCTCCTCTTCCTGCTCAGCTCCACCCTCCCTTGGGTGGGGCAGGGAACCTCCCCCTTTCCTGGGGACCACCCTGTTACAATTTTTTATTGCACCACGGCCTGGCCCAAATATGAACTGGACAGTGGCTCTAGGTGGCCGGAAATGGGCTCTTTTTGTTACAGGGCACCCCCAGTACAGCAACCTTCCCTTTGGTGGTGACGGGATTTGTCTTTCCCAATGTCCTGATGGCTTTGGTCTGAGTTGGGGTGGGGTCCACAAAGCCTGTATGGAATTAGCTTTGGGACATCCTTTCCCGCTAACATTTTGACCCCAAAATTCTAACTGACTTAGACAACCTTTGCCATAGGCAGAAAAAGTGGTCTGAAATTCCCTTAGGCCCAGGCTGTCTTTCTCTTGCACTCCGGCACTTCCCTCCCTCCTGAGAACCTGCCATACTTTCTAAGTCTCCAGACTCCTCTTAGACTCTTCGCGCCCTCTCCGAATCTCCGAACCCCTCTTCTGCCTTCTCTGATCCTCTAAATTCTCTATCTTCTCCTCCTCCAGCTCCCCAATCCAGTCCCCCCCCCTTTCTTTTCGCCTCCTAGCCCCACACCCTCTCTCCTGCTTATCCTCTTGTCCCTCCCCTCAGGGAAGTGGGTGGAACTGAAGGAGGAGGTAGAGTCCATGTTCCTTTCTCTGTCTGACCTCTCCCAGATTGAAAAGCATTGTGGCTCTTTCACTCCCTACACCCAAAAATTTCATTATCTCACCCAAGCCTATGACCTTACAAGTCATGATTTACATGTTATCTTCTCTTCCACCCTGACCTCTAATAAAAGGGAATGTGTTTTTAGGTCTGTCCAAGACCATGCAGATCAGGTCCGTTTGACTGACACATCCATGCCCCCCCAGGCTCTGCAGCAGTTCCCAGCCCAGAGCCTGGGTGGGACTACCAGACTGACATGGGCAGGACCCCCGGGGCTGGGCTCACCTAGACCGTTTTATTACCTGTCTTCTAGCTGGTCTCCAACCGGCAGCACCTAAACCTATAAGTTTTACTAAGCTCACAAAGATTACCCAGTCTGCCTCAAAAAACCCTGCTGCACTCCTTAGCCACTGCCTGACCTAACGGAGGCACTCCAGCGCTATACCAAGCTTGACCCTGACTTGCCTGGAGGCACCACAGTTCTGGCTATGCATTTTGCATCTCAGTCAGCCCCAGACATTAAAAGACAGCTTAAGAAGGCTGACAACAGTCCTCAAACCCCTATCCAGGATCTGCTGAATATGGCCTTGACAGTATTTAACAACCTGGAGGAACAGGACAGGGCAGAGTGGGAACTCCGTAGTCTCCAGAAGGCTGAGCTTCAAGCTCAGGTCCTAGTAGGTGCCTTGAGATTGCCAGGCCCTGCTCTGACTGTTATAGGACAGGGAGAGGGGCAGCCCAAACCCCGCAAACCTGCCTATTCTACATGGGTTCTGCCATCCGCCGCATCAACACAAAACATATGAGACTTTAATGGGAAGAAACTTTAATAAAACTAGGAAACAATACAGGTAAGCAAAGAGTCTAGTTTCTAAATGAAGCACCCAAAGTTACCCATCCCCTCGTGGGTAAAACTCCATCCAAATGGGATCGGCCCAGAACGAGGCCCCAAAGCCTGCTACAAGTCTAAAGCATCTTCCAGTGGGGACCCACAGAAAAGGGTCACAAACAACTGGACAAGCCCGGAAGGAAAAGAGCAAAATCAACATCAAGATAAAAACTGCCATTGTCACCTCCCCACGGGTCTCACCCACATCTTGTCACCTAGTCCACGACCAAAAGACAAGCGCAGTTTCTTCACGTGTCTCTAGGCTCCATGCGCCTCCTCCAGGTCTCTGGCTCCATCCTGCTTCCTTCCTTAGTCTCTTCTTCAGCTTCTCCCCTTCCTGCTCAGCTCCACCCTCCCTTGGGTGGGGCAGGGAACCTCCCCCTTTCCTGGGGACCACCCTGTTGCATGACCACCGTAGCACCTGGCACCCAACAGAGGACGACAACGGGCCCCAACCGACCGCCACCCGGAGCCTGCTTCAAATGTGGCCAAGAAGGCCACTGGTCCAGACAATGCCCCAACCCCCACCCTTCACCAGGACCGTGCCCCATCTGCAACATCCAGGGTCACTGGAAAAGTGACTGTCCCTCCACACCTGGCTGTGTAGGCGCCCAGGGTAACGGTCAAGGTAGCAGGTGAGTCCATCTCCTTTCTGGTTGACACAGGGGCTACCTTCTCTGTCCTCCCCTCCTATTCCAGTCAAGTATATCTCAGGTCTCGGTAACGTGTGTTGACGGCCTTCCTTCTCAGCCCAGGACCACTGGTCTGCTCTTTCCTAGTCATGCCTTCTTGCCCCACACCACTCCTGGGACGCGACCTCCTGACCAAACTCGGGGCTACTCATGGTTCCAAGACCCTAGCGCTGCTACATCCTCCCACTGCTCCAAACATCTCCTAATCCTCCTCAGGTCTCCCCGCTGTCTCCTCCCACTGTCAACCCCCTGGTCTGCAATATCTCTATCCTGACTGTTGCCACCCGTCATACCCCAGTCCTCATTCGCCTTAAGGGTCCTTCTTTTTCCTCTCATCCCCAGTTTCCAATCTCCCTCACTCACCGTCAGGGTCTCAAACCATCATCCAACGACTCCTGGGAAAGGGACTCCTTACTCCTACCAACTCGCCCTGTAATACTCCCATCCTCCCAGTTAAAAAAGCCTGAGGTTCTTATTGCCTAGTGCAAGACCTTCACCTCATTAACAAAGTGGTGGTGCCTATCCATCCAGGAGTGCCAACCCCTACACCCTTCTATCTCATATACTGTCTTCTACCACACAATTCTCTGTACTTGACCTCGAAAATGCCCTTTTTTTTTTGCCATCCCTCGGGATCCTCAACGTTATTTTCTATTTGCTTTTACTTGGGAAGATCCAGACACACACACCTCCCAGCAACTGGCCTGGACTGTCCTGCCTCAGGGGTTCCGGGACAGCCCTCATCTGTTTGGTCAGGCATGAGCTAGTGATCTCCCGTCATGTCATACTCCACCCCGCACTCTCCTCCAGTATATTGCTGGCCTCCTCCTCTGCAGTCCTTTTCCACCACAATCTCAGCAACACACTGCACAACTCTTCATCTTCCTGTGCTCAAAAGGATACCGCGTCTCCCCGTCCAACCCCAACTTTCAGTTCCCACAGCCGTCTATCTGGGTCTTTGACTAACTCCTTCCTCCAAACAGCTGACGGGGGACAAGAAACAGGCCATCCGGGACCTTCCCTCCCCTGAATCGGCAGAACAAATCCTTTCCTTCCTAGGTTTGGTCAGATTCTTCCATCTTGGATCCCTAATTTTGCTTTCCTAGCCAAGCCACTGTACGACACAGCAAAAACCTCCCCCAAAGGACCTCTCCAATCCCCCAGGGAGGTCTGCAGGGCCTTCCTTTTACTCACACATATCCTTCTTAAGGCAGCTGCCCTTGGCCTTCCTCATCCAGAAAAGCCTTTGCTCCTGTTCACAGACAAACGTCGGGGTATGGCGGCAGGCGGCCTTTCCAGGCCTCTGGGCCCAGCCCTGCGTCCTGTCGCTTATCGCTTATCTCTCCAAGCAAAAGGATCCCACCGTCGGGCTGGCAACCTCGCCTTAAAGCCCTGGCGGCAGTAGCTCTACTCACCCAGGAACCCCTCAAACTTACTCTGGGAAGACCTGTCCAAGCACATTCCCCGCACCCCCTTCAGGCCCTCCTGTCTCCGCGCCCGCTCTCCACTCTCACTCCTGCCGCTCACAGGACTTCCACGTGCTCTTTATCGAAAACCCTCTGGTGAGTCTCACTCAGTCTAATTCTCTCAACCCAGCCCCTCTTCTGCCTGTGTCTGGCCCCCTTCTATCGCCCATTCATGTCCTGAAATCCTTGGAGGGAAAAAATGCAAACCTCCAGACTGGGTTTAACTGACTCCCCTTTGTCAGATGCCTACTGTGTGTGCAGACTGGCGGCTCTTGGCGTAAATGCGCGAGGTCAGCGGAGGGCTGCCTAGGCCATTGTTACCGTCAATCAGGTAATTGAAGCAGGAAAGCTGCCCAGAGAAACCACCTTCCAAAAGGCAGAACTCATAGCATTTAACCAGGGCCCTGACCCTCAGCAACCATAAGAAAGTCAACATCTATACGGATTCAAAATATGCCTTCCTTATGGCTCACAGACATGCTGTGATTTGGCAGGAAAGAGGGTTCCTCTCCACCAAGGGGTCCCCCATCATGAACGCTAAACTTATCCTTAAGCTTTTAGCAGCCTTGCAGCTCACCAGCTGCGTGGACACTTACCCGGACAGGATTGGCAGGTTGATTTTACTCACCTCCCTACTCACAAAAAGGTTAAATACCTGCTAATAATGGTAAATACAATAACAGGTTGGGTCAAGGTCTTCCTGCGCTAGAAAAATGGCTCAGGTAGTAACCGAGGCCCTTCTTAACCACATTATCCCACGCTTTGGCCTCCCCACCTCTCTCCAATCTCACAATGGTCCGGCTTTTATCTCAAAGATTACTCAGCAGGTCTCCACGGCTCTGGGTATCACCCGAAGCTTCACATTCCCCACCACCCACAATCCTCAGGGAAAGTGGGGCGCGCCAATGGGCTAATCAAGGATCACCTGACTAAACTCTCTTTAGACTCCGCAGCTGCTCTGGGAACATGCAGACCGGTACTTTCCTAGTCCTGCCTTGGATCCTGACCTCCTCAGCTAACCTTCCCCACCACTGCATCCGGGAGACAGAATCCTGCTCAAATTGCTTCAGCCAAAGCCACTGCAGCCTCCGTAGACCGGTCCTCACACGGTCATTCTCCCCAAGCCTACAGCGGTAACACATCTGGGAGACCCCTCCTGGCACCATCTTTCTCGGGTCAAATGTGCCCCCGAAGACAAACAGTATGCATGTCGTAACCTGGGTCCTACTAGGATGCACATTTCTTGTCAAAATCTCCCCTAGCTCAGAGTCTGTGTGTGGAAATTCAAAGTTAGGGAGACCTTTGTCTCAAGATCTATGGAGACCTACCCACTTGGAGGGTACTGTGGAGTGCCCACAGGCCGGATGCACAGCACCCATCACTCTCACCCTAACTCTTTCATCGATTACTAACCCTATGGACACCTTGTTTTGTTTCTTTTACCATCAAACCTTAAATCACTGCAAAAATACCTACAAATAATATGGGGGGTTCCCTTACCCGTCATGTACAGTGCACCTTCCAGACAAAGGCCGAATGTTCTCTCCAGTCCATCATAATACGGGTTTCAATATGAATCAAGTTAACTCTGGTATTTCAGATCCTTGAGACCAACATTGGGTACAGGGAGTCCAAGCCGCAGGGTACACTGGCTGTCATTCCTACCCAGTGGCAACATTGTCCCACTTCAAGGGAATATGTCCTGATACAAAATGCCACAGTCCAAATCTCCCAGGACATCCTCCATTCGGAACAAGTCCTACAAAATCAGCTAACATCATCAGAAAAGACTGAGACACCCTCAGCGTGGATTCATATAATCCAAAATGTTATGACCTTCCTAAATAACTCTTTTGGGACTAATACCTCCTCTTATTTCCTCTATGCTTCCCTTCAGAGGCCTCTACTGGCGGCAGCTCCAATTAATCTCAATACCACTATGACCAAAATAACGGACACTGCTTGCCAGACTCCCCTACTCTCAGTCCCCCTATGGGACTCCAATCACACCTACCCCTGGTAGCAAACTGACGCCCTTGTCGGCTTTCATTCCTGCACTTCTAACAATTCGGTTAAAGGATAGATACCTCCTTAGAAAAAGCCTCTGTGTCTTTAGCATCATCACAAAGACAGCTCCCCTCCGTGGCACAGGCCGCTCTCCAAAACCGGCAGGCTCTGGACCTGTTAACATCTGATAGGGGGGGACCTGCCTGTTTCACGGGGAAGAATGTTGTTACTATATCACTGAGTCAGGGATTGTAGAACAAAATGTGAAAGTCTTAATGAAACTACGCAAAGATGTGGAAAGGGAAAACAGGGGCTCCAACTCTCCGCTGACATGGTTTCAAAATCCTGTAGTGTCATGGCTCCTCCCACTCTTGGGGCCAATACTAATGATAACCTTATTTTTTCTTTTCGCTCCTTGCCTCTTAAAATTCACACAGGCTCGCATTCGGGAAATGTCTCCTACCACCTTTAACCAACCCCTTCTCCACCCATATTCCCGCATCCCTGCAGAAGACCCTCATAACCAGGCCTGAGCCACCCCCTTGGTCTTCACCCCCTTCCAGCAGAAAGTAGCCAAAGTAAGAAACTTCACCCTTTTTCCTGTCAACAAAAGGCTGGTATGAAAGTTCCATGCAGGAGGCCTGAATGCAAAAACCCACCAGGAAGCCCACCTGGGAACAGGAATGTGGAAGCCTGCCTAGAGGATTCAGATAATGAACATCCCTCCGCCCTACAAATTTTTTCCGTGCCCTACAAACCCAGTCTCCCACCTGACCTCTCCTCACCCTATAAAAGCCTGCTTCCCCCTGACAATGTGCGCAGCTTCACGGACCCCCACCTTGGGTCCCTGAGGTCTGCCCGGGATGCAATAAATTTTCCCTTCCTTAGAGAAATTTAGCCTGACTCTCCTTTTCTTTACCGTGCCGAACCTTTCAACTACATGTTAAATAGATATGGTGTTGGGCCTCCCCGGTGGCGCAGCGGTTGAGCGCTGGGTTGTGAAGCTGCCCACGGCCTCTGCGCCGCCGGTTCAATCCCCGGCTTCTCCCCGGCCACCGGAGGAGGGTCCCACATGATGTGCAGACCTCTCCTGCCGCCCGCTGTTCCCCTCAGCAGTGTACTTCGGTCCTTCTGCCTGCTCTGCTCCCCGCTCTGGCTCTGGTGAATTCTCTCACCCTCCCGCGCTTCTGACTGTACCCAGTGCATGTATAAACAAAACAAACAAACAAACCAGCAAACAAATAAATAAAGCATGCCTCTATTAAAAAAAAATAAAAATAAATAAATAAATAGATATGGTGTTGATCACTCTGGGATCAATGCAAGGGGCCTTGTTGCCCCAGCCAGATAAGACACTGGCAAGCAGCTAAGTCAAAGGGCCTCACACCGTGGCCGAAGCTAAAGAGCCTCACCCCATGGGGCTGAAGATCTAACATCCCTTTATTTTTTGTTCTTGGTCATAAAGAGAGACAAAACTTCCCAAAAAGTACATTAGGCAATAAATTGTATGCATCAGTATACTGCAAATAAATGGCATGGAAAATTATCTGTTTAGAAATCAGTTATTAAACAATTTGGCCCACTTGACAATGGGAGACAATTTATTGTAATATCTGACAAGCAATCCAGCACAATTAAAGTAAATCCTTCTTTTGCTTTTTTAGAAGTTTCCTTTTTTTAAAGAGGTTTCTTAGGAAAGTTTTTAAATGAAGTTAACTGTATTAAGGAGTTTGTAGGTAGGAAAAGTTCTGATAGCTGAGAAGCAGCTGGTCTCCGGCTGAAGGCCATGTGAATAGAAGAGTCTTTTGATGCTTAGACTTTAGCTGATGGGGATGTACTGCCGGCTATCAACTGTCTTAGGTAATTGTCTAGATGAAATAATAATTTTTTGTGTTAGGTTTAGTTTTTTATCTATTAACCTTGAAGGCTACCATCTGGCTGAGACCCGTAGGAGCCAGGAGTCCATGGGAATAAAATACACTAATTGTTTCTGCTTTGCACATGATGATGTAACTTTTGATTACTACAAATGAATAAATAAAGACCTGCTGAGTCTCTAGGCAGAAGATAGTTGCACCTCATCCAGCGTCAGTGTCTCCTCACTACTTAATCCCCTTCCCTTTAGCCCCTAACATGTCGCCTAGGCCGTCTCATCCTTTCAGGAACCCTGACACGATATTTTGCTGAGGCTGGTCCCCCGCATCCCCTAACTATTGAACACTTGAAATGTGGCTCATGAGCTGAGATGTTGCTTATTTTACTATATATCATTTAAAATTAAAAAGCCCATATGTGGCTAGTAGCTACCATATTGACGGTGCATATCTAGAATGTTCTTAGCTTTCAGTATTTGCCCCCCAATACTTTGTTGTATAATAAAATTGTATAGGGCCTCCCTGGTGGCGCAGCGTTTGAGCGCTGGGTTGCAAAGCTTCCTGCAGCCTCTGCAGTGCCGGTTCGATCCCCGGCTTCTCCCCGGCCACCAGAGGAGGGTCCCACATGGCACGCAGACCTCTCCTGCCGCCCGCTGCTCCCCTCAGCAGTGTACTTCGGTCCTTCTGCCTGCTCTGCTCCCTGCTCTGGCTCTGGTGAATTCTCTCACCCTCCCGTGCTTCTGACTGTACCCAGTGCTTGTATGTATGCATGTATCAATCAATCAATCAATCAATCTTTAAAAAAAATAAAATAAAATTGTATAATAAAATATAATGTACAATAAAATTACCCTCATGTGGAAATCATGGATTTTTCTATATGGGTTTTAGGTATATCCTTAAAATATGGTATGTCCAAATAGTTTGATTAACATGTATTTTAACAACAGATGGAGAGGTGCAATCCCAAATCTGAATACAAACTCTGTCAAATCCATGGCTGATGACTAAACTGTGCTGAGGTGTGGAATGCTCAAGAGAAACTGCTCGAAAACCAGAAAGAACTTAGAGGGCGTTCTACCCTTGAGTGACAGACTCATCCTGGTGCAATCTGTGAGTCTGCACCTATGACTGATGACTTCCCTAATCCACACAAGCTCAGAGAGCCAACAAAAATCTCACTGACTTGAGGAATCAAGCATCAGATTTGGTGGCAGCATTTGGATACACCAGGCACAAGGTAACCAACAAGTGAGTGAATGCCAACATCTGGGTAGACACTCTCCAAAACCTTGGTTGACCATTGAATCACATGGAGACAAGTCAAACCCTTCAAGACCCAGCATGAAACTGCAGCAAGTGGAGACTGAAGCAACAGAGCAGGGGCCCAGCTTTGCACACCGCAGGGGCAGATTTCGCCTGGTTCTGGAAAATGTCCAACTTCGGTGGGGAAAAAAAGGAATCCCCAGAAAAATGAAAGAGTCCAGATGTGTTGAATCTTATATCTTTCATGTATTTAGAATTAAATCTGCTTTCTCCATGGTGCTTGTTTGACTAAAGCCTGACTCCTCTCTACAAGGTATTGGCATGATTTTCTTTCTTTGACAAAAGGATACAAATATTTAGTGGCCAGATGATGCAGAGTAGAAGTTTTTCGAATGTCCACAGGTTTTTTTAATACACTCAAGAGGTCAAGACCAATTCCCCTCCTGCGAGTCCCTGGACTTGCTGGCTCCCTGCTCATGGAGGAGGATGGGGTGTCTGCACCAATTCACAGTGAGGCTCAAAAGGCATCAGGATCTCCTGCTTGATCTCTCCTGCTCCTCTCTGGGGGGAAGACATTTGCCGCGCTGGGTGGGCACTTAGATAAGGAGATGCTCACATGGTGAGGAACTGAAGCTTTTTTCCAGCAGCCACGTGCATGAGCCTCTATGTAGATCCTTCCATGTCCACCAAGCCTTTTCTTCAGTGTAACATTGTGATTGCATAATGTGAGGCCCCAAGCTGGAACCACCACTGGGGCAGAGGCCAGAGGTGTGGAGGGTGAGAGGATGCACCAGAGACAGAGTAGGGTACAGAACAGGCAAATTGACTGAAATAAACTGCTGAGGGAAGCAGCAGTCGAGTCAGGAGAGGTCTGCAGTGCCATGTGGGTAGCTCCCTGGCCGGGGATTGAACTTGTGCTGCAGAGGCTGTGGACAGCTTCATAGGTCATGTCTTAACCCCTTGAGCCACCAGGGAGGCCCATAAATAAATAAATCTTAGACAGCAACAAAAGAAGTCTTGGAGAAAGAAGTTATGAGTGTGGAAGCCCTGGGCTTGGGTCCTAGATCTGTGTCATGCTAAATATGGGAATGTTGCCACTCTCACCTGTAAAATGGGACTAATAGAGTCTTGGTTGTTTGCCTCACACAGGTGATAAGAGGATTAAGCTTAAACTTACAGTACTGTAGAAGTGAACTATATATTGCTTACAAGAGATGAAGTTTCAATATAAAGACACATTGAAGGTAAATTGATGGAAAAAAGATAAGCTATGAAGATAGACATCACAAGGAGATTGGAGTGAGTCTATTAAAATCAGCCATAAAAGATTTCATAATAGAATTCATTGGCAGAAATAGAGAACTCCCTCATGATGATAAAATCTAATAGAGTGAGAAACTACAGAGTACAGATAGAAAGGAGACACGGTTGCCTGGCTGGCGTATGGAGAGAGGATCAAATATGAAGGTGCAGCTATTGACAAGGGATGAAATATAGAAACAAACTGAATGCCCAAAACCAGATGTCTGGATCAAGAAGATGTGCTATATATACACAAGGGAATACTATTCAGCAATCAAAAAGATAAAGATGCCATATGCAGCAACATAGATGGAGCTGGAAGGGATTATGCTCAGTGAAATAAGTCAGAAGGAAAAGGAAAAATATTGGGTGGTTTCACTTAGAGGAGGAACATAGGGAAACCATACAAGGGATTGGGGGAAAAAAGACAAAACTAGCAGCAAACTATACATTGGAGACATTCATCTGGGGAGAGGGAGGGAAAGGGATCAAAATGGGAGGGAAGAGCAGCAGAGTCTGTGGTGATGTTCCCGGGTGTCCTGGTGGAGGCACTTTCATGGGGACAACACCTGAGAGCAGAAATCAAACATTGTATAAAAATGAAGACCAATGTAAAATATATAAATAAATAAATTTCAAAAAAACAAATATAAAGGTGCAGGAGACATTTTAGGACGAGGGGGCTGTGCTCTCTGTGCTCTATGGTAGTTCCAGGATTCTATTTTATTTAGAATATTTATTTATCTGTCTATTTATTCTATTATTTATATTTACCTAACTGTCCATCTAAAATTGGTAAATTTTGTTTCATGTAAAGATCTTAAGAAATAAAAGTGGGGAGAAAGAAGACAAAGTAAATACAGGAGAGTTAATTAAAAAGATAATTCATTGCTAGGAGTTCAGTCCCAAGGAATGTTGAAGGATTTCTTCCAGGCCTCGGGAAGTGACAGTAGATGATAACTCACACATTAGAGCAATAACTAGCAACAGAGACACGCAGAATACTCTTTTTTTGATGCTTGTCTTAACTTATTGAACAGATATGACTGCTTACATTTTTTGTTTTATACTTTTATTTGGCTTATGTTTATTTTGGTTTAATATATATATAACATTAATAACATCAAGGTGGTTAAATAAAACTCTATTGCTGTAAATTTCCTATGTTATGGAATGTAGTTCAATTAACTAGATATTGAAAAATGAAAGATTTAAGTATTTACAACAATAAAAAGTACTGAAATAAATATATCTAAAGCACATGAAGAATTAATTTCACAGAAAAATATTTGCTTGAATCAAAGAAAGATAGAAAATGATGAAATGGAATGAAAAAGATGCAAGACAATGAAAAAATAAACATCAAAAGGATAGACTCAAATCTTACCATATCAAATACCGGATGGTCTCACTCATAGCAGGAATTTAGAAAATCTAAATAAGGAAGCAGGAAAAAGACTAATTATAATAAAGTAAAAATCAAAATCAACGAGCAACTATAAACCAGAGACACTGGGGGGAGTGGGTTGGGGGGGGAATGGGAGGAGGGATTAGGGTCCAAATAAGGGGGGTGGGAATATAAGCAAGATTGAAATGCATACATTGTGCAACAATGAAAAATGATGTAAAAAATATATAAAATAAAATAATAATAACAAATAAATAAATAAGGCACTGCGGGCACTCTGAGAGGCAGCCCCCTGGGCGCGCAGCTTAGTGACCTGGACTGAGCCCAGACCCGGCCAGGAGGGCGCGCGATGCGGTTGGGCTCAGGGACCTTCGCTGCCGGCCTCAGCCTCCTAGTGATCCAGGTGCCCAAGGCGCGCTGTTCCTTCGCGGCTTCTTCCCGCGCCCCCAACCCCGCTCCCAGGACCAAGCACCACCGAGTAGATCCCCAGGTGCCCAAACCTGCGGCCAGAGCAGCTTCCAACTGGACCAAGCTCCCACCACCCGTCTTCAGTAAAGTTGTTATTATACTGAAAAAAAAAAAAAATTAACTAAAATCCCAATCAAAAGTCTGCGATTCTCAGATTGGAAAATATCAAGGAGATTTGTATTCTATGCGTGCTAGAAAGACTTTCTGTACAAACAAATACAGGTTAAAAGTGAAAGGGTGAAAGGATATGCCAAGGAAATAGAAAGCAGAACCACAAACCTTTACTGTCATTGCAGGAGGCGGCAGGAGCAAGGCCTGAGGGACCCAGACAGCAGGTCCCTGCCTCTCTGTCCAGGAGGGAGGGGGAGAGAGAGTGTGGGGGGCACAGTGGATCTGGGGAAGGACTCTGGGTGCTGGGGGAGGGGTGGTGTGGTCACTACCTCTGAAGAGATGGGAGCCTGTTCCCTACATGAATTGTAAATCACCGTGACTGCAATTTGAAAAAATAGACCTCAGCAAAGGGACAGGGAGTGGAAGAGAAACGTATCTGCTTTGGTAATTTCACACTGAAGAGATGGGAAATTATTCCCCTAAATCACACACAGTACTGTAAATCAGTGTTGCTTCAGTTAAAAAAATTAAAGTAGCCCTCAGGAAAGGCACAGGGAGCGGAAGGGAAAAGCATCTGCTTTGCAGTCTCCAGGGTGTGGTCATCAAGGGGCTGCAGAGAGAGGCTGTGGGGAGAGAAGATGGCGCCTCGGACACGGGGCAGCTCCAGAGCCTCCTCTTCTCTCCCCCACTCCCCCCACCCCGGCCTGGTGCCGGGGCTGCTCACAGGGCAGCTCACCCCCTCCCCCAGGGATGCTCAGCCCCAGCTCACCCTCTCAGCCTGAGTCACACACACCCAGCCTCTCCCCTGGCTGCCAGACTAGGACAGCGCCGCAGCGCCCCCGCGTGGCCACGGGGCTGAGGACAGAGGGCGAGAACCCTGTGGTCTCCCAGGTTCTCATGGAGCTCCCAGAGGGACAGGGCTGTGCACAGGAGGGGGAGCCACATACAGCTTCAGGTTGTGTCTGACCTATTTCCTCAAATACATGTTGACGTGATGGTCCCTCTCCACTAATAACCATAGATTTTGTTTCAGGGAGGAGCAGGTCTCCAGGCCATAACAGCTGGGTCCCAGAACCAGGGTGGCCCCACAAACATACCAGGTCTCCTCAGTGTCCTGGGATGAGATCTTGACCCAGAGTCTCTTGTTTCTCTGCTGACTCCAGGGTTGAAGCTCCTTCCCCAGGGAATCAACTCTAAACTTTTCACCCCTAGGATGTGTTTTTGTGTTCCCTGGATCATACCAAAGGCGTGGAATTGCTGGATTACATGGTATATTATTTTTATTGTTTTGAGAAACCTCAACAATTTTTTTCATAGGACCTAGAACAGTCCACATTCATTAGGGTTATTCTTTTCAATAAACGTTATCATTTTCGGATTGTTTGCAATTTATGGAAAACTTGTAAAATTGGCACAGAGTTCCTGACGTTCCCACACACATTTCCCCTGTTGTTAACATCTTATATCACTACCTTACGGCACAGCTAGTGAGGCAATATTGATAAGTTATTCATAAACTCCATGCTTCATTTGTGTGTCATTAGTTTTTCCTTGTCTGTCCCAGGATCCCATCCTCACACCACAGTAAGTAAAACCGAGCATGTTTCCTAAGGCTGCTCTGACTGAGTCAGTGTTTTGCAACCAGCCCAGGCCGGTAAGTTCATTGTTGGTTCTCACCAAGGAAAAGATAGTTTTGGAGGTTTTGGTAGATGTACACAGGCCTTTAATGCTGCATCAGGGACAGGCCAGCTTCTCTCCCAGTGTTTCTCTGTGTCCTGTCTCTGGAGTCCGTCTCATGTTGTCTCGCCCCAGAGAGGTCGCTCATAGCTGTCATCTTGCCTCAGCGTGACTCTGCCCTTTATCCCTGGCCTCTCGGCACAGCTGCCCACACTTCCACAGGCGCCCCTGCTGCCTGGGCCAGGTGTCCATGAACATGGGCATGCCCTGGGGCCCCTGGACATCCAGGAGATCCAGTGGTGCAAGACAAGGCGTTCTGCTAGGCCGGTACCAGGCGGGAGTCACAGAGGCCTGACTATCTAAAAAGAGACTTTTACCTTCTTGGCCCTCCCCTATAGGGCAAAATTTTTTCATTTTCTAGTAAGATAACTTTTAAGTCATAAGGTAAAAATGTTCTTATAAAATTCTTGGGACACCCCCAGGAGCCTTTCCCCTGGTGTCTGCTTTGACCCTGCCAGTAGACACAGACAGAAGTTGAATTTCCTATTACGTCAGGGATGTATGTACAGGTTTGCCTCAAATTCTAGGTCCTGCTCATTGATTACACCTTTGGTATAGCAAATGTGTCTCATGGCAGTTTCCCAAAGGGAGTTTAAGCAAGTAAATATCAGGCCCTGGGCTACTGCTGGTTCAAGGGCTATGACTCTGAAAATCACTTTTGTTGTCTGGTAAATGGGCATCATTGGAAATTAGGTCCCAGGACCTGGTCTGTGGCTTGTGTTGAGTCTCTACTTTTCAGGTATGTTCAGGGTCTCTTTCGTTAGATGAGGAGAGTGGCTACTATAAGCTTGCTAGACTCTTGGAATGGGTGCCCTTTGTAGAAAGACAGAGTCAGGGTCACTGGTAGGGTCCCACAAAGTCTAGAACCCCTTCACCTTCTGCTCAGTGGGAGGCAGATAGTCCCATACATTGTGTTCAGGTCACGCTGATAAGGGAGTGATTAAGTCCAATAGACCCTCGTGAGCGAGGAGACTGTTCATCACTCACAGCTGGAGCTCAAGGTAAAGAGGAGGGACGCCTCCTGTAGATAGAGGTTGGTGTTGGACACCCACCTTCCTGTTGTGGATGGGAGCTTCCTCATCTGTCTTGAAAAAGGGTGCACCTCTCTCCTGCATCCTAGAGTTCAGACCACTTTTCAGGTGCAGTCTTCTCGGATTGCACCTGTTGCTTCTCTTACTTAGTAAGTCACTTAGACTTGAGTCTCGACATAGCCAGTCAAGAGGCCACGGTACATGGTCCTGGTCTTACGGGAGGGCCTCTAACTTAGCTGCAGGGATGCCCCTGCTTCGTCTCTCTGCCATTCTTGTGGGTACTTTTCTTTCAGTACTGCAGAAATCATAAAATGCTCTTTCTCAATTCTATGGGACATACCCTTGAGCCGCATTCTTAAAAACTAGCCCAATTTTGGCCCAGGCTCTAAAAAAAGAGAACCTAGTGTTTCTTTAAACACTACCTGGCCCCAGCACAAAACATCTAGCCCAGCATCCTGAGCTGTAACACTCCTCTCCAGCTAAACTGGATTCTCCCTTTGTCCACCTTGAGATACTGTTTTGGTTCATTCTTTGGGAAAAAATTCCATTTCCCTGTGTTTTCCTAATCTTGAGGTCTAGATTGTTTAAGGTAAAAACTGAGTTACTTGGGACTTGCTAACAAGCTGTATAAGGTGCTTCTTGGTTGAGTAAAAACTTCTAAATTGCTTATTGGGCCTGTAAAAGTTTAGTTTCTTATTAAGACTAATTAATATGGTAAAAACTATAAAATACAAACACAACTTTCTTTGAGCTAAATTACAAACCTCAGATTTCTGATAAGAGTCTAAAAACAGGGCTTCCCTGGTGGCACATTGGGTTAAAGGCGACCTGTGAGGTTTACTGCAGCCACTGCAGCACAAGTTTGATCCCCAGCCAGGGAGATACCCACATGGAGCAGCAGACCTATCTTGACTCACCCGTTGCTCCCCTCAGCAGTATATTTCAGTCAGTCTGCCTGTTCTGTTCCCCACTCTGTCTCTGGTGAATCCTCTCATCCCCCACATCTCTGGCCTATACCCCAGTTCTTGTATGCATAAATAAATCTTTTTTTAAAAAAGAGTTTAAAAACAGACAAATTGTAAAATAAAATCTTAATCTACTTAATCTACCTCTTCTCCTGTCCTGATACAGGGCAGGGAGAGAGACACCCCAGAACCGCCAAACCTGCCTGTCCTAAATAGGTTCTGCCATCTGCCACATCAATACAAAACATAGAAAACACTTAATGGGAAGGAACTTTAACACGATCAGGGAAAAAATACAGAAAAGACAAAGAATATAGTTTCTAAATCAAGCACCCAAATTTACCCTTCCCTTCATGGGTAAAAGTCCACCCAAACGGGATTGGCCCAGAGGAAGGCCCTAAAGCCTGCCAAAAGTCTAAAGCACCTTCTGGTGGGGACCCTCAGAGAAGGATCAGAATCAACCAGACAAGTCTGGGAGGAAAAGAGCAAAATCAAAATCAAGACAAAAACCGCCATCGTCACCTCCCCACAGGTCTCTCACCCACATCTGTGTCACCTAATCCACAACCAAAAGGCAAGCGCAGTTTCTCCACATGTCTCTCTGCTGCATGTGCCTTCTCCAGGTCTCCTTCTGGCTCTATCTTGCTTCCTTCCTTGGTCTCCTCTCCAGCTTCTTCTCCACCTACTCAGCTCCACTCTCCCTTGGGTGGGACAGGAAACCTGGAACCTTCTATTTTCCTATGCACCACCGTGTTACACTTCCCATACATGGTTCCTGAAACAACAAATGTCTTTTGTCTTAAAAATGTGCTTGGTCTCAGTGAGACAGAGCAGAAACAACATAAAGCCAAAGAATAATTACTTGGAGATACAAACTCAAAATGTTTTCTTATCCAAGAAAGTACAGACTGCTTGACTTTAAAAGGGTCTTGCCTAAATGGATGTGTCAAACATAAACTAAAACAAGTCAAAGAGCCCTTCCATTCTCAGCACATTCCTGTGACCACACTCTCCTCCGAACAGAGTCCATGCCTGATTTATCTTCATAGTTAATTGTTTTCATTATATTTATCCAGATAACTTTGATTTTTCAAGCATATATAAATATATATATATATATATATATATATGGGTTACAGGTACAAAGCTCCAGAATATATGTGTGTGTTTAAAAAGAAGTAGATCTTTATTTATTTATTTTTAATAGAGGCATGTTTTATTTATTTATTTGTTTGTTTTTTGTTTATACATGCACTGGGTACAGTCAGAAGCACGGGAGGGTGAGAGAATTCACCAGAGCCAGAGCGGGGAGCAGAGCAGGCAGAAGGACCGAAGTACACTGCTGAGGGGAGCAGCGGGCGGCAGGAGAGGTCTGCGCGCCATGTGGGACCCTCCTTCAGTGGCTGGGGAGCAGCCGGGGATCGAACCGGTGCCGCGGAGGCTTCGGGCAGCTTCGCAACCCAACACTCAACCGCTGAGCCACCAGGGAGGCCCAAGAAGTAGATCTTTAAAAAGAAGTAGGAATGTATTGAAAATGGATATTCTAAAGGTCCTTAAAATAATTTAAAGTAAGATCTTTAAAGTGAAATGGTATTAAAAAGTAAGAAAGCAAACGAAAGTGATGAAGGCCTGAGAGAGGGATTATAGTAAAAAAAAATTTGTGTGCTCAAATGATTTACTATAAAATACTTTAGTTAACATAAATATCAGGAGTGCACCTATGTAACACCAATCTTTAGCCCTTTTTATATATAAAAATTAAGGTATTCTAAAACTGCTTCACTAGTCTGTGTTTTTTTTTTTAAAAAAGATTTATTTATTTATTTATTTTATACAAGAACCAGGGTATAGACCAGATGCATGGAAGGGTGAGAGGATTCACCAGAGACAGAGAGGGGAACAGAACAGGCAGACTGACGAAATACACTGCTGAGGGGAGCAGCGGGCAAGATAGAAGAGTTCTGCTGGGCCATGTGGGACCCTTGCCGGTTGGCCGGGATTGAACCAGTGCTGCAGAGGCTGCTGACAGCTTCACAGCACAGCACTCAACTGCCTGCGCCACCAGGGGAGGCCCTTCACTTGTTTCTTGTAACAAATTAAAGACTATTCAGGTAATCTAAAACTCTTTGTGCTCTTTTATCCTCAGGTTACATGAAAAAAACCCTTATCATGTTAGCATTGCTGAGCCTTGTCAAAGAAATAGATTTACTCTTAAAAATCCTTGTTACAGGCCTCCCTGGTGGCACAGGTGGTTGAGCACAGCACTGTGAAGCTGTCTGCAGCCTCTGCAGTGCCGGTTCAATCCCCGCCGGCCTCAGAACAACCCACATGGCGAGCAGACCTCTCCTGTCTCACCTGCTGCTCCCCTCAGCAGTGTATTTCCTCAGTCTGCCTGTTCTGTTCCCTGCTTTGTCTCTGGTGAATCTTCTCACCCTCCTGCACATCTGGCCTGTACCCTGGTTCTTGCATAAATAAAAAATAAATTAAAAAAAAAATCCTTGTTACTCTGTGTAATAGTTTTTTTTTAAGATCTGTAAGTTTGCTCTATGACAATTTCATTCTGAAATAGTAAAGATTTTGTCTTAAGAGGACTCTTAAGACACCTAACAAGGGCCTCCCTGGTGGCTCAGGTGGTTGAGCACAGTGCTGTGAAGCTGTCAGCAGCCTCTGTAGTGTGGGTTTGATCCCAGCCGGCAGATGAGATACCCACCTGGGGTGGCAGACCTCTCCTGTCTCACCTGCTGCTCCCCTCAGCAGTGTATTTCAGTCTGCCTGTTCTGTTCCCCGCTCTGTCTCTGGTAAAACCTCTTACACTCCCACACATTTGACCTGTACCCTAGTTCTTGTATGCATGAATAAATAAAATCTTAAAAAAAAAGATAAAATTGTTTTTCATTGTGAAAAACAAACAACTGAGTCAATTTGGGTATATTGATACCTCATGGGAAGTATTCTCATAGGATTGTTACACCTGTTCAACATAAATGTAAACTAATGAGATTATTCTAAAATACATAAGACTTCTTAAACCTAATAAGCTAGTCAATTATAAAAGGGCTGAGAAAAGTTATACTGAAAAGCCCAAAAATTTCCCATCATTTCAGGTTAAATTTGCTGAGGCTATAAAAAGGTACACTAATCTAGACCCAGAAAAGGACAAGCATTTTAGCGGTCTCCTTCCTTAGCCTGCCTTGCTCTGACATAAGGTGCAGGCTCCAGAGACTAAACCAAGGGCCTAAGATCCTTTTAACCCTTTTGGACAAGGCCTTCAAGGTACAGTGACATGGAGGGGACTCACTAGACTAAAAAAGAGAGGGAGAAAGAAAAGAGAAGAGCCCAGTATATGGCAGTTGCCATTGTCAGTGCCCTGCCACCTCAGACTCACCCAAGGCCCCATGCGCCCCAGGGCAACCGGGGCCTCAACCTCTTAATGGGCTGCCAGCTTGTTTCTACTGCCAGCAACTGGGACACCTCAGGGGAAGTAAGTTGCCCCCAGGGTTATGCCCTCAGTGCCATCGCACAGGGCACTGAAAGAAAGACTGTTCTACTCTCCAGAGAGAGAGGGGCCAGCCCAACCCACAGGCCAGGTAGGGAGGACAGACTTGACTGCCAGTTGGCTCTGACTGTGAAGAACCTGCTGCAGGAGACCTTCTCTGAAGAAGCCCAGAGGTGAGCCAGTGTCCTCTGTTTACTGTTTCTATGGATAAGCCTTGAGTGACCCTAGAAGTGGCAGACAAAAAGATCGCCGTTTTGGTAAATAAGGGGCTACTTACTCTGCCTTGCTGCTCCAATTCCTTGGACTGACCTACTGGTCGATTGTCCCCCTCACTAGTACTGATGGCCAGCCTGAGCCAGGTCACTGCACAGCATGGCTTCCTTGCTCACTAGGAGGCCACATGTTTATAGGTTTTTAGTATTGCTTTCCTAGCTTCCTCTATTAAGACAGGACCTGGTAACTAAATTCCAAATTAACAGCCTCAGCAGCCACTATTGGCTCTCCCAGATGCTGCTACCCAATATAGAAATAATACGGAAGCCCTAATTCTCACTGATGCTGCCACAGCACCTCCAGGCATTTAGGACACTACAGTTCCAGGATGAGGTATTTTTGCCACCCCTCTCAGGGTGCAATTAAAGAAAACTCCTATCTTCCTGATGGAACCACAATAACCCTCAAGCCAAAGTCCAACAATGCTCCTTGAAGTCCCTAGTCTCAGCGGTTATGTAACACCTGGAGTTCAGGGCTTACTCATGAGTCTGTGCCCTCCTTACTCTTAAATCCTTAAAAAACCCAATTCCTGCCCTGGCTATTCCCCTTTTTCATTCCCTTACAAAAACTTTTTTTCAGGGCCTCCCTGGTGGTGCAAGGGGGTAAGACACAACCTATGAAGCCATCCACAGCCTCTGCAGCATGAGTTCCACCCCCGGTAGGCCAGGGAGCTACCCACAAGGCGCATCAGACCTCCCCTGACTCGCCCGCTGCTCCAGTCAGCAGTGTACTTCCCGTCAATCTGCCTGTTCTGTTTCCCACTTTGTCTCTGGTGAAGCCTCTCACCACCCCCACCCCCTGCACCTCTGGCCTGTACCCCAGCTCTGGTATGCATAAATAATAAATCTTTAAAAAATTAAAAATAAAACTTTTTCTTCATTTTTCTCTTGCTTGGGACCTGCATCCTCAATGCCCTCATCAGGAGCATCTCTTGCCTGGAGGCCATCAAACTCCATATGGTCCTTCAATGGAACCCACTGTGAAACCTCCACTGTTCTTCTTCTGAGGTCCCTTAGATCATTGCCCTGAAGTGGAGCCCTGACTGCCTCCCCACATCGCCCACTTTCACCAGAAAGCAGTCATTGATCAGATGGACATCATTTTGTTACAGGGCAGGGAGAAGGGCACCCCAGAGCCCCCAAACCTGCCTACTCTATATAGGTTCTGCCATCCACTAAATCAACACAAAACATATAAGACTTTTAATGGAAAGGATCTTTTAATACAATTAGGGAACAATACAGAGACAAAGAATATAGTTTTTAAATCAAGCACCCACAGTTACCTGTCCCTTTGTGGGTAAAAGTCCACGCAAGCAGGATTAGCCCAGAGCAAGGCCTGAAAGCCTGCCTATGGGGTAAGTAAAAAGGAAAAGCATCAGGCTTTTCCGCCCTCCCGCCATGTATGCACACTCAGCCATGGGGTGGAGGATGGCATGGCGCAGCATGGTGTAGCATGGTGCGGAGTACATGATGTGTTGCGGCATGGTGCCATGAACGGAGGAGTGTGGTGGAGTGTGGTGGAAAGAGGTGGAGAACATGAAAACACCAACATAGCTGCTTGAACTGATGATGAACCTACAGGGTATGGGATGGTTGCATTACAATGCCCAAAGTCTAAAGCACCTTCTGGCCAGGACCCAAAAGAAAAGATCAGAAACAACCAGACAAGTCTGGGAGGAAAAAAGCAAAATCAAAATCAAGATAAAAGCCACCATTGTCACCTCCCTAGGAGTCTCACCCATTTCTGTGTCACCCAGTCCATGACCAAAAGGTAAGCGCAGTTTCTTCACGTTTCTCTCCTCCAGGTCTCCTTCTGGCTCTACATGCTGCTTCCTTCCTTCCTCAGTCTCTTCTCCAGGTTCTTCTCTTCACTTTAGCTCTACTCTTATTTGGGTGGGGCAGGGAACCTGGAACTTTCCCCTTTTGTGGACACTTGTGCTAATGGCAGTTAGGGCTCCATCCATAGAGAGGGGGAATGAGTCTTAGGGCAAGTTAGGACAATCAGGGTGTCTTTAGGGACATTGTAGGTGGGGACTGCAGCAGAGTTAAGGAAGGCTGCAGAGATAAGGGCAACAAATTCCTAATGGGACTAACCACACACCCTAGGACCAGGGTCAACAGAACATCCCTGGATAAGGACAATAAAGAAAAAAGACAAGGGCTGGGACACAGAGACTTAGTTCTGGGCACAGAGACATTCAGGCAGAGAGTCAGACCACTGAGAACTAAGCAATCACAAAGATGCTGGTGGAGATTTAGAATAATTAGGGAAAAAAAGTCTATGTTCCCTGAGGCACAACCCACTGGGGCTTCCTTGCCCCTCCCTGGCCTGGTTCCACTGGCCTGGGAGTCCCACTTTATTTCTGTTCCTTTCTCCTCAATAAACATTTTCTTTCTCTAACCAACTCTGCCTCTTCTCACTTGCTTGCCTGAGCATCAGCAAAGTTCCTTCTGTGAATTCGTGAGACACCAGCCCGTGGTGTTTAGTGGCTGGAACTCAGCATTGCCACTGCAGCCTGGGATCCATTCCTAGCTAGGATACTAGGCCTGAAAACCTGTAATTCTGGTGTCAATGTGAGCTAACATTGAGAAGAACAAATTTTCTGGGATCTCAGGTGTCCCCATGATCTTTAAAGTATTTTCTGTTTCACTCATTAACTTTTTTAGATCACCCCAGGTTGGTCAAGTGGACTGCTTCATTGAGTCCACAAGATCCATCTTCCTCCTTAAAAGTATTGGTGCAGTAAAGATACAGAGAGCCAGGCCAGTTTCTAACAGGCAGAAACTTTATTGCATTCCCGGGCAAGATTCACAGACCCAGAGTCGGGGGTCAGTGAAGTCACGCCCTCTGTCAGGGGGAGGGTCACTCTTATAGGGTGAGGAGAAGATAGGTGGGAAAACTGGGTTGGCAGGGCGGGAGACAGGTTTAGGCAGAATAAAGTTGTTTTTCGTGGAGCCGAGTTGTTTATCTCCTGTTTATGGCTTCAGTTATGGTTTGATGGAATCAGGGGTACTGGTATCAGGGCCATCTTGATTTTTCTATGTGGGCTTCCTCATTCCTGGCCCCTGCATTGACTTTCACTCCTTTTCTGTCCCCTCCCCACCTGGAGGCAGATGTGACAGCAAGTATTGAATCTCCAGAACAGTCAGCAAATCAACATGGCGGTGAAGAAATGCTATGAGTAAGTTCTCCCATAAAAACAATAGGGAGAAAAAGCGGCTGGTCCCTATGAGAACTGGGACACCTAAGTAAACCTTTGATGCTGGCAAGCTGCCTGAAGAGGAAAGTTGCAATGAAAGAGGAGGAGAAGAGAGGAAAGCAGCATCCCTCCCCCACCCGCAAAGACAGCTCACTCTAAAATACCAAAAAGAGAAATAAAACTGAAAGGTTGATGCCTAACCTCTCCTCACCCTATAAAAGGACATCTCCCCCCACAAGGGGCACAACTTCACAGACCCCCACCTTGGGTCCGAGAAGCTCACCCTGGGACACAATAAATTTTCCCTTCCTTTGAGAAAGTTTAGCCTGGCTCCCCTTTTCTTTGCCAGGCCAAACCTTTCATCTTGGTGCCCGAAACCTGGAAGGCTGTGTCCCCTGGCTCTGGGGCCGCCTTCCTGTCCCTGGGACCTCTCCTCTCCATGGCAGACGCCTCACATCCACCACCGGCCTTGATCCTTGGGGTGAGTCACCTGCCTGACCCTCCTTCCTAGGAAGCCCTCACCCCTGGTTACCCAGCTCCTCTCCTCACCCCCTATCCTGGTTGACTGTTCCATAAACCGCGGGTCTACGCCAGTCGACCCCCATTGCTCCTGGTTCTGGATTTGGGGACGCCCGTCCAGCCCAGGTGTCCCAGTCCAGGCGACAACCGAGCAGTGGAGACGTCCCCCACGCTTGTCTGTCCCATTGCAAAGGCCAGGACGGTGTCATAGGATGCTGCAATTCAGGGCCTGTGCCCCTATAGGTCAGATCAGGTCGTGAGACGCTGCGTTCCTGAGTCTGTATCCCCATTCGTTGGGTAGAGGAGCCGACTTAGTCATGGGGTCTGCCAATTCCAAGCCTAGCTGGGCCACTCCACTTCTCTCAAACCTCAGTTCGCTGGGACTTAAGCCAGATATGTGCCTTAAGCGTCTCATCTTCTCCTGCAACACTGCCCGGCCTCAGTGCCCATTGGAGAATGGCTCTTGCGGCCGGAACATGGCACTTTCCATTTCACGGTCCTTACAGACTGTAGTACCAGGATTGGATGGGCACAGTGCAGTTTTTCTGATCCAGCAGATGGCTAAGGGAGACGAGTCCTGGAGCCCTCGGTGGCTTTCTCAGGCTTTTATTGAGCTTTTACATGTAGTGCAGCAACCAGGTACACGGAAGGCAGTGTTGCTGTGCGGGCCAGGAGGCTAGCAGGCCTCCAAGCCCCCAGCAAGTCTTCACTCTGGGTTTCTCTGGCCTTCTTTTCTCCCCTTCTCCCTCCTGCATCTCTCCTGCTTCTCTTGACCACTCTCTCTATACTCCTCCCGTGGCCCAGAGAAGTAAACAACACAACAATGTAACAAGTGCAGGTGCCCCATCAGGCAGAGCAACCTAATGGTGGGAGGGCAGAAAAGCCTGAAAAACCATTTACCCTACACAGACCTAAACAATTTCTGTCACTGTAATGGAAAATGGTCAGAGATCCCTTATGTCCAGGCTTGCTTTCTCGTGTACTCCCGTCCCTCCCTCCTGTCCCTCCTTCCTGAAAACCTGTAGTACTTCCCAAGTCTCCAGACTCCTCTCACTCCTCGCCCTCTCCGGACCCCTCCTCTGCTGTTCTCTGATCCTCTAGATGTTCAGTCTTCACCTCCTTCGGCTCCCCAGTCCAGCCCCCGCTTCCACCTCCCAGCCAGCACACCTGCTCTCACAATCATCCTCTTTGTCCCCTTAGGGAGGTTGCGGGGACTGAAGGAGCAGGTGGAGTCCACGATCCTTTCCCTCTGTCTGATCTCTCCCAGATTGAAAAGCGTCTCAGCTCTTTCACTAACGACCCCACTACTTACACCAAAGAGTTTCATTATCTTACCCAAGCCTCTGACCTTATGTGTCATGATTTACATGTTACCGTCTCTTCCACCCTGACCTCTAATAAAAGGGAACATGTGTTTTGGTCTGCCCAAGACCATACAGATCAGGTCCACTTAACTGACACAACCATGCCCCCTGGAGCCTGGCTGGGAATACCAGACTGACACTGATGTGGGTCGCGGGGGCAGGGCTCGCTGAGACGCTTCATCACCTGCCTCTTAGCCGGTCTCCAAGCAGCAGCCCATAAGGCAGTTAATTTTGACAAGCTGCGAGAGATCACCCAGTTCCCCTCAAAACTCCGGCCACTTTCCTTAGCCGCCTCACTGACGCCCTCCAGTAATACACTAGATTAGATCCTGACTCGCCTGGAGGTGCCACAGTACTGGCTACCCATTTTATATCTCAGTCAGCCCCTGACATTAGCAAAAAAATAAATAAATAAATAAATAAATAACTGAGGACAGTCCTCAGCCCCCTAACCGGGATCTGCTGAATATGGCCTTCAAAGTATTTAACAACTGGGAGGAACAGGATAGTGTAGAGAAACCTGTAGTCACCTGAGCTTCAAGCTCAAGCCCTGGTAGCTGCCTTGAGGCTGTCATGCCCTGCTCCTCCAATGACCACAGCACCTGCTGCCTGACAGAGGACATAATCAACCGCCATCAGGAGCCTGCTTCAAGTGTGGCCTGGAGGGCCACTGGTCCAAACATTGCCCCAACCCCTGCCCTCCGCCAGGACTGTGCCTCATTTGCAATATCTAGGGTCACTGGAAAAGTGACTGTCCCTCCACGCCATATTACCTAATTTTGCATAAAATCATAGGGCAGAATAACTAAACAGCAATTTTATCTGGCTTTGGTGGAATACTCGATATAGGATCAGAGCGAACTCTTGACATCCGGTCCATGTTGGCTTCAGGAACAAAGTTGGTCTCATCAGACTCCACCTAGGCTTTCCAAGGCATTCAAACAACCTAAACCTAAGTGTTCATCAATAAAGAACGTATAAAAAGATGTGATGTATGCAAAATGGAATATTATTCATGTTTTTTTAAAACATGAATTCTTACCATTTGCAAAATGTAAATGAGCATGAGGTGATATGCTAAGCAAAGTAAGTCAGAAAGAGAAAGACAAATATTTGATGATTTCACGCAAACGTGGACTATAAAGATGTTAGTGGAGGCTCATTAGAACTCTGTTGGTGTGTGTGGTGTGGTATTACACATTTTAATAGGTGTGAAGCTGTACTCCAAAAACTTATACAGTGTTATAACTAGTGTTATAAATTATTGCTTTTGGGTATTTTGCTTACATAACTGCTAAAAGCCATGCTCCATTAATGAGGTCTTACTATGTGGGTCTCTTAGTTGAATCATAGTCTCTAGTCTACTATCAGCTTTCCAATCCTCAGATATGGAGGTAATTTCTAATTCCATTTATACCACATCTTGGTCATGGATAAGAAAATGTTTGCTCCTCAGTTGATCTATATAGCCAACATCTGCATCGATATAAGAATAAGGCCCCAAAGCCTGCCACAGGTCAAAGGCATCTTCCAGTGGGGACCCACAGAAAAGGATCAGAAACCACCAGACAAGTCTGGGAGGAAAAGAGCAAAATCAAAAGCAAGACAAAAACCGCCATTGCCACCTCCCCACGGGTCTCTTGCCAACATCTGTGTCACCCAGTCCACGACCAAAAGGCAAGTGTGCTTTCTTCATGCATCTCTCTGATCCATGTGCCTCCTCTGGGTCTCCTTCTGGCTCCATCCTGCTTCCTTCCTTCTTCAGTTTCCTCTGCAGCTTCTCCTCTCCCTGCTCAGCTCCACCCTCCCTTGGGTGGGGTGGGAACCTGGAACCGCCCCCTTTCCTGGGGACCACCCTGTTACAATTTCACTCCTATATAGATGATAAAGAAACAAAACAAATGAACAAACAAGACAAACCAAAAACAACATCTTAGTCTGTAAGAACCAAATATTTGCTACCGGAGGGAAACAGGAAAAGGGGCTGAGGAATTTGGGTGAAGGAGTTCTTGTATGGTGAAGAATAGAAACTGTTTATTCAAATGTTAATTTTTAATGTACACCAAAACCTATGGATATATAATGGTACAAACCAGTGGAACTTCAGTAAAAATGAAAAGAAAATGAAGTGAAACACAAAGATGTTTATTAGAGCTCATGAAATTAGTGATAATTCCGAAACTCCATTTGTATATATATGTAAAAAAGTAAAAGCTATTCTGAGATATTTTGACTTGCTCTCTTATATGCAATCCTCATACTTTTCCTTTTTTAAATTTTTTCTCCCTCAGCAGTTAATTTTTAAAACCAATGGAATCAACTGATGGCCTATGAAGGGACATTTAAAGGTCTTAATTTCAGAGGACATTTATTCTGATTACTGTGTGTTCTTTACAGTTTTTGCTATAATACATGGGAGTCAGAATCTACAAGATGGATGAGGGTTGTTCAAAGACCCACATTTTGATGCAAATTTCCTAAGTCATCCTAAATTCCAGCCACTTCAAAATTCATGGAGCAAACCCAAAGATGTAGAATTGTGGAGAAAAGGGAAATGATTTCCTTAGAACAAGGAAATGACAACCCTCAGGCTAAGTTCAACCTTGTAAATACAATGAAAAACCAGCCATATTCATTTGTTAATTGCCCTTGGCTATCTCCTTGCTGTAGTGCAGATTTTAGTAGTTGCAAAAGAAACTACAATATATGGTAAATAAAGTTTGAATTACTTATTCCTTGATGAGAGACAAATTTGTTAATCCTTGTTCTACAGTCATGATTTGTAAACATTCAAGCGGCAGCTTTTCTGGCATAGGGAGGGTGAAGAAAGAGATCAGAACCTGTGTCCTTCCCTTATCAGCTCTCTGAATCTACAGAAAATAAGGGAACTTTTTAGAGTTTGAAAATCAGTGAATTTATCTTTAATTGCCCAACCAATATTAGCTTGCTAATGCTGTTAATAACATTTATATCAGAAATAATAATAATTCAGGGTCAGTGATATAAGCAATGATTGGATAGTTAGTTAAGTTGAACAAACATTATTAAGCACTCTTTGTGGTGGAACTGTTAGGGGGAAGGGATGTCCTGAGCTAATCCCATACAGGCTTTGTGGACTCCAACCCCACTCCAGACCAAAGCCATCAAGACATTGGGAAAGACAAATCCCGTCACCACCAAAGGGAAGGTGGCTGGGACCTGAGGGAGGAGTTAAGCAGCCAGGTTGGGTATAAAAACCAAACACGTGGGCCTTGGGGTCTCTCACTCTGTCCCTTGCCTCCTGACTTCAGGGCTCCTGGCTTGCGGCCAGCTCTCAGAGTGCCATTTGGGATTCCTGATCGGCGGATGGGTAGGAAGCATTTAAAACTTTGTCTCCCATTTTACTCCCTGAGCTGTATATTTCCTCATTTGCCCTTCCCTTGTAAATAAACCTTTTATTAACCTTTCGTGTGTGCCTGCAGTAGAGCATCGATTAAGTCCTTTTAAGTGCGCGGGTGAGGACCCACAGTCAGGCACCCTGTTTTGTATCGGAGCTGCCCTATAACACCCCTAGAGTGTGGGGGCAGCAGTGGGTGTGCCCTAGAGAGAGTGGGTGCAGCCATGGGCATACCTCCAGAGAGTGGGGGCAGCCGCAGGTGAATCCCCAGAGTGAGTGGGGGAAGCCACAGGTGTTCCCCCAGAGAGAATGGGGGCAGCCATGGGTGTAGCCCCTGAGAGGGTGGGGGAAGCCACAGGCGTGCCCCCAGAGAGAATGGGTGCAGCTGTTACAGAGACAGAGTGGGGAGCAGAACAGGCAGATTGACTGAAATACACTGCTGAGGGGAGCAGCAGACTAGTCAAGGTCTGCTGCCCCATGTGGGTATCTCCTTGGCTGGCACTCGAACTTGTGCTGCAATGGTTGTGGAGAGCTTTATAAGTTGCATCTTAACCCCTTGAGCCAGCAGGGAGGCCCCAGAATCTGGGATCCTTAAGTGGCATGTTTCCAGATGGGAGGAGGATTTGAAAATTCAAAGGCTTGGGTATTCTTTCAGCCACTGAGCCGTGTATAACCTTATGGCTCCTCCTCCTGCGACAGGAAATTGTCCTATAAGCCTGATGTCCTACCAGAATATTTTGGGTCCCAGGGTGTAATGCTCGAGAGCAAGCATCATTGTATAAATTTTCTGGGTGTCCCATTCCCCCCCGAGAACACCTTAAGGGCAAGGTGGTGGCGAGCCAAAAATATGAAAGGGGAAACTGTTGACTTTTTCCTATTATCTAGAAATTCTTTAGAGATAGCTTGCTTTTGCCCCACGTATGGCTGATCTTACTACCATTTAACAAGAACCCCCTGTGGCATTTAAGAGGAATTACAGTGCAGGACCAGAGGCCTAGCCCTGACACTTCAGGATCTAGAATAGCTGACTGGAGTTGTCTTAGTCCCTCACGAGTCTTAATTGAAGGCAGATATAACAAGAACGTTTAGAGTAGAACCTCAGGTTGAAGGCTTGGGCCCACTTATTAACCAAGGGGAGGAACTATGGTCCCCATAGTGAGAGAAGGAGACTATCCAAGTACTGGTGACATAGGAAGGCACCTAAAAGATGGGAATACATTTGGGAGAGAGAGAAAGAGAGGACTCGCAGAGAGGAAGGATCTGGTCTGCCTGGTAGGGAGTCAGAATGGGCCATTGGCTATTTACAGTCCCTTGACTTGCGGTTAATTACGATGAGAAAAGCAGCAGTGAAAGGTTGTGGTCCCAGTCTGGGAAGAGCAGTAGAGAAGAGGCTGTAAAAAGCAGGTCTAGGTCTCGGTTTATAATATTAAGAGGTGGAGAGCTGGGGGTGTGACATGTGAAATCTACATGGCTGACCTGCACTCATCATTTTTTTTCAAAGATTTATTTATTCATACATACAAGAACCGGGGTACAGGCCAGATGCGTGGGAGGGTGAGAGGATTCACCAGAGACAGAGCAAGGAGCAGAACAGGCAGACTGACTGAAATACACTGCTGAGGGGAGCAGCAGGCAAGACAGGAGAGGTCTGCCGCATCATGTGGGTATCTCCCCAACTAGCCAGGATCGAACCCGCTCTGCAGTGGCTGCAGACAGCTTCACAGTGCGGCACTCAACTGCCTGCGCCATCTGGGAGGCCCAAAAAATATTTGTATGAGATGATTAAAACTCTTTTTATTTGTGGTCAATACCAACCTTACCTGAAGAGATGAATGATAAAAACTAAAATTATTTAAATTTGGTTAATAAGCAGACACTTTCCTCAAAATGAATGTCTGTTTCTTTAAGAAAATCAACAATTGACAAATGACAGTAATTGTGTCTGATAAAATAAAAGCTCTCAGAGAAAACCAGAATTATGAAAAATCCAGTGCCATTACTACTTGGCAATTTACAGTACTAATTTTTCTTTGGGATTCATGATTAAAAAATAAAATATGCTTTTGATAATTCGATTCCAGGGTAATTAACACTAAAGATCTATGTAAATTAATGAAACAATGTATCACCTTAAAAAATCATACATTAGCACAAGTTCCAATCAAATATGTAACAGAATAGGAAATATTCCATGATATTATTTCAGTTTTCACTTTGCAAATAACCTTTGAGAAACTACTACCTGTATAGTTTTTTTTTTTTAAACATTTATTTATTTATCCGCATACAAGAACTGGGGAAACAGACCAGAGGTGTGGGGGGGTGAGAAGATTCACCAGAGACAGAGTGGGGAGCAGAATAGGCAGATGTACTGAAACACACTGCTGAGGGGAGCCAAGGGCGAGTCAGGAGAGGTCTGTTGCACCATGTGGGTATCAAAATGGCTGTGGATAGCTTCACAGTTTGTGTCTCAACCCCTTGTGCCACAAGGGAGGCCCCACCTGTATAGTTTTAATTCAGTATCAATATTCACAATTATCTGAAAATACTACTAGTTTCTTCATTCCTCCAGGCTACAGCTGTCCCAGCCCAAATCCACTCCTCCCTAAGGTGGGGAAGGGAATTTGGAGCCTCCCCTGTCTGTGGATGTCACACTGTCACAGCATCATGTCTCCCTCTCACAGGCTCTGTGGGGTGGTGCAGCCTTGATGACCCCACACTCACCCCCATTCTCTCTCCCCATTTCCTGGGGGTGTCCAGGGAAGACAATCAGCATCATCCTGCTCCAGTTACAAAGTCTCCAAGGACCCTCCTGGACTCCTTCTCCCCAGACCCCTGGATGGAGTGTGATGCCCCTCCCCCTCCTGCTGCTGCTCTGAGGGCCCCTGGCCCTGATGGAGACCCGGGCGGGTGAGTGCGTGTCCAGCTGGACACTGATGACCCAGGAGGGAGGCGCCAGGAGCCCACTGCGGGTGCAGGACCCCAGGAAAGACTCATCTCCCCCCAACCTCTTGTACCCCCTTAAGGCCCCTTCTGTCCCTCCCGCCTCCCCTGAGTGCTCTGGGCCTTGAGTTTGGGCCCTTCTTGGCCCACCGCCCCTTTTCACTCTCAGGCCCCGCCCCTTTCTCCCCTCCAGGCCCATCTCCCTGGGACCTGGGCCCTCATGCCCCCAGGCTCCCACTCCCTGAGGTATTTCTACACCTTGATCTCCCGCCCGGGATGCGGAGAGCTCCACTACCTGGCCTTGCTACGTGGACGACACGCAGTTCGGCAGCGACTCTCCGGGCCAGAGCGCGGAGCCGCGGGCGCCCTGGGCGGGGCAGGTGGGGCAGGAGGCCCTGGACGAGGAGACTCAGATCCAAAGGGACAACGCGCAGTGGCTCAAAGCGCTCCTGAGGGACCTGCGCGGCCGCTACAACCAGAGCGAGGACGGTGAGCTTCGCGGAGCGGGGCCAGGGTCAGGTCAGCCCCATTCCCACCATAAGGCCAGAGTGTCCCGAGTCTCAGGGTCCACTGACCCCTCGAGGCGGGTGGATCTGCCAGGCTCCTACACTGGGAAGAGCCCGCGGTACTTTCCTGCCTGCAGTTTCATTTTCAGTTTAGGTTTATTTAGGGTGAGAGGCGGGGTGACCGCGGGGTGACCTCGGGGCTGACCACAGGGGTGCGTCTCAGTGTCTCACACCCTCCAGAGGATGTTTGGCTGTGAAGTGGGGCCCACGGGAACCTCCCTGAGCGAGGACCTGCGCTCCTGGACCCCGCGGACTCGGGGGCTCAGATCACCCAGCGCGCGCGGGAGGCGGCGGGCAGGGCCGAGCGCATCAGGCACAGTGTGCAGAGCAGGTGCTTCCCGCGGCTCCGCAGACTCCTGGAGATGGGGAAGGAGGTGCTGCAGCGCACAGGTAAGAGGGGCCACGAGGCCTCGGACCTCCCCTCTCCTGGCGCCCCACAGGGAACATGGAATAATGGGCAGAACAGCACCTGATTTTTGGGCAGAGAATTGAGAGTCCCCCTGGGTGTCATGTTCTGTGCTAGAGAGACTCGCCCAGCAGACAACACTTATCTGGACAGTTAAGGAATCCAGTCTCTCCTGAGGGAGGGGAGGCCATCCTGAAATAACTCTTCCCTGATCCTTTTGACACAGCAGCCATCCTGGGAACCCTAAGATTCTCTTTCAAGGTCTTGTTTTTGGTCTGAGAACATTTCTGGAATGTTCTCCTACCTTTCTTTGTCATTCACCCTCCACCCAGGTCAGGAGCAAAAGTCTGTGTTCTCCTTAGAGACCTGCATCCTCCTACCCTGGGCTCTCACCTGATTATCCCAGCTTCCCCAGCCTAGGCTGGTTTCTGGGTTTTGTGCTTCCTCCCTCCAAACCAATAGTCATGTTCATTCGGAGGATGGTCAGTGAGGCTGCTTCAGTGACCAGGAAGGAAAAACCCAAAGTGTGATTTTTTGACCCTTCTCCTCAGATCCCCCCAAAACACAGGTGTCCCTCCACCTCACCTTTGACCATGAGGTCATCTTGTGCTGGGCCCTGGGTTTCTACCCTTCAGAC
Organism: Talpa europaea; assembly: GCF_964194135.1. Classification (NCBI taxonomy): domain Eukaryota; kingdom Metazoa; phylum Chordata; class Mammalia; order Eulipotyphla; family Talpidae; genus Talpa; species Talpa europaea. Next base: position 119,430,332 of record NC_140068.1, on the reverse strand, counting down.
ATCAGCCTAACCTGGCAGCAAGATGAGGAGGAACTGACCCAGGTCCCGAAGCTGGTGGACACCAGTCCTAGGGGAGACGGAACCTTCCAGAAGTGAGTGGCTGTGGTGGTGCCTTCTGGAGAAGAGTAGAGATACACGTGCCACGTGCAGCATGAAGGCTTGCTGGAACCCCAAGTCCTGAAATGGGGTAAGGATAGGGACGTGGGCTCTGAGCTTCTATTTTTTTTTTTAAGATTTATTTATTTATACAAGAATTGGGGTATAAGTCAGAGGCGCGGGAGGGTGAGAGAATTCACCAGAGACAGAGGGGGAACAGAACAGGCAGACAACCAAAAACACTGCTGAAGGGAGCAGCAGGCGAGATAGGAGAGAGGTCTGCCACGCCATGTGGGTTTCTCCCTGGCCAGCCAGGAATCGAACCCATGCTGCAGAGGCTGTGGACTGCTCCACAGTGCTGCGCTTAACCCACTGTGCCTCCAGGGAGGCCCTGAGCTTCTGCTTGGAGGAATCAGGAGCCCTTTTGGAGACCTTCAGAGGGACAGGATGTTCCTGGGGCTCAGGGTCTCACCTTCCCTTCCCTTCCAGAACCCCCTCCTCAATCCTCCATCCCCACCGCGGGCATCATTGTTGGCCTGGTTCTCCTTGGAGCTGTGCTCACTGGAGCTGTGGTGGCTGCAGCTGTGATGTGGAGGAAGAAGCGCTCAGGTGGGGAAGGGAGTGGGGGATCTTGTCCACTGGGGGCTTTCGGTCCCAGGGAGAACTTGCCCTGCCTGGTTAGTAGGAAGTACCATCCATACATGTGTTCCCCAGTCTGGAACAGATTGCTAACACTCAGGTTTTTGTAAATCACTTTTGGTTGAAATGAATCACCAATTGTTCACCTTATAATTGTGGTGATGGGGATTTTTTTCCCAGTAAATGCCATTGTGGAGGGACCATGCTGAGGAAAGACTCCATTGCCTTTCATATCCATTCTTCATATATCCCAGTCGTGACCTGGGTCTTCAGTCACAGTTCTAGAAACTTCCCTGTGGTCCAGACTTGGGAATTCTTTTAGGAGTCCATGGGCTGACTCCTCCCTGGTCTCACATGTTTCTTCCCACAGGAGGATAAGGAGGAAGCTACACAGAGGGTGCAGGTAAGTGTGGATCAGGGTTGGATCCCTGAGCCCCGGGGGACAGTGTAGAGGAAACTCTAGGGAGAGTCACCCTCATCGTTTCCTATAAGGGTCTCATCTCTGGTCTCTGACCATGTTCTTTTGTGCTTCCTCAGCAGAAACAGTCCCCAGGACTCTGGGATGTCTCTCCTCTCCTGGGACACACCAGAGGGGATCTGTGAGTGGGACATTCTGAGGATGCAGTGGAGTATTGAGAATGTTATCACTTAAGGTGATTCACCTGAATTTCTTCAATATTATTTTCCTTCACTGAGTAAGAGAGCTCTGCCTCGTATAGAACTGAACGTTGTAGAATTTCTCTCACCCCCATTTTGTAACTTCAGGATATCCTGGTTTATTTAATTTTATTTGTTTTCTAGCTGTCAGTGATTGATACAATTTTTTTAATGAAATCTATTCATTGTTAAATTTTGTATAATATTTGATTTCTCTCTCAGGTGTAGTCCTTGTAGTTCTGTCACCACCATAGCACCCATGATCCATCACTACAGTCCCTTGTGCTCTTTCATCCCCTGTTTGGAACCATCACTCTCCCTTTCCCCTGCCGTTTGCCTCAGATCTATGATCAGGTTGCAAGTTTTGTCTTTATTCTGACCCTGTTTGGTTTCATATATACCACATATAAGGGCAAACATCTGATATTTATTTTTGTCCTTTTGACTTATAAAGCTTAGTATCCCTTCCTACCTCATCCATATTTCCCAAATGGCATAAGTTTATGTTTTTGATCACTGAGTACATTCCACTGTATATATGTACCACACCTTCTTAATCCGTTCATGATCCCCTGATTTAAAACACAGTGACAAACCACTTCATGTCTGTGAGAATGCCCTAGATCAGAAAGACATGATATTAAAAAATGCTGGCAAGAACATGGAGAATAGGTAACAGTCCTAACATTGTTTTTGAGAATGTAGACTGACTTGTTTTTTTTTAAAGTTTTTTTTTTTAATATACAAGAACTGGGGTATAGGTCAGAGGCATGGGAGGGTGAGAGGATTCACCAGAGACAGAGCAGGGAGCAAAACAGGCAGACAAAATGAAAGCACTACTGAGGGGAGCAGCGGGCAAGACAGAAGAGGTCTGCTGCATGTGGAATCTCCCTGGCCGGCTGGGAATTAAGCCCACTCTGCAGAGGCTTTGGACAGCTTCACAGCACTGTGCTCAACCCACTGCACTACTGAGGAGGCCCCTGGCTTGGTTTTGATTGAAATGGTATCAAAATTTCTGCAAATAGTGAAAGCTCTCCTAACTAAAAAGGAAAATGGAGGCATCACACTGCCAGATTTCAAACTATACTACAGATCCATAATAATTAAAACAGTATGGTACTGGAACAAAAGCAGACACACAGACCAATGGTATTAAATAGAAGACTCATAAATAAGCCCACATACATATGGACAACTAATCTTTGACAAAGGAACAAAGTATATGCAATGGAACAAGGACAGTTTGTTCAATAAATGAGGCTGGGAAAACGGAACTGCTATATGCAAAAAATGAAGCTAGGCTAATACCTCACACCATGCACAAAAACCAACTCAAAATGGATAAAATAACTCAACATAAGACCTGAAACCATAAAATAGATAGATGAAAATTTAGGCAAAACACTACATGACATATATCTCAGTAACATCTTTAAAGACACATCCCCCTAAGCAAAGAAAGTGAAGGAAAAGATAAATAGCTGGGATTACATCAAGCTAAAACTTTTGTACTGCAAAGGAGACATTAACCAAAACAAAGAGACACCCTTCTGATCAGGAGAAAATTTTTGCACGCAATGAAACTGATAAGAGACTGATCACAACGATATACAAAGAGCTCACACGACTCAACAAAAGTATACAATCCAGGCAAAAAAATGGGCAAAAGAGCAAAAAAGACCACTCCAAAGAGGAAATACAAATGGCCAACAAGTATATGAAAAAATGTTCGACATCACTTAAATCAGGGAAATGTATATCAAAACCACAACGAGATGCCAACTTACACCAGAGAGAATGGCACATATTAAAAAGCACAGGAAACAGCAAATGTTGCCAAGGTTTTGGAGAAAAAGTAACTCTGCTTCTCTGCTTGTGGGTATGCAAACTTGTGCAACCATTATGGAAAACTATGGAGATGCCTCAAACTACTAAAAATGGATCTACCTTATGATCCAGCAGTTCCATTCCTAGGAATGTACTCAAAAGATACAAAAGCATTAATTCAAAAGGATACCTGCCCCCCTATGTTTATTGCAGCACTATTTATGATAGCTAAGATGTGGAAACAAACCAAATGCTCAAAAATAGATGACTGGATTAAGAGGATGTGGTATATACACAATGGAATTCTATTCAGCAATCAAAAAAGATAATCTCATAATCTAGAAGGGATTATGTTCAGTGAAATAAGCCAGAGAGATGAAGAAAAATATCGAGTGGTTTCACTTATAGGAGGAATATAGGAAAATCAAATAAGGGATCAGGAAAAAAAATACCAGCAATAATAAATAAAAAACCAAAATGAGGGCAACTATAAATCAGAGACATTGCAGGGTAGGGAGAGGTAGAAGGAGCAAAGCGGGAGAGATGAGCACAAGGGACCATGGTGATGGTTCATGGGTGAAGTGGTGCTGGGAATTTCATGGGGAATACACCTGAAAGGAGAAAGCATAAAAGCATACATTGTAAAAAATGAACAATGACATTACAGATATAGATATATAAAACAGTTCTGAGGTTTCTTAGAACATTAATAGTGTATCTGCCATAGGGCCCAGCAGTCCCCTCTCCTAGGTATGTACCCACAGAGCACACATACACTACTATGAAGGGTACCTTGCACAGCCATGATCACTGCAGCACTAGTTACAATATCCAAGCTATGGAAACAACCAAAATTCCCGAAAACAGATGAGAAATCAACAAGAAGTGGTATATAGATAATAGAATACTACTTATCAGAAAAACAAATACATGCCATCTAGGGCAATGTGGATGGATCATGCTTATTGAAATAAGTCCAAAGGAGAAAGACAAATATGTCACTTATATATGGTAGAAGAAGTCTAAGAAAGGGCTACATTAAGGCAAACTCAAAAACTAACCCTTGAATTCCCCAGGCTGCGCCTGTTACTGACCAGGGCTTCAGACCAGCCCAGGCTTCCTGGCCCGGCAGTGCTGGATGGTGGACTGACCCTCTCTAGTTTGGCAACAGACTCATTTGATGATGAAGCCTGACTCCAGCTGACTCAGTCCCCCTTTGTGTCTTGTTGCACCTGCACCTCCGCTGGGTCCCCAGCCTCCCCTTTATGCTAGAGCGAAGATGGATCTTGTACTCGATGCTGCAGATAATTATTTTTTATATTATTTCTATATCCAACCACTGGGCCAGAGCATGACATCTTCCAACAAATTGTCATTTTCCTGCTTATAAGAAATCTTGCTGCTTTTATCCTGTATTTATTTCCTCTTTGGAACAATGAGCTATTACTTTGTCTATAGTCATTTCCTAATGAATCACCCATAATATTTATAGAATCAAGTCTACTGAGAATCATGTTTACTGTTAGGTCATTGCCATGGATTAAGTATTCCCACCATTTTACTGCTTCTGTGGAGCTGGGAGGATACAGCCAATTACATGACACCATAAGAGAGTTTCAAACAGCTGGATTCAACTCACTGTTCCTTTATGGACTGTCCTCTTTCTCACCAACATGCTGATCTACTGGATTCACAGAGGCTTTCTTTATAGACTTATAGATAAGGGAATACATGAACCTCCTCTTTAGAAGATCCTTCTTCACCTGCAAGTCATGGCTTTCACCCTGTGGATGGCTTTCTTCAGAGTCTACTCTTTCATCTTTCCATTACACCAGCTGGTTTATTTAGGTTGTACATCTCGGTCAATGTCTGTACAATTTCTATTCATGACAGTGATTTCTGTCTCCTCCAATCTTAAGGCCATTTATCAATGACTCAGCTCATCATACAGACCTTCACCTCTTCTCTAACTACAACTGTGGACAGTATTTTACATTGTGGGGTAGAATTGGAGGCTCATTCAAAAACCCTTCCCCCTTTGAAGGGAAAGTGAGAGAAAAAAGCACAGCAGCCAGCAGGAAGTTGTTGGAAAAATACGAAATTATTATTTTTTAAGATTTATTTTTTTATTTATACAATAGCTGGGGTACAGGCCAGAGGTGTGGGAGGGCGAGAGGATTCACCAGAGACAGAGTGGGGAGCAGAACAGGCAGGCAGACCTCTGAGGGGAGTAGCAGGCGCGACAGGAGAGGTCTGCTGCGCCATCAGGCAATCTCCCTGGCCGGCCAGGAATCGAACCCATACTGCAGAGGCTGCAGACAGCTTCACAGAGCTGTGCTCAATCTTCTGTACCACCGGGGCGCCCCCCCCCCAAATAAGAAATTATTCAGTGGAGAGTTTACAAAGACTGAACAGATTATTGCCCAGTGATTAATATTTTTAATGGGGGAAAATAATCTACACCCAGCCAGAAGACATAGCAATGGCAGCATTTGAAACTCCGCATTGAGGGCCCTGCTGAGGGATGGTCATGCCGAGAGACCAAGAGAAACCAACCTCCTGCGTACCACACCAGGGGTGACCTAAGAGGTGACTGTGTCTTTCCAGCCAGTGAACCTGTAACTTACATAGTCTCATCAATAATTTTTAAAAAGGTGGAGAGAAAGTAAATGATCGAAGGGACCAGGTTATGTCCTTTTGCCTTAACCCACCACATTCATTAAGGAAAACTCATTGTGCTAATAGCACCAAGGCTCAGCACATGACAAGGAACAGGAATACAGTGACAGGTGGTGCCTGGTGTCAGGAGTGAGCTCCGTCTTCCCTGCTTGCCCAGGATGACCACTCGTAGTACTTTGTTCAAGGGGGAGCCGCAAAGTGACAGCAGGTCTGATAGAATCTAGTAGTGATTATGCAAATGACCTTTTCATATTTCATATGTACCCCTATTCTCTGGGGACCTTACCAAATGTTACATTTTACTGATGAATAAATAAACTGGAATTTAAAAAAAATGATATGATTTCTCACATGTGGGATTATTTAGTTTAACATTTTGATGTTCAATTTTAAAAACCATTATGTAGTAAGTGTAAAATTATGTGAATGTAAATACATGTAGAAAGGGAAACGTGATGCCCAACTAATATATTTGACTATTGTTTTTTAAATAAACCGAGGCACTGCAGTTTTGACATGTTTGGAGTTTATAAATCTGTAACTGTCTATGAAGGGCAACGATGGCCAAGTGTTTCCCTGTCACTGAAGATGAGCTTTGACATTGTCATCTTCCCCTCACTTTTCCCTACCTCCACTGCCAAAATGTCTAATAAATATGTTCGTACATGTTCACATAAATGCATTGGGATAACATGGTTTGCAAACTATTAGCTATTTATGTGAAACCAATAAAAGTTGATTATGACTATTAACAACACACGCTCACACACACCCTTGAAGTCTGCATGGAGAGCAGGGGCTGGCAGAGGGGCAGTGGGAAGGGTAAAAATAAGTGGGGAGGGAGCACAGTGGACACTGCTGGAGGACCATGGAGCTCAGGTGTGGGTGTGCTGCAGTGACAACACCTGACGGGGTGATCCTACCCTCTAAAGTATAAGCAGTGATGTAGCCAACACTCCCTCAATAAGAGATCCTCTGGTTTCTCTTGCTGTAAAGGGCGTCCTCATGTGTCTGTTCCTATCAGCAGGCCCCTTCTCACTGACCTGTGTCTCTCCCTGGTGACTTTCCTGTTCTACCCCTGCCTGTACTTTGTGTTTTCCTGAGGAAAACGCCCACTTCCCTACTGAAAATAGACATCCAGAAATGAAACTTTTTTTTATTGGATTGTTTTTTCAATGGGTTAATTGAAAAGATTCTTAAAATTTGACAGGATATAGGGAGGAGCCATGAGGACCAGCTCAAATTGCATACATTTGCTGGGCTGAGTCTGTGTAGGAGGGGCGGGAGAGTGTGTAGGAGCAGAGGGGGATGGGACCTGTGTCCAGTCAGTGCTCAGTGCATCATGGGCTTTGACATGGTCACTCCTCAGGGGTCATCTCTCTGCTCCTTTGTCCTTGTCCTTCAGGAGCGCCTGTCCCAGCAGGGCCTGTGATCACAGGGACTAAGACCCCACCTGGGCCTGTCCTGTCTCTAGGATGTCAATGGAGGCTGCGTGTGGCTGGATCAGGGTTTGTGAAGGTCTTGTTGAGGAATTTTGCATCTGTGTTCATCAGGGATATTGGTCTGTTAACTTTCTTTTTGTGCGCGATGTCCTTCTCTGCTTTTGGTATCAAGGGAATGTTGGCCTCAGGAGATGTGATGGCAGCATTCCCTCGTCCTCTATTTTTTTTGAGGACTTGAGGAGTCAGGTGTTAGTTCATCTTTAAAGATTTTGTAGAAGTCACTGAAAATGCCTGGTCCTGGGCTTTGTTTTTTGGCAAACTTTTGATTCGTGTTTCAGTGTCTTTGCTTGTAGTTGCTTTGTTCTGAATCTTCCTGACTCGGTCTCAGAAGGTTGTACACTTCTAAGAATTTGTCAGTTTCTTCTAGGTTATTTGAGGTTATTCAATTTATTGACATATAGATAATTAGTAATGTCTTATGATCCTCTCTATTCCTAAAATGTCTGCTGTGACGTCTCCCCTTCGTTTCTTATTCTATTTATTAGATTTTTTTTCCTTTTTTCCTCCATGAAAGTATAACAAAAGATTTGTCTATTTTGTTTATTTTTTTTCAAGAACCAGTTTTTGGTTTCATTGATTTTTCAGTCTGCCTTTGATTTCTGTGTCATTTATTTCTGCTTTAATTTTATTTCCTTCTACTGTCTCTTGGTTTCATTTATTCTTTGTAGTTCTTTTAGGCCTAAGGTTAGATTCTTTCCTTGAGCTCTATCTTGACTCTAGGTGTGGTCTATATTGCTCTATATTCCCCTCTGTTGTGTGTGTTGTGTGTGCTGTGTCCACTGATAGGTTGTCATTTGTCTCAAGGTATTTTTAATTTTCTTGTTTGATTTCCTCCTTAACCCAATAGTCATTTGGTTGTGTGCTCAGTCATTATGAATTTATTGACACTTGTTCTGTGACCCAACAAGTGGTTTATTCTGGAGACTGTTCCCTGTACACTTGAGAAGACTGTGGAGTGGAGTGCCCTGTAGATATCTATTTAACCCTTGGGGTGTAATGCCTCACCTAGAGCAACAGTTTCCTTTCTGATTTTCTGTCAGGTGATGTGTCTTTGATGAAAGTGAGGTGTTTAATTCCTTTACCAGTGTTATGTTGCTGCCAATATCTGTTTTCAGATTTGTTAATAGTTACCTTATATATTTTGTTGCTCCTTTGTTTGGTACATGTGTATTGATGAGTGTTATGTCTCTGATATAGGATTCCTTAATCAGATGATGGTCATCCCTGTCTCCTGTTACCTATTGTAGCTGGAAGTTTATATTTTATGGCCTCTTGGGGGTGCCCCATTTTCTTGGTTTTTGTTTTCTTTTCCCATGAACATTTTTGATCCTGTCTCCTGGAGACAGCATAAAGTTGGGTTTTGTTTTTTGGTACAACCAGTCACTCTGTATCTTTTTCTTTTTAAGATTATTTATTTATTTATCCAAGCACTGAGAACAGTCAGAAGCATGGGAGGGTGAGAGAATTCACCAGAGCCCGAGTGGGGAACAGAATAGGCAGACTGACGAAATACACTGCTGAGGGGAGCAGCGGGTGCAGCAGGAGAGGTCTATCGCGCGATGTGGGACCCTTGCTGGCAGCCGGGGAACGAACTGGCGCTGCAGAGGCTGCAGGCAGCCTGCAGCCCAGTGCTCAAGTGCTGCGCCACCAGAGGAGGCCTCTGTGTCTTTTTCTTTGGTGAGTTCAATTCATTTACATAAAGGGTGATGACATGATGACTTACTACTGTGCTTTTGTCCGTAGTCAAATCCAACCAAGAAATGTGTGGTATCTGGAGAGGGTGGTGACAGCTCCAGGGTCCTGACCTTATAGGTCAGTTTGCAGGATGGTGTTGGACAGGAGGCCCAGACATTAGCCTGGTGACTGGGGTTCAGACCTGGGTACTGCCATAACCCCCCAATCTCCATATCCTTGTTTCTGAAAGGGTATGAGGGAGGGGTGTCAGGACAGTATCAATTCCCAATTCACAGAGTGCTGGGGAGGGATCTCCAAGGTCATATGGAGAAAGTCACTGCTGAGGTCATGTAGTCAGCCTTTCATTAGCTCCCTGAGTCACTTCTGTTCCTGTGCCCACATCTGGCTTTCAAGGCCCAGCTCCCATGTCCCCTTCCTACTGAGGAAGTAACCTCCCTCGCTCTGCCCTTGGGCCCCTCTGAGGCAGCTACTTCAGCCTTCTCTCCTCACACATGCCAGGCTGCAGGGCCTCCTGGGTGGGGTCATGTGTTTCTCTGTGACCTTAACACCCTGTGGAGCATGTTCCTGGGCACCAGCATGCATTGGGCTGGGGGACCCCAAATGCCTGACTGCAGGTCTGTGTCAGCAGAGTCGCCTGGGATGTGTTTAGAGAGAAGTTCCCCCTGCCATCCCCAGAGGCAGAGAGTGGGCTCCTGGCTGCCCAGGGCTGGGGAGGGGAAAGTGGGGGGTGGTGCCCATGGTCCAGGCTCAGGAAACAAGGTTGTTATGGTGATGGAGATGTTCTCAAGGTAGAGTATGGGAGGGTTGCCCTGCTCTGTACTTACCAAAAGGACATGAGAGTTGAGCCTTCAACAAGTGACTTGATGGTCAAAAGTTATATCTCAATAAATTTGCTTTAAAAACATTAACAAATGGGTCTACAAGTTGGCCTGTGACTGTCCTCCACTGTATCCACATCCAGGGCTCGTGGGGCAGGAAACTGCCTCAGCCCACGAGGAGCTGAGCACAGATGGTTTCACTGCACAGATGCTCTCATGGCGCCTCCTCTCCGTGGTCCTGAGTCATGCGATGAGATGCTGACGTCACACTGCTTCTGTGATGGAAGAGACTTTTTAGGGGCCTTGGGTGGGAGGCAGCTTATTTTTCATGTAGGCAGAATGGAAATAATGAGTGTCCAGAAGGTCTTCTGTGTTGGTTTTTAATTTTCCACCCATTCTGGGATACACAGGAGGAGAGACAGTTCCCCCTGTGAGTGTGTTTGACTTGCTGGCTCTTCCTCATAAGGAGAATGAAGCAGAAGGGATGCGCCACGTAACAGAGTCAGGCTCACAGGGGCTGAGACTTCCCGCCCCGGCTCCCCTCCTGGTCTCTCTCTGGGGTGACTCCCTGCATATGGTGGACATTCAGCTAAGGGGTCGCCACAAGGAACTGAGGGTTTTCTCCAGGAGCCACACGTATGAGCTCTGAGGCAGGTCCTTTCACACTGATCATGGCCGTTCAGATCCGTCAACATCTCGTCCCCATCGCAGCCTCATGGGACCTGGAGCTGGAACCTCTGAGTGAGGCCCCTCGTGCTGCCTCTCACTCAAAGATTGTGCCAGATGCCAGATCTTTGTGTTAGCTGCAAAGGATGAAGTGATTTGTTACAAACCATTAAAAAAATTAAGGCGATAAAGTGATCGGTGGCTGTTTTCTCACAAGAAACAGTGGAGACCAGAGCAGCTCACATGACAGTCAAGTCTTGATAGCAATGAGATGTCAGACGAGAATTCCACATCCCCTGAAGTGTCCTTCAAAATAAACGTGATTTTAGAAAATTATTTTACTGTTTTCAGATTCCATTTAATTTTGCTGTTCATTTATTTTTCACACTGTCTCCAGAGCAGTATCTTCAGAATCACAGCACAGAGGGGCTGTCAGCAGCCTGGCACTGTGAGCAGGGCTGACTCTGACCCACCTGCAGGGAGTGGGGCCCTGGAGCCTCAGAATCAGCCCCCAGGGCTGGTCCTCCAGGGTGGCACAGGCCTTGCTCTGCCCTCCTCTTGGCTCCCTGAATCTCCCTGACACCCCAGCATTCGGGACCTGAGGAGGGAAGTTCTCGATAAGGACAGGGACTATCCTCAACTATTTATCTCCCTCCTTAACTATTTATCTCTCTGCCATCCCCCTCATCAAGACAAAACATGTAAGACCTTTAATGGAAAGGAACTTAAATACAATTAGTGTGCAACAAAGAAAAGGAAAGAATAAAGTTTCCAAATCAAGCACCAAAGTCACCATCCCCTCGTCAGTAAATGATCAGCCAAACAGGCTTGGCCCAATCAGAGCCTGAAAGCCTGTCACAGTCTAAAGACCCTCCTGACGGGGACCCATGGAAAAGGGTGGACGGGGCTGACAAGTCTGGAAGGAAAAGAGCAAAATCAAGATAGAAGCTGCCATTGTCACCTCCACATGGATTGCTCACCCACGTCTGTGTCACCCAGTCCAAGGCCAAGAAGCAAGTGCAGCTTCTTCACGTGTCTCTGCCCCATGTGCCTCCCCCAGGTCTCCTTCTGGCTCCATCCTGCTTCCTTCCTCCTCAGCCTCCTCTCCAGCTGCTTCTCCCTGCTCAGCTCCATCCTCCTTGGCTGGGGCAGGGAACCCTGATCCTCCCTTGGGTAGCCTGTTACAGTCCTCTCCATCACCAGCATGTGAGTGTGTGGGGGTGACATCAGCCCTGCATGGACAGGCAAGGCCCCAGATGTGGGTAATTCCCTGGGCAGTTACAGGCCAGCACTGCTGCATCCCCCAGGGGAGACAGACGCTCCAGTCCCCCAGTGAGAGCCCGTGTCACCCACACAGACCTTCCCCTCACAGTGTCCCCCGTGCTGCCCCTTCCCTGCCCGGTCCTCTCTGGCTCCCCCTGCACCCCTTTCCACCTCTGTCTCCTAAAGTCCCCATTTCCATCCTCTGCAGAGGAAAAGAGCAGGGCCCTGGGGGTTCTCCTAGGCACCCCCCCTAGTCAAGGATGGAGAATGTGAGGTGAATCCCAGGAGGAGGGGCTTTCGTCCTTGGAAGCAGAAGCAGAAACAAATTACAGGGACCCTGGGATCTAAGTTTCCATCCCAAGATTCTGAGGGGACCTATATATTTGGGGATTTGCCCAGAACCTAGGAACGAGCTGTCATGTCCACCGGAGACTAAAATTAAGGACACTTAAACTGACACTGGACTTGGGCGCCCCCTTGTGAGCAGATCCCTGTCCTGCCGCTGGGGGCCCAGGGAGCCTGGGGAGGGCCTGGCTGAGCAGGAGAAAGGGCGGCTCTGGGCTCCTGTGCTCAGCCCTGTGGCCACACGGGGGCGCTGCCGCGCTGCTCCGGATTCTGGTGAAGCCGCCAGGACGGGGCGGGGCTGAGGTGGGCAGAGTTGGGGGTCCTGGAGGGCGGCGTCCTGGGGTGAGATGCTCTGTGAGGAGTCAGAGCAGCAGGGCTCAGAGGAGAGGAGACTCCGGAGCCTGCCCTGTGTGGGATATTTACAGCTTTTCTCCAAGAAGCCCTCTTTCCAGTCCCTTGAATGCAATACCTGGGAAAACGGGAAACTTCATCATTTCCCCTTCTTCAACCTAGAACTTCGTTGAGGGCTATTTTTTAAAATGTTATTTTAAAATTTAATTCTAACAACATTTTAAAAAATGTTGTTAGATTTACAGAAACATGGCAAAGGTAGTAGAGTTCCTTTAAACCCACATCATTTCCAAATTAACATCTCACATGACCACAGTGCATTTGAGCAGCTAAGGAAGCAATACTGATGCACTTTCACTAAACTCTGCATTGTATTTGGATGCCATTAATTGTCCTAATGCTCCATTCATGGTCCGGCATCCCTCCCAGGACACCACATGAAGTTCCAAGCACAGTTCCTCTGGCTGACAGTTTCTCAAACTTTCCTCTTCCGATGACACCTGTGAGCAGAGCTGCTCAGGCACACAGGCCTCCATTTGAGGCTTTTCTCCATCAGCACATCAAGTGTACAAATGTTCACTTTTATTTTTCTTTTCTTAAGTTATTGTTGTCTTTGGAAGGAAGTCACTATGGGCAGCTCACACTTAGAAGGGAGTTCTGCTATAAACATTTACTTCCATGCAGGGATTTTTTTTTTTTTTTTGGTTTGGTTTCTTTGTTGTTTTGCAAATACAAGTTTTCAGATTGGTCGGGTAAATAGCAGGGACAGTGCTCACTGGGCTGTATGGTTGTTCTCTGTTTGGCTTTAAAAGAAGTGTCAGATCCCCCCGAGTGGCTTGGTCATCCTATCCTGCCAGTGGTGACGAGGGGTCCTGTTGCTGCAGTCAGCACTTGGGGTTGCACATTTTGGGGGACTTTCACCTATATAAGCATGTAGTGGTATCACTATTGTTTCTAGTCTATCTTTTCCTAATAACCTTTGATAATTGAACATCACAGTTATTTGGTATCTGTGTCTCTTCATTGGTGAAGTCTTTTGTCCATTGTTTGCATTGGATCATTTATTTCTTATTGTTGAGATCTAAGATTTCATTTATAATATCAATTCTAGATACAAGTCCTTTATCAGATACATGATCTGATTTGTAATCATTTCTTCCACTCTGTGTCTTACACTCTTGTACTTATACAATAGTATACACTAGTGATTAGATATAGGCATAGATATATTTTTCTGGAAAGAGAAATGGTAACTTGCTAACTGGTTTTGAGCAGGTGACCTGGCTCACTGGAGGGCTCCTGTGGGAAGGAGATTTATTCATTTAGCTATGTAAATTCTTCAGTATAAAATTTTCTTCTGTGCTCAGAAAATAATATTTTCAAAGTTAAATCCTACTAAAAACCCTTCAACTGCATCATGTCCTAGTCACATGCTAAGCCCAGAGCGGCACATCTGTCACATGACGAACCACATGATGAACCCGATCATCATCACCTCTCATGGCTCGTGGCTGCACATTGGGGTCACTCTTGGTGGTGTCTGTGCTGTGGGTTGTAGACAAATACACAATGACATGGACACCATAGTGTGTCCTACACAGTAGACTCACTGCCCTCAGTATCTTCTGTGCTCCAAGGAAACAGAAGCAAAGACAGACCAGTGGATACACATCAAACTGCAAGCTCCTGCCCAGCGAAGGAAACTGTCCTTACATGTAAAGACACCCTGTGGAGTGGGAGAAATAATTTGCATATCATACATCCAAGAGGTACGAATAATACATATAACTCAACAACAGAAAACAATCCAATCAAAAATGGGGAGAGGAGCTAAGTGGACACTTCTCCAAAGAAGATGCAGATGGCCACAGGCACATGGAAAATGCCCCCATCACACGTCATCAGGGGATGCAGATCAGAACCACAATGAGACACCACCTCCCACTGTGAGGGGCTCATATTAAAAAGACCAGAGACAACAAGTGTCGGCAAGGGTGTGGGGGGAAAGGAACCTTCATACACTATTGTGGGAACTGGTCCAGACCCTGCAGAAAACAATATGGAGTCTCCTCAAAATATTAAACATAGATTTGCCAGAGAGCCCAGCATTCACTCCTTGGGATTTATCCAAAGAATGCAAAAGGTCATTTCAAGGGCTATGTGCACTCTTGTGTTCATTGCAACAATATTGACAATCACCAAATTATGGAAACAATCTATGTGCTTAAAATAGATTATGGGCACTCTTGTGGCAAGTGCAGGAAATCTTCAATTTACAACATGAATGGAAATGGGTAAAAGTATTCTAAGTGAAATAAATCAGGAGAACCACAAACACCAGATGACATGACTCATATGTGTAATATACAGAAACCCAGCGAAGAAGCAGAGAAAACCTGACCAAGTCCTTGAGTCTGGCTGCAGAACTAGGCTACCAGAGGGGGTTGAGGTTGGGAAGCAAAAGGAGCAAAAAGGTCCAGAAGAACACAGTGGAGGACTCTGGGTGCATTGGAGGTGGGGGGTGAGGGAACCTGCATCTGAGGAGGTGAGTCTCTGACTTTGAGTCATGTGCAGTGTGTAAACGCGTGCTACCACAAAGAAGACAGTAATAAAAAATCTATTTTTTTAAAATAATAAATTTTATTTTTATATTCCCCATACAATTGCAACCCCCCCATTCTGACCCCAATCCCTCCACTCCCGCCCCCCACCCCCCAAAAAGTGTCTCTGGTTCATAGTTTTTTGTTGATTTTGATTTTCACTTTCTTATAGTTATTCGTTTTCCTGGTCCCTTATTTAAGTTTTCTAGATTCCTGCTATGAGTGAGACCATCCGGTATTTTTCTTTTTCTTTCTGGCTTATTTCGCTGAGCATGATCCCTTCCAGTGCCATCCATGTTGCTGCAAATTGCATATGTTTATCTTTTTTGAATGCTGAGTAATATTCCATGGTATATATGTACCACATCTTCTCCATCCAGTCATCTATTTTTGGGCATTTGGGCTGTTTCCAAAGCTTAGCTATTGTAAACAGTGCTGCTATAAACATAGGGGTGCAGGTGCTCTTTGGAATTGATGTTTCTGTGTCCTTTGGGTAAATACCTAGGAGTGGAATTGCTGGATCATATGGAAGCTCTATGTTTAGTAGGTCCAGAAATCTCCACACAGCTCTCCATAGTGGTTGGATGAGTTTGCACATGTGAAAAAATGTTCAACATCACTTGTAATCAGGGAAATGCAAATCAAAACTACCATGAGATACCATCTTACACCAGTGAGAATGGCACATATTAAAAAAAACCTAGCAACAACAAATGTTGGCGAGGGTGTAAAAAAACTATTTTAAACCAAGAAAAAAAAAATACCTTGTCCTCTTCATCAATCACTGACCTGAGGATTTTGCCTTCACCTCCACACTGTCATGCAGGATGAGGGGCTGGTTTCCCACAAGGGCAGAGGCAGGAGGTGCAGGGACTCCTGGGGCTGCTCAGACCCTGCTGAGTAGAGACACTGCAGAGAGGGCACCTCTGAGGGGACCAGAGACAGAGG
Source organism: Talpa europaea (assembly GCF_964194135.1). Lineage (NCBI taxonomy): Eukaryota > Metazoa > Chordata > Mammalia > Eulipotyphla > Talpidae > Talpa > Talpa europaea. The sequence continues at coordinate 119,414,246 of NC_140068.1, read as the reverse complement.
GTCAGAGTAACCCCAGTGCTGACTGAGGGTCTGGTTCCCAAGGAGAGGGGAGTGTGTGTGTGCGTGTGTGTGTGTATGCTTGTGTGTGTATGTAAGAGGAGAGACAGGGAGGACAATTGCACATCAAGCTCCAGAATAAATGAATTCAGATCCCACAGTGAAGAATGTCAGGCAACACCCCAATAGTACAGTTCCATGGAGGAGTAGGTTTGGAGCAGGACTTGAGGCAGCAGAGGATCTGGAGACAGGAGGGGTTTGGGACTAGTCTCATGTTAGATTTAAAGAGCCTGGGTGGGAACTGCTGGGCTCAGGGTGGGCAGTCCCCCCCCAACAGCTCCCTCTCTCCTCCTCTAATGCTCACTCCAGCCTCATCTCCTTTGGAGTCAGGGAGCTCCAGCCTGGCAGCATCTCTGTTTCCCAGGAGGTCACTGCTTCCGTGGGCTGCAGCTACTTTCTCTCTAGACCAGAGCTGGAGGGAGTCCCACAGGGGGAGGGAGGAATGTGTGTCCTGCTGGCCTGGCCCAGGGGCAGGATTAGCCCAGGTCACCCCAGTTCCTGAGCTGAGCCTTTGTCCACAGTCCAGGAAGGGAGGGAGAGATGGGACAGGGTCAGCCTCAGCTCCTGGAGGAAGGAAAAATGCTAGAGTGGGTGAAATTATTGTTTTTCATTTCTGGGGTTCTCCCATCTCCCCAGGGTCACCCTCCCTGTGCAGCAGGGAGAGGATCTCAGATAATCCCAGGCTGGTTCCCCCACCTCCCTCCCTCCCTGCCTCACCCTGTGCTCAGGATGACTGTCCTGGTCCTCACTGGAAGAGGAGGCAGAAAAAGAGTGTTGTTACCACAGTAGCCACCAGGATTGGAGGTAAGTGTTTTCATTTTTACTGTAAATGTTCTATTTTTTTTTTTTTGTCGTGATAATGATGTGAAATAGAAGATTGAGGGAAAGGGAGAAAATGTTGACCCAAGCAAACCATAAAAGCAGGACAAAAAGGCAAAAATGAAATAAACAAACAAACAAAAAGAAATTTGCCTCAGGTCCCCCTGCTGTGGCAGCTGCAGTGAGGACGGGTCTCCAAGCTGAGGAGGCTGAGGCCTCAGTGTGGTCACATCCACTGGAAACATCCAGAGAGAGGGTTGGGTCCTCTTAGTGACGGGCGCCCACTTCCTGCCCAGGCAGCCATATGTGATTAAGATGAATTTAAAAATTCCTCGTGATGTTGCTCTTGTGATGGAGGGAGACTAGGGGAGAGAGGAGGTGATGACAGAGGCTGGGCCTGAGACTGCTGCAGACATGACCAGGTTCTGACCTCTGTGTGTAAACAGAATAAATATAAATCTTCACATAATAGCGCATGAGATATCTGAAATCTTTGTGTTCTTAAGGAGGATAAATGCCACCCATAGATATTGGTTTCAGTATGTGTTTGATGGAGATGTCCTAACAGTCATGCCAGAAACAAGAGCCCTCCTGAGCTGCTATTTGTGTAACTGTCAATTTCTTAACTCAAATTGTAACAGGGTGGTCCCCAGGAAAGGGGGAGGTTCCAGGTTCCCTGCCCCACCCAAGGGAAGGTGTAGCTGAGCAGGGAGAGAAGAAGCTGCAGAGGAGACTGAGGAAGGAAGGAAGCAGGATGGAGCCAGAAGGAGACCCGGAGGAGGCGCATGGAGCCGAGAGACACATGAAGAAATTGCACTTGCCTTTTGGTCGTGGACTGGGTGACAGAGATGTGGGTGAGAGACCCGTGGGGAGGTGACAATGGCAGCTTTTATCTTGATTTTGATTTTGTTCTTTTCCTTCCGGGCTTGTCTAGTTGTTTGTGACCCTTTTCTGTGGGTCCCCACTGGAAGATGCTTTAGACTTGTGGCAGGCTTTGGGGCCTTGCTCTGGGCCAATCCCATTTGGATGGAGTTTTACCCACGAGGGGACGGATAATTTTGGGTGCTTGATTTAGAAACTAGATTCTTTGCCTTTCCTGTATTGTTTACTAATTGTATTAAAGTTCCTTCCCATTAAAGTCTCATATGTTTTGGTGTTGATGCGGCGGATGGCAGAACCTATTTAGAACATGCAGGTTTGTGGGGTCTGGGCTGCCCCTCTCCCTGCCCTATAACAAAATGACCTATATTTGGGGTGCCATCCGTCAGGCACTGGGGCTCAGAGTGAGCCGTCCCGGGACCCTGTGTGTCTGTAACTCAGAATTCAGCCGGAGACGGGCCCGGGCAGCACATAGCGAGGGGCCCTGACCTGGGAGCTGCTGGGCCTCCCACCTGAGGAGGTGACTGGTGATCTGAGCCCAGGGGAGCAGGAGGTGACAGAGAGGCGAGTCACCCTGAGGAGACAGGGTGAGGGTCCTGGGTGTTGGGCATGGGGTGTCCGGGCTGGGCACAGACTGGAGCTGGAGCCGCTGCAGTGGGTGCTGAGGGGTGTGGGCCTGGACCTGGACTCCAGCCCATCTCCCCAGCACGCGGATGGGACCTGCACAGGGACTGAACACCAGAGCCTCAGTTTCCTCACCTGTGTGTGGTGAGATTAGGGACGCAGTGAGGGTGGGGAGATGATGCCTGTGAGTCTCAGCTCAGGGCCTGGCACATCGTGGGCGCTCAGCACATGTGCCCTCCTGGCTGCAGGGAAAGTGGGTGGAGGAGAAAGTGGAGGTGATGCCAGGTCCTGTGAGCCCTCCCTGCCTGGTGTGGGCAGCAGAGAAGGCAGGTGAGGGTCCATGTTGAGAAATGCCTGGGGCGCCATGGGGAACAGAGACTGGAGAGGGTGAGAGTATGCGGGGCACAGAGGAGGCTCCTGTGGCCTGACCAGGGCAGGTGTGGTCACCTCCTCCCTGAGCGTCTCCTCTGCCCTCTTTTTGTTCCCCTTCCTCACCTACCTTGCAGGACAGTCATGAACTCGGGGCCACAACTGGACCCTCCTGGCAGAGGGGACCTGCAGCTTCTGCCTGGAGACAGGGGCCCAGGGAGCACCTCCTGTGGCCACAGCTTCTGCCAGGCCTGTCACGGCCGAGTCACTCTCAGACCCACAGCGGGGCCACGTGCTGTCCATGCTGCCAGGAGCACCCAAGAGTGGACAGCAGGCCCAGTGGGTTTGTCCTCTGGGGGCAGATTGTCCTCTGGGGGCAGAATTGGCCAGTGTCATTTTCCAGTAGCTACATAAATTAAGATCCCTGCCACCAGGTGCGAACAGTGGGTATGAATGGCTTTGCTGAGGCCACTTTAGCAGCAAGGTTTGACACAAGCCACGGGGAGAGAGGCGCATGGAGTGCCAGGCCCCAAGCTCAACATGTAGCCTATGGACATCCCTGAGCTCTGGCAGTGCTGACCTGGGCTGTGCTGTGACAGGTGGGAATCTGGCCTGGTAGGCTGTGATTGAGGGATGCCTGGGTGCTCAGGTGAGCATCTGGCCCTGCTGAAGCCCACTCCTACTGTAATCCCTGATGCTGTGGGAAGAGGGGACCTTACTGTTTGAAGCCTGAGGGCCCATCTGATGGACTCTGAGTGGCAGCAGCCTGCACTGCAGGGTAAGACTACCTGACCTCACGTATCTGACACACTGGCAGGAGTTTCACTTATGATTACAGTGCCAGGACTGTAAACAGACCAATCAAGTTCAAGCTCCCAATAGACCAATGAGATTCAAGCTCTCACAGGTGCCATTCAAGGTTTTTGAGACCATTCAGGGCCATAAATGGACCAATCCGATTGGAGCTTGACTGGTACCACTCAAACAGCTGGGATTATCAAAAGGACCAATTCAACTTAAATGGCTGGGACCCTGAAGAGGATACAAGCCAGTCTGTGTTAGTTGATTAGAGGCTGCAGATCTGATTCATCAGTACTCCTAGAAAGACCTGCTCAGACCTCCACAGACTTTGAGACCTCATATATTGATGCCTTTGAGACCTTTGCTGAGACCTGAACTGCCAGGGACCAGCCTCTGGCAAAATGTCGTGTTAGGGTTTCCTGAAAGGATGAGATGACCTAGGCGACCTGTAAGGGGCCGAAAGGAAGGGGATAAAGGAGACACTGACACTGGATGGGGTGCAAGTATATTCTTCTGCCGAGAGACTCAGCAGGTCTTCATTTATTCATTTTCAGTAATCAGAAAAATTACATCATCATGTGCAAAGCAGAAACAATTAGTGTATCCTATTCCCATGGACTACTGGCTCCTACGGGTCTCAGCTAGAGGGTAGCCTTCAAGGTTAATAGATAAAAAAACCAAACCTAACACTAAAACTTATTATTTCAGCTAGACAATTACCTAAGACAGTGGATAGCCGCCAGTACACCCATATCAGTTAAAGCCTAAGCATCAAAAGACTCTTCTATTCACATCGTCTTCAGCCGGAGACCAGCTGCTTCTCAGCTATCAGAACTTTTTCCACCTAGAAACGCCTTAACACAGTTAACTTCATTTAAAAACTTTCCTAAGAAATTTCTTAAAAAAAAAAGGAAATTCTGAAAAAGCAAAAGAAGGATTTACTATAATTGTTATGCTGGATTGTTTGTCAGATATATACAATAAATTGTCTCCCACTGTCAAGTGGGCCAAATTGTTTAATAACTAATTTTCTAAACAGATAATTTTCCGTGCCGTTTATTTGCAGTATACTGACACATATAATTTATTGCCTAATGTACTTTCTGATAATTTTTTCTCTTTTTATGACCAAGAGCAAAAAATAAAGGGATGTTAAATCTTCAACCCCACGGTGTGAGGCGCTTTAGCTTCGCTGCTTGCCAGTGTCTTATCTGGCTGGGGCACCAAGGCCCCCCGCAGCACTGAACTTTGCACATGCCTACAGCCCCGCCTTTAACATCGCCTGCAGAGAGCATCATTGGCCTGTCCCTTGTGCTTCTAAAGGAGTTGGCTTATGCCCAACATCTCTAAGGCCATTTGCTGTTGGCACAGTGGCAGCTCTATGAGCTGTGACACTGGCATCTCTTGCACCATTGTCTGCTCACCAGCACTGCTGACCTGTAGCTGGCCACCTTTGAGAGCTGTCCACCACTTCTGATCCTCTGGCACCATCGCTTGGTGCTGTTACATCTGGCACTGTCCAGTCCAGTGTCTGGTGCTGTCCTCCTGGCCTTTGGACTTTGTTGTGGTTGCTGCTGTGTCACCTGAGCAGCCCCACCTGGGATCACCTCCAGCTGCCACTGTGATCACCTCCATCTTGTCCACTGTTTATCTATGAGCTCCATGCTCTCATTGAAGGGCCAGCACCACCAAACCTGAGTAGCATTTGTTTGGACAGCTGGACACTGTAGACACTATCTGAGGTAGGACAGATGGTCATTTATGGCCTTAGACACTCCTCCCTTTTTTGCAGTGTCTCTTTAACAGACCCTGTTGTTGCACCTTGAACCTGACAGCTGTCTTGCAATTGTGAATGCATGAGTGAGGACCAGAAACAGTGACTTGTCCCCCACCTTTGTGCTGTTTTAACATGACCAGAAATTGGAACTGGTGACTGTCCCGCTGCAGGGTGTGATGTCCTGCACCCACCTGACAGCTTCTTTCTCTGCTCAGTCCTGAGAAAGTGACACTAAATACAGAAGTGATGGTATGTAAGTCATGACTTCCAGAAAGTGTTAGGATTTGAGGTAAATAGACCTTCACAGTCATTCTCACTATACCCATGAGCGTGATCAATGAAAAGACCGTCAGGGCCAATGATGGCAGAACCTGGACACATCCGGGACTCTGACTCCCCATCCCTGCTTGTCCCCTGATGTCTGAGGGAGGGCAGAGGCTGAGAGTCCCCAGAGAGGAGCTGGATACTCACCTCCTCCTGCTGGGTGTGAGGGTCCCTCTCTGCCAGGGACCCACTGCTGTAGTGACACTGTCATAGGAGGACACTGCAGCTGGGGTGGCTGGAGAGTCATTGAGAATAAAGGGCTGACTCTTCCTCTGCAGGAGGAGGGCATCTGGGCTGTGAGGGTCACCAGAGGACAGGTCTGGACTCTCACACCCCAGAAACCAAACTGATCCTGTATGAAAATCCCCAACAACAGAGGTGACCTTGAATTTCAAAAAGGACAGGTGACATTCACTAGAGCAGGAAGAACAGGCCATTATTTTTCTTTTTCAGGATCTTTCACAGGGAAAACAGCCCCATTCCTTGGCCTCTGTGGACCAGGGCACAGCTGAGCCCATGATGCTGGCAGGGACATGGCTTTCCCACGACCTCTCATGAGAACCTGCTCAGTTAATTAACTACCAGCTCAGGGCTCCTATCATGTTCGTCCCACATTGGATGAGTGTAGGGGCAGGTGTGTCATCCTCCCCTCATCACATCTGTGTGGTTCATGAGGATGGAAGGTCTGTGTCATCTGGTCTCACTGAATCTGCCCACTGATGAAAGTAAGATCCATGGCAGGTGCTCCAGGTCCTAATCCTCATCCATTTCCAAACACAGATCTCACCCAGATTCCGCACCATCTAGAGTGGTTCTGAAGCCTGAGGTTTCAGAAAATTTAGGATGATTGTCATAATGCAGATTCCTGGACCTCCCCAACCAGATGCAGAACCTCTGGACAGAGCTTGAGAATCTTCTCTCTGAGATGAGCTCCAGGTGTCTAGCAGTTACGCAAATAAGAAGCATCTAGTTAAAATGTAAACCCTGGGCCTCCCCGGTGGTTGAGCGCTGGGTTGCGAAGCTGCCTGCAACCTCTGCAGTGACAGTTCAATCCCTGGCCACCGGGTGAGGGTCCCACATGGCACGCAGACCTCTCCTGCTGCCCACTGCTCCCCTCAGCAGTGTACTTCGTTGGTCTGCCTGCTCTGCTCTCCCCTCTGGCTCTGGTGAATTATCTCACCATCTCACCCTCCCACACTTCTGACTGTGCCCAGTACTTGTATAATTAAATAAATAAATCTTTCAAAAAACAATTAAAAAAATAAATAAAATGTAAACCCTGATCCTGTGCCGGGGACCAGCCTCCGGCAAAATGTCGTGTCAGGGTTTCTGAAAGGATGAGATGGCGTTGGCGAATAGGAATGATCTGAAACTTAGGGACTGGGGGGAAGGGAATGAGAAGACACCCACACTTTGTGAGGTGTTAGCATCTTTTGCCGGAAAGGCTCAGCAGGTTCTTTATTTATACATTTTTTGCAAGCAGTAGGATTACATTATCATGTGCATAGAAACAAAGCAGAAACAATTAGTGCATTTCCTTTTCCCTGCTCTCAGCAAGAAGGCAACCTTCAAGGTTAATAAAAAACTAAGTCTTACACTGAAATTCATTGTTTCAGCTAAACAATAGCCCAACACAATTGATAGCCACCAGAACATTCCCATCAGCTAAAGCCTAAGCAAAGAAAGAACTTTTCTTATTCTCTTGGCCTTCACACCAGGGGCCAGCTGCTACTCAGCTATCAGAACTTCCTTTACCTAGAAACTCCTTAACTCAAATAGCTTTATTTTAAAAACTTTCCCAAGAAACTTCAAGAGAAGGCAAAAGAAGGACCCACTGTAATTATTGTATTGCAATGCTTGTCAGGCATGTTCAACAAACCATCTCCCATTGTCAAGTGGGCCAAACTGCCCAACAACTAATTTCTAAACAAACAATTTTTCGTGCTATTTACTTACAGTATGCTGATACATATAATTTATTGCCTAATATACTTTCTGATAAATTTTTCTCTCTCTATGACCAAGAACAAAAAGCAAAGGGATGCCAGATCTTCAGCCCCATGGTGTGAGGCCTTTTCTCTTTGCTGTTTGTCAGTATCCTATCTGGCTGGAGCAACAAGGCCTCCTGCAGCAATCCTGTGATTTGGGGACTGGTCCTGAAATCCATTTTCATGGCATGAAAGTTATATCATAAAGATTAAGTCTTACTCTAGTTCATTTAGCTTTCTTCTTTTTTTTAAAGAATTATTTATGCATAAAAGAGCTGGGGTGTAGGCCAGAGGTGTGGAGAGTGATAGGATTCATCAGAGACAGAGTGGGGAGCAGAACAGGCAGATCTACTGAAATACACTGCTGAGGGGAGCAGCAGGAGAGACAGAAGAAGTCTTCTGCACCATATGGGTCACCTCTCTGGCCGGGGATCAAACTTGTGCTGCAGTGGCCGAGGACTGCTTCATAGTGCTGAGGCTTAACCTTTTGTGCCACCAGGGAGACCCCATTTAACCTTCTTTATAAAGGGGTTCACTTTATAATGTGTCCTTCAAAATCCAGTGTGGAGACTCCAATCTTAGGTGCTAAGATTGGGAAGCCCTGAACAGTTGTTAAGTAGCCAAAAAGATGCTAAAGAAGACAAGGGGTCTCTTAAAATCACCTGTGGGTAATGCCCTGTTTGTTTTGAATAAGGGGGAGGAGCTGAGGAACCGTCCTTGGGGGATGGGTGGGGAACGTGGCTGTGGTGGAGGCCACAGCCAAAGAACTGTGGCCCTGAGAGAGGTTGCATGTGGAGCTTGTATACATGGATCCCCAACCCATGTGCATGTGCAATGGGCGGGCCTTAGTGCAGGGGTCTGCGTATCACTCTGGTGGCTATGAAGGCCAAGTGTTGGAGTGACAGCAGTGAGTACCCCTGGGGATTTGTGGTTACCCACAAAAGAGTATAGATTGTGTCACCAGTGTCAGAATGAGCGCATCCTGGGGATGGGTGTGGTGTGTGGCTTGAGGCTGAGACCACATTCAGAGAAGGTCAGGAAGCTGATGGCTCCTGGAGTATGAAGGCAGATGCTATGAGTGAAGAGTGGTTCCCCCTCACATAAGCAGCATCTTCTGTTGGGAGCCTGCTGACTGAAAGGGAGCCTGAGTATTTGGAGAGCACCTGTTCACTCTGCACACGGAGCTCCAGGACATTAGAAGTGCTGCAAAGAGAACTTCCCATGACTGACTCCGGTTCTCTGAGAACATGCTGGTGCGTATGGATGATCCCCACTAACCAGGAAAGCTTGTTCCAGCAGTAACTTATTCATCTGTATAAGCACAAACACAATTGTGTGCTGGTTTCTTGTTCCTTTGTATCTTTAATAAAAACTTGGGCTGGGAGAGTGAGAGGCAGAGCTGCTCTCGATGGCTCTCCCCAGCTCCCCCCACTGCAAATTCATTTGGACTCTAAGTCTTTGTTAATGGCAGAGAACTTCATCGGCTGTCCTGTCTGCAGCAGTGGCATCTGAACAGGGTCACAAACCCTGAACCTCTAGGAAGGTGCGTGTGGTAAGTGTGTTCTCTAGCTCCTCTATAGTCGTGGGTCGCAACTGACCAAGAGGGGATTATCTAAGGTTGGGTAAAAATGGGGCAGAATTTGGCTCATCATCATGAGATGACACAGGGCAAGCTAGAAATTAGGCAGTTTTAGGGACAGTGCAGGAGGGACCTCTGAAGAATTTAGGGAGGCTTCAGAGATAAGGACAACCAAGGGAAAGTAACCAATTCCACTAGGAAAAACAAACATCCCAGGACCAAGGACAACATTGTTAACGCTGGTCCTGGTTTCCTTCAGGTGGTAAAGGGAGGCGGAGATTGGAGAAATGGAGAGTGGTTTAATTTATGGACAACTTAGAAGGGCAGCTGTTTAACTTCAATGCAGGGATGCCCATCCAGAGGACTGGGCCATAAAGACAGAGATGCAACAAATGGGGAAAGAAAAAGCTGTTAGATAAGGAATGTAAAGATTCCCCACTCAGTAGCAAATTAAGTGAGACAGCAGAGAACTAACCAATCACAAAGAGACTGGTGGAGCTTTAGAATAATGAGGGAAAAACGGTATATATTCCCTGAGACACGACTCCACTTTGGCTTCCTTGCCCCTCCCAGGCCTGGTTCCCTGGCCTGGGAGTCCCACTTTATTTCTGCTCTTTTTCTCCTCAATAAACTTTTTCTTCTTCTAAACAAAATCTGCCTCTTCTTGCTTGCTTGCCTGAGCGTCTGCGAAGTTCCTGCTGTGGCTTCGTGAGACACCAACCCGTGGTGGTCTAGTGGCTGGGGCTCAGCGCTGCCCTGCAGCCTGGAATCCGTTCCTGGCTGGGAGACTAGGCCTGACAATTCCGGTATCAATCATTATATAATCCTTTTAAAATGCCTATTAGAACAGAGTGGAGCCACTGTCTCCATCGACAGCTTAAATGAGCTGTTAGATTGGGTCCTTCAGACCCCTCCGTGGTTCCCAGGTGAAGGTGTTTTGGATGTAGAACTTGGCAAAGAATTGGTGAAACTTTGAAAAGGCATCATGAACAAGGTATGAAAATCCCTACTGTAGATTTTTCAACATGGGTGTTGGTATGAACAGCTCTGGAACCCTTCTAGGAAACTTTAAAAAAGGAAACTAAACATAAACATGAGGTACCTGATATTTCTCATCCTTTCACACCTTCAGCACCACTAAATGAAAGGGAAACTTGCTCTGAAAGTAAAATCCCTAGAAATACATGGTCCCACAATCATCCTTTACAGAAGGAATACGTTGTTGGTTCAACTTCCTTAGCCAAAGCAATGAAGGAACAAAAGACAATTTTTGCAGATGGCCCGAAAATGGCTTCTGTATTGATGACTTTTCCAGTATTAAAAAAAAAAAAGGGCGAGTTGACCACCAGGCATATCAACAGGTCGCTTTAGCAGCAGGTAGAGATGGACAGAGCTTGCCTCAACCCAGAACACCGGATTGGTCTTTCGTGTGTATATTGCAGGAGCCCAGGCAGTTCCCTTGTTAGGCCCAGGCTAAAACTTTAATAATAAAACTCACATGTTCTTGCAAAACCAAAAAAAAAAAAAAAAGGGGGGGGATGTGGTGATCTTGGATCAACTGGGAGGCACTGTGTAAATATACAAACATAGACCCAAAGTCCTCTGAGGGCCAGATTTACTGAAAGATAATTTATCTACAGGCAGCCCCTAATATCAGGAAAAAATAACAAAAAATGGCTGTAGGCCCTCAACAACCATTGGAAAATCTCCTGACTGTTGTCACCCAAGTCTTTCACAGCAGGGATCAGGAGGAGGCACAGAAAAAGACCCAAAAGTCCCGTATCAAGGTGGAGGCTCCGGTGGCCCCTCTCAGAACTTCAGGGGGGCTTCACGAGCGGGGCAAGAGCTGTCAGTGCGGCTGCTCGGGGCGTGTCCAGAGAGGGCCTGGCCAAGCGGTGGCTTCCGGAGAGCGGGCAGTTGCCTCTCAGACACGCCCGAGTGTCAGGGTCATCACTGGAGAAGACACTGGCCCAGGCTGCTCTGAACGCAGACGGCCCCGGAGGCCCTGACGGCCCCGCCCTCCCTGCTTCCTCCGCGCCCAGGCCCGCCCTGCGGTGGAGACCGTGCAGCAGCCTTTCTGCCGGCTCCTGGGCCACGTCCTCCGCCCTCCAACCTTGTCCCTTGTCATTAACATCTAATGGGGTGACAGTTAAGGAGGTAGCCAAAAAAACTATTACTAGGTGTTTTACCCCTGTGGGGTGCCTCTGGGACTCCTTTTGTTTTCCGCACACCTTCCTAGAGATCCCCAAATGCCCAACCCTGCCTCTGGGACAAAATATCTTGGCCAAGGGGGGTGCTTCACTTTTGTTCACCAGCCAGAACAGCGGGCCGCTCCCTCATGCATCCTTATTTTGCCTGTAAGTGTAGAAATTGACCCATGGGTCTGGTCTGACGGGTCACAGCTGGGGAGAGCAGTTTCCAGCATTCCCGTTAAAATCAAGTTACGCTGCTGTCCCAGGTACCAGGAGATTCAAAGTTCTTCTCAGTCATGGACCTAAAAGATGTATTTTTTTTTTAATTCCCTTACATCCAGAATCATGGTTTCTTTTTGCCTTCTAGGAGCCTCCATAATTCACTCCAAACTTGCTTGGCCCCTTGCCATACTCCTGCCCTCCTTCTCTTCGGTCTGTGCATTCTGAACCTCTTGGTTAGTTTTGTCTCCCACAGGTTAAAAGCTACAAACCTTCAGCTTGCAGGTATCTCCAGTCCACTGACTATGCACGGGCCCCCTGGACAGACCCGCTCTGACCCGGCTGCCCTGCCCTACTCTGCAGCTTCCAGGAGGAAGTAGCCAGATAGACTCAACGCCCCCTTCCCTAGGACTGCTCGGTGTCTTGCTCTCTCTGGGGGGACTGAGAAAATCTGAAACCAGGAGAACTTGGGGAACCATAAAGGCTGAAACACCGGCCTATGCAAAAAGAGTCCATCTAAAAGCTGGGTCTGGTACAACCTCCCCTACATGTGTGGGAGGCTTACAGCATCCGGGGAAAAGGTCCCAAACTCGTATAAACATGACCTTCCCAACAGAAACTTTTTGATTTCTGCCTGTGTGCTTCATCCATATGTTTTGTTGTCAGGAAAAGTTCATGTTAGTTACAATGCATCCTATTCCAAGTATCATGTTACTTGTAGTGTCTCTTATCTGCAACAATGTATTAACTGGACATATTGGGTAATTATCACATTCTTAATACTCAAATGGCTGGTAGCCACTTGGGTTCCAGTTGAACTCCAGATCTGTTGCAACAGACTACCTTCTATCACATTCATACAAGAGTTGCTGCATCACTTAAAACACCACACCAAAAGATTCATACAAGCTTTACCGAAACTAGTTATGCTTACTCTACTTTAGAAACAAAAAAGAGGATCTGTTTGGAGCCTGCTGCCTTAAAGGGAGCTGGAGTTTTTGGAGAGCACCTGCTTGCTCTGCACACGGAGTTTCAGGACATCAGAAGTGCTGTAAATGGAACTTCCCATGACTGATTCCTTCTCTCCGGAACTGACTCCTGTTCTCTGAGGACGTGCTGGGGTGTGTGCATGTTCCCTGCTAACCAGGGAAACTTGTTTTCAGCAGTACCTTATTGATCTGTATAAGCACAAACACAATTGTGTGCTATTTTCTTGATCCTTTGTTCATATCTTCCATAAAGCTTGGGCTGGAGAGTGAGAGGCAGAGCTGCTCTCGATGGCTCTCCCCTGCCTCCCCTGCTGCAAAATCATTTAGACTCTGAGTCTGCTTTAATGGTAGAGAACTTCATCAGCTGTCCTGTCTGCAGCAACGTTCGGCAGCAGAATTGGTGGATCATCTGCTGACGACAATAATCTTGTCTTGTTGCCCCTTGGTTGGTGCCCTCCCTGGGCTTAGTTGCATTCCTATATTCAGTTGTATTGTTTACTTTTGTGGATCATGGCTGCAGTGCTCATATTCACCAGAGGGAAACTATTGTGTAGATTGTACGGAGAAAACCCGAGGGGGTAGATTGTAGGGTGAATGGGAGGGATCAGGTTTTTCCCGCCCTCCTGCCATTAGCATCCGTGATCCACACCTGTGGGCTTACACGCGTGCCTGATGGTGGCACCTGGAATGTGGTGCAGGCATGCATGAGTGCCTGAGCTGAGACTGAGCATATAAAGGCAGCGTCACAGAGGACCATGCAGCAGAGGGCAGTAGAGACCAGCCGAGAGACCACAAGAGAATGCCAGAGAGCCCAGAAACAGTAAAGATTCACCAGAGGCTGGGACACCTACCAGCTTTCTGGCCCCCAGGCTCCCCTGCCAGCCCTGCACCTGCACACCTCACTGCAAATGATGTAGAAAGATCAGTAAAAGCCTGAGGAAGCCGCTGAGGGCTCTAGACTCCTCCTCTACCCATCTGTCTGGGTCATAGAGAAACTGCTCTGTGCCTTCCTGGTGCTACAGTATTCATTAGGCTCCTGACCCATGGGATTATGCAGTCACTTCTCAAAATGCCTGTGCTCCTCAGAGGTGGAGGGATCCCTATTCAAGAGGCCCAGCACCCATGAGTAATGGGGCTTCTCACTATCAGAGCCCACAAGCATCTGTCAGATTGATGAGACACATGTGATTTCATGGTTTGGGGAAGATGAGACAAATGCAGAGACAGTTCAGATGTGAGCTAACCACTTCCAGGGCTCCTTTCAAACTTGACTGTATTTCTGATGACTTAGATAATGCAGGGACATCCTCAGTCTGCAGGTGCTGCCTCCAAACTAGCGAGGCCAGAGGGATTGTCCTCCATTGTCATGCTGGCTGTGCACGCTCAGTGGTTCCTGAGTGGGTTTGGTGCTTCCCAGTCCCTGGTCCAGTCTCATGTCAGTTTGAGAACTTAAGCAGGGATCCTAAGGCCTGGATGCACATTAGTTTCACACAATTAAATCATGGACTGTGACCTTCTCCCCCAAATCCTCTGTCAGGTGGGACTGCTGATGGCAGGGTAGAGAGGTTCAGCAAGTGTGGGAATATAAACTGGTGCAGCCACTATGGAGGCTGTGGGGAGTTTCCTCCAAACACTAAAAATGGATCTGCCATATGATCCAGCAATTCCACTCTTAGGAATTTACACTAATACCCAGGACACACTAATGTAAAAGGAAACCTGCACTCCTATGTTTGTTGCATCACTATTTATAATGGTCAAGATATGGAAACAATCCAAATACCCCAAGCAGAAGAATGGATAAAAAAGGTGTGGTATATATGCACCAGTGAATACTACTCAGCAATCAAAAATGACAAACTCATGTTATTTGAGGCAAAAGGGAAGACACTGGAAGGGATTATGCTAGGCACAATAAGTGGAAAGGACAAAGATAAATGTAGGATGGCTTCACTTACATGTGGCATGTAGAGAAACTGAACAAAACATCAAGAACAAGACAAAAGTTGCAAGCTGACTATAGACCAGAGTCATATAGCAGGGGAGGGTAAGGAGGGCTTCAAAACAGGGGAAGGAAGAGCACACGGCTATGGTGAGCATTCCCAGATGCTGGGGTGGTGGGAGAGCTATGGGGACTACACCTGAGGGAAGAAACTGCACAAAAATGAACAACCTTGTATGAAATACATTTTGAAAATCGATATGTGAAAGTACAAAACAATAGTTTGAGCAAGTCTTTGACAGAAAATAATTACAATTGAACAAAAGTATAAAAATAAATATTTGAAGTAACCAGAAAAATAAACCAACACAGCAGAAATATGGGAAGAAATTTCATCTTGAAGAGCTCCTGCAATGAGTAGAAACAGCAATGTGCAGCCTTCTCACCCCAGGGTGCTCTCCTCTCCCACAGACACTGCAGCCCAGTGTCTCAGGGGCAGAGCAGAGCAGCCAGACATTCCAGGGGAAATACAAACCTGAGAGAGCAGAAGGGTTGAAACCAAATCTGAATACAAACTGTGCCCAGGTGTGGGGGCCTCAAGAAAACTGCTAGAAAAGCCACAATACCACAATACCAAGCCACAACACCAAGAGGTATTTTTGCCTTGAAAGAGACAGAGTGATCCTGGTGAAATCGGTGAGTTTCCACCTTTCACTGATGACTTGTCCATTCCCGCAAAGCTCAGGCTGTCAAAAGCAAAAATCCTACTGGATTGAGATATTGAGGGTGGGACTTTATGAAGAGACATTTGGAAATTTGGGGTAAAAGCCAGGAGCAAGGCAACCTCTGAGAGGGAGATCGACACGGTTGGAGTAGAAACTGCCCAAACCTCGGTTGACCTTTCAATCTCACAGATGCGGTTAAATCCTTCAAGCCCAGGATAAAGGCGTAGCATGTGGACCCTGGAGGAGAGAACACAGCAGCTGCGCACACTGCAGGCTTCCCTAGGGTCCAGGCAAGGGTCCATGGGGGGTGGGGTGGAGGGAAATGTACCCCAGGAAAGTAACATAGATTCCAGATGTGCTAAATCTTATCTTCCATGTATTCGGAATTAAAGCTGATTTCTCACGGGGCTCATTGGAGTCAAGCCGAGGCTTGTCCTGAGAGATAGTATGTGGGGGAGCCTGTCTCACCTCTGGGCTCCTTTAGAGAAGGTCTTTTCCTCCTGCACTGGGGTCTTCACAGCCAGAGGCAGCTTATGGTCCATTTGTCCTCCAGTCTGACCTCTGTAGAGAGAGCCTCTTCCAAAGCCCTGTGTGATGGCACAGAAGGCATGGCCCTGGGGAGGTCTCTTTGGACACTTGTGGCTGAAATGTCCTGGTTGCTTCAGGCTCTTTAAGCGGGTGAGGTCCCGAGCACCCTGGGCACACATGGGGTCTGGGGTGTTTAAGGTGGCGGTACTGCCAATGGCTGCCAACATACTGATTCTTTCTTCCTCTCCTTTTTTAGTCTGCCTGGTCTCCCTGTTACTATTGGCCTTGAAGTTTATACCCAAAAGTGTGAGAAAGAGGTTTGAGGCTCTTGATCCAGGGCAAGACTGGCTAATGAAGGGGCTGCTAGAATGGCTTCATTTTTTACAGTCCCTGGGGCCAGATTAGTATATATTTTTTATGGCCTCAGCAAGTCTAGCCTGAAATAATGCAGGATTTTTATCAGGCTCCTGAGTAACCTTGCTCCATTTGTTATTATTGAAGGGCTTAACAATTGTTTTTAAAGTAGCATTTATTATTATTATTATTATTATTATTATTATTTTAATCTTATATGTTTTTATATCATTTTTCATTTTTGCACAATGTATGCATTTTCATCTTGGTTATAGTCCCCTTACAATTCCCACCACCCCTTATTTTGATTGTACTCCCTCCTCACCTCCCCCGCTGTAGTGTGTCTCTGGTTTATAGTTGCTCGTTGATTTATGGAAACAACCCAAATGCCCAAAAATAGATGACTGGATCAAGAAGATGTGGTACATATACACAATGGAATATTACTCAGCAATCAGAAAGATAAACTCATGCAATTTGCAGCAACATGGATGGAGCTGGAAAGGGATCATGCTCAGCAAAATAAGCCAGAAAGAAAAAGAAAAATAACAGATGGTCTCACTCATAGCAGGAATTTAGAAAACCTAAATAAGGGACCAGGAAAAAGACTAATTATAATAAAGTAAAAATCAAAATTAACAATTGTTTTGTGTTCCCTGAAGGAGGCAGGTGATCACTTGGTCGCTGCTTTAAGGCCAGTTCTAGGGACCACCCACCAGAAAGTATGAAGTTTTAAGAACTCATAAATTCTAGAATCACTCATATTCGGATATTTTTATGCTGAAAATGTGTAACCATTTTTTTCAAAAATATTTATTTATACAAGAACTTGGGGTATAGGCCAGAGGCATGGGCAGGTGAAAGGAGAGCAGAACAGGCAGACGGACCGAAAACACTGCTGAGGGAAGCAGCGGGTGAGAAAAGAGAGGTCTGCCACGCCATATGGGTATCTCCCTGGCCAGTGGGGAATCGAACTCACACTGGTGAGGCTGCGGCCAGCTTCATAGTGCTGCGCTCAACATGCTGCGCCACTGGGGAGGCCCATGTAACCATTTTTTAAATGGTAATAAATGTTTCTTTACTGGTTTTAATACACTCAAATTGATCCAATTTGTTTTTCACAAGAAAAACTACTTTATCAGATGTCTTAGGTGTCCTTTCAAGACTTTCAAAGAAAATCTTTACTATTTTAGAATATTTGATATTATGGCAGTCTGCATAGGATTAAGAAATGTACAGATTTTTATAACATATTTAATTACCTGGAGTGACAAAGATTTTCCAGAGCAGATCTTA
This sequence comes from Talpa europaea, assembly GCF_964194135.1. Lineage (NCBI taxonomy): Eukaryota > Metazoa > Chordata > Mammalia > Eulipotyphla > Talpidae > Talpa > Talpa europaea. The sequence continues at coordinate 119,396,784 of NC_140068.1, read as the reverse complement.
TTTTTCTGACAAGGCTTAGCAATGCTGACCAGATTATTAAAAATTAGTAAAGACAGTCCAAGAATACTTTAGTTCTTCTTGCAAATCAGAAATTTAAGTTTGGTATCAATAAGCACACTAGAAATATTAAAGTTTAATTTAATTGCTATTATAGTGAGTTAGAGGACCACATAACATTTTTTTTAGGATGCCTTTAACTTTAAATATTTTCTTTTGCTTTTCTGTTTTATGGGACTTTATTTCAAAGATAATGAGTTTTAATTTGATAGTAAACCCTTTTTTAGCTTTTCAGCCTGAACCGTCATCTCTCAGTAAGTCGCCAAAATGACTAACACAAAGGGAAAGAGAACAGGGACCCACTATATGTTCTCTAGGCCTTTTAGAAAACATGGAGTTGTTCCTCTGGCCCCATACATGCGAATCTGTAAGAAAGATGATAATTGTAGACATCAAGGGGATGGGCACTGTTCAGAAAGGAATGCCCCACAGGTGTTACCATGGCAAAACCGGAAGAGTCTATAATGTTGCCCAGCATGCAGTTGGCATTGTTGTAAACAAGCAAGTAAAGGGCAAGATTCTTGCAAAGAGAATTAATGTTCGTACAGAGCACATTAAGCACTCTAAGAGCCGAGATAGCTTCTTGAAACGGGTGAAAGAAAATGATCAGAAGAAAAAGGAAGCCAAAGAGAAGGGTGCTTGCGCCACCTGGAGAAGCACACTTTGTGAGAACCTGTGGGAAGGAGCCTGAGCTGCTAGAACCTATTCCCTATGAATTCATGGCATGATAGGTGTGCAAAAAGAAATAAAAGAGATCTGGACTATAAAAATGTTTCTCCTAATTGAGCAGAGGTGTGGTGTCCCCTCTCTAAAAAAATATTTAAAGCAGACTTTTAATTATATCGTAATTCATTGGAAAAAAAATAAACCTTTTTTTAAAAACACACATTTTACTTTACCTCTGTTGAAATTTATAACACCCTAGTTTTTTTTTTCTAGAATGTAAAATATTGAAGCAATGATTGTACTATCATCCCTTTGCACTGAATGTCTTACACTTAAACACATGGTTTAAGTTTTGTCCTTTCAGTTACATGACATTAAAATTTCAGCTTCTTTAAAATAAGGAGCAAAATGTAAACCTGAAATTTTAGTAATTTTAAATAAAATAATTTTAGATATTTAACAAATTTTTATAACTCAATACAACTTTACGTAATGATAAGTGGATTTGTCTTTTGGAATATAATTTCATAAAGAGAAGTTTTGGTATTAACATCAAAAAGCAAATTTATCTTTGTCGACATAGAGCAGGTTAATCACTTTTTTTTTTTTGCTGAATACCATGAGCTTTTTTTTTTTTAAGTAATCACATTTAAACACAGAATCAAGTACTAATTCTCAACATCATAACTTTAAGGCAAATATGTTTTTAATTAAACTACTAAATTTTGAATTGTTTTTTATTTGTGGAAGCATGGAGAACTTTTATTAATTTAACTTTAAGCAGTTTTTACTGACTTGAGGATTTTATTTAGGTCTAGGATACGGGACGGCCTCCAAGATGATGAGTGAGATCAGGAGTAGCAGAGCCCTGGGCCTGTGGTTAAGATGGACAGTCAGAGTATAAATAGAAAGTGGTGCAAGAGAGGACAACTTCCCGCCTCAAAAGACTCCAGGAGTTTCTACTCTACAGCACACAGCCTACCCTGAGACTTTGCTGCCTACAGTCACTGTAGTGTTGTTGTTTTTTTTAAAATTTTATTCATGCATACAAGAATTGTGGTGTAGGCCAGAGGTGTGGGGGGTGAGAGGATTCACCCATGGCAGAGTGGGGAGCAGAATAGGCAGATCTACTGAAACACACTGCTTAAGGGGAGCAGCAAGCGAGACAGGAGAAGTCTGCTGTGCCATGTGGGTCAGCTCCCTGACTGGGGATTGAACTCATGCTACAGTGGCTGATAGCTTGATAGTGCTGAGACTTTAACCCTTTTGCCACCAGGGAGGTCCCTACCCCAGTGGTCTTTAAAAAAATTATATATATATATATATATATATATATATATATATATTACATCATTGTTCATTTTTGTACAATGTTTGCTTTCTTTTCTCAGGTGTGGTCCCAATAAAACTCCCACCAACAATTCACCTATGCACCATCACCATAGTCCCTTCTGCTCTTCACACCCTTGTTTTGATCCCTCGCCCTCCCCTCCCCTGCAGAATGTCTCTGACTTATAGTCGCCTGTTTGTTTGTTTTTTTTTTTTTCATTGTTATCATTTTTTCTCTGATCCCTTATTTGGTTACCCTTTATTCTTCCTATAAGTGAAACCATGCAATGTTTTTCTTTTTCCTTCTGATTTATTTCACTGAGCATAATTCCTTCTAATTTCATCCATGTTGCTGTGAATGGCATGAGTTTATCTTTTTTGGTTGCTGAATAGTATTCCATTGTGTATATATAACACATCTTCTTGATCCAGTCATCTATTTGGGCATTTGGGTTGTTTCCAAACCCAAGCCCCTATTATAAAAAGTGCTGCCATAAACATGGGGGTGAAGATATACTCACCAAATGAAGGAGAACCAACATATATAAGACAATTACTACCAGCTCTGAAAACAGACATTACAGAAAATGCATATATAGAGACTTCAACATCCCTCTCTCATCAATGGACATATTGAAGAGACAAAAAATGAGCAAGGACACTAGAGCCCTAAATAAAGACCTAGACCTTATGGGTTTAACAGATATCTATAGGATTCTGCACCCAAAAAAATATCCAAGCACACATTTTTCTCAAGTGTGCACAGATCATTCTTCAGAATCGATCACATACTGGCTACAAGACAAGCATCAACAGATACATTAAGATAAAAATCATTCCAACTATCTTCTCTGATCATAAAGGTATCAACCAGAAATAAACTATGAAAAGAGGAGCCTCTCCGGTGGTACAGCTGGTTGAGCACAGAGCTGTGAATCTGCCTCAGCCTCTGCAGCGAGGGTCAATTGCCGGCAGGCCAGGGAGATTCCCACATCGTGAGGCAGACCTCTCCTGTCTCTCCTGCTGCTCCCCTCAGCAGTACTTTCAGTCTGTCTGTCTGTTCTGCTCCCCGCTCTGTCTCTGGTGAATCCTCTCACCTTCCTGCGACTTTGGCCTGTACCCCATCTCTTGTAAAAATAAAATAAATCTTTTTTTTTTTTTTTAAAGAAAGAAACCATGAAAAGAAAGCAAGGAACCTGCCCACTTCATGGAGATTGAAACCCACACTACGGGAAGAAGACCATTGGATTAAAGAGGAGATCAAAGAAGAAATTAAAAAATGCTTTGAGTTGAACGACAATGAGGACAAAACTTTCCAGAGTATACGGGACACCCTAATGGATTTTAACTGGCCCACAGGGCCCTGGTAATCTTAGGATCCTGGTAATTTTCTTTAATAAGAAAACATTTGTTTTAAGGTTGCATTTAAAATAAATTATTGTTTTATGGCTTTAAATTGAGACAAAAGATTTACATTAGTTTCCCAAAGTCCTTGTGTTTCACTTGGTCTCATGAGAACAGAGGCAGCTTCCCCAGCAGCTGCTGTGAGTCTCTCACTTTAGTCTCCAGCATTTTCCCTCCTGACTCAGTTGTGGCGTAAGATTTTAAATTTACACTCTCAACTTCGGCCAGGATTTCTTTGTTCTCTAGTTTATGAGCTGGCCAGGCAGGAGTTCAGAAGAAGATCTGAGGACACAGTCCACGGATGAGCAGGCAGTGGAGGCCTCCTTACACACCTGGATGAGAATGACAGGAAAAGCACCCTCTTTTTGGTCAACTCTGACCTGTAGCCAAAAAGTACCCCCTTTTGGGTCTCAGAATTGTGGGGGGAGGGTGACCTTCACTGACAAGTTGGAGGGGAAAGATCCTCTGGATTAGTTACCCTTTTTCATGCCCAGAGGTCTCGTCCTGTCCCGACTCCTTTCCACTGGTCTGAACAAGCAGTTGGGCACCTGCCTGGAGGGCGGGTCTCAGGAGCTGGTGGACACGGAGGGGGAACCTTTCCCAGCTTCCAGGACAATATCTGTGGTGACTGAATAAAGGAGCAGGGAAACCAAGGAGGGGATCTAGGGGCCTGTCCAGGTGGGTCAGAAAATCTGTGAGGGCAGACTCGGCTGGCTAGGACCGGTATAGTTTCCAGGGTTATGTCCCAAGTGGTGTGTGGGAAAAGGTGGGTGGGACTCAGGACTTGGGACAGATTTAAGAGTCACAGATTATTGATGCAAAGCCATGACCGCGAGTCAGGGACATGGACAGAGACCATCCTGTCCAGCATGAAGAGCTGTGGGGTCCTGGACGGGGAGGCTCAGGAAAGCAGGGAGCATCTCCTCAAGGCTGAGAGAAAGAATCTTGAGACAAAGTAAACTCATTTGTTTTTCTAGAAAGTGCAATAACAAACCACAGGAAATGACATGAAGCAACTGCTCACGCTCAGTCATTGTACAGGGGGTGTTTCGTTTCCATTTGAGGCCTAAAGACCCAGAGCCCCATTTACACCACATTGTCAGTGAGGATCATTTATGGATTTTAATATTGTCCTCTGCTTAGGCTCAAGGAGGCAAATTGCCTAAAAACGAGGTGGATACAATCTGAACACTTTTGATGCTCATTTCAGTGAAAGCCTAGGAAATAGTTTGTCCCACACTTTACAAAGGTATGTCATTTGCATGCTGTTATATGAAATGCTTTTTATTTTTATGTCTTCAAATAACTAAGAAAAGTTGATGGTTGATTTGAAGTTTAAGGTTATAAGGTTTCTGGCTTGTTTGTTTTCTGTTAATAGCTTGTTATGTAATGTTAAAGTATTACACATATAAAGGAATTGCTGTGACTTGGGTGACTGCATACAGACTAATTATAAAATTAAATCATTATTTCCTGCTCTTTTTTAAAAAAAATTATTTATTTTTTTATAGAGGCATGTTTTATTTATTTATTTGTTTGTTTGTTTGTTTTTGTTTATACATGCACTGGGTACAGTCAGAAGCACGGGAGGGTGAGAGAATTCACCAGAGCCAGAGCGGGGAGCAGAGCAGGCAGAAGGACCGAAGTACACTGCTGAGGAGAGCAGCGGGCGGCAGGAGAGGTCTGCGTGCATTGCGGGACCCTCCTCCGGTGGCCGGGGAGCAGCCGGGGATCGAACCGGCGCCGCAGAGGTCCCGGGCAGCTTCGCAACCCAGCACTCAACCGCTGCGCCACCGGGGAGGCCCTAAAAGATTTATTTTTATTTATTTATATATACAAGAAATTGGGTGTCGGCCAGAGTTATGTGTGGGGGGAGGGGGTGATGAGATTCACCAGAGACAGAGTGGGGAGCAGAACAGGTGCATCTAGTAATATACACAGCTGAGGGGAGAAGTGGGTGAGACAGGAAAGGTTTGCTGCTTCATGTGAGTCAGCTCTCTGGCTGGGGTCCAATTTGTGCCGCAGTGGCTGGTGATACCTTCACAGTGCTGACACTTTAACCCCTGGCCAGCAGGGAGGCCCTATTTCCTTGTCTTTCATCTAATTTCAAACATTCATTTTTCTAGAAGAAATGACCATCTCTTGAGGTAATGAAATGATGCTTCAGGTATTGCTTGTAAATACAAGTTTGTCTAATAAAACTGATAATAAAATAATATAAATGATAATAAAAATTACCATAGATACATATGGTAATATATGGCTGTAAAGATATGAAAACAGCTAAACTGCTCTTGTGATTGACAAATAGTCTTGTGGATGAAAGGAAAAGGGAGAATTAGATAACTTATTTGTTGAAAGATCAAAATGAATAACATCATATATTGATATATCAATTTATATTGGGTGATAACATATATTTTGGAGTTTTACCTATAAACCCTAAAAAATGTATATATGGTTGAAAAATCAAAGTTATCCAAATAAATAGAATAAGAATAAATAACTATGAAGATGAATCTGGCCTGGGATCTGTTCCAAGGAGAGTGTGTTCACAGGAACGTGCTGAGAATGGAGGGGTCAGGGAGGCTTCAGATTGGACTGTGGTAGTTACTCAAAAGATGGGGGGACCAATAAATTATATTGTTAAGTGTGACACATTATTAAATTATTCGAATGTTCATTGTTTCCAAGAGAAGAACGGAATAATATACATAATGTTCTTGACAAGGGTCAAAATTCCTCTAATAGTATACTTAAGGTTTGTGCCTTTCTCCAAATATTTATCTCAAAGAAAACTCTTAACCCAATTTGAGCTCTAGTTGTTAATTGGAATGCTCAAATGTTGAGAAATGAAAGGTGCTGACATGTGCAACTAACTTTGAAATGCATCAGAGGGCCTCCCCGGTGGCGCAGCGGTTGAGCGCTGGGTTGCGAAGCTGCCCGCAGCCTCCACAGCGCCGGTTCGATCCCCGGCTGCTCCCTGGCCACCGGAGGAGGGTCCCGCAATGCACGCAGACCTCTCGTGCCGCCCGCTGCTCCCCTCAACAGTGTACTTCGGTCCTTCTGCCTGCTCTGCTCCCCGCTCTGGCTCTGGTGAATTCTCTCACCCTCCCGCGCTTCTGACTGTACCCAGTGCTTGTATAAATAAATAAATAATAAATAAATAAATAAAGCTTGCCTCTTCAAAATAAATAAATAAATAAATAGGAATTTGTCTTTAAAAAAAAAAAAAGAAATGCATCCGAGTAATAAGATGGATGAATAGAGAGACAGATCCATGGATAAAGATAAGTGATAAAGCAAATGTGGCAAATGCTAATGCTGGGGTCTAGGCGGTGTGCTCTGCCCTGTTATTTCCGTTTTTCTTTGTGCTTGAAAATATTCATAAGAGATCACAGACTGAGCAGTGAATGTGTGTCTCATTATGATGTGTGGCAGGATGAAAAAGGATTACCTAGAGTCCATGTGCAGAACAATTAGAAGCCTAGAGGGGCCACACCATGAAGGAGCAGCCCAGCTCCAAGGGCAGACTCGTTTTAATTTAGAATCAAACAGAAAATAAAAAATATCAAAGAAGCAAGCAGACAAATGGGGAATGCACAAGTATGTAGGGGGACTAGTAACCAGCTGGCCCAGCCAAGGCTGGGAAATCAGGGAGTCAGTGGTTTGCTTTTCTAAGCACAACATCTATTGCTGTTTTCAGCACATGCTGAGACAGGACTCTCGGGACTTTTGCCCAGAGAGGTTCCTTATCTCAAACTCTCCCTGTTCATATTCTGAGAAGCACAAATTAGTCAAGGCAAAGAATAATCCAAGTTCCCACATGTCCTTTCCTTTTGTTTTATGAGAATCAGGAGAGGAGTCAGGAAGGGATTGATATGGTGATGGCTGTAGAAGGGTCAGCCTGGCCTCAGCTTGTCTGGGGTCTGCCTGAGCAAGGGACAGTGGGCCTTTAGCACTGAAAGAAAACATAATATACCCAGTCCAGTCAGACCCCATATTCTGATATTGAGACCTGAAATCCATTTGTTGGGTTTAGCCAGTGGGCTAGATGATTTAGATGGCTTACGGTGGCATTTTTTGCCTCTTGTTGGAGTTGAGCTATTTGTTGCTGAAGTTTGTTTCTGAGTATCTCGTCCCAGATGATCGTGGACGGCACCGTGAAGGCGCCATTGGACGTCTTCCCAAGAGGAAGTGGTGGTAAAAGGAACAGGAGTAACGCACACTGACTGGTACTGGGCATCACCACTAAGCCTGGTGCGAGTCCTGAGGGCTTGTTGATGTTCTCCAAGCCAGGACGCTGCAGTCTTGAGGGCATCCAGTCACTGTAAGATTTCCTGATCACTGGTGGTTTGAGTCAGGAGTTCCAAAGTAACATTTTGAAAACATTGATTCATTTGCTGTGCAGTGTGAATGGAGTGAGGTGGGCCACTATAGCAGTAGCAGCAGCAGCAGCCATAACAGTGGCAGCAATAACAGCAGCTATGAGGACACCTGAAAGATCATGTTCTAAAGCACTGGTAATTTGTTCAAGAGCAGATTCTCAATCCACTCACGGGTAAGATTAACTGGCAGCCAGACTTCAGCTCTTTGTTTTAGAAGGAACAGATGAGTAATGTTAAGGCTAGTGATGTTATGGTGAGTGAAGAGAGGGGTTAACCATATGGCATCCGCATGAAAGGTGGTGTTAACACCTTTAACCCTTTGCTGGTAGAAGCAGAATAAGTAGTCACCATCATGTTAGGTGTTCTGGAGGTCATAATAAAAATATAGGGTCTAGAAGTACAGATCATGACCTGAGCTGTAGTGTCATTACTGGTCCATACAAGACATCTAGCCTTAATAAGCGCCTCAACATCACTGAGGGAGGGTGGGAAGGTTAAGGTGATGGTCCAAAATGCTTTTTTAAGGGAGACATTTGAGAGTGATATCTGATTCTTAATAAAGGACCAGCTAAACCTGGATTCTAGTGTCCAGAATAGCCATAATAATTAAATGGAAGGGCCCAGTCCCAGGTTGTGTTAGTTTCCTGGACCAATATATTTCAAGATCCCCAGTTTCTAGGGACTGGTTAGCAAACAAAGAATTTACTGTAAGATTAGCTGATGTACAGATGACCCAATTTAGGTCCAGGTCTTCTCCAAGAGGTAGCCAGGAGGAGAACAGATGGGACATTAGGTTTAGGCAAGTTTTCCCCCAATATTGATGTGCCTCCTACTCCTGCTGTTTGAATGAAAATTTGATGTTTCAATAGTTTTCTATGATTTTCACCATCTGTATCTAGATAAATGTGATTCATGTACCACTGAGGTGAAAAGGAATGCATAATGACCAGAGCTGTGGGGAGCAAGGGTGAAAATGGGCAGATCTACTGTGAGGAAAAACCAATCATGAACAAGGAAATGCCATCCACCCTGAAAACCTTCTTGCATATAGCACCATGATTTCTTAGTGGACCCACAGGAGGAAGCCAATTCCCTCCAGTAAAGTAATTAATTCATGCAGAATAGGTGCCTTTACCTCCCTCAAACCTTCAACATGGGAGTAAACTAAACACTTCAACATGGGAGTAAACTAAACACACCTACGTGTTCAACAGGTGATATTTTTACAGGGCAGGGAAAGAGGTACCTTAGACCCCCCCGAATGTGCCTGATCAAAATGTGCCTGCCATCCGCCATATCAACACAAAACATGTAAGACCTTAACGAAATGGAACTTTAATACAATTAGGGAACAATATAGAATATATTGTTATAATATATAATATATAAAGAATATAGTTTCTAAATCAAGCACCCACGGCTACCCATCCCCCTCATGGGTAAAAGTCCAGTCAACAGGATTGGCCCAGAGCAAGGTCTGAAAGCCTGACACAAGTCTAAAGCACTTTCTAGTGGGACCCACAGAAAAGGATCAGAAACAACCAGACAAGTCTGGGAAGAAAAGATCAAAATCAAAATCAAGATAAAAGCTGCCATTGTTAACCTCCCTGCAGGTCTCTCACCCACATCTGTTTCAACCAGTCCATGACCAAAAGGCAAGTGCAGTTTCTTGATATGTCTCTCTGCTCCATGTGCCTCCTCCAGATCTCCTTCTGGCTCCCCATCCTAATTCCTACTTTCTCCAGTCTCTTCTCTAGCCTTTCTTCTCCCTACTCAGTTCTACCCTCCTTTGGGTGGGGCAGGGAACCCGGAACTTCCCTTTTCCTGGGGACCACCCTGTTACAATATTACTTACAATAGAGGGAATGGAACATAATAGTTCTGAGAGCAAGAGCAGCCTGCTACTGAGTCCTAGGGAAAGTTAGGGATAATTAGGCAGCCTCAAGGGCAGTGCAGGAGAGTTAAGGAAGGCTCCAGAGATAAGGGCAACACATTCCAAGGGGATAATCTCACACCAGGGCAACATTCCTGAACAAGGATGATAAAGAAAAAGATAAGGGCTGGGACACAGACACTCAGTTCTGGGCACAGAGACATTCAGGCAGTGAATGAGACCACAGAGAAGTAACCAATCACAAAGAGACAGGTGGAGCTTTAGGGTAATCAGGGAACGAAGGTCTATATTCCCTGAGGACCAACTCCACTTGGGCTTCCTTGCCCCTCCCTGGCCTGGTTCTGTAACAGGGTGGTCACCAGGAAAAGAGGAAGTTCTGGGTTCCCTGCCCCACCCAAAGGAGGGTGATGCTGAGCAGGGAGAAAAAGGAAGCTAGAGAAGAGACTGAGGAAGGAAGGAAGCAGTATGGAACCAGTAGGAGACCTGGAGGAGGCACATGGAGCAGAGAGACACATGAAGAACCTGCACTTGCCTTTTGGTCATGGACTGGTTGAAACAGATGTGGGCAAGAGACCTATGGAGAGGATAACAACAGCAGCTTTTAGCTTGATTTTGATTTTGCTCTTTTCTTCCCAGACTTGTGTGGTAGTTTCTGATCCTTTCCTGTGGATCCCCACTGGAAGATGCCTTTGACTTGTGTCTGGCTTTTGGGCCTTGCTCTGGGCCAATTCCATTTGAGTGGACTTTTACCCACGAGGGGATGGGTAACTGTGAGTGCTTGATTTAGAAACTGTATTTTTTTTTTCTTTTCTGTATTGTTTCCTAATGGTATTAAAGTTCCTTTCCATTAAAGATCTTCTATGTTTTGTCTTGATGTGGCAGATGGCAGAACCTATTTAGAGGAGGCAGGTTTGGGGTGCCCATCTCCCTGCCCTGTAACAGAAGGATAAAATGGTGACCACACCACACAAGGGGATTAGCCCATCTGCCAGTTGGAAAAATAAAAGTCTGGTTGTCATCGTTGTCGTATGAGGGACTGCGGTCTGTGAAGAGCTGGGCACATACATCATCTGGAGGCCATGCGGGAGCTGCACAGAAGGGCTGATCTCCCAGCAGCTGGGTCCATCATCCCCCACCCTCAGCAGTGGAGGAGATGCCGAGACCCAGTAGAAGATGGATGATCCAAGTGTGACATTGGGATCATTTCTCACTAAGCACTACACAGGATCCGACACAGAACCCCACTCTAGCTTCAGATCCCCATCAGGATTATTTAAATGGTTCCCCTTATCTTCCCTTACTCCCTTTCTCTCTCTCTCTCTCCTCCCCATTCATCCCTCTCTTCCAGTGTAGCTGATTTATTTCTCTGTTACCCATGGGGTTTCAGACAGGCTGTAGACATTTCACAAACTTTCTGTCCTTTATTTGGCTGCAAAATTAATGGGCTCCTGTCAGCCTGGTAAAAGCCAATCTTAAAGTCTAGGGTGACACGTTGCTCAGTTGACAAGGCTTCCTGATCCCTCACATTCTGAGTGGGAATGTCAGGATTCTCCTGTCACTGATTCCTTGCTTTTCTCTATCATCCATGGACTCTGATGGTGCTCAGGATGACCGAACTATGGCTCCTAGACCCATGGACATCCAGGAGATCCAATGGTACAGACAAGGCATTCTGCTAGGCTGGCACCTGGCGAGAGTCACAGAGGTTGCACAACTGCAACATCACTCATGTTCAGAGAACAATAATAATGGGATTTATTTAACAAACAGGAAAAACAAAGAATCTCTGAGGCCATAAGGGCAGTTTGTCTCACCCCAAGCAGTGTCCAGTGTTTTGAACTCCTAAACAACATGCATCTAATATGGCATCCACCTGCCACTGAAGTTGTTCAAAACTATCCTGAAAAAAGGCATTGCTCCCAAATGGACATCTTCCTGCCACTGATGGCCTGGAGGCTGTGACATCCAGATAATAGGCCAGTATCCAACTCACTAAGGTAGCAGAAGTCACAACACGAGATGGTCAGTGGAGCTGCTGAGAGGGGCCAGCACAACACCAGACAATCAGCATTGAAACCACAGCTGCTGTAGCCAAATGGCCTGACAAACTACCCACATCGCACACAGCTCAGTGAGATGCCCAGTTCTGGGTCTTCACCTTCCCTTCTAGGCTCTACAGCAAAGCTGGGAACAGGTGAAGAAGCTGTGATTGCTTCTCAGCCTTGGGCTTGTGCCAGAGACTTGGGAGACATGGGAGGAGACACGTGAAACAGATGTGGGTGAGAGACCTGTGGGGAGATTACAATGGCAGCATTTATATTGATTTTGATTTTGCTCTTTTCCTTCCAGACTTGTCTGGCTCTTTCTGTCCCTCTCCATGAGTCCCCATTGGAAGGCACCTTAGACTTTTGACATGTTTTTGGACCTTAGTGTCCCTATTTTGGGCCAAACTGTTTGGCTGAGGTGACCCACAAGGGGATGGGTAACTTTGGGTGCTTGATTGGGAAACCATAGTCTCTATTCTTTCCCTTCATTCTCGCTCTTGCACAGTGATTGTATTAAAGTTTGTTTCCATTAAATGTCTTGTTTGTTTTGTTTCGATGCAGCTGATGGCAGAACCCATTTAGCGTGGCAGGTTTGGGGGTCCTGGGTTTCCTTACCCTGCCTGGTAACAGAACCTCCTTTTACTATGGATACCACACTGCCACAGTCCTGCCCCTAAGCATATATATATTTCTCAAAATATCCAAAATACACTTTCTATATGGTCAAGTATTCCATACCTTGGTATTTATCCAAAGGAGGTAAAAACACTAATTCCAAAGGATATGCGCCCCCTGTGCTCACTGCAGCCTGTGCATAATAACCAAGTTATGGAAACACCTCAGTGCCCAACAACAGATGAGTGGGTTAAGAAGAGGTCCTAGACAGACACAGTGGAATACTGCTCAGCTGTGAAAAAGTTGAATTTGCAACAACATTGACAGATGTGGAGGGGATTATGCTAAATGAAATAAGTTAGAATGAGAAAGTCAAATGCTGAGTGATGTCACTCATTAGTGGAATATAAAGAAACCAAGCAGGGACAGATGAAACTAAACCAAAACATACTCTAGAAATATGAGGCTATGTGGGAGGGGAGGGAGTGGGTGTGATGTAGGAAACAAAGTGAGAAGAGGGCCCGGTGATGGTAGTGAAGACTGTGGGTGCCCTTAGGTGGGTGTGAAGTGGTAACAAACATCTGAGGAGGTGTGACCCTGTGCCTCTAACACATACAGTGTGTAAACTGATGTTTCCTCAATGGAAATAATACAATAATGGGGGCTGGGGAAAGAAACTGTCTTCAGCAAAAGAAAGATAAGTTGTCGCCTCCATCAATCACTGACCTCAGGACTTTGCCTTCACCTCCTCACTGTCATGCAGGTTGAGGGGCTGGTTTCCCACAAGGTCAGAGGCAGGAGGTGCAGGGACATACTGTTGAGTAGAGACACTGCAGAGAGGGTGGCTCTGAGGGGACCAGAGACAGAGGGACAGAGTATCCCCAGTGCTGAGTGAGGGTCTGGTACCCAAGGAGAGGGGTGTGTGTGTGTGTGTGTGTGTGTGTGTGTGTGTGAGAGAGAGAGAGAGAGAGAGACAGGAGAGAAGGGACACACAACACAAGAAAATGGGGGAGAATTATACATCAAGTCCCAGCATAAATAAATTCAAGCCTCACAGAGTAGGAGAATGTCAGCACAACACCTCAGTAACTACAGTTCCGTGAAGAAGCTGTCTCTGAGCAGGATGTGAAGAAGCACTGGGTCTCAAGAATAGAGGAAGTTTAGAAATATGTCATGGTTGGACGGAACTGAAGGAGCTGGGTAGGACCCCCTCAAGGTCCCCTGCTAGGATATGGTTGCACCTGACAGCTCCCTCCCCCAGTACCCAATGTTCACTTCAAGCTTTTCTCCTTTGGGGTCATTGTAGAAAACCAACAGGCCTCAGAGTCATGGAGTTCCAGCCTGGAAGCTCCTCTATTTCATTTCCTCTGTGGGCTGCAGCTTCTCTCTAGAGCAGAGCTGGAGGGAGTCCCACACGGGGAGGGAGGAGTGTGTGCCCTGCTGGCCTGGCCCAGGGTCAGGATTGGCCCAGGTCACCCCAGTTACTGAGCTGAGCCTTTGACCACAGTCCAGGAAGGGAGGGCGAGATGGAGCAGGGTCTACCTCAGTTGCTAGAAAATGTAATGTTAGAGTGGGTGAAATTATTGTTTCTTTCTCATTCTGGGGCTCTCCCATCTCCCCAGGGTAACCCTCCGTGTGCAGCAGGGAGAGGCTTTCAGATAAACTCAGGCTGGTTCCCCACCTCCCTCCCCACTATAGTGTCAAGATGAATCTCCTTGTATTCATGGCCACACTGGATGGGAGCACAGACAGATAAGCATTGATACTGTATTTGTTAGCAGGATTGGAGGTAAGATTTTTTTTTTTACTGTAAAGATACTTTCATTTTTATTTTTTAAAATTAATTAATTTACATATATTTTACATAATTTTTCCATTTTTAAAATGGAAAAATTTGCTTTTTTTCCCCCTCAGGTGTAATCCCCATAAAATTTCCTTCACTAATGCACCACAGTCCCCTGTGCTCCTCACTCCCTCCCTTCCTCCCTCTGATCCCTCCCCCACTCCCTCCCCTGCAGGATGTCTCTGGTTTATAATTGTCAGTATGTTTCTCTTTTTTTTGTGTGTGTGTCAGTATGTTTCTCTTTTTTGTGTGTGTGTTTCTCTTTTTTTTGTGTGACTCACACAAAAAAAAAATACAATACTCATTTGTATTGTTATTATCCCCCCCCCCATGTCTTATTTGGTTCCCCTATATTCCTCCTATAAATGAAACCATCTGGTACTTTTCATTTTCCCTCTGACTTATTTCACTGAGCCTAATTCCTTCTAGCTCTACCACGTTGCTGCGAAGGGCATGAGTTTATCTTTTCTGATTGCTGAACAGTATTCCGTTATGTATCTATAACACATCTTCTTGATTTAGTCATCTATTTTTGGGCATTTGGATGGTTTCCATATCTTACACGTTGCAAATAGTGCTGCAATAAACATAGGTGTACAGGTGTTCTTTTGAATCAATGTTTTTGTGTCCTTTGGGTAGATCCCTAGGAGAGGAATTGCTGGGTCTTATGGTAGCTCCATTTTTAGCAGACGGAGGACCCTCCAGACAGCTTTCCACAGTGGTTGGACCAATCTGCACTCCCACCAGCAGTGTAGGAGAGTTCCTTTTTCACCTCATCCTCTCCAGCATTTGTTGTTAGTTTTTTTGATATGTGCCATTCTTCCTGGTGTAAGGTGGTATCTCATTGTAGCTCTAATTTGCATTTCCCTGATTATATGGGATGTTGTACCTTTTTTCATATGCCTGTTGGCCATTTGCACTTCTTCTTTGGAGAAGTGTCTTTTAAGTTCTTCTGCCCATTTCTTGACTGAATTGTTTACTTTGTTTTTGTTGAGTCCTGTGAGTTCTTTGTGGATCTTTGTGATCACTCCCTTATCAGTTGTATGGAGTGCAAAGATTTTTTTCCCAATCAGTGGGGTGTCTCTTTGTTTTGGTTAATGTCTCTTTTGCTGTACAGAAGCTTTTCAGTTTGATGTAATCCCAGGTGTTTATCTTTTCCTTCACTTTCTTTGCTTTGGATGATGAGGCTTTAAAGGTGTTACTGAGATGGATGCCTTGTTTTACCTATATTCTATATATTTTGTGGTTTCAGGTCTTATGTCCAGATCTTTTATCCATTTTGAACTGACTTTTGTGCACGGTGAGAGGTAGTGGTCTAGCTTCATTCTTTGGCATGTGATGGTCCAGTTTTCCCAGCACCATTTATTGAACAAACTGTCCTTGTTCCATTGCATATTCTTTGCTCCCTTGTCAAAGACTAGTTGTCCATTTATATGTGGCTTTATTTCTGGGCTTTCTATTTGTTCCATCCATGCCCCTGGTTGCTTCCAATTAGCCTTGATTTTGACCTGTCAGTCTGACTGGTGCAGCATGAGCTTGTTGGTTTCCTTTTGATGAACCTGGACTTCCTGATGGGTCTGAGGGCAGCAGTGCTGCTGGGTGGGAGACGGCTGGGTGACCCCCAACCCATGAAAGTGCTTCACATCCTCACACCGCAGGCTCTTATGTCACTGGGGCTCCCTGACACTGAGGTCTGTCTGGGGATCATCCTCAAAGGTGAGGAGCCAAGGTCAGGATGAGACTGTGTCTCCACAGACAACACCGTGACTGAGGCACCCGGGGAATTGGGGTCTTTTGTTTGGAAGATCTCATCCAGGAATTTGCCTTCCGGTGAAGCATTCCCAGGGGGTGTCTGTGCACCCTCAACTGTAAAGAGACAAGGGGCTTCCTCAAGAAGATGCTGCCTGGCTGCTGAGGCGGGGGACCATCAGTGCCTCCAGCAACTCAGCTCAGCCCGGAGCCCCGGAAAGCACAAAGCTTTGAAAGCATGTGTTTTTATTTGGAAAATGTAGGAAAAGATTTGGATTACTTTCTGCTGTATCTTAAGAAACTGGAGGTAACATGTCAGGGAAAGGTGGTGGTGTCCATGCAGGCCCTTCCCTCACAGCCCGGCCCAAGGAGAGTCCCCGAGTGTCTCCTCAGGGGCCTCTGCTGCCTCCTCTAGTGAGCAGAGGACTCACGTCATGGGGGAGGGAGACCTGTCCTGCATGTCTTCCCTCCTGGGGATGATGTGCTTAGTGAGCCCCCAAGCACGTGTGCAGACAGCACGGGACCCAGCACAGGGCGTGCTTGAACCTGAGGGCTCCTAGGGCGTTTTTTTGGGAAGGAACTTGAAATAGAATTCAAAAGAAGAGCATAAAACAGTACTCAGCTGCCTCTGCTGAGAGCCCAAGTTCTAACACTCTGGTGACAGCTGAGACTCAGACAGGCTGGCTCACATGCATCTGGTGGCTTCCTTAGCCTGGCCGGGCCCTGGCCTAGTCCTTTCCCTGAGCTCAGGGTTTTCATCTGTTCTTGGGTCTGTGAGAAGGAAGTTCCTTCCTCAGCACAGCATCGTGCACCCAGGTTTTTGTTGGGGGTTCAGGGTGCTCATAGGCCCTTCCCAGAGACCCAGGCTCCTTATGTGAGGACGCCCTGCACGGCCAGGATCTGGGTGGGGAGGGAGGGCTGTGGCTGGAAATGGACAGTGATTAGGACCTGGAGTACCTGCCATGGCTCCTACTGGCGTCAGTGGGTAGATCTGGGGGACCCGCAGGTAACAGAGACCTTCTACCCTCATGACCCACATGATGTGATGCGGGGAGGCTAACACACCTGTCCCTTCACTGATGCCAACATTGGACTAATATGGTAGGACCCCTGATGCCCAATTCTCAGCAGGTTCTAATGAGCGTCTGTGGGGAAGCTGTGTCTCTGGCGGGAGACAAGGTCAGGTCTGCCTGAGTCCTCCAAAACCAAAGATTGGGGCTCTTTTCTCTTTAAAATTTCTTAAAAGAAAAAATATAATAGCCTGTTTTTCTGCACTAGTGATGGTCACCTGTCCGTTTCGAAATCCAAGCTCACCTCTAAATTTGGGATTTTTCTGGGGTGTGAGAGCCCAGAACTGACTCACAGGAAGGTGATCCGCAGGACCCAGATGCCCTCCTCCTGCAGAGAGAGAATTTTCCCTTTCACTCAAGGACTCTCCAGTCACCCCAGGGTGCATAACACAGTGTCGCCATGAGTGGTGTGTGCGAGGAGCAGCCTCTCCCCCAGCACAGGGGCCTGCTGTCCAGGTTCTAGGGTGCAGCATGTAACTCAGTAGAGAGACTCCCATAGTTCCCACCTGTGGGGACCCAGAGCTTCGAGTGAGGTGCATCCCTCCAGGACCTCTTCCCTCGCTAGAGATAAGACTGAGGTCAGTGAGTCACTCATGGAAACAGGAGTCCCAGGCCCTGCCCTTAGGTAGGGGCAGATCATATTAGCTACCTGTGGCTTAGTTTCTCCTTTTGTTATAATTATTTTTTAAAGATTTATTTTTATTTATTTATGCATACAAGAACTGGGGAGTAGGCCAGAGGTGTGGGGGGTGAGAGGATTCACTAGAGACAGAGTGGGGAGCAGAACAGGCAGATTGACTGAAATATACTGCTGAGGGGAGCAGCAGGCGAGTCAGGAGAGGTCTGCTGTGCCATGAGGGTCAACTCCCTGGCCAGGGATTGAACTCGTGCTGCAGTGGCTGGTGACAGCTTGATAGTGCTGATACTTGAACCCCTGCACTACCAGGGGGGCCCATGCCATTATTATTCACGAGGAGTACTGAAACAATTTATCACCATCTTACAACGCACAGAGCTCCTTTACCTCTTCTTTACCTCTCATGGCCACTCTGGAGGCAAAGGGGAAAGTGTGGCTTCTCCTCCCAGGAGAGAAGTGGGTTTCAGGAGGGGGGTCTGTGGGTCACTTGCTCCCTCGGATAGAAGAGCAGCTCTAATGGGGCCCTGGGGTGACCTTACCCCATGTCTGCAGTGTCCACATGGGGAGAGGGGTCTCTAGGCATCTCTGCCCTTAAAGTCCATCCTCACTGTGGTTGCAGAGGCCGTGTCTGCCTGATGTGGACACTGGCTGTGTAGACGACTGATTGGAGGCTGGCTTGGAATGTGGTTATGTGATCTTGCCCCAGGAATGGGACAGGAAGTCAAATCAACCCTCAGTGTACAACATCAGCCTTGCAGTGAGCAGGGAAGGGCACTGTCAAGCAGCCTGGCTTGGGTTGGCATTGATGCCAGTGAAAGGACAGCTGACCAGTAGGTTGGGGTGGAAAATCAGAGCAAGGCTGAACAAGTGGCCCCTGTATCCACCAGGAAGGTCTCTCTCTCTTTGTGATTTATGGGGTCACCGAGGCTTGTCCTTAGAGATAGTACCTGGGGGAGCCTGTCTCACCTCTGGCTCCTTTAGAGAAGGTCTTTTCCTCCTGCACTGGGGTCTTCACAGCCAGAGACGCTTATGGTCCATTTGTCCTGCAGTCTGGCCTATGGTTTGGTCGGCCCCTCCCTCTATAGAGAGTGGGACAGTCCCTCTTCCAGCGCCCTGTGTGATGGCACAGAGGGCATGGCCCTAGGCGGTCTCTTTGGACACTTGAGGCTGAAATGTCCTGGTTGCTTCAGGCCCTTTTAGAGAGACAGAAGATTTACATTAGTTTCCCAAAGTCCTTGTGTTTCACTTGGTCTCATGAGAACAGAGGCAGCTTCCCCAGCAGCTGCTGTAAGTCTCTTACTTTAGTCTCCAGCATTTTCCCTCCTGCCTCAGTCGTGGCGTAAGAATTGAAATTTATACTCCCAACTTCGGCCAGGATTTCTTTGTTCTCTAGTTTTTGAGCTGGCCAGGCAGGAGTTCAGAAGATGTGAGGACACAGTCCAGGGATGAGCAGGCAGTGGAGGTCTCATTACCCACCTGCAAGAGAATGACAGGAAAAGCACTCCTCTTTTTTGTCATCTCTTACCTGTAGCCGAAAGGCACCCCTTTTGTCTCGGAATTGTCAGGCGGGGAGGTGACCTGCACCCACCAGTTGGATGGGACAGAATCCGTGGCTTAGTCACCCTTACCCACGCCCAGCATCTCTCGTCCTGCCCCTACTCCTTTCCAGGGGTCTGAACACGCAGTCGGGCACCTGCCTGGAGGGCGGGTCTCAGGGGCTGGTGAGACTCCAGGACATGGAGGAGGAGCCTTTCCCAGCTTCCAGGACAATATCTGTGGTGACTGAATGGAGGAGCAGGGAAACCAAGAAGGGGATCCAGGGGCCAATCCAGGGGGGTCAGAAAATCTGTGAGGTCAGACTCTGAGGTGGACTGGTACAACGCAGCAGTTTCAACTGTTATGTTCTCAGTTTGTGTGGGGAAATGTCACCACAGACCAACATTTTTTGCAGAGCTGTGGTAACAGTAATTAATTAAAAATGAGATTTTCTGTCCAGTTCATTTCCTCAGTGTTCGTGGGGATATTCTTCCTCTCCCCACCCCGTGGAATGGTTCCTCTTTTCTCTTTGAGTCACAAAAAACCAGACACTCACTACACCACAGTGTCAGTGGGAATCATTCAGGTATTTTAATATTGTCCTCTGCTTAGGCTCAAGAAGGCAAATTGCCCAAAAACAAGCTGAATACAATCTGAGCACTCTTGATGGTCATTTCAGCTAAAACCTGGGAAATAATTTGACTGTCCCACCACTTTACAAAGGTATGGAATTTTCATGCTGTTATATGAAAGATTTTTATTTTTAGGTCTTCAAAAATTAAGAAAAGTTGATGGTTAATTTGATGTTTAAGGCTATAAGTTTCTGGCTTGTGTATTTTCTGTTGAATAACTTGTTATACAATGTTAAGATAGTACTCATATAAAGGAATTGATGTGATTTGGGTGACTGCATATAGGATAATATAAAGTAAAAGCATTATTTTCTTGTCTTTCTTTTTCATGAAAGATTTATTTTTATTTATTTATACATACAAGAACCAGGGAATAGGCCAGAAGTGTAGGGGTGACAAGAGTCACTAGATACAGAGTGGGGGAGCAGTACAGGCAGATCTACTGAAATACACTGCTGAGGGGAGCAGCATGCGAGACAGGAGAGGTCTGCTGTGCCATGTGGACCAGCTCCCTGGTTGGGGATCAAATTCGTGCCATTGTGGCTGGTGATAGCTTGATAGTGCTGCGACTTAAAACCCTGTGCTACCAGGGGTGCTCTATTTCCTTGTCTTTCATCTAACTCCAGATATTTGTTTTTCTAGAAGAAATGATCATCTATTGCTCTAATGAAATTATGCTTCAGACATTTTCTGTAAATACAAGTTTCTCTAATAAAACTGATAATTAGAATATTTACCATGGATATAAAAGGTTATATATGGCTGTGAAGGTATGAAAACAGCTAAGCTGCTGCTTATGATTGACTAATAGTTTTGTGGATGAAAGGAAAGGGAGAGTTAGATAAACTTATTTGTTGAAAGGTTAAAGATGAATAACCTTTTATATATATTGATATATCACATTTATATGGGACAATAAGATGTATTTTGGAGTTTTGCACCTATAACCCCCCAAAAAATATGAAAAATAACTTTGAAAAATCAAAGTTATCTGAATAAATACAATAAAAAATAAATAACTATGAAGATGACTCAGGCCTGGGCTCTGTTCCAAGGAGCGTGTGGCCACAGGAACGTGCTGAGAATGGAGGGGCTAGAGAGGCTTCAGATTGGGCTGTGGCAGTTACTCAAAAGGAGGGAGGGCAGATAAATTGTACTGGTAAGTGAGACACATCATTCAATTATTTAAATGTTCGTTGTTTCCAAGAGAAGAAAAGCACAATATACATAATGTTCTTGACAAAGGTCACAGCTCCTCCAGTAGTGTACTTAAAGATTTGTGCATTTCTCCAGATAGTTTTATCTCAAAAAAAAAAAAAAAAAAAGGTTCTTAGCTCAAGTGTTGAGAAATGAAATGTGGGGAGTCCCTAGTGACACAAGGGGTTAAGTCTCAGCACTGCGAAGCTATTGGCAGCCATTGCAGTAAGAGTTCTAACCCCGGCCAGGGAGCTGACCCACATGGCACAGCAGACCTCTCCTGTTTCGTCTGCTGCTCCCCTCAGCAGTGTATTTTGGTAGATCCACTTGCTCTGCCCCCTACTCTGTCTCTGGTGAATCTTCTCACTCACACACCTCTGGCCTGCACCCCAGCTCTTTTATGCATAAATAAATAAAACAAATCTTTTAAAAAAATAAAAGAAAGATGGGTACTGACATCTGCAACTAACTTTGAAATGCATCAGAAAAATAAGATGGATGAACAGAGAGATGGATCTGTGGGTAAAGATAAGTGATAAAGCAAATGTGGCAAATGCTAATGCTGGATCTAGGGTGTGCTCTGCACTGCTATTTCAGTTTCTCTGTGTGCTTGAAAATGTTCATAAAACACCACAGATTGAGGGGTGAATGTGGCCACACTCTGTGGGTAGGTCAAGGCCTCCAGCCTGCCCTTAAAAGCCTTTGAATGCACCCATTTTTCTGAGTTGCCTGGAGGATGGAGCCCACCACGAAGCTGTTCCACGAGGCTTCAGCCTGGCAAAAATCACGGCTCTGAGTTTTCAATGTCTCCTCTGTATCAGCTCCCAACATGCTCACACGTCTGCTTCTAGGAGGTTCTGCAGCATCTGCTCTCTGGATTTGGCCTGATTCCTCTCTACCGACACCTGCATTGATTGAGTTGTGTCCTACTAGAATTTTTTAATGTGCTCCTTGACCAGAATCATGTGTTATTTCAGAAAAGTTGTCTCCTGTGTCAGGGCTTGGGCACCACAGAGCATGTGGGGCATGTTCTGAAGGGCCTGGTGACATGCTTCCTCCTTTGTGCTTTAGCTCTTGGGTGAACAGCTACAGCCTCTTCCCCAGGGAGGCTTGTCACTGCCTTCCCGGCAGTCTTTCCAGGGCCCCTGATGTTGCCCTGCTCTCTGCTCCTTCACATTGAAGTTTTCAGCAAGCGTTTTGGAGAATTCCCTGCCCACACTGCCCAGGCCTCTTGCCCAGGCCTTGAGAGCTGGCTTTGAGTGGCAAGGAGACCTGGAAGATGGCCCCTTTGGAATCCACAGCACAGGCATTTGCCCCCCCGCGGGCCCTCTGGAAGGTTGTTGAAACACACCCCAGGATCCAGGGTTTGCATCATTATGACGTTGTGAGAGCCAGTCACAGCTGAGCAGTGAGTAGACCAGGATGCTTTTCCTTCTTGGATTGATTTTTTTATTGCCCCTGATGATATAATTATCCTGTTCCCTCACTAGCTTAGTTCCTATTGTGCTCATTCCTAATCACCCCTAAGACCATCCCAGGGTCAGAATCTCCATGGACATATCACACACACCAGCTGTTCTGCCTGCTTCATCCTGGGCAGACCCCTGTCCCACAGCCTCAGTCCTGCCTCCTGGGTCCTGGGGCCTGCTCACCTGGGCAGGGTTGAGGGCCCGGATCCCTCACCTCACCCTTGGCCTGTTTCCTGTCCCTGTTCCCCTGTGGTTGATTTTCCTGTGTCCTGTTCTCTGTGTCCAACATCTTTGTTTCCCTTTTTGCCCACTATTGTCCTTTGCCTACTATAAGAGGGACGTGGACAGTAACCCTGAGACCACGAACAGCTGAAGTGAATGTCTGTGCCCCCAGCGCCTCCCTCACCTGGGCCTGACATGAGTCTGGGCTGGATTCCCCTGAGGACTGGGCAGGCCTGGCTCCAGGGTCTTCTGGCCTCCAGGCCTGAGTTGTCTGCAAGTTGTGTCCTTCTCCAGCCTTTTTCTGAAAGTCCCTGGGGCAGGTCATGGTGTGGGGCTGCTCGTCCTCTGTAGGAGGAACCCGCGTAGGACACTCAGCGTGCACATTTTATCTGTGAGTGCTCAGGAATTTTCTTGAATTTTTTTCATCATTTCCACTCTCCATTCTTTTAGACACTTGTATTATTAACTAGTTGGAATCTCTTGGTTGATAGGCTCAGTTTCTTGTAGGTCTTCTCTCTGCTTGTCATTTCTTTTCCATTTACATTATTTACTGGGAGCGAGACTTTAATATTCCAGTTCATCTACTCATTTATTCATTTCTATGATTAAAATCTCTAATTTTCAAGAACTCTTATTCTGAGCACATGAAATTATATGACATCTTTTTTCTTTTTCCTTTCTTTTTTTTTTTTTTAAGTACTAGAAAGTAACCAAATTTCCCTATATATGCATAGGGAATCTACATCTAAATGAGTGTCTGAAATCTGTGCAGGAACCAAGGGTGAGCTAAGGAGTGAGATTGGGGCCTGGCACCCCAGGAGAGAAGAGAGGATCACATGGCAAGGACAGGATGACTCATGACAAAGATCAGATATTCTGTGTTTGCACTGACACATAGGGAAGTTTCTCGGGTACAAAGCTTGTTTCTGGTAATAAACCTAATTTTGGGTAAGACCACCAATTTTCATACTAGGTAGTTCTAGAAGTGGTAACTGTTTCTTAAGATGAACCCCTGCTGAACTCAGATGGAAATAATTCACACACCAAGTGGCCTGTCTTGGGGACACCTTTCTTAACATCTTGGGGAGGCCTGACCTTCAGCGCATAATAAATGAGGGAAGAGCAGATGAGGGGGAGGATGGGGCTAGGACCAGGCTGTAGGTTAGGCTACAGGCCTCCTCAGTATGGTTGGGTGCTGGGGCAGGACGTGGAGGGGGGGCTGAGGAAGAGGGGACAGGCTGGTTCTATGAGGCCAGAGCATGTGTGTCAGGGGCAGGAGTAACAGTTATGGGAAGAGATAAAATCTTTTCCTTATGCTTAATTTGTTTTTAATATATATATTTTTTGATACTATTGATACTATTGATAGTAGTGGTTGGGTCCTGTTAGGGCTCCTGCTTCTCTGCTTTCACAATAAACACACTCCTTCCTCCCAGCACAGGGCTCAGGTAGGGTATACTCGTGTCTTTCTCACCTTTACTCAGTGTCCACCTCTCATGACAGTGCAAGCTCCATGTCTCCAGGGTCCTCTCTCTGCTCCCCATTGTATCTGCAGGGGAGGCAGCTTGGGGAGGCAGGAGCCAGCCAGGGAGAGGGATGCTAGGAAGTGAAGGGGAGGCAAAGGCAGAGAACACTTGGGAGATGCTCCCTGGTTCACTGAGAAAAGCATTTCTCAAAGTGTGGTTGTGGAACCCTTGCACCCAGAACCTTTCATGGGATCCATGAGGTAAAACTAGTTTCAAAACATCACTTAGACACCATTTGTCTTTTCACTGTTTGGCATTTGCTGAGGTAAAAATTCATAAGAGTGGAGCTAGAGTCAAATTAAGGGGGGGGTGCAATTGTATGGGGAATATAACCAAAATGAAAATGCATACATTGTGCCAAGATGAAAAATGATGTAAGAATTATATAAAATAAAATATTTAAAATAGAAAAAAAAAAGAGTGGAGCTTATAGTACCACTGCAGAAGTAGTAATTCTTCACCAACACTTACCTGCAGGAACAAAAATCAAAGCAGGTTTCACTTGAAAATGTCATGAAAAAAAGCATTAGAAGTTATCTTCATTATTGCATCATCCTGAACTCCACATTTGAAATTATCTGGTGTGCTGACCTGGAAGGACACACAGAGCACCTCTGTGGCATCCCAAGCCCTGTGTCTCAAGGAAAATATTTGTTACGAGATGAATTAGACTCTTTTTATTTGTGGGCAACACCAATCTTACCTGAGGGATGAATGACACAAACTAAGGTTATTTAAATTTGGTTAATTAGCAGACACTTTCCTCAAAATGAGTGTCTGTTTCTTGAAGAAAATCAACAATTGGCAAATGGCAGTAACTTTGCCTGATAAAATATAAGCTCTCAGAGAAAACCAGAATTATGAAAAATTGAGTGCATCACTACTTGACAATTTAGAGTACAAATTTTTCTTTTGGGATTTGTGATTAAAAAAATAAAACATTTTTGATCATTTGATTCCAGTGTAATTAACACTAAAAATCTATGTAACTTAGTGAAACAATGTATCACCTTAAAAAATCATGCATTAGCACAAGTCCCAACCAATATGCAAGAGAGGCCCATGGAAATGTAACAGAATAGGAAATATTCCCTGATATTATTTCAGGTTTCACTTTGCAAATAACCTTTGAGAAACTACCTGAGTGTACAGTTTTAATTTAGTATCAATATTCACAATTATTTGAAAATACTACTAGTTTTCTTCATTCCCCCAGGCTGCTGCTTCTCCCAGCCCAAATCCACTCCTCCCTAAGGTGAGGAAGAGAATTTGGAGCCTCCCCTGTCTGTGGATGTCACACTGTCACAGCATCATGTCTCCCTCTCACAGCCTCTGTGGGGTGGTGCAGCCTTGATGACCCCACACTCACCCCATTCTCTCTCCCCATTTCCTGGGGGGTGTCCAGGGAAGACAATCAGCATCATCCTGCTCCAGTTACACAGTCTTCAAGGACTCTCCCGGACTCCTTCTCCCCAGGCCCCTGGATGGGGTGTGATGCCCCTCCCCCTCCTGCTGCTGCTCTGGGGGCCCCTGGCCCTGATGGAGACCCGGGAGGGTGAGTGCGTGTCCAGCTGGACACTGTTGCTCCAGGAGGGAGGAGCCAGGAGCCCCCTGCGGGTGCAGGACCCCAGGAAAGGCTCATCTCCCCCCAACCTCTTGTACCCCCTTCAGGCCCCTTGTGTTCTGGCCCCTTTTCTCTCTCCCGCCTCCCCTGAGTGCCCTGGTCCCCTGAGTCTGGGCCCTTCTTGGCCCACCGCCCCTTTTCACTCTCACGGCCCCGCCCCTTTCTCCCCTCCAGGCCCATCTCCCTGGGCCCTGGGCCCGCAATGAGAGGAGGGTCAGCCCGGGTCTCCCCTCCCGCCCCCAGGCCCCCACTCCCTGAGGCTTTTCTCCACCACGATGTCCCGCCCGGCCTCGGGGAGCCCCGCTTCATCGCCGTGGGCTACGTGGACGACACGCAGTTCGGGCAGTTCGACAGCAACTCCCTGGGCCAGAGCGCGGAGCCGCGGGTGCCCTGGGCGGGGCAGGTGGGGCAGGTGGGGCAGGAGGACCTGGACGAGGAGACTCAGAACCAAAGGGACAACGCGCAGTGGCTCAAAGCGCTCCTGAGGGACCTGCGCGGCCGCTACAACCAGAGCGAGGACGGTGAGCTTCGCGGAGCGGGGCCAGGGTCTGGTCACCCCCATTCCCACCATAAGGCCCGGGTGTCCCGGGTCTCAGGGTCCACTGACCCCTCGAGGCGGGTGGATCTGCCAGGCCCCTCCCCCGGGAAGAGCCGGCAGGACTTTCCTGCCTGCCCATTCGTTTTCAGTTTAGGTTTATTCAGGGTAGGGGGTGAGCGATTGGGGAGTGACCTCGGGGCTGACCGCTGGGCGGGGCTCAGGGTCTCAAACTCTCCAGAAAATGTGTGGCTGTGAAGTAGGTCCCCACGGAAACCTCGGCGGGTGTGACCGGTTCGCCTACGACGGCGCGGATTCCATCTCCCTGAGCGAGGACCTGCGCTCCTGGACCCCGCGGACTCGGGGGCTCAGATGACCCAGCGCGCGTGGGAGGCGGCGGGCAGGGCAGAGCACATCAAGACCTCCCCTCTCCTGGCCCCCACAGGGAAATGGAATCATGGGCAGAACAGCAGCTGCTTTCTGGGCAGAGAGGGAGAGTCCCCCTGGGTGTCCTGTTCTGTGCTAGAGAGAGACTCGCCCAGAAGACACCGCTTTTCTGGACGGTTAAGGAATCCAGTCTCTCCTGAGGGAGGGGAGGCCGTCCTGAAATAACTCTTCCCTGATCCTTTTGACCCTGCAGCCATCCTGGGAACCATGAGTTTCTCTTTCAAGGCCTTGTTTTTGGTCTGAGGACATCTCTGGATCTGACTCCTGCCTTTCTGTTATTCATCCTCTACCCAGGTCAGGAGCAAAAGTCTGTGTTCTCCTTAGAGACCTGAATCCTCCTACCCTGGGCTCCTACCAGATTATCCCAGATTCTTCAGACTAGGCTGGTTTCTGGGCTTTGTGCTTCCTCCCTCCAAACCAATTGTCATGTTCATTCTGAGGATGGTCAGTGAGGCTGCTTCAGTGTCCAGGAAGGAAAAACCTAAAGTGTGAACTTTTTGTCCCTTCTCCTCAGATCCCCCAAAGACACACATGACACACCACCCCACCTCTGAGCATGAGGTCACCCTGAGGTGCTGGGCCCTGGGCTTCTACCCTTCGAACATTACCCTGACCTGGCAGCGAGAGGGGGAGGACCTGACCCAGGACACAGAGCTGGTGGAGACCAGGCCTGGTGGGGATGGAAATTTCCAAAAGTGGGCGGCTGTAGTGGTGGCTTCTGGAGAGGAGCCAGAGATACATGTGCCATGTGCAGCATGAGGGGCTGCTGGAGTCCCGAATCCTGACTTGGGGTAAGGAGGGAATGTGAGCACAGAGCTTCTCAGGGTCATCAGGAGCCCTTCTGGAGATCTTCAGAGGGTCAGGTTGAGGCCTGGGTCTCCCCTTCCCGTCCCTTCCAGTGTCCCTTCCTCAGTCCACTGTCCCTACTGACTCCACCAACTCCAACGTGGGCCACATTGTTGGCCTGGTTCTCCTTGGAGCTGTGCTCACTGGAGCTCGGTGGCTGCAGCTGTGATGTGGAGGAAGAAGCGCTCAGGTAAGGAAGGGAGTGGGGGATCTTGTCCACTGGGGGCTTTCATGTCCAGGGAGAACTTGCCCTTCCTGGTTAGTAGGGAGTATGATCCGCACACATGTGTTGCCCAGTCTGGAGCTGATTGCGAACACTCACTCTTTGTAAGGCACTTATGAAAATGTATCACCAATTGTTCACCTTATAACTGTGGTGATGGGGATCTGTTTCCCAGTAAATGTCATAAGGGAAGGATCCTACTAAGGAAAGACTCCAATTCCCTTTCATATCCATTCTTCATATATCCCAGTCCTGACCTGGGTCTTCAGTCACAGTTCTAGAAAATTCCCTGTGACTTGGGGATTCCTTTAGGACTCCATGGGTTGACTCCTCCCTTGTCTCACATGATGTTTCTTCCCACAGGGGGACACGCAATCAACTAGTCAGGCTGCAGGTAAGTGTGGATTAAGGGTTGGGTCCTGAGCCCCAGAGGACAGCTTAGAGGGAATTCTCACCCCCTGGGACACACCAGTGGATGGGGCCAGGTTGTGGGGAGCTGTGAGTGGGACAGTCTTAGGATGCACTGGACTACTGAGAATGTTATCACTTAATGTAATTCACCTGAATTTCTTCAATATTAGAATATCTCAGAGAATGAGAGCTCTGCCTTATGTGGGACTGAATGTTATAGGATTTCTCCCCCCCCCCCATTTTGTAACTTCAGAATCCTCTGCTTTATTTAATTTTATTTGTTTTCTAGCTGTCAGTGATTGATATAAAAGTTTTTATTCAATCTATTTATTTGTTCCCTTACATCACTGTTAATTTTTGTATAATATTTGATTTCTCTCTCAGGACTACAGTCCTTATGGTTCTCTTACCACCATAGCACCCATGATCCATCACTACAGTCCCTTGTGCTCTTCCCTCCCCTATTTGGAACCATCTCTCTCCCGTCCCCCTGCTGTAGGCCTCAGATCTAGGATCAGGCTGCGAGTTTTGTCTTTAATCTGACCCTTTGATTGATTTCTGTATATCCCACATATAAGGGAAACCATGATATTTGTTTTTTCCTTCTGACTTATCAAGCTTAGTATCCCTTCTGACCCCATCCATATTTCCCAAATGGCATGAGTTTCTGTTTTGATCACTGAGTAGTATTCCACTGTATATATGGACCACACCTTCTTGATCCATTCACGATTCCCTATTTTAAAACACAGTGATAACTGAAGCAGGACATTTCCCAAGCCTGCTGCTTGGGGGAGTCTGATGCTTAGTTTCTGTTGCCTTCCCAAATCTGCTGCTTTGGTTCTGCTGCTTGCTGGAGTGGAGAAGTTGCTGGTGTACTCACTGCTTGCCTGAGGTGGTAGCCATGACACCCTTGAACCTCCTTCCCAAACAATAAAGAACACTTATACCATGAAAAATGGGATAGCAAGTATCTCATACAAACTGTATAAAACCTTGCCATTCTTGTTCCTGGGTGCTCAGCTCTTTGGAGAGCCATCCCACTGAGCCCACCGGTGTGACAATTAAATCTCTCTCTCTCTACCTCTCTGAGTGCCCTCTGATTTCTCTGGGAAACTGCCAGAACATTTTTGGTTCCCTGGTTCTAGTTCAGCGCGTCCCAAGGGACTGAAGGAGAACCTGGTCACCTTTCACACCCCCTCGTGGGACCAGGTAGAGCTGTCGGGTGGGTGGAATGCATAGCCAGATGCCAGATCTTTGTTTTAGGTGCAAAGTAGGAAGTGATTTTGTACAAACCATTAATAAATTAAGGCAATAAATTGATAAGTGGCTGTTTTCTCACAATAAACACGTGCGCCAGAGTAACTCCGTGACAGTCAAGGTCATGATAACAATGAGCTGTCAGACAAGGATTCCATGTCCCATGAAGTGTCTTTCAAAATAAACAGATTTTAAAAAATTATTTCTACGTTTTTAAGATTCCATTTAATTTTGCTGTTCATTTCTTTTTCTTCACACTATCCCAAGTGGTGTCTGCAGGGTCAAAGCACAGAGTTGTCAGTGGCCTGGAGCTGTGAGTGGGGCTGACTCTGACCCGCCTGCAGGGATTGCGGTCCTGGAGCCCCAGAATCAGCCCCCGGGGCTGCTCCTCCAGGGTGGCTCAGGCCTTGCTCTCCTCCTCTTGGCCCCCCTGAATCTCCTTGACACCCCAGCATTGGGGAACTGAGGGGGATGTCCTGGGTAAGGAGGGGTTAAGGACACCCCTTAACCATCTATCTCCCCCATACTCTGCCATCTGCTGCATCAAGACAAAACATGTAAGACCTTAAATGGAAAGGAACTTTAATACAATTAGTGTGCAACAAAGAAAAAGGAAAGAATAAAGTTTCCAAATCAAACATTCAAAGTCACCATCCCCTTGTGGGTAAATGTTCAACCAAACAGGGTTGGCCCAAACAGGGCTTGAATGCCTGCCACCTAAAGCACCTCCTGGCGGGGACCCATTGTAAAGTGGTGGATGGGGCTGACAAGTCTGGAAGGAAAAGAGCAAAATCAAGATAGAATCTAACATTGTAACCTCCCCACGGGTCTCTCCCCACATCTGTGTCACGCAGTCCAAGGTCAAGAAGGAAGTGCAAGTTCTTCACGTGTCTCTCTGCTCCGTGTGCCTCCTCCAGGGCTCCTTCTGGCTCCATCCTGCTTCCTTCCTCCTCAGCCTCCTCTCCAGCTGCTTCTTCTCCCTGCTCAGCTCAACCCTGCTTAGGTAGGTCAGGGAACTTGGATCTTCCCCTGGGGTCCCCCCTGTTACAGTCTCTCTGTCACCAGCATGTGCGTGTGTGTGGGTGACACCAGCCCTGCAAGGACGGGCAAGGCCCCGGATGTGCGCAGTTCCCTGGGCAGTTACAGGCCAGCACTGCTGCATCCCCCAGGGGAGACAGACGCTCCAGCCCCCCAGTGAGAGCCCCATGTCACTCACACAGTACTTCCCCTCACAGGGTCCCCTATGCTGCCCGTTCCCTGCCCGGTCCTCTCTGGCTCCCCCTACACCCCTTTCCACCTCTGTCCCCTAAAATCCCCATTTCCATCCTCTGCTCTCTTTTCCAGGAGTCTCCCCATCTTCCTAGTAAGTGCCCTGGGGGCTCTCCTAGGCCCCGCCCCTCATCCAAGGATGGAGAATGTAAGGTGATTGTCCATTTGGGGATTTGCCTAGAACCTAGGAACCAGTTGTTATGTCCCAGAGACAACTGGAGACTAAAAATAAGGATAAACTGACACATACTTGGGCGCCCCCTTGTGTGCACAGCCCTGTCCTGCTGCTGGGAGCCCAGGGAGCCTGAGGAGGGCCTGGCTGAGCAGGAGAAAGGGCAGCTCTGGGCGCCTGTGCTCAGCCACGTGGCCACACGGGGGCGCTGCCGCACTGATCTGGAGTCTGGAAAAGACCTAATGCACACAAAGAATTCTGAAGAATCCTCAGAGTTGGGTGTCCTGGAAGGCGGCGTCCTGGGGGCTGAGCTGCTCTGTGTGCAGCAAAAAAACCAGGGCTCAGAGGAGAGGAGACTCCAGAGCCCTGCCCTGTGTGTGAGGTTTCCATCTTTTCTCCTCAGAAGGCCTAGGAAAACTGGAAATTAGATTTTTCCTTCTACAACCTATAAAATTTGGAGGGCATTAAAAAAAAATAACATTTAGGGCCTCCTTGGTGGCGCAAGGGGTTAAGATGCAGCCTATGAAGCTATCTGCAGCCACTGCAGCATAAGTTCGATCCCCAGCCAGGAAGCTACCAACATGGCGCAGCAGACCTCTCCTGACCGCCCAGCTGCTCCCCTCAGCAGTGTGTTTCAGTCAGTTTGCCTGTTCTGCTCCCCACTCTGTCTCTGGTGAATCCTGTCACCCCAACACCTCTGGTCTGTACCCCAGTTCTTGTATGCATAAATAAATAAATCTTTTAAAAAATAACATTTAAAGAATACTGTGAGACTTACAGAAAAGTTGCAAAGGTAGCACAGTTCTTGTTTATACCACAGCATTTCTATTTTGTTAACATCCTACATGAGTAAAGTTTTTTTTTTTTTTTACAACTAATGAAGCAACGTTGACATAATTACTAAACGCCACACTTTCATTAGTTTTTGCTAATGTCCATTTTATGCTCCATAATCCCATCCAGTGTGCCTGGATGACAGTTTCTCAGACTTTCGTCATTTTTGGAACATTGACTTTGGTGAGGAGTGATGTTTTGGGGAGGTCATGGGTTCACAGATGGAGGTTCTTGGGTCACCTCTGAGAAGAAAAGTTTCACCAAAAGCAAAGTCCTCCTTCAGTGGTATGCGTGTCCACACCCCACACTCTGCCCCCAACCCCCACACACAAAAGGAAGGAAGAAGATGCTTGTGCAGACCCCAGCAGGCAGGAAGAGCTGATCCTGGAGAGGGCGGGTGTGTTAGGAGAAGCCTGCAGGCCCCAGGTGGCAGCCTTGGGATCAGAGCTGTCTCTTCCCAGGGCAGAAAGGGCACTGAGGTGGTGTTCTAGATGGGAGGGCTCATTCCTTTGCGCAATTGTCATCTGTCTTTACATGAATTACTTCTATGGTGTGACTGGGCTGATTTGTCAGGACCAGTAATTCTCTGCAGTGGCTCCATGTGCGTATCCCAGCTCTGGTCTGTACACGTCCTATTGCATCTGATACTTGCTATAGCAGTTGGCCCTAAGCATTTTTCATTTCTATAGTTGGTTTAGTAACTATGTTAATCACTTCTACCCCCACCCACAGTTTCTGGTCATGTGACCCCTCCACCCTAATTTTTCTACTCTTTTTTTTTTAAATATTTATTTATTTATGCATATAAGAATTGGGGCACAGGCTAGAGGTATGGGGGGAGAGAGGATTCACCAGAGACAGCGTGGGGTGCAGAACACACAGATTGACTGAAATGCATTGCTGAGGGGAGCAGCGGGGAGTCAGGAGAGGTCTGCTGCGCCATGTGGGTAGCTCCCTGGCCAGGGATCGAACTTGTGCTACAGAGGTTAAGTATAGCTTCATAGGTGGAGTCTTAACCCCTGGAGCCACCAAGGAACCTAATTTTTTATTCTTAGCCTCCATCAAGGAGGACTGCTCAGGAACATAGTACCTCAATTTAGGTATTTTTTTGTTTTTGTTTTTTTCAGTGGGACTGTGGGTTTGGGGACGCAGACCACAGGGGTACAGGTCATTGTCCATTCAACATGTCAGTGCTCATCATGTCCACCGACTGATCACTGATGGTGTTAACCTTCAACACTAGGCTAAAGTAGTGTTTCTCAGATTTCTTCCTGCCAAACTACTTTTTGTTCCATTTATTTAAATGCTGTTGTCTTTGGAAGGAAGCACTATGTGCAGCTCACACTTATGGGTATTCTGCTATAAACATTTGCATGCATGCAGGGTTCTGTGCAAATATAAGTTTCAAATTAGTTGGTAACTAGCTGGAGCAGTGATCACTGGGCTGTATGTCAGGTTTTCTGGTTTTCAAAGAAACTGTCAAAGATCTTCCACAGTGACCGTGCCATCTTGCACTCTTGCTGGCAACGATGAGGCTCCTATTGTCCACATCCTGGGCAGCACCTGTGCAGGGTTTGCATTTTTCAGCCCCTACCAGGTGTGATGGCGTCACTGTTGTTCTTTTTGTCTTTCCCTAGTGCCCTGTGATGCTGAGCATCTGTTCATGTTCTTACTTGTCGTCTGTGTCTCTTCTTGGTGACGTGTCTGTTAAAGTCTTTTGTCCATTTTTCAAACGAGGCACCACTCATTTACAACACTGTTTTGTCCTTTTTAAACTTGGTTTGTTCTTTTTGCTCATTGAGTTTTAAGTGTTATTTTGTAAATTCTAGATACAATCCTTAATCAGATTCATGATATGCAAATGCTTCCCCCACTCTGTGTCCTGAACTCCTTTACTGACAGGAAAACAAACACTAGTGTCCATACAGAAGCATAGATATACTTTTTATTGGAAAAGAGAAATGATAAATCACTAACTGGTTTTGAGCAGATACTGGCTGCCTGGGGTGTTGGGGGTGGAGGCAATACACATACTTAACTTATGTGTATCCTTGAGTATGATTTAAATGTTCTGATATGTGCATGAAATATGCTTTCAAAAGTCAATTACACTACACTGCTCAACTTATAACACTCTTCATACGTCACATCCAAATCATATAAGACCAGACCAGTACGTGTGTTACCAGTGATGGACCCACACGTCATAGACGCCAAAGTCATGGTTTCCTTTGGGTTCACTCTGGTGTTGTCTGTTCTGTGGGTGTTGGACAAATGTACAATGACCTATGTCCATCATTAGATTATCATGCAGAGTATTTTCACTGCCCATAATGTCGTCTGTGCTCCAAGGAAACAAAAGCAAAAAGAAACCAATGGATAACATCAAACTAAAAAGCTTCTACATTTTGAAGGAAAAATCATTAAAATGAAAAGACAATATCAATTTGGAGAAAATATTTGCACATCATATATCCAGCAAGGAGTTACTATCTACAAAAAACTCCACAACAATAAAACAAGCAAATCAAAACAGGGGGCAGAGGAGCTAAATAGGTACTTTTCTATAGAAGACACGCATGTGGCCAAAAGGTACATGGATAAAAGTTTATCGTCATGTGCTGTCAGGAAAATGCCAATTAAAACCACAGTGAGTTACCATCTTACACCTGTGAGAATGACCCATTGAAGGGTGTGGAGGAAAAGGAACTCCGGTACATGGTGGGTGGGAATGGAGACTGGTCCTGTTAGCAGGCAGGAGAGGTTCCCTGGACTCCCAAACCTGTACACTCTACATGGTTTCTGTCATCAGCTGCTTAAAGATAAAACGTACTCTAATGCATAAGACCTTCCATAGAAAAGAATTTTAATTTGTGTGCAATAGAGAATTAGTGTGCAATAGCGAAAGAGAAGAGAAAGAACATAGTTAAAATAGTTCCCACATGAATTAATTAAACTTACCCGCCCCCTCATGGGTAAGGCCCAGCAAAGCAGGCTTGGCCCAAAGCAGGCCCACTGAGGCCCAAAAGCCTGCCACAAGGCTAAGGCACCTACTGGTAGAGACCCATGGGACAGGGGCAGGAGGGGCCAGGCAAGTCTGGAAGGACAAGAGCAAAATCAAAATTCGCATCAAGATAACAGCTGCCATTGTCAGCCTCCCCATGGATCCCTCACCCACGTCTTTGTCTCTTTCAAGGGTCTCCATGTCCCCAACTCCCTGACACAAGTCCAAGCCTGAGGAGCAAGCCTGAATTCTTCTTCACATGTCTCTCTGCTCCATGCGCCTCCTCCAGTCTTCTTTCCCCATCTTACTCCATATCTTCCTCCTATTCGTTAGCTTCTCATACCTGCTCAGCTCCACCTTTCCTGGGGCTTTGGGGGGGGGGGGGAATGGGGGTGGGCAGGACTCCTGGAACCTCCCTTTTCTATGGATATCACATGGGTACAGCCCTGGCCCTGTGGAGAACAAATGAAGATTCCTTAAAATATTCAAAATAGACCTGTCCCATGGTACCTGTCCATTCCTTGGTATTTATCCAAAGGAAGTAAAACACTAATTCTGAGGAATATGTGCCTCTTATGGTCACTGCAGTGCTGTCTACCATAACCAAGCGATGGAGACAACTTAAGTGCCCAACGACAGATGAGGGGATAAAGAACACAAGCTATACACACAATGGAATACTACTCAGCTGTGAAAAAGATGAAATACTGAATTTGCAGCAACATGGATAGATACAGAGGGGATTATGCTAAGTGAAATAAATTTGAAGGGGGAAGTTAAATATTAGGTTTCATTCATATGTGGAATATAAAGAAACAAAGCAGGGATTGATGAAACTAAACCAAAACAAACTAGAAATATGACTGCAGAATTGAAGCTATGGGGTGGGGGTAAGAGCAGGAAACAAGGTAGGAAGAGGGCCCAATGGGCTATGGTGGAGGACTATGGGGTCCTTATGATGGGTGTTAAGTGGTAACAAACATCTGAAGAGGTGTGACCCTGTGCCTCTAACACATACAGTGCGTAAACCAGTGTTGCCTCAACTGAATAACACAATGAGGGCAAAAAGGAAAGTTCTTAAGCAAAAAAAAAAAAAAAAAAGTAAATTATCTCCTCCGTCAGCCACTGACCTCAGGACTTTGCCTTCACCTCCTCACTGTCATGCAGGCTGAGGGGCTGGTTTCCCACAAGGTCAGAGGCAGGAGGTGCAGGGACAATATCTCTACAATCCAGTTGTTGAAATAAGTGTTAATTAAATTTCCTTGGGCATGTTATATTTTAACGATGTGTCTCAGACCCACACAGACTAACCCATGACAGCCATATGAAGATAATTTCAATACACATTTTCCTTTGAGTCACACAGTATTTCGAGGAAACAGATGTTGAAAACTAAGGACATCATAGATATGCATTTCCAATACGGTACCTAGTAGTCATATATAGGGATTTTTTTGGTTTAAATAAAATAAAATAAAAAATTCAGGGCCTTCCCAGTGATGCAGCAGGTTGAGTGCAGTGCTGTGAAGCTGTCTGCAGTCTATAGAGTGTGGGTTCGATTCCCGGCCGTCTAGGGAGCTACCCACATGGTGCAGCAGACCTCTCCTGTCTCAACCTCTGCTCCCCGCAGCAGTGTTTTCGGGCGTCTGCCTGTTCTGCTCCCTGCTCTGTTTGGTGAATCTTCTCACCCTCCCACACATCTGGCCTGTACCCCAGCTCTTGTATAAATAAAAACAAATCTTTTAAAAAATAAAAAATTCAACATCTCAGCTGAAAAACTCACATTTCAAGTGCTCAATAACCAATGAGCTAGAGGCATCACAGTGTTCCATGCACACATAGAATTATCCCTTGTCTCAGAGTATCTTGTGGGACAGCACAGCTCTTCATGCTCTGTGGCCATCAAGTCAAATGCATTAGACACATGAAAAATAAAAGGGCCAGTAGTATTCCTCTTAAAGAATATGTCAGATCTCTCTCTGAGCTGAGACGCCATATTAAGCTGGTATAAAACAAAACCCAAACAGGCACAAACTTCCCAGTCCCAAAGGGAAGCACTGTCCCTCCATCTCCTGTCTCAGGCAGTGGACACTCTCTGGCATCCCGTTTCTGAGGGGTGAGTTGTAAAAGAGTTCAGGGCAAAGATCTAAAACAAGCTTTGGAAGTCAGGGAATCCAACCCAAAGAGAGGGATTTTAGGAAATGAAGAGGAGGCAAAGACATAGAAGAACACTTGGAAAACTCTCCTAGTTGACCAGAAAAGCATTTCTCAAAGTGTGGTCTGTGGAACCCTTGAAGTCCCCAGGAACTTTGCGGGGAATCCATGGGTCAAAACTATTTTCAAAATATTATTCAGACATCATTTGTTTCTTCATTATTTTTCCATTTGCACTTGTTAGAGGACCACAACCCAAGAGTGGGTTCTTTGCACTCTAGGGAAAGAATTCACCAGAGAGTGCTAATGGTAGTTGAACCAGGTAAGGATTTATTAGACTCATGCATGAGGGAGCCAGTTTGGGAAAGCAGAATATGACCCAGTTCTCCTAGGGGAGTTAGGAGGAGCTATTTAAAGGGTAAGTTTGGGCCCCCTTTGCAGCACGAATTTGATCAACAAACAAATTAGAAATATGACTGCAGAATTGAAGCTATGGGGTGGGGGTAAGAGCAGGAAACAAGGTAGGAAGAGGGCCCAATGGGCTATGGTGAAGGACCCCCTTTGCAGCACGAGTTTGATCCCGGCCGGCATAAGTTCGATCCCAGTGGTGGGCAAGATTCCCACATGGTGCAGCAGACCTCTCCTGTCTCACCCGCTGCTCCCCTCAGCAGTGTTCTGTTCTGTTCCCTGCTCTGTCTCTGGTGAATCCTCTTACCCTCTCGCGCATCTGGCCTGTACCCTGGTTTCTGTATGCATGAATAAATAAACCTTTCAAAAAAAAAAAGGTAAGTTCCCGAGGTAGAGAGGAGGGACCTGCTTCTGGGTTGGGCTCTGCCTGTGCCTGTGCACATGATGATGTTCCTGCTGTGTGTGGGTGCTCAGTTTCCTCCCTCCAGGAAATGAGGAGATAATCATTAGTTGTGTCCTTAGACTGTGTGGTGCAGGAGAAAAAAAATTACTGAGAGTCCATGTACAGAACAATGAGAAGCCTAGAAGGACCACACCATGAAGGTGCCAGGATGTAATTTTTATCTCCCAGGGTGCTTCACGTCAGTGTAGCGGGCCCAATTGCTTGGCCAGGACTGGCCAGTCCATGATTTAGTCCTCCTGTTCAAATAGGACTGGGACAACTCATCCTACTGCCCACAATTTCTTTTATCTTGGCTGTCTCACACTGAGGTGAGGCTAGTAAGAATGCAGATTATAGTAACGACTGAGTAGTAGTGAAACGGGTCCACACGGCACAAGCCACAGGACAAAACAGGGCTCCCCCCACAGCCTAAGCAGCAGGTGTGTTGCCTGTGCTAGAG
Organism: Talpa europaea; assembly: GCF_964194135.1. Classification (NCBI taxonomy): domain Eukaryota; kingdom Metazoa; phylum Chordata; class Mammalia; order Eulipotyphla; family Talpidae; genus Talpa; species Talpa europaea. The sequence continues at coordinate 119,358,416 of NC_140068.1, read as the reverse complement.
CCAGTGTCCCCGCATGTACACCTGTTACACAACAAGGTGAGGGACAGCCTAGAACCCCCAAACCTGCCTGCTCTAAATAGTTTCTGCCATCCACCGCATCAACACAACACATACTCTAGTGCAAAAGACCTCTAATAGAAAGGAACTTTGATATCATTAGTGAGCAATAAAAAGAAGAGGAGGGAAAGAATAGATAATACAGTTTCCAAATCAAGCACCCAAAGTTACCCACCCCTTCGTGGGTAAATGCCCAGTCAAGCACATTGGGCCAAAACAAGGCCAGTGAAGCCTGAAACTTGCCACAAGTCTAAGGTACCTTCTGGGGGGGACCCATAGGAAAGGGCAGAAGAAGCCCAGCATGTCTGGGACAGAAGCTGCAAAATCAAAATCAAGATAAAAGCTGCCATTGTTAACCTCCCCATGGTCCTCTCACCCACATCTAGTGTTTTAACCAGAGCAAGACCAAGAAGCAAGTGCAGCTTCTTCGCATGTCTCTGCTCCATGTGCCTCCTCCAGGCCTCCTTCTGGCTCTCCATCTTCCTTCTTTCTCCCAGTCTCTCTCCAGTTTCTCTTCCTCCCTGCTCAGCTTCACTCTTCCTTGGGTTGGGCAGGGAAACTGGAACCTCCCCTTTCCTGGGGACCACCCTTTTGTGTAGCTTGTGGTCAGCCAGCACAGACAGCTCTGAAAGCAGCAGCAGAGAAGGGAGTTTCCCTGCCCACTGCCCACGTGTGCTGCCTGTGGGCCAGGGGCCCAGCCACTCACAGCAGAGGCAGCAGTGGCCATGGTTCCCATGTCCTGCTGTCCCAGAGGGCACAGCCCTGGGTCTCTGGTACCAGAGGCAGCCCCGAGCCCTATGGCCTCTGGCCCAGGGGGACTTGGAGGAGTATTGGGCCCCTCTAGGTAAGTTCTGGTGCTGCTGATCCTTGGAGCTGCAGGCAGAGGGACCCACAGAGTGCCAGGTCAACATAGCAGGCTCCCAGCAGAGCCCACTTTGCAGCCATTTCCTCCTCCCTACACCCCCCCAACCCCCATTCCTTCCTGCTGCAGTTAAACTGGCCCATCCAAGGTCCCTGGGTATGGTGCGCCTCCATCCCCACCGTGCCCACTCCAGCCCAAAAGCCTGCCCTGACCTCTGTGCAGGTTCCAGGCTTTTCCCTTTTAAATTTGGCACCAATGTCATAAATGGACTAATCAGGCAACGGACCAATCGAGTTTGAGCTCAGTTTCACTCATGGTGATGATTAATTAAATAAACTTCTTCTTGCTGTTGGACCCAAGCCTCAGTGCTTATACAATTGTGCACACAGATGACAACCCATTATTAGTGACCTGTCCCCTCCTTGGCACTGTTTTGCTACTGTTGTTAGTGCTGTTGTAGTAGTTATTCTTCACCACCACTTATTTATGGAATAAAAATACCCAGGACTTCAGTTCAAAATGTCCTGGTTGAAGCAATAAAAATTGCCTTCCTTATTTTATCATTCTGAGAGCCAAATTTTAATAATATCTGATATGATGAGATGAAAGTACACATATGGGGGCCTCTCTGGTGCCCTAGGGGTTATGTCTCAGCACTATCACTGCTGTGGCCTGAATTGGAACCCTGCCAGGGAGCTGACCCACATATGGTGCAGCAGAACTCTCCTGTATGACCTGCTGCTCTTCTCAGCAGTGTATTTCAGTCAATCTGCCTGTTCTGCTCCCCACTCTGTTTCTGGTGAATCCTCTTACCCCTCACACCTCTGGCCTATACCCTAGTTTTTGTATGCATATATAATTAAGTCTTTAAAAAATTGCATTAGTGCCCTTATGAGAAGAAATTTTTCACAGATGATCGCTCTCTGACAGGTGAGGATATAGTAAGAGGATAGCTAGCTAAAATACCCCTCACCAATGTGAATTGATCTTGGATGTCCTGGCCTCCAAAATAGTCAGAAATAAATACTTGTTGTTTAAGCACCCAGTCTATGGAATTTTGTTATAGCAGCACGGGCTGACTAAAAAAAATCACCACCTAAGCACCAGACAGGACACTAGCGGTGGCAAATAACGGGGGATAGCTTCAACTAGTGCTGCAAAGACTTTGACAGCTTAATCCACAGAATACTGGTCTGAACTTGTGTTTATGACTTAACCACACCGATGGCTGACTTAAAAAAAAAGTCAATATTCTCAATAAAATTTAAACAAGGTACAGAGTCTAATCAAAATAGCCAAGTAATCTAAATAGTAATCCCAAATTACTGGATATGTGAACTGGCAGGAAAATTTCAGTTCTCATGGGAGAGACAATCAACAGGCATCAGCTCAGGAGGGCATGATGGTCTAGTGCAAACATGTACAGGGCCGGTTCACTGTGGATTCAGGCAGACGAGTCACAAGAGTCCAGAAGTCCTAGTGGATTTTACAGGTTTTAATGCTCTCTCAGGGAACCAGGTACACAGGCACACCAGGCAGGGAAGCTGGCATGCAAGGAGGCAGGCATGGGCCAGGCAGGGTGTCCCGGGGTGCCTAGAGGCTGACAAGCTTTCCAGCTCCTTGCAATCTTTGCTCTCTTTCTCTGATCTCTCTCTGGTGTTCTCTGGCATTCTCAGTCTCCTGTCATCTCGTGGTCTCACCTCAAAGTGGTCCCCCAGTCCATGTGGTGCTTGTAGTGTCGCTGCCCTTACAGCCCCGTCAGCACAGGTGCCTGCGGTCACACATGCAAGTCCTGTGCTCCTGGGCCCAGGTGTCCATAATCAAAGGCTTGCGTGCCCCTTCCTCACCCATCAGCCCTGGGCATCCACAGAGGCCAGAGGATATAAAATGGCCTGATTACTTCATTTACCCGACACGTGGAATTTGGAATCATCTGAAAACTTTAAAGCAGCCCTTATGAAAATGCTCAAGCCAGTAACTGCAAACGATTTTAATGAGAGAATAGAAGATATAAAAAAGTTATAAATGAAAATTTTAGAACTGAAAATACAGTAACATTGGTTGGCTGTATGACAGTGTTCTACTCCAGGGCAGGATGTGGAGAGTAGGGAGGGCTGCCATGTTGGTGGGCAGAGTATGTGGAGACACTGTGCTTTCTGTTCACTTTTGTTTTTTTGTTTTTTTGGGTTTTTTTCCTGTGACACAGTTTGCTTTATTCATTTTCTTAAGTTTTACAGAATTATTTCTCTTCTTGGGATTGTATTCTTCATTTTACAAAGCTTTAAAATGAGACTCAAATCATATGACAATTTGCCTGTCCCTTTAGGAAAACGTAACTTTTTTTTTTCGCTTAAGTTAAATAGAGTCTGGAGCAAAAATGTCCATTTCAGAATGACCCAAGGGAAAGTACCAGTGGTAAATTATGCTACATTGGGATAAAGAACACAAAAGGCAGACACCAAACACCTCCATTTTCCCAAGATTAAATGATTATTAAAAAAGCACGCCACACTGTATATAAATCAACATTCTCTCCCATAATTCTGTGCATCTGGGACTATAGAAACATCACTGTCCCTGTCCCACATCTTCAAATTAACATTCTCGGGTCACAACAATGTCTTCCCAAAGGGGACTTTCCGGAAAAACAAGCTATTTCCTCGGCTCATATTTCCCTCTTTTTGTAGCATACACCAGCAACCTATCCAAGAATTATATATTGGGGAGTAAGGAGGGCACCGAACAGCAAGCCCACAGTTGTTGACAGCCATAAGATTAGAGACAAGCACAAAGGGATAGGTCAACATACTGGCAAAAAATCCTGTGACAGCTTGGGAATAACTTTTCATTTCATTCATGGTGGAAACCCCACTGTCCAGTGCATAGGTATTGACGGGGTAAGCCAGTGAGTTACAGAGTCACAAAGAAATGATGTCACCTAGGAGGCGAGAAATAAGACCTGCAAAAAATCCTATGATGCCCTCTTCCTGATAGATGGTTGCAATGGAGTCACAAAGTCCACAGTACCTGGATTCTCTGCCAATAAATTGTACCATAGATCTCAGAATGATCACATGGAAGGGATGTGTGATGAGGGTAACAGCAGAACGGGCCATCATCTCTCGAGTTGTCTCCTTGATAACTCCGTCAAAGCAAAATGAAACTTCTTTCTGTGCATTTCCAGGTCCTAACTCCTCATTCTTATCACATTCCTAGTAATGCTGTAAAACTTTACCATGGACCACAGTTCCAAGGACTCCTGAACACAGTCTTGGTGTTAAGCCTGTGAACAACCCATGCTTCCCATCGATGCTCGCAATGTGCTGAGCATAACAAAAGAGCCCAGGAAGCTGACATACTTGCCGCCCAAAAATATTTCGGCCTATTGTTGGAGGCAGAGGCTCATATCCCACCTGGATGAGCACCTTCACGTACATGAGTGGCTGGGATAGGATGGTATGAACCTAAAACCGCTATTAAAAAACATAGGATATTTAAATGTACATCAAAAAATGCAATAACTTAAATTAAAATATCATGGAATGGGCTTGATAATAGAAAGCTTATGGTAGATTTATTCACAAGCACCAAAAACTGGAAACAACCCAATATCCTTCGATGTGTAAATGGATGAAAAATATGTACAAACCATCCAATACTACTCAATAGTAAATAGATAAAAACCTACTGATGCACTCAACAACCCAGACAGAGCTTAAAGGTGATATGCAGAGGGGAAACAAAGTCTGTCTCAAAAGGTTGCCTATTGCATCATTCCATGTGTATTACCTTCTTCCAGACAAAATGGTAGCAACTGAAAATTGCTCAGTTCTTAAACTTTGCAGTGAAGGAGCGTGTGACAAAAGATTTAACAGAAGGGAATTGTTTGATTGCTCTATAATTTTATTGTATGGTGCGCCCATAAATCTTTACCAGGATGGACAAAGATTATTTTCTTTCCCGACACCTGCATGCCAGCAGCACCGCCATTCTGGCTCTCCCTGGGGCCCTCCAGACATGGTCCCTCCCAGGACGCTTGCAATCACTCATCTTCTGTCTGGAACACTCCATGCCCAGAGGTCCACACTCATTGCCCCCTCACTAATTCCCCTTTAAAAAAAAAATTGACGTATGCTAACTCAAAATATATATTTTTCACCTATATTTCATTAGTCAAAATAATGTCATGTGTGAGCTTCCCCGGTGGCGCAGCGGTTGAGCGCTGGGCTGCGAAGCTGCCCGTGGCCTCTGCAGCGCCGGTTCGATCCCCGGCTGCTCCCCAGCCAATGGAGGAGGGTCCCGCATGGCGCGCAGACCTCTCCTGCTGCCCGCTGCTCCCCTCAGCAGTGTACTTCGGTCCTTCTGCCTGCTCTGCTCCCCGCTCTGGCTCTGGTGAATTCTCTCACCCTCCCGTGCTTCTGACTGTACCCAGTGCTTGTATAAATAAATAAATAAATCTTTAAAAAAAAAATAATGTCATGTGGTCTGTTATAGGTACAGAGGGAACTGGGAAATGTGACTTTGGAAAAACATGGGCATATTGACTCCAAAGAAAATTAAAATCTTTTCATAAAAAAAAGAGAACGGTGAATGGTTTTTACAATAGGCAAACATTAGGGTCTCCCACTGTCCTCCATGGGAGCAGGGACTGCCTGATTGTTCATTGGTTTCTCGCTAGCACCTATGGCCATACCTGGCACAGAGTATCTTAAAAACTCTAGAATAAATTACTGTCATCTCACTGGTCCTCTATAAAATAATAGCCAAAACCCCTATTTAAACGATCTCATTAAATTTCACATCTTTTTATTATTAATTAAAGTGATAACTTTTTTTTAATATTTTTTATAGAGGCATGTTTTATTTATTTATTTGTTTGTTTGTTTGTTTTGTTTATACATGCACTGGGTACAGTCAGAAGCGCGGGAGGGTGAGAGAATTCACCAGAGCCAGAGCGGGGAGCAGAGCAGGCAGAAGGACTGAAGTACACTGCTGAGGGGAGCAGCGGGCGGCAGGAGAGATCTGCTCGCCATGTGGGACCCTCCTCAGTTGGCCTGGGAGCAGCCGGGGATCGAACCTGCGCCGCAGAGGCCGCGGGCAGCTTCGCAACCCTGCGCTCAGCCGCTGCGCCACCGGGGAGGCCCTAAAGTGATAACTTTTGATGATAGAGGTTTAGTCAAAGGAGATAAATTTTTACCCACTAAGGTAAGAGAAATGAGGCTTTTTCCAGATGATGGAGTTGTGTTGGGGCAAAGGAGAATTCCCCCCACCCCATCAGGGTTCTTCTAAGACTCAATGGATGAGCAAATCCACAACAGACAGATTCGTGGGCGAACAGACCAAGATTTAAAAGCATGTGTGTGGGGAATTACATGCTTATGAATTCTAAAGAATAATGGTGTGAACCTGTGATGTTTACTTTGTGTTTAGGGCCCTGAGGCATCTGGAGAGAGGGGGAGAGATGTTCCAGGACGGGCAGATAAGAAGGGGGTGACTCAGCTTCTCTCTGAGAGTAAAGGTGAGATTCTCGGGGGAGCAGACATGGTCACTGTACACGTGACCAGTTTGATTCCCTCCAAACTACTGAAACATTCTTATGGGATCTAAAAGGTGGGACCATGATTACGTCTTTTCTCAGGAAAAGGGAAAAGGACAAAAAGCTCCTAAGTCCTCAGGTCTCTTCATTTAAAATATTCTGCACTATTGAAGTGACAGTAACAGCTTCCTTAGGCACAGGGTCTCCACGCTGGTGACATCCCTGGAGGAGACCCTCCCTGGGCGTGTGGAGAGAAGCCCACCCAACCCTTTTGGGGAGACAGGTCAGCAAAGTGGGGCTCCTGTAAGAGTGAAGAAATTGGGAGCAAGATTTAAAAATAGAGGGAAGTTAAGCATGATGGGTACAGACAGGGCCCGAGAAGAGAAATGGCCAATGAGAAGGTCCCTGTGACGGAAAGATGGATGACGATGCCCTAAAACCCGCGTTCCCAGAGAGTTGCTGCTTTTTTTGCACCATCAGCACCTTATGTTTCTTTAGATGACAGTGTAGGGAGAATGCTGGGCACAGAGGAAGAGTTTAAAACAGGAGCGAAGAAATGTAGTTTCAGAAAAGAGAACTGAGAGGAGACTGAGAACAGGAGAACCATGAGGTTAATGAAAACGACCATTAAACACAGAGCCCCGCCCTGTCCCCAGCATGGGATAGATACAGAAATAGTGGTGGAAAAGAGGGCAGCACTGATGCCCAACTGTACATAGCAGTTTAGCAAAAAATTAAACGGTAGATGTGTTAGAGTTGTCCATACAAATAGTCCTATAGATTGTGTGTGTGTGTGTGTGTGTGTGTGTGTAAATGATTTCTTACAAGTATTATAAGGAACTGACCAACATAATTACGTTGACTTAGGTTGCCTTTAGTCATTTTTCCCTTCAAGTTCTAAGTATACCTTCAGTCCCCAAATCAAATCCCACCCCTTCTCTCTAACCACTTCAGCTTGGATTCATTCCAGTGGCGCCCCAAAAAGGGAAGAAGAGAAAAGTTGCCAGAAGTGAAAGGTGTACTTTTCTTCATGTATTATTCTTCGCTTCTGTTTTCTTTTTCAGTTTGTTTCTGTCTCCTCATCTCATAACTTAAAAAAGAAAATCAGCACACACTTCACTCTATATTGTCCTGTTTTATCACTATTGCTTTATAGATTCCCAGCTACTTTACCAGGTAAAGGAGGGCAAAGAACACAGCTCATCTTTTTTTTGCCTAAATCATCCACAGCATCTAGAAGAGTGCTGAATATTTAATGAACAGTATTTGCTTGAGTTACTTGTTCTTTTTTAAAAGATTCATTTATTTAGGCATATAAGAGCTGGGGTACAGGCCAGAGATGCAGGGGGCGGGCGGTGGTGGTGAGAGGATTCACCAGAGACAGAGTGGGGAACAGAACAGGCAGATTGACCAAAGTACAGTGCTGAGGGGAGCAGCGGGCAAGTCAGGAGAGGTCTGCTGTGCCATGTGGGTTGCTCTCTGGCCGGCAGGGACAAACTCATGCTGCAGAGGCTGCAAACTGCTTCATAGCGCGGTGCTTAACCCCTTGCACCATCAGGGAGGCCCGGGTTACTTCTTTTAATAAATGTTCACAATAGTTTAAGAGTGGGTGTTTTACAGAAGTATAGAGAAATCAAGTGTCTAAAACCTAATATATCTGTAAATGGGTTTAAAGTTAAAAATATCTCATACAAAGTAGACAGAATTGCCAAATGAATTGAAAAGATAATTTTCTTGGTCATATGAGAGAAAAATTCATATCAGGATATTTTAGAGTTGTGTTAATTTTAGACATATCTTTATGATTTTATTGTCTTTCTGGACATACCGTTCAGCTATATGGACCAATAAAAATTGCACTGGTAATACTAAAATATTTTAACATTGTTAATGAATATGATTCTTCTTGTAGTCACTGAAAATATGCCATGTAAATTTATGTTTCACCCAACAAAAATTTTGAAAACAGACTGACATTCAAAAATCAACAAATGCTTCCTTCTCAGAGCATTACAATTATTGGCTACATTGGGAACAATAATAGAGCAAATTAAATTTGATTTCATTTCCAAGATTAGAAAGGGACTAGAATTAAGCTACTTGAAGGAGTCACTGATTATTGAATCTTATGCATTCTGATAAGCTATTTTCTCAAGCCAGGAAAATATGCATACGAATTTGACACTGAGACTTCAGGAAAGCAGAGATGACCTGGGTAATTCTATCAGCACCTCAGTATGTGAGCTGGAAACACTAAGTTTATAGCTCACAGGGACCCTTAGGTTGAAGGACAAAATCTCTCCAAGGGCAAAGTCAAAGAATATGCTAAACATGAGGAGGGTTGGTTGCTGATGAGAGAAAATCTCCCACAAGTCATATTCATTTTGTATTATATGGGCCCCTTTAACAGAAACTTGATTTGACATAAAGTAGGTTGGGAGCTGGGTATTGCAATGATTGAGAAGTTTCACAGAGTTTAAAGGCAGGAATGCGCTGGAGTTCTGGAAGGTAGTGAAACCCAACGAAGCTGATAGATTCTAGGAAGGAAGTGCTCTTGGTCCAAATCTGCTTCTCCTTTTTGCATTTCCTCCTGTCTTCTTTCTCCCTGATGTTTGCCTCTTTCTGGTCTTCACTTCACAAAGTGGGCTACAGTGGAAGGCACATGAAGTGGCCCACTTTATTCCTGTACATAATGTTGAAATTCCTGGATGAGACCATAGCTGGTCAGTTAGTTCATATTGCCTGAACTTCAACAGTCAGCAGTGGCCTTGGACCATCGTACCTGTCATCCATTTTACTGCCTGGAGACTGCTTCTGTGGTTTTTCTTGGAACAGGATGCTTGAATATAATTTTGAAATGCTCAGTTTTGAAACCTACCCTAAATTTTCTAGTGGTCAGTGTTATAACAAAGTATACAAAGTACACAAAATATGTCTAACATAACAAAAAAATAAATTTTTTCCACCCTTGCTTCCTTGCTTGCTCAACAGTCAAATTACGTTTTTGATAGAGGATTGTGAAATGGGCAATTTCCATAGAAGAGTCATGAGTTTGTTCGATACTCTAGAAATAGATGTTTATTAGATATGCAATTTGGATATAGCTTGCAGTTAAAATTTATTTCTTTGGGAAACAAAATGGCATAAAAATGGCATACAAATGTCATAAGTTGAAATGGAATGGTCACATTACATTCAAACAAAAATAATAAAATTTCAAGAAATCACAAAAAAGAGAAGCACATGCAAAATAGTATTAGGTAAAAAAGGCATTATACAAATTTTATGATATCATTTGTAGAAGCTTAAAAACATCATCTCAATTTCAGTGATTCCTGAGTTGTATGATAATGGACAATGCACTTTTTCTTTAATACTGGAACTGTTATTAATGACTACTGCTATTTTAATAATTTAAAAAGTTTTTTTTAATAAAGAGAAGGGGCTATCCCTGTAGGAGGAATAGCACTGGAATAGTGGAAACACTGTCTTGATTGCTGACACTAATCAGTAGTGATACATTACTAATGCATCACTAGAAAAGGGTAACAGAGAGTGTGGTGCTGGATAAGAGCAATGCTGAAGAATATTCAGGTTCCTTTTAAATAAACTTTCCAGTTGAATATCTGATTGTTCCCGTACTTTTCATTGAAAAGGTTTTCCTTGACCCCAATGCATTACTTTGCTGTTTGTTAAAAATTAAGTGATTGCCCAAGTGTATCTATTTCCGGACACTCTAATCTGTTCTGTTGATGCCTGTCAGGACTTAGGTCAGGATCACACTGTCCTGATTAATGCAGCTTTAGTAAATTTTGAACTGAGGTACTGTAAATTTTGCAATTTGTTCTTTTTTAAAAGGAAAAGGTATATATGTCCATTTATTTGTGTTTTCTGCAGCCAACCTCAGAGAGGAAATGTTCGGAGGCTTTGCAAGTAGCTGAGTGACTGAAACTGTTCCCGGTTTTGCTGCTGTCACAGCCTGGCAGGGAAGGCGAGACCTGGACCCGGGAGCCTCTCTAAGCTTTCATTGTGGCCAGTTGTCAGGCCTTTCGGCTGCAGCAGCTGTTTTGAGTGTCGCTTGTCAGGTGCTGTGCTGGGGTATCTCGGCAGCTCCGTTGAGCATCTCCTGTTGTGTCTTCTGCTGTCTTCGTGAGTTGGATCCTGGCCTATAGTCTGGCGGCCACGTGCTCCAGGCCCTCAGTGGCAGGCAGATGCTATTTGGGAACATTTGTGTTTAGGACTTTACAACACTGGACACTGCTTCAGGTGAGGTAAACGGCCATTTGTGGTCTCAGAAACTCTATGTTTTTCCCTGGTTTTTAAATAAACCCCATTATTGTTGTCCTCTGAGGCTGAGTGGTCTTGTAATTTTGTGCACGGGGGAGGAACTCAGATTGGTAAACTATTTGGGCAGTGTCCTTGGCCAACTTTAGTGTCTCTTTTGCCCTGTATCATTTTTATTTTGCTCTTTTCCTTTCAGACTTGCCTGGCCGCTTCTGCCCCTCTCCTATGGGTCTCCACCAGAAGGTGCCTTAGTCTTTTTGTAAGCTCTCAGGCCTCAGCGGACCTGCTCTGGGCCAACCCTGTTTGGCTGGACATTTACATGCAATGGAATGGTAACTTTGGGTGTTTCATTTAGAAACTACTTTAACTATAGTCTTTCGTTCTCTTTATTAAACACTAAGTGTATTGAAGTCCTCTTCTATTGAAGACCTTATGCATTAGAGTAAATTAATTAATTAAATAAATAAATAAATAAATAAATCCCAGTTCCAGGTCTTCACCTTCCCCCAGGCTCTAACAGCAGCAAAGCTGGGAACAGGTGAAGAAGCTGTGATTGCTTCTCAGCCTTGGACTTGTGCCAGAGACTTGGGGGACATGGAAGGAGACACTGGGAATAGATGTGGGTGAGAGACCTGTGGGGAGATTACAGTGACAACATTTATCTTGATTTTGATTTTGCGCTTTTCCATCCAGATTTGTCTGGCTCTTTCTGCCCCTTTCCCATAGGTCCCCACAAGAAGGTACCTTAGACTTTTGACAGGTTTTGGGGCCTCAGTGTCCCTGTTTTGGATCAAACTGTTTGGCTGAGGTGACCCACAAGGGGATGGGTAAATTGGGGTGCTTGATTGGGAAACATATTCTCTACTCTGTCCCTTCATTCTCTTTCTTACACAGTGATTGTATTAAAGTTCCTTCCCATGTAATGTCTCATGTACTAGAGTATGTTTTGTTTTCATGTGGCTGATGGCAGAACCCATTTAGCGTGGGCAGGTTTGGGAGTCCTGGGTCCCTCACCCTGCCTGGTAACAAAACCTCCCTTTACTATGGATATCACACTGTTACAGTCCTGCCCTTAGGCAAAAAAAAAAAAAAAAAGGAAGGTTTCCCAAAATATCCAAAATACACCTTTCATATGGTCAAGTATTCCATTCCTTGCTATATATCCCAAGGTAAAAGCACTAATTCCAAAGGATATGCACCTCCTGTGCTCACTGCAGCCTGTGCACGATAACAAACTATGGAAACACCTCAGTGCCCAACGACAGATGAGTGGGTTCAGAAGAGGTGGTAGACCGACACAATGAAATACTACTCAGCTGTGAAAAGTTATATTTGCAGCAACATTGACAGATGTGGAGGGGATTATGCTAAGTGAAATAAGTTAGAATGAGAAAGTCAACTACTGAGTGATGTCACTCATTAGTGGAATATAACGTAACCAAGTAGGGACAGATGAGACTAAACCAAAACATACTCTAGAAATATGAGGTTATGTGGGAGGGGAGGGAGAGGGTGTGATGTAGGAAACAAAGTGGGAAGAGGGCCCAGTGACGGTGGTGAGGACTGTGGGTGCCCTTAGGTGGGTGTGAAGTGGTAACAAACACTTGAAGAGGTATGACCCTGTGCCTCTGCACACATACAGTATGTAAACCCATGTTACCTCAGTAGAAATAATACAATCATGGCTGGGGGGAGAAACTATCTTGAGCAAAAGAAAAATTGTCTTTTCCATCCATCACTGACCTCAGGACATTGCCTTCGCCTCCTCACTGCCATGCAGGGTGAGGGCCTGGTTTCCCACAAGGGTAGAGGCAGGAGATGCAGGGACTCCTGGGGCTGCTCAGATCCGGCTGAGTAGAGACACTGCAGAGAGGGCGGCTCCGAGGAGACCAGAGACAGAGGGTCAGAGTAACCCCAGTGCTGAGTGAGGGTCTGGTTCTCTAGGGGAGGCGAGTGTGTATGTGTGTGTGTGTGTGTGTGTGTGTGTGTGTGTGTGTGTGTGTGTAACAGGAGAGACAGGGCACACAACATAAGAAAATAGGGGAGAATTATACATCAAGTCCCAGCATAAATAAATTCAAATCTCACAGAGAGGGAGAATGTCAGCACAACACCTCAATAAGTACAGTTCCATGAAGAAGCTGTCTTTGAGCAGGACGTGAAGAAGAACTGGGTCTCAGAATAGAAGGAAGTTTAGAAATATGTTGTGGTTGGACTGAGCTGAAGGAGCTGGGTAGGACCCCCTCGAGGACCCTACCAGGATGTGGTTGCACCTGATAGCTCCCTCCCCAACCCCCAATGTTCACTTCAAGCTCTTCTTATTTGGGGTCACTGTAGAAATTACACAGGCCTCAGAGTCAGGGAGGTCTACCCTGGCACCCCCTGTTTCCCAGGGGTCACTGCCTCCGTGGGCTACAGCTACTTTCTCTCTAGACCAGAGCTGGAGGGAGTCACACAGTGTGTGTGCCCTGCTGGCCTGGCCTAGGGACAGGATTAGCCCAGGTCACACCAGTAACTGAGCTGAGCCTTCATGGAAGGTGCAGGAAGGGAGGGAGAGATGGGGCAGGGTCCATCAGCTCTTGGAAGATGTAATGTTACCCCAGGGTAACCCTCCATGTGCAGCAGGGAGAGGATCTCAGATAAACCCAGGCTGGTTCCCCACCTCCCTCCCCACTATAGTGTCAGGATGAATCTCCTTGTATTCATGGCCACCCTGGAGGGGAGCACAGACAGATAAGCATTGTTACTGTGTTTGTTACCAGGATTGGAGGTCAGACTTTTTTTTAACTGTAAAAGTTCTTTTATTTTTAAAATTAATTTATTTATATATATTTTACATCATTGTTCCTTTTTAAACAACGTTTGTTTGTTTTTTCCTCCTCAGGTGTAGTCCCCATAGAAGGTCCTCCACCAATGCACCTGTGCACCATCCCCACAGCCCCCTGTGCGCCTCCCTCCCTCCTTCCCATCCCTCTCCCTCAGGCTCCCCTACAGGATGTCTCTGGTTTATAATTGTCTGGGTTTTTTTGTTTTGTTTTGTTTTGCTTTGTTGTGCTTTGTACTGTTATTATTTTTCCCCTACATCTTATTTGTTTCTCCTATATTCCTCCTATATGTGAAGCCACCTGTTATTTTTCTTTTTCCTTCTGACTTATTTCACTGAGCTTAATTCCTTCTAGCTCCTTCCACGTTGCTGCAAATTGGATGAGTTTGTCTTCGTTCATCACTTAGTAATATTCTATTGCCTAAATATACCAAAACCTTTTGACTCATTTGTTGATTTGGGGGTATTGGGTTTGTTTCCATATCTTGGCTACTGTAAATATTGCTAAAATAAACATAGCAGTGCAGTTTTCCTTTTGAATTACTGTTTTTGTGTCCTTTGGGTAGATTCCTAGGAATGGAATTGCTGGATCATTAGATAGATCCATTTATAGTAATTTGAGGGTCCTCCTCACAGCTCTGAATAATGGTAGGACCAGTGTGCATTTCCACCAGCAGTGCAGGAGAGTTCCTTTTTCTCCACATCCTCTCCAGCATTTGTTGTTTCTGTTTTTGTTTTTGTTTTTTTCATTTTTAATATGGGCATTCTAATGGGACTGAAGTGTACCCCATCTTCTTGATCCATTCAAGATCCCTGATTTAAAATACAATGAGAAACTACTTCACACCTGTGAGAAGGGCCCATATCTAAAAGACCAGACCTAACAAGAGCTTGTAGGACATGGAGACAAGGGACGGTCCTGCACTGATTTGGGGAATATAGACTGGCTCATCCCAAAACAGTATCCAGGTTTCTTAGAAAATTAACTGAGCATCTGCCATAGGACCCAGCAGTCCCATTCCAAGGTGTCTACCCTGCCTCAGACGGCCCATGAGAAGTTCTCAGCTATGAACTGGATTCGAAGTCTAAATAAATTAGCAGCAGGGGGAGTCTGGGAAGAGCCCTCTAGAGTGGCTCTGCCTCTCGCCCAGCCTGAGCTCTTATTAAAGATATGAACAAAGGGATAAGGAAACAGCATGCATTTGTGTTTATGCTTATACACATTAATAAGTTACTGCTGGAACAAGTTTTTCTAATTAGTAGGGATCATGCCACAAGTCAGCATGTCCTCAGGGAACAGAAGTTCATTTGGGGAAGAAGTTCTGTTTGCAGAACTTCTAACCTCCTGGAACCTCCTGTGCAGAGTAAGCAGGTGCTCTCAGAGACTCCAGCTTCCCTTAGGGCGGCAGGTGCCAGCATACCCAGAGGATGTTACACTGCTTCAAAGGAAACCTACACCCCCATGATCACTGCAGCACTGTTTATAATTGCCAAGCTGTGGAAGGGGTGGTACACAGATAATAGAATACTGCTCATCAAGGAACATAAACTCATGCCATCTGGGGCAACACGGATGGAGCTAACTGAAATAAGCCTAACGGAGAAAAACAAATGTATCACTTAGATATGGATATAGAGAAATTAGACAAAGGGCTAGATGGGGAGGACATGACCCCAGGAAATGGAGCTGGTGAACACCAGGCTGGGGGTGGGGAGGTGGAAACTACCAGAAATGGGCTGCTGTGGAGGTGCCTTCAGGAGAGGAGAAGAAATACACATGCCATGTGCAGCATGAGGGGCTGATAGCACCCCAAGTCCTGAGATGGGGTAAGGAGTGGGATGTGGGCACACAGCTGACTCAGGGTCATCAGAAGCCCTTCTGGAGACCTTCAGCGGGTCAGATTGAGGCCTCAGGTTCAGGGTCTGGCCTTCTCCTCCCTTCCAGTTCCCTCTCCTCAGTTCTCCATCCTTGCTGTCATCCTCATTTCCGGCTTGGTTCTCTTTGGAGGTGTGCTCACTGGACACAAGGTGGCTTCATGTGTGAGGGGCTAGAAGACGTGCTCAGGTAGGGAAGGGAGTGAGGGGATCTTGTCCACTGGGGGCTTTCATGTCTCAGGGAGAAGTTGCCCTGCCTGGTTAATGGGAAGTACCATCCACACATGTGTGTTGCCCAGAGGGCATTTGGTCCAGTCCCCCCTCACCTCCTTTCTTTTTTTTCCCAGTCCTGACCTGGGTTTTCACTCACAGTTCTGGAAACTTCCTTGTGGTCCAGGATTAGAAGATTCCCATAGGCTTCTGACCTGACTCCTCCCTCGCCTGACATGATGCTTCTTCCCATAGGAGGACAAGGAGGAAGCTACACTCAGGCTGCAAGTAGGTGTGGTCAAGGGTTGGATCCCTGAGCCCCTGGGAACAGTGTAGATGGAGCCCGTGGGGGAGTCACTCTCACATGTTCCTCCCGTGGTCTTATCTCTGACCAAGTTTTGTTGTGTTCTCCCCCAGCAGCCACAGTCCCAGTGCTCTGAAATGTATCTCAGCCCCTAAAGGTGAGACCCTCGAAGACTGCTGGGGGGCTGGAATTTGTGGCAGAGAGACTGGGACAAGATTATGGGGATGCTTTCAGGAGGACATCTTGAGAATGCAGTGGACCATTGATATTGTTAACACTAAGGGAATTCACCTGAATTTCTTCATCATTATTTTCTTTCAGGGTATTAGACAGCCTTGTGTGGGCCTGAGTGTTCCAGGATTTCTTTTTGCCCACATTGTGTGGCTTTATGATCCCCTGCTTTAAACCTTCACACCTGTGAGAACGGCCCATATCCAAAAGACCAGAAACTCAAGTGCTGGCAAGGATATGGAAAAAGGGGACAGTCCTGCACAGTTTTTGGATAAAGACTGAGCCAGCCCTTCTGGAAACAGTACTGAGGTTTCTTAAAGAGTAAATGTGGTTCTGCCATTGGACCCAGAAATTCTACACTGAGGATCTCCTCACAGAGGATACTCTCCGGTAAAGGGACCTGCACTCCCATCACCACTGAAGCACTATTTACAGTAACCAAGCTATGGAAACAACCTAAATGCCCCAGACAGGTGGGAAATTAAGAAGCAGCTGGGATTACACGTGTACATATATGTACATATACAGGTGACTCCAAAGGAGATGAACATTGGGGTTGGGGGAGGGAGCTGTCAAGGGTGAAGATGCCACCACATCTTAGCAGGGGCCACGGTGGGGGGAGTGGTCCTGCCCAGCTCTTTACACCTCAAGGCAACCATGAGATATTTCTAAACCTCCTCCTCTTCTTCAGGTCCAATGCTTTTTCAGTCCTGCTCAGAAGCTGCTTCTGCATGGAACTGTATTTACTGAGGTGTTGTTTTGACACTCTCTACTCTGTGTGCAATTTGAATTAATTTATTCTGGGGCTTGATGTTAATTGACTTCCCATCATCTTATGTTGTGTATCCTGTCATTCCTGTTACACACACGCACAAACACACACACACTCCCCTCTCCTTGGGAACCAGACCCTCATTTAGCACTGGCGTTACTCTGACCCTCTGTCTCTGGTCCCCTCAAAGCCGCCCTCTCTGCAGTGTCTCTACTCAGCGGGGTCTGAGCAGCTCCAGGAGTCCCTGCACCTCTTGCCTCTGACCTTATGGGAAACCAGCCCCTCAGCCTGCATGACAGTGAGGAGGCGAAGGCAAAGTCCTGAGGTCAGTGACTGATGGAGGAGACAATTTACTTTTTTTTCTTTTTACCTTCATTGTATTATTCACCTGAGGTTAGCATTGGTTTACAATACTGCATGTGTTCAGAGGCAAGGGTCACACCTCTTCAGATGTTTGTTACCACATCACACCCACCCTAAGGGCACGCACAGTCTTAACCATAGTCCATTGGGCCCTCTTCCGACTGTTTCCTACTCTTACCCCCAGCCCATGGCTTCCATTCTGCAGTCATATATATAGAGAGTATGTTTTGGTTTAGTTTCATCTGTCCCTGCTTTGTTTCTTTATATTCCAAATATGAAATCATCCAGTATTTAACTTTCCCCATCAAACTTATTTCACTTAGCACAATCCCATACACAACTATCCATGTTGTTGCAAATACAATATTTCATCTTTTTCACAGGCGAGTAGTATTCCATTGTGTATATAGCTTGCATTCTTTATCCCCTCATCTGCCATTGGGCACTTAGGTTGTCTTCATCGCTTGGTTATAGTAGACAGTGTTGCAGTGACCAGAGGAGGCGCATATTCCTTGGAATTAGTGTTTTTACCTTCTTTGGATAAATACTACGGAATGGGATGCTTGACCATGTGACAGGTCTATTTTGAGGAAACTTCATTTTAATTTTTTTTTATATAGGGGCAGGACCAATGTGCTATCCATAGAAAACAGAGGTTCCAGGTTACTGCCCCGCCCAAGGAAAGGTGGAGCTGATCAGGGATGAGAAGCTAAGGAAGAGGAAGAAGACGTGGAGTAAGACGAGGAAAGGAGGCTAGAGGAGGTGCATGAAGAAGAGAGACATGTGAAGAAGAAACCACACTTGCTTCTCACTTGGACTTGTTCCAGGGAGTTGGGGACATGGAAAGAGACAAGTGAAAGAGACAAAAATGTGAATGAGAGACCCATGGGGAAGCTGACAATGGCTGCTGTTATCTTGATGTGGATTTTGATTTTGTTCTTTTCCTTCCAGACTTGCCTGGCCCCTCCTGCCCCTGTCCCATGGGTCTCTACCAGTGGGTGCCTTAGCCTTGTGGCAGGCTTTTGGGCCCCAGTGTGCCTACTTTGGGCCAAGCCTGTTTCTCTGGGCATTTACCATTGAGGAGACGGGTAACATTGGGTGCTTCACTTGGTTAACTATTCTAATTATATTCTTTCTCTTCTCTCGCTCTATTGCACACTGATTCTCTATTTTATACTAATTGCATTAAAGTTCTTTTCTGTTGAAGGTCTTATACTTTAGAGTATGTTTTCTTTTTATGCAGCTGATGGCAGATCCCTTGTAGAGTGTACAGTTTTTAGGGTCCAGGGAACCCCTCATTCTGCCCACTAACAGGACCAGACATCATTCCCACCATGTGCCAGAGTTCCTTTTCCTCCACACCCTTCAGTGGATCATTCTCACAGTGTGAGGTGGTAACTCATTATGATTTCAATTGGCATTTTCCTGACAGCACATGGCAAACATTTATCCATCTACCTATTGGCCACATGTGTGTCTTCTTTAGAAAAAGTACCTATTTAGCTCCTCTGCCCCTGTTTTGAGTTGTTTTCTTGTTTTGGAGTTCTTTGTAGATTTTGGAGATTAACTCCTTGTTGGATTGATGATGTGCAAATAGTTTCTCCGATTTGATATTGTCTTATCATTTTAATGATAGTTTCCTTCACTATGTAGAAGCTTTTTAGTCTGATGTGATTCCATTGGTTTCTTTTTGCTTTTGCTTCCTTGGAGCACAGAAGACACTATGGGCAGTGAAAATACTCTGCATGATATTCTCATGGTGGACACAGGTCATTATACATTTGTCCAACACCCCGAGAATGGACAACACCAGAGTGAACCCTGAGAGAAACCATGACTTTGTGACTGTGACATGCAGGTCCATCACATGTAATCCACGTGTCAGTCTGGTCTTAACACATGATTTGGACATGATGTGTGAACAGTTTTATAAATCGAGGAATAAAGTGTAATTTACTTTAGAAAGCATATTTCATGCTCATACAAGGACATTTAAATAACACTCAAGGATACGCATAAGTCATTCCACTCCACCCCCAAGACCCCAGGCAGCCAGTGTCTGCTCAAAAACAGTTAGCAATTTATCTTTTCTCATATATATATATATATATATATATATATATATATATATATATATATATCTATCTCCATGCTCCTGTCTGGGCAATAGTGTTTATTTTCCCAACAGTAAAGGAGTTCAGGTCACAGAGTGGGGAGAAACATTTGCAAATCACGAATCTGATAAAGGATGGTATCTACAAATAATGCCTAAAACTCAATGATCAGAAAGAAATAACCCAATTTTAATAAGGAAAAAATAGTGTAATAAATGAATGGCAACTCATCTGTAAAAATGTACAAAATTTCCTTACAAACAGCAACTTTAGTCATAGAAAAGTAAAAATATGATCAAATGCTCAATATCACAGTTAAGAACAACAGTGACACCATCATCCTTCTGTCCAGGGTGTGCACAACAGGAGACTCAACAGGTTCATTGTAAAAGATCCTTAGGGGCTGAGAGATACATCAGAGCCCTGGGCACTGCTGCTGCCTGGTTGAGAACAAAACAGAACCTGGTCAGAAATGAGACCATAGGAGGGAGTGATGATGGTGACTCTCCCATGGAGTCCATTTACACTGTCCCCAGGTGCTCAGGGATCAAACCACACTTACCTGCAGCCTGAGTGTAGCTTCCTCCTTTTCCTCCTGTGTGAAGAAACATCATGTGAGACTAGGGTGTGGTCAGGTCAGGAGACCTAAAGGAATCTTTTAATCCTGCAGAACAGGGAAGTTTCCAGAACAGTGAGTAAAGACCCAGGTCAGGACTGGGAAAAATGAAGAAAGGAGGTGAGGGGGACCAAATACCCTCTCGGTACCACACATATGTGTGGATCGTACTTCCCATTAACCAGGTAGGGCAAGTTCTCCCTGGAACTTGAAAGCCCCCAGTCCCTTCCCTACCTGAGCGTTTCTTCCTCCACATCACAGCTGCAGCCACCGCAGTTCCAGTGAGCACAGCTCCAAGGAGAACCAGGCCAGCAAAGATGCCCGTGGTAGGGATGGAGGACTGAGGAGGCACTGGAAGGGAAGGGAAGATTATACCCTGAGCCCCAGACCTTATCCTGGCCCTCTGAAGGGCTCCAGAAGTGCCCTGATGGCCCTGAGAACAGCCTCTGTGCCCACATCCTCCTCCTTACCCCATCTCAGGACTTGGGGCTCCAGCAGGCCTTCATGCTGCACGTGACACGTGTATCTCTGCTCCTCTCCAGAAGGCACCACCACAGCCGCCCACTTCTGGAAGGTTCCATCTCCCCCAGGCCTGGTCTCCACCAGCTCCATCTCCTGGGTCAGGTCCTCCCCATCTCGCTGCCAGGTCAGGGTGATGTCCGCAGGGTAGAAGTCCAGGGCCCAGCACCTCAGGATGACCTCATGGTCACTGGAGGGGTGGTGGGTCATGTGTGTCTTTGGGGGATCTGAGGTGGTAAATCAGAAAACTCACCTTGTGTTTCCTCCATGGACACTGAAGAATCCTCATGAGACCATCCTCACAATGGACAAGACAACTGGTGTGGCAGCAAGAAGCATAAAATGTAAAAAACAGGCTAATCTGGGGGAATCTATGAGATTCTCCTATTCCTTAGAAAGTTCTAGAATGAGGACGAAAACCCAGGGTACGATGAAGCAGAGGGAGTGGAACACAGACTTTTTATTCCTGACCTGGGTGGAAGGTGAATGACACAGAAAAGCAGGAATCACATAACTGGAAATGTTCTCAGACCAGAAACAAGACTGAGAGAGAAACTCGTGGTTCTCAAACAGGCCCCTGGTCAAAAGGACCCAGTGACGTGTGATGTCAGGGACTGTCTGTCTTTCTCAGGAGAGACGGGATCTCTTCACTGTCCTTCAGGAGAAGCCGGAGTCTCTGGGAGTCTCTCTAGTGCAGAACATGAAACCCAGGGGAGCCCCCCTCTCAGGACTAGAGAGAGGACTCATTTCCCGCAGTGACTCCAGGCAGGGGGGGACCGGGAGGCCTCCAGGCCCCTCTTACCCTTGCGCTGCAGAGTCTCCTTCCCGTGCGCCAGGAATCTGAGCAGCCACCTCAGGCACCTGCCCTCCACAAAGTTCCTGATCTTCTCAGCCTCACCCCGGGCCTCCCACTGGCGCCGGGTGATCTGAGCGGCAGTGTCCACAGCGGTCCAGGAGCGCAGGTCCTCATTCAGGGCCAGGTAATCCGCGCCTTCGTAGGCGAACTGCACATACCCACTGAGGAGGCGCCCGTAGGGCCCCACGTCGCAGCCAAACATCTCCTGGAGGGTGTGAGACCCTGTCCCTGCCCCGTGTCACCTCTTGTCACCCCGCACGCATCCCCTCCCGCCGGGAATAAACTAAACAGAATGAAAAGGAGTGAAAGCCCCGCGGCTGTTTCCGGGCAGGTTGCAGAGAAGCCTGGAGGGGGAGACCCTGAGCGACCCCCGTCCGTGGGGATGGGGGTGCTGACCCGGCCCGGACCCGCGCCAGCTCACCGGTCTCGCTCTGGTTGTAGAGGCCGCGCAGGGCGTCCAGGTGCGCTCGGGACCACCGTGTGTTGTCCCTTTGGTGCCGTGTCTCCTTGTCCCAGTCCTCCTGCTCCTCCTGCACCGCCTGCCCCGCCCAGGGCGCCCGCGGCTCCGCGCTCTGGCCCAGAGAGTCGCTGTCGAACCGCCCGAACTGCGTGTCGTCCACGTAGCCCACGGCGATGTACCGGGGCTCCCCGAGGCCGGGCCGGGCCAACGTGGTGTAGAAAAGCCTCAGGGAGTGGGGGCCTGGGTGCGGGAGGGGAGTCCCGGGCTATTCTTTTCCCCTTCGGGGGCTCGAGTCCCAGGGGGCGCCCACGAGACAGAAAGTGAGAGTGAAAAGCGGCTGCGGGACGAAAATGGCCGGGACTCGGGGGGCCAGAGGAGGCTGGGGTCTCGGGGGACGGAAAGGGGCCAGGACGGGGCGAGGCCGAGGTGGGGGGACAACTAGGGCGGCGGCGGGGTCGCGCCTTTCCCACGCCCGCCCGCGCCCTCGCTCCCGCCTCTGGGAGCGCCCTGTCCCCTCCCGACCCGCACTCACCCGCCCGGGTCTCCCTCGGGGCCGCGGCCCCCGCGAGCAGGAGCAGGAGGGCGGCGCCCCCCATCCCCCAGGACGCGCCTCCGCCCGGGCTGGGGAGACGGAGTCCCGGCGGGCGGGCGAGGGCTTTGGAACGGGAGCCGCGGGGCTGCTGATTGGCTGCTCCGGAGACCTCCAGGCAATGGGGAGTGAGCCCTGGGGTGAGTCACCAGTATCCAGGAAGTAGGACCCGCCCAGGCTGTGAGCCCAGAAGTGGAACCAAGGGGAGAGGGCAAACCCCCAGCAGTCACCTTCCAGCCCTGCACACTGCACTGGGGACTGAGACCCAGACAGCCACACCCCGAGACCTGGGACTTTGCCGCCCCCTCCTCTCCTGCTCCAAGACCTTTGCCACACCGTGTCCCTGAGTCCAGGCCCAGGGACTAGGTCCACAAGCCTCAAACATTTTTCTTTCAGAAACTCTGTACAGTCTCACAAATTATTACGGATCCCATGTATATATTTTTTTTTAGGTGGGTTATAGCTTTAAACATTTACTTTACTAGAATAAAACCTTTTTAAAAGATGTTATTGCTTCTTTACTTTAGAATATAAATAACCTGGGGCCTCCCTGGTGGCGCAAGGGGTTAAGCATCAGCACAATGAAGTGACCTGTAGCTGCAGAAGCACCAGTTCAATCCATGGCCAGGGAGCAACCCACATGGCACAGCAGACCTCCCCTGTCTCACCTGCTGCTCCCCTCAGCAATGTATTTCTGTAGTTCTTCCTGTTCTGCTCCCCACTCTGTCTTTGATGAATCCTCTCACCCGCCACACCTCTGGCCTGTACCCCAGTTCTTGTATGCATAAATAATTTTTTTTAAAAAGAATATTAATAACCTATGGTATGCTAATGATGGAGTTTTTGGAGTCAGTGGGTTTGGAGTGCGGGGTCCTGGGGTTCACTCTGGGAAAGGTTTCACCAGAGTTCCTGTTTCAGCAACACACGAAGAATTCCCCAGGTGAGTTTCTCCACAAGACATTAGTTATATTTAAAGAGCAGATTTATTAGACAAGGGACAGAAGAGTAAAGGACACTTGCATAGACACAAGCGGGCAGGAAGATCTGCCTCCCGAAAGGGGCAGGTTTGCTGAGAGAGGCCTGCATGGTTGCAGGCAGGTGGCCTTGAGGAGAGCTGCCTCCACTGAGGGAGGTCAATGAAGAGAAGTGCAGGCATGATGCAGGTCACAGGCAGGCAGGAGGCTGCTGCCCTGCAGAGAAGAAAGTTGGTGAAAAGATGCACCTGCATAGTCACAGGTGGGCAGAGGGATTGCTGCCCCCAGCCTGTGCAGAGACTGCACTGACATAGTCTTTTTCTGTTTGGAAGGGGTCACTCCTCATGAGCCTTCTGGTTAGTTGTTGATGTTGGACAACTATGCAGAATCTGAAAGGGACAGGAGAGTCTACAAAGGGCTCAATCTCCATATCTTTACCCTTGGGCCAGTGCTCTAGACAGCAGTCTGATACCTGCTTGGATTTTCTGCTTTGTAATCCAGGCTTTGGAGCCTAAGGATCTTGGTTTCTCTATCTGTGTCAATGGCTGTGTTAATCCCTTCTACCCCCTGCTCCTTGTGTGAGCCAGGTTTCTGGTCGTGGGCCATCTCCTTTCCAGTCTTTTTCCATTGCTCTCCTCCATCTTTCACTAACTTCACAACTTCCAGTACTACTTTTACTTTTGGGATTTGTGGTGAAAAATTAAGTGAAAAAAAATTTTTTTTAATAATTTGATTCCAGTGTAATGAATACTGAAGATCTTTATAACTTAGTAGAACAATATATTACTTTAAAAAAATCACACATAAGCACAAGACCCAACCAATATGCAAGAGAGTGATGAGAACATATATTATTGAGCAAATGAATATAATAAAGATTCCAGCAGAATTTCCAGTCTTGGTGCAATTGTAACAGGCTGCTGCCCAGGGAAAGGGGAAGTTCCAGGTTCCCTTATCCCACTCAAAGGAGGGTGGAGCTAAAGAGAAGACAAGAAGCTGCAGAGGAGACTGAGGAAGGAAAGAAGCAGGTGGAGCCATAAGGAGACCTGGAGGAGGCACATGGAACAGAGAGACACGTGAAGAAACTGCGCTTACCTTTTGGTGCTGAAACTGATGTTGGTGAGAGACCTGTGGGAAGGTGACAATGGCAGCTTTTATCTTGATTTTGAATTTGCTCTCTTTCTCCCAAGCTTGTCTGGTTATTTCTGATCCTTTTCTGTGGGTTCCCACTAAAAGATGCTTTAGATTTGTGGCAGGCTTTCGGGCCTTGCTCTGGCCCAAAAGACCATTCCTGTGGTCTTTTACCCACAAGGGGATTGGTAACATGGGTGCTTGATTTAGAAACTATATTCTTTGTCTTTTCTGTATTGTTTACTAATTGTATTTGAAAGGTCCATGCAGCAGGCCTGAATGCAGGAGCCAACCAGGAAGCCCACCTGGGGGGCAGGAATGTGGATACCTGCCTGGAGGACTCAGACAATGAGCCTCCCCCCTCCCCCTACCAGTCTCCTCTCAAACAAAGAACCTCTACCTGCCCTACAAACTTTTCCCACCATAGGAGCCCAACTACCCACCTGACCTCTCCTCACCCTATAAAACCCTGCTTCCCTCTAACAACGTGTGCGACTTCACTGACCCCCCACCTTGGGTCTGTGAGGTCCGCCTGGGGCTCAATAAACTTTACCTCCCTTTGAGAAATGTAGCCTGGCTCTCCTCTCCTTTACTGCGCCGAACCTTTCAGTATTCAAGTTCCTTCCCATTACAGTCTTACATGTTTTGTGTGGATGCAGTGGATGGCAGAGCCTATTTAGAGCAGACAGGTTTGCAGGGCCTGGGGTGCTCCTCTCCTTGTCCTGTAACACAATGAACACTCCCATGCAGGCATAATTAACAAGTTTGCTTACTCACAGCTCTTTCCCTTTTAAGATGCATGGCCAGGGCCTCAGCACTCTTATCTACAAGGTTGGGCAGTCAGCCAGCTGGCCTGTCTCTTAAAGGGCATCCCCAAATGCCTGCATCTTCACCCCCTTGCCTGGCCCCCCTTGTCGGGGGACTTTGCAGCAAATGGTTGTGCCTGCTGAAAAACGATGCTATTGATGGAGGACAGGAATGAAAAAAATAAATAAATAAACTGCAAAAGGAAGCACCACAAGACCAGAAACGTGGCTCTCACAAGAAGATGGAGGTAGAAGAGATTAGCATAACCATCAACACAGTTATGGAAACTAGGATCCTTAGGCACAGACTACACAGTTGTGAAAACTAAGATCTTCAGGCACCAATGCCTGGATTACATAACATCCAAGCAGGTATCAGAGCTCACATCCACAGGTAAAGACATGGAGATTGAGCCCATGGTGGAATCTGCTGTCCCTTTCAGATTCTGCTTAGTTATCCAAAATCAGCCACTAACCCTAAAGCTCACAAGGAGTGGCCCCTCCCAAACAGCAGAGGACTATATCAGTGCAGTCTCTGCACAGGCTCAGGGCAGCAAGCCCACTGCCCACCTGTGTCTATGCAGATGCCTCTTTTTACCAACCCTCTCCCTCCGCAGGACAGCAGTTTCCTGCCTGCCTGCCCGTGACCTGCACCATGCCTGGACTTCTCTGCACTGACCTCCTTCAGCAAAGGCCGCTCTCCTCAAGACTGCCTGCCTGCAACCACGCAGGCCTCTCTCAGCAAACCCGTCCCTTTCGGGGCAGCTCTTCCTGCCCACTTATGTCTATGCAAGTGTCTTCTACTCTTCTGTCCCTTTCCCTAATAAACCTATCTTTTAAATATAACTAGTGTCTTTGTCTCCTGGAGAAACTCGCTGGGGACCCCACCACGTGTCGCTGAAAGGGGAGCTCTGGTGAAACCTTTCCCAGAGTGACCTCAAAGACCCCGTACTCCAAACCCACAGACTCCACAAAAACCACGTCACTATCAATGTAACAGATATGGACATAGTTGTGTATAAAAGGAAACCTTGGTCTTTAAACTGGTGCTGTGCTCACTGGAGCTGTGGTGGCTGCAGCTGTGATGTGGAGGAAGAAGCACTCAAGTGGGGAAGGGAGTGGGGGATCTTGTCCACTGGGGGCCTCCATGTCCCAGGGAGAACTTGCCCTGCCTGGTTAATGGGAAGTACCATCCACACATGTGTGTTGCCCAGAGGGCATTTGGTTCAGTCCCCCCTCACCTCCTTTCTTCATTTTTCCCAGTCCTGACCTGGGTCTTTAATCACAGTATTCCAGGATTAGAAGATTCCTTAAAGACTGCGTGGGCTGACTCCTCCCTTGTCTCACATGATGATTCTTCCCACAGGAAGACAAGGAGGAGGGAAGCTACACTCAGGTTGCAGGTAAGTGTGGATCAGGGGTTTGATCCCTGAGGCCCTGGGGATAGTGTTGATGAAGCCATTCAGTTTCCATTCATGATGGCGATTTTCATGTCTTCAAATCTTAAGGCCACTTATTAATGGCTCAGCTCACCATGCAGACGTTCACCTCTTTGACTTCAACTGTGGACAATAATTTACATTGTGGGGTAGAATTGGAGGGGCATTCTTCCTTTGAAGGAAGAGACCACAGTTATGTGAAGAAGGTGACAGAAGAAAAGCACGGCAGCGAGCAGGAAATGGTTGTAAAAATGAGAAATTAGGGCATTGCTGGTGGTGCAGGCAGTTGAGCACAGTGCTGTGAAGCTGTCCGCAGCCTCTGCAGTGGCACGGCAGACCTCTCCTGTCTTGCCCGCTGCTCCCCTCAGCAGTGTATTTCAGTCAGTCTGCCTGTTCTGTTCCCCACTCTGTCCCTGGTGAATCCTCTCACCCTCCTGCACATCTGGCCTGCACCCCAGTTCTTGTATAAATAAATCTTTTTAAAAAAAAAGGAGAGAGAGAGAGAAATGACTCAATGCTGACTTTACAAAGACTGAGCACATTATTTTTTTTTGGTATGTCATGGCGCGTTCTGTCCTTGTTGTCTTCCATGGATTTTATGGTTTCTGGTCTTAAGTCCCAGCCTATTATCTATTTTGAGTTGATTTTTGTGTGAGGTGGGAGACAGTGGTCTAGTTTCATTCTTTTGCACGTGGCTGTCCAGTGTCCCCAGCACCGTTTATCGAAGAGCCTTTCCTTGTGAACCCCTCATCTTAACCTTGTCTACATAAACTTCACTGGATGGCACGTTGGAGAAAGGGGTTTACTTCTTCCCATCAGTAGTTGTATTTTAAAATTACAATTCATTTTATGTTCTCCATTGTCTTTCAGCAACCTTAGGTATTTACCTGCAACTATTTCAAAAGCACTTGAAACGATCGAAAGATTAGAGGAATATGTCCATTAAAGAGGAAAGTAAATGATGAACCCATCTGGATCAGGACCATTAATATCTGACAATGTTATAGGACAGGGAGACGGGCAGCCCAAGCCCCGCAAACCTGCCTATTCTACATGGGTTCTGCCATCCGCCGCATCAACACAAAACATAGGAGACTTTAATGGGAAGGAACTTTAATAAAACTAGGAAACAATACAGGGAAGGCAAAGAGTCTAGTTTCTAAATGAAGCATCCAGAGTTACCCGTCCCCTCGTGGGTAAAAGTCCATCCAAATGGGATTGGCCCAGAACAAGGCCCCAAAGCCTGCTACAAGTCTAAAGCATCTTCCAGTGGGGACCCACAGAAAAGGGTCACAAACAACTGAACAAGCCCGGAAGGAAAAGAGCAAAATCAACATCAAGATAAAAGCTGCCATTGTCACCTCCCCACGGGTCTCACCCACATCTGTGTCACCCAGTCCACGACCAAAAGACAAGCGCAGTTTCTTCACGTGTCTCTAGGCTCCATGCGCCTCCTCCAGGTCTCCTGGCTCCATCCTGCTTCCTTCCTCAATCTCTTCTGCAGCTTCTCCTCTTCCTGCTCAGCTCCACCCTCCCTTGGGTGGGGCAGGGAACCTCCCCCTTTCCTGGGGACCACCCTGTTACAACAAGACAGAACAAGGAACAGTGTGGGCTGACAGAGCAGCAGGAACAGGCCCTGAAGGGCTGGGAGAGGCAGTGAGAGGGTGAGTGTCCTTCCTGCAGGGTGTCCAGGATCTCCTAGTGTTATCCAGGGACACCTGCCCTGTGCTCTGTACCCCCCTCTTTTCCCTCTCCACTTGGAACAAAAGGAAGCATTAATGGGGAGACCTGTGTCCTCCTGGGGCAGTTTTGAGTCCCAGTCACTTCCTGCTCCCCTCCCCATGAGGTGGGTGGATTTAGGGGCTGCACTGTGCTGAGAGCTGGGGTGGGGGTGGGGTACATCCTGGAGCTGCAGCCCCGCCCCCCAGGAAGTCTGGCTGGTCATCTACCCTGGGGAGAGGGGGCGGGGTCGTGGTAGTGCCAGAAAAGCATGGAGCTGATTCTCTATGACCTGAGCAAACCTGTAAAGAAAAGCCCTGGAGCCCTCAGTGGCTTTCTCAGGCTTTTATTGATCTTTTACATGCAGAGAGGCAACCAGGTACACAGCAGACAGGGGTGCTGGGGTGCCAGGAGCTGGCACTCTTTACTGGGCTCTCTGGCAGTTGTCCCTCTCCTGTGTTCTCTGCTTTTCTCAGCCAATATAAATACTGCAGCCCTGGCCCACAGAAGTAAACAAGCAACTGAATATAACAGTGTAACAAAATGCAGGCTTCCATCAGGCATGCGATGCTAATGGCGGGAGGGCAGAAAAACCTGACAATCATTTACCCTGCAGGGTGGGTAACTTTCAGTGTTTTGTTGGGAAACTGTTATCTCACTGTAACAGGATGGTCTCCAAGAAAGGAGGAGCTTCCAGGTTTCCTGCCCCACCCAAAAGGAGGGTGGAGCTGAGCTGGGAGAGAAGAAGCTGCAGAGGAGACTGAGGAAGGAACGAAGCAGGATGGAGCCAGAGGAGACCTGGAGGAGGCACATGGAGCGGAGAGACATGTGAAGAAACTGCGCTTCCTTTTGGTCGTGGACTGGGTGACACAGATGTGGATGAGAGACCCGTGCGGAGGTGACAATGGCAGCTTATCCCTTTATTGTGATTTTGCTCTTTTCCTCCCATACTTGTCTGGTTGTTTCTGATCCTTTTCTGTGGGTCCCCACTGGAGGATGCTTTAGACTTGTGGCAGGCATTGGGGCCTTGCTCGGAGCCAATCCCATTGGGGTAGACTTTTAACCACGAGGGGATGGATAACTTTGGGTGCTTGATTTATAAACTATATTCTTTGTCTTTTCTGTATTGTTCCCTAATTGTATTAAATTTACTTTTCATTAAAGTCTCATATGTTTTGTTTTGATGGGGCAGATGGCAGAACCTATTTAGAGCAGGCAGGTTTGCGGGGTCAGGGTGCCCGTCTCCCTGCCCTGTAACACCATGTTCCCTTCCCCTCTGGCGCTCCTCTGGTGTGTTCTTTCACACTCAGAGTGTGCTCTGCCTTTATGAGGCAGATGGCAGAAGCCATTTGGAGCATACAGATTTGGGTGTCCCAGGGTGTCCCTCATTCTGCCTGCTGATTGAGGGTGTTTTCTCTGATCAGGACTCGTTTTCCTTCTCTACTTCTCTGCCTCCACTGGATCCTCACCCAGAGACAGGAATCCGCCAGGAGGAGGACTAAGCCCTCAGTGGGGATCTGACCAGGTTCCTGCTGTTTGAGGCAGGACCTTGTCTTCCGCCCTGGCAGGTCAGTGCTGGGGAGGGACTGACCTTCAGGTGAACTAAAGAAGCAGACAGAGCAGAATAGAACAGGGGCCTGTGGGGGGGACCCCAACTCCTTGGGGACAATATTGTGTGTCCTGATGCTTCTCCATGACACCTGCTCACACTGAGGGGGACAGGACCACAAGCAGGCGCTGGCCTGTCCTTCATGGGGGGCCTGGGTCTGGGCCTCTGACCTGGGAAGTCACTGGGTGATGAGGAGGGTAGAGCAGTTTGCAGCCGGGACCAGGTGCTGGGAATGAAGGGGTCCAGTGTTTTGAGCAGAGTGGGTCTGGTGTGTGGGTTCCACAGGGTGGGAAGGGAAGGGAGGATGTTTTTTCCAATGAACCTCTTAGTCTCTAGCAGCGCAGAGGCTCAGCAGCCCTGGGAGGAGCCAGGTCTGTCCTTGGTCTCAGGGCCTAAGGAGTCACCAGGAAGGGCCCTGCTCCTGTTGGTGGGGGTCCCTGGGCCCTTCTCCCCCCTGAGCCCAGAGTCCTGGCTGCCCTGCTCCTCTGTGTGGGCCTGGCTGCCTCTTGCCCTGTCTCTCCCCAGCCCTGAGGAGATGGCGCCTGCTCCTGTCCCAGCTCTGTTCTTTGCCTCCTCCCCTCCCTGCTGCTCCTCCTCCAGCTGCTCCCCGGGGTCCAAACATGAGTGTGATGACCAAAGGGCATGATGGCTCAGAGTAGGATCTCTATGAACCCATGCAGAAGTGTGAAGGAGTCCTCGAGCTCTCAGTGGCTCATCCCAAACCTGGCATTTATCCTAAAGACAGGCCTCCTAAGACATTCAGGCACCCTAGCTCAGAACGCCCCACCCACTGCCTTCTCAAAACAGCACCATGCCTTGAGAACATCTTATTGACAAGGTAAAGGAAGGCTAAGGCTTAGGGTCAGGCAAAACTTTATTCTTTGCTCCCTCTAAGGAGCCATGTGGAATGGGGGATGGTGAGAACCTGAGCTTTAAGGAAAACCCGGCGTTTGGGGATGACCTGACAGTTTGACTTATAAGTTATGGTTTCCAATAGAGAACATTGAACTTAAAATAGTGTTCATAAGTTTGTTTAATCGCCACTGGGTGGTAAAAACATCCATCGTGAGGTTGAAAAACGACGCCTCTGGTGTGTTTCAGTCCCTAAACTGATGTTTGCAGGAAGTTTGCCTTTTCTTTCTTCTGGATTGTAGAATCAAGTGCCAGGTATCAACTTTCATTCCATTTTTTTCCCAGTGGGAAATTTTCTTCAATTCTCAAGTCAGGATTTACTGATATTTGAAGCTGCTGTCACCTGATGATTTTGGAACTGATTTTCCCAACCTTCTTCATTCCAGTACACATTTCAAAATCCTTCATACTTAGAATCTTCACCCTGAAGATTTCCTCTGTGAGGGCTGTGATAACCGACTCTTTGAAATAGAAAGTTGCGGGCCTCCCTGGTGGTGCAGCGGGCGGAGCACTGCGCTGTGAAGCTGTCCGCAGCCTCTGCAGTGTGGGTTCGATTCCCGGCCGCCCAGGGAGAAACCCACGTGGCACGGCAGACCTCTCCTGCCTCTCCCGCTGCTCCCCTCAGGAGTGTCTTCTGTCTGTCTGCCTGTTCTGCTCCCCACTCTGTCTCTGGTGATTTCTTTCACCCTCCCAAGCCTCTGACTATACTCCAGTTCTTATATAAATAAATAAATCTTTAAAAAGAAATAGAAAGTTGCCTATATTTTCCAAAATTCAAATCCTAATTCATAAAAGGGCTTCAATCACTTCCCCCACCTCTCAAAAACACTGTCTCAATTCCTTCCCACTGCACGGTCTGGTTAGGAACTGAACCAAACTATATTAAGGACAATTATAAATGAAAGACTTGAAACAGTGGATCAGAGGGAGGGATAGTGACGGAAAGAAAATTCTGAATAAACGGCATCATTCCTCATAGGGCCCAAATCAGCCTTTGAAACACATAAGCCAATTTAATTCCTGTTGTTATCTCTCACAAGTGAGAATTTTGAGGCAATACCAAATGCCTGAGAGTTTAGGACATTTTTTTTTTCTTTTTCTCCAAGTGGGAGTTGGAGTTATGTGATTTCAGCAAGGTTGGAGGATGGTGTGTGAGGAGAGCAAGAGGTTCCACTGGAGCTCAGATTGAAGTCCAGCCCTTGCTACGCAACTAGTGGGCTCTGTTCATGCCTTGACACTTCTTTTGACAAGGTAAAACTTCTATTTACTTCTATAGGGAAGGGTTTGCTTTCTGGTTTCAGGAAAAAAGATTTTTATGTGTAGATGTCTAAAGTGAGAAATCCCACCTTGTCTCATTATTTGTACTCCCATTTTTACTGTGTTTCTCTAATTATATTATGTAAATATCACACATTCATTGTGAACAACTCAAACCATTTATAAAATATGAAACTTCTGAAATATAAAAATGTAATAAAAAAATCTTGTCATCTTACCATAATAATAAACATTAATATTTTGGTGACATTTTTGCATGCATCACTTTACATATCTATGTGTTTTTAATAAACAGCATTTAGCATAAATGATAATTTTCCTGTGGATACCATTCTACACCCATCTCAGCAGCTTAATCCCCATCTCCATTTTCCCCAAGTAACACACATATCTTAGCCAGAAAAAAAACTTGAGATTTTGCATGCGAATAGTTTATTTGGGTTCATTACCATGGGAACAGGAAACATAAAGCAGGGAGTGGAAGAAAAGTTGATACCAGGGAGCTTTACTGACCTGGGTACTGCCATGGGCAACTGGGGTTCAATCTCCCTGACAAATAAGGTGCAACTGGACTAAGGTGGTGGAAGTTGATACCTGCATGAAACTGGTTACTATGAAACAATAAACTATAGCAGTAAAAAGGTGAACTGAAGGGATAGAAGACATGAGGACTGAGAAATGTCCAATACAGTCTACTCCTTACACCACTCAGATCTTTTCATGGGCTCTGTGGAGTCCAGTCAGTCACAGGGTCTTTGATGTGGTGGCCAGTGACAAGCTCTACAAAAGATCAGTTAATGGGCCAAGCCTCCACAGATGCATGTGGTCACAACACCATTATCAATGTGCTTTGTCTCTTTCCCACACAGCCATTCCAGATTCCCCTCCCCCTGGAGCAAACCTACATTCTTCATCCCTGCAGAGTGGGAGGCTGAGTCCCTCACCCCCATCAGGACATGGTTGCTGCATGGCCCGTTTGTATTTCTACTTGGCAAGAAGCCCCAGTTCTCCAGAGTTTCTACACGTGCTCCTTTCTTATTACATTGTGCAGCAGCAACCCTAGCTCCTCATAGTAATCAGGGTCAGTTTTTCTGAAAACAATAACAATAGAGTTCATTGTGGCTCACTGGCTCAAGGAATATAAATGCTTAGGCAGTAGATATAACATCAAATCTAGCAGAACCTTGCTGGTACAAATATGCCTCCCAACGTCCCACCTCACGTCCCTGGAGAGCCTCTAAACTAATAGGGTGAAGGTGTGGGGTGAGAAGTATAAATTCCTCCAGTGCATCATTAGGAGTAATGGTGAGAGTGGCTGATCCTTCTTCACCTCTTAGTTGCAGGATCCATGCTTTCTCAATATTGGAACACAGATTATATATTGGCCATTACTCAGTGTGTATAACACATGTTGAAAGCTGCCTTCCACCATCTCAGAGTGTTTTGCCCAAGATAAAATGTTAAAAGTTTTTAATGTCTCTCCTCCTTCAATTATGCTGTCAACTTCCAAGTGACATGCTGTGTGGTAGAATCAGTGATTCCTGCAGACATGCTGCCAATGTCATACTTATTTCACCATAAAATGTGCCCCTTATCAGAGGCAATGTTATATAGGCTCTATGCTGGTGAATCAGGCAATCTGTTGGCTCTTAAAAGGAGATGCTGGCAGTCAGGGAAGGGAATCTTACATCCAGAATGGATGTCAATTCTTGAGAACACATCACTCTTCATAACAGGGTAAACTGAGTGAAGAAATCCACCTGTTACCATGTAGCTGTCTGGTCTACTTAAGTGATGTTATCACAGCAAGAGCTTGACTGTGATTTCTTTGACTGGAAATCTGGGCATTCGTGAGTGACAGTGACTGTGAATCTCCCATGATGAGAAGAAACTCATGCTACTGGACTCATGTATGATCAAATCGCCCTTGATCTCGATTTCTATGACTTTCAGGGACTGTTGAATAAGCCCTGGGGTAACCAACAAGAGAGGCTGAGTGTTATCCACACAAAGGGGACATGATCTGTGGTAGGTGCTCTCTGAGGTGAGAACTAACATGAGACACAAAGGTCTTACACCCTGTGTCCACTCCCATGGACAAAAATGCCTCAATTCCTAACTTCCTTTGACGTTCACCTTCTCATCTTGCTCCTTCTCAGCACTGAAACATTCAGAAAGTCACAAACCACTGCCAGGAGTCTATTTTATAGCCATAATGGAGGGAGGTCAACATTGCCACCATTCAAATTAAGTCATCAGGGCACTGCCTGCAGCTCTTGCCACTCCTTGCTGTCTCATTGGGCGCTCCTGGGTGAGGCTATTTAATGAAATTGTAGCCCTGGATATCCCATTACATCTCTAATCTTAATATCTTCCTCCTAAAACATATGTTCTTATAAATGGATGTCCTAACATGGACTGATATAGACATTAATAATGATTTCTTGATTATACTTACGTAATGACCTATGGCTGATTTGATAGATATTGCTCATTTACAAAACCCTACTGTTTAACTAAAATTCAATATCCCCAATTTTTTTTTTCTTTCTGCATAGAAGAAGTAGAGTATAGAGGTCCCCTGGCTGAAAAAGGAGAAGTGACACTATGGAACAACAGGCCCAGGTCCACAGGCCTGCAGGCAGGCTTCGGTGCTTCACCTGGGGCACAGGGACTGCCGTGGCCCTGTGCTGGCGGGAACAGCAACAGCAGGCA
Source organism: Talpa europaea (assembly GCF_964194135.1). Lineage (NCBI taxonomy): Eukaryota > Metazoa > Chordata > Mammalia > Eulipotyphla > Talpidae > Talpa > Talpa europaea. The sequence continues at coordinate 119,323,361 of NC_140068.1, read as the reverse complement.
CGGAGGGCAAGGTGCTCTGTGGCCTGCCTGGTTGCAAGGTGGCTGCGGGCCGAGGGTGTGGCTTGGACCCTCAGGCTTTCCAAAGCCATCAGACAACCTGAGCCTTCCTGAAGGCCACTCAGTTGCCACAATAAGGAGGAGGGGTCAGACCTCCTCTGCCCTGTGGTGGATCCAGTTCCAAAGCTCCCAAGGCGGCTGCCCTGCCCCAGCAGCACGCTCACATAGGGGGATGGGGGCTGCACCCCCAGCATGAATTTCGAAGGCTCCCTGACGGCCTGCTCCCTGACAGCGGCACAAGCGGCCTATCAGCTCAACACCCTGCGTGACCATCTGCCCTGCAGGTCCTCGAGCCTAGAGACTTCCACAGCCAGAGAACATCCACCTAGGTGGAAGGCCCGGGTAAGACAAGTCTCAGTGGCTGTCTTCAGTTGGAGGTACTTTGGGAACCTGGGGTTGGCTTGCCTGTATGAACTTAAGTGTGTGTGTGACCAATAAAGGAATAAAATTCTCTCTGAGAGCCAAATTCTGACTGAAGCTTATCTATCACCCTCGCGGCAGATGCCTTCTCTCAAACCTCGGTCCCTTGGAGCTTAGGCCAGATATGTGCCCTAAGCGTCTCATCTTTTACTGCAGCGCTGCGTGGCCTCCATACCAATTGGACAATGGCTCCCACGGGCCGAGCATGGCGCTTTTGACTTCTCGATCCTTACAGACCTAAAGAGTTCTGTCACCACAATGGAAAATGGTCAGAGATCCCTTAGGGCCAGGCTGGCTTTCTCTTGTGCTCCCGTGCCCCCCTCCAGCCCCTCCCTCCTGAAAACCTGCCACACTCTCCAAGTCTTGAGACTCCTCTCACTCTCCCCCTCTCTGGACCCTCTTCAACGTTTTCTGATCCTCTAAATTCTCAGTCTTCACCTCCTCCAGCTCCCCAATCGGGCCTCCCCTCTTTTTTTTCACCTCCTAGCCACCACACCCGTTCTGGGTGGTCCTCTTCTGGGTCCCCTCAGGGAAGTGGCGGGAGTGAAGGAGGAATTAGGGTCCATGGTCCTTCCTCTCTGTCTGGTCTCTCCCAGACTGAAAAGCTTCTTGGCTCTTTCACTAACAATCCCACCACCTACACCAAAGAGTTTCCTTGTCTTACCCAAGCCTGTGACCTTGTCATGATTACATGTGATCCTCTCTTCCACCCTGACCTCTGACAAAAGGGAGCAGGTTTTTAGGTCTGCCCAAGACCATGCAGATCAGGTCCCTGTGACTGACACAACCATGGCCCCAGGCTCTGCAGCAGTTCCCAGCCCAGAGCTGGGGTGGGGCTCCCAGACTGACACAGGCAGGGCCCCCGGGGCAGGACTCACCAAGACCATTTTATTACCTGTCTCCTAGCTGGTCTCCAAGCGGCTGTGCACAAAAGTGTAAATTTTGCTAAGCTCAGGGAGATCACCCAGTCTGCCTCAGAAAACCCTGCTGCCTTCCTTAGCTGCCTGACGGAGGCGTTCCAGCGCCATACCAGGCTTGACCCTGACTCAAATGGAGGCTCAACAGTTCTGGCTACCCATTTTATATCTCAGTCAGCTCCTGACATTAATAGAAGCTTAAGAAGTTTGAGAGGACTCCCCTGATGGCGCAGATGGCAAAGCGCCGCGCTGTGAGTCTCTCCGAGGCCTCTGCAGTGCCGGTTCCATGCCGGCCGGCCAGCGAGGGTCCCACATGGCACAGCAGACCTCTCCTGCCTCGCCCGCTACTCCCTTCAGCAGTGTATTTCGTCAGTCTGCCTGATCTGTTCCCCACTCTGTCTCTGGTGAATCCTCTCACCCTCCCACATATCTGGCCTGGACCCCTGTTCTAGTGTAAATGAATAAATAAACCTTTTTTTTTTTTTTTTTTTAAAGAGGCTGAGGACTGTCCTCAAACCCCTATCCAGGATCTGCTGAATATGGCCTTGACAGTTTTTAAAAACCGGAAGGAACAGGACAGGGCAGAGAGGGAACCCCGTAGTCTCCAGAAGGCTGGGCTTCAAGCTCAGGCCCTGGTAGGGCCTTGAGACCACCAGGCCATGTTCCTTCAACCACCGCAGTGCCTGCCGCCCGACAGAGGACAACAACGGGCCCCATGGCCCCCAACCGACCACAGCTGGGAGCCTGCTTCAAATGTGGTCGAGAAAGCCACTGGTCCAGACAATGCCCCAACACCTGCCAGGACCATGCCCCATCTGCAACGTCCAGGGTCACTGGAAAAGTGACTGTCCCTCCATGCCTGGCTGCGGTGGACCAGTCCTTCCAGCCCCTGCAACTCTTGCCACCGGCGGTCTTCGGTTTGGCAGCTGAGGACTGAAGAGGCCCGGACTCATAGACCCCGATAAACTTCAAGGAGCCCAGGGTAACAGTCAAGGTAGCAGGTAAGTCCAACTCCTTTCTGGGCTCTCCTTTAATATGTTGCTGGCCTCCTTCTCTGCAGACCTTCTCTGCCACAATCTCAGCAACTCACTGCACAACTCCTCACCTTCCTGGGCTCAAAAGGATACCGTGTCTCCCAGTCCAAAGCCCAACTTTCAGTTCCCACAGCCGTCTATCTGGGTCTTCCACTAACTCCTTCCTCCAAACAGCTGACGGTGGACCACAAACAGGCCATCCGGGACCTTCCCTCCCCTGAATCGGCAGAACAAATCCTTTCCTTCCTAGGTTTGGTCGGATTCTTCCGTCACTGGATCCCTAATTTTGCTTTCCCAGCCAAGCCACTGTACGACACAGCAAAAGCCTCCCTCGAAGGACTTCTCCAATCTCCCGGGGAGGTCTGCAGGGCCTTCCTTTTACTCACCCATATCCTCCTTAGGGCACCTGTCCTTGGCCTTCCTGACCCAGAAAAGCCTTTCCTCCTGTGCACAGACGCACATAGGGGTATGGCGGCAGGTGGCCTTTCCCAGCCTCTGGGCCCAGCCCTGTGTCCTGTCGCTTATCTCTCCAAGCAGATGGATCCCACCGTCAGGGGCTGGCAACCTTGCCTTAGAGCCCTGGGGGCGGCAGCTCTACTCACCTGGGAACCCCTCAAACTTACTCTGGGAGGACCTGTCCAAGCACATTCCTCGCACCACCTTCAGGCCCTCCTGTCTCCCGGCCCGCTCTCGACTCTCACTCCTGCCCGCTCATAGGACTTCCACGTGCTCTTTATCGAAAACCCTCTGGCGAGTCTCACTCAGTCAACTTCTCTCAACCCAGCCCCTCTTCTGTCTCTGGCCCCCCTTCTGCCGCTCATTCGTGCCCTGAAATCCTGGGCGAAATGCAAACCTCCAGACTGGGTTTGGCCGACTCCCCTTTGTCAGATGCCTACTGGGCTCTGTCTGTAGACGGCAGCTCTTGCGAAGGTGTGCGAGGTCAGCGGAGGGCTGCCTAGGCCATGGTTACCCTCGATCAGGTCATCGAGGCAGGAAAGCCGCCCGGGGGAACCACCTCCCGAAAGGCAGAACTCAGAGCACTTACCGGGGCCGTGACCCTCAGCAACCATAAGAAAGTCACCATCTATACGGATTCAACATATGCCTTCCTTATGGCTCACAGTCCTGCTGCGATTTGGCAGGAAAGGGGGTTCCTCTCCACCCAGGGGTCCCCCATCATGAACGTTAAACTTGCCCTTAAGCTTCTAGCGGCCTTGCAGCTTCCAACTGAAGTCGCCATGATCCACTGTGAAGGACACCACACGGACAATTCTTATGTGACCACAGGGAATAACAAGGCTGATGCAGCAACAAGGGCTCCCACCACTCACTCTGCTGCAGATCCTGGTCCTATTCTCTCTCTATCTGTCCCCTCCATCACTCCGACTTAGGAGCCTAATGAACGCCAAATCCTGAGTCTGCTCTTCCACCCCTCCTTGAATGCAAAAGTCTGGCAGCTGTGTTCCCATCGTCAAACCGGTGCTCGTGGATCACCTCAAGGGGGAATTCACCAACCTCCTTCTTCTGTAGCTCACCAGCTGCGTGGACACTTACCCGGACAGGATAGGCAGGTTGATTTTACTCACCTCCCTACTCACAAAAAAGTAAAATATCTGCTCACAACGGTTGATACAATAACAGGTTGGGTCAAGCCCTTCCCCGCAGCTAGAGAAACGGCTCAGGGGGTAACCGAGGCCCTTCTTAACCACATTATCCCATGCGTTGGCCTCCCCACATCTGTCCTATCTGACAATGGTCCAGCTTTTATCTCAAAGATTATTCAGCAGGTCTCCACAGCTCTGGGTATCACCTGGAAGCTTCACATTCCCCACCACCAGCAATCCTCAGGGAAGGTGGAGCGCACCAATGGGCTAATCAAGGGTCACCTGACTAAACTCTCCTGAGAGCTCTGCAACTGCTCCGGGAACATGAAGACCTGCACTTACCCAGTCCTGCCTTGAATCTCGACCTCCTCAGCTGACCTTCCCCACCACTGCATCCGGGAGACCAAGTCCTGCTCAAATTGCTTCAGCCAAAGCCACAGCAGCCTCCATGGACTGGTCCACACACAGTCATTCTCACCAAGCCTGCAGCGATAACACTTCTGGGAGACCCCTCCTGGTACCATCTCTCTCGGGTCATCTCTCTCAGAAGACAAACAGTATGCATGTTGTAACCTGGGTCCTACTAGGATGCGCATTTCTTGTCAAAATCTCCCCGAGCCCAGTGTCCTGTGTGTGGAAATACAAAGTTAGGGAGACCTTTGTCTCAGGATCCATGGAGACTACCCACTTGGTGGGTACCGTGGAGTGCCCACAGGCCGGATGCACAGCACCTATCACTCTCACCCTAACTCTTTCCTTGATTACCAACCCTATGAACTCCTTGCTTCTTTTACCATCAAACCTTAGATTACTGTAAGAATTCCTACAAAGAATATGGGAGGTGCCCTTATCTGTCATGTACAGTGTACCTTCCAGACAAAGGTCAAATGTTCACTCTGGTCTGTCATAATACCGGTTTCAATACGAATTAAGTTAGCTATCTTTTTCTGATCCTTGGGACCTACGCTGGGTACAGGGAATCCAAGCCACAGGGTACACTGGTTGGCATTCCTACCCAGTGGCAACATTGTCCGTCTCAAGGGAATATGTCCCGACACAATATGCCACAGTCCAAGTCTCCCAGGACATCCTCCATTCAGAGCAAGTCCTACAAAATCAGCTGACATCATCAGAAAAGACAGAGACACCCTCAACCTGGGTTCATATAATCCAAAACACTCTACCCTTCCTGACTGACTCCTTTGGGACTAATACCTCCTCTTGTATCCTCTGTGCTTCCCTTCAGAGGCCTCTACTGGCGGCAGCTCCAATTAATCTCAATACCACTATGACCAAGACAACGGACGCTGCTTGCCAGACTCCCCAACTCTCAGTCCCCCTATGGGACTCCAGTCACAGCTACCCCTGCTAGCAAACTGATGCCCTTGTCTGCTTTCATTCCTGCACTTCCAACATTTCAGTGAAAGGATAGACACCTCCTTAGAAAAAACCTCTGTGTCTTTAGCATCATCACAAAGACAGCTCCCCTCCCTGGCACAGGTCACTCCAAAACCGGTGGGCTCTGGACCTGTTAAAAACTGATAAAGGGGCACCTGCCTGTTCGTCAAGGAAGAATGTTGTTACTGTATCAGTGAGTCAGGGATTGTAGAACAAAATGTGGAAGCCTTCATGAAACTACGCAAAGACGTGGAAAGGGAAAGTGGCGGCTCCAAGTCTCCACTGACATGGTTTCAAAATCCTATAGTCTCATGGCTCCTCCCACTCTTGGGGCCAATACTAATGATAACCTTATTTTTTTCTTTTTGCTCCTTGCCTCCTAAAATTCACACAGGCTCGCATTCAGGAAATGTCTCCTACCACATTTAACCAACTTCTCTACCCATATTCTTGCATCCCTGCAGAAGACCCTCATAACCAGACCTGAGCCACCTCCTTGGCTCTCTGCCAGTACCAGAGAGCAGTGACGAGGGAGGAGCACCGAGAGAAGGGGTTCATAAACGGGCTGGCCCTGGACAAAGAGGAGCGGCGAATGTGCGTGGCGGGGCAAGGGGTGGAACATCAAGAGCTGGGTGCTTGATTTGTTGCCCCAGCCCCCCAGGACTAACCCCCTTTCAGGTTTCTCCTATGGCTGCAGATTACCAACTTGAAGAGGACTCGAGACCATGGGACCCGACCCTGGGAGAGGGTTCAGGCTCGCTTGCTCTGTCCTGTACCCCACCTTTAAACACTGAGCACCTACAAAGCCTGTGCTTCCCTAGTAAACTTGAAGCGTTGACAACCACTCTGGGTGACACTGGGAAGAATTGTTTAGTTTGGTTTTCTGCGGGGTTTCTACTTCTCCACGGAGACTTTCCAATTTTTGTCTGACTCCTCCATCTCACATTCTAATTCCTTATGACCCTGGGGCCAGAGTGCCCCCCAATCAGTGCTCTTTGGAGTGATCTGTTTACCCTCCGTGGATCAGATCCCAGCAAACTGAACTTCCCAGTTGGGAATCTTCCCCCAGTCGTCTCAACATGGGTTGCTCTGCTCGCCACAGGATAAATAGGCGACTGAAGCATCAATTCTGCTTGAGTCTCTTGAGAAAAAAAGCCTTCTGTGTTAATGTACATATGCAGACATATGTGAGATTGTAACAGATTGCTCTGAAATGTGCCTGGCTGTGCCCCTGGCTGTCCCTTCACTGCCTCCTGCCATGAGCATCCACTGGTGCAGGAGCTTGAGCAGCGCTGCCAGCTGGCAGCTACTGATTCATGGCATCCCAGAAGTTCGAGTCTGAAGACTGAGTGAAAATTCCTAAAGATTTTTTTCTTTAAACCATGTCATCAGTCCATTTCTTCTGTCATTGGGAGGATGGGACGGGGGGACTACTCACAGCACCTGGTGGAGATGTTGGTGGCATGAAGTCAGATGGCAAATCTAACTTGTAAAGTGGGGTGTGAGTACAGGGGCTTGCCGTTCTCGTGAGCCTCAACTCTCTTTTTCCTCTCTGCAGTTGAGAGACTACCAAAGGAAAAACATCTTGGGGTCTCCTGCAGGAGTTAAGAAAAAAAAGAAGAAACATGGCAGTAGGCCAGAGACAACCACTTCCAGTGGTTGTAAGTCATCTGAAGATGTAAGTCTTGCTCAGCCAGGCTTCCTGGGAGAGGGGTGCTCCAGGGCAGCCGAGTGAGAGGTGAAGAGCATGGAAGAAGTGGGTAAGAACCCTGGGTCTGAGTGCGGCCTCTCCGTAGCTCTGCTGGGGATCTGATTTGGGGTGACACTGTTTAAGCTCTTTGTCCACCTGTGAGTTAGGCTGCTACAGCTCTACTTAAATCTAGGCAGCATCCATGAGAGGATTGTGCGTTCATCCCTTCGTGCGGGGCCTGGTGCGCAGTGAGCCTTCAGTACAGGGCGTCGCTATGGACTTCTTGCTCTGGCAATTTCCCTCATCCCCAGCCTCAAGGGGAAGCCAGGCATTGAGATCACCCTCTCCCTTTAGGGCGGCACAGATGAGCCCCGGGTGCTTGGGTTTAGGCAACCACTAAAGTGGAGTCTGTCTTTGCCACCTGCTTGCTGGGTGATCACAGGGAAAATCACATTCTTCCCAGGTCTCAGTTTCCTCACCTGGAAAAGGATACTTCTGGGGGGCCTCCCCGGTGGCACAGCACTTGAGCTCTGGGTTGCGAAGCTGCCCGCTGCCTCTGAGGCGCCGGTTCGATCCCCGGCTGTTCCCCGGTCACCAGAGGAGGGTCCCACATGGTGCACAGACCTCTCCTGCTGCCCGCTGCTCCCCTCAGCAGTGTACTTTGGTCCTTCTGCCTGCTCTGCTCCCCGCTCTGGCTCTGGTGAATTCTCTCACCCTCCCGCGCTTCTGACTGTACCCAGTGCTTGTATAAACAAAACAAACAAACAAATAAATAAATAAATAAAACATGCCTCTATAAAAAAAAATGATATTGCTGGGCCAGATCAGTGTCTTCCAGACTGATTTGGTAGCTTTGATCATCTCTTGGTTCACGTTGCTTTCTGCCTCAGGCGAGGCGGAGAGTGGCCGTTTGGAAAGATGGCGCAGGCCGTGGTATGGATCCGTTACCCTTGTCTCCAGCATCCATCATCCAGAGCTGCTCTCTCTTTCCTTCTCTGGCCTTCTTGTCTTCTCTAAGTCACTTTTCTCTTCCTCCCCTTGCCCTTGTTTTTCCCTTTTCACTTCCTGTAGATTCAGGATATTCTGCAGGTGCTGTGTCCGACCTTAACCGCTCCAATGGGGTAGCACTGCCCCCATTGGACAAGAGGAAGGTGAGGCTGTGCCGAGACCCCCTCTCTGGCTTGCCCTCTCCCAGCGTGCATGCCCGAGGCTTGTCTGGTTGGGGTACTTGGCCTATGGCTGATTTTATGTTGCCATCATTAACCCTCATTATGTCCATGTCTGCTATTTCACCTGCTTGGTTGATTGTTGTTTTCCTTCCCACACATCTTTATCATCTTAGACAAGATAAAATACACTGTGAAGGGTAACAGATATTTTGGGAAGAGCTTCCAGAGCAGGAGTGTGAGATTTGGGCCTTCCAACCCTTCAGGGTGAATGCTCAGGGGCCCGTCCTACTGGGAGAGTGTCAATAACCCCCCCCCCCACACACACACACAGGGCTTGCCCTCTGGGCATGTCCCCCAAAGACCAACAGTGCACATAGTGGTTGATTTTTCAAAGTGATGAATTCATTTTAGCTTGGGAGTGGGAAATGCAGGCTTAGGAGAAAGGGGGCTTTTGTTACAGGTGCAAGGATTAAGGTGAGTTTTGTAGCAGAACTGCAAAGTACCTGAGGTTAACCAGAGATGAGTAAATGGGACATTCTGCCACCTTGTCTTTTAAAAATCAACTGGACACTTACCCATCTCCCATGGACCCTTGGCAGCAGACCCTTTGCTAGGCGGCAAGGTGGGATGTGGCAACTGAGGGAGCAGTTGGCTCTGAAAGGTCTGGAGGCTGGAGAGGGTGGCCTTTGAGACTGATCTGTAGAGGTGGGCTGTGTTCATCCACGTGGAGAGCGGGTGACGTGGGAGTCCCAGGCAGAGGGTGCGTGCAGGAAGTGATCAGGATTCGGAGGCCAGAGAGCACTTGGCAAGAAGGTAAGGTGCCTGGGGTGCCCTGGGCTAGGGGATGACCTCGTCATGATGTGGGAGGGGACACCGAGCTCTGGGTCTCCAGCTGCATTGGGTGGTGTCTCATTGTTTCTTCTGTCTATCCAGGTACATCAGAACATGGAGGTGACTGGCTCACTCCAAACGGAGCAGCACACCAACAGCGAGCTGGCCACGAAACTTGGCCAGCTGCGGGAGAAGCTGGCAGAGCTGAAGGAGCTGGTAAATCCTGCGCCAGCTTGGACGGGCTTGGAGGCCTCTGGGAGGGAGGTCCTTAGGCAAGAACAGAGGTAGCTCCAACTCAGGACTGGGGGGCACTGATGACCCTGCAGTCCTGCCAGGTCTGTGACCACCTGTGCCCTATGCTCTGACATGAAGTGGTGGGTTCCTCGGGACTGCAGGTCACCTCCCTGCTGGAGGCATGAGCCAGTAGGGGAGAGACGAGGAGACGTGGAGACATCCTGGTTCCAGACTTGGCTCTGGGTCGCGCTTCAATGAACAGGGCTGAGCCTCAGCATCCTTCACTTCAGAGAGCAGTAGAAAGCAGTTCTGTTGTGGTGAAAGGAAGGGGTCTGGGCAGGTGGCAAAGTCCCACAGTGCCTGCCTCAGGAAGAGAGGTCAGTGCCTGTCCCCCCCATCTGTGGCGCAGATCTGGGAGGTGCCTCGGTGGCGGGAGCCAGCAGCAGCGGTGGTCTCCACTCTGCTGCTCCACCACAAGTCCGTTGAGGCAGTTGCTCCTCAGAGCTGCCTTTTTCTGCAAGTTTCCTGGGTTATGGGCAGGACCAATCAGGTGCAAGCTATGGGCTGATTGGTACTAAGTGGCCCAGTCAGTCAAGGATGAAAAATGGTGCAGGGCTTCCCTGGTGGACTAGGGTTTAAGTCTCGGCACCATTACCGCTGATGTCTGAGTTTGATCCCTGGCCGGGAGCTGACCCACAGGGCACAGCAGACCTCTCCTGCCTTGCCGGCTGCTCCCCTCAGCAGTGTGTTTCAGTCAGTCTGCCTGTTCTGCTCACTCTGCACCTCTGGCCAATACCCCAGTTCTTCTGCACAAAAAAAGAAAAATGGTCCAATCAGACTTGATGTTGGGACACCCTGAAGAGTGATATAAGCCAGGGTTAGAGGGAGCTGAGGGGCTCTGTTCCAACCTCCAAAGAAAGAAGGGGAAGACTCTTTTCCTGGCCTCTGAAGAAAGGAGAACCAGAAGCTAAAAGAAGAAAAGCAGCATCCAGTAGCCAACCTCTGCAGGGGAAAGAGAGGATGAAGAACTCTGTCATTGACTGGGCCTCCAGTCAGTGTCTGACAACACCTGAAAGGAGCACCAAAGGCTCCAGGCCTCATGTCTGAAAGAGCTGTTTGTTGTTGGTGTTGTCCAGCAACTCACAAAGAGCTTTTAACCCTTCGTGTCTCTGACACCAGCTGGGATCCCAACTGAAAAGGGTAGTCACGGGGCATGAGGATGGGATGCCAGGATAGGCCGCAGTGGCACCTACCTGCCTGGGCTCTAAGACAGGAGGGCTGCCAAAAAGCCCCAAAGCCAAAACTAAAGGCTGAAGCAATACAGACCCCATACGATAGGGGCCTACAGGCTGGAGGCGATTGAAGGATAGTGCCCAGTAGGGGACTCATCACTGTGGTCCTCGACCGTGTGCACAGTTGCAAGAGACTTCAGGCTCTGGAAACAACCACCTTGGTGGCCTCCACTGGTGGCGCAGTGGTTGAGTGTTGGGCTGCGAAGCTGCTTGCAGCCTCTACTGCCCGCAGCCTCTGCAGCGCTGGTTCAATCCCTGGCCACAGGTGAGGGTCCCACATGGCGCGACAGTCCTCTCCTGCTGCCCACTGGTCCCCTCAGCAATGTACTTCGGTCCTTCTGCCTGTTCTGCTCCCTGCTCTGGCTCTGGTGAATTTTCTCACCCTCCCGCGCTTCTGACTGTACCCAGTGCTTGTATAAATAAAATTAAAAAAAAAAAAAGTTCTGTTCGCAGAACTTCTAACCTCCTGGACCCCCCTGTGCAGAGTAAGCAGGTGTTCTAGGAGACTCTGGCTCCCTTTAGGGCGGCAGGTGCCAGCACACCCGCGGAAGATCTTACACTACTTCAAAGGAAACCTGCACCCCCCTGATCACTGCAGCACTTTTTACAGTAGCCGAACTGTAGAAGGGATGGTACATAGATAATAGGATACTACTCATCAAGAAACATAAACTCATGCCATCTGGGGCAACATGGATGGAGCTAATTGAAATAAGCCCAAAGGAGAAAGACAAATATATCACTTAGATATATGGATATAGAAAAATTAAACAAAGGGCTAGTTTAAGCTATCCCGTGAGTCTCCCAGGTGGTGCCTGACTACTGGCTCGGCTGCAGACCAGCCCAGACTTTCTGGCCTGGCAGCTGGATGGTGGACTGACCCTCTGTAGTTTGGCATCAAACTCATTTGATGACAAAGCCTGACTCCAGCTGACTGAATCCCCCATTGTGTCTTGTTTTACCTGCACCAACTACTGTTCCCCAGCCTCTGCTGTTTGCAGAGTCTGAGATGGATCTTGTACTTGATGCTGCATGTAATTTTTTGTTTGTTTGTTTTTAAGATTCATTTTTTATTTATTTATGCATACAAGAACTGGGGTATAGGCCAGAGGGGCAGAGGGTGAGAGGATTCACCAGACACAGAGTAGGGAGCGGAATAGGCCGATCCACTGAAATCCACTGCTGAGGGGAGGGGTGGGTGAGACAGGAGAGGTCTGCTGCCCCATGAGGGTTGCTCCCTGGCCAGGGATCAAACTCAGATCTAAGCAGTGATAGCATTCAGGCTTAAACCTTATGCCACCAGGGAGGCCCTGTTTTTATATTTTTTTATATCTTTTGATATTATTTAAAATAATAGAAGCACTCCTACTGCTCTACTTTCATAATAAACATGCTCCTTCCTCCCTGCCTTTGGCTCAGGTCGGGTTTACACGTGTCTTTGTCACCTTTACTCAGTGTCCATCTCTCATGACAGAGCAAGCTCTATGTCTCCAGGGTCCTCTCTCTGCTCCCCATTGTGTCTGCAGGGGAGGCAGCTTGGGGAGGCAGGAGCCAGCCAGGGAGAGGGATGCTGGGAAGTGAAGAGGAGGCAAAGGCAGAGAACACTAGGGAGATGCTTCCCGGTTCACTGAGAAAAGCATTTCTCAAAGTGTGGTTGTGGAATCCTTGAAGTTACCCAGAGCCTGTCACAGGAGCCACGAGGTCAAAACTATTTTCAAAATGTCACTTAGATACATACCACTGACTTTTTCACTATTTTGCCATCTGCTGAGGTAAAACTTACTAAAAATGGATCTTATATTACTAACTGCAGTTATTCTTCACAAGTACTTACCTCAGAAACACAACTCCAAGCCAGTTTCATTTCAAAGTGTCTTGGTTGAAGCATTAAAAATTATCTTCATTATTCTATCATCCTCAAATCCACATTTTACAGCACCTGATGCGATGACACGCAAGTGCACACACAACACTCCTGCTGCGTTCCCAGCTATTATGTGCCAAGAAACATATTTGCATGAGATGAATTAGACTATTTTTCTTTTTTTTGTAGGCAATACCATCTTCACATGAAGGAATGAATGACAAAATCTGTGGCTATTTGATTTGGTTAATTAGCAGACATTGTCCTGAACTTGAGTGTGTGCTCCTTTAAGAAAATCAACTGACAAGGGCCTCCCCTGGTGGCACAGCAGTTGAGGGTTGGGCTGTGATCCTGGCCACTGGTGAGGGTCCCACATGGCAAGCAGACCTCTCTTGCTGCCCAGTGCTCTCCTCAGCAGTGTATTTCCTTGTTCTGCCTGTTCTGCTCCCCACTCTGGCCCTGGTGAATTCTCTCACCTTTCAGCTCTCTGACTGTACCCAGTTCTTGTGTAAATAAATAAATAAATCTTTAAAAAAAAAAAGAAAATCAACTGGCAATTGATAACTGAGAGTAACTTCACCTTGACCAAATATAAGTGCTCAGAAAAAAACAGAATCATGAAAATTGTGTCCTATCACTTGCCAACTTCCAGTACTACTTTTACTTTTTGGATTTGTAGTGAAAAATAATTTTTTCATAGACTTCAACCAGAACCACAGTTAAATGCAGAAGGAAGCATGAAATTCCTACTGTCTTCTAATGAGACAGACAAGATAAACAACGAGACAGACAAGAAGACAACTGCAAACATAAAACACGTGAAAGATCCACTCTTCTCATTGCCCTGATTATTTTCAGAAATAAGTTATTTTTCTTAAGAACACTTTCTATTAACATGCATTGGATTATTACTATTATTCTAAATAAACAGCTACATGATCAAACTCAGCTTTATTCCCAGTGTGGTAAGTATGGGGAGCGATACCTCCTAAACAAGATTATACTTGGCGTCCTCCCTAATTTGTAAGACTGGACACAGATCCGGGAAGGAAGACTGAGAATCGCAGACCCAGTGCCTGGGTCATGGAGACAGGGTGAGGAAGCTTTGGGTGAGGAGAGGAGGGGCCAGAGCAAAGCCCCAGGGCCCTAGTCTGGTTCTCATAGTTCCAGGCCCCAGGGCTGTGTCTAGGGCAGGAAGGTTACTGTTGGGGACACCCCACTGCCCCCTTAGCCTCCCTTCTGTCTCCACCACCTGTGCTGGGCCCTGGACACTTGTGACTCCTCCCCAGTTCTCAGTCCCCAGTGCCTGGAGGTTCCCAGAGAACCAGTCAGCATCACTGCCTGCCCAGGTAAGTCTCCACCCACCAGCCTAGGGTCAGAAGCTCCCCAGACCCCAGCAGTGCTGGGCATGGGGCCCCCAACCTCCTCCTGCTGCTTCTCTCCAGGGCTCTGGCCCAGACAGACACCTGGGCTGGTGAGTGCAGGGTGGAGGGAAAAGGCTTCTGCAGAGGAAGCTGCTGCCTTAGGCCCCTCTGTCACCCCCGTGGCGCCCCTCAGTCCTGGTCCCTTTCTGTCCCCCCACCTGCCTCCTCCTTTTGTCCCGAGTCTTGCCCCCTCTGGACCCGCTGCCCATGTTCAGTCTCTGGAGCTCCCTCCCTCCTGGACACTTTCTCCCCTGCCCCATCTCCCCGGGACTCAGGACCTGCCCTGGGAGGAGGGTCCGCCCGGCTTCACCCCTCCCCGCCCCCAGGCTCCCCCTCTCTGAGGGTGTTAGAAATGGTGATGTCCCGCCCGGCCTCGGGGAGCCCCGGTGCATCGCGGGGGGCTACGTGGACGACCCGCAGTTCGGGGTTCGACAGCGACTCCCCGGGCCAGAGCGCGGAGCCGCGGGCCCCTGGGCGGGCGGGCGGGGCGGGAGGGTCGGGCGAGGAGACGCGGCTCCGCAGACACTCGGCGCGGAGGCTCCAAGCGCTCCTGGAGGCCCCGCGCGGCCGCCGCAGCCAGAGCCGGGCCGGGGAGCAGCGCGGGCCGGGGCGGGTCACCGCTCCCGCCCCACCCCCCGCCCCGAGTCTCGGGGCCCCGTGACCCCCGAGGCCGTGGCCCCTGCCAGGCCCCTTGACCAGGGAGGAGCCCGCGGGACTTTCACCCTTTAGTTTTTTTTTTTTTTTTGTTTTTTGTTTTTGTTTTTTTGTTTGTTTTTTAACCAAAGAGTAATGTGTTTATTTCACTTGAATTCTTAAAAATACTTTTTTTTGTCAGTTGTCACATAAAATGTCCTAATGTAAAAAATTTCATTGAAAAAGGAAAGCATGAAAAAACAGACCCAAAATGTTAAGATTTTACTTACAAAGCTTCTTCGTTGTACAGAAAGTAAAAACGCTGTTCCAACTTGGGCATAACCGGTGGTCACAGATGGGGATTCACCCACCAAGGCTGTCCCCGCTGCAGCAAGTCTCACACGACAACCTAACACGCTTACAGTTTTGTTGGGGTGAAGTCCCCAGGCTCGGTGGTGGATTTCCAAGAGGGACTCAACGGGGGGCGGAAAGTCACAGGAACTGTTCCTTGGCTCTCTGGGTGGGGGGTGCCCTGGGGTTTGTGTCACAGCCGCCTTTTTTAAAAAAAAAAAAAAATCTACCAAATCCTTCTGCGCAGTCCAACCAATACTGAACAGTTCGCTCTTTTTTAAAAAGTTTATTTGGGTTTTAATCATCTTGTCCTTCATCATCTGTTTCCCGCTTCCTTTTTTCTCCTTCTCCGCTCTCTTCCTCCTCCTCCTCCTCCTCCTCTTCTCGTCATCTTCATCTTCATCAGCTCCTCCATCCTGCCCAAAATCTCCTTCCTCCCACTGACTTCGTCCCCGTCTTCTTCCCCTTCTACATGCTCGTCCTCGTCCTCCTCACACTCTTCCTCCTCACCATCCCGTCTTCCCATCCTGGGCATCTCCCCCTTCTCCGTCCCCCTCCTCCTCCTCACACCACGCGCCGCAGCATCTGGGCCGGGGCTTCTCCCCTCGGGTCACAGCCGCCCAGACAGGCCAGCCGAGGGGAAGCGTGGACACGCCCTCTGGGGGTCATTCGGGTCAGCGACCCACAGTCACACAGGCCCAGGCGCTTCAGACCCGCCAGCCTTTTCAACGGCTCCGAGGTGCTGGTGTCCTTCAGTTTATTTCCACTTAAGTTAAGATGTCTGAGATCTGGAGGTTTTTCTGCTAACATGTCCAGAACGCCAGATTCTATTGTCACTGAGCTCAAGCTTTTTCAATTTAGGGAGTTTGGGGAGATTTGAGACTGAAATCCCGCCTGCACTTATCAAACTGAGGAACTCTAAGTCCACACATTCACCTGTCAGGCCCTCAATGTTCCGTCCTGTGCTTTGCAGTTGTCCAGGACAAGCGGCCGGGCCCGGTTCCTCGGCTCCGGGTGGATCCTCTTCTTCGTTTCCACGATTCCCTCTTCCCCCCTCTTCAAACTTCACTGTCCGCGGCAGAGGCGGAGCGGGGAGAGGCTCCCGCCCGCGCGGCGAGGGCCTCAGGAGGGGTCTGCGCGCGGCAGCGGCCGGCGGCGCGGGCCCGGCGAGCGGAGCCCCCGGAGCCACGTTACTCGCGGGAGCGGAGAGAAACCATGGAGGGAAAAAGCACCCTTAGGTTTTATTTAAGTTCAGGATTATTCAGGGCGGGAGACCGGGTGCGGGCGGGAGACACGGGGTGACTGAAGGGCGGGGCTGAAGAGGGGCTGCGGGGCCTTTGATCTCCCTGAGGCGCGCACCCCGCAGGGAAATGGCATCATGGTGAGGAAGCGCCCCCTTCTGGCCAGAGAGGGAGCTGTCGGCCACGTTTTCCAGCTCTGGGATGGAGACTGGCCTGGAGGCTCCTACTTTTTCTGAAGGACAGTTAAGGAATCCAGTTTCTCCTGAGAAAGAGGGGAGACCACCCTGAAATCACCCTTCACTTTTGACCGGCAGCCATCTTAGGAACAATGAGTTTCTCTCTCAAGATCCTGTTTTTTGGTCAGAGAGCATTTTTGGAGATCTCACTCCTGCCTGTCTGTGTCATCACCCTCCGCCCAAGTCAGCAACAAAATGCTTAGAGACCTGCATCCCACCCTGGGCTCTCACCTGCTATCCCCCCTCCCAGACCAGGCTGGTTTCTGGGGTTTGTGCTTCCTCCCTCCAAGCATACTGTGCTGTCCACTGGAGGATGGTCACGTGAGGCTGCTTCAGTGACCATGCAGGAAACATAAAGCATGAAATTTCCGGTTCTTCCCACTCAGGCCCCCAATCGCCATATGTGACCCATCACCCCACCTCTGAGGATGAGGTCACCCTGAGGTGCTGGGCCCTGGGCTTCTACCCTGCGGACATCACCCTGACCTGGCAGCAAGGTGGGGAGGACCTGACCCAGGAATCAGAGCTGGTGGAGACCAGGCCTGGGGGAGATGGAACCTTTCAGAAGTGGGCAGCTGTGGTGGTGCCTTCTGGAGAGGAGCAGAGATACACGTGCCATGTGCAGCATGAGGGGCTGATAGCACCCTGAGTTCTGAGATGGGGTAAAGAGGGAGATGTGGGCACACGGCTGACTCAGGGGCATCAGAAGCCCTTCTGGAGACCTTCAGAAGGTCAGACTGAGGCCTCAGGTTCAGGGTCTGACCTTCCCTTCCCTTCCAGTGCCACCTCCTCAGTTCTCCATCCTTGCCATGGTCCTCATTTCCCGCTCGGTTTTCTTTGTCGGTGTGCTCACTGCACACAAGGTGGCTTCATGTGTGAGGGGGTAGAAGAAGTGCTCAGGTAGGGAAGGGAGTGGGGGATTTTGTCCACAGAGGGCTTTCACGTCCCAGGGAGAACTTGCCCTGCCTGGTTAATGGGAAGTACCATCCACACATGGGTGTTGCCCAGAGGGTATTTAGTCCAGTCCCCCTTCATCTCCATTCTTCATTTTTCCCAGTCCTGACCTGGGACTTTACTCACAGTTCTGGAAACTTCCCTGTGGTGCAGGATTAGAAGATTCTTTTAGGCTTCTGACCTGACTCCTTCCTGGTCTCACATGATGCTTCTTCCCACAGGAGGACAAGAAGGAAGCTACACTCAGGCTGCAGGTAAGTGTGGATCAGGGGTTTGATCCCTGAGCCCCTGGGGACAGTGTAGATGGAGCCCATGGGGCAGTCACTCTCATCAGTTCCTCCTGTGGTCTCATCTCTGACCAAGTTTTGTTGTGTTCTCCCCCAGGCAGCCACAGTCCCTGTGCTCTGAAGTGTATGTAAGACCCTAAAGGTGAGACCCTGGAGGACTGCAGTGGGGGTGGGGGTTGAGGCAGAGAGGCTGGGACTAGGTGATGGGGATGCTTTCAGGAGGACATCTTGAGAATGCAGTGGACCATTGATAATGTTAACACACAAGTAATTCACCTGAATTTCTTCATGATTATTTTCTTTCACAGTGAGAGACAGCCTTGTGTTGGCCTGAGTGTTACAGGATTTCTTTTTGCCCACATTTTGTGCCTTTATGATGCCCTGGCTTAAACCTTCACACCTGCGAGAATGGCCCATATCCAGAGGACCAAAACAACAAGTACTGGCAAGGATGTGCAAAAAAGGGGACAGTCCTGCGTTGTTTTTGGATAAAGACTGAGCCAGCCCTTCTGGAAACAGTTCTGAGGTTTCTTAAAAGGGTGAATGTGGTTCTGCCTTTGGACCCAGCAATTCTACAGTGAGCATCTACTCACAGAGGATAAATACTCTCCTGTGACTGGACCTGCACTCCCGTCACCACTGCAGCACTATTTACAGTAGCCAAGCTATGGGAACCACCTACATGCCCCAGACAGGTGGGAAATTAAGAAGCAGCTGGGATTACACGTGTACATATATGTACATATACTGGTGACTCCAAAGGAGATGAACGTTGGGGTTTGGGGGAGGGAGCTGTCAGGGGTGAAGATGCCACCACATCCAGCAGGGGCCAGGGTAGGGGGAGGGTTCCTGCCCAGCTCTTTACACCTCAAGCCAACCATGAGGTATTTCTAAACCTCCTCCTCTTCTTCAGAGCCAATGCTTTTTCAGTCCTGCTCAGAGGCTGCTTCTCCATGGAACTGTATTTATTGAGGTGTTGTTCTGACACTCTTTACTCTGTGTGCGATTTGAATTAATTTATTCTGGGGCTGGATGTTAATTGACTTCCCATCATCTTATGTTGTGTATCCTGTCTCTCCTGTTACACACACACACACACACACACACACTCAAGGGGGCACACGCATGCACTCCCCTCTCCTTGGGAACCAGATCCTCACTCAGCACTGGGGGTTACTCTGACCCTCTGTCTCTGGTTCCCCTCAGAGCTGCCCTTTCTGCAGTGTCTCTACTCAGCAGTGTCTGAGCTGCCCCAGGAGTCCCTGCACCTCCTGCCTCTGATCTTATGGGAAACCAGCCCCTCACCCTGCATGATAGTGAGGAGGCAAAGGCAAAGTCCTGAGGTCAGTGACTGATCTAAGAGATAATTTACAGAAGGAAACGGGGTGAAAGTCCCTGGGGCTGTTCCAGGGCAGGTTACAGAGAAGCCTGGAGGGGGAGACCCTGAGCGACCCCCACCTCCTCCCCTGGACCCGCGCCAGCTCACCAGTCTCGCTCTGGTTGTAGAGGCTGCGCAGGGAGTCCAGGTGCACTCGGAACCACACTATGTTCTGCCTTAGGATCTTAGTCCTCCAGTCCCACTCCTCCTGCCCTGTCTGCTCCGCCCAGGGCGCGCGGCTCAGCGCTCTGGCCCGGAGAGTCGCTGTCGAACCACCCGTACTGCGTGTCGTCCACGTAGCCCACGACGATGTACCGGGGCTCCCCGAGGCCGGGCCAGGACATCGCAGTGTGTAAAGTCCTCATGGAGTGGGGGCCTGGGGGCGGGAGGGGAGACCCGGGCTATTCTTCTCCCCTTCGGGGGCTCGAGTCCCAGGGGGCGCCCACGAGACAGAAAGTGGGTGAAAGACGAGATTGAAAAGCGGCTGCGGGACAAAAATGGCCGGGACTCGGGGGGCCAGAGGAGGCTGGGGTCTCGGGGGACAGAAAGGGGCCAGGATGGGGCGGGGCCGAGGTGGGGGGACAAATAGGGTGGCGGCGAGGTCGCGCCTTTCCCACTCCCACCCACGCCCTCGCTCCCGCCTCTGGGAGCGCCCTGTCCCCTCCCGACCCGCACTCACCCGCCCGGGTCCCCCTCGGGGCCGCGGCCACCGCGAGCAGGAGCAGGAGGGCTGCGCCCCCCATCCCCCAGGACGCGCCTCCACCTGGGCTGGGGAGAGGGAGTCCCGGCGGGCGGGTGGGGGCTTTGGAACGGGAGCCGCGGGGCTGCTGATTGGCTGCTCTGGAGACCTCCAGGCAATGGGGAGTGAGCCCTGAGGTGAGTCACCAGTATCCAGGAGGGAGGACCCGACGCAGGCTGTGAGAAGTGAAACTGGGGAGATGAGGAAGCCCCGACAGTCACCTTCCAGCCCCAGACAGCGCCCTGGGGACTGAGACCTTGAGAGCCACACCCCGACACCCCTCCTCTCCTGCACCAAGACCTTTGTCACACTGTTGCCTCCCTGAATCCAGGCCCAGGAATTGGGTCAGCGATTCTCAAACATTTTTCTTTCAGGATGTCTCTACAGTCTCAGAAACTATTACGGATCCCATGTATAATTTTCTACGTGGGTTAGAGCTTTAAATACTTTACTAGAATAAAGGCTTTTTAAGATGGTATTACTTCTTTACTTTAGAATATTAATAACCAATGTATGCTAACAAAGCATTTTTTTAAAGATTTATTTATTTATGCATAGAAAAGGTGGGGTGCAGGCCAGAGATGCTTGGGGTAAAAGGATTCACCAGAGACAGAGAGGGGGGCACATCAGGCAGATGTACTGAAACACACTGCTGAGGGGAGCAGGGGGCTAGACTGGCAGAGGTCTGCTGTACACTGTGGGGTGGCTCCCTGGCCAGGGATTGAACTCATGCTGCAGTGGCTGCAGGTAGCTTCATAGGTTGTGTCTTAACCCCTTGCATCACCAGGGAGGCCCTAACAAAGCATTTTTAAGAAAATAACTTTCTGTAAATATAAGGATAATTAAAAGAGGGGAACTTTTACATTTTATATTTTTGCAAGTGTCATTTTTGTCTCATTAGAAGATCTTTTAGTTTTCAGTTTCTTCTACATTGAATGTTTTGCTTGAAATCTATGAAAAAATACACAATCTCATGGAAATATGTAGGAATAGTATTTTAATAACCTTTTCAGATTATGAATATTCAACTTTGTTTCAACTTTCATACTAAATCATAACTATATAAGTAATATTTTCTCAAAAATTATTTGCAAAGTGAAACCTGAAACAATGTCATTGAATATTTCCTATTCTGTTATATTAACTCCATAGGCCTCTCTTGTATATTAATGGATCTTGTACAATTGTATGATTATTTATTTATTTATTTATTTATTTATTTATTTATACAAGCACGGGGTACTGTCAGAAGCGCAGGAGGGTGAGAGAATTCACCAGAGCCAGAGCAGGGAGCAGAACAGGCAGAAGAACAGAAGTACACTGCTGAGGGGAGCAGCGGACGGCAGGAGAGGTCTGCAGGCCATGTGGGACCCTCGCCAGGCAGCCAGGGATTGAACCGGCGCTGCAGAGGCTGCTGCAGAGGCTGCTGCAGAGGCTGCTGCAGAGGCTGCGGGCAGCTTCGCAACCCAGCGCTCAACCACTGTGCCACCGGGGAGGCCCAATTGTATGATTTTTTTTTAAAGTTACCTATTGTTTCACTATGGGTTATATAGCTATATAGTGTTAATTACACTGGGGTCAAGTTATCAAAAATCACGTTTTATTTTTTACCACAGATCCCAAAAGAAAAATTGGTCCATACTGTAAGTTGTCAAGTTTATAGTGATAGGACTCAATTTTCCGTAATTCTGGTTTTCTCTGGGAGTTTACATTTTATTTTATTTTTTTAAAGACTTATTTATTTATGCATACAAGAGCTGGGGTACAGGCCAAAGGTGTGGGGAGTGAGAGGATTCCCCAGACCGAAGTACTGCTAAGAGGAGCAGCAGGTGAGTCAGGAGAGGTCTGGTGCAGGGTGTGGGCTGCTCCCTGGCCAGACTGCTTCACTGGTTGCGTCTTAACCCTTGCGCCACCAGGGAGTTTACATTTTATCAAGGCAACAAGTGCCATCAGTAGATTTTTAAAAGGGACAGACTCACATTCATTTTCAGGAAAGTGTCTGCCAATTCAACTAGTCTAAGTAACCATGGTATTAGCCATTCCCTCCTTCACTTAAAAATGGGATTGCCTAAAAGAAGAGGCTAATTCACTTCATACATTTTTCTCCCTTCGGACTGTAGCAGATGTGCCTTATGTGCACTTCCTTGTCATTGTTTCAGAGCTTTAAAAATGTGGATTTCAGGATGATAAAATAGAAAAGATGCTATTGTGATTTAACCAGGACTTTTCTTTGTTAAGATTTATTTATTTATTTATACAAGCACTGGATATAGTCAGAAGTGCGGGAGGGTGAGAGAATTCACCAGAGCTAGAGCGGGGAACAGAACAGCCAGACTGATGAAATACACTGCTGAGGGGAGCAGCGGGTGAGACAGGAGAGGTTTGCGTGCCATGTGGGACCCTCACAGGTGGCAGGGGATGGAACCAGTGCTGCAGCAGCTGCAGGGCAGCTTCGCAGACCAGCGCTCAACTGCAGCACCACCAGGGGAGACCCGACCAGTACATTTTGAAGTGAAATTGGTTTGGATTTTTTTTCTGCGAGAAAGTGGTGGTGAAGAATAACTACTACTGCAATTGGTACTATAATTTCCATTCTTACTAAGTTTTATCTTAGCAAATATCAAAATAGTGAAAGGCAAATGGTGTCTAAGTAATGTTATAAAAATAGTTTTGACCTCCTGGATCCCGTGAAAGGTTCTGGGTGACCTCAAGTGTTCCACAGGCCGACTTTGGAAATGCTTTTCTCAGTGAACCAGGAAGAATCTCCCAAGTGTCCTCTGCCAGAATCCATCTCTTTGGTTTGGATTTCCTATTTCCAAAGTTTTTCTTAGAGTTTTGCCCCTGGACTCCCTGGAAGAGAACTCATTTCAGAGATGAGGAGAGAGAGTTTTCAGTCTGAGAAGGGAGGTGGAGAGACAGGTGCTTCCCTTTGGAACTGGGACAGTTTGTGTCCGGAGGCACCAGACCCACTGATAATCTTCTTTGATCTTGTTTTTTGCCTGCTTAGTATGTATTTCCATCCAGGGACCTCACCTCATCTTTAAGAGAGATAATATTGGCCCCTTGATTCTACATGTGTTTAATGCATCTGACTTGATGCTCCCAAAGCATGAAGAGCTGTGCTGTCCAACAGAATGTTCTGAAAGAAAAAAATGTTCTATATATGTACTGACCAATATGGTGCCTCTAACTATTGAACACTTTAAATGCGGCTCATGAGCTGAGATGTTGCATATTTAACTATATATCATTTAAAATTAAAAAGCCATATGTGGCTAGTAGCTACCATATTGACAGTACGTATCTAGAATGTTCTTAACTTTCAGTATCTGCCCCCCAATACTTTGTTGTACAATGAAATAGTATAATAAAATATAATATACAATAAAATTACCTTCATGTGGAAATAATGGATTTTTCTACATGGGGTTTAAGTATATCCTTAAAATATGGTATGTCCAAATAGTTTAATTAACATGTATTTTAACAATAGATAGAGAGGTGCAATCCCAAATCTGAATACAAACTCTGTCAAATCCCTGAATGACCACTAAACTGTGCTGAGGTATGGGACACTCAAGAGAAACTGCTGGAAAACCAGAAAGAACTTAGAGGGCGTTCTACCCTTGAGTGACAGACTCATCTCAGTGCAATCTGTGAGTCTGCACCTAAAACTGATGACTTCCCCAATCCACACAAGCTCAGAGAACCAGAAGAAAAATCTTACTGACTTGAGGAATCAAACACCAGATTTGGTGGCGGTATTTGGGTGCACCAGGCACAAGGTAACCAATAAGTGAGTGAATGCCAACATCTGGGTAGACACTGTCCAAAACCTTGGTTGACCATTGAATCGCATGGAGACAAAAAACCTTGGTTGACCATTGACTCACACGGAGACAAGTCAAATTCTTCAAGACCTAGGATGAAAATGCAGCACTTGGAGACTGAAGCAGCAGAGCAGGGGCCCAGCTGTGCAGGGGCAGATTTGGCCTCGATCTGGCAAATGTCCAACTTCAGTGGGGAAGAAAAGAAATCCCCAGAAAAATAAAAGAGTCTAGATGTGTTAAATCTTATAGCTTTCATGTATTTAGAATTAAGCCTGTTTTCTTCATGGTGCTTGTTTGAATAAACCCTGACTATTCTCTACAAGGTATCAGCATAATTTTCTTTCTTTGACAAAAGGATATAGTGCCAGATGATAGACAGTAGAAGTTTTTCAAATCTTCACAGGTTTTTTTATATTCTCAAGAGGTCAAGAACAATTCCCCTACTGTGAGTCCCTGGACTTGCTGGCTCCCTGGTCACGGAGGAGGCTGGGGCACCTGCGCCACTTCACAGTGAGGCTCAAACGGCTCCATGACCCCCTGCTTGATCTCTCCTGCTCACTCTCAGGGGAAGACATTTGCTGCACTGTATGGGCACTCAGATAAGGAGACACGCACATGGTGAGAACTGAAGCTTTTTTCCAGCAGCCACGTGCATGAGCCTTTATGTAGATTCTTCCATGTCCATCAAGCCTTTTCTTCGGCCTGACATGGTGACTGCAGCCTTGTTAGACCCCGAGCAGAAACCACCACTGGGGTACAGACCAGAGGTGTGGAGGGTAAGTGGATTCACCAGAGGCAGAGTGGGAAACAGAACAGGGAGATTGACTGAAATACACTGCTGAGGGGAGCAGTGGGCGAGACAAGAGAGGTCTGCTCTCTGGCTGGGGATCAAACTTGTGCTGCAGAGGCTGTGGAGAGCTTCATAGGTTGTGTCTTAACCCCTTGCACAATCAGGGAGGCCCATAAATAAATACATCTTAGAAAACAGCAAAAGAAGTCTTGGAAAAAGAAGTTATGAGTGTGGAAGCCCTGGACTTGGGTTCTAGATCTGTGTCATGCTAAATATGGGAATGTTTCCACTCTCTCCTGTAAAATGGGACTAATAGAGTCTTGGTTGTCTGCCTCACACAGGTGATAAGAGGATTAAGCTTAAACTTACAGTTCTGTAAAAGTGAACTATATATTGCTTACAAGAGATGAAGTTTCAATATAAAGACACATTGAAGTAAATTGATGGAAAAAAGATAAGCTATGAAGATAGATATCATAAGGAGATTGGAGTGGTTCTATTAAAATCAGCCATAAAAGATTTCAAAATAGAATTCATTGGCAGATATAGAGATCTCCCACATGATGATAAAATCTAATAGAGTGAGAAACTCCAGAGTACAGATAGAAAGGAGTCACGGTCGCCTGGCTAGGGTAGGGAGAGGGATCAAATATAAAAGTGCAGCTATTGACAAGAGCTAAGACATGGAAACAACCTAAATACCCAAAACCAGATGTCTGGATCAAGAAGATATGCTATATATACACAAGGGAATACTACTCGGCAATTAAAAAAGATAAAGATGCCATTTGCAGTGACATAGATGGAGCTGGAAGGGATTATGCTCAGTGAAAAATAAGTCAGAAGGAAAAGGAAATATACTGGATGGTTTCACTTAGAGGAGGAACACAGGGAAACCATACAAGGGATGGGGGGAAAAAGACAAAACTAGCAGCAAACTGTAAATTGGAGACATTCATGGGGGGGGGGGGAGGGATCAAAATGGGAGGGAAGAGCAGCAGAGTCTGCGGTGATGTTCCCGGGTGTCCTGGTGGAGGTACTTTCATGGGGACAACACCTGAGAGGAGAATTCAAACACTGTACAAAAATGAAGACCAATGTAAAAATATATAAATAAATAAATTTCAAAAAATCAATATAAAGGAGCAGGAGACACTTTAGGACGAGGGGGCTGTGCTGTCTGTTCTCTATGGCAGTTCCAGGATTCTATTTATTTAGTGTTTATTTACCTGTCTACTTATTCTATTATTTATATTTACCTAACTGTCCATGTAAAATTTGCAAATTTCATTTCATGTAAAGATCTTAAGAAATAAAAGTGGGGAGAAAGAAGACAAAGTAAATACACTAGAGTTAATTAAAACAGAGAATTCATTGCTAGCAGTTCTGTCCCAAGGAATGTTAACGGATTTCTTCCAGGCCTCGGGAATGACAGTAGATGATAACTCACACATTACAGCAATAACTAGCAACAGAGACGCGCAGAATACTCTTTTTTTGTAGCTTGTCTTAACTTATTGAACAGATATGACTGCTTACATTTTTTGTTTTACAGCTTTATTTGGCTTCTGTTTATTTTGGTTTATTATACATATTACATGAACAACATTAAGGTGGTTAAATAGAACTATATTGCTGTAAATTTCCTATATGTTACAGAAAGTGGTTCAATTAAGTAGATATTGAAAAATGAAAGATAGATTTAAGTATTTACAACAATAAAAAGTACTGAAACAAATACATCTAAAGCCACAAGAAAAATTAATTTCACAGAAAAATATTTGCTTGAATCAAAGAAAGGGAGAAAATGATGAAATGGAATGAAAAAGATGTGAGACAATGAAAAAATAAACATCAAAACGATAGACAAATCTAACCATATCAAATACCGGATAGTCTCACTCATAGCGGGAATTTAGAAAACCTAAATAAGGGACCAGGAAAAAGACTAAATATAATAAAGTAAAAATCAAAATCAACAAAGCAACTATAAACCAGAGACACACTGTGGGGGGGGGAGGAGAGGGGGGATTAGGGTCAAAATAAGGGAGGGGGGAATTGTACGGGGAATAAAACCTAGATGAAAATGCATACATTGTGCAAAAATGAAAATGAAAAATGATGTAAAAAATAGATAAAATAATAATAATAAAGAAATTAGGCACTGCCGGCGCCCTAAGAGTCAGCCCCCTGGGCGGTAGCTTAGGGGCCTGAGAGGCTTGGGTCCGGCAGAGTCCAGACCCCGCCAGGAGGGCGGCTCGTGATGCGGCTGGGCTCAGGGACCTTTGCCACTGGCCTTGTAGTTATTGAGGTGCTGGGGTCATGCTGTTCCTTTGAGGTTTCGCCCCAACCCCCCCCCCCCCCGGTTTGTTCTGCTCCCAGGACCTAGAACCAAACAGAGCCCCCAGTCCCCGAGCCTGCGGCTAGGGCAGCTTCCAACCGGACCAAGCTCCCACCACCCGTCTTCAGTAAAGTTGTTATACTGAAAAAAAAAAAAAAAGTTAACTAAATCCCAATCAAAAGCCTGCGATTCTCTGGCACATATTAAAAAAACTAGCAACAACAAATGTTGGCAAGGATGTGGAGATAAAGGAACTCTCCTGCACTGCTGGTGGGAGTGCAAAATGGTCCAACCACTATGGAGAGCTGTGTGGAGATTCCTCAACTTACTAAAGATAGAGCTTCCATAGGATCCAGCAATTCCACCCCTAGGTATTTACCCAAAGGACACAGAAACATCAATTCCAAAGGGCACCTGCATCCCTATGTTTATAGCAGCACTGTTTACAATAGCTAAGCTTTGGAAACAACCCAAATGCCCAAAGATAGATGACTGGATCAAGAAGATGTGGTACATATACACCATGGAATATTACTCAGCATTCAAAAAAGATTAACTCATGCCATTTGCAGCAACATGGATGGCGCTGGAAGGGATCATGCTCAGTGAAATAAGCCAAAAAGAAAAAGAAAAATACCGGATGGTCTCACTCATAGCAGGAATCTAGAAAACTTAAATAAGGGACCAGGAAAATGAGTAACTATAAGAAAGTGAAAATCAAAATCAATAAAAAACTATGAACCAGAGACACTTTTTGGGGGGTGGGGGGCGGGAGGGGAGGGATTGGGGTCAGAATGGGGGGTTGCAATTGTATGGGGAATATAAAAATAAAATTTATTATTAAAAAAAAAAAGTAAAAAAAAAATAAAGAAAAAAAAAAAGAAAAAGAAAAATACCGGTTGGTCTCACTTATAGCAGGAATTTAGAAAACCTAAATAAGGGACCAGGGAAAAGACTAAAGCAATAAAGTAAAAATCAAAATCAACAAGCAACTATAGACCAGAGACACACTACAGTGGAGGTTGGGGGGAGAAGAGGGATTAGAGTCAGAATAAGGGGGGTGGAAATTGTATGGGGAATATAACCAAAATGAAAATGCATACATCATGCAAAAATGAAAAATGATGTAAGAATAATAATTTTTTTTAAAGCCTGCAGTTATCAGATTGGACAATATCAAGGAGATTTGTATTCTATGTGTGTTAGAAAGACTTTCTATACAAACAAAAATAGGGTAAAAGTGAAAGGGTGAAAGGATATGCCAAGGAAATAGAAAGCAGAACCACAAACCTTTACTGTCATTGCAGGAGGTGGCAGGAGCAAAGGCTGAGGGACCCAGTCAGCAGGTCCCTGCCTCTCTGTCCAGGAGGGAGGGTGAGAGCAGAATGTGGGGGGCATGATGGATCTGGGGAAGGACTCTGAGTGCTGGCGGGGAGGAGGTGGTATGGTCACTATCTCTGAAGAGATGTGAGCCTGTTCCCTACAAGAATTGTAAATCACCATACTGCAATTTGAAAAACAGCCCTCAGCAAAGGGACAGAGAGTGGAATAGAAAAGTATCTGCTTTGGTAATTTCACATCGAAGAGATGTGAAATTATTCCCCTAATTCACACACAGTACTGTAAATCAATGCTGCTTCAATTAAAAAAAAAATTAAAATAGGCCTCAGGAAAGGCACCGGGAGCTGAAGGGAAAAGCTTTGCAGTCTCCAGGGTGTGGTCATCAAGGGGCTGCAGAGAGAGGCTGTGGGGAGAGAAGATGGCGCCTCAGACCCAGGCAGCTCCAGAGCCTCCTCTCCTCTCCCCCACTCCCCCCACCCCAGCCTGGTGCCAGGGCTGCTCACAGGGCATCTCACCCCCTCCCCCAGCGATGCTCAGCCCCAGCTCACCCTCTCAGCCTGAGGCACACACACCCAGCCTCTTCCCCTGGCTGCCAGACTAGGACAGCGCCGCAGCGCCCCCGTGTGGCCACGGGGCTGAGGACAAGGGGCAAGAACCATTAGGTCCCCCCAGGTTCTCCTGGAGCTCCCAGAAGGACAGGGCTGTGCACAGGAGGGGGAGCCCCACACAGCTTCAGGTTCTCAGTCTGACCTGTTTCCTAATACACGCTGACATGATGAAGGACTCCTGTCTCGCCCGCTGCTCCCCTCAGCAGTGTATTTCATCAGTCCACCTGTTCTGTCCCCTGCTCTGCCTCTGGTGAATTCTCTCACCCTCCCGCACATCTGGCCTGCGCCCAGGTTCTTGTATGCATGAATAAATAAATCTTTAAAAAAAATAGGGTCTAGAAGTACAGATCATGACCTGAGCTATAGTGTCATCACTGGTCTATACAAGGTGTTTAGCCTTAATAAGATCCTTAACGGATCACTGGAGGATGGGGGAGGTTAAGGCAATGCACCAAGAACACTTTTTTCAAGGGACACATTGGAGAGTGGTATCTGATTCCTAATAAAGGTCCAGCTAAACCTGGATTCCAGTGTCTAGGACTGAAATGGAAGGTCCCAGCTCCAGGTTGTGTTTGTGTCCTGTGACAAGTCCCTGTTTCATTCACCCCCACGTGCTCTCCAGTATATCACCCTCTTTTCTCTCTGTTTTATGTCTTACTACTCTCCAACATTTTCTAGTTGTCCTACCAGTTCACTCGTGTATTGTCCATGTTTTCACTGTCATTTGAGATCCTTGATGGTAGGAGAATTCTTCTCCCATGAACACATTTCCTCAAATGTAGTGATTGGCTAGAAATATCCGTTAAAGTAATGAAGAAATGTACTGGCCTCTCTCTCATTACCTCTTGGTTCACATCCTATTCCACTATCAGTTCTCCCCTGTATCTCTTTTGATGTTTCTATCTCCGTCCCTTCCCCAGACCTCATCTCTTCCTGTAGGCTTCTGACCCAGACTAACAACTTCTCCTAGATGATCCTGGAGGGGAGGGTTTTAGACCCTTCCTTCCATCTGGAGGACATTAGGTTGAAATAATCCAACTTCAAAAGGAATCACTGAGAATAGTCAACCTTTCACAGGTTAATATTGCTAAATATACAGCTCATGCATTATTATGCCCATAGTTGCTCCTTCTCATCAAAAATGGACTTCTGACCAGGAATGAGGAGGAGGTAGGAGGAGAAAACTCCATCCTGCCACATTATCCAACAAGCATTACTGGTGATATGTTGGAACTTAAAGAGAAAGCCCTCCAAGAAACTGAAGGAGGAGGAAAGTACAGACAGGTGTACAGGAAACGCACCAGTGTTGGAAGCCAGAGGAGGAAGGTAAATCTCAGGTGGAGGCATTACCATGTCTAAGCGAAGAATTTATCCCTGATGAAGGGCTGATCAAAACTGGAATTAGAGGGCCTCCCCGGTGGCGCAGTGGTTGAGCGCTGGGGTGAGAAGCTGCCCGCAGCCTCTGCAGCGCCAGTTGGATCCCGGGCTGCTCCCCGGCCACTGGAGGAGGGTCCCACATGGCGAGCAGACCTCTCCTGCTGCCCGCTGCTCCCCTCAGCGGTGTACTTCGGTCCTTCTGCCTGCTCTGCTCCCCTCTCTGGCTCTGGTGAATTTTCTCACCCTCCCTTGCTTCTGACTGTACCCAGTGCTTGTATAAATAAATAAAAAAATCTTAAAAAAAAGTTTGATAAAAAAAAACAAAAAACTGGAATTAGACTAAATATTTACTTAGCCTCATTACTTCCAAACACCTTACTAAGAGATTTCCTTGCATTATCTCTTGTAATCCTCCAAAGAGCCCTTTCCTTTGTTACCATTGGTCAATGGTCTTATCATCAGAGCTAGATTACTAAGACCATGGGAACAGGAACCAAGTCTTTTGTTCCTCTTAATTCTTTCGCTTGATATTTTGTCCAAACATCACAGCACAAAACACAATAATTGGAAGGAACAACCAACACTGGTTGATTGATTAGTTCCTCTAGTCAGCGATTTTCCTCCCCTCTGAAAATACTCTCCTCCTTTAGCTTTTCTATCTTTAACAGTTATATGCATAGCCTACTCCTTGCCCTTAACTTTGGGGTCTTCCTTCCCTCTGTGAGAAATGCCTCTTCCATCGTTCTTTGGCAGACATCACCTATTTGAAAACAGTATAACTTGGTGGCTGGGTGGGTGGACTTGTAAGAACAAGATCCACAAAATAGCCATGTGACATTGGGCACATTAATCTTTGTGTCTGTTTCCCTTCAGTGAAATGGTACTAAAAATAAATAATTCTAGAATTATTGTAAGAGTTGTTGTAAAGAGTTGAAATATAAAGAGTTATCATAGAGCTAAAACCTAATTACAGATAAAGCATAATATCTCAAATGCAAAGTCAAACTGAAGAGAATATTTGGGGGAGAAGAAAATAAGTTCTCACCAAATGATAGCTGGTAGGGTATTTTGATTATAGGCAAAAGAAATTGCATTTGACTGGTTTAAACCCCCAAGCCCACACCAAATGGAATTTACTAGCGTTCTAACTGGCTCAGAGGTAACCAGTCAACATTGGGAAGGATGGACATACAGGGGTCTCAAGTGTTGAAATTCATTTAAGATATCCTGGGGGAGCCACTGGGATGATTTTGATCCAACTCTCTTCCACTCTGATCTTGGTCTAGAAAATCTGGGTTATGTCTTTTCTTTGAAGAAGGAGTGGAAAAGAATATGATTAATAGTCACCAAAGATCATGTAGAATGGGGGCAGGGGTTGAAATCTCTATTGCTATGGAAATAAATTACCACACAGCCAGTGGCTTAAAATAACACAAATCTGTTATTTCATTGTTCTGGAGATCAGAAGTTCAAAATCAATCTCAGTGGACCAAAATCAAGACCTTGGTAGTGCAGTGTCCCTGCCACCTGCTCTGAGAATCTTATAGAACATATGGTAATCACAGCAGGATTATTCCATCATCTTTGTCATATAAAGTAACCTGAACCATGGGGCAATAACTCACCTTAAGCACAAGTCCTGCCTATATGCAAAGGAAGAGGATTATACCCACCCTTTGTGCGTCTAAAAATGTACCCTTTAGTATGTAGAATGGATATAGATTGGTACACAGATTGTAGTACAACCTAGGAGGTGTAGGCACAAAGGTGTGTATGTGAATTTAAGAGCAATTATGTGTAAAAGTGTCCGAGGAAGGAGAGAAAATAGGGTTCAGAAAGGAGGTGATTTCAGAGCTGAGTTTTAATAGACAAGAATTCATCTCTAATGGAGCTACACATTCAGATTTCTGAGTAAAAGACTAATCCTTTACTCTAGACCACAGAAAATTCCCAAAAGAGCCAGAAATTAAATCCAGGCAGAAATAATCATTTAATCAGTCAGTCAGGCCACCTTGCCTTGCTTTGTGATTTAAAAGGGCTTAGAGAATACATCTGGATTCCATTTCGAAAGCTTACTGAATCTTGAAATTCTTGTTATCTTAAGATTACTAGTGATTTTCAGGATCTTTTTGCTAAAAAAGGCCATAAAAGAGCAGGCATATGTGGAGTTGCTGGGAGGAAAAGTAGTCACACTATTGTCTAGATGGCACAGCAGTTGAATTCAATGATCAGCCAGTTGCCTTGGGCTTACTAATTTATTTTTAATCTTACATTGCAATGAAGAATTGCAGGGTGGTGTGAAATGTGAGAAGGAAAAAGGTGGAGAAGACTATTAAGTCAAACACAAAATAGAAAGGGAGCAAGTAAAAGCAGTGCGTGAAGTTCCAGCTGGCTAGCAGTGATTCATCACTGCTCCATTTGCTATTAGAATTGTGGAGGATTGGAGGGTAAAGGAATGTCCCCAGACATTCCTTTTTCAATGGTTCTAGGGTTGGTTGAATCTAGTGTTCACCTAGTCTGAACACTTTTCAATATTCAAAGGTTTTTTTTTTTTTTCGTATTTGTAATTTTTTATGCAGCTAGTATATTAACATTTTTTTAAATCAGATTTTGTAGAGGAATTCTCAAGTAGAATTCTCATGCCTCAAGTTTTGTACTAGACATACACTATAAACATTATTCATTTTCTTTATCTGACATTCTTTTTCGTTCTAGCATTCAACTAGCCTAGAGTTAATCAAACAATGAAAAACAGCAGCCTGTCTTGTGCTCTCCCCTGACCGTATTCAGTACTTTGGATATATTCTATGCTACCTACAAATAATGTATTTATGTCACTCTTGCTTTGTGAGCTAATTTGAGAAATATTTCCTGACGCCAGTAGCTTTTTATCACTATTTGTACTTCCTCTCTTGATTAATTTTGCAATGGTAAATGATATCCCCCTTTTATTTAGTGTTGGATTATCCATACAATAGTACCTCTTGACTTTCTCTCTTGCCTTAAAAAGACTTAACAGGAATGTTGACAGGTGAAAATATTTACACAGAATATTAATAGATGGGTCATAAAAAAGGTGTTTCATGTGTAATTGAGTTTAAGAAATTCTGGGTAAATAAGTAGAAGTTGTTTATAATGGAGCATATAGAAGCTTTGATGTGCAAATATGTGCTTGTAAAGCCTCAAAAGAGCATGTGATATGCAACATTTTCCAAACTTCTGATGATAGAAACTTTTTCACAGCACATCCAGTGATATCTTAAGGAAATGTTTATAAAAAGGTCCAGGAGGCAATCTCCTCTTTGATGTGATGGAAGGAACACAGAGTTGCCTTTTAGGGAAACAGTAGTGATCTGCCAGGGCGTTGAGAACTGGATACCTGCGGGTGCTATGCTGAGTGCCAGCTGCGCTAACAGTGCCTCAATTTCACAAAGAGAGAGGCTGAGGTATAGAAATGGCAAATAGTTTGGACAGTGTCCCACCACATTAAGTGGCAGTCATGATTCAAATCGAGGACTCAGGTTTAGAAATCCCCCAGGACACTCTTCTGCCTCCCCCAGTGACAGCTAAACTGCCTAAAAGGAAAGCAGTGCAAAAGGACTTTTTAAGACCCAGGCACTTTAATTAGATTCTGTCATTTTCTGTAATCATCATGCTGACTTTTACCTCTGTAGAGCAACTTATATTACACCAACATCATTTACATTTATTATCTCCTTGAGTCTCACCCAACCCTGTCAGTGGACTGAGAAGGACACAAAAGTTTGAATGTGCTGGCTAACTCAACATCACTCATCAAGGACTAAAATAGTCAGGGGTTTACCTTATTACTATCTCTATCCTAGTGAGAAGAGTGTCCAAATTTAACGAATAAAAATACAGGAATCTATAATTTAAAAAAATAAAAATAAGAATAAAAATCTTTGAATAGTCTAAATTATCAGGTTTGATTAACTCTAGGCTAGTTGAATGCTAGAATGAAAAAGAATGTCAAATAAAGAATGAATAGTGTTTTTAGTATATGTCTAGTACACTACTTGAGACATGCTTATATAGTAAGATTTCACTTGCATTGTTGATGTAAAATTTTTATATGCATTTTATATGCCAACTTGATAACTGGAAATAGAGCTCAGAACACAGGATTGAGTAAAAGTAGATATGGGAGGCTAAATGACCTGGAAGCAGTGTGACATTAAGCGCTGTCTCTGAGCTTCTCAAGTGGTGTGTGCTGATGGTTTAACAAGATGGAGAGGTACTGGTTCCCTCAGGCCCCTGCACAATTAAGGAACTCAGAAGTGGTAGAAACACATGTTCTTTCCAGGACTCCTTGAAGGGTGACCCAAGCATAATGAGGTCTAAAGGGGGCCCATTGTTCTCTCAGATGACTTTCAGAATAGTTCCATCTACATCGGCAGCCAGCTGCAAAGCATGCCACTCCCCATCATGGACAAGGAGACCCTGCACCCACAAGTTTGTATTCCAAATGCCCAAAGAGCGGGACTCACAGCCCAAGGGGCAAGTTGTCGGGGTGAAGGTGGTCAGGACACCTTTCAGGTATGGGCCCACACAATATAACTCCAAATCTCTTTCACATATATTGGAAAAATGTTGCTTTGGCCAATGTGCTCTTACTGGCAATCTAGCTAGCTTCTCAGATAACCATATTCAAGTTCTATAAATTAGAGTTTCATTGTTACTTTCAAATATTTGATAGGTAAAATATAGTTGTTGAACTCTGATTGCATTATTGCAAGCTAAAATTTAACGTATCATTTGTCAATAAAGGAAAAGGAAAAACTACTAAAGTCTTTAAATATAAATTTACTCTTGCAAGTGTTTGAACAGGCTGTGAAAAAAATGGTTTCAAGGTGTTATCACCTATGTGCAAAACTGTTTTTAATGGTGATAATGAGAATTTCAAGGGAATGCATTAAAAAGTCAATGAGGGTTCACTTGTAACCATTTCAACATAAAACATGATAGAAAAAGCTATCTTGACTTTCACATCCACAAGAGAACATTGCTCCTACCTTAAGAAGAGCACCCCAGATAATCTACAAAAATCAAGTTTTTTTAAGCCTGAAGAGAATTCAGGTTGTAAAAAAGCCTAATGAACCAGATCCAAAAGGTGACAACAACCTCCTAGGAGAGCTGCTTTTACCCTGGGCAGCAAATCCAGTGGAAAAGGAAGCTGAAAAGAAAAAGCAGCTGAGCCTTTAATGCAATTTTAAAGGGTTTAGAATCCCCAAGAGCTCAGACACAGGGGCCTGCACCTGTCCTTTGGCCCTTTTCCACAGACCTTCACAGGACAGTCTGAGGGGGCAGGGGGATAACTGAGAGACCGTGAACTCAGGCATGGAAATCCTGCTGAAGTCAGAGAGGAAGAACTAGGGGAAGTCCTGAACACCCACGTCATGGTGCTGCTGATGAGCAGCATGTACCTCTGGGTGAGGAGCTGCAGAACTGAGAAAAACATCTACTCTCTGTCCCCAGGTACAGATGGGAGTCTAGGGAGAACTGAGAGTGATTCCGGGAGAACTCAGTCACCCCAGAGACACACATGGGCCTTACCCTGGGTTAGGTTCTTCTCCCCACTGAGGGAAGGACCAGGAAATGGAGGTAGACAGCCCACCCCAAACACAACTACAAAAGACCTCCTGAAGACTAAGGGCAGAACAGGGATACGGAGAGAAACCCCAGATCTTGCACTGAGTACTAGGAAGGGACCATGTATAGTTGGTAGAGGGCAGGAGCGTGGATACCTGTGTTAGGATACATGGAGGAATTTTTCCCCACCCCCCTGGGTTCTTCTGACACTAGACAAATACATTTATATCAGACAGATAAGTAGGAGAAAATATCAAATTTAATAACAAATATATGGAGAATTTACATTATAAATTCTAAAATAAATGATGCAAATCTAGGGTTTATATTCTGTGTGAAGGGATCTAAAGTATAAGGTGGTTGGTGGTCATTTCACATGACGAGGAAGAAACAACATCATATAAAAAAATCTTCCCTCTAGATGTTTGCCCTGCCTTTAAGTAGGTTCCTCTGATTTAAAAAAAAAAAAAAAAGGTTGTTTCTGGAAATATCCTTAATTTAGTAAATCTAGGTAATCATTCTTGAAGAAGTAGTAACAGTTTCAATCGAGATCTCAATTGATCCTAGTTCTACATATCAAGATAACATATACTGGGGCGGGGGGGAATCTAGATATCTTGGAAAAAGTCTATTTGAACCCTTTTCAGGAGACTACTACCACAGAGGAATAAATCAAAAGCAAACAGATCCTGTTAAAAATGAAGGTATGAAAGAAGTGATTGGCCTCCCTGGTGGCACAGGGGTTAAGATGTAACCTATGAAGCTACCCACAGCCACTGCAGCATGAGTTTGATCCCCAGCCAGGGAGCAACCTACAAGGCACAGCAAACCTCTCCTGACTCACCTGCTGTTCCCCTCAGCAATGTATTTCAGTCAGTCTGCCTGTTCTGTGCCCGGCTCTATCTCTGGTGAATCCTCACAGCCCCCCCACAAATCTGGCCTGTACCCCAGTTCTTGTATGCATAAATAAATAAATCTTTAAAAAAAAAAAAAAAGAAAGAAAGGAGTGATTAAATACTCCCAGGTGTTCATATCCTAGTTTCTGCTAAAGGGAAGTGGAGGATAGGCCTCTGGAAGTGTTTTAGAAGAGGCTTGATGGAGATGTGTCAATTTGGCATGTGGATTATTTCAAACTAAGGTTAATAAAGACCCTGCAGGTTCTCATAGGGGAAACTTTTACCACTCCCTTAACTAGTTTGAAAAATGAAAATTGAGACTATTATTCAGAATGAGGCTTTTTACCAGAAAGAACCCTTCGATGGTAGAAACCTACGTACAAGGCAGGGCTAACGTCTAATTCAAAAATCTGGTCTTTGTCATATGAGTCACCCAGTCCTCATAATGTGAG
The DNA here is from genome assembly GCF_964194135.1 of Talpa europaea. Lineage (NCBI taxonomy): Eukaryota > Metazoa > Chordata > Mammalia > Eulipotyphla > Talpidae > Talpa > Talpa europaea. The sequence continues at coordinate 119,286,363 of NC_140068.1, read as the reverse complement.
TTCCCTTCCTCTCTCCTTGAAGTCCCTGGCCTCTATCTTATTCCTTAGCTAAGGATGTATACCCTCATTTGCCCCCACTGACCCTGGAATTCACATCCACTTAAATTCTCCATAGGAATGTAACTCAATTTTGTTTTTTCCCTACGGATATATCTGACATTAATTTGTTGTTCAGCCAGTCTAAAAGAACCCAAAGGGGTAGGGAGAAACTTCCTCTCTTCCCCTACAGAAAGTTGTGATTCCTCTACCACGTAACATGAAACCTATAGTGAACTGAATAACTAAAGCCACAAAACCTTACAGGCCTAGCTCCACTACTGACTAGATTGTCTCAAATTGTCTCACTAATGGTGAGCCAGATAACAAACGTCTGCCCTTTCTCTAGAGATGATTGCTGTTTTCTTCAGAATCTACTATTCCTGTATAATTGATGTCTGAATTTAATCTTAATCAAAATCAAATTATAAAACACATAGAAAAAGTAAGAAAACTAATATTTCCTCAAAGAGAAAACAGTAAATGAAACCTTACCTACAGAATAAAATTGTTGTTGGAATTATAAGGCAGACACTTTAAAATAATGTTTATAAACATTTAAGATGAAAGAAATAGAATAAGTGAACATGTTTGGGCAATTTCAGAGTCAAATGCAAATGCTATAAATGAAATCTATATTACAGACAAATAATACTGTCAATGAGTTTATTATGTTGTCTACAGCAGAGGAAGGAATCAGTGTCACTGAAAACAGACAATGTGATTTTAAAACATATTTGTGTTCAAGATAAACATGCTAATAAATACATAACTTGATTTCCAATAGAAATACTTTAATGGTCCAGAACATATGAAAGCCATTGACCCAAGATTCAATAGACTCAGAAGAATAAATACAAAGAAATACCAAAATTATACATCACTGTCTAACTGCTTAAAATCAAACATGAAAAGAAAAACTTAAAAGCCACAAGAGAAAACAAAACACATTACAGAAAAGAGAAAAACAATAGAAATTATATCTCCTCATTGGAATCAATAGAGACCAGAAGACACGGCCATGACAACTTTAAAGTGTTAAACAGAAAAACCTATTAGTCTAGAATTCTAGAACTAGTTAAATTATCTTTCAAAAATAAAGATATTTCCCAAAGGAAAAGGTGAAAGAAATTGTCTTAAATAGACTTCTATAAGGAATACTAAAATGTATTAATTTAAGAAATACTAAAGGAATACTAAATTGTTTAGTTCAAAAAGAAAAATACCAAGTAGAGACCCAGTTATTCAGGAAGGTGTGAAGAACACTGGAAAAAGAAAAGACATATCAGTAGATATAAGTGACAAACTCACACACACACAAATAAATACATTTTAAAAACTATTAAGCTTATAAAGTAAAAATAGTAACAATGTAATGTTAGGTTGTACCATATTTAGAAATAAAAAAATGTGTGGCAAGACAGAGCACAGGGGAAGAGAGAATGATAATTAAAATATGCTATTTTAATATGCTTACATTGTAAAGTAACAGAATTTTGTTATTATATACATATGACAAGTTGGAGATGTATAATGTAATTTTTAAATCAACCACTAAGAACATAACATAAAATGATATAACTAAAGATAATACCTAATATAGAAAATAAAAATAAAAGTGAATACCTAAAAATACTTAATTAACAATAAAAAGGGAGGAACAAAGAAAGAGCAAATGCAACAGTAAAAATCAAATATCAGCATTGTCATTTAAAACCCACATATGCTAATAATAACTAATAATAACTAAAAAAAGAAATTAAAAGATGCAGACTCAGACTGGCTAAAGAATGCAACATCAAAGTAGATGTTTTTGACAAGTAACACTCTTTAAACATAGTGATAACAGAAAAGGGGGACTCCCTGGTGGCGCAGGGGTTAAAGACATGCACTATCAAGCTCTCCCCAACCACTGCAGCATGAGTTCTATCCTCAGCCAGCCAGGGTGCAACCCACATGGCACAGCAGACCTCTCCTGTCTCGCCCACTTCTCCCCTCAGCAGTATATTTCAGTAGATCTTCCTGTTCTGCTCCCCACTCTCTCTGGTGAATCCTCTCACCACCCCACACCCTTTGCACCTCTGGTCTACACCCAATTTCTTGTGTGCATAAATAAATAAATCTTAAAAAAAAAGAAAAATTGAAAATGAAAGAATGGAAAATATACAGCATTGAAATACTACATAACACATCTTCCATTACCATATTTTATAATAGAAGTAGACTTCAAAGAGTATTATCAAGATAGGCATTTCATAATGATAAAAGGGTTAAGTCATCAAGAAATCTTAAAAATTTTAAAGCTGTCATATTACTAGTTCTCTTATGAACTAATAAAAAGTATAGACAGATTCAAATTATTGTTGCAGATTTTAGCATCTATATCTCAGCAATTGATAATAAGACAAAAATTTAACAAAGACATAGCAGATACAAATCAACTTAGTTGAAAGTTATAGAACACTACACCCAAGAACAGAAAAGAATTGCATAATCTTCTCATGTGCACTTGAAAAATTCACCAAGGTAGACTATATTCCGAGACATAAAACAAGTCTCAATAAATGTCAAAAGTCAAAATCATACAAACAAAGCCTGTTCTTAGGCTGTAACAGTATTAGATTAGAAATCATTAGCAAAATATTACAATAGAATTTTCTGTAATGATGAAAAGGTTCTATATCTGTCCTGCCCAAATATGGTACCCATTATCCATATATGACTTTTAAGCAATTAAAATTTGGCTAGAATGGTTTAGCCACTGAATTTTAATTTAAATTCATTTAAATAAATTAAATATCCACAATTGACGAATGAATATCATATTGGACAGTTCAAATCCATTAAATCTCCAAATATTCAGAAATTTAAAGGCACATTTTTAATACCCTTAATACACAAAACCATATTTTCTTGGGTCAAACAAATCACAAGCAAAACTAGAAAATATTTTGAACAAACTCATAATAAAACACACGATGTCAAATTTCATGGAATACACATAAAGCAGTTCTCAGAGGGTACTTCATAATTTGCAGACTTGTAGTTATTACCTAACTTCTCTGAACCTCCATTCTGATTTCTTAATGGGGAAAATAATGCTACCTACCTAGATATTTCTGTAGGAATTAGATGAGAAAATCTTGCATTGGTTTGTGATTATAAAGTGCTATTACTTTAAGACAAACTTAATAAGATAAGATATCCAAAAAAGCATATTTAGGAACAAAATATGACCCCTGTTTGAATTATTATCTCGCCATTACCTAGTTGGGTGACTGTGGATACTTTCCATAAGGTCACCTGACCTCAGTTCAAAAAAAAGATACAAACAAAAGCAAGGTAATTTTAAAGTTATTTTCAAACTCTAGTTTAAGAACTATGACAGTGTGACATTTCCTTTGTAATGTCTACATGACTACAAAGTGCACTGCGTTATTATCACCAGGATTCCCTTCTTTCCTGTGGGATCAGGAAGGAGAATGGTGGAACCATCTCCTGACAAACACTGCACTCACTTCTTCACACGCATCATTCCATTTCTTCCTCACACTCCTCCTGGGGGGCTGGTATTTTAAGAAAAGTGTTACTGAAGAATCTGAGGTTCAGAGAAATAAAATGATTTGCCTAAGTCTGCACAGTTACACAAGAAGGGGCAGTTCTCAAATTTACCCCCCCCCTTCTCTCTCTCTCTCTCTCTAACTTCATATTCACCCTCGAAAGTGACCTCGAGGACCCGCCAAGCTCACCAGGGAGCAGGACCCAGGGAGTCTCTGCTCCAGAAGTGGACACGCCCGTCCAGTCACCCGCATCCCCGCGGGGAGTGTCCGGGCCTCGCGCTTCCCCGTCTGTCTCGGGCCCAGGCCCGGGGACTCGCGCTGGGCGGGGCGGGGACGCGAGAACCACGAGGAGCCGCGACCCGCCGCCGGGTGACCGCGAAGACGGTCACGAGCACCAGCGCGGGCGCGTCACGCAGAGACGGGAACAGGGGTTTTCTCTGAGAGAACGTGTGACGTCCCCCAAGGACACCTTCTGTTGGGGCAAATGTTTTCTTTCTAAAGATTTATTTATTTACACACGCAAGAACTGGGCAACCCGCCGCCCCGGGGAGGTTCATTACCGGCTCCAGCAGCCCCGTTGGTGTCGTCACGCTCTCCGCGCTCAGCCTTCGCCTTGCTCCGCCCGCTCGGCCACTCCAGCCCCTCCTCCGGCCTCGGCACCGCACCACACTGCGCTGCGCTGCGCCACGCCACGCCACGCCACGCCACGCACAAATGACCACTGTAGTCCACCCTAGTATAATCAGGGCAGAGCTTAGATTTAATACTTTATTTATTTAAAGATTTATTTTTATTTATTTATTATTTATACAAGCACTGGGTACAGTCAGAAGCACAGAAGGGTGAGAGAATTCACCAGAGCCAGAGCGGGGAGCAGAGCAGGCAGAAGGACCGAAGTACACTGCTGAGGGGAGCAGCGGGCGGCAGGAGAGGTCTGCGCGCCATGTGGGACCCTCCTCAGGTGGCCGGGGAGCAGCCGGGGATCGAACCAGCGCTGCAGAGGCTGCGGGCAGCTTCACAACCCAGCGCTCAACCGCTGCGCCACCGGGGAGGCCCTTTAATACTTTATTAGTACTACCTAGAGATTTAATACTTTATTACTATTCCACCCTTATTCCAGACACTATGTTGGAGGTCAAGTTTAAATATTATTACTGACATTTTGTGTTGCAAATGACAGAAACTTAATTAGCTTGAGTTAAAGGGAATTTACTAGATTCTGTCAGGTTATTACAGTAGAATGACACTAAGAGATAAAGATGCACCTCAGCCACAGAAGCAACTGACCCAAGGAAACTAAAATTAGAAAGAAGCCTCTCCTGTTCCTGTCTATACAGATCAGATCCCTGTGTTGCCCCCATAGTGGAGACATGGCTACCTGCCAACCCAAGGTTTTACCTCTTAGACACCAGACTTCCTAAAAGGGACTGTCTTACCATTCTCAGATCTGATTTTGGAATCCTCCGAAATAGATTCTCTTTCTTGTTCAAGTGTCCACTTCTGGTCTTATCACCTACATCACGTTGTACCTTAAGTGCTTATGTGGCTACCATTCTGTATAGGTAGAGAGTTAATTTCTGGAAAAGATGTGCTGGAAGGACAGCCCTGTCAGTGTTCACTGGAGAACACATTGTTTTAGTTTTCTTTTCTTTTTTTTTTTTTTTGAATAGCAATTAGTTTAACCCACTTTAACATTTATATTTAAACCTCAGTTTAGTCTCATGTCCTGTTCTATTTTTGTGATTGTGACATCGTTTTTACTAACTGAACTTCAGAACACCTTTGCAGCCTATATCCATTGCTTTTGTATTCTACTTATCCAGAGTCTGACTTTCACATCTTCGTGAGTGAATGATAAAGTTTAGAGAGTTACAGATAGAACCTTGTTACAGCCCATTAGAAATTTCTTTGGGGGTGAACATGGATCCATTTATCAATACCTTTTGGGTACAATCATTCAAACAACCACGATGTCTTAGAAGTGAATCTTTGTAGGAGCTCATGGATGTAATGTCAGAGACACTGAGGTTAGAACACTCAACATCTCCTCATCCCACGGGCGAAAACTATTTGAGGAGCAATGTTCCTGCTGCACCAAAAGAATAAAAGCATTTCTTTTTTTTTCTTTTTTTTAATTAATATTTTATTTTATATAATTCTTATATCATTTTTCATTTTTGCACAATGTCTGCATTTTCATATTGGTTATATTCCCCATACAATTGCACCCCCCCTTGTTTTGACCCAAGTCTTCCTCTCCCTGCCCCCCCATAGTGTGTCTCTGGTTTATAGTTGCTTGTTGATTTTGATTTTTACTTTGTATTAATTAGTCTTTTTCCTGGTCCCTTATTTAGGTTTTTAAATTCCTGCTCTGAGTGAGACCATGTGGTATTTTTCTTTTTCTTTCTGACTTATTTCGCTGAGCATGATCCCTTCTAGCTCCATCCATGTTGCTGCAAACTGCATGTGTTTATCTTTTTTTGATTGCTGAGTAATATTCCATTGTGTATATGTACCACATCTCCTTGATCCAGTCATCTATTTTTGGACATTTGGGTTGTTGCCATAGCTTAGCTATTGTAAATAGTGCTGCTATAAACAAAGGCGTGCAGGTGCCCTTTGGAATGACTGTTTCTGTGTCATTTGGGTAAATACCTAGGAGTGGAATTGCTGGATCATATGGAAGCTCTATCTTTAGTAGGTCAAGTAACCTCCATACAGCTCTCCATAGTGGTTGGACCAGTTTGCACTCCCACCAGCAATGCAGGAGAGTTCCTTTTTCTCCACAACCTTACCAACATTTGTTGTTGCTAGTTTTTTAATATGTGCCATTCTCACTGGTGTAAGATGGTATCTCATTGTAGTTTTGATTTGTATTTTCCTGATTACAAGTGATGTTGAACATTTTTTCATATGCCTGTTGGCCATTTGCATTTCCTCTTTGAAGAAGTTTTTTTTTTTTTAGCTCTTCTGCCCATTTTGTCACTGGATTATTTTCTTTCTTTTTGTTGAGTCTCATCAGCTCTTTGTAGATTTTTGTGATCAGTCCTTTATCATTAGTGTCGTGTGCAAAAATTTTCTTCCAGTTAGTGGGATTTCTCTTTGTTTTGGTTATTGCCTCTTTTGCTGTGCAGAAGCTCTTTAATTTGATGTCGTCCCAGCTGTTAATCTTTTTTTTTTTAAATTCTCTTTTTTTTTTTATAGAGGCACTTTTTTTTTATTTACTTATTATTTATTTATTTGTTTGTTTGTTTGTTTTATACATGCACTGGGTACAGTCGGAAGCACGGGAGGGTGAGAGAATTCACCAGAGCCAGAGCAGGGAGCAGAGCAGGCAGAAGGACCAAAGTACACTGCTGAGGGGATCAGTGGGCAGCAGGTAGGTCTGCGCGCCATGTGGGACCCTCCTCCTGTGGCCGGGGAGCAGCCGGGGATCGAACCGGCGCCGCAGAGGCCGCGGGCAGCGTCGCAACCCAGCGCTCAACCACTGCGCCACTGGGGAGGCCCCCAGCTGTTAATCTTTGCTTTCACTCTCACTGCTTTGGGTGATGTGTCTGTAAAGATGTCTTTGAGGTGCATGTCATGTAGTGTTTCGCCTGTATTTCCTTCTATGTATTTCAGGTCTTATGTCTAGTTCTTTAATCCATTTTGAGTTGGTTTTTGTGCATGGTGTGAGGTAGTAGTCAAGCTTCATTCTTTTGCATGTAGCGACCCAGTTTTCCCAGCACCATTTATTGAACAAACTTTCTTTGCTCCAATGCATATTCTTTGCTCCTTTGTCAAAGATTAGCTGACCATAAATCTGTGGGCTTATTTCTGGATTTTCTATTCGGTTCCATTGGTCCATGTGTCTGTTCTTGGTCCAAAACTATGCAGTTCTGATGATTATGGCTTTTTAGTATAGTTTGAAGTCTGAGAGTGTGATGCCTCCATTCCCTTCTTTTTTATTTCAAGCGAGCTTTGGCTATTTGGGGTTTCTGGTGATTCCATATGAATTTCATCAATAATTGTTCTATTTCTTTGAAGAATGTCATTGAAATTTTTATTTGAATAGCATTGAATCTGTAAATTGCTTTTGGTAGGATGGCCATTTTAATAATGTTAATTCTTCCAATCCATGAGCAGGGGATGTCTTTTTTTATTTCAAGATGGGCTTTTCTCTTGGGCATGAAGTGGTGCCTCATTGTGGGTTTACCTTTATTTTTTTTTTTCTCCACTAAAGAGAAAGACATTTTTTTTTAAGATTTATTTATTTATTTATACAAGCACTGGGTACAGTCAGAAGTGCAGGAGGGTGAGAGAATTCACCACAGCCAGAGCGGAGAACAGAACAGGCAGACTGACGAAATACATGGCTGAGGGGAGCAGCGGGCGGCAGGAGAGGTCTGTGCGCCACGTGGGACCTTCACCAGTGGCTGGGATCGAACTGGTGCTGCAGAGCCTGCAGGCAGCTTCGCAGCCTAGCGCTCAATTGCTGTGCCACCAGGGGAGGCCCATGAGAAAGGCATTTTTTAAAAATGAAATCCAAAGCAGAGGAAAATAATTTTCCACCCATTTTCCCTTGGAAGCAAATTCACTTCCTGCTTATATTTCATCCCTTCACTGTTTTGTGTGCTCACTGAGGAGACTCATTGCCACCCCCTGTCTTCCCGCCTTCTTTCTCATCGTCCCCCCCCCCCCCACTGCTTTTCCAGGCCTGCTAAGTTCGGGTAGCCAACAAGGAATTATTGACAATGCGCCCAGTAATGCCTAATGAAAACAGTGCAGGCAGTCACAGATGGCCTACTTGAATAAGTGCCGCAGACCAGCTTTCGGCCAAATGTCGGGTCAGAGTCCTTGAAAGGAAAAGACGGCCTAGGTGTGGTGTAAAGGACTGAGGGGAAGGGGATGAGGCAGTGAGGAGACACTGACACTGGATGAGGTGCAAGTATCTTCTGCTGAGAGACTCAGCAGGTCTTTCTTTATTCAGTTTTAGTAATCAGAAAAAAAATGCATTATCATGTGTAAAGCAGAGACAATCAGAGTATTCTATTCCCATGGACTACTGGCTCCTACAGGTTTCAGCTAGACGGTAGCCTTCAAGGTTAATAGATAAAAAACCAAACCTAACACTAAAACTTATGATTTCAGCTAGACAATTACCTAGACAGTGGATAGACGCCAGTACATCCCTATCAGCTAAAGCTTAAGCAAGAAAAGAATTTTCTTATTCGCATGGCCTTCAGCCGGGACCGGCTGCTACTCAGCTATCAGAACTTTTTCTAACTAGAAACGTCTTAACACAGTTAACTTCAATTAAAAACTTTCCTAAGAAAAATCTAAATAAAAAGGAACTTCTAAAAAAGCGAAAGAAGGACTTACTATAATAGTTGTGCTGATTTGCTTGTCAGGTATGTACAATAAATTGTCTCCCATTGTCAAGTGGGTCAAATTGTTTAATAACTAATTTCTAAACAATTTTCCATGCCATCCACCCACAGTCTGCTGACACGTACAATCCACTGCCCAATATACTCTCTAATAAATTTTCTCTCTCTCTATGACCAAGAACAAAAAGCGAAGGGATGCCAGATCTCAGCCCCATGGTGTGAGGCCCTTTCTCTTTGCTGCTTGTCAGTATCCTATCTGGCTGGGGCAACAAGACCCCCTGCAGCAAATAAGCAAGAGCAGGACCCTTGTAAGAATCTTTCCAGGGAGGGAGAACAATGAATCAGTTTCTCAGCTACCTGGGGTTTCCTCATGCAGGCTTGTATCCCACCAGCAACCCTATGACACCTTCATTATTGAGGAATCCCAACTCCAATCCTTCAGAGGAACGACATTTTAGGAGCCTTCAAAGGAGAAGCAGATGTTTCTCTAGTGAAGAAGACAGAGAAAGATGGTCCAGGCAAAGGGACCAGCATATACTAAGGGACGAGAAGGCCTGGAAAAGAATGAACATTTAGGAAGCATCTAGAGGTCAGCTAAATTAGAGGGTTCCCAGGTAGGGCATGGCAGGGCGTGATGGGAACACACTGGCCATGGAGGGCCAGGTCAAGTCCAGATGTGAAAAGTGAAGGAATCCCTTTGTTACAGGAGGACGAGGGGTACCCCAGGACCTCCAAACCTGTCTGCTCTAAATAGGTTCTGCCACCCAGCACATCAAGACAAAACATGCCCCAGTGCATGAAAGTTTCAATGGAAAACAACTTTAATACAATTAGTGTGCAATAAAGAGAAGAAAAACAGGAAGAATACAGTTTCCAAATCAAGCACCAAAAACTACTACCCATGCGCTTGTGGGTAAATGCCCAGCCAAACAGAGTTAGCTCAAAACAGGACCCGAGTCTAAGGCATTTCCTGGTGGGGGCCCATAGGAAAGGGGCAAAAGGGGCCAGGAAAGTGTAGAAGGAAAAGAGCAAAATCAGGGCCTCCCCGTGGTGCAGCGGGTTGAGCACAGGGCTGTGAAACTGTCTGCAGCCTCTGCAGTGTGGGTTCCATTCTGGCAGGCCAGGGAGATACCCACATGGCGCGGCAGACTTCTCCTTCATCGCCCGCTGCTCCCCTCAGCAGTGTCTTTGGTCCGTCTGCCTGTTCTGCTCCCCACTCTGTCTCTGGTGAATTCTCTCACCCTCCCCTGCACCTGGCCTGTACCCCAGATCTTGCATAAAAATAAAATAAAAAACTAACTAAATAAATAAATAAAAAGAAACAAGCAAAATCAAAATCAAAACCCAAATCAGTATAAAGGCTGCCAGTGTCAGCCTCCCCACAGGTCTCTTCCCCACATCTCTGTCTCTTTCAATTGTCTCCCTCCATATCCCCCAAGTTCCTGATACAAGCCCCAGGCCAAGGAACAAGTAAGTACAGCTTCTTCACATGTCTCTCTGCTCCACTGTCTCCTCCAGGTGCTGGTCTTGGTATCCCCTTCCTTCTTTCTCCTGCCTTCTCTTGCTCCCCGTCCCTGCTCAGCTCCACACTTCCATGACGGGGCAAGTGAGACACAGGGCAAGCTAGAAATTAGGCAGTTTTAGGGACAGTGCAGGAGGGGACTTCTGAAGAATTTAGGGATTTTCTCCTCAACAAACTTCTTCTTTCTCAAAACAAACCTGCGTCTTCTTGCTTGCTTGCCTGAGAGTCTGCGAAGTTCCTGCTGCGGCTTCAGAGACACCATCCCGTGGGGGTCTAGTGGCTGGGACTCAGCGCTGCACCTGCAGCCTGGGATCTGTTCCAGGCTGGAAGACTAGGCCTGACAATTCCGGTATCACAAGGAACCTGGAAACTCCCCTTTCCTGGGGATTGCCTTGTTACACCTTCAGCTCTAAAATCATTCCTGTGTATTGGCAGCAAGGTAGTTTCTCCCTGTTTGGATAATATTAAGTATTCACCTGCAGGAGGGTGGGGGAAGGACTTTCAACAATGCTTAAGAGAAACCCACACCTTGACCATTCACTCTGCTATCTGATGAGCACTAAATTCATTTCCATATGAACGCATGATGTGGAGGTAAGACACAGAAACACGAATTACAAGAGACACAGCCGGCTCTTATTAAATTTCCCAGAAACACAGTGTGTGCATTAATTAGTCTAAAGCACCTGGAACCTAATGCAAGAGAGATTTACAGGGAGCAGTGGTACAGAGATGGATTAACCCCAGAAATAGGTTTGGCTCTGAGGCTGATATTTTCTTTTCCTCTCTGAATGGAACAAGATAAGACACATTACTTACAAAATGTAACCATTTCTGGCAGTTTTACCTCTGATTCCTGCCTCCTAACCCCCACCCCAAGTGCTGCCAGGCACAGAGACTGGTTCTGAACACAAACTCCTGGGGCCTCTTCAGCTCAAGCCCCAGAGACACTTGCTGGTGAATTGTGCAAATGGGGGGGGGGGGGGAATGCCAGTTCCTGATCCTCTCAGGCTTGGCCCTGTTTTCTGTCAATCCAGCTTTGCATGATGAATTGAAGAATTTCCCATATGGCCAAAGGCACCAAGGCACCATCACCACTGGGCTTAATCCTAATGCATTTTTAACTTCCCCTTTTTTAACCAGGTGCCAAGGAGAAAAGATCCACTTGAAAAAATTCCCTGAACAGGCACCAAGGAAGCAAGAGGCATGAATGCCACTTTCTTTGAAAGGCTGAGGCACTGGGAGTAGAAGAGTTGTCATAAAATGCAGGCTAGAGCTCCAGACCCCCTGGGCTGTGACCGAGGCCAAGGCCAGTGTGGCACCCTCAGGACACTTGTGACCTGCCTCTTTATGCTCCTGTGGAGAGTTCAGCAGGTGTGATGGGATTTTTTTGGAGTTAGTGGGTTTGGAGTGCGGGGTCCTTGGGCTCACTCTGGGAAAGGTTTCACCAGAGCTCCCGTTTCAGCAATACGCGGTGAGTTTCCCAGGCAAGTTCCTCCACGAGACAGAGACATTGGTTATATTTAAAAAGCAGGTTTGTTAGGGAAAGGGACAGAAGAATAAAGGACACTTGCATAGACACAAGCAGGCAGGAAGAGCTGCCCTGAAAGGGAAGGTTTGCTAAGAGAGGCCTGCATGTTTGCAGGCAGGTGGCCTTGAGGAGAGCGGCCTCCGCTGAGGGAGGTCAATGAGGGGAAGTACAGGTCACGGGCAGGTAGGGAGCTGCTGCCCTGAAGAGGGAGAGAGTTGTTAAAAAGAAGCACCTGCATAGGCACAGGTGGGCAGAGAGATTGCTCCCTGAGCCTGTGCAGACACTGCACTGATATACTCTTCTCTTGTTTGGGAGGGGCTCACTCCTTGTGAGCCTTAGATTAGTTGCTTATTTTTTTTTTTTAAGATCTATTTATTTATGCATACAAGAGCTGGGGTACAGGCCAGAGGTGTGGGGGGTGAGAGGATTCACCAGGAACAGAGTGGGGAGCAGAACAGGCAGACTGACTGAAATACACTGCTGAGGGGAGCAGCGGGCGAGTCAGGAGAGGTCTACTGCGCCATGTGGGTTGCTCCCTGGCTGGGGATGGAACTCGTCCTGCAGTGGCTGCGGATAGCTTCATAGGTTGCATCTTAACCCCTTGTGCCACCAGGGAGGCCCAATTGCTTATTTTGGATAACTATGTAGAATCTGAAAAGGACAGGAGATTCCACAATGGACTTGATCTCCATATCTTTACCCTTGAACCTTTGCTCTGGACACTCCCTACAGCAGCTTGATACCTGCTTGGATCTTATGCTTTGTAATCTGGGCTTTGGCACCTAAGGATCTTGGTTTCCATAGCTGTGTCAACAGCTATGCTAATGTCTTCTACCCCCACCTCCTGTGTGAGCCAGGTTGCTGGTCTTGTGGGGCCGCCTTTGCAGTTTTGCTATTCCTGTCCTCCATCAGGTGTATACCATGTGAACAGTCTTGTTCTGGAAAGAACAGACTTATTTTGCTGTAATCTTGCTGAGTGATCATGGGCAAGTCACTGAACCCCACATTTTCCTCCACTGTTCAACAGAGAGGTAGAGTGGCATAATCTCCAATATCCGCATGATGTTAAGATCCTATTATTTTACTAACAGCAACCTTATGCTTTCACATTGTGGTGGACATGGTGATGGGCCTCCCAGATGGTCCTTCTGTAACAGGGAGCTTCCCACGAAAAGGGGAGGTGCCAGATTCCCTGCCCCACCCAAGGGAGGGTATAGCTGAGCAGGGAAGAGAAGAAACTGAAGAGGAGACTGGAGAAGGAAGGAAGCAGGATGGATAGCCAGAAGGAGACCTAGAGGAGGCACATGGAGTGAAGAGACATGTGAAGAAGCTGTACTTGATGTTTGGTCCTAGACGGACTGAAACAGATGTGGGTGAGAGACCAATGGCAGCATTGATCTTGATTTTGATTTTGCACTTTTCCTCCAGACTTGGCTGGCTGTTTCTGACCCTTTTCTATGGGTCCCCACCAGAAGGTGCTTTAGACTTGTGGCAGACTTTTGGGCCTCAGTGGCCCTGCTTTGGTTCAACCCTGTTTGGCTGGGCATTCATCCATGAGGGCATGGGTAACTTTAGGTGCTTGATTTCAAAACTATATTCTTTGTCTTTTCTGTACTGCACACTAATTGTATTAAAGTTACTTTCCATTAAAGGTCTTGTATGTTTTGTCTTGGTGTGGCAGACGGCAGAACGTATTTAGAATGGGCAGGTTTGGGGGTTCTGCGGTGTCCCTCTCTTGCCCTGTAACACTTCAGTGAAGACCTATTGGCCAGAGTTGGAAAGCATCACCAGGAAAAATTGCCTCAAATTGCCTAAAGCTATATACCAGAGTCAGTGATGCTCCTCAGTTCCTCCTGAATAAGCATCCTTCCTGCTAAGCCCCTTCATGGAGTTAGCTTCTGAGAAAGCCCAAACTGTCAAGATCACTCCATAGAATTGTAGAGTTTGAGCCTCTGACTGCACGTCCCCCCAGCCTTCCTCCCTCATTGTAGAGGAAATGAAGTCTCAGATAATGACTTGCCAAGTTCATTCTATAAGCAGGACTGGGACAAAGTCTTCAGTTTCCCACATCTCAACCAAATCCTCCTATCATTCCTCACTGACTTCCCCAACTTAAACCACTTTTCTTTGCATATGGAGAGAGAGAGATGTGTAGACAGAGAGATAAATAGATTCATCCATCCATCTCCTCTGCGAGGAAGAATAATAAGCTAATGCATGCATTCATGAGTTCATTGCCTCTACTTTACACAAATAAACCATTGGTTTTTGTTTGAGGGAATTTTTTTTATGTCCTTGAGAAGCCATATCGCATAAAGACAATAAGCTGTGGATCAAGAACCAGGAAAGGATTCTTATTCTCAGTTTCTCATTCTTGTGCTGCAAATATGCTGCCATTTGAGAGTAGGATTTTTTCAGATTCCAAGACTGGCTGGGGGATAAGAGTGGGGAAGGGGTAATCATGTTATGAAATGATGGTTCCACAAAGATTGATGTCATTGGGGAAAGCAGTGTGAAGGAGAAATAGGAAATTTCTGTATATGCACACACACACACATTTGTATATATTTATACACATATATTTATATGTACACATTTATATATATGTTATATATGTATTTTTTAGCAATATTTTGTGGTCAAAATTATTTCATAAACATTTGATAATAATAATAATAACTCTCAATGGTTTCATTTATTCTCACAAAGAGTGGATGACTTGAGGGATGGGGGAGGGATGTGCAAGATACAGAGCATACTCACAGCACCTCATTGCAAAGCTAGTGTATTTTGAGTGCCACTCAGTGAGGTAGAGGTGATGAAACTTGTTGCACCAGTCATGTGCTTTTGAAAAACATGCTCTCTATGAAAAAGCCAAGGGACGGGCATTCTTTAGACCAGAGCCCTGAACACTGTCTGCTACAGCACCTGTTTTCCTGTTTGGGTTATATCACCCCAGGTGATTTAAGTCAGACCAGCTCCTTCATTTCATAGGTGAACAAAAACAGAAACCCTGAGAAGAAAACAGCTTTTGCGGTCGGCCAAAGAGTGACTGATTTGACAAAAGCAAACAATTCCAAACTGGAAATATATACCTGGTCCGTGGTCTGGAGAACATCCTCTTCTGTTTCAAGAGCCCAGGGTGCATGGGTGGGGAGGAGAGCAAAAGCCAGCTGCCACTAGACTTCCCGCCATCTGCACTGGCATCGGGACTGCCCCATGCAGGCTGCAGGCTCCAGCCAAGTGTTGCCTGCAGCATGGTCAGCAGGTTGTCCAAGGACGGTCATGGAAGTCACGTCCTAAGAAAGGAGCCAGAAAGCAAGAATTAAGCATTTCCAGTTTTATAACTAAATAGCATTCAAAGGTGCTATCAACTATAAATCAAATGTGATGTTAAAAAGGAAAAGAAACAAATCACCTCAATGGAAATAACTGTCTCCTATCAAAATATCTTGCAATTAAATATCCATTTCTTCTCTAAGTTCTAATTTTCTCTTAGGAGAAGTCAATGTTTTTGCAGTGACAGTCCAAAGTCATGAGGAGAACAGTGTGAGGTTTTATCCCTGGCACTGAACATTGTAAAGGTATATGTTTTTAATAACTTTTTAAACTGAAATATATCTTATTTATAATCAAGTGCATGAAAATTGGTTTTTACTTTTTATAAACCTGATAACCACTGCCCCGCTGACCAAGACCAAGAGGACATTTCCTGCTCCCTAGAAGCTTCCTGGAGTGCTTGGATATCTAAATAACATTAAAATATTACGAAAATGGAAACCTCCACCATCCGGGTGGCTAGCTCATCCCAAACCTGGCATTATCCTGAAGACAGGCCTCCTAAGACATTCAGGCACCCGAGCTCAGAACGCCCCACCCACTGCCTTCTCAAAACAGGACCATGCCTTGAGAACATCTTATTGACAAGGTAAAGGAAGGCTAAGGCCTAGGGTAAGGCAAAACTTTATTCTTTGCTCCCTCTAAGGAGCTATGTGGAATGGGGGATTGCCACAGACCAGCTTTCAGCAAAATGTCAGGTCTGAAGTCCTTGAAAGGAAAAGACGGTCTAGGTGCGGCGAAAAGGACCGAGGGGAAGGGGATGAGGTAGTGAGGAGACACTGACACTGGATGAGGTGCAAGTATCTTCTGCCAAAAGACTCAGCAGGTTGTTTATACTTTTTCAGCAAGCCGTGAGATTAGAATATCATGTGCATAGAAACAAAGCAGAAACAATCAGTGCATCCTTTTTTTTCCATAGACTTCTGGCCACTACGTGCTCTCAGCAAGAAGGCAACCTTCAAGGTTCATAAAAAACTAAGCCTTACACTAAAACTCATTGTTTCAGTTAAACAATAACCTAAGACAGTAGATAGCTGCCAGGACACCCCTATCAGCCAAAGCCTAAGCAAGAAAAGACTTTTCTTATTTGCATGGCCTTCAGCCGGGGACCAGCTGCTACTCAACTATCAGAACTTTTTCTACCTAGAAACTCCTTAACTCAAACAGCTTCATTAAAAAACTTTCCCAAGAAGCTTCAAGAGAAGGCAATAGAAGGACCTACTATAATAGTTGTGCTGGATTGCTTGTCAGGCATGTACAATAAATTGTCTCCCATTGTCAAGTGGGCCAAATTGTTTAATAACTAATTTCTAAACAGATAATTTTCCGTGCTATTTACTTACAATATGCTGATACGTGTAATTTATTGCCTAATATACTTTCTGATAAATTTTTCTCTTTTTATGACCAAGAACAACAAGCAAAGGGATGTTAAATCTTTAGCCCCACGGTGTGAGACCCTTTTTCTTAGCTGCTTGCTAGTACCTTATCTGACTGGGCCAACAAAGCCCCCAGCAGCAGGGGATGGTGAGAACCTGAGGTTTAAGGAAAACCCGGCGTTTGGGGATGACCTGATAGTTTGTCTTATAAGTTATGGTTTTCAATAGAGAACATTGAACTTAAAAGAGTGTTCATAAGTTTGTTTAATCGCCACGGGGTGGTAGAAGCATCCATCTTGAAGTTAAAAAAAGATGCTTCTGGTGTGCTTAAGTCTCTAAACTGATGTTTGCAGGAAGTTTGCCTTTTCTTTCTTCTGGATTGTAGAATCAAGTGCCAAGTATCAAATTTCATTCCATTTTTTTTCCCCAGTGGGAAATTTTCTTCAATTCTCAAGTCAGGATTTACTAATATTTGAAGCTGCTGTCACCTGATGATTTTGGAACGGATTTCCCCAACCTTCTTCATTCCAGTACACATTTCAAAATCCTTCATACTTAGAATCTTCACCCTGAAGATTTCCTCTGTGAGGGATGTGAAATAGAAAGTTGTGGGCCTCCCTGGTGGTGCAGCGGGTGGAGCACTGTACTGTGAAGCTGTATGCAGCCTCTGCAGTGTGGGTTTGATTCCCAGCCGCCCAGGGAGAAACCCACATGGCACGACAGACCTCTCCTGCCTCTCCCGCTGCTCCCCTCAGCAGTGTCTTCTGTCTGTCTGCCTGTTCTTCTCCCTGCTCTGTCTCTGGTGAATTCTTTCACCCTCCCATGCCTCTGACTATACTCCAGTTCTTATATAAATAAAAAAAATTTAAAAAGAAATAGAAAGTTGCCTATATTTTCTAAAATTCAAATCCTAGTTCATAAAAGGAGTTCAATCACTTTCCCCACCTCTCAAAAATACTGTCTCAATTCCTTCCCAGTGCACGTTCTAGTTAGGAACTGAACCAAGCTATATTAAGGACAATTATAAATAAAAGACTTGAAACTGTGGATCAGAGGGAGGGACAGCGGAGGAAAGAAAATTGTAAATAGATGGCATCATTCCTCACAGGGCCCAAATCAGCCTTTGGAACAAATAAGCCAATTTAATTACTCTTGTTATTGCTCATAAGTAAGAATTTTGAGGAAATACCAAATGGCTAAGAGTTTAGGACATTTTTTTCCTTTTTCTCCAAGTGGGAGTTGGAGTTATGTGATTTCAGCAAGGTTGGAGGATGGTGTGTGAGGAGAGCAAGAGGTTCCAGTGGAGGTCGGATTGAAGTCCAGCCCTTGCTATGCAACTGGTGGGCTCTGCTCAGGCCTTGACACTTGTTTTGACAAGGTAAAACTTCTATTTACTTCTATAGAGAAGGGTTTGCTTTCTGGCTTCAGGAAAAAAAGATTTTTATGTGTAGATGTCTAAAGTGAGAAATACCACCTTGGCCCAAAGATCTATTTATTGTCTCATTATTTGTACTCCCATTTTTACTGCATTTCTCTGATTATATTATGTAAATATCACACATTCATTGTGAACAACTCAAACCATTTATAAAATATGAAACTTTTGAAATATAAAAATATAATAAAAATTATCTTGTCATCTTACCATAATAATAAGCATTAATATTTTGGTGACATTTTTGCATGCATCTCTTTGCATATCTATTTGTTTTTACATAAACAGCATTTAGCATAAATGATAATTTTCCTGGGATACCTTTCCACACCCATATCAGTAGCTTTATCCCCATCTCCATTTTACCCAAGTAACACACGTATCTTAGCCAGAAAAAAACCTGAGGTTTTGCATGCAAATAGTTTATTTGGGTTCATTACCATGGGAACAGGAAACATAAAGCAGGGAGTGGAAGAAAAGTTGATACCAGGGTGCTTTACTGACCTGGGTACTGCCATGGGCAACTGGGGTTCAATCTCCATGGGGCCCTCTAAGGAGCTATGTGGAATACACCTCAGAATTGTCCACCGATGGAAGGAAAGATGGAGGGACCTATTTACGCGCTGATTTCTATCTCCCATAGATCGAGGGTCGCCACAGGGGCTATTAATTCCCTCTCCTAGGTTGCACATGAGTGAGCAGGTGCCAGACCGGTGCAGCACTCATCTCACAGAATGGCTTCAGAAAGGACCTGAGGCAGAAAGTGACACATAAGGTGCAACTGGACTAAGGTGGTGAAAGCTTATTATACCTGCATGAAACTGCTCACTATGAAACAATAAACTATAGCAGTAAAAAGGTGAACTGAAGGGATAGAAGACATGAGGCCTGAGAAATGTCCCATACAGTCTACTCCTTACACCACTCAAATGTTCTCACGCCCTCTGCGGAGTCCAGTCAGTCAGAGGGTCTTTGATGTGGTGGTCAGTGACAAGCTCTACAAAAAACTCAGTTAATGGGCCAAGCCTACACAAATGCATGTGGTCACAACACCATTATCAATGTGCTTCGTCTCTTTCCCCCACACCCATTCCAGATTCCCCTCTCCCTGAAGCGAACCTACATTCTTCATCCCTGTGGATTTGGAGGCTGAGTCCCTCACCCCCATCAAGACATGGTTTCTGCATGGGCTGTTTGTATTTCAACTTGGCAAGAAGCCCCAGATCTCCAGAGTTTCTACGTGTGCTCCTTTCTTACTCCATTGTGCAGCAGCAACCCTAGCTCCTCATAGTAATCAGGGTCAATTATCCTGAAAACGATCACAATAGAGTTCATTGTGGCTCACTGGCTCAAGGAATATAAATGCGTAGGCAGTAGATATAACATCAAATCCTGAAGAACCTTGCTGGTACAAGTATGCCTCCCAACCTCCCACCTCACGTCCCTGGGAAGCCTCTAATCTAATAGGGTGAAAGGCATAGGGTGGGAAGGATAAATTCCTCCAGTGGATCATTAGGAGTAATGGTGAGAGCAGCTGGTCCTTCTTTCACCTCTAAGTTGCAGGATCCATGCTTTCTCGATATTAGAACACAGATTATATATTGGCCATTACTTCAATGTGTATAACACATGTTGAAAGCTGCCTTCCACCATCACAGAGTGTTTTGCCCAAGATAAAATGTTAAAAGTTTTTAATGTCTCTCCTCCTTCAATTATGCTGTCAACTTCCCAGGTGACATGCTGTATGGTAGAATCAGTGATTCCTGCAGACGTGCTGCCAATGTCATACTTATTTCACCATAAAATGTGCCCAGAGGCACATGTTATATATCAGAGGCAATGTTACATAGGCTCTATGCTGGTAAATTAGGCAATCTGTTGGCTCTTGAATAGTGATGCTGGCAGTCAGGGAAGGGAAACTTACATCCAGAATGGATGTCAATTCTTGAGAACAAATCACTCTCCATAACAGGGTAAACTGGGTGAAGAAATGCACCTGTTACCATGTAGCTGTCTGGTCTACTAAGTGATGTAATCACAGCAAGAGCTTGACTGTGATTTCTTTGACTGGAAATCTGGGCATTCATGAGTGGCAGTGACTGATGAATCACCCATGATGAGAAGAAACTCATGCCTCTGGACTCAGGTATGATCAAATCACTCTTGATCTCAATTTTATGACTTTTTTAGGGACTGTTGAATCAGCCCTGGGGTGACCAAGGAGACAAGTTCACTGTTGTCCACACAAAGGGAACATTCTCTGTGGAGATGCTCTCTGAGGTGAGGACTCACATGAGACACAAAGGTCTTACACCCTGTGTCCACTCCCATGGACAAAAATGCCTCAATTCCTAACTTCCTTTGACGTTCACCTTCTCATCTTGCTCCTTCTCAGCACTGAATCATTCAGAAAGTCACAAACCACTGCCAGGAGTCTATTTTATAGCCATAACGGAGGGAGGTCAACATTGCCACCATTCAAATTAAGTCATCAGGGCACTGCCTGCAACTCTTGCCACTCCTCACTGTCTCATTGGGCGCTCCTGGGTGAGGCTATTTAATGAAATTGTAGCCCTGGATATCCCATTACATCTCTAATCTTAATATCTTCCTCCTAAAACATATGTTCTTATAAATGGATGTCTTAACATGGACTGATGTAGACATTAATAATGATTTCTTGATTATACTTATGTAATGACATATGGCTGATTTGATAGATATTGCTCATTTGTAAAACTCTACCAATTAACTTAAATTGAGCATCCCCATTTTTTTTTTCTTTCTGCAGAGAAGAACTAGAGTGTAGACTTGAAGCTACACCGGAATGAGAGGATTCACCGGAGACAGAGTAGGAAGCAGAACAGGTAGATTTACTGAAAGACACTGCTAAGGGGAGCATCTGGTGAGATAGGAGAAGTCTGCTGAGCCCTAGGAGGGTCAGCTCCCTGGCCTGGGCTAGACTAAGGCCTCAGTGGTAACAGTGCTGAGACTTCACCCCTGGGACACCAGGGAGGCCCAACAAACCAAATTTGCATTACACCTACCATGTGTACTACATCTATTGTGTACTTGGGAAGATCCCAGGTCACCACTGATTTGGTTCCTTCTCTGTAAAACGCCCAGGTAGAATTCAGAATAGAGGCAACAGGCATGTGAGGGAATCAGGGCCTGAGGGGCCTGGGCAGTGAGTGGTTTGACTAAAGAGTTTACACTAGTTGTAGATCTTCTGCAAGGCCATAGCAAGAAGGAGGCCAGCACTATGACAGAACTGGACTCAAAAGGAGTAAAAAAACTTGGGTGATACAAAACAAACTTTATTAGTATTTCCATAATGAACAAGAAACCTTGGAGGAAATAAAACGAAAACAACTTGAAATTAATTAGGAAACAAAGATTTGAACTACAAGAGGACGGCCAGGTGTCTGTGGGTGCAGGGTTAGTAGAAATTAAATGAGGACATGTGGCTAGGGAGGTGGGTGAGGAGAGGTTTGGGGTCAGCGGTGCTTAGTCTGCACCAGAGGTGGACAGGCAGGACAGGGGTCAGGCATGGGACCCTGGAGGAATGGTATCAGGTGAGCACCCTCTGCTTGTGCTGCCGGATCCCTGCAGGGGCTGGTTCTCCAGGCAGGGCTGCTGTGGCTTAGCACCCTCACTTGAACCTGCAGGATGTTGGCCAGAAGTGGCTTCCTCCCACAGGCGTGGTTTGAGCTCAGGACGCTCTTGCATAGGCAGCATTCTCCTGACCAGGGCCTGGCTGTCCCGCAGGGGTGGAGTGAGCTCAGCACTGTCCCCATAGGGTTCAGTATCCTGGTCATTGTCTGGTTCCTCCCACAGCACTCCTCTTATCTCAGAATCCTCAAAGAAGTCTTGGGGATCCTGCACCAGTCTTGGCTTCCCCAGAAAGGAGGGGTGTGAACTGCCCACACTGGGCAGCTCCTGAAGCATCCTGGCCTATACCTGTCTCCCACAGTGGGGCTGGTGTAAACACACCACTGTCAGCTGCCCTGCTGGGGCCTGGCTAGGGCCTGGCTCCCTGCAAACAGGTGGTGTTTGCTTGTGCCCAGCAGGTTGTCCCACAGGTTGCAGGTCCTGGCCTGGTTTCCCCAGCAGGGCTGGTATTAGCTTAGCAGCCTGGGGACATCCTGCTGGAATCTGGGGAGTTTCAGGCTGACTATTCAGGGGTCACAAAGCTCAGAGTGCCCAGGACACCTACAGCATCCTGGGCATTGTCTGTCTGACCCAGCAGGCCTGCTGGGCTCTCCTGTTACTCTGGAACAGCATATGCAGGAGCGGCTTCTCCTGTCCCTTCAGGACCCCTAGTGTCTGCTTGTCTCCAATCAGCAACTTGGCTGGTCTCCTGGCCTGTCCCATGGGCAGCAGGGAAGCCTGGCTGTGCTCCTTGAGAAGGGGCTAGAGATGCAAGAGGACAGGCCATCAGCCACATGCCAGATTGCCACTTGCCTTTGTAAACAGACCACATGCTAGAGCCCTGAGCAGAGACCAGCCCAAGATAGGGGGCCCCTGGGATTCTGTTCCCCAAATTCGGCAGCTACAGATGCCAGGTCATACTGCTCGTGGTCCGAATCTAGCCCGTGTGGTCTCCTCCAAGGGGCACCTGACCCTACCCCGCCCAGTCGGGCCCATGCACCAGACTGTGCCACTTACCCTCGGACAGCTCCTCAAGGGCCTTTGTGTACTCCAGCCAGTTCCTTTGGACATGCGCCCCAATCTCAAATTGCGGGTACACTTCAACCAGGGCTCTGTGAGGGGACAGATCCCACACTGGGCTGTGGGAGGACAGTCGGGGAAATGCACTCTCTGGATCTCTTCACCTTCCTGGACACAGAACACCTTCTGGGAGCAAACAGACATACCTCCTGGGTAGCAACCAGCTGGGGCAAGAGGGAGCAGCCATGACTCTCTGGGTCCCAACACCAGCTAGGCTGGTTCTGGTGTAGACATGACCCACCTCCTGGGTGGGCCAGACCCTCCTTCCTTGAGCACGCACACACTCACTCTCACTGCTCGCACACCCACACTCACAGGGGGAAGGGAGGGGTGGGGGCATCAGAGCCCTGGCATGGTCTGACCTGTCCCCAGGGCCCCCCTAGTTTCCTCAGGGGCAGTGCTGGTGCTGGCCAGAGACGTCGACACAGGCTCCTCATGCCTTTCAGCAGAGTGCGACACGAGTTTCGGGGACCTTTTTTGGGTCCACTGCAGGGAGACCTGGGCAAACAGCAACAAAATATGGTGCCGGGTCCAGGCCCACCAGGCAAGTGAGGTGGGTCAGGTTTGGTTCAGAACCAACTGCCTGGGGACCAGGGTTCCGAGGTGATGTGTGCCCTGTCATCTTTTGGAGGTGATGTCACTTCCTGGGTCCCCTTCCCTGGACTTCCTGCTCAGACAGATGCCCCCCATCCCATGGCTGCCTGGGCCACTTCCTGTTCACCCTCCATGCCAGGCCCAGCCCACAACACTGACAGCAGCACAGCCTCCCTGAGCCCTTGGATGGCGAGACATGGCGAGACGTAGCCAGGGCCCCTGCCGGGCACTCTGGTCTCTGGCTGCTGACCTGGCTCATCCTCCCTGCCAGGGAGCAGGCCCTGCAGCATCGGCAACTCCAGGCTCCCATCTCCCAAGGGCCCAGAGGAGCTCCAGAGTGTGGAGCCTTTCCCAGGGCGGTCCTGGGGAGTGGGTCACTCCTGTCTGCTGCCCTTGGAGGGGAGGCTGGTGTCAGGCTCACTGCACTTGGAGGGTCCCACCCGGGGAAGGGCACCTGCATATGCCTCACCCAGGCCTGGCCAGCCCTGCTGGGGGCTGAGACATCTCCTACCCGGGGTGCCTGTCCTCCCACCCAGTGTGCCTGTCAGCCCTGCTCCTCTCTGGCTGTGCCCTACAGGGCCTTGCGGGCCCAGTCAAGGTGCCAGGGCCATAGACAGTGCACACCTGCCGGCCACAGATTTCTCAGGGCACCCTGCCTGCTCACACACCTGCCCACTTGCCTGGAGGTTGTATCGACTTGGGACTGGGTTCTGACTAGGACGAGGCCACCCAGGGCATGGGATGTCCACTCCAACAGGGAGTGATGCCAACGAAGCCTCTTCTGTCTCCTTCCCTGTCCTCACTGGCTGACTCTCCCTTTCTCTTTCTGTATGTCCCTCTGATGTTCTCTCTCCCCCTCTTGGTCTGTCCTCATCTCACTCTCTGTGTGTGTCCCTGTCCCTCTTGGCCTCTCTGTCCCTGCCCCATTCCTCTGTGTCCCTGTCTCAGTCTCTCTCTGATCCCCAGTGTGCGGAGGACCAGAGGGAGGGTGGGGGGAGCACAGGGGACTGAGGTGATGGTGCACGGGTGCCTTGGAGAAGGAAACTCTATGGGGACTACACCTGAGGGGGTGGGGGAAAGCAAATAGTGTTTACAAGTGAAAAGTGAAGTTAAAAAATAAAAAAAAGAAGAGTATCAAAAATAATACAGTCACGCCTGCAGGATCCTCATCCTGTCTTGGCTTCTCCAGCAGTGGGGGTGTGAACTGCCCACCCTGGGCAGCTCCTGAAGCATCCTGGCCTATTCCTGTCTCCCGCAGTGGGGCTGTTTTGATCCTGTCTCCTGGAGGCAGCATCAAGTTGGGTTTTGTTTTTGGTACAACCAGTCACTCTGTGTCTTGTTCTTTGGTGTGTTCAATTCCTATCCATGAAGGGTGATGACATGATGACTTACTACTGCGCTTTTGTCCTTAGTCAAATCCAGCCAAGAAATGTGTGGTGTCTGGAGCGGGTGGTGAGGGCTCCAGGCTCACTGCCTCCTTGGTCCCCTGGTCAGTTTGGAGGATGCTGTCGGTCCAGAGGCCCAGAAATTAGCCAGGTGGCTGGGGTTCTGACCTGGGCACTGCCATAACCCCTCAGTCTCCATGTCCTTGTTTCTGAGAGGGTGTGGGGGAGGGGTGTCAGGACAGTATCACTTCCCAGCTCACAGAGTGCTGGGGAGGAATCTCCAAGGTCACATGGAGAAAGTCACTGCTGAGGTCATGTAGTCGGCCTTTCATCAGCTCCCTGAGCCACTTCTGTTCCTGTGCCCACATGTGGATTTCAAGACCCAGCTCCCATGTTCCCTTCCTGCTGAGGAAGGAACCTCCCTGGCTCTGCCTTGGCCCCCTCTGAGGCAGCTATTGCAGCCCTTCTCTCCTCACACCCCAGGCTGCAGGGCCTCCTGGGTGGGGTCATGTGGTTCTCTGTGACCTTAACACCCTGTGGAGTATGTTCCTGGGCACCAGCATGCATTGGGTTAGGGTACCCCAAATGTCCACTGCAGGTCTGTGTCAGCTGAGTCGCCTGGGATGTGTTTAGAGAGAAGATCCTTGGCCCATCCCCAGAGGCAGAGAGTGGGCTCTGGCTGCCCAGGGCTGGGGAGGGGAGGGTGGGGGTGGTGTCCATGGGCCCAGGCTCAGGAAACAAGGTTGTTGTGGTGATGGAGATGTTCTCAAGGTAGAGTATGGGATGATTGCTCTGCTCTGCACTTACCAAAAGGAAATGACAGTTGAGCCTTCAACAAATGACTCAATGGCCAAAAGTTATATCTCAATAAATTTGCTTTTAAAACATGAAAAAATGGGTCTACAAGTTGCCCTGTGTCTGTCCTCCACAGTATACTGATAGAGGGCTTGTGGGGCAGGAAACTGTCTCAGCCCACGAGTTGCTGAGCACAGACGGCTTCACTGCACAGATGCTCTCAAGGCGCCTCCTCTGCGTGGTCCTGGGTCCTGCAATGAGATGCTGACGTCACACTGCTTCTGTGATGGGAGAGACTTTAGGGGCCTTGGGTGGGAGGCAGCTTATTTTTTATGTGGACAGAATGGAAATAATGAGTGTCCAGAAGGTCTACTGTGTTGGTTTTCAAATTTCCACCAGTTCTGGGATACACAGGAGGGGAGACAGTTCCCCCCGTGAGTGTGTCTGACTTGCTGGCTCTTCCTCGTGAGGAGACTGAAGCAGAAGGGACGCGCCACGTCACAGAGTCAGGCTCACAGTGGCTGAGATTTCCCGCCTGGGCTCCCTTCCTGGTCCCTCTCTGGGGTGACTCCCTGCACACGGTGGACCCTCAGCTAAGGGGACGCCCCCAGGACAAGGACCTGAGGGTTTTCTCCAGGAGCCACATGCATGAGCTCTGAGGCAGGTCCTTCCACGCTGATCACGGCCGTTCAGATCCACCAACATCTCGTCCCCATCGCAGCCTCGTGGGACCCAGAGCTGGAGCCTCTGAGTGAGGCCCCTCCTGCTGCCTCCCCCTCAGAGACTGTGGAGACGCCAGATCTTTGGTTTAGGTGCAAAGGAGGAAGAGATTTGGTACAAACCAGTAAAATATTCAGGTGATAAAGTGATCAGTGGCTGTTTTCTCACAAGAAACAGTGGAGGCCAGAGTAGCTCACGTGACGGTCAAGGTCCTGATTGCAATGAGCTGTCAGACAAGGATTCCACGTCCTCTGAAGTGTCCTTCAAAATATGTGATTTTTAAAAATCAGTTCTACCGTTTTTAGATTCCCATTTAATTTTGCTGTTTTGTTTTCTGTATACTATCCCCAGAGCGGTGTCTGCAGGGTCACGGCACAGAGGGGCTGTCAGCAGCCTGGAGCTGTGAGCCAGGCTGACTCTAACCTGCTAGCTGGGAGTGGGGCCTTGGAGCCCCACAATGAGCCCCCAGGGCTGGCCCTCCAGGGCAGCACAGGCCTTTCTCCTCTTGATTCCCTGAATCACCTCCTCTTGATTCCAGGAATCTCCCTGGCATCCCAGCATTGGGGAGTTGGGGAGGATGTTGAGGCTCAGGAAATGGGGGCCTCCTCCTAACCATCTGTCCTCTCCTCCTCTCTCTCCTTCATCAGCCTGAGTGTGCGTGTTTGAGTCACACCAGCCCTGCACGGACAGGAAAGGCCCAGAACTTAAGTGATTCCCTGGTCAGTTACAGCACCAGCCCCTCTGCAGTCCCACCAGGGGAGACAGAGACTCTCCCAGCCCCAGCCAGAGCCGCGTCACCCACACAGACCTTCCCCTCACAGTGTCCCCGATGCTGCCCCTTCCTGGTCCCACCCTTCCTGGTGCCCCCACCACTCCTTTTGGGCCCCATTCCCTAGTCCCCATTTTCATCCTCTGCTCCATTTCCAGGATCCTCCCGTCTTCCTAGTCATGCCCGGGGGATCTCCTCAACCTCCCCTCATTCAGAGATGGAGAATTTTTAAAAGATGTATATTTATTTATTTATTTCCTTACAGCGTGGGTCACCTTTCTATAGTTATTGTTCCTCTTACGTGCGGCCCTTCCACCAATGATCCACCACATACCACCACCAGCTCCCCGGGTCTCTCCCCGGCTCTGATCACTCCTGCTCCCCCTGCTGCAAGACGTGGATGGATGGTTGGCCCACGGGTCTTGGTGTTATCCTGGAACCTTGTCCTTTTCTTGGGCGATGACCTGGACTCCTGGGTAGAATTGAATGTTAATTCCCTGGAAGCAGAAGCAGAAACAAAGTACAGAGACTCTGGAGTCCAAGGATCCATCCGAGACCGAAGGAACCTCTATATTTGGGGATCAGCCCATAATCTGGGAATCAGCTGTTATGACCTGGAAACCTGCTTTTGTCCTTTGTCCATAGGACTAAGAAAATTTGGGGACTTCTGACCTGACACTGGACTTGGGCGCCCCCTTGTGAGCAGATCCCTGTCCTGCCGCTGGGGGCCCAGGGAGCCTGGGGAGGGCCTGGCTGAGCAGGAGAAAGGGCAGCTCTGGGCTCCTGTGCTCAGCCCTGTGGCCACACGGGGGCGATGCCGCGCTGCTCCGGATTCTGGTGGAGCCGCCAGGACGGGGCGGGGGCTGAGGTGGGCAGAGTTGGGGGTCCTGGAGGGCGGTGTCCTGGGGTGAGATGCTCTGTGAGGAGTCTGAGCAGCAGGGCTCAGAGGAGAGGAGACT
Source organism: Talpa europaea (assembly GCF_964194135.1). NCBI lineage: Eukaryota > Metazoa > Chordata > Mammalia > Eulipotyphla > Talpidae > Talpa > Talpa europaea. Next base: position 119,258,239 of record NC_140068.1, on the reverse strand, counting down.
CCGGAGCCTGCCCTGTGTGTGAGGTTTCCAGCTTTTCTCCTAGAACCCCTCTCTCCAGTCCCTGGATGTTGATACCTGGGAAAACTGGAAAAAAAAATTTTCCTTCTATAACCTATTAAATATTGAGAGTATTTTAAAAAATAACATTTAAAGAATACCGTTCTATTCACAGAAAAGTTGCAAATGCAGTACAGGTCTTGTTTATCCCCCACCACTTCCATTTTGTTAACATCCTACATGAGTACAGATTTTTTTTTTTTACCACTAATGCAGCAATGTTGACATAATAACTAAACAACATACTTTAATTCGGTTTTGCTAATGTCCATTTTATGCCCAATAATCCCATCCAGTTTGCCTGGATGACAGTTTCTCAGACTTTCCTTGTTTCCTTGGGAGAGGTGTTGGGGTCACAGATGGGGGTTCTTGGGTCACCTCTAAGAAAAACTTTGCCAGAGTCCTCCTTTTAGTGGGGTGAGGGCACACACACACACGCACACATATGAAAAGAAAGAAGTCCATGCTTGCACAGACACAAATTGGCAGGAGGACCTGATCCTAGAGGGTTGGGGTGTGTTAGGGGAAGCCTGTTAGTGGAGGCTCATTAGAACTCTGTTGGTGTGTGTGGTGTGGAATTACACATCTTAATAGGTGTGAAGATGCACTCCAAAAATTTATACAGTGTTATAAACTAGTGTAACACATGCATATATATATTAATTATTGCTTTTGGGTGTTTTGCTTACATTACTGCTAAAAGCCATGATCCATTACGGAGGTCTTACTATGTGGGCCTCTTAGTTGAATCATAGTCTCTGGTATACTATCAGCTTTCCAATCCTCAGATATGGAGGAAATTCCTAATTCCGTTTATACCACATCTAGGTCATGGGTAAGAAAATGTTTGCTCCTCAGTTGATCTATGTAGCCAACATCTGCATCAATAATATAGAAAATCCTTGAATTTCCTCAAATTATGTCCTGGAAAATGTTCCTCAAATTTTGTCCCCTGCAGTTATTTCATTGTTTTCCTTCCTTTCCAGTCTGATTTGGCTAATTTTAATGCCATTCCAATAGGGAACAGTGGTAGAGAAAGAAATAGACGAGATAGTAAAACATCACTCCTTAATTCTTGTAGCCCTAGGAAAATCAAGTGTTCTCTATGGTGGTGGAAAGAGGAGATTATTTCCTGATGTAGGAGCACTCACAATGTAATGGAAATGCAGGGTTGTATTGCCATGGTTTTGATCCCTTGCATATTTTGGAATAGGGCCCAAGTCCTGTTTCACAAGCCTAAATAACTAACCTGGACCTGGGTTCCAAGGAGGACCATGGATTTGTGGCTCACGGGTGCACACTTCTCTGCCCCACTGGGGGCATATTGTGGCACCAACCTTGTAGAGACTTTGGGCCCAAGACCTGTTTTCTGTGGTTTCCTGAGGGGAGGTTCCCCAAACTGTGTTTGCATGGAATAGCTGTGAGCCATCTACAAACTTCCATAATGGAGTTTCCCTTCATATATTTAAGTTGTATTCTGTTGTATAGTGATTTGTGGACTAGACAATGTAGCAGAAGTACACTGAAGCAAGTTGATTAAGAGTTGATAAATGAATGTAATGTAACAGAATTAGCTGACTGCTTTATTCTCAAAATGTTTATACTTCAGTTAGTTTATGCTTTAGTTTGAATTACCATGTTAATCCCTTCATCATATTGCTCTGTACTATTCTCAAATAGTTTCTCATTAAAGCGTTTTCTCCTTGATCTGCTTTGCAGACTTTCCAAACAAAGACTGCCACCTTTTTCCAATGTATTTTTTTTAAGCATAGAAGAAGTGGGGAGTAGACCAGAGGTGCAGTGGTTGAGAGGATTCACCAGAGAGAGTGGGGAGCAGAACAGGCAGATGTACTGAAATACACTGCTCAAGGGAGCAGCAGGCATGGCAGGAGAAGGCTGCTGCACCCTATGTGGCTTAGCTCCCTCGTGGGGAATTGAACTCAGGCCACAGCAGTGACAGAGCTGAGACTTACTCCCTAATCCACCAGCGAGGCCCCTTTCCCAATAATTTCTCACTGCAGTATTGGCCATATAGAATTTACTATAAAATGAATGTGTCTTTACTGATCAAGGAATCATGTCACAGGCAAGTTTTAGATTTAAATTAATTGGTATGCATGTGTAAGGACTATATACTACATGGTTGATATGAACAGTTTTTCTGGTTTTTAAGTGACTCTGAAATTGAAGAGTCTTTTTGGAAAATGTCAAAGTAAAAACTAATATGAAAATATTTAACCTTTCCTTCTTATTATAACAAAATGGAAAATAACAAATGACAGGGTTTCACATGGTAGCCCTGAAGGATAAAGCTTTTCAGATCTCTTTTATCCATCTCTTTTAATAAATAGCCCTTCATTACCTTTTTATGTTTCAAGTTTGCATACTGAACCAGATTGCAATGAAAGAACAGTCTAATGAAAAACACTATGTTTGAAATAGATGCAGGTCATTCTGTGCACATAATTTTTTTTTTTTCCTGAGGACTGTTTGCATTTTATCTATTTATTTATTTTTTTTAATAAATTTTATTGTTATATTCCCCATACAATTGCAGCCCCCCCATTCTGACCCCAATCCCTCCCCTCCCGCCCCCGCCCCACTAAAAGTGTCTCTGGTTCATAGTTTTTTGTTGATTTTGATTTTCACTTTCTTATATTCATTTTCCTGGTCCCTTATTTAAGTTTTCTAGATTCCTGCTATGAGTGAGACCATCCGGTATTTTTCTTTTTCTTTTTGGCTTATTTCGCTGAGCATGATCCCTTCCAGCGCCATCCATGTTGCTGCAAATTGCATGTGTTTATCTTTTTTGAATGCTGAGTAATATTCCATGGTATATATGTACCACATCTTCTTGATCCAGTCATCTATTTTTGTGTGCCCATAAATTTTTAAGTAGTTGATGGAAAATTGGTCTCTCTAAGTAAGAGATTTTTTTTTTATTTTCAAGTTAGGCTATAGTTTTGGATCTGTGGACAAACCATTTACTCTCCCTGGTATTATCTTTCTTCTAGCTAATTCTGTGAGTCATAGTCTCTTCTGGTACCATCGATATTATTGCAAAGAGGAAGATTTAATCCGGTGGGGTTTTTTTAGTAGCTGAGTAGTATTTGTGTGTTGTGCGCCATATTTTTGTAACCAACTCATCTATTGTTGGACCCTTAGGTTGCTTCTAACACTTTGGTATTGAAAATACTATTACAATGAACATAGGAGTGCACATATCCCTTCATATTAGTGTTTTTGTATACTTCAGAGAGATATCTAAGAATGGGATTGCTGGATCATCAGGTAGAACTATTTTTAGTGTTTTCAGAAATACCTATCCTACTTTTCTAGGAAAGGAAACAGTCTTCATTTCCACCAACAGTGGAGTAAAGACATGGATATAAGTTCTGAAATCACAAAATACACAGAAAAACAAAAATGACACAGTTCCTTAATCAGCCTTAGAGATGACTTTTGTCAATCGGATTACATTGGCAAAGGAAACAAAAGCAAATATAAACAAATGGGACAATATTAAACTAAAAGGTTTCTATAGAGTGAAAGAAACCACCATTAAAAAAGCTAATGATTTGGAGAAAATACTTACATATGTCAGACAAGGGCTTAATATAGAAATTTTATAAAGAACTCATTAAACTCATCACCAAAAGAACAAATGTCCCCATTGAAAAGTGGACAGAGATGTTGAAGAGAGCCTTGTCCACAGGAGACAGAGATGGCAGCAGGCACATGAACGTGGTTCCTCCTCTCCTATTCAGAAAGCAAATCAGAAGCAAAATGAGCGATCATCTCCTATCTGTTAAGAGGGTTATTATCAAAATAGACAAGAAACAAGTGATGGTAAAGTTGTGGAGAGAAAAAATTCTTTGTAGATTGTTGTTACAAATTTAAACTGTTCTAATCATGGAAATAGTGTAGCAATCCCTCAACAAAATTAAGAAAAGAAATATCACATGACCCAGCTAGCTGACTTCTCTTTTGTTGTCAAGCTTTACCACAAAAATATACAAACTTAAATTCAAAGAGATATATGGAACACCATGTTCATCATAACATTATTCACAACACTCAAGACAGAGAAACAAACTCAGAGCCCACTGATAGATGATAAAATAAAAAAAAAGTGACATATATGATATATATATATATCATATATATATACAGTGGGAGACTACTCAGCTATAAAGAAGATGAAATCCTGCCGTTTGCAACAACATGGATTGACCTAGAGTATTTATATTTTGCTATCTAAAATAAGTCAGAGGGATAATAAAAGCACCATATCATTTTGTTACAGGGCAATGAGAGGAGCAGCCCAGACACCACAAACCTACCTGTTCTATATGGGTTCTGCCGTCCACCGCATCACCACAAACATATGAGACTTTACTGGGAAGGAACTTCAATACAATTAGGAAACAATACAGGAAAGGCAGAGACTACAGTTTCTTTTTTTTTAAATATTTTATTTTATATAATTCTTACATCATTTTTCCTCTTGGCACAATGTATGCATTTTCATTTTGGTTATATTCCCAATACAATTGCATCCCCCCCTTATTTTGACTCTAGTCCTTCCTCTCCCTGCCCTCCCTCCCTCCCCCCACCCCGCACCCCCTCCCCCTGCAGTGTGTCTCTATAGTTTCTAAATAAAGTATCCAATGTTACCAGTCCCCTTGTTGGTAAAAGTCCATCCAAAAGGGATTGGCCCAGAATAAGGTCCCAAAGCCTGCCACAGGTCTAAGGCATCTTCCAGTGGGGACCCATAGAAAAGGATCAGAAACCACCAGACAAGTCTGGAAGGAAAAGAGTAAATTATCAAAAGCAAGACAAAAACCGCCATTGCCACCTCCCCATGGGTCTTTCGCCCACATCTGTGTCACCCAGTCCACGACCAAAAGGCAAGCGTGGTTTCTTCACGCGTCTCTCTGCTCTACGTGCCTCCTCTGGGTCTCCTTCTGGCTCCATCCTGCTTCCTTCCTTCCTCAGTTTCCTCTGCAGCTTCTTCTCTCCCTGCTCAGCTCCACCCTCCCTTGGGTGGGGTGGGAACCTGGAACCTCCCCTTTCCTGGGGACCACCCTGTAACAATTTCACTCCTATATAGATGATAAAGAAACAAAACAAAAGAACAAACAAAACAAACCAAAAACAACATCTTAGTTTGTAAGAACCAAATATTTGCTGCCAGAGGGAAACAGGAAAGGGGGCTGAGGAATTTGGGTAAAGGAGTTCTTGTATGGTGAAGAATAGAAACTGTTTATTCAAATGTTAATTTTCAATGTACACCAAAACCTATCCCTATATAATGGTACAAACCAGTGGAACTTCAGTAAAAATTAAAAGAAAATGAAGTGAAACACAAAGATGTTTATTAGAGCTCATGAAATTTGTGATAATTCCGAAGCTCCATTTGTATATATATGTAAAAAAGTAAAAGCTATTCTGAGATATTTTGACTTGCTCTCTTAGATGCAATCCTCATACTTTTCCTTTTTTAAATTTTTTCTCCCTCAGCAGTTAATTTTTAAAAACAATGGAATCAACTGATGGCCTATGAAGGGACATTTCAAGGTCTTAATTTCAGAGGACATTTATTCTGATTGCTGTGTGTTCTTTACAGTTTTTGCTATAATACATGGGAGTCAGAATCTCCAAGATGGATGAGGGTTGCTCAAAGACTCACATTTTGATGCAAATTTCCTAAGTCATCCTAAATTCCAGCCACTTCAAAATTCATGGAGCAAACCCAAAGATGTAAAATTGTGGAGAAAAGGGAAATGATTTCCTTAGAACAAGAAAATGACACCTCAGGCTAAATTCAACCTTGTAAATACAATGAAAAACCAGCCACATTCATTTGTTAATTGTCCTTGGCTATCTCCTTGCTGTAGTGCAGATTTTAGTAGTTGCAAAAGGAACTACAATATATGGTAAATAAAGTTTGAAATATTTATTCTTTGAGGAGAGAGAAATTTGTCAATCCTTGTTCTACAGTCATGATTTGTAAACATTCACACCCAGCTTCTCTGGCATAGGGAGGGTGAAGAAAGAGATCTGAGCCTGTGTTCTTCTTCCCTTAGCAGGTCTCTGAATCTACAGAAAATAAAGGAACTTTTTAGAGTTTGAAAATCAGTGAATTTATCTTTGATTGCCCCAACAATATTAGCTTGCTAATGCTGTTAATAACATTTATATCAGAAATAATAATAATTCAGGGTCAGTGATATAAGCGATGATTGGATAGTTCATTAAGTGGAACAAACATTATTAAGCAGTCTTTGTGGTGGAACCATAGCTGGGGGAGGCGTGAGGTATGGGGGTGTAAGAGTGTGGCAGAGATGGAGTAGAGAACAGAAAAGGAGGATTTATTGAAATACCCTGCAAGGGAACAGGGGGCAAGAGGGAGCTATACAGCTGTGTGTGAAGGATTTGAGACTTTTACACTAGGGTTCCATAGGGTTTCTTACTTGGGGAGCCAGTTTGCACGGGTTACCGGCTGGGGTGTCTGCTCTTGGGTGCAGACCCTTGACACAGACACATGTGCAGGCCCTGCCTCTGCATTCCTGGAGTTGGGCTGGTTTATCTGCCATGGTGGTCAGTCTAGCGGCCCAGTTCCCGTGGCAGCCTTATTGATGCCCTTCTCTGCTCAAGTCTCTCAAACATGACTGTGGGGTAAGAGTGAGAGCTTAGTTTTTAACCTTATGAAATGACACCCTGACACCCGTGTTGGGCCAGATGTATACTGCAGGAGTGACAACATGATCCTTTCTCTGGAAATCACAGTATTTTCTTTCCTTTTTCCAGAATTTATACTATTTTTGCTGATTTGATGGGCTCATGTTTTAATATTTGGTAATTAAACATGGTTTTGACAGGGAATGAGTAATAAAAAAATAAAGCAACCCAATTCAACCCCCTTTTGCTCTTTTGATTGTACCATAACTTACAACTTAATTGTCAGAAATTCTCTCTTAAGAAAATGTAGAATTGCTTCCGTGTTTAGCCTTTGGGGATTTGGGGTTCCCTTTCTGGTAATTTACTTGACACTTATTGATATAAGAGTGTTAAGTCATAAAGTGCATGCTTTGAATTGTTTCTGTCAGTAGAGACTTCCAAATTTAATGGATGCAGACAGGTGAAGACCAAGAAGAGGGAATGTAAATCGCATATAGGAAATTATCCACTGTGGCAGAAAAACAGAAACCAAATGGTGGGGTAGTGTTAAATAAGGTTAAAATTAAGCCCCTACCCCTTGCCCAGCAGGAAGGTTTGGGAGGCTTGAACACAGAGAGAACTGATGAGGCTGCTCTGGGTCCCAATCTGTAAGATGGATCCCTTTGACCAGGAATGTGGAGGCAAGGCCAGGACACATTCTGGGTCAAAGATCAAGCCCCCAGGATCAGACACCCCTGTACTAACCAGCCCAAAACTAACTCCCCAAAGCAAAACTGACAAAACTATTTATAAAAGGGAGCCCAAAATCTTTCTTCACTTGTAGATCTTTCCTGTCTCCCTAGCTGCTTCTCTTAGCAGTGTATTCGAACAAATGTGCCTTTTCTGTTCTCCAGTCTGCCTCTGGTGAAATATTTCACCCCTGCACATCTGGTCTGTCAAGGTATCATTAAGAATTTGAAAACCAAGCCCCCACTCCTTGGCCAGAGGCAAGTTTGGGAGGCTGGAATGATAAAGGGAGTGGATGGATATGCCATGGAAACATGGACCTTAAGCTGGTGAGGCCCAGAACTGATGATCCTCTATGCTGATTCAGATCATCAGTCAGGACACACCCAAGACTAGTCAACCTAACCAGTCAATGGTTCTAAAGCGTAGAGACTTGGGACCCAAACTCTGAGCAGTCCACCCTTCCTGTTTCGCCCTCTGCTTCTTTTAGCAGTGTATTTCAATAAATTCGCCTGGTATTTCCCATCTGTCTCTGGTGAACTCTTTCACCCCTGCAATAGGGCCTCCACCTTGATTCTTCCCCACAACATTCTATATCAATAATCTTTGTTAGATAGAGTGGTGTGATTTCTTATAAAAGAAGATGGAACCTAACCTCTTCAACTACACCAATCTTCCATCTACCCAAACCTCTACTCTTTGTTCTCTGAATTCAGCAAATAAAAATAAAACTTAAAAAAAAAAAAAAAAAGCATGGGCCTCCCCTAGTGGCGCAGGGGTTGAGTACTAGGTTGCGAAGCTGCCCACAGAATCTGCAGTGCCGGTTCAATACCTGGCCACCAGCGAGGGTCTCACATGGCACCACAGAACTCTCCTGTTGTGCCCGCTGCTCCCCTCAGCAGTGTATTTCGTCACTCTGCCTATTCTGTTCTCTGCTCTGGTTCTGGTGAATTCTCTTACCCTCCCGCACTTCTGACTGTACCCAGGGCTTGTATAAATAAATACATAAATCTTAAAAAAAAAAAAAGCAAATAGCAATTACATCTACCAAGTTGCTCAAGATAGAAAGTTTGGCAGCATCTTTAATTTCTGTCTTTCCCTCACTTTCTATATCCATCCAAATCAGCCCTATTAGCTAACATCCTAAGCAAAGTACCACTCTGACCTACTCCTCTCTCTTTGTCTACTGCAAGTTTCTCCGTTTTTTTCCCTGTTGCATCTTGTTCTCCTACAATCTAGTTTCCCCAATGCAAAGAGATTTTCCTCAAACACAAATTATTCAATTCACTCCACTCGCCAACACCTCTCTCCATTTTCACAATTAGTTGAAGTTCAGGCCATCCCCCTGAATTAGGAAGTTCTGAGTGACTAGTTTCTGTGAATATCTTTGACCTTGTCTCACAATTCCTTCTCCTTTGTCCACATGAAACACTGACCTCCTTTCTCTTACTGCAGGGTGATTCAGTCCTTTCTGCCTCTCTGTGCTCCCCTCTGCCATTGTGCTTTCTCCCAAACTTTGCTGTATGCATCCTGGTCTGTCAATAGAGTTCATATTGTCATTTATTGAAGTCTTATCATTTCCATGAAAGAATAATGTTTTCATAGCTTTACAGATACATACATTTTATTAAAAATATCCTGATGGGTTTCATATTTTGATGTTATCCTAAATGGCATTGAAAATTCAATTGGTTTGTTTCGATCCTTTGTACAGTTCCTATCACCATTTGTTATTTCTCTGTTGGATATTTTAAAACTTATTTATATTGCTTTTATTCCCTGCCACTGAAAAGTCAGTTTTATCACAACAATCTCTCTATATCTTGATCACTAGAACACTATCAATTCTACAAAAGTACAGTGTAGTTTCTCAATAATTAGTCATTGTTTCTTTTGAGTGAATATCATATATAGGTAACCTTGGAAAAAGGAATTAGCCTCTCTAAATCTCCTTCCTCAGATATTAATATATATGTAAGTGCACATATTGATATATGTAATATACATAGAATTAAACCAATGATACTTATACTTCCTGATATTTATCACTATTAAATCACTTTATTTTGGTTGAAGTGTTAAAAGCAACCTAAAAAACAAAGTATTCTGAATTTCCTAACATTTTTGTTTAGTTTTAAGCACACTGGTACTGTTATGACCTATTGGATTTGTTAGTATATTCCTTCTCAAAGGAACTTTTGTGCATATAGTATTATTATTTAATGTTATTTTTCTACTAAACTGACTGCATGACACAATTACAGCCCCCCAAAAAGAAAGACAGGCTGAAAAAGAATCCTGAAATTACCTCTTGAAAATTTTAGAATTTAAACCTTACTAGTTCATTGCAACAGCAGTAACTGTGCCTTTATTTTTTTTTTTAATTTTCTTAAAGATGTATTTTATTTATGCAAGCACCGGGGTGCAGGCCAGATGCGCGGGAGGGTGAGAGGATTCCCCAAAGACAGCCTGGAACAGAACAGACAGACTGACTGAAATCCACTGCTGAGGGGAGCAGCGGGCGGGGCAGGAGGGGTCTGCGCGCCACGTGGACCCTCGCGGGCGCGGCAGAGGCTGTGGACAGCTCCCCAGCGCGCGCCCAACCGCCTGCGCCCCCTGTTTGCTGTTCTCCCCACAGTGTGAGCGCGACAGTAAAGCATCTGCACAAGGCAGGGCCAGGATGGGGACGCCTGGAAAAGCCAAATCCCAGGACGGGATTGCTCAGGACCTATGAAAGGGCCTCTCGGGCATTCCAAGGGTTGTCGTTAAGCGGCAGCTTTTTCGTTAAGGCTGAGAAACCGCTGGCGGTTCCCTCTGCCAATGGCTGTGGCCTGTGGCTCTGACGCCACAAAGAGCCCTTGTGACGGCACCGGCACCGCCTGCATCAGGCCCGCCCGGACTGCGCCTGTGTCCTCAGGAGCCGGGAAGCTCTGGACAGTGACCTGTGCACTCCGGACGACGTGAGAGACAGTGAGAGCCTGTTTTGGTTCTCTTTTGTTTTATTTATTGGTTTATTTATTTAATTATTTGTTTAGGCTATTTATTTTAGTTATTTTATTTTTCTTTCTTTGTTTTTTACCTTATTTTCCTTGTTTTTGTTTTTTTTTTGTATTTGCTTATAGTCAGGGCTGGTGAGGGTGGTCAGCGTAGTCAAGCGCACAGGCGCTATGTCCCAGGGACGGCAAGGGCAAAGCTACCTGGTGCTGGGGGAGCTGGGGCGGGGCTCCCACGCCAAGGTGATGTTGGCGCTGCACGCGCTCACGGGCACGAAGGTGCTCATCAGGGGCGTCCGCAAGTCCGAGGTGCCTGACCTCCGCCTCCTGGCCCGCGAGATGGGGTGCATGAAGGCCCTTCACCACCCGAACATCATGGAGCTCTTCCAGGTGGTGGACACCGGGCCGGAGCTGCAGCTGGTCATGGAGTACGTGCAGGGGGAGGACCTGCAGGACTTCCTGGACAGGCGTGGGCGCCTGGGCGAGCGCGAGGCTCGCCCGCTCTTTCGGCATATCCTCGCGGCCCTCAGCTACTGCCATGCCAAAGGCATCGCGCACAGGGATGTGAGGCCTGAGAACATTCTGCTGACCCGAGAGGGGAAAGTCAAGCTGGTGGACTTTGGGCTCAGCGTCCAGGCCTTCAACCGGGCGCTGAGCAGGTGCTGCTGTCGCCCAGAATACAGGGCCCCCGAGGTCTACCTTGGCCAGCGCTACAATGGCCCCAAGGTGGACGTGTGGAGCCTGGGCGTCGTGTTCTATAAAATGGTGACCAGCACACTGCCCTTCAGGGGCCCAAACCTCTGGGCGATCAGGGTGCGCGTCGTGGGCAGGCGGGTCCAGCTGCCCGACTATCTCTCGGAGCAATGCCAGGACCTACTGGCCAAAATGCTGGCACCAGACCCCTGGAGGCGCAGCACCCTGGAGAGCATCCGGCAGCACGCCTGGGTAGCAGAAAACACTGAGGGACTCCTGCCCTTCAGCGAGCCGTCCCTCAGCCCCCAGGACCCGGCCATAATCAAAGGTATGGAGCGCCTGGGCTACCAGAGGCAGGAAATTCGGGAGGCCATTGACGCTAACAAGTACGACAAGGTCATGGCCACCTACCTGATCCTCCGCTCCAGGAAGCAGGCGGGGGAGGAGGACTATGAGGAGGAGGGCCAGGAGCGGCCCAGGCGCGTCACTTTCCAGGTGCCAAAGCTCGTCACCTTCCGGGAGCCCGGTGACCCCGATTCCAAGGACAGCCTCCCGCAGCCTGAGGTTTCGGGGAATACCCCAAGGCCGGGTATCCTGCGAAAGCAGGAAGTCCAAAAGAGGGCAAAGGATGCCACCTCGGGCACCAGGGTCATCTCCGCAGGAGTCCCTGAGCTGGAGGACGCCCAGAAGCACACCACCGCCGCAGGGCCAGGCCGCCTGTTAGATGATGCCCCGAAGGGCAGACCCTCTGCGCTAGGCCCGGTACTGGAGGACGCCTGGGGGGACACCAGCACCTCTGTGGCCAGACCCCAGCAGGAGGACACCAGGGAGCACAGTAGCACCTTGGTGTCAGTCCTCCAGCTGGAGGACACTGGGGAGCACGGCAGCACCACTGAGACAGGCCCCCAGCTGGAGAGGGACCAGGAAAGCAGGGCCAGCACGATCTGTCCAGCTCCACAGGCCTCCAGCACCCCCCTAAGACCTCCCCCAAGACGTGACTGGCCTTCCAGTGCAGTGGCCCCTTCAGCAATCATCAGGGCCAGAGACAGGGTATTAGATATTATCCTAGAATTTAGTTGCTGCTGTGCAACATTCGAATTGCAGAGCAACAAAGACTAAAAATAGCACCACACCAGACAAAAGCCTCCCCACCCCAAAGCACAAAGTGGCCATGGGGAACAGGAGTACACCAGGGAAGGTTGAGGCTCTGGAGAGGCTCAGGGACTGGGCCCAGTCACAGGAGCCAGGAGCAGCATGAGACCCATGGGACTGCAGCACAGAAATCTGGGCAAAACTGATGTCCCTGAGCAGAGCAGGTGAAGGGCCAGGAGGGCCACGGAACTGGTGAAACACCTGGAGGGGAGCAGAGTGGGTGAGTGGTGGGGTGTGGAGGGGCTGGGGAGAGCTGAGCAGGTACAGGGCCCAGGAGGGGTATGAGGCTGTGTGGGTGGCCCCAGGGCCAGAGGCAGGAAACCCTGGGCCTCTCTCCCCCATCATAGGCTCAGTTCCCTGAGGACCATACTGCCCCCTTGCTGGGAGAGACCTGCTGCTCTATCCTGGGCACAGGGATGGCATAGAGGATGCAGGAGCTCTCGCAAAGGCTTGGGTCCAGGTGGTAAAACGTGCAGATTGCAAGGAGCAGATAGAGAAGGTCTCTAGCTCCCCTTAAGAAAGACTCGGGGACCAGTATATTAGAATCCAAACAGGACTCTTCAAGGTGGACAGAGTTTATGCACAGACCAACCTTACTCCACACGACCTGCTCAGCTAGAAAATCTGCACATCTTCCTACACCAGGAAGCCCTAGGCTGTGACCAAACTCAGTCCCACAGTGAGCATTGTCACCTCAAATTTTTGCAGCTTGGGATTCTTACACAGTGTCAGCCCAACTGGTATTTCCCCTTTTAAAAATCCTCTCCAGAAGGCCACCCACCCCTCCTCCTCCCTGGATTCAAACCCTGCAGGGTGACCTTAGCCAAATTGGAAACGTTAATATCGCCCAACAGATGCGGGCTTTGGACACCAGTCTCTGTCAAGTAAATCACTGGGTCCAGGAACGAAAAGCTACAGGGGCTGTCTACCTTAAATTTGTGTTTTTTATCATTGTTTATATGGTGTTCAAGATGGGTAAAATGAAATGGCATAAGAAAGAAAGAAAGCAAAAGAAAGTGCTGAAGGTCTGAGAGAGATTTTGGTGAGAAATCATGTGTACTCAGGTGTCTCCCCCTCCTCCAACACATTCATGGACTTGCTCATCTGACCAGCAAAGTCCCCTCTGATCGATACTTCGTCAGCCGAAGCTGGGGCCAGGACATCCAAATGTGGACCAGCTCTCCCTTACTGCCATGGATCCTGCCCCTAGTAGGCCCAGTGATTATGATGATGCTTTTCTTTGTTTCTACACCCTGTTTTCTCTGCTTTATCCACGCAAAGCTCTCTGAGATGAGCCTTCGCTCTCCCAGACCCGGGAAAGCCATTCCTGTTATTGACAGATGAGCAACAGGGCATTGCTCTAGGGGTTCTGGGCCAACCTGGGCTGTCCAGCGACCAGTTACTTATTTCCCTAAACAAAGGGATCCCACTGTAAGAGGATGGCAGCCCTGCCTGCACGCACTTGCGGCAGCTGCTCGTCTCGCTAGACAGGCCTTCAAACCCACACTGGGCCAATCTGTAGATGTTAATTCTCCACATCGGCTCCAGGACCTACTCAAGCAGTATGTATGCAAGTGCTGGGCCCAACTCGGGCACGCATCACTGCTCCCCTGGTCCAGGTTCCACTCAGCCTACAGAGCAGAGACCCACTGTTTCTAATCCCATCACTTCAAGCCACTTCCCGTTCTTCTGTTTATACCTGGAAATTCCAGATCAGCGCAGCCTCAGGCAAAGTATTAGCACTCACAGGGCCTCTGAACCTAACCTTATTTTTTTCTTTTTGCCCCATGCTTACTGCATTTCATCCAACACGGGATCCAAGATCCGCCCCGTAGCACCTTTAACCAACTCCTCCACCCATGTCCTCCTGTCCCTGCAAAGACCTTCTCATAACCAGGCCTGAGCCCCCACCCCGGTCTTCGCCCCCGTCCAGCAGGAAGTAGCCAAAGAAAGAACCGTCGCCCCTTTTCCTATCAACAAAAGGCTGGTATGAAAGGTCGATGCAGGGGCCAGGAATGGGGAAGCCCACATACAAACAACAAGATGGCCCTGACACCAGTACCCCTGATTCCATCAAACTGAAACTGAAGCCATAAGCAGGGGAAAACAACTCGGCTCCACGAAAAAACAACTTTGTTCCACCTAAACCTGTTCCCCCACTAACAACCCAGTTTTCCTGCCTAACCTCTCCTCACCCTATGAAATGACATCTCCCCCCACGACGGGCGTGACTTCAGGGACACCCCACCTTGAATCAGCAAAGCTCGCCTGGGGGCACAATGAATGTCCCTTCCTTTGAGAAAGTTTAGCCTGGCTCCCCTTTTCTTTACCGCGCCAAACCTTTCATCTTGGTGCCCGAAACCTGGAAGGCTGTGTCCCCTGGCGCTGGGGCCGCCTTCCCGTCCCTGGGACCTCTCCTCTCCATGGCAGACGCCTCACATCCACCACCGGCCTTGATCCTTGGGGTGAGTCACCTGCCTGACCCTCCTTCCTAGGAGGCCCTCACCCCTGGTTACCTGGCTCCTCTCCTCACCCCCATCCTGGTCGACTGTTCCATAAACCGCGGGCCTACACCAGCCGACCCCCATTGCTCCTGGTTCTGATTTGGGGAAGCCCATCCAGTCCAGGTGTCCCTTTCTCATGCCCTCCCATCTCTCCCTCCTGCAAACCAGTTGTACTTTCCAAGTCTCCATTCTCCTCTCCCTCTTCGCCCTCTCCTCTTCTGCGTTCTCTTGTCCTCTAGATGTTCAGTCTTCACCTCTTTCAGCTCCCCAGGCCTGCCCCCGCTTCCACCTCCCAGCTACCACACCTGCTCTCACAGTCGTCCTCTTTGTCCCCTTAGGGAGGTTGCGGGGACTGAAGGAGCAGGTGGAGTCCACGATCCTTTCCCTCTGTCTGATCTCTCCCAGATTGAAAAGCATCTCGGCTGTTTCACTAAGGACCCCACTACCTACACCAAAGAATTTCGTTATCTTACCCAAGGTTACACCTAAGGTTACACCTATAACCTTCGGTGTCATGACTACACGTTATCCTCTCTTCCACCCTGACCTCTAATCAAAGAGAACTTGTTTTTCAGTCTGCTCAAGGCCACGCAGATCAGGCCACTTCACTGACACAACCATGCCCCAGGCCCTGAAGCAGGTCCCCGCCAGGAGCCTGGCTGGGAATCCCAGACTGACACTGATGCGGGTCGCAGGGGCAGGGCTCGCTGCCTCTTAGCCAGGCTCCAAGCAGCAGCCTGTCTCCAAGGCAGTTAATTTTGACAAGCACAGGAGATCACCCAGTTCCACCCCATACGAGGAGGACGGTGACTACAAACAGCGATGAAGAGCATGTGGGTGCTAGATCTGTTCATAAACCTACCCGGGATGGGTTGGTTGCACTACAACTAGCGTAGACGGCAGGACGGTTCAAAGCAGGACGGCTCTACGCAGACGAAACCCTTTGGAACCTGGGGAGGGGTTGCCAGGTGGCCAGCCACGAGCAGATGGTACTCGGTGGCCAACCTCCTCGCCCTGTGGGCACCTCTCCAGGAATGGCCAGAGGTAGATGGATCCCCAGGGCAGTTGGAACAGGCCCTGTATGAAATAGAAGAAACCCTGAGTGGATGTGTTATAGGACAGGGAGAGGGGCAGCCCAAACCCCGCAAACCTGCCTATTCTACATGGGTTCAGCCATCCGCCGCATCAACACAAAACATAGGAGACTTTAATGGGAAGGAACTTTAATAAAACTAGGAAACAATAGAGGGAAGGCAAAGAGTCTAGTTTCTAAATGAAACATCCAGAGTTACCCGTCCCCTCGTGGGTAAAAGTCCATCCAAATGGGATTGGCCCAGAACAAGGCCCCAAAGCCTGCTACAAGTCTAAAGCATCTTCCAGTGGGGACCCACAGAAAAGGGTCACAAACAACTGAACAAGCCCGGAAGGAAAAGAGCAAAATCAACATCAAGATAAAAGCTGCCATTGTCACCTCCCCACGGGTCTCACCCACATCTGTGTTACCCAGTCCACGACCAAAAGACAAGCACAGTTTCTTCACGTGTCTCTAGGCTCCATGCGCCTCCTCCAGGTCTCCTTGCTCCATCCTGCTTCCTTCCTCAGTCTCTTCTTGAGCTTCTCCTCTTCCTGCTCAGCTCCACCCTCCCTTGGGTGGGGCAGGGAACCTCCCCCTTTCCTGGGGACCACCCTGTTACAGATGCAGTGCCCGCGAGGTGGCAGGAGCCGTGGGATGGGTGTTTCTCACAGCTCTGCTTGAGTCCAGGCAGAAAGAGCAATCTAGAGTCCAGCGAGTATGGGATGAGATGCGGGAAAAGATGCGAAAACTACAATGTTTGAGGATTCTGGAGGAAGAAGTTCAGAGAAACCAACCCACCATTCTGGAGATGCCAGACTCCAGCTCAGAAAGGAAGGAGAGGGAGGCTGGCCCTTTGCCCGAATCGCAGCTGGTGGTGGGAAACCAACCCATGACTCCAGAGATGCCAGACCCCTCCTCAGGACAGGAGGAGAGGGAGGCTGCCCCTTTGCCCGAGTCACAACCAGCAATGGCAAACCAACCTGCGACCCCTGAGATGCCGGACTCCTCTGGAGAGGAGGTGGAGGCTGGTCCCATGCTCCGGGCCCACCAAGTGGTGACTCAGAAATAAAGCGGCAGCCACCCATGGCCCCAGGTGGGTGGTCAGGCTGCTGGACCACCACAAATGACAGAATTTACTTCCTATCAACCATACACCCAGGCGGAACTGGTGGACTTGGACAAACAGTTTCCACCAGAAACCAGGGGAACCCTTGGCAGCCTGGCTGCTACATTTGTGGGGCCTGGGGCTGGATGGGATCATTTGCACGGCACAAGTGATGGAGAGACTGGCCTCCATGGTTTACACCCATCCTTGCGACAGAGGCTACAGAACAGACAGCGGTATGGCCAGGGCGACCACACCCTCCGGGAATGGATAATAGCTGCCATACGGACAGTCTGGCTGATGCAGGAGACGTGCCGGACACAGTAAGTGGATGGCAGACGTACGCCGAGCTGGTACAGGTCCTTCGGGAATTGGGGATGCGGCAGGCCATGTTTAATGTGAATTCCCGTGGTCCTGATGATGAGCGTTTCACAGCAGGGATGAGAGACTTGGTATTAAAAAATGTCCCCTCATCCTCATTTGGATCCCTCATGGCAGTTGTAGCACCCCATGTGAGTCGTCAGCTACACAACGTCACAACAGTGATAGCCAGCTTGGGCGAAGTTGAGAACTGGCGCTCTCAAACTCAGGAGGGAATATGGGTAGTTGTTGAAAAGTCAAAAGGAATGCCAAGGAGGGAAAGGAATCTTCTTGGCACTACAGAATTTATTAAAGTCACCCATAACCAAATGTGGACAGATTTAGTGAGAGCAGGTGTAGATAGCACTAAAATACACGCACAGCCCAATCTATATTTGTTGGAAGTATGGCAGCAGCTGCAAGAAGACCAGAGGTTCACGCCCATGAGAAGGACTGCTGCTCAGAGGGAGCCTGGAAGCTCCAGGCCTCAGGCACATGTCCTGCGCCTGGAAGACACTTGCTGCCAACCCTATCCTCGGGTGAGGCCTGATCGCTTTCAAATAGGGTGAGGGCCAAGGAACCCGTCCACAGGGGACGGGCGGGGACCGGAGGCCACATGTGGAGCTTGCCATCCACTGGTCCCCAACTGACATGCAAAGGGTTTTAGCTCTGGCAGACACAGGAGCAGAATGTACTCTGCTCTATGGAAATCCAGAAAGATTTCACAGGTCTACTTGTATTGATGGCTATGGAGGCCAGAGTGTCAAGGTGACAGCAGTGAGACTATCTCTGGGGATTGGGCCATTACCCCCCAAAAGAGTATAAAGTATATGTGTTGCCCGTCCTGGAGTACATCCTGGGGGTGGATGTACTATGTGGCTTATGGCGAGAGACCACAGCCGGAGAGTTTCACCTTAGAGTGCGTGTGGTAAAGGCAGTGGTGAGAGGACACGCTAAGCATCTGCCCACACAACTGCCAGTCCCTAGGCGAGTGACTAATACCAACCAATATCAGTTGCCCGGAGTCTACAAGGAAATTGGGCACAATATCAGAACTGGAGAAAGCGGGCATTGTGCGTACTGCCCACAGCCCCGACAATTCACTGGTGTGGCCAGTGAAGAAGCCGATGGCTCTTGGCGCATGACGGTAGATTATCATGAGTTAAATAAGCTAGTTCCCACTTTGCATGCTGCAGTGCCTTCGGCAGCAGATTTGGGGATCATCTGCTGATGCCAATGAATGTCTTTTGCCACTAGGTTGGTACCTCGCCTGGACTAACTTGTGTTCTGTTGTATTTTGTTGTTATAGTGTGATGTGTACTATTTACTTTTATGGGACATGGCTGCGTTGTTTATGTTTGCTAAGAAACAAAATTGTCTATATGTAGATGGTCTGGCAGAAAACCCTGAGGGGGTGGATTGTAGGGTAAGGTAAAAAGTATCAGGCTTTTCTGCTCTCCCGCCATTAGGAGAGATGACGCATCTGTGCGGGCCTGAACGCAGGCCTGATGGCGGCACCTGGAGTAGGGTGGGGGTGCGGTGTCGAGGGTGGAGGAGGACAGTGGAGTGTGTGGAGGAGAGCGGCGACTACAAACAAGAGCGAGGAGCATGTGGCTGCTAGAACCGTTCATAAACACACCTGGAATGGGTTGGTTGCGTTACAGCGGGGTCCTGGGCTTCACTCTGGGATAGGTATCTGCAGAGCTCCCCTGTCAGTGGCACGCGGCGAGTTTCCCAGGCGAGTTTCTCCACGAGACAGAGACGGTAGTTACATTTAAAAAACAGGTTTATTGGGGAAAGGGCAAGGGGCAGGTTTTGCTGAGAGAGGCCTGCATGGTTGAAGGCTGGCAGCCTTGACAGGTCATAGGCGGGCAGGAAGCTGCTGCCCTGCAGAGGGAGAGAGTTGGTAAGAAGAGGAACCTACACAGTCCCAGGTGGGCAGAGGGAGTGCTGCCCCGAGCCAGTGCAGAGACTTTACAGACACAGTCCTCTTCTGTTTGGGGGGGGTCACTCCTTGTGAGCCGTCAGTTGGTTGCTGATTTTGGATAACCACGCAGAATCCAAGAGGCACTGGAGATACCAGGATGGGGAGTGGAGATTCCAGGATGGGCCCAATCTCCAAATCTTTCCCCTCAGGCCTGTGCTCCACTCCCTAGAGCATCTGATCCTGCTTGGGTCTCATGCCTTGTGATAAGGCCCTGGTGCCTAAGGGTCACGACCTCTACCGCTGAGTTAATGGTCATGCTATTTCCCTCTATCCCTACCTCCTTGTGAGTCAGGTTCTGGTGTCAGGGTACCTCCTTTCCAATATTTCTATTCTGTCTGCTATTAAGGTATTCCTATTTTGTGAGGAGGGGAAGCTGGGTCCCGAATGCTGGGTGAGTATGGAGTAAGTGGCTCCTATAGCAATCAGAGAATTAATATCTTACCTGTGACATCCAGGGTTACTCTAGGCTTAACCACAGAGACCATGACATTGGGGACCTGGTGACGTCCTTGGGCCCTATCACTTGTCATCCAGGAGGTGTCAGTAGTCAGTCTACTACAGGGCAGGGAGAGGGGCACCCCAGAACCCCCAAAGCTGCTTGCTCTAAATAGTTTCTGCCATCTGCCGCATGGACACAAAACATTTAAGACTTTAATGGAAAGGAACTTTAACACAATTAGTAAACAATACAGAAAAGACAAAGAATCTGTTAGAGGTCAGGGAGAAGGGCAGCCCAGACACCACAAACTTGCCTGCTCTAAATAGGTTCTGCCATCCGCCGCATCAACAGAAAACATATGAGACTTAAATGAAAAGGAACGTTAATACAATTAGTAAACAATGCAGGAAAGGTAAAGAATATAGTTTCTAAAATAAGCATCCAAAGTTACCCGTCCCCTTGTGGGGAAAAGTCCACCCAAACAGGATTGGCCTAGAGCAAGGCCTGAAAGCCTCTCCCAAGTCTAAAGCGCCTTCCAGTGGGGACCCACAGAAAAGGATCAGAAACAACCAGACAAGTGTGGGAGGAAAACAGCAAAATCAAAATCAAGACAAAAACCACCATTGTCACCTCCCCACCGGTCTCTTGCCCATGCTGTTGTCACCCAGTCCACGACCAAAAGGCAAGTGCAGTTTCTGCACGTGTCTCTCGGCTCCATGTGCCTCCTCCAGGTCTCCTTCTGGCTCCATCCTGCTTCTTTCCTTCTCAGTCTCCACTGCAGCTTCTTCTCTCCCTTCTCAGCTCCCTTCCCTCTCTTCCTTTGGGTTGGGCAGGGAACCTGGAACTTCCCCTTTACCTGGGGACCACCCTATTATCTTGGATATCTCATACAGAAACACATATTTTAACTGTCTTAATTTGTTTAGGTGAGATGTCATTAAATTTTAGTTTTCTTATAATAACAAGCAAAAAAATAAACCTGCAAGCTCAACAATATTTAGAGAAAGTGATATTGTTTAACATTCTCATTCTTAAACTTAATAAGACCTTAGTTTTATATGAAATTTGGCCACCATTTAAATAATGATAAAAGAAAAAATTTAAGGGAGAGATACCAATTGTAGCTGTTAGTTTTTCTTAGGACAGGAATTTTAAATTAATTTCAGAGTTGCAAATTCTAACATCCCAAAAACCAAATTTCTTTCTTAGGCAAGTACTAGATAGATTGATGAAAACCAAGAAAAATAAGAGAGACTTAATATCATATACATTTCCTACATACCTGTGAGGAACACAGTGTTGCTAAGGAACTTGCCCATGAGGCTAGATTTTGCTAGGACAAGGGGAAAGAAAGAAGTCAATCTGGGATTTTTCTGGAAAAGAATTTTATCAAGAGATTTAGGACTAACCATCAAAATGCAAACTTATCTTTTTTGATGTAGACTAGGTCAATTACTCTTTTTTTTTTCCTGAATACTGTGTGCTTCCTTTTGAAAATAGAGACATTTCAACATAAAATATTGATACTCAACATGAAAACTGTAAGGCTTGAATGCTACAAATTCAACCATTAAGTTTTGATCTAGTTTTTGATTACCAAAATCTTAAATCCTGATCTCAAAATTGGGAATTTTTTATTAGACTTTATATAGTTGTCATTTATAACTAATACTCCTAAGGCATTAGATAGTGATACAAACAGATTTTTTGATTTTTTTTTTTTAAAACTTTGGTCATGTGCATTAGTTTTAAAAAGTAGTTATTCTTTTTTTTAATAATAAATTTTATTTTTATATTCCCTAACAATTGCAACCCCCCCCATTCTGACCCCAATCCCTCCCCTCCCGCCACCCACCCCCAAAAAAGTGTCACTGGTTCAAAGTTTTTTGTTGATTTTGATTTTTACTTTCATATAGTTACTCATTTTCCTGGTCCCTTATTTAAGTTTTCTAGATTCCTGCTATGAGTGAGTCCATCCAGTAGTTTTGCTTTTCTTTCTGGCTTATTTCGCTGAGCATGATCCCTTCCAGCGCCATCCATGTTGCTGCAAACTGCATGTGTTTATCTTTTTTGAATGCTGAGTAATATTCCATGGTATATATGTACCACATCTTCTTGATCCAGTCATCTATTTTTGGGCATTTGGGCTGTTTCCAAAGCTTAGCTATTGTAAGTAGTGCTGCTATAAACGTAGGGGTGCAGGTGTTCTTTGGAATTGATGTTTCTGTGTCCTTTGGGTAAATACCTAGGAGTGGAATTGCTGGATCATATGGAAGCTCTATGTTTAGTAGGTCCAGAAATCTCCACACAGCTCTCCATAGTGGTTAGACCAGTTTGCACTCCCACCAACAGTGCAGAGAGTTCCTTTTTCTCCACACCCTCGCCAATATTTGTTGTTGCTAGTTTTTTTAATATGTGCCATTCTCACTGGTGTAAGATGGTATCTCATGGTAGTTTTGATTTGCATTTCCCTGATTACAAGTGATGTTGAACATTTTTTCATATGTCTGTTGGCCATTTGCATTTCCTCTTCAGAGAAGTTTCTTTTTAGCTCTTCTGCCCAATTTTTGACTGGATTATTTTCTTTGTTGTTGTTGAGTCTCATCAGCTCTTTGCAGATTTTTGTGATCAGTTCTTTATCATTAGTGTTGTGTAAAAAAATGTTCTCCCCCAACATGGATGGCGCTGGAAGGGATCATGCTCAGCGAAATAAGCCAAAAAGAAAAAGAAAAATACCGGATGGTCTCACTCATAGCAGGAATCTAGAAAACTTAAATAAGGGACCAGGAAAATGAATAACTATAAGAAAGTGAAAATCAAAATCAACAAAAAACTATGAACCAGAGACACTTTTAGGTGGGCGGGGGCGGGAGGGGAGGGATTGGGGTCAGAATGGGGGGACTGCAATTGTATGGGGAATATAACAATAAAATTTATTATTAAAAAAAATAAATAAAAAACAAAATTAAAAAAAAAATAAAAATAAAAAAAAATGTTCTCCCAGTTGGTGGGGTTTCTCTTTGTTTTTGTTATTGTCTCTTTTGCTGTGCAGAAGCTCTTTAATTTGATGTAGTCCCAGCTGTTTATCTTTGCTTTCACTATCACTGCTTTGGGTGATGTATTTGTAAAGATGTCTTTGATGTGCAAATCATGTAGTGTTTCGCCTATATTTCCTTCTATGTATTTTGTGGTTTCAGGTCTTATGTCTAGTTCTTTAATCCATTTTGAGTTGATTTTTGTGTATGGTGTGAGGTAGTGGTCAAGCTTCATTCTTTTGCATGTGGCAACCCAGTTTTCCCAGCACCATTTATTGAACAAACTTTCTTTGCTCCAATGCATAGTCTTTGCTCCTTTGTCAAAGATTAGTTGACATAAATCTGTGGGTTTATTTCTGGATTTTCTATTCGATTCCATTGGTCTGTGTGTCTGTTCTTCTTCCAATACCATGCAGTTTTGATGATTATGGCTTTGTAGTAGAGTTTGAAGTCTGGGAGTGTGATGCCTCCATTCCCTTCTTTTTTTTTTCAGGAGAGCTTGGCTATTCGGAGTTTTTTGTAATTCCATATGAATTTCATCAATAATTGTTCTAGTTCTTTGAAGAATGACATTGAGATTTTGACTGGAATAGCATTGAATCTGTATATTGCTTTTGGTAGGATGGCCATTTAATAATGTTTATTCTACCAATCCATGAGCAGGGGATGTCTTTCCATTTCTTTTTGTCTTCTTCTATTTCTTTTAATAGTGTTTTATAGTTTTCTTTGTATAGGTCCTTTACCTCTTCGGGCTCAGTGTCCAAGGCTTCCCCCAGGCGCTGAGCACGTGCTGCTGTCGCCCAGAATACAGGGCCCCCAAGGTCTACCTTGGCCAGCAGTACAACGGCCCCAAGGTGGACGTGTGGAGCCTGGGCATCATGCCCTACGAAATGGTGACCGGCACACTGCCCTTCAGGGGGCCCAGCCTCAGGGCAATCAGGGAGTGCGTCCTGGGTGGGAACGTCCACCAGACCACCTACTTCATGGTCCAGGGCGGGGACCTGCTGGCCAAAATGCTGGCACGGGACCCCTGGAAGCGCAGCACCCTGGAGAGCATCCAGCAGCACGCCTGGGTAGCAGAAACGAGCAGGGGACTCCTGCCCTTCAGCGAGCCGTCGCTCTGCCCCAGGACCTGGCCATAACCAAAGGTATGGAGCGCCTGGGCTACCAGAGGCAGGAAATTCGGGAGGCCATTGACACTAACAAGTACCGCGAGGTCATGGCCACCTACCTGATCCTCCGCTCCAGGAAGCAGGCGGGGGAGGAGGACTATGAGGAGGAGGGCGAGGAGCGGCCCAGGCGCGTTACCTTCCAGGTGCCGAAGCGCGTCACCTTCCGGGATCCCGGTTACCCTGATTACAAGGACTCCCCACC
Organism: Talpa europaea; assembly: GCF_964194135.1. Taxonomy (NCBI): domain Eukaryota; kingdom Metazoa; phylum Chordata; class Mammalia; order Eulipotyphla; family Talpidae; genus Talpa; species Talpa europaea. The sequence continues at coordinate 119,234,055 of NC_140068.1, read as the reverse complement.
CACCCCCACCCCGCCGGCACCTGAGGTTTCGGGGAATACCCCAAGGCCGGGTATCCTGGGAAAGCACCCAGTGCAGAAGATTGGAAAGGATACCCACCCCACTCCCTCAGCCTGAGGTTTTGGGGAATGCCCCAAGGCCAGGAATCCTGCGAAAGCAGGAAATCCAAAAGAGGGGAAAGGATGCCACCCCGGACAACAGGGTCAACTCCACCAGGTCCCTGAGCTGGAGGATGCGCAGCAGCACACCACTGCTGCAGGTCCAAGCCCCCTGCTAGAGGACACCCCAAAGGGCAGTCCCTCTGTGCTAGGCCCAGAGCTGGAGGATGCCTGGGGGGACACCAGCATCTCTGTGGCTAGACCCCAGCAGGAGGACCCTGGGGAGCACAGGAGCACCGCGGTGTCAGTCCTCCAGCTTGAGAACACTGGGGAGCACGGCAGCACCACTGAGACAGGCCCCCAGCTGGAGAGGGACCAGGAAAGCAGGGCCAACCCAATCAGTCCAGCTCCCCAGCCCTCCAGCACCACCCTAAGACGTCCCCCAATATGTGACTGGCCTTCCAGTGCAGTGGCCCCTTCAGCAATCATCAGGGCCAGAGATAGAGTATTAGAAATTATCCTAGAATTTTGTTGCTGCTGTGCAGCATTGGAACTGGAGAGCAACAAAGATTAAAAATAGTGCCATACCCGGCAGAAGACCCCCCACCCCCAAAGAACAAGCACTCAGTGGCCATGGTGAACAGGAGTACACCAGGGAAGGTTGAGGCTCTGGAGAGGCTCCGGGGCTGGGCCCAGTCAGAGGGGCCAAGAGCAGCATGAGACTCACAGGACTGCAGCACAGAAGTCTGGGCAGCACTGATGTCCCTGGAGCAGAGCAGGTGAAGGACCAGGCAGGCAACGAAACTGGTGAAGCATCTGGAGAGGAGCAGAGCGGGTGAGGGTTGGCGTGTGAAGGGGTTGGGGAGAGTTGAGCAGGTACAGGACCAGGAGAGGGGTGTGGGGCTGTGTGGGCAGAGCCTCCAGAGGTCCCAGGGCCACAGGCGAAGAACCCTAGGCCTCTCTCCCCCATCTTAGGTACTGCCCCCTTGGTGGGAGAGACCTGCTGCTCACCCCTGGGCACACAGATGGTGCAGAGGATGCAGGAGCTCTTGCAAAGGCTTGGGCCTGGGTGGTAAATCGTGCAGATTGCAAGGAGCACAAAGATAGGCTCTCTAGTTCCCCTTAAGAAAGACTCTGGGACCAGTATATTAGAATCCAAACGGGACTCTCCAAGGTGGGCAGAGGTTATTCACAGAGAAGCCCTAATCCACCATGACCTGCTCAGCTGGAAAATCCGCACATCTTCCTGCTCCACGAAGCCTAGGCTATGATCAGTCTCAGTCCCGCAGTGAGCACACCTAGGTGTCCAGTGTCCCCTGGGCCAAAGCTGCAGCTCGTCATGGAGTACGTGCAGAAGGGATTTTGCAACTTGGGATTCTTACACATTGTCAGTCCAGTTGGAATTTCTCCTTTTAAAAATCCTCTCCAGAGGGCTACCCACCCTTCCTCCTCCCTGGATTCAAACCCTGCAGGGTGACCTTAGCCAAATTGGAAACATTAATATGCCCAAAAGATGCAGGCTTTGGACACCATTCCCTGCCAATTAAATCACTGGGTACAGGAATGAAAAACTACAGGGGCTGTCTACCTTAAATTGGTGTTTTTTCATCATTGGTTAGATGGTGTTCAATTCCCTTCTAAAACTAAGGTTTTGCTAAGTCTGGTAAATGCAAGTGAGGTGAGGTATGTGTGTTTGAAAAAAGAAATGTATGGAAGAGGGATATTCTGAAGGGCCTTAAGATTATGTAAAGCCAGATGGGTAAAATGAAATGGCATTAGAATGAAAGCAAGCAAAAGAAAGTGTTGAAGGTCTGAGAGGGAGGTTTTGGTGAGAAATCGTGTGTACTCAGGTGTCTCCCCCTCCTCCAACACATTCCTGGGCTTGCTCATCTGACAAGCAAAGCCCCCTCTGACTGACCTTTTGTCAGCTGAAGCTGGGGCCAGGACATCCAAACTTGGACCAACTCTCCCTTACTGCCATGGATCCTTCCCATAGTAGGCCTGGTGATCATGATCATGCTTTTATTTGTTTCTACACCCCATTTTCTCTGCTTTATCCAGGAAAAGCTCTCTGAGATGAGCCTTCGCACTCCCAGACCCGGGAAAGCCATTCCTGTTATTGACAGATGAGGAACAGGGCGTTGCTCTAGGGGTTCTGGGCCAACCTACACCAGTCCAGCGAGCAGTTGCTTATTTCTCTAAACAAATGGATCCCACTGTAAGAGGATGGCAGCCCTGCCTGCGTGCACTTGCGACAGCTTCTCGTCTCGCTAGACCTAAGGCCTTAAAACCCACACTGGGCCAACCTGTAAATGTTAGTTCTCCACATTGGCTCCAGGACCTGCTCACTCATCAGGCTCTCTCCCCTCCATCACCCTCTTGTCTGTTAGATTTCTACTCTCTTTGTCAAAGACCCTCTCATCTCCCTCTCCCAATCCTCGACTCTCCATCCTGCCAGGCTTCACGGGTGTTCCACTCCCTAACGCAGGTAACACCCTCTTCTTACTACGGTGGACACCATCACCATTCGGACAGTGGACCTGCCTTTATCTCAAAGATTACTCCACAGGTCTCCTCCCTGGGCATCACCTGGGAACTACACATTCCCTCCCGACTGCAATCCTCTGGTAAGGTAGAACGGGTAAATGGTCTGACCAGAGACCACCTAGCCAAACTCTCCACAGAGCCCACAAATCCTGGGTGGAGATGCTCCCACTGGCTTTAGTGCACCTCCGAACCACTCCCCATGGCCCCTTGTTCCTGAGCCCCCTTGAACGGATGTATGGCAGACCTCTTCTTACTAACCATGAGCTCCGCGTCCAACCTACACTGTTGGCTGGATATTTTCCATACTTCTCTTTGCTCAGACAGCTGCTCCAAGAACACGCAGACCTTTGTCTGCCACAACCTGTGCCTCTGTCCCCTGATGCACCTGTCAACCTGCTGTGCCCTGGAGACCAGGTTCTTCTGAAAGCCATCTCTCCAAAACCACTTCCGCCAAAGTGGATGGGTCCACACGCGATCATCCTGACTACACCAATGGCTGTCAAGGCATCAGCTGTCCAGGGTCAAAGTGGTCCCTGTGGACAAGCAGTATGTATACAAGCACATGGGCCCAACTCGGGTTTGCATCAATGCATCCCTGGTCCACATCCCACTCAGCCTATAGAGTAGAGGCCCTCTGATTCTCCTTCCTCTGTTTCTTTTTTTTTTTTCTTTAAAGATTTATTTATGCAAGCACTGGGTACAGTCAGAAACACAAGAGGGTGAGAGAACTCACCAGAGACAAAGCGAAGAGCAGAACAGGCAGACTTGACGAAGCACACTGCTGAGGGGAGCAGTGGGCGGCAGGAGAGGTCTGCCCGCCATGTGGGACCCTCGCCTTGAGGCCAGGGATTGAACCGGTGCTGTAGAGGCTGTGGGCAGCTTCACAACCCAGCGCTCAACCGTAAACTGCTGCGCCACCGGGGAGGCCCCTCTCCTTCCTCTGTTTCTAATCCCATCTCTTCAAGCTACTTCCAGTTCTGTCTATGCCCAGCAATTCCAGATCAGCACAGCCTCGGACCAGGTATTACCACTCACAGGGCTTCTTATCCTAATCTCCTCATTTTTTCTTTTTGCCCCATGCTTAGTCCATTTCATCCAACACCGCATCCAAGAATTGTCCCATACCACCTTTAACCAACTCTTTCTCCACCCATATCCTCGCGCTGCAAAGACTGTCTCATAACCAGGCCTGAGCGCCCACCCTGGTCTTTGCCCCTGTCCAGCAGGAAGTAGCCAAAGAGAGAACCATTGCCCCTTTTCAACAAAAGGCTGGTATGAAAGGTCGATGCAGGGGCCAGGAATGGGGAAGCCCACATACAAACAACAGGATGGCCCTGACACCAGTACCCCTGATTCCATCAAACCGAAACTGAAGCCATAAGCAGGAGAAAACAACTCGGCTCCACGAAAAAACAACTTAGTTTCCCCTAAGCCTGTTTCCCCCCCGCTACCAACCCAGTTTTCCTGCCTAACCTCTCCTCACCCTATGAAATGACATCTCCCCCCACACGTGCACGGTTTCAGGGACACCCATCTTGGGTATGACGCTTGCCTGGGGGCGCAATGAATTGTCCCTTCCTTTGAGGAAGTTTAGCTTGGCTCCCCTTTTCTTTACTGCGCCAAACTGTTACAGGGCAGCCCTGGTATAAAAAGGGTTGTCTGACTGTTTCCCGATTCTGGTGGAGTGTTTCGGATTCTGGTGGAGCTGCCCGGACAGGGCCGGATTTGAGATGGGCAGAGTTGGGGGTCCTGGAGGGCAGCATCCTGGTGGTGAGATGCTCTGTGAGGAGTCAGAGAAGCAGGGCTCAGAGGACAGGAGACTCGGGGGAATGCCCTGGGTGTGAGGTTTCCAGCTTTTCTCCCCAGGACCCCTCTCTCCAGCCTCTGGATAACAAAACCTGGGGAAACAGGAAAGTAGATCATTTTTTCCTTTTACAACCTATTTAGTATTGAGGACTTAAAAAAAAAAAAAAACAACATTTAATGAATACTGTTAAATTTACAGAAAAGTTGCAAAGATAGTACAGTTCTTATTAATCCCACACCATTTCCACTTTGTTAACATCTTACATGAATACAGTTGTCTTTTTTTTTTCACAGCTAATGAAGCAATGTTGACACAGTTACCAAACTCCGTGCTTAATTTCATCAGTTCTTCCTAATGTACATTTTATGTTCCATAATCCAAATTGCCTCACTCAGTTACAGCCAGTTCTCCTCGATGTGCCTCTTGCTGACTGTTTCTCTGACTTTGCTTGTTTTTATAACGTTGACATTGGTGAGGAGTGATATTTTGGAGAGGTGTTGGGTTCACAGTTGGGGTTCTTGGGTCACGTCTGAGAAAAGTTTCACCACCCTCCCCCACCCACTGAGTAGGCTCTCTCCGACCAACGGAAAGGAGGGAAAAAAAAAAAACTGCAAGAACGAACTACAGATCAAGTGGGACACTGAGTAGAGAGGAACTATTTCAGGCACCGCACCCCACAAATGGGAACTGTGGAGAACGGTGAAGAAATCACCACAGAGGTGATCGAGCGGCTCCGGGCGCCATCAGAGGAAGACAAGGATTCCAAGGTGACCTACAAATAGCCTAAGGCCAGCCGAGAACCACTGGGAAAAAGCAAAGGTCAGCAAGGACAGGTCTCTCTGCCACCTCATGACCAGAACAAAATCACCAACTAACTGATTCCCTGTTGGAACTAAGTAAATACAGAGGGAGGGAACTGTAAGGGACAGTGCCCAGCAACACAGCATCAACACTCTGGTGGAGTGTTGTCTCCAGTGCTAGTCTCAGTCTGGTGAAGAGTTTCCGACACCCCTAAAGGAGCACTCCAAAGAGATGGAAGCCACCCTTAGGACAACTTGGATCCTTCTCCTTTGGGGACTTGCTGGCGCGGGGTTGCACAGAGAGGAGGGGGCAGATCTTGCTGGCTTTCAGGGCTGCTTCAGAACCCAGGGGTTCTCTGAGCCCCTCTGGCTGCCCCCCCAACAGTAAATGGACTGAACGGTGAAGAGGAGGAGGAAGAGGAGGACAAGGGTCCCCTGACAAAACTAAGCATCCCGGACGATCTAGACAGCTGCGAGGCCATGGTGAGCTCGGCCCTGGGGCCCCTTCCCTGCCCCACCTTCCCCCTCCCACCAGCACACCCTTCTTCTTGGTTCCCCTCCCTTTGATTAAGCTTTCACCCACCTCTGCTGGGAGCTAGTGGGTAGACACCAACGCCATCCTCGAATCTCAGGTGTGCCCACGGAGGCCCTGAGAGGTGTGCCTCCCAACCTCCTGCCGGGCCCACAGGGGCACCCTGCACCTCTGGCCCACAGGTGGCATTTTGTAACTTGGCCTTGGCCAGTGCTGAGGAAGAACAGGCGCGGCTGCACAGACAGCTAAATGAGCAAAAGCCTGCCTCTGGTGGCCTCCTGGTCAGTAGCACATGGCACCAGGCCTGCAGTTTCGGCCCATGGCCCCCGGAGGGCCTGGTGGGCTCCCCCCTGGGGAGACCCACCAGGCCCTTCAGGGAGCCATGGAGAAACTGCAGGTGAGTGTGTGTAAGGCAGGAAGGAATGGCCACAGGGCAGGTTTTCTGATCCAGCAGACCAGGTACAGGAGAAGTGAGTCCTGGAAGCCTCAGTGAATTTTTGCAGGCTTTATTGGGATTTACCAGACACATGGCAGGTAGGGGTGCTAGGGGGCCAGGAGGCTGACAGGCCTCCCAGCCCGCAGCAAGTCTTCACTCTTTCTGGGCTCTCTGGCGTTCTCTGGTGGTCTGTGCTGCTCTGCACTCTCGGTTCTGCTTCTGCTTCTCTGCTTCTGCTGGCGTCCCCGTGACGCCACCCTTAAAAGCCCATCTTAGCCCAGGTGAATCCCATCTACCTATGCCCACACCCTACTCCAGGTGCCCGCATCAGGCATGCATTCGGGACCACAGGGTTCCATCATCCATCCTATGGGCGGGAGAGCAGAAAAGCCTGATACTTTTACCTTACCCTACAATCCACCCCCTCAGGGTTTTCTGCCAGACAGTCTATACAAGTGATACACACGTTTCTCTTGACGAATATGAACACTGCAGCCATGGCCCACAAAAGCAAATGAAATATATCACAATGAAATATAACAGAACACAAGTAAGTCCAGGCAGGGCATCAACCTAGTGCAAAAGACAATTATTGGCACCGGTAGATGATCCACCACTTCCGCTGCCGAAGGCACTGCTCATGCGAGGGAAGGAACCACTCAGGCATCAGCTGTCACACGCCGGGAGCCATCAGGCCTCCCGGCCCCCTCCGGCTGCAGTCTCGGCCACAAGCCACACACCGCATCCACCCCCAGGATGCACTCACTCTTGGGTTGGCGATTCTGTACTCTTTGGGGGTAATCGCCCATCCCTCAGGGTTTTCTATCTGTGGTCGCTCCAACGCTCCAACATTCAGGCCCCTGCACTCAGGCCAACCCACTGCACAAGCACATGGGTCAGGGATCCGTGGATACAAGTCCACATGCGGCCTCCCTTGGGTCCCCTCTTTGGCTGTGGGCTCCACCACAAGCCACGTTCCCTACCCATCCCCCAAAGATGGGCTCCTCAGCTCCTCACCCTCACTCAACTATGAGCTGGGCATCACCCACAGGTGATTTTAAAAGACTCACTGGCCTTTAGCTTACGTAGTGCTTAACAGCCGCTTAGGGCTTCCCGAACTTAGCACCAGCTTTTGCCTTCTCAGTTGGCTTTTCTCCTCTGCTTAGCCGCTGTGCAGTACACCGGCTGCCTTTGGCCACCAAGGCCCACTGACACCCCCAGACTCCCATCTCTGGGGGTGTACAATCCCATCCTTCCTCAGGGTCCCCAAAACATATCAAACTTGCCAAGGTCCTCCCCCTTCTGGCGGGATTGTTAGTCCATTAGTCCAAGTTCATCGTCTTTTCCCTTTGTCCACACTGGGGAGCTCTGAGTCGTGGTCCTTTCTCCCCCGACGATTCTTGCTGCCTAGGCGGGGATTGTTGGCTGGTCCTCTCGGGCATCTCCTCCTCCAGGCGAGGTCTCATCCCGCAGCTCCCGGACCTTGCCCTTCCCCTGTCCCGCCATGACACGTCCAGCGCTGTCACAGGCAAACACTGTCTGCTGCTCCTCAGTCCCTCCCGGTCTTCGGAGGGCTCCATACCGGTCTACATGGATCATCTTGCTGACTTACACCAATTGTAAGAGAGGAAGGAATGGACACGGGGCAGATTTTCTGATCCAGCAGACTCGGTCCAGGAGAAGAGTGTCCTGGAAGCCTCAGTGGCTTTTGTAGGCTTTTATTGGGATTTACTGGATACATGGCAGGTAGGGGTGCTAGGGGGTCAGGAGGCTGGCAGGCCTCCCAGCCCCCAGCAAGTCTTCACTCTTTCTGGGCTCTCTGGCGTTCTCTGGTGGTCTCTGCTGCTCTGCTCTCTCGGTTCTGCTTATGTTTCTCTGCTTTTGCTGTGAATGCCACCCTTAAAAGCCCGGTCTTAGCCCAGGTGAATGCCATCTACATATGCCCACACCCTACTCCAGGTGCCTGCATCAGGCTTGCATTCAGACCACAGGGTTCCCTCATCTATCCTAAAGGCGGGAAGGGCAGAAAAGCCTGATAGTTTTATCTTTCCCTACAGTGTGGTTTTCCAGAGGGCTAGGCGGGCTGGGTGCTGGGCAGGCCAGCACTGCTGAGCCCCTGAGCCCGCTGTCTGGCCGAGGGCCGATTTACCGAGCTCATGCAGGAAAAAGTGGGCTTACAGGACTGGATGGAGGAGCTGGAGCATCGATGTATCCAGATGTCTGGAGAGACTGACACCATCGGTGAGCAGGGAGGCTTGTGCCCTGCAGCTGGGGTGCTATGCAGAGGCTGGGGAGACCCCAGCAGCTGAGCTGTCTGCGCGCCCTCCCCCTAGGAGAATACATCGCTCTCTACCAGAACCAGAGAGCAGTGATGAGGGAGGAGCACCAAGAGAAGGAGGAGTCCATAAGGCAGCTGGCCCAGGACAAAGAGGAGATGAAGGTAGTCAGAGCTCTGGCTCCATGGTGGTGCGGCTGGGGGCGGGGCGGGCTTCTGAGCATCTCTGCTTCCAGGTGAAGCTGTTAGAGCTGCAAGAGTTGGTTTTGTGGCTGGTGGAGGCACGCAACGAATGGCGGGCAAAGCCCTGAGCACCCGCCCAGAACCCTGCTGCTGAGCCCACTAGCGCATGCCTAGTCCCCAAGAAGCTTGGCACCGCCAACGTCCAAGGTGAGGAAAGCCCCTAACGGGGGGCTGTTCAGGAAGAGCACACTCCGCCAGGCACACAGCATCCTGTCTCTGTCTCTCTGTAGGGTAAAGAAAATATCAGGCTTTTCTGCCCTTCCGCCATCAGGATAGATGATGGATCCTTGTCCTGAATGCATGCCTGATGGCGGGCACCTGGAGTAGGGTGTGGGCATAGGTAGATGGGATTCAGCTGAGCTAAGACTGTGCTTTTAAGGGCGGTGTCACGGGGATGCCAGCAGCAGCAGTAGAAGCCGAAGCTGAAGCCGGTAGAGAAGCCAAGATCACCAGAGAGCCCAGATAAAGTGAAGATTTGCTGGGGGCCGGAGGTCTGCCAGCCTCCCAACCCCCAGCCAGCACCCCTGCCTGCCATATGCCTGGTGAACCCCAATAACAAATTTGCAAAACCACTGAGGACTCTGACTCCTCCTTTACCCGGTCTGCATGGGATCAGAAAACCTGCGCTGTGCCCTGCTCCTGCCCTTACTCTCTCTAAAGAACCAAGTAAGGTGAGCCTTGTCCACGATGTGCAGCCGACCCAGGGTGAGGCCCAGCTGGGCCTGACTCCCCTCGAGAACGCCTCTGCGCAGCAGGTCGTTCAGCTGCTTCAAGAAATGCAGAACTCCCAGGAAGGCGTCACCATTGGAAACAGCCCATGCCTTCCCTTCTTCTACCAGGCTGACGACAACGAGGTGAAGATAATGGTGGTCTAGGCCACCGGCATGGGGCCGGAGGCTCTCTCCCCACCTGGCCCTCACCAACCCATCCCTGTTCCCCAGGCTTTCCCCCCCCCATCCTTTGGCTCTCCTTCCCAGTCGTCCTTTCATTCCTCGGCTTAAAAAAGGGGTCCAACAACTCCCCTATCTAATAGGGTGAAATAGGTGCAGACCCTAGCCTCTGAGGTTAGGGCTGTGTCTTCATTTAACTCTGGACTAATCATACTTCCAGAGGCAAGGAGCTAGAAATATCCAGCTAGTTATTTAGGGGGCTCCGTTCTACAATATAGGGGCTCCTTGAATGACCAATTGAATCCTTACCAGGCCTTCTTGCAGAGGGCCTAGGTTATATTAGGCAATTTTGGGCCACGTGCCCCCCACCTCACCCCAACCATGTCGAGCGGGGCAGCACTTTGAAAGCCCAGCACGGGGGCTAAGTGCAGACAGAGATACTTGCTGTCTTTGCAAAAGTCCCGTGGGCCTCTGTGCCTGATTATCTTGGGGCAACCCCGGATATGCAGAGAGGTGGCCTTCACTGCTTCTTTTACAGAAAGTCCCCATAGAGGGGATGCATGGCTTACTCAGGCAATTTGGGGGTACACACTCCCCCAACCCTGTGGAAAACTGGGCTTGACCAGAAGCCGGGCTGGGGTGGCTGGTGGAGGCCAGGCGGAAGGCGCGCGGGCGCCCCGCGGTGTACATACTGTGCTGGGACGTGTGTCCATGGGGCTGAGACGGCCCCTGTATCACAGCGGAGGCTGCGGTGGCCCCTGGGAGAGGAGGTTTCTATGAATCAGTTGACGTCCAGGAAACTTATTTATAGATCGCCCAGGACAGAGGAAGGAGGCAAGGCCAGGGAGTGGTTCCTGGTGTTTCACTTTTGTTTCTGAATAAACCGAACTCACCACATGGTCGGGCCCTGGGATCTGGGCTCAGGCGCTGCGCTGGGTGTGGGTCCTGCCAGCAGAGGGCAGGCTTCGGGGTGCAAGGTGCGCATTGGCGCTGCCTGTCAGGGCATCCAATCCCCCTCAGCTCTCTGACCTGTAGGGCCTGTGGGCTGCGTGCCAGCCCGGGAGGGCCAGAGTACTGGCTTCCAGCCTAGGCATTTCTCCTCTCACCCTGTTCTTCTGGGGCTCCCACCCAGGCCCCATGAGTCCTCCAGGCTGGCACTCTACCCCTGGTGGCCACAGCAGGGTTCAGATGAAGACCAGCTAAGTCCAGGTGCTTTCCCGAGCAGCCTGGGAAAAACTGGGGCCTCCCAGGCACCCCTGTGCCCCCATGCTTAAACCTTCCCTTCCCCCTGAACGCCACAGAACACAGCCAGCACACAACACGTTGCTCCCCATTGTTCAGAAATGGGTTTCATTCTCAGCCAAGAGACAGCAGGACTGGTCGTGGCCAGAAGCTCACAGCTGCCGGGACAGCACCCCCATGCTCGGGGAAGGGGCAAGAAGGTGGCTGGGGGGGCTGACTGTGCACAGGCCGGGAATGGCAGGGAGGCTCGTCGGAGGCGGCACGTGTTGGCGGGGGTGGCTGGGGTGACAGTGTTTGCTTGTAGTTGGGCCACAAGACTCAGAAGGACAGCACAGCCGGCGGTTCCCAGCACCAGAGATGCGCGCTTGCACGTGTGTGTGTGCCCGTGTATTTATAGACATGCATAGAGCAGGGCAGGAGCAATACCACCGAGGGGGCACAAGAGTCACGGAGGTCACGCCTGGGGTGTCAGCTCACCACCACAACAGACTAAAGTCACAGATGAAGGGGGAGGCTTGGGGGCTGTTGGCCAAGTCACCGAACAGCCACCCAGGCAGGCCTGGGAAGAGAGGTGTCCCAGGAAGAGGAGGGGTCTGGGTAGAGGCTGAAGGGGGCCCTGGGGCTCTCAGGATGGGATGGACTTGCCTGACCCGATCAGCTGGCAGCTGGAGAGAAGCAGAGAGAAAACGGGGGAGGGAGAGAAGGGGGAGAGCTGGGAAGGCAGGTGCAGCCTGGGCTGCAGCGCTGGGGGGGAGGTGGGGAGGGAAGACCAAGCAGGGGAGGGTGTGGGCAGGGGTTCTGGATGAGAAGAGAGGGGGGACAGGGAAGGGGGATGCTGAGCAGGAGCTGGAGCCTCTCCCTGCTCACTGGCCAGCCTCTCACACACACGAGACAGTGCACCCCTGTGCCAGACATGTGATCGGCCCCCTCCGGCTCCCTGCTCTCTGCTCCCCTGTCTTTCAACCCGCCAGCCCAGGGTCACCCTTAGTGTCAGGAGTAGGGGGCCTCGGGCCCCACGTGACTCCACCATTTCTGATGGAGAAAGACAGGGGAATACCACTGTTTGCCCCGGGAGGGCAGAGCTGAGAGGATGGCTGGAGGGAGCACCGGGGGCCCCCTGGGGTGGGCAGAAAGCACAGTAGTTCCCCATATGGACCCTGGGGAGGCAGGGAGGACAGGAGGCCAGATGCTAGTGGCCACAGGCTTATAAGTCTAAGAGGGGAGCCTCAGCTGGCTGGGGACCACAGGTCGTGTAGGTGAGGCTGGGCCCTTCCTGGTGTGGAAAAGCAGAAGAGCAAGCATCAGTGTAGGGGTACGGGGGCAGGCAGGTCTGTGGGGCAAGTTTTACTGACCAGCTTGGGTAGAACTCAGAGAAGCCGACTTGCCCAGCTCAGCCGACACTGAGGTCCCCTGGCTGAAAAAGGAGAAGTGACACTATGGAACAACAGGCCCAGGTCCACGGGCCTGCAGGCGGGCTTCGGTGCTTCACCTGGGGCACAGGGACTGCCGTGGCCCTGTGCTGGCGGGAACAGCAACAGCAGGCACGGAGGGTAAGGCGCTCTGTGGCCTGCCTGGTTGCAAGGTGGCTGCGGGCCGAGGGTGTGGCTTGGACCCTCAGGCTCTCCAAAGCCATCAGACAACCTGAGCCTTCCTGAAGGGACTCAGTTGCCACAATAAGGAGGAGGGGTCAGACCTCCTCTGCCCTGTGCTGGATCCAGTTCCAAAGCTCCCAAGGTGGCTGCCCTGCCCCAGCAGCACACTCACATAGGGGGATGGGGGCTGCACCCCCAGCATGAATTTCGAAGGCTCCCTGACGGCCTGCTCCCTGACAGCGGCACAAGCGGCCTATCAGCTCAGCACCCTGCGTGACCATCTGCACTGCAGGTCCTCGAGCCTAGAGACTTCCTCAGCCAGAGAACATCCACCTAGGTGGAAGGCCCGGGTAAGACAAGTCTCAGTGGCTGTCTTCAGTCGGAGGTACTTTGGGAACCTGGGGTTGGCTTGCCTGTATGAACTTAAGTGTGTGTGTGACCAATATAGGAATCAAATTCTCTCTGAGAGCCAACTTCTGACTGAAGCTTATCTATCACCCTCGCGGCAGATGCCTTCTCTCAAACCTCGGTCCCTTGGAGCTTAGGCCAGATATGTGCCCTAAGCGTCTCATCTTTTACTGCAGCGCTGCGTGGCCTCAATACCTATTGGACAATGGCTCCCACGGGCCGAGCATGGCGCTTTTGACTTCTCGATCCTTAGAGACCTAAAGAGTTCTGTCACCGCCATGGAAAATGGTCAGAGATCCCTTAGGGCCAGGCTGGCTTTCTCTTGTGCTCCCGTGCCACCCTCCAGCCCCTCCATCCTGAAAACTTGCCACACTCTCCAAGTCTTGAGACTCCTCTCACTCTCCCCCTCTCTGGACCCTCTTCAACGTTTTCTGATCCTCTAAATTCTCAGTCTTCACCTCCTCCAGCTCCCCAATCTGGCCTCCCCTCTTTTTTTCACCTCCTAGCCGCCACACCCGTTCTGGGTGGTCCTCTTCTGGGTCCCCTCAGGGAAGTGGCGGGGAATGAAGGAGGAATTAGGGTCCATGGTCCATACTCTCTGTCTGGTCTCTCCCAGACTGAAAAGCTTCTTGGCTCTTTCACTAACAATCCCACCACCTACACCAAAGAGTTTCCTTGTCTTACCCAGGCCTGTGACCTTACTTGTCATGATTACATGTGATCCTCTCTTCCACCCTGACCTCTGACAAAAGGGAATGTGTTTTTAGGTCTGCCCAAGACCATGCAGATCAGGTCCCTGTGACTGACACAACCATGGCCCCAGGCTCTGCAGCAGTTCCCAGCCCAGAGCTGGGGTGGGGCTTCCAGACTGACACAGGCAGGGCCCCCGGGGCAGGACTCACCAAGACCATTTTATTACCTGTCTCCTAGCTGGTCTCCAAGCGGCTGTGCACAAAAGTGTAAATTTTGCTACGCTCAGGGAGATCACCCAGTCTGCCTCAGAAAACCCTGCTGCCTTCCTTAGTCGCCTGATGGAGGCACTCCAGAGCCATACCAGGCTTGACCCTGACTCAAATGGAGGCTCAACAGTTCTGGCTACCCATTTTATATCTCAGTCAGCTCCTGACATTAATAGAAGCTTAAGAAGTTTGAGAGGCCTCCCCTGATGGCGCAGATGCCAAAGCGCCGCGCTGTGAGTCTCTCCGAGGCCTCTGCAGTGCCGGTTCCATGCCTGCCGGCCAGCGAGAGTCCCACATGGCACAGCAGACCTCTCCTGCCTCGCCCGCTACTCCCCGCAGCAGTGTATTTCGTCAGTCTGCCTGTTCTGTTCCCCACTCTGTCTCTAGTGAATCCTCTCACCCTCCCACGTATCTGGCCTGGACCCCGGTTCTAGTGTAAATGAATAAATAAATCTTTTTTTTTTTTTTTTTAAAGAAGGCTGAGGACTGTCCTCAAACCCCTATCCAGGATCTGCTGAATATGGCCTTGACAGTTTTTAAAAACCGGAAGGAACAGGACAGGGCAGAGAGGGAACCCCGTAGTCTCCAGAAGGCTGGGCTTCAAGCTCAGGCCCTGGTAGGGCCTTGAGATTGCCAGGCCCTGCTCCTCCAACCATCACAGTGCCTGCCGCCCGACAGAGGACGACAACGGGCCCCATGGCCCCCAACCGACCACCGCTGGGAGCCTGCTTCAAATGTGGTCGAGAAGGCCACTGGTCCAGACAATGCCCCAACACCTGCCAGGACCATGCCCCATCTGCAACGTCCAGGGTCACTGGAAAAGTGACTGTCCCTCCATGCCTGGCTGCGGTGGACCAGTCCTTCCAGCCCCTGCAACTCTTGCCACCGGCGGTCTTCGGTTTGGCAGCTGAGGACTGAAGAGGCCCGGACTCATCGACCCCGATAAACTTCAAGGAGCCCAGGGTAACAGTCAAGGTAGCAGGTAAGTCCAACTCCTTTCTGGGGTCTCCTTTAATATGTTGCTGGCCTCCTCCTCTGCAGACCTTCTCTGCCACAATCTCAGCAACACACTGCACAACTCCTCACCTTCCTGGGCTCAAAAGGATACCGTGTCTCCCCGTCCAAAGCCCAACTTTCAGTTCCCACAGCCGTCTATCTGGGTCTTCCACTAACTCCTTCCTCCAAACAGCTGATGGTGGACCATAGCCAGGCCATCCGGGACCTTCCCTCCCCTGAATCGGCAGAACAAATCCTTTCCTTCCTAGGTTTGGTTGGATTCTTCCGTCACTGGATCCCTAATTTTGATTTCCTAGCCAAGCCACTGTACGACACAGCAAAAGCCTCCCTCGAAGGACTTCTCCAATCTCCCGGGGAGGTCTGCAGGGCCTTCCTTTTACTCACACATATCCTCCTTAGGGCACCTGTCCTTGGCCTTCCTGACCCAGAAAAGCCTTTCCTCCTGTGCACAGACGCACATAGGGGTATGGCGGCAGGTGGCCTTTCCCAGCCTCTGGGCCCAGCCCTGTGTCCTGTCGCTTATCTCTCCAAGCAGATGGATCCCACCGTCAGGGGCTGGCAACCTTGCCTTAGAGCCCTGGCGGCGGCAGCTCTACTCACCCGGGAAACCCTCAAACTTACTCTGGGAGGACCTGTCCAAGCACATTCCTCGCACCACCTTCAGGCCCTCCTGTCTCCCCGCCTGCTCTCCACTCTCACTCCTGCCCGCTCACAGGACTTCCACGTGCTCTTTATCGAAAATCCTCTGGTGAGTCTCACTCAGTCAACTTCTCTCAACCCAGCCCCTCTTCTGTCTCTGGCCCCCCTTCTGCCGCTCATTCATGCCCTGAAATCCTGGGTGAAATGCAAACCTCCAGACTGGGTTTGGCCGACTCCCCTTGGTCAGATGCCTACTGGACTCTTGTCTGTAGACGGCAGCTCTTGCGAAGGTGCGCGAGGTCAGCGGAGGGCTGCCTAGGCCATGGTTACCCTCAATCAGGTCATCGAGGCAGGAAAGCCGCCCGGAGGAACCACCTCCCGAAAGGCAGAACTCAGAGCACTTACCGGGGCCCTGACCCTCAGCAACCATAAGAAAGTCAACATCTATACGGATTCAACATATGCCTTCCTTATGGCTCACAGTCCTGCTACGATTCGGCAGGAGAGGGGGTTCCTCTCCACCCAGGGGTCCCCCATCATGAACGTTAAACTTGCCCTTAAGCTTCTAGTGGCCTTGCAGCTTCCAACTGAAGTCGCCATTATCCACTGTGAAGGACACCACACGGACAATTCTTATGTGACCACAGGGAATAACAAGGCTGATGCAGCCACAAGGGCTCCCACCACTCACTCTGCTGCAGATCCTGGTCCTATTCTCTCTCTATCTGTCCCCTCCATCACTCCGACTTAGAGCCTAATGAACGCCAAATCCTGAGTCTGCTCTTCCACCCCTCCTTGAATGCAAAAGTCTGGCAGCTGTGTTCCCATCGTCAAACCGGTGCTTGTGGATCACCTCAAGGGGGAGTTCGCCAACCTCCTTCTTCTGCAGCTCACCAGCTGCGTGGACACTTACCCGGACAGGATAGGCAGGTTGATTTTACTCACCTCCCTACTCACAAAAAAGTTAAATATCTGCTCACAACGGTTGATACAATAACAGGTTGGGTCAAGCCCTTCCCCGCAGCTAGAGAAACGGCTCAGGGGGTAACCGAGGCCCTTCTTAACCACATTATCCCATGCGTTGGCCTCCCCACATCTGTCCTATCTGACAATGGTCCAGCTTTTATCTCAAAGATTACTCAGCAGGTCTCCCCAGCTCTGGGTATCACCTGGAAGCTTCACATTCCCCACCACCCACAATTCTCAGGGAAAGTGGAGCGCGCCAATGAGCTAATCAAGGGTCACCTGACTAAACTCTCCTGAGAGCTCTGCAACTGCTCCAGGAACATGCAGACCGGTACTTACCCAGTCCTGCCCGAATCTCGACCTCCTCAACTGACCTTCCCCACCACTGCATCCAGGAGACCAAGTTCTGCTCAAACCACTTCAGCCAAAGCCACTGCAGCCTCCATGGACTGGTCCGCACACAGTCATTCTCACCACGCCTATAGCGGTAACACCTCTGTGAGACCCCTGCTGGCACCATCTCTCTCGGGTCAAACGTGTGCCCGAAGACAAGCTGTATGCATGTTGTAACCTGGGTCCTACTAGGATGCGCATTTCTTGTCAAAATCTCCCCTAGCTCAGTGTCCTATGTGTAGAAATTCAAAGTTAGGGAGACCTTTGTCTCAGGATCCACGGAGACTACCCACTTGGTGGGTACTGCACAGTGCCCACAGGCCGGATGCACAGCACCCATCACTCTCACCCTAACTCTTTCATCAATGAACAACACTATGAACACCATGTTTTCTTTCTTTTACCATCAAACCTTAGATCATTGCAAGAATACCTACAAAGAATATGGGGGGTGCCCTTGCCCGTCATGTGCAGTGCACCTTCCAGACAAAGGCCGAATGTTCTTTCCATCTGTCATAATACGGGTTTCAATACGAATCAAGTTAACTATACTATTTCAGGTCCTTGGGACCTACGCTGGGTACAGGGAGTCCAAGCCACAGGGTACACGGGCTGGCATTCCTACACAGTGGCAACATTTTCCCATCTCAAGGGACTATGTCCCGACACAAAATGCCACAGTCCAAGTCTCCCAGGACATCCTCCATTCAGAGCAAGTCCTACAAAATCAGCTAACATCATCAGAAAAGACGGAGACACCCTCAACCTGGATTCGTAAAATACAAAACGCTATACTATTCCTACATAACTCTTTTGGATCTAATACCTTTCTTGTTTCCTCTGTGCTTCCCTTTAGAGGCCTCTACTGGCAGCAGCTCCAATTCATCTCAATACCACTATGACCAAGATTACAGACGCTGCTTGCCAGACTCCCCAACTCCCAGTCCCCCTATGGGACTCCAATCACAGCTACCCCTGCCAGCAAACTGACGCCCTTGTCGGCTTTCATTCCTGCACTTCTAACATTTCGGTTAAAGGTATCTACCCCTCCTTAGAAAAAACCTCTGTGTCTTTAGCATCATCACAAAGACAGCTCCCCCGCCCTGGCACAGGCCATGCTCCAAAACCGGCGGGCTCTGGACCTGTTGACGGCTAACAAGGGGGGCACCTGCCTGTTCCTCAGGGAAGAATGTTGTTATTGTATCAATGAATCAAAGATTGTAGAACAAAATGTGGAAGCCTTCATGAAACTACGCAAAGACATGGAAAGGGAAATTGGGGGCTCCAATTCCCCGCTGACATGGTTTCAAAATCCTATAGTGTCATGGCTCCTCCCACTCTTGGGGCCAATACTAATGATGACTTTACTTTTTTTTTTTCTTTTTGCTCCTTGCCTCCTGAAATTCACACAGGCTCACATTCAGAAAATGTCTCCTACCACCTTTAACCAACTCCTTCTCCACCCACGTTATCTCGTCCCTGCAGAAGACCCTCATAACCAGGCCTGAGCCACCCCCTTGGCTCTCTGCCAGACCAGAGAGCAGTAATGAGGGAGCAGCACCTAGAGAAGGGGTTCTCATAAACGGGCTGGCCCAGGACAAAGAGGAGCGGCGAATGTGCGTGGCGGGGCAAGGGGTGGAATGTCGTTCCCTCACAATCCCTGGGAACCATCCTTATGTCACATCAAGAGCTGGGTGCTTGATTTGTTGCCCCAGCCCCCCAGGACTAACCCCCTTTCAGGTTTCTCTTGTGGCTGCAGATTACCAACTTGAAGGGGACCCAAGACCATGGGACCCGACCCCGGGAGAGGGTTCAGGCTCGCTTGCTCTGTACTGTACCCCACCTTTAAACACTGAGCGCCTACAAAGCCTATGCTTCCCTAGTAAACTTGAAACGCTGGCAACTGCTCTGGGAGACACTGGGAAGAATTGTTTAGTTTGGTTTTCTGCGGGGTTTCTACTTCTCCACGGAGACTTTCCAATTTTTGTCTGACTTCTCCATCTCACATTCTAATT
The DNA here is from genome assembly GCF_964194135.1 of Talpa europaea. NCBI lineage: Eukaryota > Metazoa > Chordata > Mammalia > Eulipotyphla > Talpidae > Talpa > Talpa europaea. Next base: position 119,215,198 of record NC_140068.1, on the reverse strand, counting down.
CCTTATGACCCTGGGGCCAGAGTGCCCCCCAATCAGTGCTCTTTGGAGTGATCTGTTTACCCTCTGTGGATCAGACCCCAGCAAACTGACCTTCCCAGTTGGGAATCTTCCCCCAGTCGTCTCAACATGGGTTGCTCAGCTCGCCACAGGATAAACAGGCGACTGAAGCATCAATTCTGCTTGAGTCTCCTGAGGAAAAAAAGCCTTCTGTGTTAGTGCACGTATGCAGACATATGTGAGATTGTAACAGATTGCTCTGAAATGGGCCTGGCTGTGCCCCTGGCTGTCCCCTCACTGCCTCCTGCCATGAGCATCCACTGGTGCAGGAGCTTGAGCAGCGCTGCCTGCTGGCAGCTACTGAGTCATGGCATCCCGGAAGTTCGAGTCTGAAGACTGAGTGAAAATTCCTAAACATTTTTTCTTTAAACCAAGTTATCAGTCCATTTCTTCTGTCATTGGGAGGATGGGACGGGGGGACTACTCACAGCACCTGGTGGAGTTGTTGGTGGCATGACGTCAGATGGCAAATCTAACTTGTAAAGTGGGGTGTGAGTACAGGGGCTTGCCGTTCTCGTGAGCCTCAACTCTCTTTTTCCTCTCCGCAGTTGACAGACTACCAAAGGAAAAACACCTTGGGGTCTCCTGAAGGAGTTAAGAAAAAAAGAAGAAACATGGCAGTAGGCCAGAGACAACCGCTTCCAGTGGTTGTAAGTCATCTGAAGATGTAAGTCTTGCTCAGCCAGGCTTCCTGGGAGAGGGGTGCTCCAGGGGCAGCTGAGTGAGAGGTGAAGAGCATGGAAGAAGTGGGTAAGAACCCTGGGTCTGAGTGCGGCCTCTCCATAGCTCTGCTGGGGATCTGATTTGGGGCAACACTATTTAAGCTCTTTGCCCACCTGTCAGGGTGCTACAGTTCTACTTAAATCTAGGCAGCATCCGTGAGAGGATTGTGCATTCATCCCTTCGTGCGGGGCCTGGTGCGCAGTGAGCCTTCAGTAAAAGGCGTCGCTATGGACTTCTTGCTCTGGCAATTTCCCTCATCCCCAGCCTCAAGGGGAAGCCAGTCAATGAGGACACCCTCTCCCTTTAGGGCGGCACAGAAGAGCCCCGGGTGCTTGGGATTAGGTGACCTCTGAGGTGGGAGTCCGTCTTTGCCACCTGCTTGCTGGGTGATCCCAGGGAAAGTCACGTCCCTCCCGGGCCTCAGTTTCCTCACCTGGAAGATGAAGTTGTTGGGCCAGATCAGTGTCCTCCAGACTGATTTGGTAGCTTTGATCATCTCTTGGTTCATGTTGCTTTCTGCCTCAGGTGAGGTGGTGAGTGGCCGTTTAGAAAGATGGTGCAGGCCGTGGTATGGATCCGTCACCCTTGTCTCTAGCATCCATCGTCCAGAGCTGCTCTCTCTTTCCTTCTCCGACCTTTTTGTCTTCTCTAAGCCACTTTTCTCTTCCTCCCCATGCTCTTGTTTTTCTCTTTTCACCTCATGTAGATTCAGGACTTTCTGCAGGTGCTGGTGTCCGACCTTAAACGCTCCAGTGGGGTAGCGCTCACCCCATTGGACAGGAGGAAGGTGAGGCTGTGCTGAGACCCCGTCTCTGGCTTGCCCTCTCCCAGCGTGCATGCCCAAGGCTTGTCTGCTTGGGGTACTTGGCCTCTGGCTGATTTTATGTTGCCATCATTAACCCTCGGTGTGTCCACGTCTGCTATTTCACCTGCTTGGTTGATCGTTGTTTTCCTTCCTGCACATCTTTATCATCTTGGAGAAGATACAATACACCGTGAAGGGTGAGAGGTCATTTGGGAAGAGCTTCCAGAGCAGGGGTGTGAGATTTGGGCCTTCCAAGCCTCCAGTGTGAATGCTCAGGGGCCCGTCCTACTGGGAGAGCCTCAATAAACCCCCGCCCCAAACACAGGGCTTGCCATCTGGGCATGTCCTGCAAAGACCAACAGTCCACACTGCAGTTGATTTTTCAAAGTGATGAATTCATTTTAGCTTAGGAGTAGGAAATGCAAGAGTAGGAGAAAGGGGGCTTTTGTTACAAGTGCAAGGACTAAGGTGAGTTTTGTAGCAGAACTGCAAGTGCGTGAGGTTCACCAGAGATGAGTGACTGGGACATCCTCCCCCACTGTCTTTTAAAAATCAACTGGACACTTACCCATCTCCCATGGGCCCTTGGCAGCAGACACTTTGTTAGGTGGCAAGGTGGGATGTGGCAACTGAGGGAGCAGTTGGCTCTGAAGGGTCTGGAGGCTGGAGGGGTGGCCTTTGAGACTGATGTGTAGAGGTGGGCAGTGTTCATTCCCGTGGAGAACGGGTGACTTGGGAGTCCCGGGCAGAGGGTGGGTGCAGGAGATGATCGGATTCGGAGCCCAGAGAGCGCTTGGCAAGAAGGTAAGGAGGCTGGGGTGCCCTGGGCTGGGGGAAGACCTCGTCCTGATGTGGAAGGGGACACTGAGCTTTGGGTCTCCAGCTGTATTGGGTGGCGTCTCATTGTTACTTCTGTCTGTCCAGGCCCATCAGAATATGGAGGTGACCGGCTCGCTCCAAACAGAGCAACACACCAAGAGCGAGCTGGCCATGAAACTCGGCCAGCTACAGGAGAAGCTGGCAGAGCTGAAGGAGCTGGTAAGGCCTGCGGTAGCTGGGAAGGGCTCGGAGGCCTCTGGGAGGGAGGTCCTTAGGCCAGGACAGAGGTAGCTCCAACTCAGGGCTGGGGGGCACTGATGACCCTGCAGTCCTGCCAGGTCCGTGACCACCTGTGCCCTAGGCTCTGACATGGAGTGGTGGGTTCCTCGGGACTGCAGGTCACCTCCCTGCTGGAGGCATGAGCCAGTAGGGGAGAGATGAGGAGACGTGGAGACATCCTGGTTCCAGACTTGGCCCGGGTCGCGCTTCACTGAACAGGGCTGAGCCTTACCATCCTTCACTTCAGAGAGCACTAGAAAGCAGTTCTGCTGCGGTGAGGGAAGGGGTCTGGGCAGGTGGCAAAGTCCCACAGTGCCTGCCTCAGGAAGAAGGGCCTGCGCCTGTCCCCCGCATCTGTGGGCGCAGATCTGTGAGATGACTTGGCGGCAGGAGCCAGCAGCAGCGGTGGTCTCCACTCTGCTGCTCCACCACAAGTCTGTTGTAGCAGTTGCTCCTCAGAACTGCCCTTTTCTGCATGCTTCCTGGGTTATGGGCAGGACCAATGAGGTGTAAGTTCTGAGCTGATTGGTGCTAAGTGGTCCAGTCAGCCAAGGATGAAGATGGTCCAGGGCCTCCCTGGTGGCCTAGAGGTTAAGTCTCGGCACCATCACCACTACTGCCTCAGTTTGATCCCTGGTCAGGAGCTGACCCACAAGGCACAGCAGACCTCTCCTGCCTTGCCAGCTGCTCCCCTCAGCAGTGTGTTTCAGTCAGTCTGCCTGTTCTGCTCACTCTACACCTTTGGCCAATACCTCAGTTCTTCTGCACAAAAAAGGAAAAATAGTCCAACCAGACTTGATGTTGGGACACTCTGAAGAGTGATATAAGCCAGGGTTAGAGGGAGCTGAGGGGCTCTGTTCCAACCTCTAAAGAAAGAAGGGGAAGACTCTGTTCCTGGCCTCTGAAGAAAGGAGAACCAGAAGCTGAAAGAAGAAAAGCAGCACCCAGGAGCCAACCTCTGCGGGAGGAAGAGAGGATGAAGACCTCTGTCAGAGACTGGGCCTCCAGTCCTCAGTCTGACATCACCAGAAAGGAGCAAAGGCTCCGGGCCTCCTGTCTGAAAGAGCTGTTTGTTGTTGGTGTTGTCCAGCAACTCATAAAGAGCTTTTAACACTTGGTGTCTCTGACACCGGCTGGGATCCCAACTGAAATGGGTATTCACGGGGCATGAGGATGGGATGCCAGGATAGGCCGCAGTGGCATCCACCTGCCCGGGCTCTAAGACAAGAGAGCCGCCAAAAAGCCCCAAAGCCAAAACCAAGGGCTAGAGCATTACAGTACCCATACGATAGGGGCCTACAGGCTGGAGCCGATGGAAGGATAGTGCCCAGTAGGGGACTCATCACTGTGGTTCTCAACCATGTGCACAATTGCAAGAGACTTCAGTCTGGAAACAACCACCTTGGGGGCCTCCCCTGGTGGCGCAGCGGTTGAATGCTGGGCTGTGAAGCTGCTGCCTCTGCTGCCCGCAGCCTCTGCAGCGCAGGTTCGCCGGCTCAATCCCTCCGGTGAGGGTCCCACATGGCGGGACAGACCTCTCCTGCCACCCGCTGCTCCCCTCAGCAATGTACTTGGGTCCTTCTGCCTGTTCTGCTTCCTGCTCTGGCTCTGATGAATTCTCTCACCTTCCCGCCCTTCTGACTTTACCCAGCGCTTATATAAATAAAAAAAAAGAAAAAAAGTTCTATTTGCAGAACTTCTAACCTCCTGCAACCCCTTGTGCAGAGTAAGCAGGTGCTCTCAGGGACTCCAGCTCCCTTTAGGGTGGCAGGCGCCAGCACACCAGCAGAGGACCTTACAATACTTCAAAGGAAACTGGCACCCCCTGATCACTGCAGCACTATTTACAGTAGCCAGGCTGTGGAAGGGGTTGTACATAGATAATAGAATACGACTCATCAAGAAATATAAACTCATGCCATCTGGGGCAACATGGACGGAGCTAATGGAAATAAGCCCAAAGGAGAAAGACAAAAACGTCACTTAGATATGGATATAGAGAAATTAAACAAAGGGCTAGATTAAACTATCCCTTGAGTCTCCCAGGTGGTGCCTGACTACTGGCTGGGGCTGCAGACCAGCCTAGACTTCTTGGCCTGGCAGCACTGGATGGTGGACTGACCCTCTCTAGTTTGACATCAAACTCATTTGATGACAAAGCCTGACTCCTGCTGACTGAGTGCCCCATTGTCTTGTTTCACCTACACCACCACTGGGTCCCCAGCCTCTGCTGTTTACTGGGTCTGAGATGGATCTTGTACTTGATGCTGCATGTAATTTTTTGTTTCTTTGTTTTTAGATTCATTTTTAATTTATTTATGCATACGAGAACTGGGGTACAGGCCAGAGGTGCAGAGGGTGAGAGGATTCACCAGACACAGAGTAGGGAGCAGAATAGGCCAATCCACTGAAATCCACTGCTGAGGGGAGTAGTGGGTGAGACAGGAGAGGTCTGCTGCCCCCTGTGGGTTGCTCCTTGGCCAGAAATCAAACTCAGGTCTAAGAAGTGATAGCACTCAGACTTAAACCTTATGCCCCCATGGAGGCCCTGTTTTTATTATTTTTTTTACATCTTTTGATATTATTTAAAATAATAGAAGCACTCCTACTGCTCTACTTTCATAATAAACACGCTCCTTCCTCCCTGCCTTTGGCTCAGGTCGGGTTTACACGTGTCTTTGTCACCTTTGCTCAGTGTCCATCTCTCATGACAGTGCAAGCTCCATATCTCCAGGGTCCTCTCTCTGCTGCCATTGTATCTGCAGGGGAGGCAGCTTGGGGAGGCAGGAGCCAGCCAGGGAGAGGGATGCTGGGAAGTGAAGGGGAGGCCAAGGCAGAGAACACTTGGGAGATGCTCCCTGGTTCACTGAGAAAAGCATTTCTCAAAGTGTGGTTGTGGAATCCTTGAAGTCACCCAGAGCCTGTCACAGGAGCCACGAGGTCAAAACTATTTTCTAAACGTCACTTAGACACCATTGGCTTTTTCACTATTTCGCCATCTGCTGAGGTAAAACTTACTAAAAATGGAGCTTATATTACTAGCTGCAGTTATTCTTCACAACTTACCTCAGAAACACAATTCAAAGGCAGTGTCATTTCAAAGTATCTTGGTTGAAGCATTAAAAATTATCTACATTATTCTGTCATCCTCAAATCCACATTTTACAGCACCTGATGTGATGACACACAAGTGCACACACAACACTCCTGCTGCGTCCCCAACTACCATGTGCCAAGGAAAATATTTTCATGAGATGAATTAGACTGTTTTTCTTTTTTTGTAGGTAATTCCATCTGCACATGAAGGAATGAATGACAAAATCTGTGGCTATTTGATTCGGTTAATTAGACAGACATTGTCCTGAAAATGAGTGTGTGCTCCTTTGAGAAAATCAACTGACAATTGATAACTGACAGTCACTTCTCCTTGACCAAATGTAAGTGCTCAGAAAAAACCAGAATCATGGAAAATTGTGTCCTGTCACTAACTTGACAACTTCCAGTACTACTTTTACTTTTTGGATTTGTGGTGAAAAATAAAATATTTTTTTTAAATAATTTGATTCCAGTGTAATGAACATTGAAGAGCTTTATAATTTGTGGAACAATATATTACTTTAAAAAAATCACACATTAAAACTAACTGCAGTTAGTTTTATGCAAGAGAGAACTATGGAAATGTAACAGAATAAGAAATATTTAATGATATTGTTTCAGGTTTCACTTTGCAAATAACCTGGGAGAAAATACCAGCTGTATAGATTTAATTTAGTATCCAAGTGAAATATTCACAATAATGTGAAAACACTACTCCAACATATTTGTGTGAGGCTGTAGACATTTTTTCATAGACTTCAACCAGAACCACAGCTAAATGCAGAAGGAAACATAAAAATCCTACTGTCTTCTAATGAGACAGACAAGAAAAAACAATGAGACAGACAAGAAAGACAACTGCAAACATAAAACACGTGAAAGATCTACTCTTCCCATTGCCCTGATTAAAAGAAATTATTTAACAGGCATTGGTTATTGATTATCTATTAACAGGTATTGGATTATTACTATTATTCTAAATGAAACAGCTACATGATCAAACTCAGCTTTATTCCCAGTGTGGTAAATATGGGGAGCGATACCTCCTAAACAAGATTATGCTTGGCGTCCTCCCTAATTTGTCATACCGGACACGGATCCGGAATGGAAAATGACTGAGAATCGCAGACCCAGTGCTTGGGTCAGGGAGACAGGGTGAGGAAGCTTTGGGTGAGGAGAGGAGGGGCCAGAGCAAAGCCCCAGGGCCCCAGTCTGGTTCTCATAATTCCAGGCCCCAGGGCTGTGTCCAGGGCAGGAAGGTTACTGTTGGGGATACCCCACTGCCCCCTTAGCCTCACTTCTGTCTCCACCACCTGTGCTGGGCCCTGGACACTTGTGACTCTTCCCTAGTTCTCAGTCCCCAGTGCCTGGAGGTTCCCAGAGAACCAGTCAGCATCACTGCCTGCCCAGGTGAGTCTCCACCCACAGCCTAGAGTCAGAAGCTCCCCAGACCCCAGCAGTGCTGGTCTTGGGGCCCCCAACCCTGCTCCTGCTGCTTCTCTCCAGGGCTCTGGCCCAGACAGACCCCTGGGCTGGTGAGTGCAGGGTGGAGGGAAAAGGCTTCTGCAGAGGAAGCTGCTGCCTTAGGCCCCTCTGTCACCCCCGTGGCCCCCTCAGTCCTGGTCCCTTTCTGTCCCCCCACCTGCCTCCTCCTTTTGTCCCCTGAGTCTTGCCCCTTCTGGACCTGCTGCCCATGTTCAGTCTCTGGAGCTCCCTCCCTCCTGGACACTTTCTCCCCTGCCCCATCTCCCCGGGACTCAGGCCTCTCCCTGGGAGGAGGGTCTGCCCGGCTTTCACCCCTCCCCGCCCCCAGGCTTCCCCTCTCTGAGGGTGTCAGAAATGGTGATGTCCCGCCCGGCCTCGGGGAGCCCCGGTGCATCGCGCGGGCTACGTGGACAACACGCAGTTCGGGGTTCGACAGCGACTCCCCGGCCAGAGCGCGGAGCCGCGGGCCCCTGGGCGGGCGGGCGGGCGGGGCGGGAGGTCGGGCGAGGAGACGCGGCTCCGCAGACACTGGGCGCGGAGGCTCCAAGCGCTCCTGGAGGCCCCGCGCGGCCGCCGCAGCCAGAGCCGGGCCGGGGAGCAGCGCGGGCCGGGGCGGGTCACCGCTGCCGCCCCACCCCCCGCCCCGAGTCTCGGGGCCCCGTGACCCCCGAGGCCGTGGCCCCTGCCAGGCCCCTTGACCAGGGAGGAGCCTGCGGGACTTTCACCCTTTAGGTTTTATTTAAGTTTGGGATTATTCAGGGCGGGAGATCGGGTGCGGGCGGGAGACCACGGGGTGACTGAAGGGCGGGCTTTGGGTCTCCCACGGTCCAGAGGACTCTGGGCTGCGCCGCGGGGCCCGACGGCGCCTCCCCCGCGGGCACGACCAGCTCCCCACGACGGCGCCGGGGACGCGCCCTGGGCGGGGACCTGCGCGCCTGGACCCGGCGGGCCCGCGGCTCAGCTCCCCGGCGCGAGGGGGAGGGGGAAGGTCGGGCAGAGCAGGACGGGAGCAGCCCGGGGGGCGGGTGCGGGGAGGGGCCCCCAGACTCCTGGGGATGGGGAAGGAGGCGCCGCAGCTCAGAGGTGAGAGGGCTGCGGGGCCTTGGATCTCCCTGAGGCGCGCACCCCGCAGGGAAATGGAATCATGGTGAGGAAGCGCCCCCTTCTGGCCAGAGAGGGAGCTGTCGGCCACGTTTTCCAGCTCTGGGAGGGAGACTGGCCCGGAGGCTCCTGCTTTTTCTGTAGGACAGTTAAGGAATCCAGTTTCTCCTGAGAAAGAGGGGAGACCACCCCTGAAATCACCCTTCACTGGATCCTTTTGACCGGCGCCATCTTAGGAGCAACGAGTTTCTCTCTCGAGATCTTGTTTTTTGGTCAGAGAGCATTTTTGGAGATCTCACTCCTGCCTGTCTGTGTCATCACCCTCCACCCAAGGCAGCAACAAAATGTTTAGAGACCTGCATCCCACCCTGGGCTCTCACCTGTGCTATCCCGGACTTTCAGACCAGGCTGGTTTCTGGGGTTTGTGCTCCTCCCTCCAAGCATACTGTGCTGTCGGTTGGAGGATGGTCGCATGAGGCTGCTTCAGTGTCCATGGAGGAAACACAAAGCATGAAATTTCTGATTCTTCCCACTCAGGCCCCAATCGCCATATGTGACCCATCTCTGAGCAGGAGGTCACCCTGAGGTGCTTCTACCGTGCAGACATCACCCTGACCTGGCAGCGAAATGGGGAGGACCTGGCCCAGGAAACGGAGCTCGTGGGGGTTGGGGGGAGAAATGGAAAATTCCGCAAGCTGGCAGCTGTGGAGGTGCCTTCTGGAGAGGAGCAGAGATACACATGCCATGTGAGCATGAGGGGTTGATAGCACCCCTAGTCCTGAGATGGGATAAGGAGGGAAATGTGGGCACAGAGGCTGACTCGGGGCCATCAGAAGCCCTTCTGGAGACCTTCAGAGAGTCAGACCGAGGCCTCAGGTTCAGGGTCTGACCTTCCCTTCCCTTCCAGTGCCACCTCCTCAGTTCTCCATCCTTGCCGTGGTCCTCATTTCCAGCTCGGTTTTCTTTAGAGGTGCTCATTGGACACAAGGTGGCTTCATGTGTGAGGGGGTAGAAGAAGTGCTCAGGTAGGGAAGGGAGTGGGGGATCTTGTCCACTTGGGGCTTTCATGTCCCAGGGAGAACTTGCCCTGCCTGGTTAATGGGAAGTACCATCCACACACACGGGTGTTGCCCAGAGGGCATTTGGTCCAGTCCCCCCTCACCTCCTTTCCTCATTTTTCCCAGGCCTGACCTGGGTCTTTACTCACATTTCTGGAAACTTCACTGTTCTGCAGGATTAGTCCTTTAGTCCTTAAGTCCTTTAGGACTTCTGACCTGGCTGCTCTGTGGTCTCACATGATGCTTCTTCCCACGGGAGGACAAGGAGGAAGCTACACTCAGGCTGCAAGTAAGGGTGGTCAAGGGTTGGATCCCTGAGCCCCTGCGGAGGGTGTAGATGGAGCCCATGGGGGAGTCACTCTCATCAGTTCCTTCTGTGGTCTCATCTCTGACCAAGTTTTGTTGTGTTCTCCCCCAGGCAGCCACAGTCCCAGTGCTCTGAAGTGTATCTCCGCCCCTAAAGGTGAGACCCTGGAGGACTGCAGTGGGTTGGGGGTTGAGGCAGAGAGGCTGGAACTAGGTGATGGGGATGCTTTCAGGAGGACATCTTGAGAATGCAGTGGACCATTGATAATGTTAACACTCAGGTCATTCACCTGAATTTCTTCATCATTATTTTCTTTCATGGTGTGAGACAGCCTTGTGTTGGCCTGAGTGTTACAGGATTTCTTTTTGCCCATGTTTTGTGGCTTTGTGATCCCCTGGTTTAAACCAATTCACACCTGGGACAATGGCCCATATCTAGAAGACCAGAAACAATAGGTGTTGGCAAGGATATGGAACAAAGGGGACCATCCTACATTGTTTTTGGATATAGACTGAGCCAGCCCTTATGGAAACAGTACTGAGGTTTCTTTTTTTCTTTTTTTTAAGTTTTATTTATTAATTTACACAAGAACCAGGGTAGAGACCAGATGTGCGGTAGGGTGAGAGGATCACCACAGACAGAGCGGGGAACAGAACAGGCAGACTGACAAAATGCACTGCTGAGGGGAGCAGCGGGCGCAACAGGAGAGGTCTGCAGTGCCATGTGGGACCCTCACCGACTGGCCTGTATCGAATCAGCACTGCAGAGGCTGCGGACAGCTTCACAGCGCTGTGCTCAACCACCTGCGCCACCAGGGGAGGCCCAGTACTGAGGTTTCTTAAAAGAGTAAATGTGGTTCTGTCATTGCACCCAGCAATTCTACTCTGAGGATCCAGTTACAGAGGATAAATACTCTCCTGTGAAGGGACCCTGCACTCCCGACTTTAAAGTTTTTTTTCTACTTGTTTTTTTATTGTTACTTTGGCCTATCAGACAAACTGCAGTTGTACGGGATATCCCACGCGTGATGAATGGTAACTAAAGAGCTCTTTGTGTCTATATGTTGTCTGTCTGTATGTCCTTGTGTCTAACCGTCTTGACCTCCAGTGATTGACAAGTTGGTATACATGGTGCCCATAAACGTTAAAAAAAAAAAAAAAAAAAGTCTCCGGTTATGAGAAAAACAAAGTTATGGTTTGATTGTCAACATTGTGCTACTGAACTAAGCCGGTGCCTTCATAGAGATTGAATATTGTTTCTGTTAATTTTCTGATATTTCTGGCACAGCTTCCCAGAAATCTAAATTCAAATACAAATTTGGTAGCCTGTCATTTGACTGATGCAAGGAAATTTTGTGGAACCTCAGTAGAGCTCCTGAGACACTCCACAAAGTTTCTCCCTTTCCTCCTGGGAAGGCATTAGATGAATTTGTTCTATTTGGCTTTTACCTAATGAAGTAAAACTGGAAGGGAAGCATTGTCACTTGGGAAAATGGTAAAACTTTGGTATGTACAAAATGTTAACAGTAGTTTTCTAAAATGTGTATATATAAAAAAAAAAAAAACCCTCTCAGTATTGTCCCGACCCGCGGGGTTCAGAGGCACGGGAAGAGAAGGGCTGAGGATTGAAATGAGGGGCTTGACGACTTGACGCTAGCGTTTACTTCTTTATTTTTTCTTTTACTACTTTTACATATCTTTCTTTTCCCTGACTTTCTTACTTCCCTGACCTTCTCTCTGATCCTCTCGCAACAACCTCTCGCAATAACCTCTCGCAATGACCTCTCGCAATGACCTCCTGACCTTTTTGTGGTTCTCCTCTTATATCCTGGTAGCTCCTCCCATCGTACCTCCCAATCTCATTTGATTAATAGGAAACACCTGTGGTTTCTCATCAGGCAAAACGGTAAAGCGAAAACTAATTAATGGCACGTGTGTTGCGCAACACGGCGCATGCTCCAGGTGGCTCCGGACACAGTATCTGGTATGTATGTAAATTGTCAATGGTGATTGTCACCTTGTAATATTGTATAATTCAATTGTTTCACATCTACAGGAATTGTTTCTGGAAATATAGGGAGAAAAGGTCTCAACAGATTCCTATTGATGGAACTGTTGAGAATAAAAAACTTTCCTACAAAGGACTGAATAGACCTGGAAATACACCTGACATTTACTAAGTTTTCTTTGACATAATACTGATAATTTTTATGCATTTTGTCCTGAATCCACAAAGTTTTTGTTTTGTTTTGTTTTGTTTTGAGTAACCAGGATCTGCAGCAAGGTTGCAATTTTTTTTTTTCCAGCAAAGCTAACTTGTCACATTTTCTCTCCCCTTGATACCAACATGGCATACAAATAGTGGTAGTAATTTTTGCTACTTATCTTAGAGTCTGTTTTTGCATAACTTCCATAGGGATTTTGTCTGTTTTAACAAAAAATTGGACGTGAGTTTGATAGTGTGGCTTTGTGTGGAGTTCTTCCAAAAAGTTGAAAAAGAGCTGAACCAAGAAGAGGAGAACCTGTTTGCCTTGTTTGTAGGGTTCCAGAGACCTCCAAAGAAGGTGAGGAAGCTGCCTCCATTGGCAGGACTGGACAACCCGGCCAACGAAAATGCCCTGGTACCCTCGAGAAGAGGAAAGCCCAGGTGGAGTCTGATGAGACCAACTTTATACCTGAAGCCTACATCGACTGGATGCCACCGGTTCGCTCTGATCCTGTATGGAGTATTTCAACAAAGCCAGCTAAAAATTGCTGTTAGTTATTTTCTGCCCTGTGATTTTATGCAAAAATAGAAAAAATGGTTTAAAAGTAGATTTAGTTTGCAAACTTTTGCTATGCTGTTAAAAGTTTGGGATCAAGGTTGAAAAAATTTGTGTTTTAAATCAGTTAAACCATTTTAAAATTTTTTTTTCCTGTGATTTTTACATATCTGCTGTCTTGTTTTGGCTAATGCCTCCAAATTTTTTTTTTTTTTTTTTTTTTTTCTAGCTTAAACTGATGAACTGTTTTTCCTGGAGTGGAGGACTTTTGCTTTCCACAATGGACAAATACCTGGAGAGACTGGTTTTCTTTCACACTAAAACCTAAAAAAATGTTCATCTGAGACTGGATCCCAACCTCCATATATTCGATCTTCATCACCATGGAATTGGTGGCAAAAAGTGAAAGGGGGGAATTGTTAGGGGGAAAAGGATGTCCCAAAGCTAATTCCATACAGGCTTTGTGGACTCCACCCCCACCGCAGGTCAAAGCCAAAGACACTGGGAACTCCAAATCCCATCACCACCAAAGGGAAGGTGGCTGGGACCTGAGGGTGGGGTTAAGCAGCCAGGTGGATATAAAAGGCAGACACGTGGGCTTTGGGGATCCCCATTTTTGGCTCTCGGCCAGCTCGCAGCCCATCTGGCCAGCTCTGAGAGTGACTTTGGGTTTCCAGGTCCTCGGATCGGGTAGGACGCATTAAAGACTTTATTTCCCTATTTTCTACCTGAGTTGTACATTTTCCTTATTTCCTTTTCTCTTGTAAATAAACCTTTTCTTAACCCTTTTGTGTGTGTCTGTAGTAGAGTATTCATAAGTCCCTTTAAAGCGCGCGGGTGAGGACCCACAGCCAGGAACCCGTTTAATATCGGGGTTGCTCTATAACACTGTCACAACTGCAGCACTATTTACAGTAGCCAAGCTATGGGTACCACCTAAATGCCCCAAACAGGTGGGAAATTAAGAAGAAGCTGGGATTACACATATACATGTATGTACATATACAGGTGACTCCAAAGGAGATGAACATTGGGGTTTGGGGGAGGGAGCTGTCAGGGGTGAAGAGGCCACCACATCCTAGCAGGGTCCAGGGCTGGGCTAGGGGTCCTGCCCAGCTCCTTATACCTCAAGCCAACCATGAGATATTTCTAAATCTCTTCCTCTGCTACAGGTCCAATGCTTTTTCAGTCCTGCTCAGAAGCTGCTTCTGCATGGAACTGTATTTATTGAGATGGTGTTCTGACACTCTTTACTCTGTGTGAGATTTGAATTAATTTATTCTGGGGCTTGATGTTAATTGACTTCCCATCATCTTATGTCGTGTGCCCTGTCTCTCCTATTACACACACTCTCTCTCTCTCTCTCTCTCTCTCTCTCTCTCTCTCTCTCTCTCTCTCTCTCTCTCCTCTCCTTGGGAACCAGATCCTCACGCAGCACTGGGGTTACTCTGACCCTCTGTCTCTTGTCCCCTCAGAGGCGCCCTCTCTGCAGTGTCTACTCAGCGGGGTCCAAGCAGCCCCAGAAGTCCCTGCACCTCCTGCCTCTGACCATATGGGAAACCAGCCCCTCACCCTGCATGACAGTGAGGAGGAGAAGGCAAAGTTCTAAAAACAGTGACTGATGGAGGAGATAATTTACTTTTTTCCTTATTGTGTTATTCAATTGAGGTAACACTGGCTTACACACTGAATGTGTTCAGAGACAAGGGTCACACTTCTTCAGATGTTTGTTACCACATCACACCCACCCTAACAGCACCCATAGTCTTCACCATAGTCCATTGGGCCCTCTTCCTACTTTGTTTCCTATGCTTACCCCCAGCCCATAGCTTCAATTCTGCAGTCATACATATAAAGCTTATATTTTTAAGAATTTTAAAAAAAGATTTATTTATTTATACAAGCACTGGGTACAGCCAGAAGTGTGGGAGGGTGAGAGAATTCACCAGAGCCAGAGCGGGGAGCAGAGCAGGCAGAAGGACCGAAGTACATGCAGTGATATATATAGAGTATGTTTTGGTTTAGTTTCACCTGTCTCTGCTTTATTTCTTTACATTCCAAATATGAATGAAATCATCCAGTATGTAACTTTCTTCTTCAAACTTATTTCACTTAGCATAATTCCATCCATATCTATCCATTTTGTTGCAAATTCAATATTTCCTCTTTCTCACAGCTGAACAGTTGTTCATTGTGTATACAGCTTGTGTTCTTTATCCCCTCATCTGCTGTTGGCCACTTAGGTTGTCTCCATCGCTTGGTTATGGTAGATAGTGCTGCAGTGACCATGAGAGGTGCATATTGCTTGAAATTAGTGTTTTACCTTCTTTTGATAAATACCAAGGAATGGGATGCTTGACCATGTCACAGGTCCATTTTGAGGAACCTTCGTTGGTTTTTGTTTTTTTTTTTTTCCCATAGGGGCAGGACCAATGTGCTATCCATAGAAAAGAAAGGTTCTAGGTTACTGCCCCACCCAAGGAAAGTTGGAGATGAGCAGGGATGAGAAGCTAAGGAAGAGGAGGAAAATGTGGAGTAAGATGAGGAAAGAAGACTGGAGGAGGTGCATAGTGCAGAAAGACATGTGAAGAAGAAATCACACTTGCTTCTCACTTGGACTTGTGCCAGGGAGTTGGGGACATGGAGAGAGACACAGGAATGAGACAAAAATGTGGATGAGAGACCCATGGGGACGATGCCAGTGGCAGCTATTACCTTGATGTGGATTTCGACTTTGCTCTTGTCCTTCCAAACTTGCCTGGCCCCTCCTGTCCCAGTCCCATGGGTCTCTGCCAGTAGGTGCCTTAGCCTTGTGGCAGGCCTTCGGGCCCCAGTGGGCCTACTTTGGGCCAAGCCTGTTTGGCTGTACCCAGCCAAACAGTAACTTTGGGTGCTTCACTTGGGAACTATTCTAACTATATTCTTCTCTCTCTCTATTGCACACTGATTCTCTATTTTATACTAATTGTATTAAAGTTCTTTTCTATTGAAGGTCTTACACTTTAGAGTATGTTTTGTCTTTATGTAGCTGATGGCAGATGCCATGTAGAGTGTGCAGTTCTGAGGGTCCAGGGAACCCCTTATTCTGCCCACTAATAGGACCAGACATCATCCCCACCCACCATGTACCAGAGTTCCTTTTCCTCCACACCCTTCAATGGGTCATTCTCACAGCTGTGAGGTGGTAACTCATTGTGGTTTTACTTGGCATTTTCCTGACAGCACATGATGATAAACATTTATCCATGTACCTGCTGGTCACATGTGTGTCTTCTTTAGAAAAGTAACCTATTTAGTTCCTTTGCCCCTGTTTTGATTGGGTTTTCTTGTTTTGAAGTTCTTTGCGGGTTTTGGATGTTAACTCCTTGTTGGATTGATGGTGTGAAAATAGTTTCTCTGATTTGATATTCTCTTTTCATAGTTCCCGTCACTATGTAGAAGCTTTTTAGTTTCATGCGATTCCATTGGTTTCTTTTTGCTTTTGCTTCCTTTCATTCCCCTCCACCCCCAAAACCCCAGTCAGCCAGTATCTGCTCAAAACCAGTTAGCAATTTATCTTTTCTCTTCTAAATATATATATATATATATATATATATATATATATATATATATATTCATGCTCCTGTCTGGGCAATAGTGTTTGTTTCCCCATCTGTAAAGGAGTTCAGGTCACAGAGTTGGGGGAAACATTTGCAAATCACGAATCTGATAAAGGATTGTATCTACAAATAATGCCTAAAACTCAATGATCAGAAAGAAATAACCCAATTTTAATAAGAACAAAAATAGTGTAATAAATGAACAGCACTTCATCTGTAGAAATGTACAAAACTTCATACAAACAGCAACTGTAGTCATAAAAAAGTAAAAATACGAACAAATGCTCAATATCACAGTTAAGAACAGTGAAACCTTCACACCTAGGAGAGACTGAAAATGCAAACTGTGCACAATACCATGTACTGTTCAGGGTGTGAACAGCATTTTAAAATAATTTTTTATTTATACAAGAGCTGGGGTACAAGCCAAAGTTGCGGGAAAGTGAGATGATTCACCAGAGACAGAATGGGGAGCAGAACAGGCAGATGGACTGAAAGCAGAGCAGCGGGCGAGACAGGAGAGGTCTGCCTCACCATGAGGGATTCTCCCAGACTGGCTGGAAATCGAACCAGCGCTGCGGAGGCTGCAGAAACCTTCACAGAGATGCGCTCAACCCGCTGCGCCACCAGGGAGGACCCCTCATCACATTCATTTTTAAAAGATGCTTTAGGGGTTGAGACACATCAGAGCCCTAGGCATTGTCGCTGCCTGGTTGAGAACAAAACAGAACCTGGTCAGAGATGAGACCACAGGAGGGACTGATGAGGGTAACTCCCCCATGGAGTCCATTTACACTGTCCCCAGGGGCTCAGGGATCAAACCCCTGATCCACACTTACCTGCAGCCTGAGTGTAGCTTCCTCCTTGTCCTCCTGTGGGAAGAAACATCATGTGAGACCAGGGAGCAGTCAGGTCAGAAGACCTAAAGGAATATTTTAGTCCTGCAGAACAGGGATGTTTCCAGAATTGTAAGTAAAGACCCAGGTCAGGACTGGGAAAAATGAAGAAAGGAGGTGAGGGGGGACTGGACCAAATGCCCTCTGGGCACCATAAATATGTGTAGATGGTACTTCCCATTAACCAGGTAGGGCAAGTTCTCCCTGGGACTTGAAAGCCCCCAGTGGACAAAATCCGCCCAGTCCCTTCCCTACCTGAGTGTTTCTTCCTCCACATCACAGCTGCAGCCACCACAGCTCCAAGGAGAACCAGGCCAGCAATGATGACCACGGTGGGGATGGAGGACTGAGGGGGCACTGGAAGGGAAAGGAAGATCAAACCCTGAGCCCTAGACCTTATCCTGACCCTCTGAAGGTCTCCAGAAGGGCTCCTGATGGCCCTGAGAACAGCCTCAGTGCCCACATTCTCCTCCTTACCCCATCTCAGGACTTGGGGCTCCAGTAGCCCCTCATGCTGCACGTGGCACGTGTATCTCTGCTCCTCTCCAGAAGGCACCACCACAGCTGCCCACTTCTGGAAGGTTCCATCTCCTCCAGGCCTGGTCTCTACCAGCTCCATCTCCTGGGTCAGGTCCTCCCCCTCTCGCTGCCAGGTCAGGGCAATGTCCGCAGGGTAGAAGTCCAGGGCCCAGCACCTCAGGGTGACCTCATGTTCAGTGGAGGGGTGGTGGGTCATGCGTGTCTTTGGGGGATCTGAGGTGGTAAATCAGAAAACTCACTTTGTGTTTCCACCATGGACACTGAGGAATCCTCATCAGACCATCCTCACAATGGACAAGACAACTGGTGTGGCAGGAATGACAGGGGTGAAGGATGTCCTGAGCAAACTCCATACAGGCTTTGTGGACTCCACCCCCACGACACTGGAGACTGCAAATCCCATGATCACCAAAGGGAAGGTTGGGAGGACCCGAGAGTGGAGTTAAGCAACTGGGCTCTCCGTTTGGGTATTTAACTGGTGATGTGGCCAGGAATCTCTGGCTTGGCCATGAAGCGTGCTAGGTTTTCGCCACCTCTGGGGGTCACTGGGATCCCAGGTCAGCAGAACGGGTAGGTCACGTTTACGAACTTATCTCCCTCTTTTTCTCCCTGAGTTATTCATTTCACATTTCCCCTTTCATCAACCTCTTGTGTGTGTCTGCAAGTTAGCATTCATAAGTCCCCTTTAAGCGTGCAGGTGAGGACCCACAGTCAGGAAACCCCATTTTATATCAGGGTTTGCCCTGTAACAGCAAGAAGCATAAAATGTAAAAAAATAGGCTAATCTGGGGAATCTGTGCGATTCTCCTATTCCTTAGAAAGTTCTAGAATGAGGATGAACACCCAGGGTAGGATGAAGCAGAGGGAGTGGAACACAGACTTTTTATTCCTGACCTGGGTGGAAGGTGAATGACACAGAAAAGCAGGAATCACATAACTGAAAATGTTCTCAGACCAGAAACAAGACACAGAGAGAAACTGGTGGTTCTCAAACAGGCCGCCTGGTCAAAAGGACCCGGTTACGTGTGATGTCAGGGACTGTCTGTCTTTCTCAGGAGAGACGGGATCCCTTCACTGTCCTTCAGGAGAAGCCGGAGTCTCTGGGAGTCTCTCTAGTGCAGAGCATGAAACCCAGGGGAGTCCCCTCTCGGGACTAGAGAGAGGACTCATTTCCCGCAGTTACTCCAGGCAGGGGGGGACCAGGAGCCTCCAGGCCCCCCTTACCCGTGCGCTGCAGAGTCTCCTTCCCGTACTCCAGGCATGTGTGCAGCCACTTCAAGTACCTGTCCTCCAAATCATTCCTGAATTTCTCTGCCTCACCCCGGGCCTCCCACTGGCGCCAGGTGATCTGAGCAGCCATGTCCGCCGCGGTCCAAGAGCGCAGGTCCCCGTTCAGGGCCAGGTAATCAGCTCCATCATAGGCGAACTGAAGGTACCCGCGGAGGAGGCGCCCGTCGGGCCCCACGTCGCAGCCGTCCATCCTCTGGAGGGTGTGAGGGCCTGTCCCCGCCCGTGTCACCCCGAGGTCACCCCGCCCGCCCCCCCTCCCGCCGGGAATAAACCAAACAGAATGAAAAGGGGTGAAAGTCCCGCGGGCTGTTCCCGGGCAGGTTGCAGAGAAGCCTGGAGGGGGAGACCCTGAGCGACCCCCCGACCGTGGGGATGGGGGTGCTGACCCGGCCCGGACCCGCGCCAGCTCACCGGTCTCGCTCTGGTTGTAGAGGCCGCGCAGGGCGTCCAGCTGCGCGCGGTACCACAGTGTGTAGTACCTTAGGCTCCGCGTCCTCCTGTCCCACTCCTCCTGCTGCACCTGCCCCAGCCGCTCCGCCCAGGGCGTCCGCGGCTCCAAGCTCCGACCCGGAGAGTCGCTGTCGAAGCGGTCGAACTGCGTGTCGTCCACGTAGGCCACCGAGATGAAGCGGGGCTCCCCGAGGCCGGGCCGGGACATCGCGGTGGAGAAAAATCTCAGGGAGTGGGGGCCTGGGGGCGGGAGGGGAGACCCGGGCTACTCTTCTCCCCTTCGGGGGCTCGAGTCCCGGGGGCGCCCACGAGACAGAAAGTGGGTGAAAGACGAGTGACAGTGAAAAGCGGCTGCGGGACGAAAATGGCCGGGACTCGGGGGGCCAGAGGAGGCTGGGGTCTCGGGGGACGGAAAGGGGCCAGGACGGGGCGGGGCCGAGGTGGGGGGACAACTAGGGCGGCGGCGAGGTCGCACCTTTCCACGTCCCGCCCACGCCCTCGCTCCCGCCTCTGGGAGCGCCCTGTCCCCTCCCGACCCGCACTCACCCGCCCGGGTCTCCCTCGGGGCCGTGGCCCCCGCGAGCAGGAGCAGGAGGGCTGCGCCCCCCATCCCCCAGGACGCGCCTCCGCCCGGGCTGGGGAGACGGAGTCCTGGCGGGCGGGTGAGGCCTGTGGAACTGGAGCCGCGGGGCTGCTGATTGGCTGCTCTGGAGACCTTCAGGCAATGGGGAGTGAGCCCTGGGGTGAGTCACCAGTATCCAGGAAGTAGGACCCGCCCAGGCTGTGAGCCCAGAAGCGGAACCGAGGGGAGGGGGCGAATCCCCAGCAGTCACCTTCCAGCCCTGCACCCCGCGCTGGGGACTGAGACCCAGACAGCCACACCCCGAGACCTGGGACTTTGCCGCCCCCTCCTCTCCTGCTCCGAGACCTTTGTCACACCGTGTCCCTGAGTCCAGGCCCAGGGACTGGGTCCGCAAGTCTGAAACTTTTTTTTTTTTTTTTTTTTTTTTTCAGAAACTCTGTTCAGTCTCACAAATTATTACGGATCCCATGTATAAATTTGTTTTGTGGGTTACAGCTTTAAATATTTACTTTACTAGAATAAAATATTTTTAAAAGATTTTATTGCTTCTTTACTTTAGAATATAAATAACCTGGGTCCTCCCTGGTGGCACAAGGTGTTAAGATCAGCACTGTGAAGTGACCTGTAGCAGCAGCAGCACCAGTTCAATCCATGGCCAGGGAGCAACCCACATGGAACAGCAGACCTCTCCTGTCTCACCTGCTGCTCCCCTCAGCAGTGTATTTCTGTAGATCTGCCTGTTCTGCTCTCCACTCTGTCTTTGGTGAATCCTCTCACCGGCCATACCTCTGGTCTGTACCCCAGTTCTTGTATGCATAAATAAATAAATCTTTTTTTAAAAAAAGAATATTAATAACCTATGGTATGCTAATGATGGAGTTTTTGGAGTCAGTGGGTTTGGAGTGTGGGGTCCTTGGGTTCACTCTGGGAAAGGTTTCACCAGAGTTCCTGTTTCAGCGACACACGAAGAATTCCCCAGGCGATTACTCCACAAGACAGAGACATTAGTTATATTTAAAGAACAGATTTATTACACAAGGAATGGAAGAGTAAAGGACACATGCTTAGACACAAACGGGCAGGAAGAGCTGCCCCCCTTCCCAGAGGGACAGGTTTGCTGAGAGAGGCCTGCATGGCTGCAGGTGAATGGCCTTGAGGAGAGCTGCTTCCACTGAGGGAGGTCAATGAAGAGAAGTGCAGGCATGATGCAGGTCATGGCCAGGCAGGAGGCTGCTGCCCTGCAGAGAAGAGAATTGGTGAAAAAATGCACCTGCGTAGTCACAGGTGGGCAGAGGGATTGCTGTCCCCAGCCTGTGCAGAGGCTGCACTGACATAGTCTTTTTCTGTTTGGGAGGGGTCACTCCTTGTGAGCCTTCTGGTTAGTTGTTGATGTTGGATAACTATGCAGAATCTGAAAGGGACTGGAAAGTCTACAATGGGCTCAATCTCCATATCTTTACCCTTGGGCCTATGCTCTACACAGCAGTCTGATACCTGCTTGGATTTTCTGCTTTGTAATCTAGGCTTTGGAGCCTAAGGATCTTGGTTTCTAGATCTGTGTCAATGGCTGTGTTAATCCCTTCTACCCCCTGCTCCTTGTGTGAGCCAGATTTCTGGTCTTGGGGCATCTCCTTTCCAGTCTTTTTCTATTGCTCTCCTCCATCTTTCACTAACTTGACAACTTCCAGTACTTCTTTTACTTTTGGGATTTGTGGTGAAAAATAAAGTAAAAATTTATTTTTAATAATTTGATTCCAGTGTAATGAATACTGAAGATCTTTACAACTTAGTAGAACAATATATTACTTTAAAAAATCACACATTAGCACAAGACCCAACCAATATGCAAGAGAGTGATGAGAACATATATTATTGAGCAAATGAATATAATAAAGATTCCAGCAGAATTTCCCAGTCTTGGTGCAATTGTAAGAGGGTGCTGCCCAGGGAAAGGGGAAGTTTCAGGTTCTCTTGCCACACTCAAAGGAGGGTGGAGCTAAAGAGAAGAAGCTGCAGAGGAGACTGAGGAAGCAGGATGGAGCCATAAGGAGACCTGCAGGAGGCACATGGAACAGAGAGACACACGTGAAGAAACTACGCTTACCTTTTGGTGCTGAAACTGATGTGGGTGAGACCCATGGGGAGGTGACAATGGCTGCTTTTATCTTGATTTTGAATTTGCTCTTTTCCTCCCAGTCTTGTCCAGTTATTTCTGATACTTTTCTGTGGGTCCCCACTAAAAGATGCTTTAGATTTGTGGCAGGCTTTCGGGCCTTGCTCTGGCCCAAAAGACCATTCGGGTGGTCTTTTACCCACAAGGGGATGGGTAACATGGGTGCTTGATTTAGAAACTATATTCTTTGTCTTTTCTGTATTGTTTACTAATTGTATTCAAGTTCCTTCCCATTACAGTCTTACATGTTTTGTGTTGATGCAGTGGATGGCAGAGCCCATTTAGAGCAGGCAGGTTTGCGGGGTCTGGGGTGCTCCTCTCCCTGCCCTGTAACACAATGAACACTCCCATGCAGGCATAATTAACAAGTTTGCTTACTCACAGCTCTTTCCCTTTCAAGATACATGGCCAGGGCCTCAGCACTCTTATCTACAAGGCTGGGCAGTCAACCCACTGGCCTCTCTCTTAAAGGGCATCCCCAAAAGCCTACATCTTCACCCCCTTGCCTGGCCCCCCTTGTTGGGGGACTTTGCAGAAAATGGTTGTGCCTGCTGAAAATTATGCTATTGATGGAGGACAGGAATGAAAAAAATAAATAAATAAACTGAAAAAGGAAGCACCACATGACCAGAAATGTGGCTCTCACAAGAAGATGGGGGTAGAAGAGATTAGCATAACCGTCAACACAGTTATGGAAACTAGGATCCTTAGGCACAGACTCCACCTTGTGAAAACTAAGATCTTCAGGCACCAATGCCTGGATTACATAACATCCAAGCAGGTATCAGAGCACACATCCACAGGTAAAGATGTGGAGATTGAGCCCATGATGGAATCTGCTGTCTCTTTCAGATTCTGCTTAGTTATCCAAAATCAGCCACTAACCCTAAAGCTCACAAGGAGTGGCCCCTCCCAAACAGCAGAGGACTATATCAGTGCAGTCTCTGCACAGGCTCAGGGCATCAAGCCCACTGCCCACCTGTGTCTATGCAGATGCCTCTTTTTACCAACCCTCTCCCTCCGCAGGACAGCAGCTTCCTGCCTGCCTGCCCGTGACCTGCACCATGCCTGGACTTCTCTGCACTGACCTCCTTCAGCGAAGGCCGCTCTTCTCAAGGCTGCCCGCCTGCAACCACGCAGGCCTCTCTCAGCAAACCTGTCCCTTTCGGGGCAGCTCTTCCTGCCTGCTTGTGTCTATGCAAGTGTCTTTTAACTCTTCTGTCCCTTGCCCTAATAAACCTGTCCTTTAAATATAACTAGTGTCTTTGTCTCGTGGTGAAACTCGTTGGGGAACTCACCACGTGTCGCTGAAAGGGGAGCTCTGATGACACCTTTCCCAGAGTGACCCCAAAGACCCCGTACTCCAAACCCACAGACTTCACAAAAACCACGTCTCTATCAATGTAACAGATATGGACACAGTTGTGTATAAAAGGAACCCTTGGTCTTTAAACTGGTGCTCTGACTTAGGGGGCTACCCAGGTCTGGGACCTCATGCATGAATAATAAAGCTTCTGACCTCACCATTATGAAGTACCCCTTGCTCTTCCTCTGCCTGGGTAAAAGGCCAGAATTTATTTCTACAAGAGGATTATGGAAATGTAACAGAATAAGAAATATTCAGTGATATTATTTCAGGTTTCACTTTGCAATTAACCTTGGAGAAAATACCAAGGTTAAAACTTTATAGTTTTAATGTAGTATCAAAGTGGAATATTACAAATTGTCTGAAAACACTACCTCAACATATTTGTGTAAGGCAGTGTCTGCATAGTTATAGTAAGGCAGTGTGTATTTTTTCATAGACTTCAACCAGAACAACAGACAAAACGGAGACGAAAATATGAAGAAAATCCAAAGGTCTTCTAATGAGACAGGCAAGAAAGACAATTGCAAAAATAAAAAAATGCAAAGATCCACTCTTCTCAGTGGCCTGATTATTTTCAGAAATGTTATTTTTGTTAAGAATACGTTCTCGGGCCTCCCCGGTGGCGCAGTGGTTGAGCGCTGGGTTGCGAAGCTGCCCGCAGCCTCTGCTGCGCTGGTTCGATCCCCGGCCCACTGGCGAGGGTCCCATATGGCACGCAGACCTGTCCTGCCGCCTGCTGCTCCCCTCAGCAGTGTTCTTCGGTCCTTCCGCCTGTTCTGTTCCCTGCTCTGGCTCTGGTGAATTCTCTCACCCTCATGCGCTTCTGACTGAATCCAGTGCTTGTATAAATAAATAAATAAATATTTTTTTTTTTTTTTTAGAAGAATACTTTCTCATTTAAAGAAAGTTTGCTGAATAAATGGTGCTGGGAAAACTGGGTCGCTACATGCAAAAGAATGAAGCTTGACTACTACATCACACCATGCACAAAAACCAATTCAAAATGGATTAAAGAACTAGACATAACACCTGAAACCATAAAACATATAGAAGGAAATATAGACGAAATATTACATGACATGCACCTCAAAGACATCTTTACAGGGCCTCCCCGGTGGCGCAGCGGTTGAGTGCTGGGTTGTGAAGCTGCCCGCAGCCTCTGTGGCGCCGGTTCGATCCCCGGCTGCTTCCCGGCCACCGGAGGAGGGTCCCACATAGCACGCAGACCTCTCCTGCCGCCCGCTGCTCCCCTCAGCAGTGTACTTCGGTCCTTCTGCCTGCTCTGCTCCCCGCTCTGGCTCTGGTGAATTCTCTTACCCTCCCGTGCTTCTGACTGTACCCAGTGCATGTATAAACAAAAACAAACAAACAAATAAATAAATAAAACATGCCTCTATAAAAAAAAAAAAAAGACATCTTTACAGACACATCACCCAAAGCAGTGATAGTGAAGGCAAAGATAAACAGCTGGGACTACATCATATTAAAGAGCTTCTGCACAGCAAAAGAGACAATAACCAAAACAAAGAGAAACCCCACCGACTGGGAGAACATTTTTGCACACAACACTAATGATAAAGGACTGATCACAAAAATCTGCAAAGAGCTGATGAGACTCAAAAAAAATAAAGAAAATAATCCAGTCAAAAATGGGCAGAAGAGCTAAAAAGAAACTTCTCCAAAGAGGAAATGCAAATGGCCAACAGGCATATCAAAAAATGTTCAACATCACTTGTTATCAGGGAAATGCAAATCAAAACTACCATGAGATACCATCTTACACCAGTGAGAATGGCACATATTAAAAAAAACTAGCAACAACAAATGTTGGGGAGGTTGTGGAGAAAAAGGAACTCTCCTGCATGGCTGGTGGGAGAGCAAACCGGTCCAACCACTATGGAGAGCTGTGTGGAGATTTCTTGACCTACTAAACACAGAGCTTCCATATGATCCAGCAATTCCACTCCTAGGTATTTACCCAAAGGACACAGAAACATCAATTCAAAAGGACACCTGCAGCCCTATGTTTATAGCAGCACTGTTTACAATAGCTAAGCTTTGGAAACAGCCCAAATGCCCAAAATAGATGACTGGATCAAGAAGATGTGGTACATATACACCATGGAATATTACTCAGCAATCAAAAAAGATAAACTCATGCAATTTGCAGCAACATGGATGGAGCTGGAAGGGATCATGCTCAGTGAAATAAGCCAGAAAGAAAAACAAAAATACCGTATGGTCTCACTCATAGCAGGAATTTAGAAAACCTAAATAAGAGGCCAGGATAAAGACTAATTGCAATAAAGTAAAAAATCAAAATCAACAAGCAACTATAGACCAGAGACACACTACAGTGGGGGTTGGGGGGAGGAGAAGAGGGATTACAGTCAGAAAAAGGGCTGGGAATTGTATGGGGAATATAACCAAAATGAAAATGCATACATTATGCAAAAATGAAAAATGATGTAAGAAGTATATAAAATAAAGTAATTTATTAAAAAAAAGAATACTTTCTGTCAACATGCATTGGGTTATTCATATTATTCTAAATGAAATAGTTACATGATTAAACACAGCTTTATTACCAGTGTGGTAATATGGAGAGCGATATCTCATACACAAAAGTATACTTGGTGTCCTCACTTATTTACTGGAAGGAAAATGACTGAGAATCGCAGACCCAGTGCTTGGGTCACAGAGACAGGGTGAGGAAGCTTTGGGTGAGGAGAGGAGGGGCCAGAGCAAAGCCCCAGGTCCCCTAGTGTGGTTCTCATAGTTCCAGGCCCCAGGGCTGTGTCTGGGGCAGGAAGGTTACTGTTGGGGATACCCCACTGCCCCCCTTTGCTTCACTTCTGTTTCTACCACCTGTGCTGGGCCCTGGACCCTTGTGAATGCTCAACCCCAGTTCTCATTCCCCAGTGCCTGGAGCCCCAGGTAAGTTTCCACCCACCAGCCTAGAGTCAGAAGCTCCCCAGACCTCAGTAGTGCTGGTTATGGGGCCCCCAACCCTCCTCCTGCTGCTTCTCTCCAGGGCTGTGGCCCAAACCTGGGCTGGTGAGAGCAGGGAGGAGGGAAAAGGCTTCTCTGATAGAGGCTGTTGCTTAGGCTCCTCTGTCCTCCCACGGTTCCTCTCAATCCTAGTCCCTTTCTGTCCCCCCAAACCTAGCTCCCTCTTTTGTCCCCTTAAGTCCCACTCCTTCTCCACCTGATGCCCCTTTTCAAGCTCTGGAGCCTCCTCCCTTCCTGAACACTTTCTCCTCTCATGACCCATCTCCCTGGGACTCAGGACCAGTGCAGGGAGGAGGTTCAGGCAGACTTTCACCCCTTCATGCCCCCAGGCTCCCACTCTTTAAGGTTTGTAGAAATCAAGACCTCCCAGCCCAGCCTCAAGGAGCCCCGGTACATCGCAGTGGGCTACATGGTCCACGCACAATTCAGGCGGTTTGACAGCAACTCTCTAGGTCAGTGTGGAGATGCTGGAGCCCAGGGCGGAGCAGGTGGGACAGGAGGACCTGGACAAGGAGACAGAACCAAAGACAATAGGCACAGAGGTTCAAGCTGCCGTAATGGCTCCTGGAGGACCTGCATGGCTGCTACAACCAGAGCGAGGACAGTGAACAATGCTTGTCCAGGGCCAGGTTACAGCTCCCATTCCCCAGAGACCTTTGCCCCTAGTGAGGGTCGCAGTGATTCCCAGAGGCTATGGCACCTGCCATAGTGGAGGAGGAAGTTTGGGTAAAGCACGAAATGAACAACCCGGAGGGCAGGTACTTGGAGTGGATCCCAAGTCTCCTGGAGATGGGGAAGGAGGCGCTGCAGCTCAGAGGTAAGAGGGGCTACAGGGCCTTTGATCTCCCTGAGGCTCACACCCTACAGGGAACGCTGAATGGTCAGAAAAGCGCCCTCTTCTGGTCAGAGAGAGAACTGTCTCTCAAGTTTTCAAGCCCTGTATAGAGACTGGCCCAGAGGGTCCTATTGTTTCTGAAGGACAGTTAAGGAATCCAGTTTCTCCTGAGAAAGAGGGGAGACCATTCCTGAAATCACCCTGCACAGGACCCTTTTCACCAGCAGCCATCTTAGGAACAATGAGTTTCTCTCTTGAGATCTTGATTTTTGGTCAGAGAGAGCATTTTTGGAGATCTCACTCCCGCCTGTCTGTGTCATCACCCTCCACCCAAGTCAGCAACAAAATGTTTAGAGACCTGCATCCCACCCTGGGCTCTCACTTGCTATCCCGGACTCCCAGACTGCAACAGGGTGGTCCCTAGGAAAGGGGGAGGTTCCCTGCCCCAACCAAGGGAGGGTGAAGTTGAGCAGGAAGAGGAGAAGCTGAAGAAGAGACTGAGGAAGGAAGCAGGATGGAGCCAGGAGACCTGGAGGAGGCGCATGGAGCCTAGAGACACGTGAAGAAACTGCACTTGTCTTTTGGTCGTGGACTGGGTGACACAGATGTGGGTGAGACCCATGGGGAGGTGACAATGGCAGCTTTTATCTGGAGATTTTGCTCTTTTCCTTCCGGGCTTGTCCGGTTGTTTGTGACCCTTTTCTGTGGGTCCCCACTGGAAGATGCTTTAGACTTGTAGCAGGCTTTGGGGCCTTGCTCTGGGCCAATCCCATTTGGATGGACTTTTACCCACGAGGGGACGGGTAACTTTTGGTGCTTCCCTTAGAAACTAGACTCTTTGCCTTCCCTGTATTGTTTCCTAGTTGTATTAAAGTTCCTTCCCATTAAAGTCTCCTATGTTTTGTGTTGATGCGGCGGATGGCAGAACCCATTTAGAATAGGCAGGTTTGCGGGTTTTGGGCTGCCCCTCTCCCTGTCCTATAACAGATTTGGCGTCCAAAGTCCTAGCAACAAGAACCTTTGAATTTTACAAGAGCACGCCAAGTGCCCTCAGACGCCATCTTTGATCTGGCCACATGGTCCAACGTACTGCCTAATCTTTTGAGTAAAACTGGCACAGAACAATTTCCACAAATTAAAATCTCTTAGCAAGTCACTACAAACAAATTAGACACAGACACACAGATCTTCACAAAGCCCAAGCCAGTTTTTCAACAGCAAATCGACATATGAAACAAACACACCGGAGAAACCAAAAATCACATTTGCGCTTATGGTAGCCAGTGCCATAGGGAAGCCCAATTTCCCCATGGGGCTGACTAACCACAGATGGCTCTGTCCTAAATCACGTTGGACGCCTTTTGGTCGTGGACTGGGTGACACAGATGTGGGTGAGAGACCCGTGGGGAGGTGACAATGGCAGCTTATCCCTTGATTGTGATTTTGCTCTTTTCCTCCCATACTTGTCTGGTTGTTTCTGATCCTTTTTTGTGGGTCCCCACTGGAGGATGCTTTAGACTTATGGCAGGCTTTGGGGCCTTGCTCCGGGCCAATCCCATTTGGGTAGACTTTTACCCACGAGGGGATGGATAACTAGGGTGCTTGATTTAGAAACTATATTCTTTGTCTCTTCTGTATTGTTCCCTAATTGTATTAAATTTACTTTTCATTAAAGTCTCATATGCTTTGTGTTGATGGGGCAGATGGCAGAACCTAACATTTCGGTTAAAGGTATCTACCCCTCCTTAGAAAAAACCTCTGTGTCTTTAGCATCATCACAAAGACAGCTCCCCTCCCTGGCACAGGCCATGCTCCAAAACCGGCGGGCTCTGGACCTGTTAACGGCTAACAAGGGGGGCACCTGCCTGTTCCTCAGGGAAGAGTGTCGTTATTGTATCAATGAATCAAAGATTGTAGAACAAAATGTGGAAGCCTTCATGAAACTACGTAAAGACATGGAAAGGGAAATTGGGGGCTCCAATTCCCCGCTGACATGGTTTCAAAATCCTATAGTGTCATGGCTCCTCCCACTCTTAGGGCCAATACTAATGATGACTTTACTTTTTTTTTTTTCTTTTTGCTCCTTGCCTCCTGAAATTCACACAGGCTCACATTCAGGAAATGTCTCCTACCACCTTTAACCAACTCCTTCTCCACCCATGTTATCGCATCCCTGCAGAAGACCCTCATAACCAGTCCTGAGCCACCCCCTTGGCTCTCTGCCAGACCAGAGAGCAGTAATGAGGGAGCAGCACCTAGAGAAGGGGTTCATAAACGGGCTGGCCCAGGACAAAGAGGAGCTGCGAATGTGTGTGGAGGGGCAAGGGGTGGAATGTATTTCCCTCACAATCCCTGGGCACCATCCTTATGTCACATCAAGAGCTGGGTGCTTGATTTGTTGCCCCAGCCCCCCAGGACTAACCCCCTTTCAGGTTTCTCTTGTGGCTGCAGATTACCAACTGGAAGGGGACCCAAGACCATGGGACACGACCCCGGGAGAGGGTTCAGGCTCGCTTGCTCTGTACTGTACCCCACCTTTAAACACTGAGCGCCTACAAAGCCTACGCTTCCCTAGTAAACTTCAAACGCTGGCAACTGCTCTGGGAGACACTGGGAAGAATTGTTTAGTTTGGTTTTCTGCGGGGTTTCTACTTCTCCACGGAGACTTTCCAATTTTTGTCTGACTCCTCCATCTCACATTCTAATTCCTTATGACCCCAATCAGTGCTCTTTGGAGTGATCTGTTTACCCTCTGTGGATCAGATCTCAGCAAACTGACCTTCCCAGTTGGGAATCTTCCCCCAGTCATCTCAACATGGGTTGCTCTGCTCGCCACAGGATAAACAGGCGACTGAAGCATCAATTCTGCTTGAGTCTCCTGAGAAAAAAAAGCCTTCTGTGTTAATGCACGTATGCAGACATATGTGAGATTGTAACAGATTGCTCTGAAATGGGCCTGGCTGTGCCCCTGGCTGTCCCCTCACTGCCTCCTGCCATCAGCATCCACTGGTGCAGGAGCTTGAGCAGCGCTGCCTGCTGGCAGCTACTGAGTCGTGGCATCCCAGAAGTTCGAGTCTGAAGACTGAGTGAAAATTCCTAAACATTTTTTCTTTAAACCAAGTTATCAGTCCATTTCTTCTGTCATTGGGAGGATGGGACGGGGGGACTACTCACAGCACCTGGTGGAGATGTTGGTGGCATGACGTCAGATGGCAAATCTAACTTGTAAAGTGGGGTGTGAGTACAGAGGCTTGCAGATCTCGTGAGCCTCAACTCTCTTTTTTCCTCTCCGCAGTTGAGAGACTACCAAAGGAAAAACATCTTGGGGTCTCCTGCAAGAGACCACTGGAAGTGGTTGTAAGTCATCTGAAGATGTAAGTCTTGCTCAGCCAGGCTGGGAGAGGGGTGCTCCAGGGCAGCTGAGTGAGAGGTGAAGAGCATGGAAGAAGTGGGTAAGAACCC
Source organism: Talpa europaea (assembly GCF_964194135.1). Classification (NCBI taxonomy): domain Eukaryota; kingdom Metazoa; phylum Chordata; class Mammalia; order Eulipotyphla; family Talpidae; genus Talpa; species Talpa europaea. The sequence goes on along the minus strand of NC_140068.1, from coordinate 119,184,498 downwards.
TGGGTCTGAGTGCGGCCTCTCCGTAGCTCTGCTGGGGATCTGATTTGGGGCAACACTGTTTAAGCTCTTTGTCCACCTGTGAGTCAGGGTGCTACAGCTCTACTTAAATCTAGGCAGCATCCGTGAGAGGATTGTGCGTTCATCCCTTCGTGTGGGGCCTGGTGCGCAGTGAGCCTTCAGTACAGGGCGTCGCTATGGACTTCTTGCTCTGGCAATTTCCCTCATCCCCAGCCTCGAGGGGAAGCCAGTCAATGAGGACACCCTCTCCCTTTAGGGTGGCAAAGATGAGCCCCAGGTGCTCGGGATTAGGTGACCTCTGAGGTGGGAGTCCGTCTTTGCCACTGGCTTGCTGGGTGATCCCAGGGAAAGTCACGTCCTTCTCAGGCCTCAGTTTCCTCAACTGGAAGATGAAGTTGTTGGGCCAGATCAGTGTCTTCCAGACTAATTTGGTAGCTTTGATCATCTCTTGGTTCATGTTGCTTCCTGCCTCGGGTGAGGTGGTGAGTGGCCGTTTGGAAAGAAGGCACAGGCCGTGGTATGATCCCTCGACCATGTCTCCATCATCCATCGTCCAGAGCTGCTCTCTCTTTCCTTCTCTGACCTTCTTGTCTTCTCTAAGCCGCTTTTCTCTTCCTCCCCTTGCCCTTGTTTTTCTCTTTTTACCTCTTGTAGATTCAGGACATTCTGCAGGTGCTGTGTCCGACCTTAACCGCTCCAATGGGGTAGCGCTCCCCCCATTGGACAGGAGGAAGGTGAGGCCGTGCCGAGACCCCCTCTCTGGCTTGGCCTCTCCCAGCGTGCCTGCCCGAGGCTTGTCTGGTTGGGGTACTTGGCCTCTGGCTGATTTTATGTTGCCATCATTAACCCTCGGTGTGTCCACGTCTGCTATTTCACCTGCTTGGTTGATCGTTGTTTTCCTTCCCGCACATCTTTATCATCTTGGAGAAGATACAATACACCATGAAGGGTGAGAGGTCATTTGGGAAGAGCTTCCAGAGCAGGGGTGTGAGATTTGGGCCTTCCAAGCCTCCAGGGTGAATGCTCAGGGGCCCGTCCTACTAGGAGAGCCTCAAACCCCTGCCCCAAACACGGGGCTTGCCCTCTGGGCATGTCCCGCAAAGACCAACCGTCCACACTGCAGTTGATTTTCCAAAGTGATGAATTCATTTTAGCTTAGGAGTGGGAAATGCAGGCTTAGGAGAAAGGGGGCTTTTGTTACAGGTGCAAGGACTAAGGTGAGTTTTGTAGCAGAACTGCAAGTGCGTGAGGTTCACCAGAGATGAGTGGCTGGGACATCCTCCCCCACTGTCTTTTAAAAACCAACTGGACTCTTACCCATCTCCCATGGGCCCTTGGCAGCAGACACTTTGCTAGGTGGCAAGGTGGGATGTGGCAACTGAGGGAGCAGTTGGCTCTGAAGGGTCTGGAGGCTGGAGGGGGTGGCTTTTGAGACTGATGTGTAGAGGTGGGCAGGGTTCATCCCCGTGGAGAGCAGGTGACGTGGGAGTCCCGGGCAGAGGGTGGGTGCAGGAGATGATCAGATTCGGAGCCCAGAGAGCGCTTGGCAAGAAGGTAAGGTGCCTGGGGTGCCCTGGCCTGGGGGATGACCTCTTCCTGATGTGGGAGGGGACACCGAGCTCTGGGTCTCCAGCTGTATTGGGTGGCGTCTCATTGTTACTTCTGTCTGTCCTGGCCCATCAGAGTATGGAGATGACCGGCTCCCTCCAAACGGAGCAACACACCAAGAGCGAGCTGGCCATGAAACTCGGCCAGGTACGGGAGAAGCTGGCAGAGATGAAGGAGCTGATAAGGCCTGCACCATCTAGGAAGGGCTCGGAGGCCTCTGGGAGGTAGGTCCTTAGGCCGGGACAGAGATGGCTCCAACTCAGGGCTGGGGGGCACTGAGGACCCTGCAGTCCTGCCAGGTCCATGACCACCTGTGCCCTAGGCTCTGACATGAAGTGGTGGGTTCCTCGGGACTGCAGGTCACCTCCCTGCTGGAGGCATGAGCCAGTAGGGGAGAGACGAGGGGACGTGGAGACATCCTGGTTCCAGACTTGGCTCTGGGTCGCGCTTCACTGAACAGGGCTGAGCCTCAGCATCCTTCACTTCAGAGAGCACTAGAAAGCAGTTCTGCTTCGGTGAGGGAAGGGGTCTGGGCAGGTGGCAAAGTCCCACAGTGCCTGCCTCAGGAAGAGGGGCCTGTGCCTGTCCCCCGCATCTGTGGGCTCAGATCTGGGAGATGACTTGGTGGCGGGAGCCAGCAGCAGCGGTGGTCTCCACTCTGCTGCTCCACCACAAGTCCGTTGTAGCAGTTGCTCTTCAGAACTGCCCTTTTCTGCATGCTTCCTGGGTTATGGGCAGGACCAATCAGGTGGTCCAGTCAGCCAAGGATGAAGATGGTCCAGGGCCTCCCTGGTGGCCTAGAGGTTAAGTCTCAGCACCATCACCACTGCTGCCTGAGTTTGATCCCTGGCCGGGAGCTGACCCACAGGGCGCAGCAGACCTCTCCTGCCTTGCCAGCTGCTCCCCTCAGCAGTGTGTTTCAGTCAGTCTGCCTGTTCTGCTCACTCTACACCTTTGGCCAATACCCCAGTTCTTCTGCACAAAAAAAGAAAAATAGTCCAACCAGACTTGATGTTGGGACACCCTGAAGAGTAATATAAGCCAGGGTTAGAGGGAGCTGAGGGGCTCTGTTCCAACCTCCAAAGAAAGAAGGGGAAGACTCTGTTCCTGGCCTCTCAAGAAAGGAGAACCAGAAGCTGAAAGAAGACAAGCAGCATCCAGTAGCCAACCTCTGCGGGAGGAAGAGAGGATGAAGACCTCTGTCAGAGACTGGGCCTCCAGTCCTCAGTCTGACATCACCGGAAAGGAGCAAAGGCTCCGGGCCTCATGTCTGTAAGAGCTGTTTGTTGTTGGTGTTGTCCAGCAACTCATAAAGAGCTTTTAACACTTGGTGTCTCTGACACCGGCTGGGATCCCAACTGAAATGGGTATTCACGGGGCATGAGGATGGGATGCCAGGATAGGCTGCAGTGGCACCCACCTGCCCGGGCTCTAAGACAAGAGAGCCCCCAAAAGCCCCAAAGCCAAAACCAAGGGCTGGAGCATTACAGTACCCATACGATAGGGGTCTACAGGCTAGAGCCGATGGAAGGATAGTGCCTGGTAGTGGACTCATCACTGTGGTTCTCAACCGTGTGCACAATTGCAAGAGACTTCAGTCTGGAAACAACCACCTTGGGTGCCTCTGCTGGTGGTGCAGCAGTTGAGTGCTGGGCTGTGAAGCTGCTGCCTCTGCTGCCCGCAGCCTCTGCAGTGCCGGTTTGCCGGCTCGATCCCTGGCCGCTGGTGAGGGTCCCACATGGCGCGAAGGACCTCTCCTGCCACCCGCTGCTCCCCTCAGCAATATACTTCGGTCCTTCTACCTGTTCTGCTCCCAGCTCTGGCTCTGGTGAATTCTCTCACCCTCCCGCGCTTCTGACTTTACCCAGTGCTTATATAAATAAAAAAAAGAAAAAAGTTCTATTTGCAGAACTTCTAACCTCCTGGAATCCCCTGTGCAGAGTAAGCAGGTGCTCTCAGAGACTCCAGCTCCCTTTAGGGTGGCAGGCGCCAGCACACCAGCAGAGGACCTTACACTACTTCAAAGGAAATTGGCACCCCCCGATCACTGCAGCACTATTTACAGTAGCCAGGCTGTGGAAGGGGTTGTACATTGATAATAGAATATTACTCATCAAGAAACATAAACTCATGCCATCTGGGGCAACATGGATGGAGCTAATGGAAATAAGCCCAAAGGAGAAAGACAAAAACATCACTTAGATATGGATATAGAGAAATTAAACAAAGGGCTAGATTAAGCTATACCTTGAGTCTCCCAGGTGGTGCCTGACTACTGGCTGGGGCTGCAGACCAGTCTAGACTTCCTGGCCTGGCAGCACTGGATGGTGGACTGACCCTCTCTAGTTTGACATCAAACTTATTTGACGACAAAGCCTGACTCCTGCTGACTGAGTGCCCCATTGTCTTGTTTCACCTACACCACCACTGGGTCCCCAGCCTCTGCTATTTACTGGGTCTGAGATGGATCTTGTACTTGATGCTGCATGTAATTTTTTGTTTCTTTGTTTTTAGATTCATTTTTAATTTATTTATGCATATGAGAAGTGGGGTACAGGCCAGAGGTGCAGAGGGTGAGAGGATTCACCAGACACAGAGTAGGGAACAGAATAGGCCAATCCACTGAAATCCACTGCTGAGGGGAGTGGTGGGTGAGACAGGAGAGGTCTGCTGCCCCATGTGGGTTGCTCCCTGGTCAGGAATCAAACTCAGGTCTAAGAAGTGATAGCACTCAGACTTAAACCTTATGCCCCCACAGAGGCCCTGTTTTTTTTTTTTTTTTTTTTTACATCTTTTGATATTATTTAAAATAATAGAAGCACTCCTACTGCTCTACTTTCATAATAAACACGCTCCAGCCCTTGGCTCAGGTCAGGTTTACACGTGTCTTTGTCACCTTTACTCAGTGTCCATCTCTCACGACAGTGCAAGCTCCATGTCTCCAGGGTCCTCTCTCTGCTGCCATTGTATCTGCAGGGGAGGCAGCTTGGGGAGGCAGGAGCCAGCCAGGGAGAGGGATGCTGGCAAGTGAAGAGGAGGCAAAGGCAGAGAACACTAGGGAGATGCTCCCTGGTTCACTGAGAAAAGCATTTCTCAACGTGTGGTTGTGGAATCCTTGAAGTCACCCAGAGCCTGTCACAGGATCCACGAGGTCAAAACTATTTTCAAAACACCACTTAGACACCATTGGCTTTTTCACTATTTTGACATCTGCTGAGGTAAAAATTACTGAAAATGGAGCTTATATTACTAACTGCAGTTTTTCTTCACAACTACTTACCTCAGAAACACAATTCCAAGCCAGTTTCATTTCAAAGTTTCTTGGTTGAAGCATTAAAAATTATCTTCATTATTCTGTCATCCTCAAATCCACATTTTACAGCACCTGATGCGATGACACGCAAGTGCACACACAACACTCCTGCTGCGTCCCCAACTACCATGTGCCAAGGAAAATATTTGCATGAGATGAATTAGACTATTTTTCTTTTTTTGTAGTCAATACCATCTTCACATGAAGGAATGAATGATAAAATCTGTGGCTATTTTATCTGGTTAATGAGCAGACGTTGTCCTGAAAATGAGTGTGTGCTCCTTTGAGAAAATCAACTGACAATTGCTAACTGAGAGTAACTTCACCTTGACCAAATATAAGTGCTCAGAAAAAAACAGAATCATGGAAAATTGTGTCCTACCACTGACTTGACAACTTCCAGTACTACTTTTACTTTTTGGATTTGTGGTGAAAAATAAAATAAATTTTTTAAAATAATTTGATTCCAGTGTAATGAACATTGAAGAGCTTTATAATTTGTGGAACAATATATTACTTTAAAAAAATCACACATTAAAACTAACTGCAGTTAGTTTTATGAAAGAGAGAACTATGGAAATGTAACTGAATAAGAAATATTTAATGATATTGTTTCAGGTTTCACTTTGCAAATAACCTGGGAGAAAATGCCAGCTGTATAGATATAATTTAGTATCCAAGTGGAATATTCACGATAATGTGAAAACACTACTCCAACATATTTGTGTGAGGCTGTAGACATTTTTTTTAATAATAAATTTTATTTTTATATTCCCCATACAATTTGAACACCTCCATTCTGAGCTGTAGACATTTTTTCATAGACTTCAACCAGAACCACAGCTAAATGCAGAAGGAAACATGAAAATCCTACTGTCTTCTAATGAGACAGACAAGAAAAAACAATGAGACAGACAAGAAAGACAACTGCAAACATAAAACACATGAAAGATCCACTCTTCCCATTGCCCTGATTAAAGGAAGTTATTTAACAGGCATTCGTTATTGATTATCTATTAACAGGCATTGGATTATTATTATTATTCTAAATGAAACAACTACACGATCAAACTCGCTTTATTCCCAGTGTGGTAAGTATGGGGAGCGACACCTCCTAAACAAGATTATGCTTGGCGTCCTCCCTAATTTGTAAGACTGGACACGGATCCGGAAGGAAAATACTGAGAATCACAGACCCAGTGCTTGGGTCATGGAGACAGGGTGAGGAGCTTTGGGTGAGGACAGGAGGGGCCAGAGCAAAGCCTCAGGTCCCCAGTCTGGTTCTCATAGTTCCAGGCCCCAGGGCTGTGTCTAGGGCAGGAAGGTTACTGTTGGGGATACCCCACTGTCCCCTTAGCCTCCCTTCTGTCTCCACCACTTGTGCTGGGCCCTGGACACTTGTGACTCCTCCCCAGTTCTCAGTCCCCAGTGCCTGGAGGCTCCCAGGGAAGCCAATCAGCATGGCCCCCAGGTAAGTCTCCACCCACCAGCCTAGAGTCAGGAGCTCCCAGGACCCCAGTAGTGCTGGTCATGGGGCCCCCAACCTTCCTCCTGCTGCTTCTCTCCAGGGCTGTGGCCCAAACCTGGGCTGGTGAGAGCAGGGAGGAGGGAAAAGGCTTCTCTGATAGAGGCTTTGCCTTAGGCTCCTCTGTCCCCCCACGGTTCCTCTCACTCCTAGTCCCTTTCTGTCCCCCCACACTAGCGCCCTCTTCTGTCCCCCTGAGCCCCACTCCTTCTCCACCTGATGCCCCTTTTCAAGCTCTTGAGCCTCCTCCCTCCCCGAACACTTTCTCCCCTCATGCCCCATCTCCCTGGGACTCAGGACCAGTGCAGGGAGGAGGTTCGGCCCAACTTTCACCCCTTCCTGCCCCCAGGCTCCCACTCTTTAAGGCTTTTAGAAATCAAGACCTCCCAGCCCAGCCTCCAGGAGCCCCGGTACATCGCAGTGGGCTACATGGACCACGCACAGTTCAGGAGGTTTGACAGCAACTCTCCAGGTTACAGTGTGGAGATGCTGGAGCCCCGGGCAGAGCAGGTGGGGCAGGAGGACCTGGACAAGGAGACAGAACCAAAGACAATAGGCACAGAGGTTCAAGCTGCCCTAATGGCTCCTGGAGGACCTGCATGGCTGCTTCAACCAGAGCTAGGACAGTGAACAATGCTTGCCCGGGGCCAGGTCACAGCTCCCATTCCCCAGAGGCCTTTGCCCCTAGTCAGGGTCGCAGTGATTCCCAGAGGCTATGGCACCTGCCATAGTGGAGGAGGAAGTTTGGGTAAATCACGAAATGAACAACCCGGAGGGCAGGTACTTGAAGTGGATCCCAAGTCTCCTGGAGATGGGGAAGGAGGTGCTGCAGCTCAGAGGTAAGAGGGGCTATAGGGCCTTTGATCTCCCTGAGGCTCACACCCCACAGGGAACACTGAATGGTCGGAAAAGCGCCCCCTTCTGGTTAGAGAGAGAACTGTCTCTCAAGTTTTCAAGCTCTGTGTAGAGACTGGCCCAGAGGGTCCTATTGTTTCTGAAGGACAGTTAAGGAATCCAGTTTCTCCTGAGAAAGAGGGGAGACCACCCCTGAAATCACCCTGCACAGGACCCTTTTCACCGGCAGCCATCGTAGGAAAAATGAGTTTCTCTCTTGAGATCTTGTTTTTTGGTCAGAGAGCATTTTTGGAGATCTCACTCCCGCCTGTCTGTGTCATCACCCTCCACCCAAGACAGCAACAAAATGTTTAGAGACCTGCATCCCACGCTGGGCTCTCACCTACTATCCCAGACTCCCAGACCAGGTTGGTTTCTGGGGTTTGTGCTACCTCCCTCCAAGCATGTTTTCCTGTCCATTCTGAGGATGGTCATGAGGCTGCTTCAGTGACCATAGAGGAAATAGCAACCATAAAATGTCCGATTCTTCCCGCTCAGATCCCCAAAGGGCATGTGTGACCCAGCACCCCATCTCTGAGCATGACATCACCCTGAGGTTCTGGGCCCTGGGCTTCTACCCTGACCTGGCTCCATACATGGAGCTGGTGGAGACCAGGCTTGGCGGATGGAAACTTCCGGAAGTGGGCGGCTGTGGTGGTGCCTTCTGGAGAGGAGCAGAGATACATTTGTATCTTCAGCATGAGGGGCTGCTGGAGCCCTTTATCTTGAGATAGGGTAACTAGGGGGACTTGGGCACGGAGCCCATTCTCAGGAGAATCAGGAGCCCTTTGAGAACATCTAAGGGTCAGACTAAGGACTGGAGTCTCCCCTTCCCTTCCCTTCCCTTCCAGTGCCCCCTCCTCAGCCCTCCATCCCCACTGCGGGCATCACTGCTGGCCTGGTTCTCCTTGGAGCTCTGCTCACTGGAGCTGTGGTGGCTGCAGCTGTGATGTGGAGGAAGAAGCGCTCAGGTGGGGAAGGGAGTGGGGGATCTTGTCCACTGGGGGCTTTCATGTCCCAGGGAGAACTTGCCCTGCCTGGTTAATGGGAAGTACCATCCACACATGTGTGTTGCCCAGAGGGCATTTTGTCCAGTCCCCCCTCACCTCCTGTCTTCATTTTTCCCAGTCCTGACCTGGGTCTTTAGTCACAGTATTCCAGGATTAGAAGATTCCTTAAAGACTGCGTGGGCTGACTCCTCCCTTGTCTCACATGATGATTCTTCCCACAGGAAGACAAGGAGGAAGCTACACTCAGGTTGCAGGTAAGTGTGGATCAGGGGTTTGATCCCTGAGGCCCTGGGGATAGTGTTGATGAAGCCATTCAGTTTCCATTCATGATGGTGATTTTCATGTCTTCAAATCTTAAGGCCACTTATTAATGGCTCAGCTCACCATACAGACATTCACCTCTTTGACTTCAACTGTGGACAATAATTTACATTGTGGGGTAGAATTGGAGGGGCATTCTTCCTTTGAAGGAATGAGACCACAGTTATGTGAAGAAGGTGATGAAGGAAAGCACAGCAGCCAGCAGGAAATGGTTGTAAAACTGAGAAATTAGGGCATCGCTGGTGGTGCAGGCAGTTGAGTGCAGTGCTGTGAAGCAGTCCGCACCCTCTGCAGTGGCACGGCAGACCTCTCCTGTCTTGCCCGCTGCTCCCCTCAGCGGTGTATTTCAGTCAGTCTGCCTGTTCTGTTCTCCCCTCTGTCCCTGGTGAATCCTCTCACGCTCCCCCACATCTGGCCTGCACCCTACTTCTTGTAGAAATAAATCTTTAAAAAGAAAAGAGAGAGAGAGAGAAATGACTCAACGCTGACTTTACAAAGACTGAGCACATTATTTTTTTTTGGTACGTCATGGCGCGTTCTGTCCTTGTTGTCTTCCATGGATTTTATGGTTTCTGGTCTTAAGTCCCAGCCTGTTATCCATTTTGAGTTGATTTTTGTGTGATGTATGAGACAGTGGTCAGTTTCATTCTTTTGCACGTGGCTGTCCAGTGTCCCCAGCACTGTTTATCGAAGAGCCTTTCCTTGTGACCCCCTCATCTTAACCTTGTCTACATAAACTTCACTGGATGGCACGTTGGAGAAAGGGGTTTACTTCTTCCCATCCATAGTTGTATTTTAAAATTACAATTCATTTTACGTTCTCCATTGTCTTTCAGCAACCTTAGGTATTTACCTGGAACTATTTCAAAAGCACTTGAAACAATTGAAAGATTAGAGGCATATGTCCTTTAAAGAGGAAAGTAAGTGATGAACCCATCTGGATCAGGACCATTAATATCTGACAAGACAGAACAGGGAACAGTGTGGGCTGACAGAGCAGCAGGAACAGGCCCTGAAGGGCTGGGAGAGGCAGTGAGGGGGTGAGTGTCCTTCCTGCAGGGTGTGCAGGATCCCCTAGTGTTGTCCAGGGACACCTGCCCTGTGCTCTGTACCCCCCTCTTTTCCCTCTCCACTTGGAACAAAAGGAAGCACTAATGGGGAGACTTGTGTCCTCCTGGGGCAGTTTTGAGTCCAAGTCACTTCCTGCTCCCCTCCCCATGAGGTGGGTGGATTTAGGGGCTGTACTGTGCTGAGAGCTGGGGTGGGGGTGGTTTATATCCTGCAGCTGCAGCCCCACCCCCCAGGAAGTCTGGCTGGTCATCTACCCTGGGGAGAGGGGGCATGGTAGTGCCAGAAAGGCACAGAGCTGATTCTCTACGATCTGAGCAAACGTGTAAAGAAAAGCCCTGGAGCCCTCAGTGGCTTTCTCAGGCTTTTATTGATCTTTTACATGTAGTGCGGCAACCAGGTACACAGCAGACAGGGGTGCTGGGGTGCCAGGAGCTGGCACTCTTTACTGGGCTCTCTGGCAGTTGTCCCTCTCCTGTGTTCTCTGCTTCTCTCCGCCAATATAAATACTGCAGCCCTGGACCACAGAAGTAAACAATACAACTGAATATAACAGTGTAACAAAATGCAGGCTTCCATCAGGCATGCTATGCTAATGGCGGGAGGGCAGAAAAGCCTGACAATCATTTACCCCACAGGGTGGGTAACTTTCAGTGTTTTGTTGGGAAACTGTTATCCCACTGTAATAGGATGGTCTCCAGGAAATGGGGAGGTTCCAGGTTTCCTGCCCCACCCAAAAGGAGGGTGGAGCTGAGCGGGGAGATAAAAAGCTGCAGAGGAGACTGAGGAAAGAGGAAGGAGCCAGAGGAGACCTGGAGGAGGCACATGGAGCGGAGAGAAACGTGAAGAAACTGCGCTTGCCTATTGGTCGTGGACTGGGTGACACAGATGTGGATGAGACCCGTGGGGAGGTGACAATGGCAGCTTTTATCTTTGATTTTGATTTTGCTCTTTTCCTCCCATACTTGTCTGGTTGTTTCTGATCCTTTTCTGTGGGTCCCCACTGGAGGATGCTTTAGACTTGGGGCAGGCTTTGGGGCCTTTCTCGGGGCCAATCCCGTTTGGGTAGACTTTTACCCACGAGGGGATGGATAACTTTGGGTGCTTGATTTAGAAACTATATTCTTTGTCTTTTTTGTACTGTTCCCTAATTGTATTAAATTTACATTTCATTAAAGTCTCATATGTTTTGTGTTGATGGGCGCATGGCAGAACCTATATAGAGCAGGCAGGTTAGCGGGGTCGGGGTGCCCGTCTCCCTGCCCTGTAACACCATCTTCCCTTCCCCTCTGGCGCTCCTCTGGTGTGTTCTTTCACACTCAGAGTGTGCTCTGCCTTTATGAGGCAGATGGCAGAAGCCATTTGGAGCATACAGATTTGGGTGTCCCAGGGTGCCCCTCATTCTGCCTAACTGATTGAGGGTGTTTTCTCTGATCATGACTCATTTCCCTTCTCTCTTGCTCTGCCTCCACTGGATCCTCACCCAGAGACAGGAATCCCCCAGAGGAGGAATAAGCCCTCAGTGGGGATCTGACCAGGTTCCTGCTGTTTGAGGCAGGACCTTGTCTTCAGCCCTGGCAGGTCAGGGCTGGGGAGGGACTGACCTTCAGGTGAACTAAAGGAGCAGACAGAGCAGAATAGAATAGGGGCCTGTGGGGGGGGCCCCAACTCCTTGGGGACAATATTGTGTGTCCTGATGCTTCTCCATGACACCTGCTCACACTGAGGGGGGCAGGACCACAAGCAGGCGCTGGCCTGTCCTTCATGGGGGGCCTGGGTCTGGGCCTCTGACCTGGGAAGTCACTGGGTGATGAGGAGGAGGGAAGAGCAGTTTGCACCCGGGACCAGGTGCTGGCAATGGAGGGGTCCAGTGTTTTGAGCAGAGTGGGTCTGGGGTGTGGGTTCCACGGGGTGGGAAGGGAAGGGAGGATGTTTTTTTCCAATAAACCTCTTGGTCTCTAGCAGCACAGAGGCTCAGCAGCCCTGAGAGGAGCCAGGTGTGTCCTTGGTCTCAGGGCCTAAGGAGTCACCAGGAAGGGCCCTGCTCCTGCTGGTGGGGGTCCCTGGGCCCTTCTCCCCCCTGAGCCCAGAGCTCCTGGCTGCCCTGCTCCTCTGTGTGGGCCTGGCTGCCTCTTGCCCTGTCTCTCCCCAGCCTTGAGGAGATGGTGCCTGCTCCTGTCCCAGCTCTGTGCTCTGCCTCCTCCCCTCCCTGCTGCTCGTCCTCCAGCTGCTCCCCGGGGTCCGAAGGTGAGTGTGATGACCGAAGGGCATGATGGCTCAGAGTAGGATCTCTATGAACCCATGCAGAAGTGTGAAGGAGTCCTCGAGCCCTCAGTGGCTTTTTCAGGCTTTTATTGGGATTTTCAGGCTCTTATTGGGGACACCCCTGCCTGCCATGTGCCTGGGGGCCAGGAGGCTTCACTTTTTTTTTTTTGCTCCCCCAGCAGTGTATTTCAGTCAATCTGCCACTCTGTCTCTGGTGGATCCCCTCACCCCCCACCCCTTCCCTCATCGCAGGCTTTACCCCAGCCCTTGTATGCATAAATAAATAAATCTTTAAAAAAAAAAAAAAAAAGAACCTTCACTCTTTCTGGGAGCGCCAGCATTCTCTCATGGTCTCGTTCTCTTCTGGTCGTTTTCCATTCTGCGACACCACCCTTATAAGCCCCGTCTCAGCCCTGGTGCACCCACCTGCGCATGCCCACACCCTTCTCAGGTGCCTGCCATCAGACATGCATTCAGGACCACAGGGATCCATCATCAATCCTAATGGCGGAAGAGCAGAAAAGCCTGACAAGCATTTACCCTACAGTGTCCTCCCTGTTCTGTGGAAGTGGAAACTGTCCAAAGTAATGTTGAAACTGATGGTGAAGGGGAAAGCAATGAAACAACTGATGCAGTAAAAGGGCCCATCACACCCGCCTGGCACAATTAGCACATTTACCATCTTAGCATTTGCAAGTTCCCCTGTGAGCAATTTATGACTGGTCTCTATCTTTTTTTTTTTTTTAAGTTTTTTATTTTATTTATGTAAGAACTGGGGTACAGGCCAGATGAGCGGGAGGGTGAGAGGATTCACCAGAGACAGAGCGCGGAACAGAACATGCAGACTGACGAAATACACTGCTGAGGGGAGCAGGGGGCGAGACAGGAGAGGTCTGCTTGCCAGGTGGGTTGCTCAGAGGCCGGTGTGGATCGAACCGGCACTGCAGAGGCTGCGGACAGCTTCACAGCGCTGTGCTCAACCGCCTGTGCCACCAGGGAGGCCCTGGTCTCTACCTTAACAGGGCCTCATTCCAAAAGAAAGGAGTCAAGTGGCTGGCTCCTTCCCCCTCCCATAGCACAGATCCTTGTCTAACCACCCCTCCCCCCGGCCTTTGTCTAAACAGCCCTGTGCTCTACCAAATGGCCTGCGCACTACAAAAAAAAGGAAATCTGTCAAATTTATCAGCGTAACAAATGCTGAAATTTCTGAGTATAAATGGAAATCTTTGTGTATGTTCGTGGCCCAGATATTAGAAGGGAGACTCTCCTGTCTGGTGCCCACTAGTGTGATAATAATGAAACCTGTACCCACTTGTCCTTGGAGTGCCCTTTGGTCCTTTCTAGCCTGGCAAAATAGTTTTCGAGTAGGTAGGGCCCTGGGGTCTGGAGCTCTTCCTTCAGGAAGGATGGCTATGTGGGGGGACCCTGGCTCTAGAAAAATTGGGGTACTTCCCAGGGGAGAGAGAGGGATCGAAACAGAAGAGGGAAGAACACAAAGGACAATGCTGATGGTGCGTGGGTGAACTGGTGGTGGGAATTTTAAGGGGACTACACCTGAGAGTGTTACAGGGCAGGGAGAGGGGCACCCCAGAACCCCCAAACCTGCCTGCTCTAAATAGGTTCTGCCATCTGCCTCATCAACACAGAACATATAAGACTTTAATGGAAAGGAACTTTAATACAATTAGTAAACAATACAGAAAAGACAAAGACTATAGTTTCTAAATCAAGCACCTAAAGTTACCCGCCCTCTCGTGGGTAAAAGTTCACCCAAACAGGATTGGCCTCGAGCAAGGCCTGAAAGCCTGCCCCAAGTCTAAAGCACCTTCTGGTGGGGACCCACAGAAAAGGATCAGAAACAACCAAACAAGTCTGGGAGGAAAAGAGCAAAATCAAATCAAGACAAAAAACACCATTGTCACCTCCCCATGAGTCACCCACATCTGTTTCAACCAGTCCACGACCAAAAGGCAAGCACAGTTTTTTCACAGTTCTCTCTGCTCCATGTGCCTCTTCCAGGTCTCCTTCTGGCTCTCTGTCCTGCTTCCTTCCTTCTCCAGTTTCCTCCTCCAGCTTCTGCTCCTCCCTGATCAGCAATACCCTACCTTGGGTGGGGCAGGGAACCTGGAACTTCCCCTTTTCGTGGGCACTACCCTGTTACAAGAGGAGAAAGCATACATCCCACAAAAATGAAGAATGATGTGATAGATAGATAGATAGATAGATAGATAGATAGATAGATAGATAGACAGATAGACAGATACATAGATATAAATGATGGGGGTGCTCCCCAAAAACTATTGTGATGACACAGTTAAGAGCAGTCTCTGAGCTGTAACAAGAGGGGGAGGGATGACAATTGCTCAGTCAGGGGTTATGATGTTTCAAAAAGTGAACTATCAAAAATGTGAACATACCTATCCCCTCATTTTTTACTTTTGATTTATTTGTATCATACACTTGTCAGTCACTTAGGGGGAAGAAACAGATACCTTATAAGGGAAAACCAATCAGGTTAACTTCAGACTTCTCTGAAGAAACAATAACAACAGTACAAAACACAATAAAGCAAAAACAGACAATTATAAATGAGAGACACACTGGAGGGGAGGAGGAGGGAGAGGGATCAGAAGGAGGAAGTGAGGAGCACAAGGGTCTGTGGTGATGGTGCACAGATACATTGGTGACAGAAATTCTATGGGGACTACACCCGAGGGTGGGGGAGCAAATATTGTTTAAAAATGAACAATGATGTAAAAAATAAAAATTTTTAAAAATTAAAAAAAAGAAACACTTGTCAGTTACTAATTCATTTAACTCCACCAATATTTATATGTTATGTGCTTGGTGCTGTGTACAAAACAGAGACATTCCTAACTTCAGAGAGCTGCTTTCATGCAGGAGACAGTGAATAATAAAGACAAGAAACCCACCCCATCCTGTAGAGGGGCTGAGAGGAGGGACAGGCAGGGAGCAGTTGGGGCAATAAGAAAGGGGGTTGTGGGGGCAGCTGTGTCCATCAAGGGGGTCAGTGCAGATGGTGGGATGGAAGCAAAGCCCTGGGAAGGGGATGTTTGGGAGTGAGGTTCCCATGGAGGGAACAACCTGTGGTGGGCTGGCTGGTGCCAGGGGTGCAAGGGCAGAGGGGGTGAGGATCAGCTAGAGCAGAGGGAGAGGGAGGGACACAGGAGTGGGTGTCAGAAGCCTGGGAAGGGGCCACCCTGTGAGGCTGGGGGTAACTGTGGGGATGGGGCGCCCCTGCCAGGCTGTGAGCAGACCAGGGCCTGATTCAGCTCCCAGGTGGCAGAAGAGACTAGCCTGTGTGTCTCCAGGTGAGAGAGGAGGGGCTCAGGTCAAGCTGGGGCAGCACAGGTGAGAAGTGGCTCTTTGGAGGTTCAGGGGGCTCCTGAGGACAGTACAGTCCTGTCCTGTCTTCCCAGGCCTCATCAGGTGGAGGGCTCTGACTGGGGAGCAGGCTGGGTGAAGCTTTCTCTTCTTTCTTCAATTGAGGTAACATTAATTTACACACTGCACAGATGTGAGGTGTAGAGCTTCTCAGCAGGCAACTGTATATTTCACACACACCCACCAGCAAAAGTCCAATCACAATCCTTCACCAAGATATTCCCTCTACCCTCTGTCCCCTCTGGTGATTGCCATTTTGTTGTGGTTGTTGATTGCTTTTTTCTCTTCATATTCCACAAATGAGTACAATCCTATGGTATCTGTCTTTCTCAATTTGACATAGCATAATTCCCTGAAATTCTATCCACATTGTTGAAAATGGCGAGATTTCTTCTTTTTGCAGTATCTGAGTACTATTCCATTACGTGTGTGTATGATGTATGTAAATCACATTTTGTTAATCCTTTCATCTGTTCTTTAGAACTTGGGTTGTTCCCTATTTTGGCTATTGTAAATAGCACTGCAATGAAAATAGGGGCCCTGTCTCGTTTTGAATAAGTGTTTTCTTATTCATCAGGTCAATATCCAGAGGTGGAAATACTGGATCATATTGCAATTCTTTTTTATTTTTTTGAGAACCACCGTATTGTTTTCCCAAATGGCTGCACCAGTTACATCCAACCAATAGTGCACAAGGGACCTTTAATCGTTGTTCCTCACAGAATTTATTTCTTGACTTTTGATAATAGACATTTTTACTGGTGTGAGTGGAAATCTAATTGATTTTTTTCAAATGTTGACCCATCCTTGTGTTGCTGAGATAAACCCCACTCAGTCATGACGTGTGATCCTTTTTCATGTGTAATTGAATTTGGCTTTCTAAGGTCTTGTTGAGGATGTTTGCATCTGTGTTCATCAGGGATTGGTCTGTACCTTTCTTTTTTGTGTGATGTCCTTCTCTGCTTTTGGCATCAAGGGAATGTTGGGCTCATGAGATGTGATGGCAGCATTCCCTCTTCCACACTGATCACAGCCCTTCAGATCCGCCAATATCTCGTCCCCATAGCAGCCTCGTGGGACCCGGAGCTGGAGCCTCTGAGTGAGGCCCCTCCTACTGCCGCCCCCTCAGAGACTGTGGAGATGCCAGATCTTTGTTTTAGGTGCAAAGTATGAAGTGATTTGGTACAGACCATTAAAAAAATTAAGGCGATAAAGTGATTAGTGGCTATTTTCTCAAAAGAAACAGGTGCTCCAGACTAGCTCACGTGACAGTCAAGGTCCTGATAACTATGAGCTGTCAGGCCAGGATTCCATGACCCTTGAAGTGTCCTTCAAAATAAACGTGATTGTAAAAACTATTTCTACTGCTTTTAGATTCCATTTAATTTTGCTGTTCATTTATTTTTCACACTATCCCCAGAGCAGTGTCTGCAGAGTCATGGCACAGAGGGGCTCTCTGGCTTCCTGCAGATGTGAGCGGGGCTGACTCTGACCCACCTGCAGGGAGTGGAGCCCTGGAGCCCCAGAATCAGCCTCCAGGGTTGGTCTTCCAGGGTGGCCCAGGCCTTGCTCTGCTCTCCTCTTGGAACCCTGAATCTCCCTGGCACCCCAGCATTCATGCACTGAGGGGGGATATTCTGCATTGGGGGCTTCATGTATACATCTATATCCCCCATCTCTCTGCCATCTGCAGCATTAAAACAAAACATCTAAGTTCCTTTAATGGAAAGGAACTTCACTACATTTAGTGTGCAACAAAGAAAAAGGAAAGAATAAAGTTTCCAAATCAAGCACCAAAGTCACCATCCCCTCATGGATAAATGTTCAGCCAAACGGGGTTGGCCCAAAGCAGGGCCTGAAAGCCTGTCACAGTCTAAAGCACCTCCTGGTGTGGATCATAGAAAAGGCTGACAAGTCTGAAAGGAAAAACCAAAATCAAGATAGAAGCTGCCATTGTCACCTCCACATGGATTTCTCACCCACATCTGTGTCACCCAGTCCAAGGCCAAGAAGCAAGTGCAGCTTCTCTGCCCCATGTGCCTCCCCCAGGTTTCCTTCTGCCTCCATCCTGCTTCCTTCCTCCTCAGCCTCCTCTCCAGCTGCTTCTCCCTGCTCAGCTCCACCCTCCTTGGGTGGGGCAGGAGCCTGGATCCTCCCCTGGGGAACCCCCTGTTACAGTCCTCTCCATCACCAGCATGTGCCTGTGTGTGGGTGACACCAGCCCTGCAAGGATGGGCAAGGCCCCAGATGTGCGCAGTCCTCTGGGCAGTTACAGGCCAGCACTGCTGCATCCCCCCAGGTGAGACAGACGCTCCAGCCCCCCAGTGAGAGCCCATGTCACCCACACCGACCTTCCCCTCAGTGGCCCCCGTGCTGCCCCTTCCCTGCCCGGTCCTCTCTGGCTCCCCCTGCACCCCTTTCCACCTCTGTCCCCTAAAGTCCCCATTTCCATCCTCTGCTCTCTTTTCCAGGAGCCTCCCCATCCTCCTAGCCAGTGCCCTGGGGGCTCTCCTAGGCCCTCCCCTGATCCAAAGGATAGGAAATGTCAGGCAATTCCCAGGAGGAGGGGCTTTCTTCCTTGGAAGCAGAAGCAGAAACAAATTACAGGGACACTGGAATCTAAGTTTTCATCCCAACAGACTGAGGCAATCTTTATATTTGGGGATTTGCCCAGAACCTAGGAACCAGTTATATCCTGGAGACCACTGGAAACTAAAAATAAGGACACTGATCTTTGCCTTCACTATCACTGCTTTGGGTGATGTGTCTGTAAAGATGTCTTTGATGTGCATATCACGTAGTGTTTCGCCTATATTTCCTTCTATGTATTTTATGGTTTCAGGTCTTATGTCTAGTTCTTTAATCCATTTTGAGTTGATTTTTGTGTATGGTGTGAGATAGTGGTCAAGCTTCATTCTTTTACATGTAGTGACCCAGTTTTCCCAGCACCATTTATTGAACAAACTTTCTTTGCTCCAATGCATATTCTTTGCTCCTTTGTCAAAGATTAGTTGACCATAAATCTGTGGGTTTATTTCTGGATTTTCCATTTGATTCCATTGGTCTGTGTGTCTGTTCTTGTTCCAATACCATGCAGTTTTGATGATTATGGCTTTGCAGTATAGTTTGAAATCTGGGAGTGTGATGCCTCCATTCCCTTCTTCTTCTTCTTTTTTTTTTTTTTTTCAGAAGAGCTTTGGCTATTCGGGGTTTTTGGTGATTCCATATAAATCTCATCAATAATTGTTCTATTTCTTTGAAGAATGACATTGAAATTTTTATTGGAATAGCATTGAATCTGTATATTGCTTTTGGTGGGATGGCCATTTTAATAATGTTTATTCTTCCAATCCATGAGTAAGGGACTACATCAAATTAAAGAGCTTCAGCACAGCAAAAGAGACAATAACAAAAACAAAGAGAAATCCCACCAAATGGAGAATATTTTTGCACACAACATTAATGATAAAGGACTGATCACAAAAATCTGCAAAGAGCTAATGAGACTCAACAACAACAAAGAAAATAATCCAGTCAAAAAATGGGCAGAATAGATAAAAAGAAACTTCTCTGAAGAGGAAATGCAAATGGCCAACAGGCACATGAAAAAATGTTCAACATCACTTGTAATGAGGGAAATGCAAATCAAAACTACCATGAGATACCATCTTACACCAGTGAGAATGGCACATATTAAAAAAACTAGCAACAACAAATGTTGGGGGAGGTTGTGGAGAAAAAGGAACTCTCCTGCACTGCTGGTGGGAGAGCAAACCGGTCCAACCACTATGGAGCTGTGTGGAGATTTCTTGACCTACTAAACATAGAGCTCCCATGTGATCCAGCAATTCCACTCCTATGTATTTACCCAAAGGACACAGAAACATCAATTCCAAAGAGCACCTGAACCCCTATGTTTATAGCAGCACTGTTTACAATAGCTAAGCTTTGGAAACAACCCAAATGCCCAAAAATAGATGACTGGATCAAGAAGATGTGGTACATATATACCATGGAATATTACTCAGCATTCAAAAAAGATAAACACATGCAATTTGCTGCAACATGGATGGCGCTGGAAGGGATCATGCTCAGCGAAATAAGCCAGAAAGAAAAAGAAAAATACCGCATGGTCTCACTCATAGCAGGAATCTAGAAAACTTAAATAAGGGACCGGGAAAATGAATAACTCTAAGAAAGTGAAAATCAAAATCAACAAACAAGTATGAACCAGAGACACTCTGTGAGGAGTGGGGTGAGGGGAGGGGAGGGATTGGGGTCAAAATAAGGGGGTGGCAATTGTATGGGGAATATAAAAATAAAATTTATAAAAAAAAAAAAATAAGGACTTCTGACCTGACACTGGACTTGGGCGCCCCCTTGTGAGCAGATCCCTGTCCTGCCGCTGGGGGCCCAGGGAGCCTGGGGAGGGCCTGGCTGAGCAGGAGAAAGGGCGGCTCTGGGCTCCTGTGCTCAGCCCTGTGGCCACACGGGGGCGCTGCCGCGCTGCTCCGGATTCTGGTGGCGCCGCCAGGACGGGGCGGGGGCTGAGGTGGGCAGAGTTGGGGGTACTGGGGGGCGGCGTCCTGGGGAGAGATGCTCTGTGAGGAGTCAGAGAAGCAGAGCTCAGAGGAGAGGAGACACCGGAGCCTGCCCTTGTGTGAAGTTTCTGTCTTTTCTCCCAGAACCCCCCTCTCCAGTCCCTGGATGGTGATACCTGGGAGAACTGGAAAAGAGAAAATTTTTTTCTTCCACAACCTATTCAATATTGAGGGCATTTAAAAAAAAAAATATTTAGGGCCTCCCTGGCGGAGCAAGGAGCTAAGACACAGCAGTATGAAGCTCTCCGCAGCCACTAGGGCATGAGTTTGATCCCCAGCCAGGGAGCTGCCCATATGGCACGTCAGACCTCTCCTGTCTCGCCCGCTCCTCCCCTCAGCAGTGCATTTCAGGACATCTGCCTGTTCAGCTCCCCACCCTATCTCTGGTGAATCCTCTCACCTCCACATTTCTGGCCTGCACCCCAGTTCTTGTATACATAAATAAATCTTTATAAAAAATAAATTGATCTTAAAAAATAACATTTAAAGAATACTGTTCGATTTACAGAAAAGTTGCAAAGGCAGTACAGGTCTTGTTTATCCCACACCATTTCCATTTTGTTAACATCCTACATGAATACTTTTATTTTTTTACAACTAATGCAGCTATGTTGACATAATTACTAAACGTCATACTTTCATTAATTTTTGCTACTGTCCGTTTGATGCTCCATAATCCCATCCAGTTTGCCTGGATGACAGTTTCTCAGACTTTCCTTGTTTTTATAACATTGACACTGGTGAGTAGTGATGTTCGGGAGAGGTGTTGGGGTCACAGAAGGGGGTTCTTGGGTCACCTCTAAGAAAAGTGTCACCAGAGTCCTCCTTTCAGTGGCGTGTGGGCACACACACACACACACAAACACGGAAAAAAGAAGACGATGCTTGTGCAGACACCAGCAGGCAGGAGGAGCTGCCCCTGGAGTGGGCGGGTGTGTGAGGAGAAGCCTGCAGGCCCTAGGTGGAGCCTTGGGAGCAGAGCTGCGTCTTCCTGGGGCAGAAAGCGCACTGAGGTAGTGTTCTAGTTGGGAGGGCTCATTCCTTTGTGGGATTGTCATCTGTCGTTAAATTAATTACTTCTATGGTGTGACTAGGCTGATTTGTCAGGAGCAGCGAGTCTCTGCAATGGCTCCATCCCCACATCCCAGCTCTGGTCTGCGCCTCCTTATACTTCCTGTAGCATCTGATACTTGCTATGGCAGTTGGCCCGAAGCGATTTTCATTTCTATAGTTGGTTTAATAACTGTGCTAATAATCACTTCTACCCCCACCTCTAGTTTCTGGTCATGTGACCCCTCCTCCCTAAATTTTCTACTCTTAGCCTCCATCAAGGAAAACTGCTCAGGACTATTGTCCCTCAACTTAGGTTTTTTTTTTTTTTTTCATTGGGACTCTGGGTTTATGGAAGCAGACCCCAGGGATGCAGGGCCATTGTCCACTCAACACGTCAGTGCTCATCATGTCCACCTGACTCATCACTGATGGTGTTAATCTTCAATGCCAGCCTAAGGCAGTGTTACCCAGATACCACCTTACACTTGTGAGAATGACCCACTGAAGAGTGTAGAGAAAAAGGAACTCTGGTACATGGTGGGTCAGAATGGAGACTGATCCTGTTAGCCAGCAGAATGAGGGGTTCCCTGGCCCCTCAAACCTGCGCACTTGACATGAGTTGTGTCATCAGCTGCATAAAGAAAAAACATACTCTAATGCATAACACCTTCATTAGAAAAGAAAATTAATACAAATTAGTGTGCAATAGCAAAAGAGAAGAGAAAGAATATAGTTAGAATAGTTCCCAAGTGAAGCACCCAAAGTTACCCGTCCCCTCATGGGTAAGGCCCAGCCAAACAGGGTTGGCCCAAAGCAGGCCCGCTGAGGCCCGGAGGCCTGCCACAAGGCTAAGGCACCTACTGTAGAGACCCATGGGAAAGGCGCAGGAGGGGCCAGGCAAGTCTGGAAGGAAAAGAGCAAAGTCAAAATCCACAACAAGATAACAGCGGCCATTGTCAGCCTCCCCTTGAGTCTCTCATGCACGTCTTTGTCTCTTTCACGTGTCTCTTTCCATGTCCCCAACTCCCTGGCACAAGTCCAAGCCTGAGGAGCGAGAGTGGCTTCTTCTTGGAATGTCTCTCTGCTCCATGCGCCTCCTCCAGTCTCCTCTCCCCATCTGGCTCCATGTCTTCCTCCTCTTCCTTAGCTTCTCCTCCCTGCTCAGCCCCACCTTTCCTCGGGCGGGGCAGGACACCTGGAACCTCCCTTTTCTATGGAGAGCACATGGTACAGCCCTGCCCCTGTGGAGAACAGACGAAGGTTCCTCAAAATATTCAAAATACACCTGTCACCTGGTCAGGGACTCCATTCCTTGGTGTTTATCCAAAGAAGGTGAAACACTAATTCTGAGGAATATGCGCCTCCTCTGGTCACTGCAGCGCTGTCCACCATAACCAAGCTATGGACACAACCTAAGTGCCCAACGGCAGAGGAGGGGATAAAGAACACAAGCTTGATACCCAGTGGAATACTACCCAGCTGTGAAAAAGATGAAATATTGAATTTGCAACAACATGGACAGATGTGGATGGGATGACGCTAAGTGAAAAAATTTGAAAGAGAAAGTTAAATACTGGATGATTTCATTCATATGTGGAATATAAGGAGACCAAGCAGGCACAGATGAGACTAAACCAAAACAAACTCTGCAAAATTGAAGCTATGGGGTGGGGTGAGAGCAGGAAACAAGGTAGGAAGAGGGTCCAATGGACTGTGGTGGAGGACTATGGGGGCCCTTAGGTGGGTGGGAAGTGATAATGAACATCTGAAGAGGGTGACCCTGGGCCTCTGCACACATGCAGTTTGTAAATCAATGTTACCTCAACTCAGTAATACAACGAGGGGAAAAAGAAAAGTTCTTAAGCAAAAGAAAAAAAGTAACTTGTCCTCTCCATCAATCACTGACCTCAGGACTTTGCCTTCGCCTCCTCATTGTCATGCAGGCTGAGGGGCTGGTTTCCCACAAGGTCAGAGGCAGGAGGTGCAGGGACTCCTGGGGCTGCTCAGACCCCGCTGAGTAGAGACACTGCAGAGAGGGCGGCTCTGAGGGGACCAGAGACAGAGGGTCAGAGTAACCCCAGTGCTGAGCGAGGATCTGGTTCCCAAGGAGAGGGGACTGTGTGTGTGTGTGTGTGTGTGTGTGTGTGTAACAGCAGAGACAGGATACACAACATAAGTTGATGGGAAGTCAATTAACATCAAGCTCCAGAATAAATTAATTCAAATCACACACAGAGTAGAGAGTGTCAGAACAACACCTCAGTAAATATAGTTCCATGGAGGAGCAGTTTTTGAACAGGACTGAAGAAGCATTAGACCTGAAGAAGAGGAGGAGGTTTAGAAATACCTCATGGTTGGCTTGAGGTGTAAGGAGCTGGGCAGGACCCTCCTCCAGGCCCCGCCTGCAATATGGTGGCACCTTCACCCTGACAGCTCTCTCCCCCAAACACCAATTTTTTTCTCCTTTGGAGTCACCATAGAAAACCCACTGGCCTCAGAGTCAGAGAGCACCATGGGCTGCAGCTACTTTCTCTCTAGACCAGAGCTGGAGGGAACCCCACAGGGGGAGGGAGGAGTGTGTGCCCTGCTGGCCTGGCCCAGGGGCAGGATTAGCCCAGGTCACCCCAGTTCCTGAGCTGAGCCTTTGTCCACAGTCCAGGAAGGGAGGGAGAGATGGAGCAGGGTTCCCTCAGCTCCTGGAGGAAGGTGTAACGTTAGGTGGGTGAACTTAGGTTTCTTTCTCATTCTGGGCTCCCCCAACTCCCCAGGTACCCCTCCATGTGCAGCAGGGAGAGGATCTCAGATAAACCCAGGCTGGATCCCGCACCTCCCTCCCCACTATAGTGTTCAGGATGAACCCCCTTGTATTCATGGCCACACTGGAGGAGAGCACAGAAAGGTAAGTATTATTATTGTATTCGCAAGTGATTAGAAGGAAGATTTTTTACTGTAAATGCTCTTTTATTTTTGTTGTTGCTGTAACAGTGCTGTGCAAGCAGAAAAAAAACCTGGGAGAGGGAGAAAGTGTGGAATTGAGTTTTCATGATGCAAACAAAAAAAAAAAAAAAAGGAAAAAAAGCCAAAAATGAAAATAAGACAAACATGGATTATTCAGTTTAACCCATGACACCCTGGAAGTTGCCAGATATCATGATCCCAGAGCAATTAATGACTGTGGGGAGTGAGACTCAAAAGCCCAGCCCAGGAAACACAGCCAGGGATGCAGGGCTCTGACCAGCCCAGGGCCCCCCTGCTGTGGCAGCTGCAGTGCGGAAGGGACTCCGAGCTGAGGAGTCTGGGAACTCAGTGTGGTCACATCCACTGGAAACATCCAGAGTGAGGTTGGGTCATCCTAGTGACAGCTGCCTCACTACCAGCCCAGGCCGTCCTACTATTGATAAGTCAAATTTAAAAAATTTCTCCTTGGAGGGAAAGTGTCAGGGAAAGGTGGTGGTGTCCATGCAGGCCCTTCCCTCACAGCCCGGCCCAAGGAGAGTCCCTGAGTGTCTCCTCAGGGGCCTCTGCTGCCTCCTCTAGTGAGCAGAGGACTCATGTCACGGGGGAGGGAGACCTGCCCTGTCATGTCTTCCCTCCTGGGGATCCTGTGGGGAGTGAGCCCCTGAGCACGTGTGCAGACAGCTCGGGACCCAGCACAGGGAGTGCTTGATCCTGAGGGTTCCTAGGGCCTTTGTGGGAAGGAACTTGAAACATAATTAGGTCTCCCCAGCTTCTCCTGGAGCTCCCAGAGGGACAGGGCTGTGCACACAAGGGGAGCCGCATCCAGAGTAAGGTTCTGTGTCTTAATTGTCTCCCCAAGAGGACATTGCCTGCTCCCTAGAAGCTTCCTGGAGTGCTTGGATATCTAAATAACATTAAAATATTATGAAAATCGAAGCCTCCACCATCCAGGTGGCCAGCTCATCCCAAATCTGGCATTATCCTGAAGACAGGCATCCTAAGACATTCAGGCACCCGAGCTCAGAACGCCCCACCCACTGCCTTCTCAAAACAGGACCATGCCTTGAGAACAACTTATTGACAAGGTAAGGGAGGGCTAAGGCCTAGGGTAAGGCAAAACTTTATTCTTTGCTCCCTCTAAGGAGCCATGTGGAATGGGGCATGGTGAGAACCTGAGGTTTAAGGAAAACCCGGCATTTGGGGATGACCTGACAGTTTGACTTATAAGTTATGGTTTCCAATAGAGAATAATTGAACTTAAAAGGGTGTTCATAAGTTTGTTTAATCGCCACTGGGTGGTAAAAACATCCATCGTGATGTTGGAAAACGACGCCTCTGGTGTGTTTCAGTCCCTAAACTGATGTTTGCAGGAAGTTTGCCTTTTCTTTCTTCTGGATTGTAGAATCAAGTGCCAGGTATCAACTTTCATTCCTTTTTTTTCCCAGTGGGAAATTTTCTTCAATTCTCAAGTCAGGATTTACTAATATTTGAAGCTGCTGTCCCCTGATGATTTTGGAACGGATTTCACCAACCTTCTTCATTCCAGGACACATTTCAAAATCCTTCATACTTAGAATCTTCACCCTGAAGATTTCCTCTGTGAGGGGTGTGATAACTGACTCTTTGAAATAGAAAGTTGCGGGCCTCCCTGGTGGTGCAGCGGGTGGAGCACTGCACTGTGAAGCTGTCCGCAGCCTCCACAGTGTGGGTTCGATTCCCGGACGCCCAGGGAGAAACCCACATGGCACGGCAGACCTCTCCTGCCTCTCCCGCTGCTCCCCTCAGCAGTGTCTTCTGTCTGTCTGCCTGTTCTGCTCCTCACTCTGTCTCTGGTGATTTCTTTCACCCTCCCAAGCCTCTGACTATACTCCAGTTCTTATATAAATAAATAAATATTTAAAAAGAAATAGAAAGTTGCCTATATTTTCCAAAATTCAAATCCTAATTCATAAAAGGGGTTCAATCACTTCCCGCACCTCTCAAAAACACTGTCTCAATTCCTTCCCACTGCACGTTCTGGTTAGGAACTGAACCAAACTATATTAAGGACAATTATAAATGAAAGACTTGAAACAGTGGATCAGGGGGAGGGATAGTGATGGAAAGAAAATTCTGAATAAACGGCATCATTCCTCATAGGGCCCAAATCAGCCTTTGGAACACATAAGCCAATTTAATTCCTCTTGTTACCTCTCATAAGTGAGAATTTTGTGGCAATACCAAATGCCTAAGAGTTTAGGACATTTTTTTTTTTCTTTTTCTCCAAGTGGGAGTTGGAGTTATGTGATTTCAGCAAGGTTGGAGGATGGTGTGTGAGGAGAGCAAGAGGTTCCACTGGAGCTCAGATTGAAGTCCAGCCCTTGCTATGCAACTAGTGGGCTCTGCTCATGCCTTGACACTTGTTTTGACAAGGTAAAACTTCTATTTACTTCTATAGGGAAGGGTTTGCTTTCTGGCTTCAGGAAAAAAGATTTTTATGTGTAGATGTCTAAAGTGAGAAATCCCACCTTGTCTCATTATTTGTGCTCCCATTTTTACTGTGTTTCTCTAATTATATTATGTAAATATCACACATTCATTGTGAACAACTCAAACCATTTATAAAATATGAAACTTCTAAAATATAAAAATGTAATAAAAATTATCTTGTCATCTTACCATAATAATAAGCATTAATATTTTGGTGACATTTTTGCATGCATCTCTTTACATATCTATGTGTTTTTACATAAGCAGCATTTAGCATAAATGATAATTTTCCTGTGGATACCTTTCCACACCCATATCAGCAGCTTTATCCCCATTTCCATTTTCCCCAAGTAACACACATATCTTAGCCAGAAAAAAAAAAAATTGAGATTTTGCATGCGAATAGTTTATTTGGGTTCATTACCATGGGAACAGGAAGCATAAAGCAGGGAGTGGAAGAAAAGTTGATACCAGGGAGATTTACTGACCTGGGTTCTGCCATGGACAACTGGGGTTCAATCTCCCTGACAAATAAGGTGCAACTGGACTAAGATGGTGGAAGGTTATACCTGCATGAAACTGGTTACTATGAAACAATAAACTATAGCAGTAAAAAGGTGAACTGACTGGATAGAAGACATGAGGCCTGAGAAATGTCCAATACAGTCTATTCCTTACACCACTCAGATCTTTTAACGCGCTCTGTGGAGTCCAGTCAGTCACAGGGTCTTTGATGTGGTGGCCAGTGACAAGCTCTACAAAAGACTCAGTTAATGGGCCAAGCCTCCACAGATGCATGTGGTCACAACACCATTATTAATGTGCTTTGTCTCTTTCCCACACAGCCATTCCAGATTCCCCTCTCCCTGGAGCAAACCTACATTCTTCATCCCTGCAGAGTGGGAGGCTGAGTCCCTCACCCCCATCAGGACATGGTTGCTGCATGGCCTGTTTGTATTTCTACTTGGCAAGAAGCCCCAGTTCTCCAGAGTTTCTACACGTGCTCCTTTCTTACTCCATTGTGCAGCAGCAACCCTAGCTCCTCATAGTAATCAGGGTCAATTATTCCGAAAACGATTACAATAGAGTTCATTATGGTTCACTGGCTCAAGGAATATAAATGCTTAGGCAGTACATATAACATCAAATCCAGCAGAACCTTGCTGGTACAAATATGCCTCCCAAACTCCCACCTCACATCCCTGGAGAGCCTCTAATCTAATAGGGTGAAGGTGTGGGGTGAGAAATATAAATTCCTCCAGTGCCTCATTAGGAGTAATGGTGAGAGTGGCTGATCCTTCTTCACCTCTTAGTTGCAGGATCCATGCTTTCTCAATATTGGAACACAAATTATATATTGGCATTTACTTCAATGTGTATAACACATGTTGAAAGCTGCCTTCCACCATCACAGAGTGTTTTGCCCAAGATAAAATGTTAAAAGTTTTTAATGTCTCTCCTCCTTCAATTATGCTGTCAACTTCCAAGTGACATGCTGTGTGGTAGAATCAGTGATTCCTGCAGACATGCTGCCAATGTCATACTTATTTCACCATAAAATGTGCCCCTTATCAGAGGCAATGTTATATAGGCTCTATACTGGTGAATCAGGCAATCTGTTGGCTCTTGAAAGGAGATGCTGGCAGTCAGGGAAGGGAATCTTACATCCAGAATGGATGTCAATTCTTGAGAACAAATCACTCTCCATAACAGAGTAAACTGGGTGAAGAAATCCACCTGTTACCATGTAGCTGTCTGGTCTACTTAAGTGATGTTATCACAGCAAGAGCTTGACTGTGATTTCTTTGACTGGAAATCTGGGCATTCGTGAGTGACAGTGACTGATGAATCTCCCATGATGAGAAAAAACTCATGCTACTGGACTCAGGTATGATCAAATCGCCCTTGATCTCGATTTCTATGACTTTCAGGGACTGTTGAATAAGCCCTGGGGAGACCAACGAGAGAGGCTGAGTGTTATCCACACAAAGGGGACATTATCTGTGGTAGGTGCTCTCTGAGGTGAGAACTAACATGAGACACAAAGGTCTTAAACCCCGTGTCCACTCCCATGGACAAAAATGCCTCATTTCCTAATTTCCTTTGACGTTCATCTTCTCATCTTGCTCCTTCTCAGCACTGAATCATTCAGAAAGTCACAAACCACTGCCAGGAGTCTATTTTATAGCCATAACGGAGGGAGGTCAACATTGCCACCATTCAAATTAAGTCATCAGGGCACTGCCTGCAGCTCTTGCCACTCCTCACTGTCTCATTGGGTGCTCCTGGGTGAGGCTATTTAATGAAATTGTAGACCCGGATATCCCATTACATCTCTAATCTTAATATCTTCCTCCTAAAACATATGTTCTTATAAATGGATGTCCTAACATGGACTGATATAGACATTAATAATGATTTCTTGATTATACTTATGTAATGACCTATGGCTGATTTGATAGATATTGCTCATTTACAAAACCCTACTATTTAACTAAAATTCAATATCCCCATTTTTTTTTTCTTTCTGCATAGGGATAAGAGGATTCAGCAGAGACAGAGTGGGAAGCAGAACAGGTAGATTTACTGAAATACACTGTTAAGAGGAGCATCTGGTGAGGTAGGAGAAGTCTGCTGAGCCCTAGCAGGGTCAGCTCCCTGAGCTGGCCTAGATTCAGGCCTCAGTGGTGACAGCGTTGAGACTTCACCCCTAGGACACCAGGGAGGCCCAACAAACCAAATTTGCGTTATACCTACCATGTGTACTACCTCTATTGTGTACTTGGGAAGATCTCAGGTCACCACTTATTTGGTTCCTTCTCTGTAAAACGCCCAGGTAGAATTCAGAACAGAGGCAGCAGACATGAGAAGGAATCAGGGCCTGAGGGGCCTGGGCAGTGAGTGGTTTGGCTAAAGGGTTTATACTAGTTGTAGATCTTCTGCATAGGCCATAGCAAGAAGGAGGCCAGCACTATGACAGAACTGGACGCAAAAGGAGTGAAAAAATTTGGGTGATACAAAACAAACTTTATTAGTATTTCCATAATGAACAAGAAACCCTGGAGGAAATAAAATGAAAACAATTTGAAATCAATTAGGAAACAAAGATTTTTGAATTACAAGAGGAGGGCCAGGTGTCAGTGGGTGGAGGGTTAGTAGAAGTTAAACGAGGATATGTGGCTAGAGAGGTGGGTAAGGAGAGGTTTGGGGTCAGCGGTGCTTAGTCAGCACCAGAGGTGGGCAGGCAGGACAGGGGTCAGGGGATGGGACCCTGGAGGAATGGCATCAGGTGAGTACCCTCTGCATATGTTGTTCCAGAGCAACAGGAGAGCCCAGCAGGCCTGCTGGGTCAGACAGATAATGCCCAAGGTACTGTAGCTGTTCCTGGGCACTCTGAGCTCACTAAACCCCTACATAGCCTGAAACTCCCCAGATTCCAGCAGGATGTCCCCAGGCTGCTGAGCTAATACCAGCCCTGCTGGGGAAACCAGTCCAGGACCTGCAACCTGTGGGACAACCTGCTGGGCATAAGCACATACCACCTGTTTGTGGGGAGCCACGCCCTAGCCAGGCCCCAGCAGGGCAGCTGGCAGTGGTGTGTTTACACCAGCCCCACCGCGGGAGACAGGTAGAGGCCAGGATGCTTCAGGAGCTGCCCAGTGTGGGCAGTTCACACCCACCCCTTCTGGGGAAGCCAAGACTGGCGCAGGATCCCAAAGACTTCTTTGAGGATTTTGAGATAAGAGGAGTGATGCAGGAGGAACCAGACAATGACCAGGATGCTGCACCCCATGGGGACAGTGCTGAGCTCACTCCACCCCTGCTGGAACAGCCAGGCCTTGGCCAGGAGAATGCAGCCTACGCAAGAGCGTCCTGAGCTCGAACCACGCCTGTGGGAGGAAGCCACCTCAGGCCAACATCCTGCAGGTTCAAGTGAGGGTGCGAAGGCAGCAGCAGCCCTGCCTGGGGAACCAGCCCCTGCAGGGATCCTGCAGCACAAGCAGAGACAACCCCGGTGTCTGCTTCTCTCCAATCAGCAACTTGGCTGGGCTCTGGCCTGTCCCATGGGCTGCAGGGGAGCCCGACTGTGCTCCTTGAGAAGCGGCTACAGATGCAAGAGGACAGGCCATCAGCCACATGCCAGATTGCCACTTGCCTTTTCAAACAGACCACATGCTAGAGCCCTGAGCAGAGACCACCCTAAAATAGGGGGCCCTTAGGATTCTGTTGCTCAAATGAGGCAGTTGCAGATGCCAGGTCAGACTGCTCGTGGTCCAAATCTAGCCCGTGTGGTCTCCTCCAAGGGCCACCTGACCCTACCCCGCCCAGCCGGGCCCATGCACCTGCCTGGGCCACTCACTCTCGGACGGCTCCTCCAGGGATTTCGGGTACTGCAGCCAGTTCCTTTGGACATGTGCCCCAATCTCAAATTGCGGGTGTACTTCAACCTAGGCTCTGTGCTGGGACAGATCCCACACTGGGCTGTGGGAGGACAGTCGGGGAATTGCACTCTCTGGATCTCTTCACCTTCCTGGACACAAAAGACCTCCTGGGAGTAAACAGACGCACCTGCTGGGTAGCAACCAGCTGGGGCAAGAGGGAGCAGCCATGACGCTTTGGGTCCCACCACCAGCCAGGCTGGTTCTGGTGTAGACATGAGCAGACTCCTGGGTGGGCCAGACCCTCCTTCCTGGAGCACGCACACACTCACTCTCACCGCACGCACACCCGCACTCACAGGGGGAAGGGAGGAGTGGGGGCATCAGAGCCCTGGCGTGGTCTGACCTGTACCCAGGTCCCCCCTAGTTACCTCAGGGGCAGTGCTGGTGCTGGCCTGAGGCGTACGCACAGGCTCCTCATGCCTTTTAGCAGAGTGTGACACGAGTTTCCTGGACCTTTTTTGGGTCCACTGTGGGGAGACCTGGGCAAACAGCAAGAAAACGTGGGGCCAGGTCCAGGCCCACCAGGCAAGTGAGCTGGGTCAGGTTTGGTTCAGAACCAACTGCCTGGGAACCAGGGTTCCGAGGTCATGTGTGCCCTGTCATCTCGCGGAGGTGATGTCACTTCCTGGGTCCCCTTCCCTGGACTTCCTGCTCAGACAGATGCCCCCCCGCTTCCCCCCTGCCCCACCACATGGCTACCTGGGCCACTTCCTGTTGGCCCTCCATACCAGGCTCATCTCACAACACTGACAGCAGCACAGCCTCCCAGAGACCTTGGATGGAGCCATGCAGCCAGGGACAACCTGGGGACCCAGGTCTCTGGCTGCTGACCTGGCTCATCCTCCCTGCCAGGGAGCAGGCCCTGCAGCATCGGCAACTCCAGGATCCTGTCTCCCATGGGCCCAGAGGAGCTCCAGAGTGTGGAGCCTCTCCCTGGGGAGTGGGCCACTCCTCTCTGCTGTCCTTGGAGGGGAGGCTGGTGTCAGGCTCACAGCACTTGGAGGGTCCCACCTGGGGGAGGGCACCTGCACACGGCTCACCCAGGCCTGGGCAGCCCTGCTGGGGGCAGAGACATCTCCCACCCGAGGTGCCTGTCCTCCCACCCAGTGTGCCTGTCAGCCCTGCTCCTCTCTGGCCATGCCCTACAGGGCCTTGCGGGCCCAGTAAAGGTGCCAGGGCCACAGACAGTGCACATGTGCCAGCCACAGACTTCTCAGGGCCACCTCCTGGCTCACATACCTGCCCACCTGCCTGGAGGTTGTATCGACTTGTGACTGGGTTCTGATTGGGACGAGGCCACCCAAGGCATGGGGTGTCCACTCCAACAGTGACTGATGCCAGCGAGGCCTCTTCTGTCTCCTTCCCTGTCCTCACTGGCTGACTCTCCCTTTCTCTTTCTGTATGTCCCTCTGATGTTCTCTCTCCCCCTCTTGGTCTGTCCTCATCTCACTCTCTGTGTCTGTCCCTGTCCTTCTCTGCTTCTCTGTCCCTGCCCCATTCCTCTGTGTCCCTGTCTCAGTCTCTCTCTGATCCCCAGTGTGCAGAGGACCAGAGGGAGGGAGGGAGGAGATAGGAGACTGAGGTGATGGTGCACGGGTGCCTTGGAGAAGGAAACTCTATGGGGACTACACCTGAGGGGGTAGGGGGAAAACAAATAGTCTTTACAAGTAAAAAGTGAAGTTAAAAAATAAAAAAAAAGAAGAATATAAAAAAAAATACAATCACGCCTGCAGGATCCTCATCCTGTCTTGGTTTCGCAGCAGTGGGGGTGTGAACTGTCCCCACTGGGCAGTTCCTCAAGCATCCTGGCCTATACCTGTCTCCCGCAGTGGGGCTGTTTTGATCCTGTCTCCTGGAGACAGCATAAAATTGGGTTTTGTTTTTTGGTACAACCAGTCACTCTGTGTCTTTCTCTTTGGTGAGTTCAATTCATTTCCATGAAGGGTGATGACATGATGACTTACTACTGCGCTTTTGTCTTTAGTCAAATCCAGGCAAGAAATGTGTGGTAGGGACTCCCCGGTGGTGCAGCGGTTGAGCGCTGGGTTGCAAGGCTGCCCGCAGCCTCTGAAGCATCGGTTCGATCTCTGGCTGCTCCCCGGCCACCGGAGGACGGTCCCACATGGCGCGCAGACCTCTCCAACCGCCCGCTGCTCCCCTCAGCAGTGTACTTCATCAGTCTGCCTGTTCTGCAACCTGATCTGGCTCTGGTGAATTCTCTCACCCTCCTGCACTTCTCACTGTACCCAGTGCTTGTATAAATAAATAAAGAAAGAAATCTTTTAAAAAAAGTTATATCTCAATAAATTTGCTTTAAAAACATAACAAATAGGGTCTACAAGTTGCCCTGTGTCTGTCCTCCACAGTATCCTCATCAAGGGCTTGTGGGGCAGGGAACTGCCTGAGCCCATGAGGAGCTGAGCACAGACGGTTTCACTGGACAGAAGCTGTCAAGGCGCCTCCTCTGTGTGGTCCTGAGTCACGTGATGAGATGCTGACATCACGCGGCTTCTGTGATGGGAGAGACTTTAGGGGCCTTAGGTGGGAGGCAGCTTATTTTTCATGTGGGCAGAATGGAAATAATGAGTGTCCAGAAGGTCTACTGTGTTGCTTTTCAATTCTCCACCAGTTCTGGGATACACAGGAGGGGAGACGGCTCCCCCCGTGAGTGTGTCTGACTCGCTGGCTCTTCCTCGTGAGGAGAATGAAGCAGAAGGGACGTGCCACGTCACAGAGTCAGGCTCACAGGGGCTGAGACTTCCCGCCCGGGCTCCCCTCCTGGTCCCTCTCTGGGGTGACTCCCTGCACACGGTGGACCCTCAGCTAAGGGGACGCCCACAGGACAAGGACCTGAGGGTTTTCTCCAGGAGCCACATGCAGGAGCTCTGAGGCAGGTCCTTCCACGCTGATCTCGGCCATTCAGAGTCGCCAACATCTCGTCCCCATCACAGCCTCGTGGGACCCAGAGC
Organism: Talpa europaea; assembly: GCF_964194135.1. NCBI lineage: Eukaryota > Metazoa > Chordata > Mammalia > Eulipotyphla > Talpidae > Talpa > Talpa europaea. The sequence goes on along the minus strand of NC_140068.1, from coordinate 119,150,579 downwards.
TGGAGCCTCTGAGTGAGGCCCCTCCTGGCACCTCCTCCTCAGAGACTGTGGAGACGCCAGATCTTTGTTTTAGGTGCAAAGGAGGAAGAGATTTGGTACAAACCAGTAAAATATTCAGGCAATAAAGTGATCAGTGGCTGTTTTCTCACAAGAAACAGTGGAGGCCAGAGTAGCTCACGTGACGGTCAAGGTCCTGATTGAAATGAGCTGTCAGACAAGGAATCCACGTCCTCTGAAGTGTCCTTCAAAATATGTGATTTTTAAAAATCAGTTCTACCGTTTTCAGATTCCCATTTAATTTTGCTGTTTTGTTTTCTTTATACTATCCCCAGAGCGGTGTCTGCAGGGTCACGGCACAGAGGGGCTGTCAGCAGCCTGGAGCTGTGAGCAGCGGGGCTGACTCTAACCTGCTAGCAGGGAGTGGGGCCTTGGAGCCCCAGAATCATTCCCCACAGATGGCCCTCCAGGGCAGCACAGGCCTTTCTCCTCTTGATTCCCTGAATCACCTCCTCTTGATTCCAGGAATCTCCCTGCCACCCCAGCATTGGGGAGTTGGGGAGGATGTTGAGGCTCAGGAAATGGGGGCCTCCTCCTAACCATCTGTCCTCTCCTCCTCTCTCTCCTTCATCAGCCTGAGTGTGTGTGTTTGAGTCACACCAGCCCTGCACGGACAGGAGAGGCCCAGAACTTAAGTGATTCCCTGGTCAGTTACAGCACCAGCCCCTCTGCAGTCCCACCAGGGGAGACAGAGACTCTCCCAGCCCCAGCCAGAGCCGCGTCTCCCACACAGACCTTCCCCTCACAGTGTCCCCGATGCTGCCCCTTCCTGGCCCCACCCTTCCTGGTGCCCCCACCACTCCTTTGGGGCCCCATCCCCTAGTCCCCATTTTCATCCTCTGCTCCATTTCCAGGAGCCTCCCTGTCTTCCTAGTCATGCCCTGGGGTCTCTCCTCAACCTCCCCTCATTCAGAGATGGAAAATTTTTAAAAGATGTATATTTATTTATTTCCTTACAGCGTGGGTCATCTTTCTATAGTTATTGTTCCTCTTTGGTGCGGCCCTTCCACCAAGGATCCACCACACACCACCACCAGCTCCCCGGGTCTCTCCCCGGCTCTGATCACTCCTGCTCCCCCCTGCTGCAAGACGTGGATGGGTGGTTGGCCCCGGGTCTTGGCGTTTCCTGGAACCTTGTCCTTTTCTTGGGCGAGGCCCTGGGCTCCTGGGTAGAATTGAATGTTAATTCCCTGGAAGCAGAAGCAGAAACAAAGTACAGAGACTCTGGAGTCCACGGATCCATCCGAGACTGAAGGAACCTCTATATTTGGGGATCAGCCCATAATCTGGGAATCATCTGTAATGACCTGGAAACCTGCTTTTGTCCTTCGTCCATAGGACTAAGAAAATTGGAGGACTTTTACCTGACACAGCACTTGGGCGCCCCCTTGTGAGCAGATCCCTGTCCTGCCGCTGGGGGCCCAGGGAGCCTGGGGAGGGCCTGGCTGAGCAGGAGAAAGGGCAGCTCTGGGCTCCTGTGCTCAGCCCTGTGGCCACACGGGGGCGCTGCCGCGCTGCTCCGGATTTGGTGGCGCCGCCAGGACGGGGTGGGGGCTGAGGTGGGCACAGCTGGGGATGCTGGAGGGTGGCGACCTGGGGGTGAGATGCTCTGTGAGGAGTCACAGCAGCAGGACTCAGAGGAGAGGAGACTCAGGAGCCTGCCCTGTGTGTGAGGTTTCCAGCTTTTCTCCCAGAACCCCTCTCTCCAGTCCCTGGACGGTGATATCTGGAAAACTGGAAAAGAAAAAAATTTTTCTTTATATAACCTATTAAATATTGAGAGTATTTAAAAAAATAACATTTAAAGAATACTGTTCGATTTATAGAAAAGTTGCAAAGGCAGTACACGTCTTGTTTATCCCACACCATTTCCATTTTGTTAACATCCTACATGAGTACAGATTTTTCTTTTACCACTAATGCAGCAATGTTGACATAATAACTAAACGCCATACTTTAATTCCTTTTTGCTAATGTCCATTTTATGCCCAATAATCCCATCCAGTTTGCCTGGATGACAGTTTCTCAGACTTTCCTTGTTTCCTTGGGAGAGGTGTTGGGGTCACAGATGGGGGTTCTTGGGTCACCTCTAAGAAAAACTTCACCAGAGTCCTCCTTTCAGTGGGGTGAGGGCACACACACACACACGCACACATATGAAAAGAAAGAAGTCCATGCTTGCACAGACACAAATTGGCAGGAGGACCTGATCCTGGAGGGGCGGGGTGTTGGGGAAGCCTTTTAGTGGAGGCTCATTAGAACTCTGTTGGTGTGTGTGGTGTGGAATTACACATTTTAATAGGTGTGAAGCTGTACTCCAAAAATTTATACAGTGTTATAAACTAGTGTAACACACGCATATATATATTAATTATTGCTTTTGGGTGTTTTGCTTACATTACTGCTAAAAGCCATGATCCATTACGGAGGTCTTACTATGTGGGCCTCTTAGTTGAATCATAGTCTTTGGTATACTATCAGCTTTCCAATCCTCAGATATGGAGGAAAATTCTAATTCCATTTATACCACATCTAGGTCATGGGTAAGAAAATGTTTGCTCCTCAGTTGATCTATGTAGCCAACATCTGCATCAGTAATATAGAAAATCCTTGAATTTCCTCAAATTATGTCCTGGAAAATGTTCCTCAAATTATGTCCCCTGCAGTTATTTCACTGTTTTCCTTTCCTTTCCAGTCTGATTTGGCTAATTTTAATGCCATTCCAATAGGGAACAGTGGTAGAGAAAGAAATAGATGAGATAGTAATACATCACTCCTTAATTCTTGTAGCCCTAGGAAAATCAAGTGTTCTCTATGGTGGTGAAAAAAGGAGATTATTTCCTGATGCAGGAGCACTCACAATGTAATGGAAATGCAGGGTTGTATTGCCATGGTTTGATCCATAGCACATTTTGGAATAGTGCCCAAGTCCTGTTTCATAAGCCTAAATAACTAACCTGGACCCGGGTTCCAAGGAGGACCATGAATTTGTGGCTCATGCGTGCACACTCCTCTGCCCCACGGGGGGCATATTGTGGCAACACCCTTGTAGAGACTTTGTTTCCTGTGGTTTCCTGAGGGGAGGTTCCCTGAACTGTGTTTGCATGGAATAGCTGTGAGCCATCTACAAACTTCCATAATGGAGTTTCCCTTCATGTATTTAAGCTGTATTCTGTTGAATAGTGATTTGTGGACTAGACAATGTAGCAGAAGTACACTGAAGCAAGTTCATTAAGAGTTGATAAATGAATGTAATGTAACAGAATTATCTGACTGATTTATTCTCAAAATGTTTATACTTCAGTTAGTTTATGCTTTAGTTTAAATTACCATGTTAATCCCTTCATCATATTGCTCTGTACTATTCTCAAATAGTTTCTCATTAACGTCTTTTCTCCTTGATCTGCTTTGCAGACTTTCCAAAGAAAGACTGCCACCTTTTTCCAATGTATGTTTTTCAAGCATCACAGAACTGGGGTGTAGACCAGAGGTGCAGTGGTTGAAAGGATTCACCAGAGAGAGTGGGGAGCAGAACAGGCAGATGTACTGAAATACACTGCTCCAGGGAGCAGCAGGCATGACAGGAGAAGGCTGCTGTACCCTATGTGGCTTAGCTCCCTCGTGGGGAATTGAACTCAGGCCACAGCAGTGATAGAGCTGAGACTTACTCTCAAAGCCAACAGCGTGGCCCCTTTCCCAATAATTTCTCACTGCACCATTGGCCATATAGAATTTAATATAAAATGAATGTGTCTTTACTGATCAATGAATCATGTCACAGGCAAGTTTTAGATTTAAATTAATTGGTATGCATGTGTAAGGACTATATACTACATGGTTACTATGAATAGTTTTTTCTGAAATTGAAAAGACTCTTTTTGGTAAATGTCAAAGTAAAAACTAATATGAAAATATTTAACCTTTCGTTCTTATTATAACAAAATGGAAAATAACAAATGACAGGGTTTCACATGGTAGCCCTGAAGGATAATGCTTTTCAGATCCCTTTTATCCATCTCTTTTAATAAATAGCCCTTCATTACCTTTTTATGTTACAAGTTTGCATACTGAACCAGATTGCAATGAAGTAACAGTCTAATGAAAAACACTATGTTTGAAATAGATGTAGGTCATTCTGTGCCCATAAATTTTTAAGTAGTTGATGGAAAATTGGTCTCTCTAAGTAGGAGATTTTTGTTTTATTTTCAAGTTAGGCTATAGTTTTGGATCTGTGGACAAACCATTTACTCTCCCTGGTATTATCTTTCTTCTAGCTAATTCTGTGAGTCATAGTCTCTTCTGGTACCATCGATATTATTGCAAAGAGGAAGATTTAATCCGGTGGGGTTTTTTTAGTAGCTGAGTAGTATTTGTGTGTTGTGCGCCATATTTTTGTAACCAACTCATCTATTGTTGGACCCTTATTGCTTCTAACACTTTGGTATTGAAAATACTATTACAATGAACATAGGAGTGCACATATCCCTTCATATTAGTGGTTTTGTATACTTCAGAGAGATATCTAAGAATGGGATTGCTGGATCATCAGGTAGAACTATTTTTAGTATTTTCAGAAATATCTATCCTACTTTTCTAGGAAGGGAGAGAGTCTACATTTCCACCAACAGTGGAGTAAAGACATGGATATAAGTTCTGAAATCACAAAATACACAGAAAAACAAAAATGACTGAGTTCCTTAATAAGCCTTAGAGATGACTTTGTCAATCGGATTACATTGGCAAAGGAAACAAAAGCAAATATAAACAAATGGGACAATATTAAACTAAAAGGTTTCTATAGAGTGAAAGAAACCACCATTAAAAAAGCTAATGATTTGGAGAAAATACTTACATATGTCAGACAAGGGCTTAATATAGAAATTTTATAAAGAACTCATTAAACTCATCACCAAAAGAACAAATGTCCCCATTGAAAAGTGGACAGAGATGTTGAAGGGCGCCTTGTCCACAGGAGACAGAGATGGCAGCAGGCCCATGAACGTGTGTTCCTCCTCTCCTATTCAGAAAGCAAATCAGAAGCAAAATGAGCGATCATCTCCTATCTGTTAAGAGGGTTATTATCAAAATAGACAAGAAACAAGTGATGGTAAAGTTGTGGAGAGAAAAAATTCTTTGTAGATGTTGTTACAAATTTAAACTCTTCTAATCATGGAAATAGTGTGGCAATCCCTCAACAAAATTAAGAAAAGAAATATCACATGACCCAGCTAGCTGACTTCTCTTTAGTTGTCAAGCTTTACCACAAAAATATACAAACTTAAATTCAAAGAGATATATGGAACACCATGTTCATCATAACATTATTCACAACACTCAAGACAGAGAAACAAACTCAGAGCCCACTGATAGATGATAAAATAAAAAAAAGTGATATATATGATATATATATATCATATATATATATATACAGTGGCAGACTACTCAGCTATAAAGAAGATGAAATCCTGCTGTTTGCAACAACATGGATTGACCTAGAGTATCTATATTTTGCTATCTAAAATAAGTCAGAGGGATAATAAAAGCACCATATGATTTTGTTACAGGGCAAGGAGAGGAGCAGCCCAGACACCACAAACCTACCTGCTCTAAATGGGTTCTGCCGTCCACCGCATCACCACAAACATATGAGACTTTACTGGGAAGGAACTTCAATACAATTAGGAAACAATATAGGAAAGGCAGAGACTACAGTTTCTTTTTTTTTTTAATATTTTATTTTATATAATTCTTACATCATTTTTCATCTTGGCACAATGTATGCATTTTCATTTTGGTTATATTCCCAATACAATTGCACCCCCCCTTATTTTGACTCTAGTCCTTCCTCTCCCTGCCCTCCCTCCCTCCCCCCACCCCGCACCCCCTCCCCCTGCAGTGTGTCTCTATAGTTTCTAAATAAAGTATCCAATGTTACCAGTCCCCTTGTTGGTAAAAGTCCATCCAAAAGGGATTGGCCCAGAATAAGGTCCCAAAGCCTGCCACAGGTCTAAGGCATCTTCCAGTGGGGACCCATAGAAAAGGATCAGAAACCACCAGACAAGTCTGGAAGGAAAAGAGTAAATTATCAAAAGCAAGACAAAAACCGCCATTGCCACCTCCCCACGGGTCTCTCGCCCACATCTGTGTCACCCAGTCCACGACCAAAAGGCAAGCGTGGTTTCTTCACGCGTCTCTCTGCTCTACGTGCCTCCTCTGGGTCTCCTTCTGGCTCCATCCTGCTTCCTTCCTTCCTCAGTTTCCTCTGCAGCTTCTTCTCTCCCTGCTCAGCTCCACCCTCCCTTGGGTGGGGTGGGAACCTGGAACCTCCCCCTTTCCTGGGGACCACCCTGTTACAATTTCACTCCTATATGGATGATAGAGAAACAAAACAAATGAACAAACAAAACAAACCAAAAACAACATCTTAGTCTGTAAGAACAAAATATTTGCTGCCAGAGGGAAACAGGAAAAGGGGCTGAGGAATTTGGGTGAAGGAGTTCTTGTATGGTGAAGAATAGAAACTGTTTATTCAAATGTTAATTTTTAATGTACACCAAAACCTATCGCTATATAATGGTACAAACCAGTGGAACTTCAGTAAAAATTAAAAGAAAATGAAGTGAAACACAAAGATGTTTATTAGAGCTTATGAAATTTGTGATAATTCCAAAGCTCCGTTTGTATATATATGTAAAAAAGTAAAAGCTATTCTGAGATATTTTGACTTGCTCTCTTATACGCAATCCTCATACTTTTCCTTTTTTAAATTTTTTCTCCCTCAGCAGTTAATTTTTAAAAACAATGGAATCAACTGATGGCCTATGAAGGGACATTTCAAGGTCTTAATTTCAGAGGACATTTATTCTGATTGCTGTGTGTTCTTTACAGTTTTTGCTCTAATACATGGGAGTCAGAATCTACAAGATGGATGAGGGTTGCTCAAAGACCCACATTTTGATGCAAATTTCCTAAGTCATCCTAAATTCCAGCCACTTCAAAATTCATGGAGCAAACCCAAAGATGTAAAATTGTGGAGAAAAGGGAAATGATTTCCTTAGAACAAGAAAATGACACCTCAGGCTAAATTCAACCTTGTAAATACAATGAAAAACCAGCCACATTCATTTGTTAATTGTCCTTGGCTATCTCCTTGCTGTAGTGCAGATTTTAGTAGTTGCAAAAGGAACTACAATATATGGTAAATAAAGTTTGAAATATTTATTCTTTGAGGAGAGAGAAATTTGTCAATCCTTGTTCTACAGTCATGATTTGTAAACATTCAAGCGCAGCTTCTCTGGCATAGGGAGGGTGAAGAAAGAGATCTGAGCCTGTGTACTTCTTCCCTTATCAGGTCTCTGAATCTACAGAAAATAAGGGAACTTTTTAGAGTTTGAAAATCAGTGAATTTATCTTTAATTGCCGCATCAATATTAGCTTGGTAATGCTGTTAATAACATTTATATCAGAAATAATGATAATTCAGGGTCAGTGATATAAGCGATGATTGGATAGTTCATTAAGTGGAACAAACATTATTAAGCAGTCTTTGTGGTGGAACCATAGCTGGGGGAGGCGTGAGGTATGGGGGTGTAAGAGTGCGGCAGAGATGGAGTAGAGAACAGAAAAGGAGGATTTATTGAAATACCCTGCAAGGGAACAGGGGGCAAGAGGGAGCTATACAGCTGTGTGTGAAGGATTTGAGACTTTTACACTAGGGTTCCATAGGGTTTCTTACTTGGGGAGCCAGTTTGCACAGGTTATCGGCTGGGGTGTCTGCTCTTGGGTTCAGACCCTTGACACAGACACATGTGCAGGCCCTGCCTCTGCATTCCTGGAGTTGGGCTGGTTTATCTGCCATGGTGGTCAGTCTAGCGGCCCAGTTCCCATGGCAGCCTTATTGATGCCCTTCTCTGCTCAAGTCTCTCAAACATGACTGTGGTGTAAGAGTGAGAGCTTAGTTTTTAACCTTATGAAATGAAACCCTGACACCCGTGTTGGGCCAGATGTATACTTCAGGAGTGACAACATAATCCTTTCTCTGGAAATCACAGTATTTTCTTTCCTTTTTCCAGAATTTATACTATTTTTGCTGATTTGATGGGCTCATGTTTTAATATTTGGTAATTAAACATGGTTTTGACAGGGAATGAGTAATAAAAAAATAAAGCAACCCAATTCAACCCCCTTTTGCTCTTTTGATTGTACCATAACTTACAACTTAATTGTCAGAAATTCTCTCTTAAGAAAATGTAGAATTGCTTCCGTGTTTAGCCTTTGGGGATTTGGGGTTCCCTTTTTGGTAATTTACTTGACACTTATTGATATAAGAGTGCTAAGTCATAAAGTGCATGCTTTGAATTGTTTCTGTCAGTAGAGACTTCCAAATTTAATGGATGCAGACAGGTGAAGACCAAGAAGAGGGAATGTAAATCGCATATAGGAAATTATCCACTGTGGCAGAAAAACAGAAACCAAATGGTGGGGTAGTGTTAAATAAGGTTAAAATTAAGCCCCTACCCCTTGCCCAGCAGGAAGGTTTGGGAGGCTTGAACACAGAGAGAACTGATGAGGCTGCTCTGGGTCCCAATCCGTAAGATGGATCCCTTTGACCAGGAATGTGGCGGCAAGGCCAGGACACATTCTGGGTCAAAGATCAAGCCCCCAGGATCAGACACCCCTGTACTAACCAGCCCAAAACTAACTCCCCAAAGCAAAACTGACAAAACTATTTATAAAAGGGAGCCCAAAATCTTTCTTCACTTGTAGATCTTTCCTGTCTCCCTAGCTGCTTCTCTTAGCAGTGTATTTGAACAAATGTGCCTTTTCTGTTCTCCAGTCTGCCTCTGGTGAAATTTTTCACCCCTGCACAACTGGTCTGTCAAGGTATCATTAAGAATTTGAAAACCAAGCCCCCACTCCTTGGCCAGAGGCAAGTTTGGGAGGCTGGGATGATAAAGGGAGTGGATGGAACTGCCATGGAAACATGGACCTTAAGCTGGTGAGGCCCAGAACTGATGATCCTCTATGCTGATTCAGATCATCAGTCAGGACACACCCAAGACTAGTCAACCTAACCAGTCAATGGTTCTAAAGCGTAGAGACTTGGGACCCAAACTCTGAGCAGTCCACCCTTCCTGTTTCACCCTCTGCTTCTTTTAGCAGTGTATTTCAATAAATTCGCCTGGTATTTCCCATCTGTCTCTGGTGAACTCTTTCACCCCTGCAACAGGGCCTCCACCTTGATTCTTCCCCACAACATTCTATATCAATAATCTTTGTTAGATAGAGTGGTGTGATTTCTTATAAAAGAAGATGGAACCTAACCTCTTCAACTACACCAATCTTCCATCTACCCAAACCTCTACTCTTTGTTCTCTGAATTCAGCAAATAAAAATAAAACTTAAAAAAAAAAAAAAAGCATGGGCCTCCCCTAGTGGCGCAGGGGTTGAGTGCTAGGTTGCGAAGCTGCCCACAGAATCTGCAGTGCCGGTTCAATACCTGGCCACCAGCGAGGGTCTCACATGGCACCACAGAACTCTCCTGTTGTGCCCGCTGCTCCCCTCAGCAGTGTATTTCGTCACTCTGCCTATTCTGTTCTCTGCTCTGGCTCTGGTGAATTCTCTTACCCTCCCGCACTTCTGACTGTACCCAGGGCTTGTATAAATAAATACATAAATCTTAAAAAAAAAAAAAGCAAATAGCAATTACATCTACCAAGTTGCTCAAGATAGAAAGTTTGGCAGCATCTTTAATTTCTGTCTTTCCCTCACTTTCTATATCCATCCAAATCAGCCCTATTAGCTAACATCCTAAGCAAAGTACCACTCTGACCCACTCCTCTCTCTTTGTCTACTGCAAGTTTCTCCGTTGTTTTCCCTGTTGCATCTTGTTCTCCTACAATCTAGTTTCCCCAATGCAAAGAGATTTTCCTCAAACACAAATTATTCAATTCACTCCACTCGCCAACACCTCTCTGCATTTTCACAATTAGTTGAAGTTCAGGCCATCCCCCTGAATTAGGAAGTTCTGAGTGACTAGTTTCTGTGAATATCTTTGACCTTGTCTCACAATTCCTTCTCCTTTGTCCACATGAAACACTGACCTGCTTTTTCTTACTGCAGGGTGATTCTGTCCTTTCTGCCTCTCTGTGCTCCCCTCTGCAATTGTGCTTTCTCCCAAACTTTGCTGTATGCATCCTGGTCTGCAAATAGAGTTCATATTGTCATTTATTGAAGTCTTATAATTTCCATGAAAGAATAATGTTTTCATAGCTTTACAGATACATACATTTTATTAAAAATATCCTGATGGGTTTCATATTTTGATGTTATCCTAAATGGCATTGAAAATTCAATTGGTTTGTTTCGATCCTTTGTACAGTTCCTATCACCATTTGTTATTTCTCTGTTGGATATTTTAAAACTTATTTATATTGCTTTTATTCCCTGCCACTGAAAAGTCAGTTTTATCACAACAATCTCTCTATATCTTGATTACTAGAACACTATCAATTCTACAAAAGTACAGTGTAGTTTCTCAATAATTAGTCATTGTTTCTTTTGAGTGAATATCATATATAGGTAACCTTGGAAAAAGTAATTAGCCTCTCTAAATCTCCTTCCTCAGATATTAATATATATGTAAGGGCACATATTGATATATGTAATATACATAGAATTAAAACAATGATACTTATACTTCCTGATATGTATCACTATTAAATCACTTTATTTTGGTTGAAGTGTTAAAAGCAACCTAAAAAACAAAGTATTCTGAATTTCCTAACATTTTTGTTTAGTTTTAAGCACACTGGTACTGTTATGACCTATTGGATTTGTTAGTATATTCCTTCTCAAAGGAACTTTTGTGCATATAGTATTATTATTTAATGTTATTTTTCTACTAAACTGACTGCATGACACAATTACAGCCCCCCAAAAAGAAAGACAGGCTGAAAAAGAATCCTGAAATTACCTCTTGAAAATTTTAGAATTTAAACCTTACTAGTTCATTGCAACAGCAGTAACTGTGCCTTTATTTTTTTTTTTAATTTTCTTAAAGATGTATTTTATTTATGCAAGCACCGGGGTGCAGGCCAGATGCGCGGGAGGGTGAGAGGATTCCCCAAAGACAGCCTGGAACAGAACAGACAGACTGACTGAAATCCACTGCTGAGGGGAGCAGCGGGCGGGGCAGGAGGGGTCTGCGCGCCACGTGGACCCTCGCGGGCGCGGCAGAGGCTGTGGACAGCTCCCCAGCGCGCGCCCAACCGCCTGCGCCCCCTGTTTGCTGTTCTCCCCACAGTGTGAGCGCGACAGTAAAGCATCTGCACAAGGCAGGGCCAGGATGGGGACGCCTGGAAAAGCCAAATCCCAGGCCGGGATTGCTCAGGACCGATGAAAGGGCCTCTCGGGCATTCCAAGGGTTGTCGTTAAGCGGCAGCTTTTTCGTTAAGGCTGAGAAACCGCTGGCGGTTCCCTCTGCCAATGGCTGTGGCCTGTGGCTCTGACGCCACAAAGAGCCCTTGTGACGGCACCGGCACCGCCTGCATCAGGCCCGCCCGGACTGCGCCTGTGTCCTCAGGAGCCGGGAAGCTCTGGACAGTGACCTGTGCACTCCGGACGACGTGAGAGACAGTGAGAGCCTGTTTTGGTTCTCTTTTGTTTTATTTATTGGTTTATTTATTTAATTATTTGTTTAGGCTATTTATTTTAGTTATTTTATTTTTCTTTCTTTGTTTTTTACCTTATTTTCCTTGTTTTTGTTTTTTTTTTGTATTTGCTTATAGTCAGGGCTGGTGAGGGTGGTCAGCTAGTCAAGCGCACAGGCGCTATGTCCCAGGGACGTCAAGGGCAAAGCTACCTGGTGCTGCGGGAGCTGGGGCGGGGCTCCCACGCCAAGGTGACGCTGGCGCTGCACGCGCTCACGGGCACGAAGGTGCTCATCAGGGGCGTCCGCAAGTCCGAGGTGCCCGACCTCCGCCTCCTGGCCCGCGAGATGGGGTGCATGAAGGCCCTTCACCACCCGAACATCGTGGAGCTCTTCCAGGTGGTGGACACCGGGCCGGAGCTGCAGCTGGTCATGGAGTACGTGCAGGGGGAGGACCTGCAGGACTTCCTGGACAGGCGTGGGCGCCTGGGCGAGCCCGAGGCCCGCCCGCTCTTTCGGCAGATCCTCGCGGCCCTCAGCTACTGCCATGCCAAAGGCATCGCGCACAGGGATGTGAGGCCTGAGAACATTCTGCTGACCCGAGAGGGGAAAGTCAAGCTGGTGGACTTTGGGCTCAGCGTCCAGGCCTTCAACCGGGCGCTGAGCAGGTGCTGCTGTCGCCCAGAATACAGGGCCCCCGAGGTCTACCTTGGCCAGCGCTACAATGGCCCCAAGGTGGACGTGTGGAGCCTGGGCGTCGTGTTCTATAAAATGGTGACCGGCACACTGCCCTTCAGGGGCCCAAACCTCTGGGCGATCAGGGTGCGCGTCCTGGGCAGGCGGGTCCAGCTGCCCGACTATCTCACGGAGCAATGCCAGGACCTACTGGCCAAAATGCTGGCACCAGACCCCTGGAGGCGCAGCACCCTGGAGAGCATCCGGCAGCACGCCTGGGTAGCAGAAAAGACTGAGGGACTCCTGCCCTTCAGCGAGCCGTCCCTCAGCCCCCAGGACCCGGCCATAATCAAAGGTATGGAGCGCCTGGGCTACCAGAGGCAGGAAATTCGGGAGGCCATTGACGCTAACAAGTACGACAAGGTCATGGCCACCTACCTGATCCTCCGCTCCAGGAAGCAGGCGGGGGAGGAGGACTATGAGGAGGAGGGCCAGGAGCGGCCCAGGCGCGTCACTTTCCAGGTGCCAAAGCTCGTCACCTTCCGGGAGCCCGGTGACCCCGATTCCAAGGACAGCCTCCCGCAGCCTGAGGTTTCGGGGAATACCCCAAGGCCGGGTATCCTGCGAAAGCAGGAAGTCCAAAAGAGGGCAAAGGATGCCACCCCGGGCACCAGGGTCATCTCCGCAGGAGTCCCTGAGCTGGAGGACGCTCAGAAGCACGCCACCGCCGCAGGGCCAGGCCGCCTGTTAGATGATGCCCCGAAGGGCAGACCCTCTGCGCTAGGCCCGGTACTGGAGGACGCCTGGGGGGACACCAGCACCTCTGTGGCCAGACCCCAGCAGGAGGACACCAGGGAGCACAGTAGCACCTTGGTGTCAGTCCTCCAGCTGGAGGACACTGGGGAGCACGGCAGCACCACTGAGACAGGCCCCCAGCTGGAGAGGGACCAGGAAAGCAGGGCCAGCACGATCTGTCCAGCTCCACAGGCCTCCAGCAACCCCCTAAGACCTCCCCCAAGACGTGGCTGGCCTTCCAGTGCAGTGGCCCCTTCAGCAATCATCAGGGCCAGAGACAGGGTATTAGATATTATCCTAGAATTTTGTTGCTGCTGTGCAACATTCGAATTGCAGAGCAACAAAGACTAAAAATAGCACCACACCAGACAAAAGCCTCCCCACCCCAAAGCACAAAGTGGCCATGGGGAACAGGAGTACACCAGGGAAGGTTGAGGCTCTGGAGAGGCTCAGGGGCTGGGCCCAGTCACAGGAGCCAGGAGCAGCATGAGACCCATGGGACTGCAGCACAGAAATCTGGGCAAAACTGATGTCCCTGAGCAGAGCAGGTGAAGGGCCAGGAGGGCCACGGAACTGGTGAAACACCTGGAGGGGAGCATAGTGGGTGAGTGGTGGGGTGTGGAGGGGCTGGGGAGAGCTGAGCAGGTACAGGGCCCAGGAGGGGTATGAGGCTGTGTGGGTGGCCCCAGGGCCAGAGGCAGGAAACCCTGGGCCTCTCTCCCCCATCATAGGCTCAGTTCCCTGAGGACCATACTGCCCCCTTGCTGGGAGAGACCTGCTGCTCTATCCTGGGCACAGGGATGGCATAGAGGATGCAGGAGCTCTTGCAAAGGCTTGGGTCCAGGTGGTAAAACGTGCAGATTGCAAGGAGCAGATAGAGAAGGTCTCTAGCTCCCCTTAAGAAAGACTCGGGGACGAGTATATTAGAATCCAAACAGGACTCTTCAAGGTGGACAGAGTTTATGCACAGACCAACCTTACTCCACACGACCTGCTCAGCTGGAAAATCTGCACATCTTCCTACACCAGGAAGCCCTAGGCTGTGATCAAACTCAGTCCCACAGTGAGCATTGTCACCTCAAATTTTTGCAGCTTGGGATTCTTACACAGTGTCAGCCCAGCTGGTATTTCCCCTTTTAAAAATCCTCTCCAGAGGGCCACCCACCCCTCCTCCTCCCTGGATTCAAACCCTGCAGGGTGACCTTAGCCAAATTGGAAACGTTAATAACGCCCAACAGATGCAGGCTTTGGACACCAGTCTCTGCCAAGTAAATCACTGGGTCCAGGAACGAAAAGCTACAGGGGCTTGTCTACCTTAAATTTGTGTTTTTTATCATTGTTTAGATGGTGTTCAAGATGGGTAAAATGAAATGGCATAAGAAAGAAAGAAAGCAAAAGAAAGTGTTGAAGGTCTGAGAGAGATTTTGGTGAGAAATCATGTGTACTCAGGTGTCTCCCCCTCCTCCAACACATTCATGGACTTGCTCATCTGACCAGCAAAGTCCCCTCTGATCGACACTTCATCAGCCGAAGCTGGGGCCAGGACATCCAAATGTGGACCAGCTCTCCCTTACTGCCATGGATCCTGCCCCTAGTAGGCCCAGTGATTATGATGATGCTTTTCTTTGTTTCTACACCCTGTTTTCTCTGCTTTATCCACGCAAAGCTCTCTGAGATGAGCCTTCGCTCTCCCAGACCCGGGAAAGCCATTCCTGTTATTGACAGATGAGCAACAGGGCATTGCTCTAGGGGTTCTGGGCCAACCTGGGCTGTCCAGTGACCAGTTGCTTATTTCCCTAAACAAACGGATCCCACTGTAAGAGGATGGCAGCCCTGCCTGCACGCACTTGCGGCAGCTGCTCGTCTCGCTAGACAGGCCTTAAAACCCACACTGGGCCAATCTGTAGATGTTAATTCTCCACATCGGCTCCAGGACCTACTCAAGCAGTATGTATGCAAGTGCTGGGCCCAACTCGGGCACGCATCACTGCTCCCCTGGTCCAGGTTCCACTCAGCCTACAGAACAGAGACCCACTGTTTCTAATCCCATCACTTCAAGCCACTTCCCCTGCTTCTGTCTATACCTGGAAATTCCAGATCAGCGCAGCCTCAGGCAAGGTATTAGCACTCACAGGGCCTCTGATCCTAACCTTATTTTTTTCTTTTTGCCCCATGCTTACTGCATTTCATCCAACACCGGATCCAAGACCCACCCCGTAGCACCTTTAACCAAACCTTCCACCTATATCCTCGCGTCCCTGCAAAGACCGTCTCATAACCAGGCCTGAGCCCCCACCCCGGTCTTCGCCCCCGTCCAGCAGGAAGTAGCCAAAGAAAGAACCGTCGCCCCTTTTCCTATCAACAAAAGGCTGGTATGAAAGGTCGATGCAGGGGCCAGGAATGGGGAAGCCCACATACAAACAACAAGATGGCCCTGACACCAGTACCCCTGATTCCATCAAACCGAAACTGAAGCCATAAGCACGGGAAAACAACTCGGCTCCACGAAAAAATAACTTTGTTCCACCTAAACCTGTTCCCCCCCTGCCAACCCAGTTTTCCTGCCTAACCTCTCCTCACCCTATGAAATGACATCTCCCCCCACAATGGTCGTGACTTCAGGGACACCCCACCTTGAATCAGCAAAGCTCGCCTGGGGGCACAATGAATGTTCCCTTCCTTTGAGAAAGTTTAGCCTGGCTCCCCTTTTCTTTACCGCGCCAAACCTTTCATCTTGGTGCCCGAAACCTGGAAGGCTGTGTCCCCTGGCGCTGGGGCCGCCTTCCCGTCCCTGGGACCTCTCCTCCCCATGGCAGACGCCTCACATCCACCACCGGCCTTGATCCTTGGGGTGAGTCACCTGCCTGACCCTCCTTCCTAGGAGGCCCTCACCCCTGGTTACCTGGCTCCTCTCCTCACCCCCATCCTGGTCGACTGTTCCATAAACCGCGGGCCTACGCCAGCCGACCCCCATTGCTCCTGGTTCTGATTTGGGGACGCCCATCCAGTCCAGGTGTCCCTTTCTCATGCCCTCCCCTCTCTCCCTCCTGCAAACCAGTTGTACTTTCCAAGTCTCCAGTCTCCTCTCCCTCTTCGCCCTCTCTTCTTCTGCGTTCTCTGATCCTCTAGATGTTCAGTTTTCAACTCCTTCAGCTCCCCAGGCCTGCCCCCGCTTCCACCTCCCAGCTACCACACCTGCTCTCACAGTCGTCCTCTTTGTCCCCTTAGGGAGGTTGCGGGGACTGAAGGAGCAGGTGGAGTCCAGGATCCTTTCCCTCTGTCTGATCTCTCCCAGATTGAAAAGCGTCTCGGCTGTTTCCCAAGGACCCCACTACCTACACCAAAGAATTTCGTTATCTTACCCAAGGTTACACCTAAGGTTACACCTATAACCTTCGGAGTCATGATTACACGTTATCCTCTCTTCCACCCTGACCTCTAATCACAGAGAACGTGTTTTTCAGTCAGCTCAAGGCCACACAGATCAGGCCACTTCACTGACACAACCATGCCCCAGGCCCTGAAGCAGGTCCCGCCAGGAGCCTGGCTGGGAATCCCAGACTGACACTGACGCGGGTCGCGGGGGCAGGGCTCGCTGAGACGCTTCATCCCCTGCCTCTTAGCTGGGCTCCAAGCAGCAGCTGGTCTCCAAGGCAGTTAATTTTGACAAGCTGCGGGAGATCACCCAGTTCCACCCCGTATGGAGGAGGACGGGGACTACAAACAGCGATGAAGAGCATGTGGCTGCTAGATCCGCTCATAAACCTACCCGGGATGGGTTGGTTGCTTTACAACTGGCGTAGAGGGCAGGACGGTTCAAAGCAGGACGGCTCTACGCAGACGAAACCCTTTGGAACCTGGGGAGGGATTGCCAGGTGGCCGGCCACGAGCAGATGGTGCTCGGTGGCCAACCTCCTCGCCCTGTGGGCACCTCTCCAGGAATGGCCAGAGGTAGATGGATCAGCGGGGCAGTTGGAACAGGCCCTGTATGAAAAAGAAGAAACCCTGAATGCATGCAGTGCCCGCGAGGCGGCAGGAGCCGTGGGATGGGTGTTTCTCACAGCTCTGCTTGAGTCCAGGCAGAAAGAGCAATCTAGAGTCCAGCGAGTATGGGATGAGATGAGGGAAGAGATGCGGAAACTGCAACAATGTCTGAGGATTCTGGAGGAAGAAGTTCGGAGAAACCAACCCACCATTCTGGAGATGCCAGACTCCTGCTCAGAAAGGAAGGAGAGGGAGGCTGGCCCTTTGCCCGAGTCCCAACTGGCGATGGCAAACCAACCTGCGACCCCAGAGATGCCGGACTCCTCTGGAGAGGAGGTGGAGGCTGGTCCCATGCTCCGGGCCCACCAAGTGGTGACTCAGAAATAAAGCGGCAGCCACCCATGGTCCCAGCGTGGGGGGTGGGGGGGGTCAGGCTGCTGGACCACCACAAATGACAGAATTTACTTCCTATCAAACATACACCCAGGCAGAACTGGTGGACTTGGGCAAACAGTTTCCACCAGAAACCAGGGGAACCCTTGGCAGCCTGGCTGCTACATTTGTGGGGCCTGGGGCTGGATGGGATTATTTGCACAGCACAAGTGATGGAGAGACTGGCCTCCATGGCTTTACACCCATCCTTGCGACAGAGGCTACAGAACAGCCAGCGGTATGGCCAGGGCGACCACACCCTCCGGGAATGGATAATGGCTGCCACACGGACAGTCTGTCTGATGCAGGAGACGTGCCGGACACAGTAAGTGGATGGCAGACGTACACCGAGCTGGTACAGGTCCTTCGGGAATTGGGGATGCGGCAGGCCATGTTTAATGTGAATTCCCGTGGTCCTGATGATGAGCGTTTCACAGCAGGGATGAGAGACTTGGTATTAAAAAATGTCCCCTCATCCTCATTTGGATCCCTAATGGCAGTTGTAGCACCCCATGTGAGTCATCAGCTACACAACGTCACAACAGTGATAGCCAGCTTGGGCGAAGTTGAGAGCCGTTGCTCTCAAAGTCAGAAGGGAATATGGGTAGTTGTTGAAAAGTCAAAAGGAATGCCAAGGAGGGAAAGGAAGTCTCTGGCATCACAGAACTTATTAAAGTTACCCATAACCAAATGTGGACAGATTTAGTGAGAGCAGGTGTAGGTAGCAGTAAAATACATGCACAGCCCAATCTATATTTGTTGGAATTATGGCAGCAGCTGCAAGAAGACCAGAGGTTCATGCCCATGAGAAGGACTGCTGCTCAGGGGGAGTCTGGAAGCTCCAGGTCTCAGGCACACGCCCTGTGCCTGGAACACACTTGCTGCCAACCCCATCCTCGGGTGATGGCCTGATAGCTTTCAAATAGGGTGAGGGCCAAGGAACCTGTCCACAGGGGATGGGCGGGGACTGGAGGCCACATGTGGAGCTTGCCATCCACTGGTCCCCAACTAACATGCAAAGGGTTTTAGCTCTGGCAGACACAGGAGCAGAATGTACTCTGCTCTATGGAAATCCAGAAAGATTTCACAGGTCTACTTGTATTGATGGCTCTGGAGGCCAGAGTGTCAAGGTGATATCAGTGAGACTATCTCTGGGGATTGGGCCATTACCCCCCAAAAGAATATAAAGTATATGTTTCACCTGTCCTGGAATACATCCTGGGGGTGGATGTACTATGTGGCTTATGGCGAGAGACCACAGCTGGAGAGTTTCATCTTAGAGTGCGTGTGGTAAAGGCAGTGGTGAGAGGACATGCTAAGCATCTGCCCACACAACTGCCAGTCCCTAGGCGAGTTACTAATACCAAGCAATATCTGTTGCCCAGAGGCTACAAGGAAATGACGGGCACAATATCAGAACTGGAGAAAGCGGGCATTGTGCGTACTGCCCACAGCCCCGACAATTCACCTTGTGGCCAGTGAAGAAGCCGATGGCTCTTGGCGCATGACAGTAGATTATCGTGAGTTAAATAAGCTAGTTCCCGCCTTGCATGCTGCAGTGCCTTAGGCAGCAGATTTGGTGGATCATCTGCTGGTGCCAATGAATGTCTTTTGCCACTAGGTTGGTACCTCGCCTGGACTAACGTGTGTTCTGTTGTCTATTGTTATTATAGTGTGATGTACACTATTCACTTTTGTGGGCCATGGCTGCATTGTTTATGTTTGCTAAGAAACAAAATTGTATTATGTAGATGGTCTGGCAGAAAACCTGAGGGGGTGGATTGTAGGGTAAGGTAAAAAGCATCAGGCTTTTCTCCCCTCCCGCCATTAGGAGAGATGACAGATCCCTGCGGGCCTGAACGCAGGCCTGATGGCGGCACCTGGAGTAGGGTGGGGGTGCGGTGTCGAGGGTGGAGGAGGGCAGTGGAGTGTGCGGAGGAGAGCGGCGACTACAAACAAGGGCGAGGAGCCTGTGGCTGCTAGAACCGTTCATAAACACACCTGGAATGTGTTGGTTGCGTTACAGTGGGGTCCTGGGGTTCACTCTGGGAAAGGTGTCTGCAGAGCTCCCCTGTCAGTGGCACGCGGCGATTTTTCCAGGCGAGTTTCTCCACGAGACAGAGACGGTAGTTATATTTAAAAAACAGGTTTATTAGGGAACGGTAAAGGGGCAGGTTTTGCTGAGAGAGGCCTGCATGGTTGAAGGCGGGCGGCCTTGACAGGTCATAGGCGGGCAGGAAGCTGCTGCCCTGCAGAGGGAGAGAGTTGGTAAGAAGAGGAACCTACACAGTCCCAGGTGGGCAGAGGGAGTGCTGCCCCGAGCCAGTGCAGAGACTTTACAGACACAGTCCTCTTCTGTTTGGGGGGAGGGGGGTCACTGCTTGTGAGCCGTCAGTTGGCTGCTGATTTTGGATAACCACGCAGAATCCAAGAGGGACCGGAGATACCAGGATGGGGAGTGGAGATTCCAGGATGGGCCCAATCTCTGTATCATTTCCCTCAGGTCTGTGATCCACTCCCTAGAGCATCTGATCCTGCTTGGGTCTCATGCCTTGTGATAAGGCCCTGGTGCCTAAGGGTCACGACCTCTACAGCTGGGTTAATGGTCATGCTATTACCCTCTATCCCTACCTCCTTGTGAGTCAGCTATGGTCTTAGGGCACCTCCTTTCCAGTCTTTCTATTCTGTCCACCATCAAGGCCATTACTATTATATTTTGTGAGGAGTGGAAGTTGGGTCCAGAATGCTGGGTGAGTACAGAGTATGCGGCTCTCGTAGCAATCAGAAAATTCATATCTTGCCAGTGACATCCAGGATTACCCCAGGCTCAACCACAAAGACCTCGTCACTGGGGAGCTGACTACCTCCTTGGTCCCTGTCACTTGTCTTCCAGGAGGTGGCAGTAGTCAGTCTGTTACAGGGCCGGAGAAGGACCCCCCAGAATCCCCAAAGCTGCTTACTCTAAATAGGTTCTGCCATCTGCCGCATCAACACAAAACATGTAAGATTTTAATGGAAAGGAACTTTAACACAATTAGTAAACAATGCAGAAAAGACAAAGAATCTGTTAGAGGTCAGGGAGAAGGGCAGCCCAGACACCACAAACTTGCCTGCTCTAAATAGGTTCTGCCATCCGCCGCATCAACAGAAAACATATGAGACTTAAATGAAAAGGAACGTTAATACAATTAGTAAACAATGCAGGAAAGGTAAAGAATATAGTTTCTAAAACAAGCATCCAAAGTTACCTGTCCCCTTGTGGGGAAAAGTCCACCCAAACAGGATTGGCCTAGAGCAAGGCCTGAAAGCCTCTCCCAAGTCTAAAGCACCTTCCAGTGGAGACCCACAGAAAAGGATCAGAAACAACCACACAAGTGTGGGAGGAAAAGAGCAAAATCAAAATCAAGACAAAAACCACCATTGTCACCTCCCCACCGGTCTCTCGGCCATGCTGTTGTCACCCAGTCCACGACCAAAAGGCAAGTGCAGTTTCTGCACGTGTCTCTCGGCTCCATGTGCCTCCTCCAGGTCTCCTTCTGGCTCCATCCTGCTTCTTTCCTTCTCAGTCTCCACTGCAGCTTCTTCTCTCCCTTCTCAGCTCCCTTCTCTCTCTTCCTTTGGGTTGGGCAGGGACCCTGGAACTTCCCCTTTACCTGGGGACCACCCTATTATCTTGGATATCTCATACAGAAACACATATTTTAACTGTCTTAATTTGTTTAAGTGAGATGTCATTAAATTTTAGTTTTCTTATAAGAAGCAAAAAATAAACCTGCAAGCTCAACAATATTTAGAGAAAGTGATATTGTTTAACATTCTCATTCTTAAACTTAATAAGACCTTAGTTTTATACGAAATTTGGCCACCATTTATTTTTTTTTTTTTGGAAGGTTTTTTTTTTGTTTTGTTTTTTTTATTTTTTTTAATAGAGGCATGCTTTATTTATTTGTTTTGTTTATACATGCACTGGGTACAGTCAGAAGCGCGGGAGGGCGAGAGAATTCACCAGAGCCAGAGCAGGGAGCAGAGCAGAAGGACCGAAGTACACTGCTGAGGGGAGCAGCGGGCGGCAGGAGAGGTCTGCGCGCCATGCGGGACCCTCTGCCGGTGGCCGGGGAGCAGCCGGGGATCGAACCGGCGCCGCAGAGGCCGCGGGCAGCTTCGCAACCCAGCGCTCAACCGCTGCGCCACCGGGGAGTTGGCCACCATTTAAATAATGATAAAAGAAAAAATTTAAGGGAGAGATACCAATTGTAGCTGTTAGTTTTTCTTAGGACAGGAATTTTAAATTAATTTCAGAGTTGCAAATTCTAACATCCCAAAAACCAAATTTCTTTCCTAGGCAAGTACTAGATAGATTGATGAAAACCAAGAAAAATAAGAGAGACTTAATATCATATACATTTCCTACATAACTGTGAGGAACACAGTGTTGCTAAAGAACTTGCCCATGAGGCTAGGTTTTGCTAGGACAAGGGGAAAGAAAGAAGTCAATCTGGGATTTTTCTGGAAAAGAATTTTATCAAGAGATTTAGGTCTAATCATCAAAATGCAAACTTATCTTTTTTGATGTAGACTAGGTCAATTACTCTTCTTTTTTTTCCTGAATACTGTGTACTTCCTTTTGAAAATAGAGACATTTCAACAAAAAATGTTGATACTCAACATGAAAACTGTAAGGCTTGCATGCTACAAATTCAACCATTAAGTTTTGATCTAGTTTTTGATTACCAAAATCTTAAATCCTGATCTCAAAATTGGGAATTTTTTATTAGACTTTATATAGTTGTCATTTATAACTAATACTCCTAAGGCATTAGATAGTGATACAAACAGATTTTTTGATTTTTTTTTTAAACTTTGGTCATGTGCATTAGTTTTTAAAAGTAGTTATTTTTTTTTTAATAATAAATTTTATTTTTATATTCCCCAACAATTGCAACCCCCCCATTCTGACCCCAATCCCTCCCCTCCCGGCCCCCACCCTCCAAAAAGTGTCTCTGGTTCATAGTTTTTTGTTGATTTTGATTTTCACTTTCTTATAGTTATTTTTTTCCTGGTCCCTTATTTAAGTTTTCTAGATTCCTGCTATGAGTGAGACCATCCGGTAGTTTTCTTTTTCTTTCTGGCTTATTTCGCTGAGCATGATCCCTTCCAGCGCCATCCATGTTGCTGCAAACTGCATGTGTTTATCTTTTTTGAATGCTGAGTAATATTCCATGGTGTATACGTACCACATCTTCTTGATCCAGTCATCTATTTTTGGGCATTTGGGCTGTTTCCAAAGCTTAGCTATTGTAAATAGTGCTGCTATAAACCTAGGGGTGCAGGTGTTCTTTGGAATTGATGTTTCTGTGTCCTTTGGGTAAATACCTAGGAGTGGAATTGCTGGATCCTAGGGAAGCTCTATGTTTAGTAGGTCCAGAAATCTCCACACAGCTCTCCATAGTGGTTGGACCAGTTTGCACTCCCACCAACAGTGCAGAAGAGTTCCTTTTTCTCCACACCCTCGCCAATATTTGTTGTTGCTAGTTTTTTTAATATGTGCCATTCTCACTGGTGTAAGATGGTATCTCATGGTAGTTTTGATTTGCATTTCCCTGATGACAAGTGATGTTGAACATTTTTTCATATGTCTGTTGGCCATTTGCATTTCCTCTTCAGAGAAGTTTCTTTTTAGCTCTTCTGCCCAATTTTTGACTGGATTATTTTCTTTGTTGTTGTTGAGTCTCATCAGCTCTTTGCAGATTTTTGTGATCAGTCCTTTATCATTAGTGTTGGGTGCAAAAATGTTCTCCCAGTTGGTGGGGTTTCTCTTTGTTTTTGTTATTGTCTCTTTTGCTGTGCAGAAGCTCTTTAATTTTATGTAGTCCCAGCTGTTTATCTTTGCCTTCACTATCACTGCTTTGGGTGATGTGTTTGTAAAGATGTCTTTGATGTGCAAATCATGTAGTGTTTCGCCTATATTTCCTTCTTTGTATTTTATGGTTTCAGGTCTTATGTCTAGTTCTTTAATCCATTTTGAGTTGATTTTTGTGTATGGTGTGAGGTAGTGGTCAAGCTTCATTCTTTTGCATGTGGCAACCCAGTTTTCCCAGCACCATTTATTGAACAAACTTTCTTTGCTCCAATGCATAGTCTTTGCTCCTTTGTCAAAGATTAGTTGACCATAAATCTGTGGGTTTATTTCTGGATTTTCTATTCGATTCCATTGGTCTGTGTGTCTGTTCTTGTTCCAATACCATGCAGTTTTGATGATTATGGCTTTGTAGTAGAGTTTGAAGTCTGGGAGTGTGATGCCTCCATTCCCTTCTTTTTTTTTTTTTTTTCAGGAGAGCTTGGCTATTCAGAGTTTTTTGTGATTCCATATGAATTTCATCAATAATTGTTCTAGTTCTTTGAAGAATGACATTGAGATTTTGATTGGAATAGCATTGAATCTGTATATTGCTTTTGGTAGGATGGCCATTTAATAATGTTTATTCTACCAATCCATGAGCAGGGGATGTCTTTCCATTTCTTTGTGTCTTCTATTTCTTTTAACAGTGTTTTATAGTTTTCTTTGTATAGGTCCTTTACCTCTTCGGGCTCAGTGTCCAAGGCTTCCCCCAGGCGCTAAGCACGTTCTGCTGTCGCCCAGAATACAGGGCCCCCAAGGTCTCCTTGGCCAGCAGTACAACGGCCCCAAGGTGGACATGTGGAGCCTGGGCATCATGCCCTACCAAATGGTGACCGGCACATGGCCCTTCAGGGGGCGCAGCCTCAGGGCAATCAGGGAGTGCATCCTGGGTGGGAACATCCGCCAGACCACCTACTTCATGGTCCAGGGCGGGGACCTGCTGGCCAAAATGCTGGCATGGGACCCCTGGAGGCGCAGCACCCTGGAGAGCATCCAGCAGCACGCCTGGGTAGCAGAAACGAGCAGGGGACTCTGTCTTCAGCGAGCCGTCGCTCTGCCCCCAAGACCTGGCCATAACCAAAGGTATGGAGCGCCTGGGCTACCAGAGGCAGGAAATTCGGGAGGCCATTGACACTAACAAGTACCGCGAGGTCATGGCCACCTACCTGATCCTCTGCTCCAGGAAGCAGGCGGGGGAGGAGGACTATGAGGAGGAGTGGGAGGAGCGGCCCAGGCGCGTTACCTTCCAGGTGCCGAAGCGCGTCACCTTCCGGGATCCCGGTTACCCTGATTACAAGGCCTCCCCACCCACACCCACCCCGCCGGCACCTGAGGTTTCGGGGAATACCCCAAGGCTGGGCATCCTGGGAAAGCACCCAGTACAGAAGATTGAAAAGGATACCAACCCCCACTCCCTCAGCCTGAGGTTTTGGGGAATGCCCCAAGGCCAGGTATCCTGCGAAAGCAGGAAGTCCAAAAGAGGGGAAAGGATGCCACCCTGGACAACAGGGTCATCTCCACCAGGTTCCTGAGCTGGAGGATGCACAGCAGCACACCATTGCTGCAGGTCCAAGCCCCCTGCTAGAGGACACCCCAAAGGGCAGTCCCTCTGCGCTAGGCCCAGAGCTGGAGGATGGCTGGGGGGACACCAGCACCTCTGTGGCTAGACCCCAGCAGGAGGACACCAGGGAGCACAGCAGCACCTCGGTGTCAGTCCTCCAGCTGGAGGACGCTGGGGAGCACGGTAGCACCACTGAGACAGGCCCCCAGCTGGAGAGGGACCAGGAAAGCAGGGCCAGCACGATCTGTCCAGCTCCCCAGCCCTCCAGCACCACCCTAAGACGTCCCCCAATATGTGACTGGCCTTCCAGTGCAGTGGCCCCTTCAGCAATCATCAGGGCCAGAGATAGAGTATTAGAAATTATCCGAGAATTTTGTTGCTGCTGTGCAGCATTGGAACTGGAGAGCAACAAAGATTAAAAATAGCGCCATACCCGGCAGAAGACCCCCCACCCCCAAAGAACAACCACTCAGTGGCCATGGTGAACAGGAGTACACCAGGGAAGGTTGAGGCTCTGGAGAGGATCCGGGGCTGGGCCCAGTCAGAGGGGCCAGGAGCAGCATGAGACTCACAGGACTGCAGCACAGAAGTCTGGGCAGCACTGATGTCCCTGGAGCAGAGCAGGTGAAGGACCAGGCAGGCAACGAAACTGGTGAAGCATCTGGAGAGGAGCAGAGCGGGTGAGGGTTGGCGTGCGGAGGGGTTGGGGAGAGTTGAGCAGGTACAGGACCAGGAGAGGGGTGTGGGGCTGTGTGGGCAGAGCCTCCAGAGGTCCCAGGGCCACAGGCGAGGAACCCTGGGCCTCTCTCCCCCATCTTAGGTACTGCCCCCTTGGTGGGAGAGACCTGCTGCTCACCCCGGGCACACGGATGGTGTAGAGGATGCAGGAGCTCTTGCAAAGGCTTGGGCCTGGGTGGTAAATCGTGCAGATTGCAAGGAGCACATAGATAGGCTCTCCAGCTCCCCTTAAGAAAGACTCTGGGACCAGTATATTAGAATCCAAACGGGACTCTCCAAGGTGGGCAGAGGTTATTCACAGAGCAGCCCTAATCCACCATGACCTGCTCAGCTGGAAAATCCGCACATCTTCCTGCTCCACGAAACCTAGGCTATGATCAGTCTCAGTCCCGCAGTGAGCACACCTAGGTGTCCAGTGTCCCCTGGGCCGAAGCTGCAGCTCGTCATGGAGTACGTGCAGAAGGGATTTTGCAACTTGGGATTCTTACACAGTGTCAGTCCAGCTGGAATTTCTCCTTTTAAAAATCCTCTCCAGACGGCTACCCACCCTTCCTCCTCCCTGGATTCAAACCCTGCAGGGTGACTTTAGCCAAATTGGAAACAGTAATATCGCCGAACAGATGCAGGCTTTGGACACCAGTCTCTGCCCATTAAATCACTGGGTACAGGAACGAAAAACTACAGGGGCTGTCTACCTTAAATTTGTGTTTTTTCATCATTGTTTAGATGGTGTTCAATTCCCGTCTAAAACTAAGTTTTTGCTAAGTCTGGTAAATGCAAGTGAGGTGAGGTATGAGTGTTTGAAAAAAGAAATGTATGGAAGAGGGATATTCTGAAGGGCCTTAAGATAATGTAAAGCCGGATGAGTAAAATGAAATGGCATTAGAATGAAAGCAAGCAAAAGAAAGTGTTGAAGGTCTGAGAGAGAGATTTTGGTGAGAAATCGTGTGTACTCAGGTGTCCCCCTCCTCTAACACATTCATGGGCTTGCTCATCTGACCAGCAAAGCCCCCTCTGACTGACCTTTTGTCAGCTGAAGCTGGGACCAGGGCATCCAAACTTGGACCAACTCTCCCTTACTGCCATGGATCCTTCCCATAGTAGGCCTGGTGATCATGATCATGCTTTTATTTGTTTCTACACCCCATTTTCTCTGCTTTATCCAGGAAAAGCTCTCTGAGATGAGCCTTCGCACTCCCAGACCCGGGAAAGCCATTCCTGTTATTGACAGATGAGCAACAGTGTGTTGCTCTAGGGGTTCTGGGCCAACCTACGCCAGTCAAGCGAGCAGTTGCTTATTTCTCTAAACAAATGGATCCCACTGTAAGAGGATGGCAGCCCTGCCTGCGTGCACTTGCGGTAGCTGCTCGTCTCGCTAGACCTAAGGCCTTAAAACCCACACTGGGCCAACCTGTAAATGTTAGTTCTCCACATCGGCTCCAGGACCTGCTCACTCATCAGGCTCTCTCCCCTCCATCACCTTCTTGTCTGTTAGATTTCTACTCTCTTTGTCAAAGACCCTCTCATCTCCCTCTCCCAATCCTCGACTCTCCATCCTGCCAGGCTTCACGGGTGTTCCACTCCCTAACGCAGGTAACACCCTCTTCTTACTACGGTGGACACCATCATCAGTTGGACAGTGGACCTGCCTTTATCTCAAAGATTACTCCACAGGTCTCCTCCCTGAGCATCACCTGGGAACTACACATTCCTTCCCGACTGCAATCCTCTGGTAAGGTAGAACGGGTAAATGGTCTGACCATGGACCACCTAGCCAAACTCTCCACAGAGCCCACAAATCCTGGGTGGAGCTGCTCCCACTGGCTTTAGTGCACCTCCGAGCAACTCCCCATGGCCCCTTGTTCCTGAGCCCCCTTGAATGGATGTATGGCAGACCTCTTCTTACTAACCATGAGCTCCGCGTCCAACCTACACTGTTGGCTGGATATTTTCCATACTTCTCTTTGCTCAGACAGCTGCTCCAAGAACACGCAGACCTTTGTCTGCCACAACCTGTGCCTCCGTCCCCTGATGCACCTGTCAACATGCTGTGCCCTGGAGACCAGGTTCTTCTGAAAGCCATCTCTCCAAAACCACTTCCGCCAAAGTGGATGGGTCCACACACGATCATCCTGACTACACCAATGGCTGTCAAGGCATCAGCTGTCCAGGGTCAAAGCGGTCCCTGTGGACAAGCAGTATGTATACAAGCACATGGGCCCAACTCGGGTTTGCATCAATGCATCCCTGGTCCACATCCCACTCAGCCTATAGAGTAGAGGCCCTCTGATTCTCCTTCCTCTGTTTCTTTTTTTTTTTTTTTAAGATTTATTTATGCAAGCACTGGGTACAGTCAGAAACACAGGAGGGTGAGAGAACTCACCAGAGACAAAGTGAAGAGCAGAACAGGCAGACTTGACGAAGCACACTGCTGAGGGGAGCAGTGGGCGGCAGGAGAGGTCTGCCCGCCATGTGGGACCCTCGCCTTGAGGCCAGGGATTGAACCGGTGCTGTAGAGGCTGTTTGCAGCTTCACAACCCAGCGCTCAACCGTCAACCAGTGCGCCACCGGGGAGGCCCCTCTCCTTCCTCTGTTTCTAATCCCATCTCTTCAAGCCACTTCCAGTTCTTCTGTGTATGCCCAGCAATTCCAGATCAGCACAGCCTCGGACCAGGTATTACCTTGGCCCACAGGTGGCATTTTGTGACTCGGCCTTGGCCAGTGCTGAGGAAGAACAGGCGCGGCTGCACAGGCAGCTAAAGGAGCAAAAGCTGCTCTGCTGGCTCTTGGCTCAGCAGGTAGCCCCATGGGACCAGGAGCCTGAGAAGATGGAGGCCCCAGCCCCCGGGGGGAAAGTGTGCCTGGGGAGACCCACCAGGCCCTTCAGGGAGCCATGGAGAAACTGCAGGTGAGTGTGTGTAAGGCAGGAAGGAATGGCCACAGGGCAGGTTTTCTGATCCAGCAGACCGGGTAAAGGAGAAGTGAGTCCTGGAAGCCTCAGTGAATTTTGCAGACTTTTATTGAGATTTACCAGATACATGGCAGGTAGGGGTGCTAGGGGGCCAGGAGGCTGACAGGCCTCCCAGCCCCCAGCAAGTCTTCATTCTTTCTGGGCTCTCTGGTGTTCTCTGGTGGTCTCTGCTGCTCTGGTCTCTCGGTTCTGCTTCTGCTTCTCTGCTGCTGCGGGCGTCCCCGTGACGCCACCCTTAAAAGCCCATCTTAGCCCAGGTGAATCCCATCTACCTATGCCCACACCCTACTCCAGGTGCCCGCATCAGGCATGCATTTGGGACCGCAGGGTTCCATCATCCATCCTATGGGCGGGAGAGCAGAAAAGCCTGATACTTTTACCTTACCCTACAATCCACCCCCTCAGGGTTTTCTGCCAGACAGTCTATACAAGTGATACACACGTTTCTCTTGACGAATATGAACACTGCAGCCATGGCCCACAAAAGCAAATGAAATATATCACAATGAAATATAACAGAACACAAATAAGTCCAGGCAGGGCATCAACCTAGTGCAAAAGACAATTATTGGCACCAGTAGATGATCCACCACTTCCGCTGCCGAAGGCACTGCTCATGCGAGGGAGGGAACCACTCAGGCATGAGCTGTCACACGCCGGGAGCCATCAGGCCTCCGGGCCCCCTCCGGCTGCAGTCTCCGCCACAAGCCGCACACTGCATCCACCCCAGGATGCACTCACTCTTGGGTTGGCGATTCTGTACTCTTTGGGGGTAATCGCCCATCCCTCAGGGTTTTCTATCTGTGGTTGCTCCAACGCTCCAACATGCAGGCCCCTGCACTCAGGCCAACCCACTGCACAAGCACATGGGTCGGGGATCCGTGGATACAAGTCCACATGCGGCTTCTCTTGGGTCCCCCTCTTTGGCTGTGGGCTCCACCACAAGCCACGTTCCCTACCCATCCCCCAAAGATGGGCTCCTCAGCTCCTCACCCTCACTCAACTATGAGCAGGGCATCACCCACAGGTGATTTTAAAAGACTCACTGGCCTTTAGCTTACGTAGTGCTTAACAGCCGCTCAGGGCTTCCCGAACTTAGCACCAGCTTTTGCCTTCTCAGTTGGCTTTTCTCCTCTGCTTAGCTGCTGGGCAGTACACCGGCTGCCTTTGGCCACCAAGGCCCACTGACACCCCCAGACTCCCATCTTTGGGGGTGGACAATCCCATCCTTCCTCAGGGTCCCCAAAACATATCAAACTTGCCAAGGTCCTCCCCCTTCTGGCGGGATTGTTAGTCCATTAGTCCAAGTTCATCGGCTTTTCCCTTTGTCCACACTGGGGAGCTCTGAATCGTGGTCCTTTCTCCCCCGATGATTCTTGCTGCCTAGGCGGGGATTGTTGGCTGGTCCTCTCGGGCATCTCCTCCTCCAGGCGAGGTCTCATCCCGCAGCTCCCGGACTTTGCCCTTCCCCTGTCCCGCCATGACACGTCCAGCGCTGTCACAGGCAAACACTGTCTGCTGCTCCTCAGTCCCTCCCGGTCTTCAGAGGGCTCCATACCGGTCCGCATGGATCATCTTGCTGACTTACACCAATTGTAAGAGAGGAAGGAATGGACACGGGGCAGGTTTTCTGATCCAGCAGACTGGGTCCAGGAGAAGAGAGTCCTGGAAGCCTCAGTGGCTTTTGTAGGCTTTTATTGGGATTTACTGGATACATGGCAGGTAGGGGTGCTAGGGGGTCAGGAGGCTGATAGGCCTCCCAGCCCCCAGCAAGACTTCACTCTTTCTGGGCTCTCTGGCGTTCTCTGGTGGTCTCTGCTGCTCTGCTCTCTCGGTTCTGCTTACGTTTCTCTGCTTTTGCTGTGAATGCCACCCTTAAAAGCCCAGTCTTAGCCCAGGTGAATCCCATCTACATATGCCCACACCCTACTCCAGGTGCCTGCATCAGGCTTGCATTCAGACCACAGGGTTCCCTCATCTATCCTAAGGGCGGGAGGGCAGAAAAGCCTGATAGTTTTATCTTTCCCTACAGTGTGGTTTTCCGGAGGGCTGGGCGGGCTGGGTGCTGGGCAGGCCGGCACTGCTGAGCCCCTGAGCCCGCTGTCTGGCTGAGGGCCGCTTTACCGAGCTCATGCAGGAGAAAGTGGGCTTACAGGAATGGATGGAGGAGCTGGAGCATCGATGTATCCAGATGTCTGGAGAGACTGACACCATCAGTGAGCGGGGAGGCTTGTGCCCTGCAGCTGGGGTGCTATGCAGAGGCTGGGGAGACCCCAGCAGCTGAGCTGTCTGCGCGCCCTCCCCCTAGGAGAATATATCGCTCTCTACCAGAACCAGAGAGCAGTGATGAGGGAGGAGCACCAAGAGAAGGAGGAGTCCATAAGGCAGCTGGCCCAGGACAAAGAGGAGATGAAGGTAGTCAGAGCTCTGGCTCCATGGTGGTGCGGCTGGGGGCGGGGCGGGCTTCTGAGCATCTCTGCTTCCAGGTGAAGCTGTTAGAGCTGCAAGAGCTGGTTTTGTGGCTGGTGGAGGTGCACAACGAATGGCGGGCGAAGCCCTGAGCACCTGCCCAGAACCCTGCTGCTGAGCACACTAGCGCATGCCTAGTCCCCAAGAAGCTTGGAACCGCCAACGTCCAAGGTGAGGAAAGCCCCTAACGGGCAGCGGGTCAGGAAGAGCACACTCCGCCAGGCACACAGCATCCTGTCTCTGTCTCTCTGTAGGGTAAAGAAAATATCAGGCTTTTCTGCCCTCCGCCATCAGGATAAATGATGGATCCTTGTCCTGAATGCATGCCTGATGGCGGGCACCTGGAGTAGGGTGTGGGCATAGGTAGATGGGATTCAGCTGAGCTAAGACTGTGCTTTTAAGGGCGGTGTCACGGGGACGCCAGCAGCAGCAGTAGAAGCCGAAGCTGAAGCCGGAAGAGAAGCCGAGATCACCAGAGAGCCCAGATAGAGTGAAGATTTGCTGGGGGCTGGCAGGCCTCCCAGCCCCCCAGCCCCCCAGCCAGCACCCCTGCCTGCCATATGCCTGGTGAACCCCAATAAAAAACCTGCAAAGCCACTGAGGACTCTGACTCCTCCTTTACCCGGTCTGCATGGGATCAGAAAACCTGCGCTGTGCCCTGCTCCTGCCCTTACACTCTCTAAAGAACCAAGTAAGGTGAGCCTTGTTCACGATGTGTAGCTGACCCAGGGTGAGGCCCAGCTGGGCCTGACTCCGCTCGAGAAAGCCTCTGCGCAACAGGTCGTTCAGCTGCTTCAAGAAATGCAGAACTCCCAGGAAGGCGTCACCATTGGAAAAAGCCCATGCCTTCCCTTCTTCTACCAGGCTGACGACAATGAGGTGAAGATAATGGTGGTCTAGGCCACCGGCATGGGGCCGGAGGCTCTGCCCCCACCTGGCCCTCACCAACCCATCCCTGTTCCCCAGGCTTTCCCCCCCATCCTTTGGCTCTCCTTCCCAGTCGTCCTTTCATCCCTCGTCTTAAAAAAGGGGTCCAACAACTCCCCTATCTAATAGGGTGAAATAGGTGCAGACCCTAGCCTCTGAGGTTAGGGCTGTGTCTTCATTTAACTCTGGACTAATCATACTTCCAGAGGCAAGGAGCTAGAAATATCCAGCTAGTTATTTAGGGGGCTCCATTCTACAATATAGGGGCTCCTTGAATGACCAATTGAATCCTTACCAGGCCTTCTTGCAGAGGGCCTAGGTTATATTAGGCAATTTTGGGCCACGTGCCCCCCACCTCACCCCAACCATGTCGAGCGGGGCAGCACTTTGAAAGCCCAGCACGGGGGCTAAGTGCAGACAGAGATACCAGCTGGGGCAGGTGGGCACCAACACCTGTCTAGAGTGTAGCCACAGAGATAGCAGTGGTTTATTTGAGACCACCCAGATCCACAAAGGGGTGGCCTCCCCTGCTCCCTTTTGAAATTTCCCCATGGGCCTTTGCACCCAATTTTGTTTTTGTTTTTTTTTTGTTTTGTTTTGTTTTTAATTTTTTGTTGGACCCAATAATTGTTTTGATTTTTCTTTATTTTTTTTTTATTTTTACTTTTTGTTGCACCCAATTATTCTGGAGGTGATCCCTATCTGCAAAGGGGAGGCCTCTCCTACTACCTAGCAAAAGTCCCCATGGGCATGTGTGCCCGATTATTTTGTGGGAATCCACCTGTTAAGGGCGGGCTCTGCTCACTACACATGTCTTGCAGCTTGAGGTTACCCTGTCCCACTCACAAAAGTCCCGCGGGCATGAGGCCACCACAGTCCTCAAAGGGGTGTCCTCCCCTGTCCCCGCTCACAAAAGGTCCGCGGGCATGAGGCTACCCCAATCCACAAAGGGGTGGCTTCCACTGTCCTCCTCACAAAAGTCCCACGGGCATGAGGCCACCCCAATGTGCAAAGGGGTGGCCTCCTCCTTCCCCCCTCACAAAAGGCCCATGGGCATGAAGCCACCCAATCTGCAGAGGAGTGGCCTCTCCCGTCCCGCCCCTCACAAAAGATCCACAGGCATGAAACCACCCCAGTGCACAAAGGGGTGGTATTCCCCTTACCCCCTCACAAAAGTATGAGGCCACCCCAATCCACAAAGGGGAGAACTCCCCCATCCCCCTCCTCACAAAAGTCCTACAGGCATGAGGCCACCCCAATCCGCAAAGGGGTGGCCTCCCCCGTCGCTCCTCTCGAATGTCCCACAGGTATGAGGCCACCGCAGTCCACAAGGGGGTGGCCTCCACTTGCTGTCTTTGCAAAAGTCCCGTGGGCCTCCGTGCCTGATTATCTTGGGGCCACCCCGGATTTGCAGAGAGGTGGCCTTCACTGCTTCTTTTACAGAAAGTCCCCATAGAGGGGATGCATGGCTTACTCAGGCAATTTGGGGGTACACACTCCCCCAACCCTGTGGAAAACTGGGCTTGGCCAGAAGCCGGGCCGGGGTGGCTGGTGGAGGCCAGGCGGAAGGCGCGCGGGCGCCCCGCGGTGTACATACTGTGCTGGGACATGTGTACATGGGACTGAGATGGCCCCTGTATCACAGCGGAGGCTGCGGTGGCCCCTGGGAGAGGAGGTTTCTATGAATCAGTTGACATCGAGGAAACTTATTTATAGATCGCCCAGGACAGAGGAAGGAGGCAAGGCCAGGGAGTGGTTCCTGGTGTTTCACTTTTGTTTCTGAATAAACCGAACTCACCATGTGGTCGGGCCCTGGGATCTGGGCTCAGGCACTGCGCTGGGTGTGGGTCCTGCCAGCAGAGGGCAGGCTTCGGGGTGCAAGGTGCGCATTGGCTCTGCCTGTCAGGGCATCCAATCCCCCTCAGCTCTCTGACCTGTCAGGCCTGTGGGCTGCGTGCCGCCCCGGGAGGGCCAGAGTACTGGCTCCCAGCCTAGGCATTTCTCCTCTCACCCTGTTCTTCTGGGGCTCCCACCCAGGCCCCATGAGTCCTCCAGGCTGGCACTCCCTGGTGGCCACAGCAGGGTTCAGATGAAGACCAGCTAAGTCCAGGTGCTTTCCCGAGCAGCCTGGGAAAATCTGGGGCCTCCCAGGCACCCCTGCGCCCCCATGCTTAAACCATCCCTTCCCCCTGAATGCCACAGAACACAGCCAGCACACAACATGTTGCTCCCCATTGTTCAGAAATGGGTTTCATTCTCAGCCAAGAGACAGCAGGACTGGTCGCGGCCAGAAGCACACAGCTGCCGGAACAGCACCCCCATGCTCGGGGAAGGGGCAGGAACGTGGCTGGGGGGGCTGACTGTGCACAGGCCGGGAATGGCAGGGAGGCTCGTCGGAGGTGGCACGTGTTGGCGGGGGTGGCTGGGGTGACAGTGTTTGCTTGTTGTTGGGCCACAAGACTCAGAAGGACAGCACAGCCGGCGGTTCCCAGCACCAGAGATGCGCGCTTGCACGTGTGTGTGTGCCCGTGTATTTATAGACATGCATAGAGCAGGGCAGGAGCAATACCATCGAGGGGGCACAAGAGTCACCGAGGTCACGCCTGGGGTGTCCGCTCACCACCACAACAGACTAAAGTCACAGATGAAGGGGGAGGCTTGGGGGCTGGGGGCCAAGTCACAGAACAGTCACCCAGGCAGGCCTGGGAAGAGAGGTGTCCCAGGAAGAGGAGGGGTCTGGTTAGAGGTCGAAGGGGGCCCTGGGGCTCTCAGGTTGGATGGACTTGCCTGACCAGATCAGCTGGCAGCTGGAGAGAAGCAGAGAGAAAACTGGGGAGGGAGAGAAGGGGGAGAGCTGGGAAGGCAGGTGCAGCCTGGGCTGCAGCGCTGGGGGGAGGTGGGGA
The DNA here is from genome assembly GCF_964194135.1 of Talpa europaea. Lineage (NCBI taxonomy): Eukaryota > Metazoa > Chordata > Mammalia > Eulipotyphla > Talpidae > Talpa > Talpa europaea. Next base: position 119,115,518 of record NC_140068.1, on the reverse strand, counting down.
GGGAAGACGAAGCAGGGGAGGGTGTGGGCAGGGGTTCTGGATGAGAGGAGAGGGGGGACAGGGAAGGGGGATGCAGGAGCAGGAGCTGGAGCCTCTCCCTGCTCACTCGCCGGCCTCTCACACACACGAGACAGTGCACCCGTGGGCCAGACATGTGATCGGCCCCCTCCGGCTCCCTCCTCTCTGCTCCCCTGTCTTTCAACCCACCAGCCCAGGGTCACCCTTAGTGTCAGGAGTAGGCGGCCTCGGGCCCCACGTGGTGACTCCACCATTTCTGATGGAGAAAGACAGGCGGAATACCACTGTTTGCCCCGGGAGGGCAGAGCTGAGAGGATGGCTGGAGGGAGCACCGGGGGCCCCCTGGGGTGGGCAGAAAGCACAGTAGTTCCCCATATGGACCCTGGGGAGGCAGGGAGGGCAGGAGGCCAGATGCTAGTGGCCACAGGCTTATAAGTCTAAGAGGGGAGCCTCAGCTGGCTGGGGGACCACAGGTCGTGTAGGTGAGGCTGGGCCCTTCCTGGTGTGGAAAAGCAGAAGAGCAAGCATCCGTGTAGGGGTGCGGGGGCAGGCAGGTCTGTGGGGCGAGTTTTACTGACCAGCTTGGGTAGAACTCAGAGAAGCCGACTTGCCCAGGTCAGCCGACACTGAGGTCCCCTGGCTGAAAAAGGAGACGTGACACTATGAACAACAGGCCCAGGTCCACGGGCCTGCAGGCAGGCTTCGGTGCTTCACCTGGGGCACAGGGACTGCCGTGGCCCTGTGCTGGCGGGAACAGCAACAGCAGGCACGGAGGGCAAGGCGCTCTGTGGCCTGCCTGGTTGCAAGGTGGCTGCGGGCCGAGGGTGTGGCTTGGACCCTCAGGCTCTCCAAAGCCATCAGACAACCTGAGCCTTCCTGAAGGGACTCAGTGCCACAATAAGGAGGAGGGGTCAGACCTCCTCTGCCCTGTGGTGGATCCTGTTCCAAAGCTCCCAAGGCGGCTGCCCTGCCCCAGCAGCACACTCACCTAGGGGGATGGGGGCTGCACCCCCAGCATGAATTTCGAAGGCTCCCTGACGGCCTGCTCCCTGACAGCGGCACAAGCGGCCTATCAGCTCAACACCCTGCGTGACCATCTGCACTGCAGGTCCTCGAGCCTAGAGACTTCCTCAGCCAGAGAACATCCACCTAGGTGGAAGGCCCGGGTAAGACAAGTCTCAGTGGCTGTCTTCAGTCGGAGGTACTTTGGGAACCTGGGGTTGGCTTGCCTGTATGAACTTAAGTGTGTGTGTGACCAATATAGGAATCAAATTCTCTCTGAGAGCCAACTTCTGACTGAAGCTTATCTATCACCCTCGCGGCAGATGCCTTCTCTCAAACCTCGGTCCCTTGGAGCTTAGGCCAGATATGTGCCCTAAGCGTCTCATCTTTTACTGCAGCGCTGCGTGGCCTCAATACCAATTGGACAATGGCTCCCACGGGCCGAGCATGGCGCTTTTGACTTCTCCATCCTTACAGACCTAAAGAGTTCTGTCACAGCAATGGAAAATGGTCAGAGATCCCTTAGGGCCAGGCTGGCTTTCTCTTGTGCTCCCGTGCCCCCCTCCAGCCCCTCCCTCCTGAAAACCTGCCACACTCTCCAAGTCTTGAGACTCCTCTCACTCTTCCCCTCTCTGGACCCTCTTCAACGTTTTCTGATCCTCTAGATTCTCAGTCTTCACCTCCTCCAGCTCCCCAATCCGGCCTTCCCTCTTTTTTTCACCTCCTAGCCACCACACCCATTCTGGGTGGTTCTCTTCTGGGTCCCCTCAGGGAAGTGGCAGGGACTGAAGGAGGAATTAGGGTCCATGGTCCTTCCTCTCTGTCTGGTCTCTCCCAGACTGAAAAGCCTCCAGGTTTTTTCACTAACAATCCCACCACCTACACCAAAGAGTTTCCTTGTCTTACCCAAGCCTGTGACCTTACTTGTCATGATTACATGTGATCCTCTCTTCTACCCTGACCTCTGACAAAAGGGAGCAGGTTTTTAGGTCTGCCCAAGACCAAGCAGATCAGGTCCCTGTGACTGACACAACCATGGCCCCAGGCTCTGCAGCAGTTCCCAGCCCAGAGCTGGGGTGGGGCTCCCAGACTGACACAGGCAGGGCCCCCGGGGCAGGACTCACCAAGACCATTTTATTACCTGTCTCCTAGCTGGTCTCCAAGCGGCTGTGCACAAAAGTGTAAATTTTGCTAAGCTCAGGGAGATCACCCAGTCTGCCTCAGAAAACCCTGCTGCCTTCCTTAGTCGCCTGACGGAGGCGTTCCAGCGCCATACCAGGCTTGACCCTGACTCAAATGGAGGCTCAACAGTTCTGGCTACCCATTTTATATCTCAGTCAGCTCCTGACATTAATAGAAGCTTAAGAAGTTTGAGAGGACTCCCCTGATGGCGCAGATGGCAAAGCACCGCGCTGTGAGTCTCTCCGAGGCCTCTGCAGTGCCGGTTCCATGCCAGCCGGCCAGCGAGGGTCCCACATGGCACAGCAGACCTCTCCTGCCTCGCCCGCTACTCCCTTCAGCAGTGTATTTCGTCAGTCGGCCTGATCTGTTCCCCACTCTGTCTCTGGTGAATCCTCTCACCCTCCCACATATCTGGCCTGGACCCCTGTTCTAGTGTAAATGAATAAATAAACCTTTTTTTTTTTTTTTTAAAGAAGGCTGAGGACTGTCCTCAAACCCCTATCCAGGATCTGCTGAATATGGCCTTGACAGTTTTTAAAAACCGGAAGGAACAGGACAGGGCAGAGAGGGAACCCCGTAGTCTCCAGAAGGCTGGGCTTCAAGCTCAGGCCCTGGTAGGGCCTTGAGACTGCCAGGCCATGTTCCTTCAACCACCGCAGTGCCTGCCGGCCGACAGAGGACGACAACGGGCCCCATGGCCCCCAACCGACCACCGCTGGGAGCCTGCTTCAAATGTGGTCGAGAAGGCCACTGGACCAGACAATGCCTCAACACCTGCCAGGACCATGCCCCATCTGCAACGTCCAGGGTCACTGGAAAAGTGACTGTCCCTCCATGCCTGGCTGTGGTGGACCAGTCCTTCCAGCCCCTGCAACTCTTGCCACCGGCGGTCTTCGGTTTGGCAGCTGAGGACTGAAGAGGCCCGGACTCATCGACCCCGATAGACTTCAAGGAGCCCAGGGTAACAGTCAAGGTAGCAGGTAAGTCCAACTCCTTTCTGGGCTCTCCTTTAATATGTTGCTGGCCTCCTTCTCTGCAGACCTTCTCTGCCACAATCTCAGCAACACACTGCACAACTCCTCACCTTCCTGGGCTCAAAAGGATACCGTGTCTCCCCGTCCAAAGCCCAACTTTCAGTTCCCACAGCCGTCTATCTGGGTCTTCCACTAACTCCTTCCTCCAAACAGCTGACGGTGGACCACAAACAGGCCATCCGGGACCTTCCCTCCCCTGAATCGGCAGAACAAATCCTTTCCTTCCTAGGTTTGGTCGGATTCTTCCGTCACTGGATCCCTAATTTTGCTTTCCTAGCCAAGCCACTGTACGACACAGCAAAAGCCTCCCTCGAAGGACGTCTCCAATCTCCCGGGGAGGTCTGCAGGGCCTTCCTTTTACTCACACATATCCTCCTTAGGGCACCTGTCCTTGGCCTTCCTGACCCAGAAAAGCCTTTCCTCCTGTGCACAGACGCACATAGGGGTATGGCGGCAGGTGGCCTTTCCCAGCCTCTGGGCCCAGCCCTGTGTCCTGTCGCTTATCTCTCCAAGCAGATGGATCCCACCGTCAGGGGCTGGCAACCTTGCCTTAGAGCCCTGGCGGCGGCAGCTCTACTCATCCGGGAACCCCTCAAACTTACTCTGGGAGGACCTGTCCAAGCACATTCCTCGCACAGCCTTCAGGCCCTCCTGTCTCCCCGCCTGCTCTCCACTCTCCCTCCTGCCCACTCACAGGACTTCCACGTGCTCTTTATCGAAAACCCTCTGGCGAGTCTCACTCAGTCAACTTCTCTCAACCCAGCCCCTCTTCTGTCTCTGGCCCCCCTTCTGCCGCTCATTCATGCCCTGAAATCCTGGGCGAAATGCAAACCTCCAGACTGGGTTTGGCCGACTCCCCTTTGTCAGCTGCCTACTGGGCTCTGTCTGTAGACTGCAGCTCTTGCGAAGGTGCGCGAGGTCAGCGGAGGGCTGCCTAGGCCATGGTTACCCTCGATCAGGTCATCGAGGCAGGAAAGCTGCCCGGGGGAACCACTTTCTGAAAGGCAGAATTCAGAGCACTTACCGGGGCCCTGACCCTCAGCAACCATAAGAAAGTCACGATCTATACGGATTCAACATATGCCTTCCTTATGGCTCACAGTCCTGCTGCGATTTGGCAGGAAAGGGGGTTCCTCTCCACCCAGGGGTCCCCCATCATGAACGTTAAACTTGCCCTTAAGCTTCTAGCGGCCTTGCAGCTTCCAACTGAAGTCGCCATTATCCACTGTGAAGGACACCACACGGACAATTCTTACGTGACCACAGGGAATAACAAGGCTGATGCTGCAACAAGGGCTCCCACCACTCACTCTGCTGCAGATCCTGGTCCTATTCTCTCTCTATCTGTCCCCTCCATCACTCCGACTTAGGAACCTAATGAACGCCAAATCCTGAGTCTGCTCTTCCACCCCTCCTTGAATGCAAAAGTCTGGCAGCTGTGTTCCCATCGTCAAACCGGTGCTCGTGGATCACCTCAAGGGGGAATTCGCCAACCTCCTTCTTCTGCAGCTCACCAGCTGCGTGGACACTTACCCGGACAGGATAGGCAGGTTGATTTTACTCACCTCCCTACTCACAAAAAAGTAAAATATCTGCTCACAACGGTTGATACAATAACAGGTTGGGTCAAGCCCTTCCCCGCAGCTAGAGAAACGGCTCAGGGGGTAACCGAGGCCCTTCTTAACCACATTATCCCATGCGTTGGCCTCCCCACATCTGTCCTATCTGACAATGGTCCAGCTTTTATCTCAAAGATTACTCAGCAGGTCTCCGCAGCTCTGGGTATCACCTGGAAGCTTCACATTCCCCACCACCAGCAATCCTCAGGGAAAGTGGAGCGCGCCAATGGGCTCATCAAGGGTCACCTGACTAAACTCTCCTGAGAGCTCTGCAACTGCTCCAGGAACATGCAGACCGGTACTTACCCAGTCCTGCCCGAATCTCGACCTCCTCAACTGACCTTCCCCACCACTGCATCCAGGAGACCAAGTTCTGCTCAAATCGCTTCAGCCAAAGCCACTGCAGCCTCCACGGACTGGTCCGCACACAGTCATTCTCACCACGCCTATAGTGGTAACACCTCTGGGAGACCCCTCCTGGTACCATCTCTCTCGGGTCAAACGTGCGCCCGAAGACAAACAGTATGTATGTTGTAACCTGGGTCCTACTAGGATGCGCATTTCTTGTCAAAATCTCCCCTAGCTCTGTGTCCTATGTGTGGAAATTCAAAGTTAGGGAGACCTTTGTCTCAGGATCCACGGAGACTACCCACTTGGTGGGTACTGCGGATGCCCACAGGCCGGATGCACAGCACCCATCACTCTCACCCTAACTCTTTCATCAATGAACAACACTATGAACACCATGTTTTCTTTCTTTTACCATCAAACCTTAGATCATTGCAAGAATACCTACAAAGAATATGGGGGGTGCCCTTGCCCGTCATGTACAGTGCACCTTCCAGACAAAGGCCGAATGTTCTCTCCATCTGTCATAATACGGGTTTCAATACGAATCAAGTTAACTATACTATTTCAGGTCCTTGGGACCTACGCTGGGTACAGGGAGTCCAAGCCACAGGGTACACGGGCTGGCATTCCTACACAGTGGCAACATTTTCCCATCTCAAGGGACTATGTCCCGACACAAAATGCCACAGTCCAAGTCTCCCAGGACATCCTCCATTCAGAGCAAGTCCTACAAAATCAGCTAACATCATCAGAAAAGACCGAGACACCCTAAACCTGGATTCGTAAAATACAAAACGCTATACTATTCCTACATAACTCTTTTGGATCTAATACCTTTCTTGTTTCCTCTGTGCTTCCCTTCAGAGGCCTCTACTGGCGGCAGCTCCAATTCATCTCAATACCACTATGACCAAGATTACAGACGCTGCTTGCCAGACTCCCCAACTCTCAGTCCCCCTATGGGACTCCAATCACAGCTACCCCTGCTATCCAACTGATGCCCTTGTCGGCTTTCTTTCCTGCACTTCTAACATTTCGGTTAAAGGTATCTACCCCTCCTTAGAAAAAACCTCTGTGTCTTTAGCATCATCACAAAGACAGCTCCCCTACCTGGCACAGGCCATGCTCCAAAACCGGCGGGCTCTGGACCTGTTGACGGCTAACAAGGGGGGCACCTGCCTGTTCCTCAGGGAAGAATGTTGTTATTGTATCAATGAATCAAAGATTGTAGAACAAAATGTGGAAGCCTTCATGAAACTACGCAAAGACATGGAAAGGGAAATTGGGGGCTCCAATTCCCCGCTGACATGGTTTCAAAATCCTATAGTGTCATGGCTCCTCCCACTCTTGGGGCCAACACTAATGATGACTTTACTTTTTTTTTTCTTATTGCTCCTTGCCTCCTGAAATTCACACAGGCTCACATTCAGGAAATGTCTCCTACCACCTTTGACCAACTCCTTCTCCACCCACGTTATCGCATCCCTGCAGAAGACCCTCATAACCAGGCCTGAGCCACCCCCTTGGCTCTCTGCCAGACCAGAGAGCAGTAATGAGGGAGCAGCACCTAGAGAAGGGGTTCTCATAAACGGGCTGGCCCAGGACAAAGAGGAGTGGGGAATGTGCGTGGAGGGGCAAGGGGTGGAATGTAGCTACGTCACAATCCCTGGGAACCATCCTTATGTCACATCAAGAGCTGGGTGCTTGATTTGTTGCCCCCACCCCCAGGACTAACCCCCTTTCAGGTTTCTCTTGTGGCTGCAGATTACCAACTTGAAGGGGACCCAAGACCATGGGACCCGACCCCGGGAGAGGGTTCAGGCTCGCTTGCTCTGTACTGTACCCCACCTTTAAACACTGAGCGCCTACAAAGCCTACGCTTCCCTAGTAAACTTGAAACGCTGGCAACTGCTGTGGGAGACACTGGGAAGAATTGTTTAGTTTGGTTTTCTGCGGGGTTTCTACTTCTCCACGGAGACTTTCCAATTTTTGTCTGACTCCTCCATCTCACATTCTAATTCCTTATGACCCTGGGGCCAGAGTGCCCCCCAATCAGTGCTCTTTGGAGTGATCTGTTTACCCTCTGTGGATCAGACCCCAGCAAACTGACCTTCCCAGTTGGGAATCTTCCCCCAGTCGTCTCAACATGGGTTGCTCAGCTCACCACAGGATAAACAGGCGACTGAAGCATCAATTCTGCTTGAGTCTCCTGAGAAAAAAAAGCCTTCTGTGTTAGTGCACGTATGCAGACATATGTGAGATTGTAACAGATTGCTCTGAAATGGGCCTGGCTGTGCCCCTGGCTGTCCCCTCACTGCCTCCTGCCATGAGCATCCACTGGTGCAGGAGCTTGAGCAGCGCTGCCTGCTGGCAGCTACTGAGTCATGGCATCCCGGAAGTTCGAGTCTGAAGACTGAGTGAAAATTCCTAAACATTTTTTCTTTAAACCAAGTTATCAGTCCATTTCTTCTGTCATTGGGAGGATGGGACGGGGGACTACTCACAGCACCTGGTGGAGATGTTGGTGGCATGACGTCAGATGGCAAATCTAACTTGTAACGTGGGGTGTGAGTACAGGGGCTCGCCGTTCTCGTGAGCCTCAACTCTCTTTTTCCTCTCCGCAGTTGAGAGACTACCAAAGGAAAAACATCTTGGGGTCTCCTGCAAGAGACCACTGGAAGTGGTTGTAAGTCATCTGAAGATGTAAGTCTTGCTCAGCCAGGCTGGGAGAGGGGTGCTCCAGGGGCAGCTCAGTGAGAGGTGAAGAGCATGAAAGAAGTGGGTAAGAACCCTGGGTCTGAGTGCGGCCTTTCCATAGTACTGCTGGGGATCTGATTTGGGGCAACACTGTTTAAGCTCTTTGCCCACCTGTGAGTCAGGGTGCTACAGCTCTACTTAAATCTAGGCAGCATCCGTGAGAGGATTGTGCGTTCATCCCTTCGTGCGGGGCCTGGTGCGCAGTGAGCCTTCAGTACAGGGCGTCGCTATGGACTTCTTGCTCTGGCAATTTCCCTCATCCCCAGCCTCAAGGGGAAGCCAGTCAATGAGGACACCCTCTCCCTTTAGGGCGGCAAAGATGAGCCCAGGTGCTTGGGATTAGGTGACCTCTGAGGTGGGAGTCCGTCTTTGCCACCTGCTTGCTGGGTGATCCCAGGGAAAGTCACGTCCTTCTCAGGCCTCAATTTCCTCAACTGGAAGATGAAGTTGTTGGGCCAGATCAGCGCCTTCCAGACTGATTTGGTAGCTTTGATCATCTCTTGGTTCATGTTGCTTCCTGCCTCGGGCGAGGTGGTGAGTGGCCGTTTGGAAAGAAGGCACAGGCTGTGGTATGATCCCTCGACCATGTCTCCATCATCCATCGTCCAGAGCTGCTCTCTCTTTCCTTCTCTGACCTTCTTGTCTTCTCTAAGCCGCTTTTCTCTTCCTCCCCTTGCCCTTGTTTTTCTCTTTTCACCTCCTGTAATTTCAGGACATTCTGCAGGTGCTGTGTCCGACCTTAACCGCTCCAATGGGGTAGCGCTCCCCCCATTGGACAGGAGGAAGGTGAGGCCGTGCCGAGACCCCCTCTCTGGCTTGGCCTCTCCCAGCGTGCATGCCCGAGGCTTGTCTGGTTGAGGTATTTGGCCTCTGGCTGATTTTATGTTGCCATCATTAACCCTCGGTGTGTCCACGTCTGCGATTTCACCTGCTTGGTTGATCGTTGTTTTCCTTCCCGCACATCTTTATCATCTTGGAGAAGATACAATACACCGTGAAGGGTGAGAGGTCATTTGGGAAGAGCTTCCAGAGCAGGGGTGTGAGATTTGGGCCTTCCAAGCCTCCAGGGTGAATGCTCAGGGGCCCGTCCTACTAGGAGAGCCTCAAACCCCCGCCCCAAACACGGGGCTTGTCCTCTGGGCATGTCCCGCAAAGACCAACAGTCCACACTGCAGTTGATTTTCCAAAGTGATGAATTCATTTTAGGTTAGGAGTGGGAAATGCAGGCTTAGGAGAAAGGGGGCTTTTGTTACAGGTGCAAGGGTTCAGGTGAGTTTTGTAGCAGAACTGCAAGTGCGTGAGGTTCACCAGAGATGAGTGACTGGGACATTTTGCCCGTTGTCTTTTAAAAATCAGCTGGACACTTACCCATCTCCCATGGGCCCTTGGCAGCAGACACTTTGCTAGGCGGCAAGGTGGGATGTGGCAACTGAGGGAGCAGTTGGCTCTGAAGGGTCTGGAGGCTGGAGGGGTGGCTTTTGAGACTGATGTGTAGAGGTGGGCAGTGTTCATCCCTGTGGAGAGCGGGTGACGTGGGAGTCCCGGGCAGAGGGTGGGTGCAGGAGATGATCAGATTCGGAGCCCAGAGAGCGCTTGGCAAGAAGGTAAGGTGCCTGGGGTGCCCTGGCCTGGGGGATGACCTCTTCCTGATGTAGGAGGGGACACCGAGCTCTGGGTCTCCAGCTGTATTGGGTGGCGTCTCATTGTTACTTCTGTCTGTCCTGGCCCATCAGAGTATGGAGATGACCGGCTCCCTCCAAACAGAGCAGCACACCAAGAGCGAGCTGGCCATGAAACTCGGCCAGGTACGGGAGAAGCTGGCAGAGCTGAAGGAGCTGGTAAGGCCTGCGCTAGCTGGGAAGGGCTCGGAGGCCTCCGGGAGGGAGGTCCTTAGGCCGGGACAGAGATGGCTCCAACTCAGGGCTGGGGGGCACTGAGGACCCTGCAGTCCTGCCAGGTCCGTGACCACCTGTGCCCTAGGCTCTGACATGAAGTGGTGGGTTCCTCGGGACTGCAGGTCACCTCCCTGCTGGAGGCATGAGCCAGTAGGGGAGAGACGAGGAGACGTGGAGACATCCTGGTTCCAGAATTGGCTCTGGGTCGCGCTTCACTGAACAGGGCTGAGCCTCAGCATCCTTCACTTCAGAGAGCACTAGAAAGCAGTTCTGCTTCGGTGAGGGAAGGGGCCTGGGCAGGTGGCAAAGTCCCACAGTGCCTGCCTCAGGAAGAGGGGCCTGTGCCTGTCCCCGGCATCTGTGGGCACAGATCTGGGAGATGACTTGGTGGCGGGAGCCAGCAGCAGCGGTGGTCTCCACTCTGCTGCTCCACCACAAGTCCGTTGTAGCAGTGGCTCTTCAGAACTGCCCTTTTCTGCATGCTTCCTGGGTTATGGGCAGGACCAATCAGGTGGTCCAGTCAGCCAAGGATGAAGATGGTTCAGGGCCTCCCTGGTGGCCTAGAGGTTAAGTCTCGGCACCATCACCACTGCTGCCTGAGTTTGATCCCTGGCCGGGAGCTGACCCACAGGGCGCAGCAGACCTCTCCTGCCTTGCCGGCTGCTCCCCTCAGCAGTGTGTTTCAGTCAGTCTGCCTGTTCTGCTCACTCTACACCTTTGGCCAATACCCCAGTTCTTCTGCACAAAAAAAGAAAAATAGTCCAACCAGACTTGATGTTGGGACACCCTGAAGAGTGATATAAGCCAGGGTTGGAGGGAGCTGAGGGGCTCTGTTCCAACCTCCAAAGAAAGAAGGGGAAGACTCTGTTCCTGGCCTCCGAAGAAAGGAGGGCCAGAAGCTGAAAGAAGACAAGCAGCATCCAGTAGCCAACCTCTGCGGGAGGAAGAGAGGATGAAGACCTCTGTCAGAGATGGGGCCTCCAGTCGGTGTCTGACATCACCTGATAGGAGCACCAAAGGCTCTGGACCTCATGTCTGAAAGAGCTGTTTGTTGCTGGTGTTGTCCAGCAATTCATAAAGAGCTTTTAACCTTTGGTGTCTCTGACACCAGCTGGGATCCCAACTGAAAAGGGTATTCACAGGGCATGAGGATGGGATGCCAGGATAGGCCGCAGTGGCACCCACCTGCACAGGCTATAAGACAAGAGGGCTGCCAAAAAGACCCAAAGCCAAAACCATGGGCTCGAGCAATACAGTACCCATACGATAGGGGCCTACAGGCTAGAGCCGATGGAAGGATAGTGCCCAGAAGGGGACTCATCACTGTGGTTCTCAACCATGTGCACAATTGCAAGAGACTTCAGGCTCTGGAAACAACAACCTTGGGGGCCTCCCCTGGCGGCACAGTGGTTGAGTGTTGGGCTGCGAAGCTGCTTGCAGCCTCTACTGCCCGCAGCCTCTGCAGCGCCGGTTTGATCCCTGGCCACAGGTGAGGGTCCCACATAGTGAGACAGTCCTTTCCTGACACTCGTTGCTCCCCTCAACAATGTACTTCGGTCCTTCTGCCTGTTCTGCTCCCTGCTCTGGCTCTGGTGAATTCTCTCACCATCCCGCGCTTCTGACTGTACCCAGTGCTTGTATAAATAAAATTAAAAAAAAAAAAAAAGTTCTGTTTGCAGAACTTCTAACCTCCTGGAACCCCCTGTGCAGAATTAGCAGTTGCTCTCAGAGACTCTGGCTCCCTTTAGGGCGGCAGGTGCCAGCACACCCACAGAGGACCTTACACTACTTCAAAGGAAACTGGCACCCCCCTGATCACTGCAGCACTATTTACAGTAGCCGAGCTGTGGAAGGGATGGTACATAGATAATAGGATACTACTCATCAAGAAACATAAACTCATGCCATCTGGGGCAACGTGGATGGAGCTAATGGAAATAAGCCCAAAGGAGAAAGACAAATATGTCACTTAGATATAGATATAGAAAAATTAAACAAAGGGCTAGTTTAAGCTATCCCTTGAGTCTCCCAGGTGGTGCCTGACTACTGGCTGGGGCTGCAGACCAGCCCAGACTTTCTGGCCTGACAGCTGGATGGTGGGCTGACCCTCTCTAATTTGACATCAAACTCATTTGATGACAAAGCCTGACTCCAGCTGACTGAGTCCCACATTGTGTCTTGTTGCACCTGCACCACCACTGGGTCTCCAGCCTCTGCTGTTTGCTGGGTCTGAGATGGATGTTGCATGTAATTTTTTGTTTGTTTTTAAGATTCATTTTTATTTATTTATGCATAGAAAAACTGGGGTATAGGCCAGAGGTGCAGAGGGTGAGAGGATTCACCAGACACAGAGTAGGGAGCAGAATAGGCCAATCCACTGAAATCACCTGCTGAGGGGAGGGGTGGGTGAGACAGGAGAGGTCTGCTGCCCCATGTGTGTTGCTCCCTGGCCAGGGATCAAACTCAGTTCTAAGCAGTGATAGCACTCAGAGTTAAACCTTATGTCACCAGTGAGGCCCTGTTTTTAATATATTTTTTACATCTTTTGATATTATTTAAAATAATAGAAGTGCTCCTACTGCTCTACTTTCATAATAAACACGCTCCTTCCTCCCAGCCTTTGGCTCAGGTCGGGTTTACATGTGTCTTTGTCACCTTTACTCCTTGTCCATCTCTCATGACAAAGCAAGCTCCACGTCTCCGGGGTCCTCTCTCTGCTCCCCATTGCATCTGCAGGGGAGGCAGATTGCGGAGGCAGGAGCCAGCCAGGGAGAGGGATGCTGGGAAGTGAGGAGGAGGCAAAGGCAGAGAACACTTGGGAGATGCTCCCCGGTTCACTGAGAAAAGCTTTTCTCAAAGTGTGGTTGTGGAATCCTTGAAGTCACCCAGAGCCTGTCACAGGAGCCACGAGGTCAAAACTATTTTCAAAACACCACTTAGACACCACTGGCTTTTTCACTATTTTGCCATCTGCTGAGGTAAAACTTACTAAAAATTGAGCTTATATTCCTAATTGCACTTATTCTTCACGACTACTTACCTCAGAAACACAACTCCAAGCCAGTTTCATTTCAAAGTGTCTTGGTTGAAGCATTAAAAATTATCATTATTCTGTCATCCTCAAATCCACATTTTACAGCACCTGATGCGATGACAGGCAAGTGCACATGCAACACTCCTGCTGCGTCCCCAATTACCATGTGCTAAGGAAAATATTTGCATGAGATGAATTAGACTGTTTTTCTTTTTTTGTAGTCAATACCGTCTTCACATGAAGGAATGAATGACAAAATCTGTGGCTATTTGATTTGGTTAATGAGCAGACATTGTCCTGAGAATGAGTGTTTGCTCCTTTGAGAAAATCAACTGACAATTGCTAACTGAGAGTAACTTCACCTTGACCAAATATAAGTGCTCAGAAAAAAACTAGAATCATGGAAAATTGTGTCCTACCACTAACTTGACAACTTCCAGTACTACTTTTACTTTTTGGATTTGTGGTGAAAAATAAAACGAATTTTTTAAAATAATTTGATTCCGGTGTAATGAACATTGAAGAGCTTTATAACTTGTGGAACAATATATTACTTTAAAAAAATCACACATTAAAACTAACTGCAATTAGTTTTATTCAAGAGAGGACTTTGCAAATTACCTTGGAGAAAATACCACCTGTATAGATTTAATTTAGTATCAAAATGGAATATTCACAGTAATGTGAAAACACTACTCCAACATATTTGTGTGAGGCTGTAGACATTTATTTCATAGACTTCAAGCAGAACCACAGGAGGGTCTGGCGAGGAGACGCGGCTCAGCAGACACTAGGCCGGAGGCTCAAAGTGTCCAAGCCAGAGCCAGGCCTGGGAGTAGTGCTGGCCGGGGGTGGGGGGGGGTGTGTGGTCACCGCTCCCGCCCCCACCCCCCACCCCTAGTCTCCGGGCCCCTGCCAGGCCCCTTGACCAGGGAAGAGCCCGCGGGACTTTCACACTTTAGGTTTCATTTAAGTTTGGGATTATCAGGGAGGGAGATAGGGTGCGGGCAGGAGACCACGGGGTGACTGAAGGGCGGGCTCAGGGTCTCCCACGGTCCAGAGGACTCTGGGCTGCGCCGCGGGGCCCGACGGCGCCTCCCCCGCGGGCACGACCAGCTCCCCACGACGGCGCCGGGGACGCGCCCTGGGCGGGGACCTGCGCGCCTGGACCCGGCGGGCCCGCGGCTCAGCTCCCCGGCGCGAGGGGGAGGGGGAAGGTCGGGCAGAGCAGGACGGGAGCAGCCTGGGGGCGGGTGCGTGGAGGGGCCCCCAGACTCCTGGGGATGGGGAAGGAGGCGCCACAGCTCAGAGGTGAGAGGGCTGCGGGGCTTTGATCTCCCTGAGGCTCGCACCCCGCAGGGAAATGGGATCATGGTGAGGAAGCGCCCCCTTCTGGCCAGAGAGGGAGCTGTCGGCCACGTTTTCCAGCTCTGGGATGGAGACTGGTCCAGGGGGTTCTACTTTTTCTGAAGGACAGTTTAAGAATAGAAATTCTCCTGAGAAAGAGGGGAGACCATCCCTGAAGTCACCCTTCGCTGGATCTTTTTGACCAGCAGCCATTGTAGGAACAATGAGTTTCTCTCTCGAGATCTTGTTTTTTGGTCAGAGAGCATTTTTGGAGATCTCACTCCTGCCTGTCTGTGTCATCACCCTCCACCCAAGTCAGCAACAAAATGTTTAGAGACCTGCATCCCACCCTGGGCTCCCACCTGCTATCCCGGACTCCCAGAGCAGGCTGGTTTCTGGGTTTGTGCCCCTCCCTCCAAGCATACTGTTCTGTCCACTGCAGGATGGTCACATGAGGCTGCTTCAGTGTCCATGGAGGGAACAAAAAGCATTAAATTTCCATTTCTTCCTACTCAGGCCCCCCAATCTCCATATGTGACCCATCACCCCATCTCTGAGCATGAGGTCACCCTGAGGTGCTGGGCCTTGGGCTTCTACCCTGTGGACATCACCCTGACCTGGCAGCGAGTTGGGGAGGACATGGCCCCAAGAAATGGAGCTTTGAACACCAGGCTGGGAGTAGGGGGGAATGGAAACTACCAGAAGTGAGTGGCTGTGGAGGTGCCTTCTGGAGAGGAGCAGAGATACACATGTCATGTGCAGCATGAAGGCCTGATAGCACCCCTAGTCCTGAGATGGGGTATGAAGGGAAATGTGGGCACAGAGGCTGACTCGGGGCCATCAGAAGCCCTTCTGGAGACCTTCAGAGAGTCAGACCGAGGCCTCAGGCTCAGGGTCTGACCTTCCCTTCCCTTCCAGTGCCACCTCCTCAGTTCTCCATCCTTGCTGTGGTCCTCAATTCCGGCTCTGTTTTCTTTGTTGGTGTGCTCATTGCACACAAGGTGGTTCATATGTGAGGGGGTAGAAGAAGTGCTCAGGTAGGGAAGGGAGTGGGGGATCTTGTCCACTGGGGGCTTTCATGTGCCAGGGAGAACTTGCCCTGCCTGGTTAATGGGAAGTACCATCCACACACACGGGTGTTGCCCAGAGGGCATTTGGTCCAGTCCCCCTTCATCTCCTTTCCTCATTTTTCCCAGGCCTGACCTGGGACTTTACTCACAGTTCTGGAAACTTCCCTGTTCTGCAGGATTAGAAGATTCCTTTAGGACTTCTGACCTGACTACTCCCTGGTCCCACCTGACGCTTCTTCCCACAGGAGGACAAGGAGGAAGCTACACTCAGGCTGCAAGTAAGTGTGGTCAAGGCTTGGATCCCTGAGCCCTGGGAATGGTGTAGATGGAGCCCATGAGAGAGTCACTCTCATCAGTTTCTCCTGTGGTCTCATCTCTCACCAAGTTTTGTTGTGTTCTCCCCTGGGCAGCCACAGTCCCTGTGCTCTGAAGTGTATCTCCGCCCCTATAGGTGAGACCCTGGAGAATTGCAGTGGGGGTGAGGATTGAGGCAGAGAGGCTGGGACTATGCAATGGGGATGCTTTCAGGAGGACATCTTGGGAATGCAGTGGACCATTGATAATGTTAACACTCGGGTAATGAGTGAGCTGTCAGGGGTGAAGATGCCACCACATCCTAGCAGGGGCCAGGACAGGCGGAGGGGTCCCGCCCAGTTTCTTACACCTCAAGCCAACCATGAGGTATTTCTAAACCTCCTCCTCTTCTGCAGGTCCAATGCTTTTTCAGTCCCACTCAGAAGCTCCTTCTCCATGGAACTGTATTTATTGGGGTGTTGTTCTGACACTCTTTACACTGTGTGAAATTTGAATTACTTTATTCTGGGGCTTGATGTTAATTGACTTCCCATCATTTTATATTGTGTACCCTGTCATTCTTGTTACACACACACACACACACACACACGCACATTCCCCTCTCCTTGGGAACCAGACCCTCACTCAGCACTGGGGTTACTCTGGCCCTCTGTCTCTGGTCCCCTCAGAGC
The DNA here is from genome assembly GCF_964194135.1 of Talpa europaea. Lineage (NCBI taxonomy): Eukaryota > Metazoa > Chordata > Mammalia > Eulipotyphla > Talpidae > Talpa > Talpa europaea. The sequence continues at coordinate 119,099,223 of NC_140068.1, read as the reverse complement.
CTCCCTCTCTGCAGTGTCTCTACTCAGCGGTGTCTGAGCAGCCCCAGGAGTCCCTGCACCTCCTGCCTCTGCCCTTGTGGGCAACCAGCCCCTCACCCTGCATGACAGTGAGGAGGCGAAGGCCAAGTCCTGAGGTCAGTGACCAATGGAGGAGACAATTTACCTTTTTCTTTTCTTTTCCCCCTCATTGTATTATTCAGTTGAGGTTAGCATTGGTTTACACACTGCATGTGTTCAGAGGCAAGGGTCACATCTCTTCAGATGTTTGTTACCAAATACACCCACCCTAAGGGCACCCGTAGTCTTCACTATAGTCTGTTGGGCCCTCTCCCTACTTTGTTTCCTACTCTTACCCCCAGCCATAGCTTCAATTCTGCAGTCATATATATAGAATATGCTTTGGTTTAGTTTCATCTGTCCCAACTTTGTTTCTTTATATTCCAAATATGAATGAAATCATCTGTATGTAACTTTTTCCTTCAAATTTATTTCACTTAGTATAATCCCATCCACATCTATCCATATTGTTGCAAATTCAATTATTTCATCTTTTTCACAGCTGAGTAGTATTCCACGGTGTGTATAGCTTGTGTTCTTTATCCCCTCATCTGCCGTTGGGCACTTAGTTTGTCTCCATCGCTTGGTTATGGTAGACAGCGCTGCAGTGACCGTAGGAGGCGCACATTCCTCGGAATTAGTGTTTTTACCTTCTTTGGATAAATACTATGGAATGGGATGCTTGACCATGGGACAGGTCTATTTTGAGGAACCTTCATTTTTTTTTTCCATAGGGGCAGGACCAATGTGCTATCCATAGAAAACAGAGGTACCAAGTTACCGCCCTGCCTAAGGAAAGGAGGAGCTAAGCAGGGATGAAAAGCGAAGGAAGAGGAGGAAGACGTGGAGCAAGATGGGGAAAGGAGGCTAGAGGAGGTGCATGGAGCAGAGAGACATGTGAAGAAGAAACCACGCCTTGCTTCTCACTTGGACTTGTGCCACGGAGCTGGGGACATGGAAAGAGTCATGTGAAAGAGATTAAAAACACGGGTGAGAGACTCATGAGGATGCTGACAATGGCAGCTGTTATCTTGTTGTGGATTTTGATTTTGTTCTTTTCCTTCCAGACTTGCCTGGCCCCTCCTGCCCCTTTCCCATGGGTCTCTACCAGTAGGTGCCTTAGCCTTGTGGCAGGCGTTCGGGCCCCAGTGGGCCTGCTTTGGGCCCAGCCTGTTTGGCTGGGCATTTACCCATGAGGGGTAGGTAACTGTGGGTGCTTCACTTGGGAACTATTCTAACTATATTCTTTCTCTTCTTCTCTCTATTGCACACTGATTCTCTGTTTTATAGTAATTGTATTAAAGTTCTTTTCTATTGAAGGTCTTACGCTTTAGTGTATGTTTTGTCTTTATGCAGCTGATGGCAGATCCCATGTAGAGTGTGCAGTTTTGAGGGTCCAGGGAACCCCTCATTCTGCCCACTGACAGGACAAGACATCATTCCCACCCACCATGTGCCAGAATTCCTTTTCCTCCACACCTTTCAATGGGTCATTCTCACAGATGTGAGGTGGGAACTCACTGTGGTTTTATTTATTTTTTAAAGAATTATTTATTTTTTTAAAGATTTATTTATTGATTGATTTATACATACATACATACAAGCACTGGGTACAGTCAGAAGCGCGGGAGGGTGAGAGAATCCACCAGAGCCAGAGCGGGGGGCAGAGCAGGCAGAAGGACCGAAGTACACTGCTGAGGGGAGCAGCGGGCGGCAGGAGAGGTCTGCGCGCCATGTGGGAAGCCTCCTCTGGTGGTCGGGGAGTAGCCGGGGATCGAACCGGCACTGCAGAGGCTGCGGGCAGCTTCGCAACCCGGCGCTCAACCGCTGCGCCACCGGGGAGGCCCAAGAATTATTTATTTATTTATACAAGCACTGGGTACAGTCAGAAGCACAGGCAGGTGAGAGAATTCACCAAAGCCAGAGCAGGGAACAGAACAGGCAGGCTGTCGAAGAAATACACTGCTGAGGGGAGCAGCAAGAAAGGCAGGTGAGGTCTGTTGCGCCATGTGGGACCCTCGCCTGCGGCCGGGGATCAAACTGGCTGGCAGAGGCTGCTGGCAGCTTCGCAGCCCATTGCTCAACCGCTGCGCCACCAGGGGAGGCCTTTATTGTGGTTTGAATTGGCATTTTTCTGACAGCACATGATGATAAACTTGTATCCATATATCTATTGGCCACACGTGTATCTTTTTTAGAAAAGTACCTATTTAGCTCCTCTCCTCTGTTTTGAGGTGTTTTCTTGTTTTGGAGTTCTTTGTAGATCTTGGATATTATATCCATGTTGGATTGATGATGTACAAATAGTTTCTCCAATTTGATACTGTCTTTTCATTTTAACGATAGTTTCCTTCACTATGTAGAAGCTTTTTAGTCTGATGTGATTCCATTGGTTTCTTTTTGCTTTTGCTTCCTTGGAGCACAGAAGACACTATGGGCAGTGAAAATACTCTGTATGATATTCTCATGATGGACACAGGACATTACACATGTGTCCAACACCCCAAGAACGGACAACACCAGAGTAAACCCAAAGGGAAACCATGACTTTGCAACTATGACGAGCAGGTCTATTACTTGTAACCCACATGTCAGTCTGGTCTTAACACCTAGTTTGGTCATGATGTGTGAATAGTTTTACAAGTTGAGGAATGAAATGCAATTTACTTTAGAAAGCATATTTCATGCTCATACAAGGACATTTAAATAACACTCAAGGATACACATAAGTCATTTCCCTCCACCCTCAAACACCCCAGTCAGCCAGTATCTGCTCAAAACCTAGCAATTTATCTTTTCTCTTCCAAATATATGTATCTCCATGCTCCTGTCTGGGCAATACTGTTTGTTTTCCCATCAGTAAAGGAGTTCAGGTCACAGAGTTGGGGGGAAACATTTGCAAATCACGAATCTGACAAAGGACTGCATCTACAAAAAAATGCCGAAAACTCAATGATCAGAAAGAAATAACCCAATTTTAATAAGGACAAAAATAGTGTAATAAATGAACAGCACTTCATCTGTAAAAATGTACAAAACTTCTATACAAACAGCAACTGTATTCATAGAAAAGTGAAAATATGAACAAATGCTCACTACCACAGTTAAGAACAGTGACACCATCACACCTAGGAGAGACTGAAAATGCAAACTCTGCACAATACCAGGTGCTGTCCAGGGTGTGAACAAAAGAAGCCTCATTACATTCATTTTTTAAATTTTTTTTTATTTATATAAGAGCTGGGGTACAGGCCCAAGTCGCGGGAGAGTGAGAAGGTTCACCAGAGACCTGATTCACCAGATCTGGTGAATCAGGATTCACCAGAGTGGGGAGCAGAACAGACAGACGGACTGAAAGCACTGCTGAGGGGAGCAGCGGGCGAGAGAGGAGATGTCTGCCCCGCCATGTGGGAGTCTTCCTGGCTGGCCGGGAATCGAACCTGCACTGCGGAGGCTGCGGACAGCTTCACAGCACTGCGTTCAACCCACTGTGCCACTGTGGAGGGCCCTCATCACATTCATTTTAAAAGATGCTTTAGGGGCTGAGAGACACATCAGAGCCCTGGGCACTATTGTTGCCTGGTTGAGAACAAAACAGAACCTGGTAAGAGATGACACCACAGGAGGGACTGATGAGGGTGACTCCCCCATGGAGTCCATTTACACTGTCCCCAGAGGCTCAGGGTCAAACCATTGATCTACACTTACCTGGAGCCTGAGTGTAGCTTCCTCCTTGTCTCCCTGTGGGTAGAAAAATCATGTGAGACCAGAGAGCAGTCAGGTCAGAAGCCGAAAGGAATCTTCTAATCCTGCACCACAGGGAAGTTTCCAGAACTGGGACTAAAGACCCAGGTCAGTACTGGTGAAAAAGAAGAAAGGAGGCGAGGGGGGACTGGACCAAATGCTCTCTGGGCAACACACGTGTGTGGATGGCACTTCCCAAAAAACAGGCAGGGCAAGTTCTGCCTGGGACATGGAAGCCCCCAGTGGACAAGATCCCCCACTCCTTTCCCTACCTGAGAGTTTCTTCCTCCACATCACAGCTGCAGCCACCACAGCTCCAGGGAGCACAGCTCCAAGAAGAACCAGGCCAGCAATGATGCCCGCGGTGGGGATGGAGGACTGAGGAGGGGGCACTGGAAGGGAAGGAAGATCATACCCTGAGCCCCAGACCTTATCCTGACCCTCTGAAGGGCTCCAGAAGGGCTCCTGATGGCCCTGAGAACAGCCTCAGTGCCCACATCCTCCTCCTCACCCCATCTCAGGACTTGGGGCTCCAGCAGCCCCACATGCTGCACGTGGCACGTGTATCTCTGCTCCTCTCCAGAAGGCACCACCACAGCCGCCCACTTCTGGAAGGTTCCATCTCCCCCAGGCCTGGTGTCCACCAGCTCCATCTCCTGGGTCAGGTCCTCCCCATCTCGCTGCCAGGTCAGGGTGATGTCCGCAGGGTAGAAGCCCAGGGCCCAGCACTTCAGGGTGACCTCACCCTCAGAGGTGGGGTGGTGGGTCATGCGTGTCTTTGGGGGATCTGAGGTGGTAAATCAGAAAACTCACTTTATGTTTCCTCCATGGACACTGAAGAATCCTCATGAGACCATCCTCACAATGGACAAGACAACTAGTGTGGCAGGAAAAAGCATAAAATGTAAAAAACAGGTTAATCTGGGGAATCTGTGAGATTCTCCTATTCCTTAGAAAGTCCTAGAATGAGGATGAGAACCCAGGGTAGGATGAAGCAGAGGGAGGGGAACACAGACTTTTTATTCCTGACCTGGGTGGAAGGTGAATGACACAGAAAAGCAGGAATCACATAACTGAAAATGTTCTCAGACCAGAAACAAGACTGAGAGAGAAACTCGTGGTTCTCAAACAGGCCCCTGGTCAAAAGGACCCGGTGACGTGTGAGGTCAGGGACTGTCTGTCTTTCTCAGGAGAGACGGGATCCCTTCACTGTCCTTCAGGAGAAGCCGGAGTCTCTGGGAGTCTCTCTCGTGCAGAACATGAAACCCAGGGGAGCCCCCCTCTCGGCACTAGAGAGAGGACTCATTTCCCGCAGTGACTCCAGGCTGGGGGGCCCGGGAGCCTCCAGGCCCCTCTTACCCGTGCGCTGCAGAGTCTCCTTCCCGTACTCCAGGAATCTGCGCAGCCACTCCACGCACCTGACCCCCACATAGTTCCTGAAGTGCTCTGCCACACCCTGGGCCTCCCACTCTCGCCAGGTGATCTGAGCAGCCGTGTCTGCTGTGGTCCAGGAGCGCAGGTCCTCGTTCAGGGCGATGTAATCGGCACCGTCGTAGGCGAACTGGCTGTATCCGCGGAGGAGGAGCCCGTCGGGCCCCACATCGCAGCCAGACATCCTCTGGAAGGTGTGAGAGCCTGTCCCCGCCCGCGTCACCCTGAGATCACCCTGCCTGCACCCACCCTGAATAAACTAAACCGAATGAAACCGGGTGAAAGTCCCGCTGACTGTTCCCAGGGACCCGGGCAGGTTGTGGAGAAGCCTGGAGGGGGAGACCCTAAGCGAAGCCCCCCCACCCCCCCCCCCCGTCCGTGGGGATGGGGGTGCTGACCTGGCCCGGACCCGCACCAGCTCACCGGTCTCACTCTGGTTGTAGAGGCTGCGCAGGGTGTCCAGTTGCGCTCGGAACCTCAGTGTGTTGTCCCTTTGGTGCTGCGTCTCCTCGTCCTGCTCCTCCTGCCCGATCTGCTCCATCCATGGCGCCCGCGTCTCCACACTCTGGCCCGGGGAGTCGCTGTCAAACCGCCCGAACTGCGTGTCGTCCACGTACCCCACGGCGATGAAGCGGGGCTGACCGGGACCAGGCCCGGACATCGCGGTGTAGAAAAGCCTCATGGAGTGGGGGCCTGGGGGCGGGAGGGGAGACCCGGGATATTCTTCTCCCCTTCGGGGGCTCGAGTCCCAGGGCGCGAGACAGAAAGTGGGTGAAAGATGAGCGAGAGTGAAAAGCGGCTGCGGGACGAAAATGGCCGGGACTCGGGGGGCCAGAGGAGGCTGGGGTCTCGGGGGGAGACGGAAAGGGGCCAGGACGGGGCGGGCCGACGTGGGGGGACAACTAGGGCGGCGGCGAGGTCGCGCCTTTCCCACGCTCGCCCGCGCCCTCGCTCCCGCCTCTGGGAGCGCCCTGTCCCCTCCCGACCCGCACTCACCCGCCCGGGTCTCCCTCGGGGCCGCGGCCACCGCGAGCAGGAGCAGGAGGGCTGCGCCCCCCATCCCCCAGGACGCGCCTCCACCCGGGCTGGGGAGACGGAGTCCCGGCGGGCGGGCGAGGGCTTTGGAACGGGAGCCGCGGGGCTGCTGATTGGCTGCTCTGGAGACCTCCAGGCAATGGGGAGTGAGCCCCGGGGTGAGTCACCAGTATCCAGGAAGGAGGACCCGACAAGAGCTGTGAGAAGTGAAACTGGGGAGGTGAGGAAGCCCCAACAGTCACCTTCCAGCCCCAGACAGCGCCCTGGGGACTGAGACCTTGAGAGCCACACCCCGAGACCCTCCTCTCCTGCACCGTCTCCCGAGTCACACCGTCTCCCGAGTCCAGGCCCAGGAACTGGGTCAGCGATTCTCAAACCTTTTTCTTTCAGGATGTCTCTACAGTCTCACAAATTATTAAGGATCCCATGTATAATTTTTATGTGGGCTATACCGTTAAACATTTACTTTACTAGAATAAAGGCGCTTTAAGATGGAATTACTTCTTTACTTTAGAATATTAATAACCAATGTATGCTAACAAAGCATTTTTAAGAAAATAACTAAGTTTTACCTTAGCAAATGCCAAAATAGTGAAAGGCAAATGGTGTCTAAGTGATGTTATAAAAATAGTTTTGACCTCCTGGATCCCGGAAAAGGTTCTCGGTGACCTCAAGGGTTCCACAGACCGACTCTGGAAACGCTTTTCTCAGTGAACCAGGGAGAGTCTCCCAAGTGTCCTCTGCCAGCATCCATCTCTTTGGTTTGGATTTCCTATTTCCAAAGTTTTTCTTAGAGTTTTGCCCCTGTACTCCCTGGAAGAGAACTCATTTCAGAGATGATGAGAGAGAGTCTTCAGTCTGAGAAGGGAGTTGGAGAGACAGGTGCTTCCCTTTGGAACTGGGACAGTTTATGAGTCCGAGGCACCAGACCCACTGATAATCTTCTTTGATTTTGTTTTTCACCTGCTTAGTATGTATTTCCATCCAGGGACCTCACCTCCTCTTTAAGAGAGATAATATTGGCCCCTTGACTTTACATGTGTTTAATGCATCTGACTTGATGCTCCCAAAGCATGAAGAGCTGTGCTGTCAAACAGAATGTTCTGGAAGAAAAAAATGTTCTATATATGTACTGACCAATATGGTGCCTCTAACTATTGAACACTTGACATGTGGCTCATGAGCTGAGATGTTGCATATTTAACTATGTATCATTTAAAATTAAAAAGCCATATGTGGCTAGTAACTACCATATTGACAGTACATATCTACAATGTTCTTAACTTTCAGTATCTGCCCCCCAATACTTTGTTGTATAATAAAGTAGTATAATAAAATATAATGTATAATAAAATTATCTTCTTGTGGAAATCATGAATTTTTCTACATGGGGTTTAAGTATATCCTTAAAATATGGCATGTCCAAATAGTTTAATTAACATGTATTTTAACAACAGAGAGAGAGAGGTGCAATCCCAAATCTGAATACAAACTCTGTCAAATCCCTGAATGACCACTAAACTGTGCTGAGGTGTGGGACACTCAAGAGAAACTGCTGGAAAACCAGAAAGAACTTAGAGGGTGTTCTACCCTTGAGTGACAGACTCATCCTGGTGCAATCTGTGATTCTGCACGTATGACTCATGACTTCCCCGATCCACACAAGCTCAGAGAACCAGAAGAAAAATCTTACTGACTTGAGGAATCAAACATCAGATTTCGTGGCAGTCTTTGGGTATTTGAATACACCAGGAATAAGATAACCAACAAGTGAGTGAATGCCAACATCTGGGTAGACACTGTCCAAAACCTTGGTTGACCATTGAATCGCATGGAGACAAAAAACCTGGGTTGACCATTGAATCACATGGAGACAAGTCAAACCCTTCAAGACCTAGGATGAAAATGCAGCAAGTAGAGACTGAAGCAACAGAGCAGGAGCCCAGCTGTGCACACTGCAGGGGCAGATTTCGCCTGGTTCAGGCAAATGTCCAACTTCAGTGGGCAAGAAAAGGAATCCCCAGAAAAATAAGAGTCCAGATGTGTTAAATCTTATATCTTTCACGTATTTAGATTTAAGCCTGTTTTCTTCATGGTGCTTCTTTGAATAAAGCCTGACTATTCTCTACAAGGTATCGGCATAATTTTCTTTCTTTGACAAAAAGGATATAAATATTTAGTGGCCAGATGATAGACAGTAGAAGTTTTTCAAATCTTCACAGGTTTTTTTTATATACTCAAGAGGTCAAGACCAATTCCCCTCCTGTGAGTCCCCGGACTTGCTGGCTCCCTGCTCATGGAGGAGGCTGGGGTGCCTTTGCTACTTCACAGTGAGTGAGGCTCAAAAGGCTCCACGATCTCCTGCTTGATCTCTCCTGCTCCTCTCTGGGGAAGACATTTGCTGTGCTGCGTGGGCACTCAGATAAGGATATGCTCACATGGTGAGGAACTGAAGCTTTTTCTAGCAGCCACATGGATGAATCTTTATGAAGATCCTTCCATGTCCATCAAGCCTTTTCTTCGGCCTGACATCGTGATTGCAGCCCCGTGAGACCCCGAGCTGGAACCACCACTGGGGTACAGGCCAGAGGTGTGGAGGGTGAGAGGATTCACCAGAGACAGAGTGGGGAACAGAACAGGGAGACTGACTGAAATACACTGCTGAGGGCAGCAGTGGGCAAGACAGGAGAGGTCTGCTGTGCCATGGGGGTAGTTTCCTGGCCGGGGATCAAACTTGTGCTGCAGAGGCTGTGGAGAGCTTCATAGGTTGTATCTTAAACCCTTGCACAACCAGGGAGGCCCATAAATAAATAAAATCTTAAACAACAAAAGAAGTCTTGGAAAAAGAAGTTATGAGTGTGGAAGACCTGGGCTTGGGTCCTAGGTCTGTGTCATGCTAAATATGGGAATGTTTCCACTCTTACCTGTAAAATGGGACTAATAGAGTCTTGGTTGTCTGCCTCACACAGGTGATAAGAGGATTATGCTTAAACTTACAGTAATGTAGAAGTGAACTATATATTGCTTACAAGAAATGAAGTTTCAATATAAAGACACATTGAAAATAAATTTATGGAAAAAAGATAATCTATGATGATAGACATCATAAGGAGATTGGAGTGGTTCTATTAAAATCAGCCATAAAAGATTTCAAAATAGAATTCATTGGCAGATATAGAGAACTCCCTCATGGTGATAAAATCTAACAGAGTGAGAAACTTCAGAGTACAGATAGAAAGGAGACACGGTTGCCTGGCTGGGGTATGGAAAGAGGATCAAATATAAAGGTGCAGCTATTGCCAAGAGCTAAGACATGGAAACAACCTAAATGCCCAAAACCAGATGTCTGCATCAAGAAGATGTGCTATATATACACGAGGGAATACTACTCGGCAATCAAAAAAGATAAAGATGCCATTTGCAGTAACACAGATGGAGCTGGAAGGGATTATGCTCAGTGAAATATAAGTCAGAAGGAAAAGGAAAAATACTGGATGGTTTTACTTAGAGGAGGAACATAGGAAACCATACAAGGGATGGGTGAAAAAAGACAAAACTAGCAGCAAACGATACATTGGAGACATTCATCTGGGGAGGGAAGAGCAGCAGAGTCTGTGGTGATGTTCCTGGGTGTCCTGGTGGAGGCACTTTCTTGGGGACAACACCTGAGAGGAGAAATCAAACATTGTATAAAATTGAAGAACAATGTAAAAATACATAAATAAATTTCAAAAAAATATATAAAGGAGCAGGAGACATTTTGGGATGAGGGGGCTGTGCAGTCTGTGTTCTATGGTAGTTCCAGGATTATATTTATTTAGAATATTCATTTATCTGTCTATTTATTCTATTATTTATATTTACCTAACTGTCCATCTAAAATTGGTAAATTTTATTTCATGTAAAGATCTTAAGAAATAAAAGCAGGGAGAAAGAAGACAAAGTTAATACACTAGAGTGAATTAAAAACAGAGAATTCATTGCTAGGAGTTCTGTCCCAAGGAATGTTAACGGATTTCTTCCAGGCCTCGGGAATGACAGTAGATAATAACTCACACATTACAGCAGTAACTAGCAACAGAGACATGCAGAGTACTTTTTTTGAGGCTTGTCTTAACATATTGAACAGATATGATTGCTTACATTTTTTGTTTTATACTTTTATTTGGCTTGTGTTTATTTTGGTTTAACATATATATTACATGAATAACATCACGGTGGTTAAATAGAACTATATTGCTGTAAATTTCCTATATGTTATGGGATGTAGTTCCATTAAGTAGATATTGAAAAATGAAAGATAAAGTATTTACAACAATAAAAAGTACTGAAATAAATATATTTAAAGCACATGAAGAATTAATTTCACAGAAAAATATTTCCTTAAATCAAATAAAGGTAGAAAATGATAAAATGGAATGAAAAAGTTGTGAGACAATGAAAAAATAAACATCAAAACGACAGACAAATCTAACCATATCAAAAACCGGATGGTCTCACTCATAGCAGGAATTTAGAAAATCTAAATAAGGGACCAGGAAAAAGACTACTTATAATAAAGTAAAAATCAAAACCAACAAGCAACTATAAACCAGAGACACACTGTGGGGCGGGGGCGTGAGGAGAGGAGGGATTAGGGTCAAAAAAAGGGGGGCAGGAATTGTACGGGGAATATAACCAAGATGAAAATGCATACATTGTGCAAAAATGAAAATGAAAAATGATGTAAAAAATAGATAAAATAAAATAAAAATAAAAATAAAGAAATTAGGCACTGCCGGCGCCATGAGATGTGGCCCCCTGAGCGCCCAGCTTAGTGGCCTTAGAGGCTTGCTTGGGTCAGGCAGAGTCCAGACCCCGCCAGGAGGGCGCGCGCGATGCGGCTGGGCTCAGGGACCTTCGCCGCTGGCCTCGTAGTGATTGTGGTGCTGGGGTCGCGCTGTTCCTTTGGGGTTTCTCCACGGCCCCAAGTTTGTTCTGCTCCTAGAACTGAGCACCTAACAGAGCCCCCAGTGCCCGAACCCGCAGCCGGTGCAGCTTCCGACTGAACCAAGCTCCCACCACCCGTCCTCAGTAAAGTTGTTATTATACTAAAAAAAAAAAAAAAAAAAAATTAACTAAATCCCAATGAAAGCCTGTGATTCTCTGGCACATATTAAAAAAAACTAGAAACAACAAATGTTGGCGAATATGTGGAGATAAAGGAACTCTCCTGCACTGCTGGTGGGAGTGCAAACTGGTCCAGCCACTATGGAGAGCTGTGTGGAGATTTCTGGACCTACTAAACATAGAGCTTCCATATGGTCCAGCAATTCCACTCCTAGGTATTTACCCAAAGGACACAGAAACATTAATTCCAAAGGGCACCTGCACCCCTATGTTTATAGCAGCACCATTTACAATAGCTAAGCTTTGGCAACAACCCAAATGCCCAAAATAGATGACTGGATCAAGAAGATGTGGTACATATACACCATGGAATATTACTCAGCATTCAAAAAAGATAAACTCATGCCATTTGCAGCAACTTGGATGGAGCTGGAAGGGATCATGCTCAGCAAAATAAGCCAGAAAGAAAAAGAAAAATACCAGATGGTCTCACTCATAGCAGGAATCTAGAAAACCTAAATAAGGGACAAGGAAAAAGAATAATTGCAATAAAGTAAAAATCAAAATCAGGGCCTCCCCGGTGGCGCAGTGGTTGAGCGCTGGGTTGCCAAGCTGCTTGCAGCCTCTGCAGTGCCAGTTGGATCCCCGGCTGCTCCCCAGCCACCGCACAAGGATCCTACATGGCAGCGCAGACCTCTCCTGCCGCCCGCTGCTCCCCTCAGCAGTGTACTTCGGTCCTTCTGCCTGTTCTGTTCCCTGCTCTGGCTCCGGTTAATTCTCTCACCCTCCCGCTCTTCTGACTGTACCCAGTGCTTGTATAAATAAATAAATAAATCTTTAACAACAACAACAAAAAAAATCAAAATCAACAAGCAACTATAGACCAGAGACACACTACAGTGGGGGGCGGGGGGAGGAGAAGGGGGATTAGGGTCAGAATAAGGGGGGTGGGAATTGTATGGGGAATACAACCAAAAAGAAAATGCATACATTATACAAAAATGAAAAATGATGTAAGAATTATATAAAATGTTTTAAAAAGCCTGTGATTATCAGATTGGACAATATCAAGGAGATTTGTATTCTATGTGTGTTAGAAAGACTTTCTATACAAACAAATATAGGTTAAAACTGAAAGGGTGAAAGGATACGCCAAGGAAATAGAAAGCAGAACCACAAACCTTTACTGTCATTGCAGGAGGCGGCAGGAGCAAGGCCTGAGGGACCCAGACAGCAGGTCCCTGCCTCTCTGTCCAGGAGGGAGGGGGAGAGCAGAATGTGGGGGCCACAGTGGATCTGGGGAAGGACTCTGGGTGCTGGAGGAAGGGGGTGGTGTGGTCACTACCTCTGAAGAGATGGGAGCCTGTTCCCTACATGAATTGTAAATCAATGTTACTGCAATTTGAAAAACAGCCCTCAGCAAAGGGACAGGGAGTGGAAGAGAAAAATATCTACTTTGGTAATTTCGATGGGAAATTATTCCCCTAAATCACACACAGTACTGTAAATCAGTGTTACTTCAATTAAAAAAAAAAATTAAAATAAGCCTCAGGAAAGGAACGGGGAGCTGAAGGGAAAAGCATCTGCTTTGCGGTCTCCAGGGTGTGGTCATCGAGGGGCTGCAGAGAGAGGCTGTGGGGAGAGAAGATGGCGCCTCAGACACGGGGCAGCTCCAGAGCCGCCTCTCCTCTCCCCCACTCCCCCCACCTCGGCCTGGTGCCAGGGCTGCTCACAGGGCATCTCACCCCCTCCCCCAGTGATGCTCAGCCCCAGCTCACTCTCTCAGCCTGAGTCACACGCACACCCAGCCTCTCCCCTGGCTGCCAGACTAGGACAGCGCCGCAGCGCCCCCGTGTGGCCACGGGGCTGAGGACAAGGGGAGAGAACCCTGTGATCTCCCAGGTTCTCCTCGAGCTCCCACAAGGACAGGGCTGTGCACAGGGTGGGGAGCAGCATACAGCTTCTGGTTCTCAGTCTGACCTGTTTCCTAATACACGCTGACGTGATGAAGGTCTCCTGTCTCACCCGCTGCTCCCCTCAGCAGTGTATTTCATCAGTCACCTGTTCTGTTCCCCGCTCTGTCTCTGGTGAATCCTCTCACCCTCCCGCACATCTGGCCTGCGCACTGGTTCTTGTATGCATGAATAAATAAATCTTTAAAAAAATAGGGTCTAGAAGTACCTGAGCTGTAGTGTCATCACTGATCCATACAAGGTGTTTAGCCTTAATAAGATCCTTAACGGATCACTGGAGGAGGGGGGAGGTTAAGGCAATACACTAAAAACGCTTTCTTAAGGGACACATTGGAGAGTGTTATCTGATTCTTAATAAAGGCCCAGCTAAACCTGGATTCCAGTGTCTAGGATGCAAGGGCCGAGCTCCAGGTTGTGTTTGTGTCCTGTGATGAGTCCCTGTCTCATTCACCCGCAGGTGCTCTCCAGTCTATTACCCTCTTTTCTCTCTGTTTTATGGCTTATTGCTCTCCAACATTTTCTACTTGTTCCACCAGTTCACTCGTGTATTGTCCATGTTTTCACTGTCATTTGAGATCCTTGAAGGTAGGATAATTCTCCCATGAACACATTTCCTCAAATGTAGTGCATGGCTAGAAATATTTGCTGAAGTAATGAAGAAATGTACTGGCCTCTCTCTCATTACCTCTCCATTCACATCCTATTCCACCATCAGTTCCCCCCTGTATCTTTTGATTCTTCTATCTCTGTCCCTTCCCCAGACCTCATCACTTCCCTTAGGCTCTTGACCCAGACTAACAACTTCTCCTAGATGATCCTGTAGGGGAGGGTTTTAGACCCTTCCTTCCATCTGGAGAACATTAGGTTGAAACAATCCAACCTCAAAAGAAATCACTGAAAATAGTCAACCTTTCACAGGCTAACACTGCTAAATATACAGCTCATGCATTATTATGCCCATAGTTGCTCCTTCTCGTCAAAAATGGACTTCTGACCAGGGAATGAGGATGAGGTAGGAGGAGAAAACTCCTTCCTGCCACATTATCCAACAAGCATTACTGGTGATATGTTGGAACGCACCAGTGTTGGAAGCCAGAGGAGGAAGGTAAATCTCAGTGGAGGCATTACCATGTCTAAGCGAAGAATTTATCCCTGATGAAGTGTTGATCAAAACTGGATTTAGACTAAATATTTATATAGCCTCATTACTTCCAAACACCTTACTAAGAGATTTCTCTTCCATTATCTCTTGTAATCCTCCAAAGAGCCCTTTAATTTACTACCATTGGTCACTGGTCTTATCATCAGAGCTAGATTACTAAGACCACTGGAACAGGAACCAGGTCTTTTGTTCTCTTAATTCTTTTCGCTTGATATTTTGTCCAAACATCACAGCACAAAACACAATACTGGGAGGAACAGCCAACACTGGTTGATTGATTAGTTCCTCTAGTCAGCGATTTTCCTCCCCTCTGAAAATACTCTCCTCCTTTAGCTTTTCTATCTTTAACAGTTATATGCATAGCCTACTTCTTGCCCTTAACTTTGGGTTCTTCCTTCCCTCTGTGAGAAATGCCTCTTCCTTCGTTCTTTGCAGACATCACCTATTTGAAAACAATATAACTTGGTGGCTGGGTGGCGGACTTGTAAGAACAAGATCCACAAAATAGCCATGTGACATTGGGCACATTAACACTTTGTGTCTGTTTCCCTACAGTGAAATGGTACTAAAAATAAATAATTCTAGAATTGTTGTAAGAGTTCTTGTAAAGAGTTGAAATAGAAAGAGTTGATTATCATAGAGTTAAAACCTAATTAAAGACAAAGCACAACATCTCAAACGTAAAGTCAAACTGCAGAGAATATTTGGGAGAGAAGAAAATAAGTTCTCACCAAATGATAGCTGGTAGGGTACTTGGATTGTAGGCAAAAGAAATTGCATTTGACTGGTTGAAACCCCCAAGCCCACACCAAATGTTATTTACTAGCGTTCTAACTGGCTCAGAGGTAACCAGTCAACATTCGGAAGGATGGCCATACAGGGATCTCAAGTGTTGAAATTCATTTAAGATATCCTGGGGGATGCACTGGGATGATTTTGATCCAACTGTCTTCCATTCTGATCTTGGTCTAGAAAATCTGGGTTATGTCTTTTCTTTGAAGAAGAAGAAGGAGTGGAAAAGTACATGATTAACAGTCACCAAAGATCATGTAGAATGGGGCAGGGGTTGAAATCTCTACTGCTATGGAAATAAATTACCACACAGCCAGTGGCTTAAAATAACACAAATTTGTTATTTTATTGTTCTGGAGATCAGAAGTTCAAAATTAACCTCAGTGGACCAAAATCAAGACCTTGGTAGTCCAGTGTCCCTGCCATCTGCTCTGAGAATTTTATAGAACATATGGTAATCACAGCAGGATTATTCCCTCATCTTTGTCATATAAAGTAACCTGATCCATGGGACAATAACCCACCTTAGGCACAAGTCCTGCCCATATGCAAAGGAAGAGGATTATATACACCCTTTGTGCGTCTAAAAATGAACCCTTTAGTAAGTAGAATGGGTGTAGACTGTTACACAGATTGTAGTACAACCTAGGAGGTGTAGGCACAAAGGTGTGTATGTGAATTTAAGAGCAATTATGTGTAAAAGTGTCGAAGGAAGGAGGAGAGAAAATGGGGTTCAGAAAGGAGATGATTTCTGAACTGAGTTTTAATAGACAAGAATTCATCTCTAATGGGAGCTACACATGTCAACCTAAGAGAAGCCAAATTCAGATTTCTGAGATTAAGACTAATGCTTTACTCTAGACCACAGATGAATTCCCAAAAATGCCAGAAATTAAGTCCAGGCAGAAATAATCATTTAATCAGTCAGTCAGGCCACCTTGCCTTGCTTTGTGATTTAAAGGGGCTTAGAGAATACATCTGGATCCCCTTTCAAAAGCTTATTGAATCTTGAAATTCTTGTTATCTTAGGATTACTAGTGATTTTCAGGATCTTTTTGCTAAAAAATGCCATAAAAGAGCAGGCATGTGTGGTGTTGCTGGGAGGAAAAGTAGTCATACTATTGTCTAGATGGCACAGTAGTTGAATTCAATAATCAGCCAGTTGCCCTGGGCTTACTAATTTCTTTTTAATCTTACATTGCAATGAAGAATTGCAGAGTGGTGTGAATTGTGAGAAGGAAAAAGGGGGAGAGGACTATTAAGTCAAACATAAAATAGAA
Organism: Talpa europaea; assembly: GCF_964194135.1. Taxonomy (NCBI): domain Eukaryota; kingdom Metazoa; phylum Chordata; class Mammalia; order Eulipotyphla; family Talpidae; genus Talpa; species Talpa europaea. Next base: position 119,082,640 of record NC_140068.1, on the reverse strand, counting down.
AGGGAGCAAGTAAAAGCAGTGCATGCAGTTCCAGCTGGCTAGCAGCGATTCATCACTGCTCCATTTGCTATTAGAATTGTGGAGGATTGGAGGGTAATGGAATGTCCCCAGACATTCCTTTTCCAATGGTTCTAGGGTTGGTTGAATCCAGTGTTCACCTAGTCTGAACACTTTTCAGTATTCAAAAGTTTTTTTTTTTTTTTGTATTTGTAATTTTTTTATCCAGCTAGTATATTAACATTTTTTAAAATCAGGTTTTGTAGAGGAATTCTCAAGTAGACATGAATTCTCATGTCTCAAGTAGTGTACTAGACATATACCAAAACCACTATTCATTCTTTATCTGACATTCGTTTTCATTCTAGCATTCAACTAGCCTAGAGTTAATCCAACAATGAAAAACAGCAGCCTGTCTTGTGCTCTCCCCTGACCGTTTTCAGTATTTTGGATATATTCTATGCTACCTACAAATAGTGTATTCATGTCACTCTTGCTTTGTGAGCTTATTTGAGAAATATTTCCTGACACCAGTAGCTTTTTACACTAATTGTACTTCCTCTCTTGATTAATTTTGCAAAGTTAAATGATATCCCCCTTTTATTTAGTGTTGGATTATCTGTACAATAGTACCTCTTCACTTTCTCTCTTGCCTTAAAAGGACTTAACAGGAATGTTGACAGGTGAAAATAGTTACATAGAATATTAACAGATGGGTCACAAAAAAAGGTGTTTCATGCATAAATGAGTTTAAGAAATTCTGGGTAAATAAGTAGTTGTTTATAATGGAGAATATCAGAAGCTCTGATGTGCAAATATGTGCTGTAAAGCTTCAAAAGAGCATGTGATATGCAACATTTTCCAAACTTCTGATAATAGAAACTTTTTCACAGCACATCCAGTGATATCTGGTTTTTTTTTTTGTTTTGTTTTGTTTTGTTTTTTAACACAAGCACTGGGTACAGTCAGAAGCGGGGGAGAGTGAGAGAATTCACCAGAGACAGAGTGGGGAACAGAACAGGCAGAGTGATGAAATGCACTGCTGAGGGGAGTGGCATGTGCGGCAGGAGAGTTCTGAGCACCATGTGGGACCATGGCCAATGGCCAGGGATCCAACTGGTGCTGCAGAGGCTGCAGGCAGCTTCACAGCCCAGTGCTTAACTGCTGCTCCACAGGGGAGGCCCATCCAGTGATATCTTAAGGAAATGCTTATAAAAAGGTCCGGGAGGCAATCTCCTCTATTTGATGTGATGGAAGGAACACAAAGTTGCCTTTTAGTGAAACAGTACTGATCTGCTAGGGCCTTGAGAACCGGATACCTGCAGGTGCTATACTGAGTGCTAGCTGTGCTAACAGTACCTCAATTTTACAAAGAGAGAGGCTGAGGCATAGAAATGGCAAATAGTTTGTACAGTGTCCCACTACATTAAGTGGCAGTCATGATTCAAATCGAGGACTCAGGTTTAGAAATCCCCAGGACACTCTTCTGTCTCCCCCAATGACAACTAAACTGCCTAAAAGGAAAGCAGTGCAAAAGGACTGTTTAAAGACCCAGGCACTTTAATTAGAGTCTCTCATTTTCTGTAATCATCATGCTGACTTTTACCTCTATAGAGCAACTTTTACTACATTTATTATCTCCTTGAGTCTCACCCAACCCTGTCAGTGGACTGAGAAGGATACAAAAGTTTGAATGTGCTGGCTAACTCAACATCACTCATCAAGGACTAAAATAGTCAGGGGTTTACCTTATTACTACCTCTATTCTAGTGAGAAGAGTGTCCAAATTTAACAAATAAAAATACAGGACTCTACGATAAAACAAATTAAAAATAAGAATAAAAATCTTTGAATAGTCTAAATTATCAGGTTAGATTAACTCTAGGCTACTTGAATGCTAGAACGAAAAAATATGTCAGATAAAGAATTAATAGTGTTTTTAGTATATGTCTAGTACACTACTTGAGACATGCTTATAGTAAGATTTCATCTGCATTGTTGATCTAAAATTTCTATATGCACTTTATCTGGCAACTTGATAACTGGAAACAGAGCTCAGAATACAGGATTAAGTAAAAGTAGAGATGGGAGGCTAAGTGACCTGGAGCAGTGTGACATTAAGCTCTGTCTCTGAGCTTCTCAAGTGGTGTGTGCTGATGGTTTCACAAGATGGAGAGGTACTGGTTCCCTCAGCCCCCTGCACAATTAAGGAAGTCAGAAGTGGTAGAAACACAAGTTCTTTCCAGGACTCCTTGAAGGCTGACCCGAACATGATGAAGTCTAAAGGGGGCCCATTGTTCTCTCGGATGACTTTCAGAATAGTTCCTTCTATATTGGTAGCCAGCTGCAAAGCATGCCACTGTCCATCATGGACAAGGAGACCCATGCACCCACAAGTTTGTATTCCAAATGCCCAAAGAGCAGGGCTCACAGCCCAAGGTGCAAGTTGTCGGGGTGAAGGTGGTCAGGACACCTTTCAGATATGGGCCCACACAATATAACTCCAAATCTCTTTCATATATATTGGATAAATGTTGCTTTGTGGCCCATGTGCTCTTACTGGCAATCTAGCTAGCTTCGCAGATGACTGTATTCATGTTCTATAAATTAGAGTTTCATTGTTACTTTCAAATACTTGATATGTAAAATATAGTTTGTGAACTCTGATTGCATTATTGCAAGCTCAAATTCAACATATCATCTTTCAATAAATTAAAAGGAAAAACTATTAAAATCTTTAAATATAAATTTACTCTTGCAAGTGTTTGAATAGTCTGTAAAAATGATTTCAAGGTGTAATCACCTATGTGCAATTTTTTTTTTTTTAAGATTTATTTATTTATACAAGAACCTGGGTACAGGCCAGATGTGCAGGAGGGTGAGCGGATTCACCAGAGATAGAGCGGGGAACAGAACAGGCAGACTGACTGAAATAAACTGCTGAGGGGAGCAGCAGGCGAGACAGGAGAGGTCTGCCGCTCCATGTGGGTAGCTCCCAGGGTGGCTGGGATTGAACCTGCATTGCAGAGGCCATGGTCAGCTACACAGTGCTGCACTCAACTGCCTGCTCCACCAAATTTTTAATGGGTGATGATGAGAATTTCAAGAGAATGCATTAAAAAGTTAATCATAGTTCACTTGTAACCATTTCAACATAAAACATGATAGAAAAAGCTATCTTGACTTTCACATCCACAAGAGAACACTGCTCCTGCCCAGATAATCTACAAAAATCATGTTTTTTTTTTTTTAAGCCCGAAGAGAATTCAGGTTGTAAAAAAGCCTAATGAACCAAAATCAAAAAGTGACAACAACCTCCTAGGAGAGCTGCTTTTATCCTGGGCAGCAAATCCAGGGGAAAAGGAAGCTGAAAAGAAAAAGCAGCTGAGCCTTTAATGCAATTTTAAAGGGTTTAGAATCCCCAAGAGCTCAGACACAGGGGCCTGCATGTCCTTTGGCCCTTTTCCACGGACCTTCACAGTACAGTCTGAGGGAGCAGGGAAATAACTGAGAGACCCTGAACTCAGGCATGGAAATCCTGCTGAAGTCAGAGAGGAAGAACTAGGGGAAGTCCCCAACACCCACGTCATGGTGCTGCTGATGAGCAGCATGTACGTCTGGGTGAGGAGCTGCAGAACTGAGAAAAACATCTACTCTCTGTCCCCAGGTACAGATGGGAGTCTGAGGAGACCTGAGAGTGATTCCGGGAGAACTCAGAGTCACCCCAGAGATACACATGGGCCTTACCCTGGGTTAGGTTCTTCTCCCCACTGAGGGAAGGACCAGGAAATGGAGGTAGACAGCCCACCCCAAACACAACTACAAAAGACCTCCTGAAGACTAAGGGCAGAACAGGGATACGGAGAGAAACCCCAGACCTTGCACTGAGTACTAGGAAGGTACCATATACAGTTGGTAGAGGGCAGGAGCGTGGATACCTGTGTTAGGATACAGGGGGGAATTTTTCCCCACCCCCCTGGGTTCTTCTGACAATAGACAAATACATTTATATCAAACAGATGAGGAGGAGAAAATATCAAATTTAATAACAGATACATGGAGAGTTTACATTATAAATTCTGAAATAAATGATGCAAGTCTGGGGTTTATATTCTGTGTGAAGGGATCTAAACTATAGGTGGTTGTGGGTCATTTCACATGACGAGGAGGGAACAACTTCATATGACAAAATCTTCCCTCTGGATGTTTGCCCTGCCTTAAGGTAGGTTCCTCTGATTTTAAAAAGGAAAAAAGAAAAAGGTTGTTTCTGGAAATATCCTAAATTTAGTAAATCTAGGTAATCATTCTTTTTTTTTTATTTTTTTTTATAAATTTTATTGTTATATTCCCCATACAATTGCAGCCCCCCCATTCTGACCCCAATCCCTCCCCTCCCACCCCCGCCCCCCTAAAAGTGTCTCTGGTTCATAGTTTTTTTGTTGATTTTGATTTTCACTTTCTTATAGTTATTCATTTTCCTGGTCCCTTATTTAAGTTTTCTAGATTCCTGCTATGAGTGAGACCATCCGGTATTTTTCTTTTTCTTTTTGGCTTATTTCGCTGAGCATGATCCCTTCCAGCGCCATCCATGTTGATGCAAATTGCATGTGTTTATCTTTTTTGAATGCTGAGTAATATTCCATGGTATATATGTACCACATCTTCTTGATCCAGTCATCTATTTTTGGGCATTTGGGTTGTTTCCAAAGCTTAGCTATTGTAAACAGTGCTGCTATAAACATAGGGGTGCAGGTGTTCTTTGGAATTGATGTTTCTGTGTCCTTTGGGTAAATACCTAGGAGTGGAATTGCTGGATCATATGGAAGCTCTATGTTTAGTAGGTCCAGAAATCTCCATACAGCTTTCCACAGTGGTTGGACCAGTTTGCACTCCCACCAACAGTGCAGAAGAGTTCCTTTTTCTCCACACCCTCGCCAACATTTGTTGTTGCTAGTTTTTTTAATATGTGCCATTCTCACTGGTGTAAGATGGTATCTCATGGTAGTTTTGATTTGCATTTCCCTGATGACAAGTGATGTTGAACATTTTTTCATATGCCTGTTGGCCATTTGCATTTCCTCTTCAGAGAAGTTTCTTTTAAGCTCTTCTGCCCATTTTTTGACTGGATTATTTTCTTTGTTGTTGTTGAGACTCATCAGCTCTTTGCAGATTTTTGCGATCAGTCCTTTATCATTAGTGTTGGGTGCAAAAATGTTCTCCCAGTTGGTGGGGTTTCTCTTTGTTTTTGTTATTGTCTCTTTTGCTATGCAAAAGCTCTTTAATTTGATGTAGTCCCAGCTGTTTATCTTTGCCTTCACTATCACTGCTTTGGGTGATGTGTCTGTAAAGATGTCTTTGATGTGCAAATCATGTATTGTTTTGCCTATATTTCCTTCTATATATTTTATGGTTTCAGGTCTTATGTCTAGTTCTTTAATCCATTTTGAGTTGATTTTTGTGTATGGTGTGAGGTGGTGGTCAAGCTTCATTCTTTTGCATGTAGCGACCCAGTTTTCCCAGCACCATTTATTGAACAAACTTTCTTTGCTCCAATGCATATTCTTTGCTCCTTTGTCAAAGATTAGTTGACCATAAATCTGTGGGTTTATTTCTGGATTTTCTATTCGATTCCATTGGTCTGTATGTCTGTTCTTGTTCCAATACCATGCAGTTTTGATGATTATGGCTTTGTAGTATAGTTTGAAGTCTGGGAGTCTGATGCCTCCATTCCCTTCTTTTTTTTCCAGGAAAGCTTTGGCTATTCGGGGTTTTTTGTGATTCCATATGAATTTCATCAATAATTGTTCTACTTCTTTGAAGAATGACATTGAAATTCTGATTGGAATAGCATTGAATCTGTATATTGCTTTTGGAAGGATGGCCATTTTAATAATGTTTATTCTTCCAATCCATGAGCAGGGGATGTCTCTCCATTTCTTTGTGTCTTCTTCTATTTCTTTTAACAGTGTTTTATAGTTTTCTTTGTATAGGTCCTTTACCTCTTTTGTTAGATTTATTCCCAAATATTTGATTTTTTTTGTTTCAATAACAAAAGGGATGGTCTTTTTGATTTCTTCTTCTTCAGATTTATTGTTTGTGTATAGGAAGGCTACTGACTTTTGCGTGTTGATTTTGTATCCTGCCACTTTACTGAACTGATTGATGAGTTGAATTAGCTTTTCTGTGGAGTTTTTGGGGTTCTCTATGTATAATATCATATCGTCTGCAAATAGTGATAGTTTGACTTCTTCTTTTCCTATTTGGATTCCTTGGATGTCTTTCTCTTGTCTTATTGCCCTGGCTAGGACTTCCAGTATTATATTGAAAAGCAATGGTGAGAGTGGACATCCTTGTCTTGTTCCAGATCTTAATGGAATTGCTTTCAGCTTTTCACCATTGAGAATGATACTGGTTGTTGGCTTGTCATAGATGGCCTTTATGATGTTGAGGTATGTTCCTTGTATCCCAAGAATTTCAAGGGCTTTTATCATGAATGGGTGTTGCACTTTGTCGAAAGCTTTCTCAGCATCTATTGATATTATCATATGGTTTTTATATTTCTTTTTGTTGATGTGTTGGATAACGTTGATTGATTTTCGGATGTTAAACCATCCTTGTGCCCCTGGAATGAATCCAACTTGGTGGTGGTGAATTATCTTATGGATACATTGTTGGATTCTGATAGCTAAAATTTTATTGAGGATTTTTGCATCAGTGTTCATTAGGGAGATTGGCCTGTAGTTTTCCTTTTTTGTGTTGTCCTTGTTCGGTTTTGGTATTAGTGTAATGTTGGCTTCATAGAACGTGTTTGGTATTGTCCCTTCCTTCTCAATTTTTTGGAAGAGTTTGTGAAGGATAGGCACTAATTCGTCTCTGAATGTTTGGTAGAATTCATTTGTAAATCCATCAGGTCCTGGGCTTTTGTTTTTGGGGAGGTTTTTGATTACCATTTCAATTTCGCTAATTGTAATTGGTCTGTTTAGGTGTTCTATTTCTTCTTTATCTAGCTTTGGGTGATTGTAGAGTTGTAAGAATTTGTCCATCTCCTCTAGATTGTTAAACTTGTTTCCATATAACTGTTCATAGTAGTTACTGATTATTCTTTTGATTTCTGCTGTGTCCGTTGTGATTTCTCCTCTTTCATTGATGATCCTGTTTATTTGTGCTTTCTCCCTTTTTTCCTTTGTGAGCCTGGCTAGGGGTTTGTCTATTTTATTGATTTTTTTCAAAGAACCAGCTCTTGGTTTCATTGATCTTTTGGATTGTTTTTTTAGTTTCAATTTCATTTATTTCTGCTTTGGTTTTTATTATTTCTTTTCTTCTACTGGTTTTGGGGTTTTTTTGTTGTTCTTTTTCTAGATCTTTGAGCTTCGAGATTAGGTTGTTTCTTTGCGTTCTTTCTTGTTTCTTGATGTGAGCTTCTATTGCTATATATTTTCCTCTTATTACTGCTTTTGCTGCATCCCATACATTTAGGATATTGGTGTCCTCCTTGTCGTTCAATTCAAAAAATTTTTTAATTTCTTCTTTGATCTCCTCATTAGTCCAATGGTCTTCCAGTAGTGTGGTTTTTAATCTCCATGAGGTAGGAAAGTTCCTTGCCTTCTTTTTATGGTTTATTTCTAGTTTGATGCCTTCATGGTCAGAAAAGATGGTTGATATGATTTCAATCTTGGTGTATCTGTTGATGTTTGTCTTGTGCCCCAGTATGTGATCGATCCTGGAGAATGATCCGTGTGCGCTTGAGAAAAATGTGTACTCCGTTTTTTGGGGGTTTAGTGTTCTATAGATGTCTGTTAAGCCCAATTGCTCTAGGTCTTTATTTAGAGCTTTGGTTTCTTTACTTATTTTTTGTCTTGTTGATCTATCCATTGTTGATAGTGGTGTGTTGAAGTCTCCCACTACGTATGTGTTTTCTCTGATGTCTGTTTTCAGAGAGGACAACAGTTGTCTGATATATTTTGGTGCTCCTTCGTTTGGTGAGTATATGTTAATGAGTGTTATTTCTTCTTGAAGTATTGTCCCCTTGATCATAATGTAGTGACCATTGGGGTCTCTTTTTATCTTTTTGAGTTTGAAATCTGTTTTATCTGATATAAGTATAGCTGTTCCTGCTTTCTTTTTTGGTCCATTTGCTTGTAGGATTGTTTTCCATCCTTTAACTTTGAGCCTATTTTTATCTTTTGTAGCTAAATGTGTTTCCTGGAGACAGCAAAAGGTTGGGTTTTGTTTCTTAATCCAGGCTGCAACTCTGTGTCTTTTTATTGAAGAGTTTAGTCCATTTACATTTAGAGTTAATATTGATATGTTAACATCTGTATTTGCCATTGTGTTTGTCTTTCCTTTGATTTTATTTATTTATTCTTTTAATAACTTTTTTTTTTTTTGGCCTTCTTTCATTGTTATTCGTCACTCTGAGGTTCTGGCTTTAGGACTCCTTGTAGTATTTTTTGGAGTGGGGGTTTAGTTGCAATGAAATTCCGGAGTTTCTGTTTGTCTGGGAAGGTCCATATTCTTTCTTCAAAGAGGAAGGAGAGCTTTGCGGGATAGAGTATTCTTGGTTGGCATCTGTTTTCTTGGAGTCTGTTGACTATGTCCCTCCACTCTCTCCTTGCCCGTAGTGTTTCTTCGGAGAAGTCTGATGTCAGCCTGATTGGTTTTCCTTTGAATGTTATCTGTTTCTTCCCTCTTGCCAGCTTCATTATTTTTTCCTTGTCCTGGATTCTTGGGAGCTTTACTATTATGTGTCTTGCTGTATTTTTCCTTTCGTCGTGGAAGTTTGGTGTTCTTCTTGCTTCTTGTATATCAATTTTCAGCTCCTTCTTCACATTTGGGAAGTTCTCTTCAATTATCTCTTTGAATATTTTCTCTGTTCCTACATCTCTCTCCTCTCCTTCTGGTATTCCTATAACTCTTATATTTCCTTTCCTCATGGAGTCAGATAGTTCCCGAAGTCTTTCTTCGTTCTTTTTCCTTCGTACTTCTCTTTCCTTTTCTGTTTTGGTTCTTTTTATTTCTGTGTCTTCAAGATTACTTATTCGTTCTTCCATTTCATCTATTCTGCTTTCATTGCTTTTCCCAGAATTCTTTAGTTCTTCCATTAATTCTTTGATCTCCTGCATTTCTTTTACTTCCCTCTTTAGGGACTCAATTTCTTTCTTCTGACCATTGTTTTCCCTCTCTAGGGACTCAATTGCATTCTTCTGATCGTTGATTATTTTTCCCTTATCATTGTTTTCCTTTATGACTTCTGTCAGTTTTTTAATCACGGCAATTTTAAATTCTCTTTCTGGAAGGCTCAGAAATTCTTCCAAGTTATTGTCGTTGCAATCTGGGGGCTGGCTTTCTTTTTGTGTTGTGCTTTTTCTCTGGAGAGTTGCTAGGTTGCGTGTGGTTCTTCTCCTCCCTACTGTCTGTTTTCTAATTTGCCATATGCGTTGGGACACTGTGTTGTTGGGACTTGCCGGCATCTTGGGTGGGCTTCTCTGTTCCCCTCTGGTTCTTCCAGGAGTCATCTGTCAGTTTCAAGCAGCCTTTACTGGAGAAAGGTCCCTGTTCTAAAATGCCGATGTGGGGACACACTCCCCTGTGCGCCTGGTCTGCCCCGGCGGTGGGTTCCTGCTCCCCTCTGGGCTTGGACTGCAGGCCAGAGGGGGTCTGGCGTGGGCGAACTTCCCCCGCTCACCTCTGGCTCCTGAGGAAGCCTTCTGCAGGTAGTCTTTACTGAAGAAATGTCCCTGTTCTAAAATGGTGATGTGGGACACACTCCCTGCGCTTCTGGTCTCAGGCACACTCTTCTGCGCGCCTGGTCTGCCCCGGCTGTGGGTGCTCGCTCTCCCTGTGGGCTCAGACTACTTGTTCAGAAGGGGCCCGGTGTGGGCTAACTCCCCAGCTGGCCACTAGCTCCTTCAGTAGCCTGTGCTGGGGTCAAGTCGCTAGGTGGCACCAGAGATCTCTCCTAGAGCCCTTGGGGAGCTGATTTTCCACCCCGTGGGACAGGGAGCAGAGCGGGGATGGTAGGGTACACCTCAACGGCTTTGGGGTGCTGTGTCTGCCTTGTGCCCCACCGTCGTGGGGAACCCACGCCCCTAATTTCGTGCCCCGGGTCTCAGTTCCAAAGCCCTCAGTTCCAGGACGCGGGCTGTAGCCCAGATCAGTGGCGCGGGAATGGCGCCTTTTGAATCCCGCTCCCCTGCCTGGGCGCCTTGTTCCTGCTCACTCAGGGAGGGCCTCCGCCCGGGTCTCAGTTCCAAAGCCCTCAGTTCCAGGACGCGGGCTGTAGCCCAGATCAGTGGCGCTGGAATGGCGCCTTTTGAATCCCACTCCCCTGCCTGGGCGCCTTGTTCCTGCTCACTCAGGGAGGGCCTCCGCCCGGGTCTCAGTTCCAAAGCCCTCAGTTCCAGGACGCGGGCTGTAGCCCAGATCAGTGGCACGGGAATGGCGCCTTTTGAATCCCGCTCCCCTGCCTGGGCACCTTGTTCCTGCTCACTCAGGGAGGGCCTCCGCCGTCTCCCCGCAAGCCTAGGTCGCAGGCGAGGGGACCTGGGCAGCTGCAATCCGAGCACCACTTTCGCGCAAGCTTACCGGGCGGCCGGGGCTGTGTGCTGGTGCTGGTCTCCTCCTGGTGGGCGGGGCTCTCTTTAATGGCGCGTGGAGCTCACCTCCGCGGTGGATCCTGCAGGGTTCGCCTCAGCTCCCGTTCACGGGGTGTGGTGGCTGAAATAGTTCCTTTCCACTCACAGTCCCGCTTGCTGCATCCGTTTTTCTTGTTGGGCGTTTTGGTTTGTTGTTTCCCTTGTCTCTGCCGGTGGGAGAGTGCCGCCTCTGTGGGCGGGGGAGGGGAGCAGGGTTCTGCGCTTCCCTCCCTTCTCGTCCTCTTTTATGGCAACTTTCTTCTTCGGGCAGTTTGCTGGAGTCGTCCATTTATCTTCCGTGTCCCAGTTCTCACTGGGACCTGCCGCTTTTCCTCCCTATTAACTTTTTTTAATGGGAGATCTTACTCGCAGCGTCTCCTCGCCGCCATGTTGCTCCGCCCCCCTCTGATGTAAAATTTTTATATGCATTTTATATGCCAACTTGATAACTGGAAATAGAGCTCAGAACACAGGATTGAGTAAAAGTAGAGATGGGAGGCTAAATGACCTGGAAGCAGTGTGACATTAAGCGCTGTCTCTGAGCTTCTCAAGTGGTGTGTGCTGATGGTTTAACAAGATGGAGAGGTACTGGTTCCCTCAGGCCCCTGCACAATTAAGGAACTCAGAAGTGGTAGAAACACATGTTCTTTCCAGGACTCCTTGAAGGGTGACCCAAGCATAATGAGGTCTAAAGGGGGCCCATTGTTCTCTCAGATGACTTTCAGAATAGTTCCATCTACATCGGCAGCCAGCTGCAAAGCATGCCACTCCCCATCATGGACAAGGAGACCCTGCACCCACAAGTTTGTATTCCAAATGCCCAAAGAGCGGGACTCACAGCCCAAGGGGCAAGTTGTCGGGGTGAAGGTGGTCAGGACACCTTTCAGGTATGGGCCCACACAATATAACTCCAAATCTCTTTCACATATATTGGAAAAATGTTGCTTTGGCCAATGTGCTCTTACTGGCAATCTAGCTAGCTTCTCAGATAACCATATTCAAGTTCTATAAATTAGAGTTTCATTGTTACTTTCAAATATTTGATAGGTAAAATATAGTTGTTGAACTCTGATTGCATTATTGCAAGCTAAAATTTAACGTATCATTTGTCAATAAAGGAAAAGGAAAAACTACTAAAGTCTTTAAATATAAATTTACTCTTGCAAGTGTTTGAACAGGCTGTGAAAAAAATGGTTTCAAGGTGTTATCACCTATGTGCAAAACTGTTTTTAATGGTGATAATGAGAATTTCAAGGGAATGCATTAAAAAGTCAATGAGGGTTCACTTGTAACCATTTCAACATAAAACATGATAGAAAAAGCTATCTTGAATTTCACATCCACAAGAGAACATTGCTCCTACCTTAAGAAGAGCACCCCAGATAATCTACAAAAATCAAGTTTTTTTAAGCCTGAAGAGAATTCAGGTTGTAAAAAAGCCTAATGAACCAGATCCAAAAGGTGACAACAACCTCCTAGGAGAGCTGCTTTTACCCTGGGCAGCAAATCCAGTGGAAAAGGAAGCTGAAAAGAAAAAGCAGCTGAGCCTTTAATGCAATTTTAAAGGGTTTAGAATCCCCAAGAGCTCAGACACAGGGGCCTGCACCTGTCCTTTGGCCCTTTTCCACGGACCTTCACAGGACAGTCTGAGGGGGCAGGGGGATAACTGAGAGACCGTGAACTCAGGCATGGAAATCCTGCTGAAGTCAGAGAGGAAGAACTAGGGGAAGTCCTGAACACCCACATCATGGTGCTGCTGATGAGCAGCATGTACCTCTGGGTGAGGAGCTGCAGAACTGAGAAAAACATCTACTCTCTGTCCCCAGGTACAGATGGGAGTCTAGGGAGAACTGAGAGTGATTCCGGGAGAACTCAGTCACCCCAGAGACACACATGGGCCTTACCCTGGGTTAGGTTCTTCTCCCCACTGAGGGAAGGACCAGGAAATGGAGGTAGACAGCCCACCCCAAACACAACTACAAAAGACCTCCTGAAGACTAAGGGCAGAACAGGGATACGGAGAGAAACCCCAGATCTTGCACTGAGTACTAGGAAGGGACCATGTATAGTTGGTAGAGGGCAGGAGCGTGGATACCTGTGTTAGGATACAGGGAGGAATTTTTCCCCACCCCCCTGGGTTCTTCTGACACTAGACAAATACATTTATATCAGACAGATAAGTAGGAGAAAATATCAAATTTAATAACAAATATATGGAGAATTTACATTATAAATTCTAAAATAAATGATGCAAATCTAGGGTTTATATTCTGTGTGAAGGGATCTAAAGTATAAGGTGGTTGGTGGTCATTTCACATGACGAGGAAGAAACAACATCATATAAAAAAATCTTCCCTCTAGATGTTTGCCCTGCCTTTAAGTAGGTTCCTCTGATTTAAAAAAAAAAAAAAAGGTTGTTTCTGGAAATATCCTTAATTTAGTAAATCTAGGTAATCATTCTTGAAGAAGTAGTAACAGTTTCAATCGAGATCTCAATTGATCCTAGTTCTACATATCAAGATAACATATACTGGGGCGGGGGGGAATCTAGATATCTTGGAAAAAGTCTATTTGAACCCTTTTCAGGAGACTACTACCACAGAGGAATAAATCAAAAGCAAACAGATCCTGTTAAAAATGAAGGTATGAAAGAAGTGATTGGCCTCCCTGGTGGCACAGGGGTTAAGATGTAACCTATGAAGCTACCCACAGCCACTGCAGCATGAGTTTGATCCCCAGCCAGGGAGCAACCTACAAGGCACAGCAAACCTCTCCTGACTCACCTGCTGTTCTCCTCAGCAATGTATTTCAGTCAGTCTGCCTGTTCTGTGCCCGGCTCTATCTCTGGTGAATCCTCACAGCCCCCCCACAAATCTGGCCTGTACCCCAGTTCTTGTATGCATAAATAAATAAATCTTTAAAAAAAAAAAAAAGAAAGAAAGGAGTGATTAAATACTCCCAGGTGTTCATATCCTAGTTTCTGCTAAAGGGAAGTGGAGGATAGGCCTCTGGAAGTGTTTTAGAAGAGGCTTGATGGAGATGTGTCAATTTGGCATGTGGATTATTTCAAACTAAGGTTAATAAAGACCCTGCAGGTTCTCATAGGGGAAACTTTTACCACTCCCTTAACTAGCTTGAAAAATGAAAATTGAGACTATTATTCAGAATGAGGCTTTTTACCAGAAAGAACCCTTCGATGGTAGAAACCTACGTACAAGGCAGGGCTAACGTCTAATTCAAAAATCTGGTCTTTGTCATATGAGTCACCCAGTCCTCATAATGTGAGTTCCCTTCCTCTCTCCTTGAAGTCCCTGGCCTCTATCTTATTCCTTAGCTAAGGATGTATACCCTCATTTGCCCCCACTGACCCTGGAATTCACATCCACTTAAATTCTCCATAGGAATGTAACTCAATTTTGTTTTTTCCCTACGGATATATCTGACATTAATTTGTTGTTCAGCCAGTCTAAAAGAACCCAAAGGGGTAGGGAGAAACTTCCTCTCTTCCCCTACAGAAAGTTGTGATTCCTCTACCACGTAACATGAAACCTATAGTGAACTGAATAACTAAAGCCACAAAACCTTACAGGCCTAGCTCCACTACTGACTAGATTGTCTCAAATTGTCTCACTAATGGTGAGCCAGATAACAAACGTCTGCCCTTTCTCTAGAGATGATTGCTGTTTTCTTCAGAATCTACTATTCCTGTATAATTGATGTCTGAATTTAATCTTAATCAAAATCAAATTATAAAACACATAGAAAAAGTAAGAAAACTAATATTTCCTCAAAGAGAAAACAGTAAATGAAACCTTACCTACAGAATAAAATTGTTGTTGGAATTATAAGGCAGACACTTTAAAATAATGTTTATAAACATTTAAGATGAAAGAAATAGAATAAGTGAACATGTTTGGGCAATTTCAGAGTCAAATGCAAATGCTATAAATGAAATCTATATTACAGACAAATAATACTGTCAATGAGTTTATTATGTTGTCTACAGCAGAGGAAGGAATCAGTGTCACTGAAAACAGACAATGTGATTTTAAAACATATTTGTGTTCAAGATAAACATGCTAATAAATACATAACTTGATTTCCAATAGAAATACTTTAATGGTCCAGAACATATGAAAGCCATTGACCCAAGATTCAATAGACTCAGAAGAATAAATACAAAGAAATACCAAAATTATACATCACTGTCTAACTGCTTAAAATCAAACATGAAAAGAAAAACTTAAAAGCCACAAGAGAAAACAAAACACATTACAGAAAAGAGAAAAACAATAGAAATTATATCTCCTCATTGGAATCAATAGAGACCAGAAGACACGGCCATGACAACTTTAAAGTGTTAAACAGAAAAACCTATTAGTCTAGAATTCTAGAACTAGTTAAATTATCTTTCAAAAATAAAGATATTTCCCAAAGGAAAAGGTGAAAGAAATTGTCTTAAATAGACTTCTATAAGGAATACTAAAATGTATTAATTTAAGAAATACTAAAGGAATACTAAATTGTTTAGTTCAAAAAGAAAAATACCAAGTAGAGACCCAGTTATTCAGGAAGGTGTGAAGAACACTGGAAAAAGAAAAGACATATCAGTAGATATAAGTGACAAACTCACACACACACAAATAAATACATTTTAAAAACTATTAAGCTTATAAAGTAAAAATAGTAACAATGTAATGTTAGGTTGTACCATATTTAGAAATAAAAAAATGTGTGGCAAGACAGAGCACAGGGGAAGAGAGAATGATAATTAAAATATGCTATTTTAATATGCTTACATTGTAAAGTAACAGAATTTTGTTATTATATACATATGACAAGTTGGAGATGTATAATGTAATTTTTAAATCAACCACTAAGAACATAACATAAAATGATATAACTAAAGATAATACCTAATATAGAAAATAAAAATAAAAGTGAATACCTAAAAATACTTAATTAACAATAAAAAGGGAGGAACAAAGAAAGAGCAAATGCAACAGTAAAAATCAAATATCAGCATTGTCATTTAAAACCCACATATGCTAATAATAACTAATAATAACTAAAAAAAGAAATTAAAAGATGCAGACTCAGACTGGCTAAAGAATGCAACATCAAAGTAGATGTTTTTGACAAGTAACACTCTTTAAACATAGTGATAACAGAAAAGGGGGACTCCCTGGTGGCGCAGGGGTTAAAGACATGCACTATCAAGCTCTCCCCAACCACTGCAGCATGAGTTCTACCCTCAGCCAGCCAGGGTGCAACCCACATGGCACAGCAGACCTCTCCTCTCTCGCCCACTTCTCCCCTCAGCAGTATATTTCAGTAGATCTTCCTGTTCTGCTCCCCACTCTCTCTGGTGAATCCTCTCACCACCCCACACCCTTTGCACCTCTGGTCTACACCCAATTTCTTGTGTGCATAAATAAATAAATCTTAAAAAAAAAGAAAAATTGAAAATGAAAGAATGGAAAATATACAGCATTGAAATACTACATAACACATCTTCCATTACCATATTTTATAATAGAAGTAGACTTCAAAGAGTATTATCAAGATAGGCATTTCATAATGATAAAAGGGTTAAGTCATCAAGAAATCTTAAAAATTTTAAAGCTGTCATATTACTAGTTCTCTTATGAACTAATAAAAAGTATAGACAGATTCAAATTATTGTTGCAGATTTTAGCATCTATATCTCAGCAATTGATAATAAGACAAAAATTTAACAAAGACATAGCAGATACAAATCAACTTAGTTGAAAGTTATAGAACACTACACCCAAGAACAGAAAAGAATTGCATAATCTTCTCATGTGCACTTGAAAAATTCACCAAGGTAGACTATATTCCGAGACATAAAACAAGTCTCAATAAATGTCAAAAGTCAAAATCATACAAACAAAGCCTGTTCTTAGGCTGTAACAGTATTAGATTAGAAATCATTAGCAAAATATTACAATAGAATTTTCTGTAATGATGAAAAGGTTCTATATCTGTCCTGCCCAAATATGGTACCCATTATCCATATATGACTTTTAAGCAATTAAAATTTGGCTAGAATGGTTTAGCCACTGAATTTTAATTTAAATTCATTTAAATAAATTAAATATCCACAATTGACGAATGAATATCATATTGGACAGTTCAAATCCATTAAATCTCCAAATATTCAGAAATTTAAAGGCACATTTTTAATACCCTTAATACACAAAACCATATTTTCTTGGGTCAAACAAATCACAAGCAAAACTAGAAAATATTTTGAACAAACTCATAATAAAACACACGATGTCAAATTTCATGGAATACACATAAAGCAGTTCTCAGAGGGTACTTCATAATTTGCAGACTTGTAGTTATTACCTAACTTCTCTGAACCTCCATTCTGATTTCTTAATGGGGAAAATAATGCTACCTACCTAGATATTTCTGTAGGAATTAGATGAGAAAATCTTGCATTGGTTTGTGATTATAAAGTGCTATTACTTTAAGACAAACTTAATAAGATAAGATATCCAAAAAAGCATATTTAGGAACAAAATATGACCCCTGTTTGAATTATTATCTCGCCATTACCTAGTTGGGTGACTGTGGATACTTTCCATAAGGTCACCTGACCTCAGTTCAAAAAAAAGATACAAACAAAAGCAAGGTAATTTTAAAGTAATTTTCAAACTCTAGTTTAAGAACTATGACAGTGTGACATTTCCTTTGTAATGTCTACATGACTACAAAGTGCACTGTATTATCATCACCAGGATTCCCTTCTTTCCTGTGGGATCAGGAAGGAGAATGGTGGAACCATCTCCTGACAAACACTGCACTCACTTCTTCACACGCATCATTCCATTTCCTCCTCACACTCCTCCTGGGGGGCTGGTATTTTAAGAAAAGTGTTACTGAAGAATCTGAGGTTCAGAGAAATAAAATGATTTGCCTAAGTCTGCACAGTTACACAAGAAGGGACAGTTCTCAAATTTCTCTCTCTCTCTCTCTCTCTCTCTCTCTCTCTCTCTCTCTCTCTCTCTCTCTCTCTCTCTCTAACTTCATATTCACCCTGGAAAGTGACCTCGAGGACCCGCCAAGCTCACCAGGGAGCAGGACCCAGGGAGTCTCTGCTCCAGAAGTGGACACGCCCGTCCAGTCACCCGCATCCCCGCGGGGAGTGTCCGGGCCTCGCGCGTCCCCGTCTGTCTCGGGCCCAGGCCCGGGGACTCGCGCTGGGCGGGGCGGGGACGCGAGAACCACGAGGAGCCGCGACCCGCCGCCGGGTGACCGCGAAGACCGTCACGAGCACCAGCGCGGGCGCGTCACGCAGAGACGGGAACAGGGGTTTTCTCTGAGAGAACGTGTGACGTCCCCCAAGGACACCTTCTGTTGGGGCAAATGTTTTCTTTCTAAAGATTTATTTATTTACACACGCAAGAACTGGGCAACCCGCCGCCCCGGGGAGGTTCATTACCGGCTCCAGCAGCCCCGTTGGTGTCGTCACGCTCTCCGCGCTCAGCCGTCGCCGCGCTCCGCCCGCTCGGCCACTCCAGCCCCTCCTCCGGCCTCGGCACCGCACCACACTGCGCTGCGCTGCGCCACGCCACGCCACGCCACGCACGCCACGCACGCCACGCCACGCACGCCACGCCTGTTACGCATGCCACACACGCCACGCCACGCCACGCCACGCATGCCACGCCGTGCCACAGGGTGCGCCACGCCGTTCTGCCGAGTGCGCATGTGCAGTGGGAGGGCGGCAAAGCCTGAAGCTTCCCCCTCTTCTTACCGGCACACCCCTTCAGATGCATATTGTTATTCCACACCAACCACCAAAGCACCCACAACCCTCCACCAGTCCATTGTGGTTCCCCCCTTTCTCTCCCCCAACACGCCCTCTGGTAACCTCAATTCTATAGTAGGATTTCTAGGGTTTGATTTAATTGTGTCCATTCCTTGGTTTTGATGTTCCGTATATGAGTATAATCATCCAGTATTTGTCTTTCTCCAACTTACTTCCCTTAGTGTAATCCCCTCCAGTTCCATCAGTTCGCTCCATGTTGTTGCAAATGGCATGACTGCATTTTTTTGTGGTAGTTGAACAGTATTTCTTTGTGTAAATTTACCATAAATTCTTTATTCACCCATCAGTCCTCGGGAACTTAGACTACTTCCACAACTCAGCTGTTATAAATAGTGCCGCAATTAGCATAGGAGTTCATCTATCTCTTTAAGTTAGTGTTTTTGCATTTTGGGAAATTGATAGTTAGGAATAGAATTGCCAGACCATATGGAAAATATATTTTACTATTTTGAGAAACCTCCATACTGTTTCCGTAAAGGCTGAACCAGTGTACAGTCCCACCAACAGTATATGAGGGTTTCTTTTTCTCCTCATCAATATTGTTGTTTCTGATATTTTTGTTATGGGCCATTCTCACAGGTGTGAGGTGGGTGGTATCTTGCCAAAGCAATCCAAACCACAAAGAACAGAAGAATTACACTACTAGATTTCAGACTATATCATGAAGCTATAGTAATAAAAATAGTATGGTAATTGAATAAAACAGACAAGTAGACCACTGGAATACAATTAAACACCCAGAAATAAGCCCATGCTTATACAGACAAGTAGTCTTCAACAAAAGAGCCAAGACTATACATTGGGAAAAGGAAAGCCCCTTCAATAAATGACACTGGGAAAAGTGGACAACCAAATGCACAAAAATTAAACTACACCACTGTTTCACACCATACACAAAAATAAACTCAAAATGTATTAAAGACATGAATGTAAGACCTTACGTCATAAAGTACATAGAAGAAAAACATAGACAAAACACTCCACAACATTGGCTTCAAGGATGTTTTGGGGGACTTGACTCCAAAGGCAAGGTAAACAAAAGCAAAATAAACAAATGGCAATATAACAAACTAAAAGCTTCTGCACAGTGAAATAAATATCATTAAAATAAACTATCATTAAAATAAAAGATATCTACTGAAAGGAAGAAAGTATTTGTACATCACACATTCTACAAAGGACTGATTACCAAAATCTGCACAAAATCCACAAAGAACTCATACAACTTAGCAAAAAGAAAGCACATAACCTAATCAAAAAATGGGCAGGAGAACAAAATAGACACTTCTCCAATTAAGACATACAGATGGGTAGCAGACACAGGGGAATAATGTGAAGGAGTGAGGGTGTCTAGTGGTGGGTGTGGTGTGGTAAAATACACCTAAAGAGGTATAAACCTATACCTCTGAATCATACACAGTGTTGTGAAAAAATGTTATCTCAGTGGAAGACAAAACATTGGTTTTTGTTCTCATTCAGTGAAAATACAAAAATATGAGATAGCAGAAGACATCAAAAGAAAAGAATATTCATTGTCACTTATCATCAGGAAAATGCAAATCAAAACTATAATAAAAAGTTCTTGGAATTATACCATATAGATTTTTTGAAAAATTTTCCACACCTTGATATGAAGATGCCTCACCATACCCACTAACAAAGTCCTAGAGCAAGTCTAAATAATTTGAGTCTATAAATATTTCTAAAACATTTTTGAGACACTATTTTCTCAGTACCTTCTATTGTATACTTAAAAAAGGAATTTTTATGAAATAAATTTAAGACAAAACAGTGCTACCTTGCCTAATGAAAGTAGTTATCTTGTCTTCATTTGATTACTTTTTAAATAGTGACCACTTTGGCAACAGCAATATTCATTGGCTTGAGAACAAATATTATCCACATGTATGAGCACGTATCTCAAACACATATTGCAGCATATCTCTGATAACTCACTTCATTTGTGTTTCACAAACATCTTAAAATGCTTCTGAGGTCCTTAGCTTCTGGGTGAAGTCAAACTACATGGACAGTTCATTTACTACATGCAGCTGTAAGGCACCAAACTGAATTTCAGCTACGAGATCTTTCAGTACAAGAAGTACGATGTGGGCCTCCCCTGGTGGCACAGCGGTTGAGCGCTGGGTTGCAAAGCTGCCCACAGCATCTGCAGTGCCGGTTCGATCCCCGGCTGCCAGGCAAGGGTCCCACATGGCGCGCAGACCTCTCCTGCTGCCCACTGCTCCCCTGAGCAGTGTACTTCGGACCTTCTGCCTGTTCTGCTCTCCGCTCTGGCTCTGGTGAATTCTCTCACCTCCCGCGCTTCTGACTGTACCCAGTGCTTGTATAAATAAATAAGTCAATCTTTTAAAAAAAATTCTATTAAAAAAAAGTGTACGATGTATTTTATGAAATTCTATTTCTACTTTAACTCATATGAAGAAAAATTGATTATTACCAGTCTGTAGGAGTTGGAAACAGATTTAATATTATGCTGTCACTAAAGCATAATTAAGGGATTTTTTCCCTTCAGCAGATATTATAAATACTAGCATTTGTCCTAAGCATTAATTTTGAAAAGAAATTTTACAAATTGCAATAACATTTCCCTTTTGTATAGGAGTGAATAAATGATTTAACTTAATTTCACTGTTACTTTGATTTCAAATCCTTCTTACATGCTTTCATTAATAACTTAATTTTATCCCAATGAGAGCTAGTTCTTCTTACTCTATCTTTGTATCCCTCATAAGCATGTGTTCTTTTGTTAGGCCTACTCAGCTGCCTGGTCCTGAATATTTAACTTGAAAAGAATCTCCAGCATTTGTCATTAACTGCTAGTCTCTCTGCATCTGGTTTAGCTATGATCTTTGTATATTTATGTGTAGTCTTTTAAGCAGACGTTTTAAAAAGAAAAAAAATGTAGGACAAACTAGGAAAAGAGAATGAGGGAAATTAAGCAAAAATCTTGTACTGTAGCAGAATTTTTATAGTGTCTGGTAAAAAAATTGGGTTTAAAACGAAATTGATAATTACAGAGTTTCTCTAAGCTAAAATGTATTTTCAATGTTTCTATAACTTTTTGAGGGAACATTGATTTACAACACTGTATATAATTTAGGGATATAGGTTCATGCCTCATAAGCTATATGTTTACACACCATGCCTACCACACATATATACCCAGAATCCTCTGCCATAGACCACTGAGCCTCCTTCCCACTCATCCCCTCTCTAGCCTCTATTCTGCAGCCATATTTCTGGAGTTTGTTTTTATTTGTTTTGTCTGCTCCTTTTGTTTATTTCTCTGTATTTCACATATGAATCAAATCATCCAGTATTTGTCTTTCTTCTTCTTAGTTCCTTAGCAAAATCCTCTCCAGTTCTATGCATGTTGTTCTGGCAAATTTTCATCTGTTTTTAAACTGAGTAATATTCATTTACATGTATGCCACAACTTCTTTACCCACTCATCTATCCTTGAGCACTGAGGAGGTTATTTCTATAACCAATGCAAATAGTGCTGTAGCAAACATAGGAGTGCAAATATCCCTTTGAATTAGTCTTTTTGTAATTCTTCTAATGCATATCTAATTAACTTCAGATAGATACCTAGGAATGTTAGATCAACCATCAGATCTGTTTTTAATATTTTGAGCAACTCCATACTGTTTTCTATAAGGGCTAGCCCTGTCTGCATCCCACCAACATCCTCCCCAACACCTGTTCTGGTCTTATCAGTATGGGTCATTCTCACAATGTAAGAAGGTAACCCATTGTGGTTTTGATTCATATATGATGAAAAGTTATGATGAACATTTTTTCATGTTCCTGCTGGTCATCTACATGTTTTCTTTGGAGAAGTGTCGATTTTATTGGATAATTTTTGTTGCTGAATTTTGTAGATCTTTGATATTAGTCCCCTGTCAGATATATGATATACAAATATTTTCTTCCACTCAGTGGGGCATCTTTTTGTTTTAATGATAGTTTATTTCACTGTGCAAAACTTTTCAGTTGGGTGTCATCCCATTTGTTTATTTTTGCTTCTGTTTACATTGCAGTTGGAGTCAATTCCCCAAATACATCCCTGAAGTCAATGTGGTAGAGTGTTCTGCTTATGTTTTCTTCTATGTATTTTTTATGATTTCAGGTCTTACATCCACATCTCTATTCCATTTTGAGTTAACTTTTGTATGTGGTATGAGACAGTGGTCTAGTTTCATTTTTCTGCATGTGACTGTCCAGTTTTCCTAGTACTATTTGTTGAAGAAAGTTTCCTTTCTCTAATGTATACTTTTGGCTCCTATGTCATAGATTAATTGTCCATATAAGTATGGGTTTATTTCTGTAGTCTCTAAAAAATGTATGTTAGAATTTAGTGTGATAGATAATATTTTGTTATTTTATAAAGAATATGGTAAGTTGGGCTACTTATCTACTTTGGGTTATCTTCCCTCCACATTCAATCTGATGTAAAGCAGACCATTTAGTAGTTTGTTTTGGAATCTTTATGGAGCAGATAAATTTAAAGATTTGGGGATTTGATCCGTAGTAAAGTAAATAAGTAAAACTCCATGTCTTACCTACCTATGAAAGATGAAATAATTGAATTTCACAACTCTGAAATATTAAGACAAGAGTCAGTTTTCCTACTATGTAAAAAAATGAAAGGACATTATTCACCACATTATTCACCACTTCCTGAAAGCACAACAGGGAGTTAATTGAGTAATTATAACTAACTTACTCATAATGAAAATGGAAGTGCTATAGCTTATACTTATTAAAAATCTGAAAGGTTATAATTTGCTCTAGAATTGAGTCAAAATTGAGAACTATCTATTAACTTAAAATATTCCATGTAATGGTAAAATTACAAGTACTTATGACAACTGAAACTAACAGTAGCATCATTCCATAAATTAGCTTTTGCATTTTAAAAATTGCCACAGTATTACTCTTTGTCACAATAGTGAATAAATAATTTTAATGGATATGGCAATCCTTATTTCATATGATCATTATGAAGTTTACATGAGTAAATTCATATAAAGCATATGTCAAACACAACAGTTCACGTATGGAAAATCTTCAATAAATTATAAACTAACAATTAAATGCTACCTATTTCAAATTACCAAATAAGTAAATATCCAAATCGTGATACAATCTTCCCATTGATGATGGCCTTGATCTTCCACTAGATAATACTGGATAGCTCTAATGCTGAGAAAGGAAACTTTTATATTATATTCCAGCCTTCAACTTTTGCTGTAAATTTTGTTCATTGGACAACACAGACCAGCTTCCCTGTTTTCCACATGACAACTCTTCAAACATTTCTGTACAGCTACATCCTCTTCCTTCAGACCTATCCCTTGACCTATCTTTAGAAAACTGAAACTGGAAATGACCCACTGTAGTCCACCGTAGTATAATCAGGACAGAGCTTAGATTTAATACTTTATTAGTAGTATCTAGAGATTTAATACTTTATTATTAGTCCACCCTTATTCCAGACACTATGTTGGAGGTCAAGTTTAAATATTATTACTGACATTTTGTGTTGCAAATGACAGAAACTTAATTAGCTTGAGTTAAAAGGGAATTTACTAGATTCTGGCAGGTTATTACAGTAGAATGACACTAAGAGATAAAGATGCACCTCAGCCACAGAAGCAACTGACCCAAGGAAACTAAAAATAGAAAGAAGTCTCTCCTGTTCCTGTCTATACAGATCAGATCCCTGTGTTGCCCCCATAGTGGAGATATGGCTACCTGCCAACCCAAGGTTTTACCTCTTAGACCCCAGATTTCCTAAAAGGGACTGTCTTACCATTCTCAGATCTGATTTTGGACTCGAAATAGATTCTCTTTCTTGTTCAAGTGTCCACTTCTGGTCTTATCACCTACGTCATGTTGTACCTTAAGTGCTTATGTGGCTACCATTCTGTATAGGTAGAGAGTTAATTTCTGGAAAAGATGTGCTGGAAGGACAGCCCTGCCAGTGTTCACTGGAGAACACGTTGTTTTAGTTTTCTTTTCTTTTTTTTTTTTTTGAATAGCAATTAGTTTAACCCACTTTAACATTTATATTTAAACCTCAGTTTAGTCTCATGTCCTGTTCTATTCTTGTGATTGTGACATCGTTTTTACTAACTGAACTTCAGAACACCTTTGCAGCCTATATCCATTGCTTTTGTAGTCTACTTATCCAGAGTCTGACTTTCACATCTTCGTGAGTGAATGATAAAGTGTACAGAGTTACAGATAGAACCTTGTTGCAGCCCATTAGAAATTTCTTTGGGGGTGAACATGGATCCATTTATCAATACCTGTTGGGTACAATCATTCAAACAACCATGATGTCTTAGAAGTGAATCTTTGTAGGAGCTCATGGATGTAATATCAGAGACACTGAGGTTAGAACACTCAACATCTCCTCATCCCATGGGCGAAAACTATTTGAGGAGCAATGTTCCTGCTGCACCAAAAGAATAAAAGCATTTCTTTTTTTTTTCTTTTTTTTAATTAATATTTTATTTTATATAATTCTTATATCATTTTTCATTTTTGCACAATGTCTGCATTTTCATATTGGTTATATTCCCCATACAATTGCACCCCCCCTTGTTTTGACCCAAGTCCTCTCTCTCCCTGCCCGCCCCCCCCATAGTGTGTCTCTGGTTTATAGTTGCTTGTTGATTTTGATTTTTACTTTGTATTAATTAGTCTTTTTCCTGGTCCCTTATTTAGGTTTTTAAATTCCTGCTCTGAGTGAGACGATGTGGTATTTTTCTTTTTCTTTCTGACTTATTCCGCTGAGCATGATCCCTTCTAGCTCCATCCATGTTGCTGCAAACTGCATGTGTTTATCTTTTTTGTTTGCTGAGTAATATTCCATTGTGTATATGTACCACATCTCCTTGTTCCAGTCATCTATTTCTGGGCATTTGGGTTGTTGCCATAGCTTAGCTATTGTAAATAGTGCTACTATAAACAAAGGCGTGCAGGTGCCCTTTGGAATTACTGATTCTGTGCCATTTGGGTAAATACCTAGGAGTGGAATTGCTGGATCATATGGAAGCTCTATCTTTAGTAGGTCAAATAACCTCCACACAGCTCTCCATAGTGGTTGGACCAGTTTGCACTCCCACCAGCAATGCAGGAGAGTTCCTTTTTCTCCACAACCTTACCAACATTTGTTGTTGCTAGTTTTTTAATATGTGCCATTCTCACTGGTGTAAGATGGTATCTCATTGTAGTTTTGAATTGCATTTTCCTGATTACAAGTGATGTTGAACATTTTTTCATATGCCTGTTGGCCATTTGCATTTCCTCTTTGAAGAAGTTTCTTTTTAGCTCTTCTGCCCATTTTGTCACTGGATTATATTCTTTGTTTTTGTTGAGTCTCATCAGCCCTTTGTAGATTTTTGTGATCAGTCCTTTATCATTAGTGTCCTGTGCAAAAATTTTCTCCCAGTTGGTGGGATTTCTCTTTGTTTTGGTTATTGTCTCTTTTGCTGTGCAGAAGCTCTTTAATTTGATGTTGTCCCAGCTGTTAATCTTTTTTTTTTTAATCCTCTTTTTTTTTATAGAGGCACTTTTTTTAATTTACTTATTATTTATTTATTTATTTGTTTGTTTGTTTTATACATGCACTGGGTATAGTCGGAAGCACGGGAGGGTGAGAGAATTCACCAGAGCCAGAGAAGGGAGCAGAGCAGGCAGAAGGACCAAAGTACACTGCTGAGGGGAGCAGCGGGTGGCAGGTAGGTCTGCGCACCATGTGGGACCCTCCTCCTGTGGCCGGGTTGCAGCCGGGGATTGAACTGGCGCCGCAGAGGCCGCGGGCAGCTTCGCAACCCAGCGCTCAACCGCTGCGCCACTGGGGAGGCCCCCAGCTGTTAATCTTTGCTTTCACTCTCACTGCTTTGGGTGATGTGTCTGTAAAGATGTCTTTGAGGTGCATGTCATGTAGTGTTTCGCCTGTATTTCCTTCTATGTATTTTCAGGTCTTATGTCTAGTTCTTTAATCCATTTTGAGTTGGTTTTTGTGCATGGTGTGAGGTAGTAGTCAAGCTTCATTCTTTTGCATGTAGCGACCCAGTTTTCCCAGCACCATTTATTGAACAAACTTTCTTTGCTCCAGTGCATATTCTTTGCTCCTTTGTCAAAGATTAGCTGACCATAAATCTGTGGGTTTATCTGTATTTTCTATTCGGTTCCATTGGTCCATGTGTCTGTTCTTGGTCCAATACTATGCAGTTCTGATGATTATGGCTTTGTAGTATAGTTTGAAGTCTGGGAGTGTGATGACTCCATTCCCTTCTTTTTTATTTCAAGCGAGCTTTGGCTATTTGGGGTTTCTGGTGATTCCATATAAATTTCATCAATAATTGTTCTATTTCTTTGAAGAATGTCATTGAAATTTTTATTGGAATAGCATTGAATCTGTAAATTGCTTTTGGTAGGATGGCCATTTTAATAATGTTAATTCTTCCAATCCATAAGCAGAGGATGTCTTTTTTTATTTCAAGATGGGCTTTTCTCTTGGGCATGAAGTGGTGCCTCATTGTGGGTTTACCTTTAAATTTTTTTTTCTCCACTAAAGAGAAAGGCATTTTTTTTTTAAGATTTATTTATTTATTTATTCAAGCACTGGGTACAGTCAGAAGTGCGGGAGGGTGAGAGAATTCACCACAGCCAGAGCGGAGAACAGAACAGGCAGACTGACAAAATACACGGCTGAGGGGAGCAGCGGGCGGCAGGAGAGGTCTGTGCGCCACGTGGGACCTTCACCAGTGGCTGGGATCGAACTGGTGCTGCAGAGCCTGCAGGCAGCTTCGCAGCCCAGCGCTCAATTGCTGTGCCACCAGGGGAGGCCAAAGAGAAAGGCATTTTTTAAAAACGAAATCCAAAGCACAGGAAAAATAATTTTCCACCAATTTTCCCTTGGAAGCAAATTCACTTCCTGCTTATATTTCATCCCTTCACTGTTTTGTGTGCTCACTGAGGAAGACTCATTAGCCACCCCCTGTCTTCCCCCTCTTCTTTCTCACTGTCCCCCCATCCCCACCCACTGCTTTTCCAGGCCTGCTAAGTTCGGGTAGCCAACAAGGAATTATTGACAATCCGCCCAGTAATGCCAAATGAAAACAGTGCAGGCAGTCACAGATGGCCTACTTGAATAAGTGCCGCAGACCAGCTTTTGGCAAAATATTGGGTCAGAGTCCTTGAAAGGAAAAGACGGCCTAGGTGTGGTATAAAGGACTGAGGGGAAGGGGATGAGGCAGTGAGGAGACACTGACACAGTATGAGGTGCAAGTATCTTCTGCTGAGAGACTCAGCAGGTCTTTCTTTAATCAATTTTAGTAATCAGAAAAAAAATGCATTATCATGTGTAAAGCAGAGACAATCAGAGTATTCTATTCCCATGGACTACTGGCTCCTACAGGTTTCAGCTAGACGGTAGCCTTCAAGGTTAATAGATAAAAAACCAAACCTAACACTAAAACTTATGATTTCAGCTAGACAATTACCTAGACAGTGGATAGCCGCCAGTACATCCCTATCAACTAAAGCTTAAGCAAGAAAAGACTTTTCTTATTCGCATGGCCTTCAGCCGGGACCGGCTGCTATTCAGCATCAGAACTTTTTCTACCTAGAAACTTCTTAACACAGTTAACTTCATTTAAAAACTTTCCTAAGAAACTTCTAATAAAAAGGAACTTCTAAAAAAGCAAAAGAAGGACTTACTATAATAGTTGTGCTGGTTTGCTTGTCAGGCATGTACAATAAATTGTCTCCCATTGTCAAGTGGGTCAAATTGTTTAATAACTAATTTCTAAAGAGATAATTTTCCGCGCCATCCACCCACAGTCTGCTGACACGTACAATCCACTGCCCAATATACTCTCTAATAAATTTTTCTCTCTCTATGACCAAGAACAAAAAGCAAAGGGATGCCAGATCTTTAGCCCCATGGTGTGAGGCCCTTTCTCTTTGCTGCTTGTCAGTATCCTATCTGGCTGGGGCAACAAGACCCCCTGCAGCAAATAAGCAAGAGCAGGACCCCTGTAAAAATCTCTCCAGGGAGGGAGAACAATGAATCAGTTTCTCAGCCACCTGGGGTTTCCTCATGCAGGCTTGTCTCCCACCAGCAACCCTATGACACCTTCATTATTGAGGAATCCCAACTCCAATCCTTCGGAGGAGTGACATTTTAGGAGCCTTCAAAGGAGAAGCAGATGTTTCTCTAGTAAAGAAGGCAGAGAAAGATGGTCCAGCCAAAGGGACCAGCATATACTAAGGGACGAGAAGGCCTGGAAAAGAATGAACATTTAGGAAGTGTCCAGATGTCAGCTAAATTAGAGGGTTCCCAGGTAGGGCATGGCAGGGCGTGATGGGAACACACTGGCCATGGAGGGCCAGGTCAGGTCCAGATGTGAAAAGTGAAGGAATCCCTTTGTTACAGGAGGACGAGGGGTACCCCAGGACCTCCAAACCTGTCTGCTCTAAATAGGTTCTGCCACCCAGCACATCAAGACAAAACATGCTCAAGTGCATAAAAGCTTCAATGGAAAACAACTTTAATACAATTAGTGTGCAATAAAGAGAAGAAAAACAGGAAGAATACAGTTTCCGAATCGAGCACCAAAAACTACTACCCATGCGCTTGTGGGTAAATGCCCAGCCAAACAGAGTTAGCTCAAAACAGGACCCGAGTCTAAGGCATTTCCTGGTGGGGGCCCATAGGAAAGGGGCAAAAGGGGCCAGGAAAGTCTAGAAGGAAAAGAGCAAAATCAGGGCCTCCCCATGGCTCAGCGGGCTGAGCGCAGGGCTGTGAAACTGTCTGCAGCCTCTGCAGTGTGGGTTCGATTCTGGCAGGCCAGGGAGATACCCACACGGCGCGGCAGACCTCTCCTGCATCGCCTGCTGCTCCCCTCAGCAGTGTCTTTGGTCCGTCTGCCTGTTCTGCTCCCCACTCTGTCTCTGGTGAATTCTCTCACCCTCCCCTGCACCTGGCCTGTACCCCAGACCTTGCATAAAAATAAAATAAAAAACTAAAAAATAAATAAATAAAAGAAACAAGCAAAATCAAAATCAAAACCCAAATCAATATAAAGGCTGCCATTGTCAGCCTCCCCACAGGTCTCTTCCCCACATCTCTGTCTCTTTCAATTGTCTCCCTCCATATCCCCCAAGTTCCTGATACAAGCCCCAGGCCAAGGAACAAGTAAGTACAGCTTCTTCACATGTCTCTCTGCTCCACTGTCTCCTCCAGGTGCTGGTCTTGGTATCCCCTTCCTTCTTTCTCCTGCCTTCTCTTGCTCCCCGTCCCTGCTCAGCTCCACACTTCCATGACGGGGCAAGTGAGACACAGGGCAAGCTAGAAATTAGGCAGTTTTAGGGACAGTGCAGGAGGGGACTTCTGAAGAATTTAGGGATTTTCTCCTCAATAAACTTTTTCTTTCTCAAAACAAACCTGTGTCTTCTTGCTTGCTTGCCTGAGAGTCTGCGAAGTTCCTGCTGCGGCTTCAGAGACACCATCCCGTGGGGGTCTAGTGGCTGGGACTCAGCGCTGCACCTGCAGCCTGGGATCTGTTCCAGGCTGGAAGACTAGGCCTGACAATTCCGGTATCACAAGGAACCTGGAAACTCCCCTTTCCTGGGGATTGCCTTGTTACACCTTCAGCTCTAAAATCATTCCTGTGTATTGCCAGCAAGGTAGTTTCTCCCTGTTTGGATAATATTAAGTATTCACCTGCAGGAGGGTGGGGGAAGGACTTTCAACAATGCTTAAGAGAAACCCACACCTTGACCATTCACTCTGCTATCTGATGAGCACTAAATTAATTTCCATATGAACGCATGATGTGGAGGTAAGACACAGAAACACGAATTACAAGAGACACAGCCAGCTCTTATTAAATTTCCCAGAAACACAGTGTGTGCATTAATTAGTCTAAAGCACCTGGAACCTAATGCAAGAGAGATTTACAGGGAGCAGCTGTACAGAGATGGATTAACCCCAGAAATAGGTTTGGCTCTGAGGCTGATATTTTCTTTTCCTCTCTGAATGGAACAAGATAAGACACATTACTTACAAAATGTAACCACTTCTGGCAGTTTTACCTCTGGTTCCTGCCTCCTACCCCCACCCCAAGTGCTGCCAGGCACAGAGACTGGTTCTGAACACAAACCCCTGGGGCCTCTTCAGCTCAAGCCCCAGAGACACTTGCTGGTGAATTGTGCAAATCGGTGGGGGGGGGGGGGGGAATGCCAGTTCCTGATCCTCTCAGGCTTGGCCCTGTTTTCTGTCAATCCAGCTTTGCATGATGAATTGAAGAATTTCCCATATGGCCAAAGGCACCAAGGCACCATCACCACTGGGCTTAATCCTAATGCATTTTTAACTTCCCCCTTTTTAACCAGGTGCCAAGGAGAAAAGATCCACTTGAAAAAATTCCCTGAACAGGCACCAAGGAAGCAAGAGGCATGAATGCCACTTTCTTTGAAAGGCTGAGGCACTGGGAGTAGAAGAGTTGTCATAAAATGCAGGCTAGAGCTCCAGACCCCCCTGGGCTGTGACCGAGGCCAAGGCCAGTGTGGCACCCTCAGGACACTTGTGACCTGCCTCTTTATGCTCCTGTGGAGAGTTCAGCAGGTGTGATGGGATTTTTTTGGAGTTAGTGGGTTTGGAGTGCGGGGTCCTTGGGCTCACTCTGGGAAAGGTTTCACCAGAGCTCCCGTTTCAGCAACACGCAGTGAGTTTCCCAGGCAAGTTTCTCCACGAGACAGAGACATTGGTTATATTTAAAAAGCAGGTTTGTTAGGGAAAGGGACAGAAGAATAAAGGACACTTGCATAGACACAAGCAGGCAGGAAGAGCTGCCCTGAAAGGGAAGGTTTGCTAAGAGAGGCCTGCATGTTTGCAGGCAGGTGGCCTTGAGGAGAGCGGCCTCCGCTGAGGGAGGTCAATGAGGGGAAGTACAGGTCACGGGTAGGTAGGGAGCTGCTGCCCTGAAGAGGGAGAGAGTTGGTAAAAAGAAGCACCTGCATAGGCACAGGTGGGCAGAGAGATTGCTCCCTGAGCCTGTGCAGACACTGCACTGATTTACCCTTCTCTTGTTTGGGAGGGGCTCACTCCTTGTGAGCCTTAGATTAGTTGCTTATTTTTTTTTTTTTAAGATCTATTTATTTATGCATACAAGAGCTGGGGTACAGGCCAGAGGTGTGGGGGGTGAGAGGATTCACCAGGAACAGAGTGGGGAGCAGAACAGGCAGACTGACTGAAATACACTGCTGAGGGGAGCAGCGGGCGAGTCAGGAGAGGTCTACTGCACCATGTGGGTTGCTCCCTGGCTGGGGATGGAACTCGTCCTGCAGTGGCTGTGGATAGCTTCATAGGTTGCATCTTAACCCCTTGTGCCACCAGGGAGGCCCAATTGCTTATTTTGGATAACTATGTAGAATCTGAAAAGGACAGGAGATTCCACAATGGACTTGATCTCCATATCTTTACCCTTGAACCTTTGCTCTGGACACTCCCTACAGCAGCTTGATACCTGCTGGGATCTTATGCTTTGTAATCTGGGCTTTGGCACCTAAGGATCTTGGTTTCCATAGCTGTGTCAACAGCTATGCTAATCTCTTCTACCCCCACCTCCTGTGTGAGCCAGGTTGCTGGTCTTGTGGGGCCGCCTTTGCAGTTTTGCTATTCCTGTCCTCCATCAGGTGAATACCATGTGAACAGTCTTGTTCTGGAAAGAACAGACTTATTTTGCTGTAATCTTGCTGAGTGATCATGGGCAAGTCACTGAACCCCACATTTTCCTCCACTGTTCAACAGAGAGGTAGAGTGGCATGATCTCCAACATCCGCATGATGTTAAGATCCTATTATTTTACTAACAGCAACCTTATGCTTTCACATTGTGGTGGACATGGTGATGGGCCTCCCAGATGGTCCTTCTGTAACAGGGAGCTTCCCAGGAAAAGGGGAAGTGCCAGATTCCCTGCCCCACCCAAGGGAGGGTATAGCTGAGCACGGAAGAGAAGAAACTGAAGAGGAGACTGGAGAAGGAAGGAAGCAGGATGGAGAGCCAGAAGGAGACCTAGAGGAGGCACATGGAGTGAAGAGACATGTGAAGAAGCTGTACTTGATGTTTGGTCCTAGACGGACTGAAACAGATGTGGGTGAGAGACCAATGGCAGCATTGATCTTGATTTTGATTTTGCACTTTTCCTCCAGACTTGTCTGGCTATTTCTGACCCTTTTCTATGGGTCCCCACCAGAAGGTGCTTTAGACTTGTGGCAGACTTTTGGGCCTCAGTGGCCCTGCTGTGGTTCAACCCTGTTTGGCTGGGCATTCATCCATGAGGGCATGGGTAACTTTAGGTGCTTGATTTCAAAACTATATTCTTTGTCTTTTCTGTACTGCACACTAATTGTATTAAAGTTACTTTCCATTAAAGGTCTTGTATGTTTTGTCTTGGTGTGGCAGACGGCAGAACGTATTTAGAATGGGCAGGTTTGGGGGTTCTGGGGTGTCCCTCTCTTGCCCTGTAACACTTCAGTGAAGACCTATTGTCCAGAGTTGGAAAGCGTCACCAGGAAAAATTGCCTCAAATTGCCTAAAGCTATATACCAGAGTCAGTGATGCTCCTCAGTTCCTCCTGAATAAGCATCCTTCCTGCTAAGCCCCTTCATGGAGTCAGCTTCTGAGAAAGCCCAAACTGTCAAGATCACTCCATAGAATTGTAGAGTTTGAGCCTCTGACTGCACGTCCCCCCAGCCTTCCTCCCTCATTGTAGAGGAAATGAAGTCTCAGATAATGACTTGCCAAGTTCATTCTATAAGCAGGACTGGGACAAAGTCTTCAGTTTCCCACATCTCAACCAAATCCTCCTATCATTCCTCACTGACTTCCCAACTTAAACCACTTTTCTTTGCATATGGAGAGAGAGAGATGTGTAGACAGAGAGATAAATAGATTCATCCATCCATCTCCTCTGCGAGGAAGAATAATAAGCTAATGCATGCATTCATGAGTTCATTGCCTCTACTTTACACAAATAAACCATTGGTTTTTGTTTGAGGGAATTTTTTTTATGTCCTTGAGAAGCCATATCGCATAAAGACAATAAGCTGTGGATCAAGAACCAGGAAAGGATTCTTATTCTCAGTTTCTCATTCTTGTGCTGCAAATATGCTGCCATTTGAGAGTAGGATTTTTTCAGATTCCAAGACTGGCTGGGGGATAAGAGTGGGGAAGGGGTAATCATGTTATGAAATGATGGTTCCACAAAGATTGATGTCATTGGGGAAAGCAGTGTGAAGGAGAAATAGGAAATTTCTGTATATGCACACACACACATTTGTATATATTTATATACATATATTTATATGTACACATTTATATATATGTTATATATGTATTTTTTAGCAATATTTTGTGGTCAAAATTATTTCATAAACATTTGATAATAATAATAATAACTCTCAATGGTTTCATTTATTCTCACAAAGAGTGGATGACTTGAGGGATGGGGGAGGGATGTGCAAGATACAGAGCATACTCACAGCACCTCATTGCAAAGCTAGTGTATTTTGAGTGCCACTCAGTGAGGTAGAGGTGATGAAACTTGTTGCACCAGTCATGTGCTTTTGAAAAACATGCTCTCTATGAAAAAGCCAAGGGACGGGCATTCTTTAGACCAGAGCCCTGAACACTGTCTGCTACAGCACCTGTTTTCCTGTTTGGGTTATATCACCCCAGGTGATTTAAGTCAGACCAGCTCCTTCATTTCATAGGTGAACAAAAACAGAAACCCTGAGAAGAAAACAGCTTTTGCGGTCGGCCAAAGAGTGACTGATTTGACAAAAGCAAACAATTCCAAACTGGAAATATATACCTGGTCCGTGGTCTGGAGAACATCCTCTTCTGTTTCAAGAGCCCAGGGTGCATGGGTGGGGAGGAGAGCAAAAGCCAGCTGCCACTAGACTTCCCGCCATCTGCACTGGCATCGGGACTGCCCCATGCTCCAGCATGGTCAGCAGGTTGTCCAAGGACGGTCATGGAAGTCACGTCCTAAGAAAGGAGCCAGAAAGCAAGAATTAAGCAATTCCAGTTTTATAACTAAATAGCATTCAAAGGTGCTATCAACTATAAATCAAATGTGATGTTAAAAAGGAAAAGAAACAAATCACCTCAATGGAAATAACTGTCTCCTATCAAAATATCTTGCAATTAAATATCCATTTCTTCTCTAAGTTCTAATTTTCTCTTAGGAGAAGTCAATGTTTTTGCAGTGACAGTCCAAAGTCATGAGGAAAACAGTGTGAGGTTTTATCCCTGGCACTGAACATTGTAAAGGTATATGTTTTTAATAACTTTTTAAACTGAAATATATCTTATTTATAATCTAGTGCATGAAAATTGGTTTTTACTTTTTATAAACCTGATAACCACTGCCCCGCTGACCAAGACCAAGAGGACATTTCCTGCTCCCTAGAAGCTTCCTGGAGTGCTTAGATAGCTACATAACATTTAAATTAATATTACGAAAATCGAAGCCTCCTCCATCCGGGTGGCTAGCTCATCCCAAACCTGGCATTTATCCTAAAGACAGGCATCCTAAGACATTCAGGCACCCTAGCTCAGAACGCCCCACCCACTGCCTTCTCAAAACAGGACCATGCCTTGAGAACATCTTATTGACAAGGTAAAGGAAGGCTAAGGCCTAGGGTAAGGCAAAACTTTATTCTTTGCTCCCTCTAAGGAGCCATGTGGAATGGGGGATTGCCGCAGACCAGCTTTCAGCAAAATGTCAGGTCTGAAGTCCTTGAAAGGAAAAGACGGTCTAGGTGCGGCGAAAAGGATCGAGGGGAAGGGGATGAGGTAGTGAGGAGACACTGACACTGGATGAGGTGCAAGTATCTTCTGCCAAAAGACTCAGCAGGTTGTTTATACTTTTTCAGCAAGCCGTGAGATTAGAATATCATGTGCATAGAAACAAAGCAGAAACAATCAGTGCATCCTTTTTTTCCATAGACTTTTGGCCACTACGTGCTCTCAGCAAGAAGGCAAACTTCAAGGTTCATAAAAAACTAAGCCTTACACTAAAACTCATTGATTCAGTTAAACAATAACCTAAGACAGTAGATAGCTGCCAGGACACCCCTATCAGCCAAAGCCTAAGCAAGAAAAGACTTTTCTTATTTGCATGGCCTTCAGCCGGGGACCAGCTGCTACTCAACTATCAGAACTTTTTCTACCTAGAAACTCCTTAACTCAAATAGCTTCATTAAAAAACTTTCCCAAGAAGCTTCAAGAGAAGGCAATAGAAGGACCTTCTATAATAGTTGTGCTGGATTGCTTGTCAGGCATGTACAATAAATTGTCTCCCATTGTCAAGTGGGCCAAATTGTTTAATAACTAATTTCTAAACAGATAATTTTCCGTGCTATTTACTTACAATATGCTGATACGTGTAATTTATTGCCTAATATACTTTCTGATAAATTTTTCTCTTTTTATGACCAAGAACAACAAGCAAAGGGATGTTAAATCTTTAGCCCCACGGTGTGAGGCCCTTTTTCTTAGCTGCTTGCTAGTACCTTATCTGACTGGGCCAACAAAGCCCCCAGCAGCAGGGGATGGTGAGAACCTGAGGTTTAAGGAAAACCTGGCGTTTGGGGATGACCTGATAGTTTGTCTTATAAGTTATGGTTTTCAATAGAGAACATTGAACTTAAAAGAGTGTTCATCAGTTTGTTTAATCGCCACGGGGTGGTAGAAGCATCCATCTTGAAGTTAAAAAAAGATACTTCTGGTGTGCTTAAGTCTCTAAACTGATGTTTGCAGAAAGTTTGCCTTTTCTTTCTTCTGGATTGTAGAATCAAGTGCCAAGTATCAAATTTCATTCCATTTTTTTTCCCCAGTGGGAAATTTTCTTCAATTCTCAAGTCAGGATTTAATAATATTTGAAGCTGCTGTCACCTGATGATTTTGGAACTGATTTCCCCAACCTTCTTCATTCCAGTACACATTTCAAAATCCTTCATACTTAGAATCTTCACCCTGAAGATTTCCTCTGTGAGGGATGTGAAATAGAAAGTTGTGGGCCTCCCTGGTGGTGCAGCGGGTGGAGCACTGCACTGTGAAGCTGTATGCAGCCTCTGCAGTGTGGGTTTGTTTCCCAGCCGCCCAGGGAGAAACCCACATGGCACGGCAGACCTCTCCTGCCTTGCCTGCTGCTCCCCTAAGCAGTGTCTTCTGTCTGTCTGCCTGTTCTTCTCCCTGCTCTGTCTCTGGTGAATTCTTTCACCCTCCCATGCCTCTGACTATACTCCAGTTCTTATATAAATAAAAAAAAATTTAAAAAGAAATAGAAAGTTGCCTATATTTTCTAAAATTCAAATCCTAGTTCATAAAAGGAGTTCAATCACTTTCCCCACCTCTCAAAAATACTGTCTCAATTCCTTCCCAGTGCACGTTCTAGTTAGGAACTGAACCAAGCTATATTAAGGACAATTATAAATAAAAGACTTGAAACTGTGGATCAGAGGGAGGGACAGCGGAGGAAAGAAAATTGTAAATAGATGGCATCATTCCTCACAGGGCCCAAATCAGCCTTTGGAACAAATAAGCCAATTTAATTACTCTTGTTATCGCTCATAAGTAAGAATTTTGAGGAAATACCAAATGCCTAAGAGTTTAGGACATTTTTTTCCTTTTTCTCCAAGTGGGAGTTGGAGTTATGTGATTTCAGCAAGGTTGGAGGATGGTGTGTGAGGAGAGCAAGAGGTTCCAGTGGAGGTCGGGTTAAAGTCCAGCCCTTGCTATGCAACTAGTGGGCTCTGCTCATGCCTTGACACTTGTTTTGACAAGGAAAAACTTCTATTTACTTCTATAGAGAAGGGTTTGCTTTCTGGCTTCAGGAAAAAAAGATTTTTATGTGTAGATGTCTAAAGTGAGAAATACCACCTTGGCCCAAAGATCTATTTATTGTCTCATTATTTGTACTCCCATTTTTACTGCGTTTCTCTGATTATATTATGTAAATATCACACATTCATTGTGAACAACTCAAACCATTTATAAAATATGAAACTTTTGAAATATAAAAATATAATAAAAATTATCTTGTCATCTTACCATAATAATAAGCATTAATATTTTGGTGACATTTTTGCATGCATCTCTTTACATATCTATGTGTTTTTACATAAACAGCATTTAGCATAAATGATAATTTTCCTGGGATACCTTTCCACACCCATATCAGCAGCTTTATCCCCATCTCCATTTTCCCCAAGTAACACATGTATCTTAGCCAGAAAAAAACCTGAGGTTTTGCATGCAAATAGTTTATTTGGGTTCATTACCATGGGAACAGGAAACATAAAGCAGGGAGTGGAAGAAAAGTTGATACCAGGGTGCTTTACTGACCTGGGTACTGCCATGGGCAACTGGGGTTCAATCTCCGTGGGGCCCTCTAAGGAGCTATGTGGAATACACCTCAGAATTGTCCACCGATGGAAGGAAAGATGGAGGGACCTATTTACTTGCTGATTTCTATCTCCCATAGATCGAGGGTCGCCACAGGGGCTATTAATTCCCTCTCCTAGGTTGCACATGAGTGAGCAGGTGCCAGACCGGTGCAGCACTCATCTCACAGAATGGCTTCAGAAAGGACCTGAGGCAGAAAGTGACAAATAAGGTGCAACTGGACTAAGGTGGTGAAAGGTTATTATACCTGCATGAAACTGCTCACTATGAAACAATAAACTATAGCAGTAAAAAGGTGAACTGAAGGGATAGAAGACATGAGGCCTGAGAAATGTCCCATACAGTCTACTCCTTACACCACTCAAATGTTCTCACGCCCTCTGCGGAGTCCAGTCAGTCAGAGGGTCTTTGATGTTGTGGTCAGTGACAAGCTCTACAAAAAACTCAGTTAATGGGCCAAGCCTACACAAATGCATGTGGTCACAACACCATTATCAATGTGCTTCGTCTCTTTCCCCCACACCCATTCCAGATTCCCCTCTCCCTGGAGCGAACCTACATTCTCCATCCCTGTGGATTTGGAGGCTGAGTCCCTCACCCCCATCAAGACATGGTTTCTGCATGGGCTGTTTGTATTTCAACTTGGCAAGAAGCCCCAGATCTCCAGAGTTTCTACGTGTGCTCCTTTCTTACTCCATTGTGCAGCAGCAACCCTAGCTCCTTATAGTAATCAGGGTCAATTATCCTGAAAACGATCACAATAGAGTTCATTGTGGCTCACTGGCTCAAGGAATATAAATGCGTAGGCAGTAGATATAACATCAAATCCAGCAGAACCTTGCTGGTACAAATATGCCTCCCAACCTCCCACCTCACGTCCCTGGGAAGCCTCTAATCTAATAGGGTGAAAGGCGTAGGGTGGGAAGGATAAATTCCTCCAGTGGATCATTAGGAGTAATGGTGAGAGCGGCTGGTCCTTCTTTCACCTCTTAGTTGCAGGATCCATGCTTTCTCGATATTAGAACACAGATTATATATTGGCCATTACTTCAATGTGTATAACACATGTTGAAAGCTGCCTTCCACCATCACAGAGTGTTTTGCCCAAGATAAAATGTTAAAAGTTTTTAATGTCTCTCCTCCTTCAATTATGCTGTCAACTTCCCAGGTGACATGCTGTATGGTAGAATCAGTGATTCCTGCAGACGTGCTGCCAATGTCATACTTATTTCACCATAAAATGTGCCCAGAGGCACATGTTATATATCAGAGGCAATGTTATATAGGCTCTATGCTGGTAAATTAGGCAATCTGTTGGCTCTTGTATAGAGATGCTGGCAGTCAGGGAAGGGAATCTTACATCCAGAATGGATGTCAATTCTTGAGAACAAATCACTCTCCATAACAGGGTAAACTGGGTGAAGAAATGCACCTGTTACCATGTAGCTGTCTGGTCTACTAAGTGATGTAATCACAGCAAGAGCTTGACTGTGATTTCTTTGACTGGAAATCTGGGCATTCATGAGTGGCAGTGACTGATGAATCACCCATGATGAGAAGAAACTCATGCCTCTGGACTCAGGTATGATCAAATCACTCTTGATCTCAATTTTATGACTTTTTTAGGGACTGTTGAATCAGCCCTAGGGTGACCAAGGAGACAAGTTCACTGTTGTCCACACAAAGGGAACATTCTCTGTGGAGGTGCTCTCTGAGGTGAGGACTCACATGAGACACAAAGGTCTTACACCCTGTGTCCACTCCCATGGACAAAAATGCCTCAATTCCTAACTTCCTTTGACGTTCACCTTCTTCTCATCTTGCTCCTTCTCAGCACTGAATCATTCAGAAAGTCACAAACCACTGCCAGGAGTCTATTTTATAGCCATGACGGAGGGAGGTCAACATTGCCACCATTCAAATTAAGTCATCAGGGCACTGCCTGCAACTCTTGCCACTCCTCACTGTCTCATTGGGCGCTCCTGGGTGAGGCTATTTAATGAAATTGTAGCCCTGGATATCCCATTACATCTCTAATCTTAATATCTTCCTCCTAAAACATATGTTCTTATAAATGGATGTCCTAACATGGACTGATATAGACATTAATAATGATTTCTTGATTATACTTATGTAATGACATATGGCTGATTTGATAGATATTGCTCATTTGTAAAACCCTACCAATTAACTTAAATTGAGCATCCCCATTTTTTTTTTTTCTTTCTGCAGAGAAGAACTAGAGTGTAGACTTGAAGCTACACTGGAATGAGAGGATTCACCGGAGACAGAGTAGGAAGCAGAACAGGTAGATTTACTGAAAGACACTGCTAAGGGGAGCATCTGGTGAGACAGGAGAAGTCTGCAGAGCCCTAGGAGGGTCAGCTCCCTGGCCTGGGCTAGACTCAGGCCTCAGTGGTAACAGTGCTGAGACTTCACCCCTGGGACACCAGGGAGGCCCAACAAACCAAATTTGCATTACACCTACCATGTGTACTACCTCTATTGTGTACTTGGGAAGATCCCAGGTCACCACTGATTTGGTTCCTTCTCTGTAAAACGCCCAGGTAGAATTCAGAATAGAGGCAACAGGCATGTGAGGGAATCAGGGCCTGAGGGGCCTGGGCAGTGAGTGGTTTGACTAAAGAGTTTACACTAGTTGTAGATCTTCTGCAAGGCCATAGCAAGAAGGAGGCCAGCACTATGACAGAACTGGACTCAAAAGGAGT
This sequence comes from Talpa europaea, assembly GCF_964194135.1. Lineage (NCBI taxonomy): Eukaryota > Metazoa > Chordata > Mammalia > Eulipotyphla > Talpidae > Talpa > Talpa europaea. The sequence continues at coordinate 119,041,894 of NC_140068.1, read as the reverse complement.
AAAAAAACTTGGGTGATACAAAACAAACTTTATTAGTATTTACATAATGAACAAGAAACCTTGGAGGAAATAAAACAAAAACAACTTGAAATTAATTAGGAAACAAAGATTTGAACTACAAGAGGACGGCCAGGTGTCTGTGGGTGGAGGGTTAGTAGAAATTAAATGAGGACATGTGGCTAGGGAGGTGGGTGAGGAGAGGTTTGGGGTCAGCAGTGCTTAGTCTGCACCAGAGGTGGACAGGCAGGACAGGGGTCAGGCATGGGACCCTGGAGGAATGGTATCAGGTGAGCACCCTCTGCTTGTGCTGCCGGATCCCTGCAGGGGCTGGTTCCCCAGGCAGGGCTGCTGTGGCTTAGCACCCTCACTTGAACCTGCAGGATGTTGGCCAGAAGTGGCTTCCTCCCACAGGTGTGGTTTGAGCTCAGGACGCTCTTGCATAGGCAGCATTCTCCTGACCAGGGCCTGGCTGTCCCGCAGGGGTGGAGTGAGCTCAGCACTGTCCCCATAGGGTTCAGTATCCTGGTCATTGTCTGGTTCCTCCCACAGCACTCCTCTTATCTCAGAATCCTCAAAGAAGTCTTGGGGATCCTGCACCAGTCTTGGCTTCCCCAGAAAGGAGGGGTGTGAACTGCCCACACTGGGCAGCTCCTGAAGCATCCTGGCCTATACCTGTCTCCCACAGTGGGGCTGGTGTAAACACACCACTGCCAGCTGCCCTGCTGTGGCCTGGCTAGGGCCTGGCTCCCTGCAAACAGGTGGTGTTTGCTTGTGCCCAGCAGGTTGTCCCACAGGTTGCAGGTCCTGGCCTGGTTTCCCCAGCAGGGCTGGTATTAGCTTAGCAGCCCGGGGACATCCTGCTGGAATCTGGGGAGTTTCAGGCTGACTATTCAGGGGTCACAAAGCTCAGAGTGCCCAGGACGCCTACAGCATCCTGGGCATTGTCTGTCTGACCCAGCAGGCCTGCTGGGCTCTCCTGTTGCTCTGGAACAGCATATGCAGGAGCGGCTTCTCCTGTCCCTTCAGGACCCCTAGTGTCTGCTTGTCTCCAATCAGCAACTTGGCTGGTCTCCTGGCCTGTCCCATGGGCAGCAGGGAAGCCTGGCTGTGCTCCTTGAGAAGGGGCTAGAGATGCAAGAGGACAGGCCATCAGCCACATGCCAGATTGCCACTTGCCTTTGTAAACAGACCACATGCTAGAGCCCTGAGCAGAGACCAGCCCAAGATAGGGGGCCCCTGGGATTCTGTTCCCCAAATTCGGCAGCTACAGATGCCAGGTCATACTGCTCGTGGTCCGAATCTAGCCCGTGTGGTCTCCTCCAAGGGCCACCTGACCCTACCCTGCCCAGTCGGGCCCATGCACCAGACTGTGCCACTTACCCTCGGACAGCTCCTCAAGGGCCTTTGTGTACTCCAGCCAGTTCCTTTGGACATGTGCCCCAATCTCAAATTGCGGGTACACTTCAACCAGGGCTCTGTGCTGGGACAGATCCCACACTGGGCTGTGGGAGGACAGTCGGGAAAATGCACTCTCTGGATCTCTTCACCTTCCTGGACACAGAACACCTTCTGGGAGCAAACAGACATACCTCCTGGGTAGCAACCAGCTGGGGCAAGAGGGGGCAGCCATGACTCTCTGGGTCCCAACACCAGCTAGGCTGGTTCTGGTGTAGACATGACCCACCTCCTGGGTGGGCCAGACCCTCCTTCCTTGAGCAGGCACACACTCACTCTCACCGCTCGCACACCCACACTCACAGGGGGAAGGGAGGGGTGGGGGCATCAGAGCCCTGGCGTGGCCTGACCTGTCCCGAGGGCCCCCCTAGTTTCCTCAGGGGCAGTGCTGGTGCTGGCCAGAGACGTCGACACAGGCTCCTCATGCCTTTCAGCAGAGTGCGACACGAGTTTCGGGGAACTTTTTTGGGTCCACTGCAGGGAGACCTGGGCAAACAGCAACAAAATATGGTGCCGGGTCCAGGCCCACCAGGCAAGTGAGGTGGGTCAGGTTTGGTTCAGAACCAACTGCCTGGGGACCAGGGTTCCGAGGTGATGTGTGCCCTGTCATCTTTTGGAGGTGATGTCACTTCCTGGGTCCCCTTCCCTGGACTTCCTGCTCAGACAGATGCCCCCCATCCCATGGCTGCCTGGGCCACTTCCTGTTCACCCTCCATGCCAGGCCCAGCCCACAACACTGACAGCAGCACAGCCTCCCTGAGCCCTTGGATGGCGAGACATGGCGAGACGTAGCCAGGGCCCCTGCCGGGCACTCTGGTCTCTGGCTGCTGACCTGGCTCATCCTCCCTGCCAGGGAGCAGGCCCTGCAGCATCGGCAACTCCAGGCTCCTGTCTCCCATGGGCCCAGAGGAGCTCCAGAGTGTGGAGCCTTTCCCAGGGCGGTCCTGGGGAGTGGGTCACTCCTGTCTGCTGCCCTTGGAGGGGAGGCTGGTGTCAGGCTCACTGCACTTGGAGGGTCCCCCCTGGGGAAGGGCACCTGCTTATGCCTCACCCAGGCCTGGCCAGCCCTGCTGGGGGCTGAGACATCTCCTACCCGGGGTGCCTGTCCTCCCACCCAGTGTGCCTGTCAGCCCTGCTCCTCTCTGGCCATGCCCTACAGGGCCTTGCGGGCCCAGTCAAGGTGCCAGGGCCACAGACAGTGCACACCTGCCGGCCACAGATTTCTCAGGGCACCCTGCCTGCTCACACACCTACCCACCTGCCTGGAGGTTGTATCGACTTGGGACTGGGTTCTGACTAGGACGAGGCCACCCAAGGCAGGGGGTGTCCACTCCAACAGTGACTGATGCCAGCGAGGCCTCTTCTGTCTCGTTCCCTGTCCTCACTGGCTGACTCTCCCTTTCTCTTTCTGTATGTCCCTCTGATGTTCTCTCTCCCCCTCTTGGTCTGTCCTCATCTCACTCTCTGTGTGTGTCCCTGTCCCTCTCGGCCTCTCTGTCCCTGCCCCATTCCTCTGTGTCCCTGTCTCAGTCTCTCTCTGATCCCCAGTGTGCGGAGGACCAGAGGGAGGGTGGGGGGAGCACAGGGGACTGAGGTGATGGTGCACGGGTGCCTTGGAGAAGGAAACTCTATGGGGACTACACCTGAGGGGGTGGGGGAAAGCAAATAGTGTTTACAAGTGAAAAGTGAAGTTAAAAAATAAAAAAAAGAAGAGTATCAAAAAAGAATACAGTCACGCCTGCAGGATCCTCATCCTGTCTTGGCTTCTCCAGCAGTGGGGGTGTGAACTGCCCACACTGGGCAGCGCCTCAAGCATCCTGGCCTATTCCTGTCTCCCGCAGTGGGGCTGTTTTGATCCTGTCTCCTGGAGGCAGCATCAAGTTGGGTTTTGTTTTTGGTACAACCAGTCACTCTGTGTCTTGTTCTTTGGTGTGTTCAATTCCTATCCATGAAGGGTGATGACATGATGACTTACTACTGCGCTTTTGTCCTTAGTCAAATCCAGCCAAGAAATGTGTGGTATCTGGAGCGGGTGGTGAGGGCTCCAGGCTCACTGCCTCCTTGGTCCCCTGGTCAGTTTGGAGGATGGTGTCGGTCCAGAGGCCCAGACATTAGCCAGGACCTGGGCACTGCCATAACCCCTCAGTCTCCATGTCCTTGTTTCTGAGAGGGTGTGGGGGAGGGGTGTCAGGACAGTATCACTTCCCAGCTCACAGAGTGCTGGGGAGGAATCTCCAAGGTCACATGGAGAAAGTCACTGCTGAGGTCATGTAGTCGGCCTTTCATCAGCTCCCTGAGCCACTTCTGTTCCTGTGCCCACATCTGGCTTTCAAGACCCAGCTCCCATGTTCCCTTCCTGCTGAGGAAGGAACCTCCCTGGCTCTGCCTTGGCCCCCTCTGAGGCAGCTATTGCAGCCCTTCTCTCCTCACACCCCAGGCTGCAGGGCCTCCTGGGTGGGGTCATGTGGTTCTCTGTGACCTTAACACCCTGTGGAGTATGTTCCTGGGCACCAGCATGCATTGGGTTAGGGTACCCCAAATGTCCACTGCAGGTCTGTGTCAGCTGAGTCGCCTGGGATGTGTTTAGAGAGAAGATCCTTGGCCCATCCCCAGAGGCAGAGAGTGGGCTCTGGCTGCCCAGGGCTGGGGAGGGGAGGGTGGGGGTGGTGCCCATGGGCCCAGGCTCAGGAAACAAGGTTGTTGTGGTGATGGAGATGTTCTCAAGATAGAGTATGGGATGATTGCTCTGCTCTGCACTTACCAAAAGGAAATGACAGTTGAGCCTTCAACAAATGACTCAATGGCCAAAAGTTATATCTCAATAAATTTGCTTTTAAAACATGAAAAAATGGGTCTACAAGTTGCCCTGTGTCTGTCCTCCACAGTATACTGATAGAGGGCTTGTGGGGCAGGAAACTGTCTCAGCCCACGAGTTGCTGAGCACAGACGGCTTCACTGCACAGATGCTCTCAAGGCGCCTCCTCTGCGTGGTCCTGGGTCCTGCAATGAGATGCTGACGTCACACTGCTTCTGTGATGGGAGAGACTTTAGGGGCCTTGGGTGGGAGGCAGCTTATTTTTTATGTGGACAGAATGGAAATAATGAGTGTCCAGAAGGTCTACTGTGTTGGTTTTCAAATTTCCACCAGTTCTGGGATACACAGGAGGGGAGACAGTTCCCCCCGTGAGTGTGTCTGACTTGCTGGCTCTTCCTCGTGAGGAGACCGAAGCAGAAGGGACGCGCCACGTCACAGAGTCAGGCTCACAGTGGCTGAGACTTCCCGCCTGGGCTCCCTTCCTGGTCCCTCTCTGGGGTGACTCCCTGCACACGGTGGACCCTCAGCTAAGGGGACGCCCACAGGACAAGGACCTGAGGGTTTTCTCCAGGAGCCACATGCAGGAGCTCTGAGGCAGGTCCTTCCACGCTGATCACGGCCGTTCAGATCCACCAACATCTCGTCCCCATCGCAGCCTCGTGGGACCCAGAGCTGGAGCCTCTGAGTGAGGCCCCTCCTGCTGCCTCCCCCTCAGAGACTGTGGAGACGCCAGATCTTTGGTTTAGGTGCAAAGGAGGAAGAGATTTGGTACAAACCAGTAAAATATTCAGGCGATAAAGTGATCAGTGGCTGTTTTCTCACAAGAAACAGTGGAGGCCAGAGTAGCTCACGTGACGGTCAAGGTCCTGATTGCAATGAGCTGTCAGACAAGGATTCCACGTCCTCTGAAGTGTCCTTCAAAATATGTGATTTTTAAAAATCAGTTCTACCGTTTTTAGATTCCCATTTAATTTTGCTGTTTTGTTTTCTGTATACTATCCCCAGAGTGGTGTCTTCAGGGTCACGGCACAGAGGGGCTGTCAGCAGCCTGGAGCTGTGAGCCAGGCTGACTCTAACCTGCTAGCTGGGAGTGGGGCCTTGGAGCCCCAGAATCAGCCCCCAGGGCTGGCCCTCCAGGGCAGCACAGGCCTTTCTCCTCTTGATTCCCTGAATCACCTCCTCTTGATTCCAGGAATCTCCCTGGCATCCCAGCATTGGGGAGTTGGGGAGGATGTTGTGGCTCAGGAAATGGGGGCCTCCTCCTAACCATCTGTCCTCTCCTCCTCTCTCTCCTTCATCAGCCTGAGTGTGCATATTTGAGTCACACCAGCCCTGCACGGACAGGAAAGGCCCAGAACTTAAGTGATTCCCTGGTCAGTTACAGCACCAGCCCCTCTGCAGTCCCACCAGGGGAGACAGAGACTCTCCCAGCCCCAGCCAGAGCCTTGTCACCCACACAGACCTTCCCCTCACAGTGTCCCCGATGCTGCCCCTTCCTGGTCCCACCCTTCCTGGTGCCCCCACCACTCCTTTTGGGCCCCATCCCCTAGTCCCCATTTTCATCCTCTGCTCCATTTCCAGGATCCTCCCGTCTTCCTAGTCATGCCCGGGGGATCTCCTCAACCTCCCCTCATTCAGAGATGGAGAATTTTTAAAAGATGTATATTTATTTATTTATTTCCTTACAGCGTGGGTCATCTTTCTATAGTTATTGTTCCTCTTACGTGCGGCCCTTCCACCAATGATCCACCACACACCACCACCAGCTCCCCGGGTCTCTCCCCGGCTCTGATCACTCCTGCTCCCCCTGCTGCAAGACGTGGATGGATGGTCGGCCCACGGGTCTTGGTGTTATCCTGGAACCTTGTCCTTTTCTTGGGCGATGACCTGGACTCCTGGGTAGAATTGAATGTTAATTCCCTGGAAGCAGAAGCAGAAACAAAGTACAGAGACTCTGGAGTCCAAGGATCCATCCGAGACTGAAGGAACCTCTATATTTGGGGATCAGCCCATAATCTGGGAATCAGCTGTTATGACCTGGAAACCTGCTTTTGTCCTTTGTCCATAGGACTAAGAAAATTTGGGGACTTCTGACCTGACACTGGACTTGGGCGCCCCCTTGTGAGCAGATCCCTGTCCTGCCGCTGGGGGCGCAGAGAGCCTGGGGAGGGACTGGCTGAGCAGGAGAAAGGGCAGCTCTGGGCTCCTGTGCTCAGCCCTGTGGCCACACGGGGGCGCTGCCGCGCTGCTCCGGATTCTGGTGGAGCCGCCAGGATGGGAAGGGGGCTGAGGTGGGCAGAGTTGGGGGTCCTGGAGGGCGGTGTCCTGGGGTGAGATGCTCTGTGAGGAGTCTGAGCAGCAGGGCTCAGAGGAGAGGAGACTCCAGAGCCTGCCCTGTGTGTGAGGTTTCCAGCTTTTCTCCTAGAACCCCTCTCTCCAGTCCCTGGATGTTGATACCTGGGAAAACTGGAAAAAAAAAATTTCCTTCTATAACCTATTAAATATTGAGAGTATTTTAAAAAATAACATTTAAAGAATACCGTTCTATTCACAGAAAAGTTGCAAATGCAGTACAGGTCTTGTTTATCCCCCACCACTTCCATTTTGTTAACATCCTACATGAGTACAGATTTTTTTTTTTTTTTTACCACTAATGCAGCAATGTTGACATAATAACTAAACAACATACTTTAATTCGGTTTTGCTAATGTCCATTTTATGCCCAATAATCCCATCCAGTTTGCCTGGATGACAGTTTCTCAGACTTTCCTTGTTTCCTTGGGAGAGGTGTTGGGGTCACAGATGGGGGTTCTTGGGTCACCTCTAAGAAAAACTTCACCAGAGTCCTCCTTTTAGTGGGGTGAGGGCACACACACACACACGCACACATATGAAAAGAAAGAAGTCCATGCTTGCACAGACACAAATTGGCAGGAGGACCTGATCCTGGAGGGTTGGGGTGTGTTAGGGGAAGCCTGTTAGTGGAGGCTCATTAGAACTCTGTTGGTGTGTGTGGTGTGGAATTACACATCTTAATAGGTGTGAAGATGCACTCCAAAAATTTATACAGTGTTATAAACTAGTGTAACACACGCATATATATATTAATTATTGCTTTTGGGTGTTTTGCTTACATTACTGCTAAAAGCCATGATCCATTACGGAGGTCTTACTATGTGGGCCTCTTAGTTGAATCATAGTCTCTGGTATACTATCAGCTTTCCAATCCTCAGATATGGAGGAAATTCCTAATTCCGTTTATACCACATCTAGGTCATGGGTAAGAAAATGTTTGCTCCTCAGTTGATCTATGTAGCCAACATCTGCATCAATAATATAGAAAATCCTTGAATTTCCTCAAATTATGTCCTGGAAAATGTTCCTCAAATTTTGTCCCCTGCAGTTATTTCATTGTTTTCCTTCCTTTCCAGTCTGATTTGGCTAATTTTAATGCCATTCCAATAGGGAACAGTGGTAGAGAAAGAAATAGACGAGATAGTAAAACATCACTCCTTAATTCTTGTAGCCCTAGGAAAATCAAGTGTTCTCTATGGTGGTGGAAAGAGGAGATTATTTCCTGATGTAGGAGCACTCACAATGTAATGGAAATGCAGGGTTGTATTGCCATGGTTTTGATCCCTTGCATATTTTGGAATAGGGCCCAAGTCCTGTTTCACAAGCCTAAATAACTAACCTGGACCCGGGTTCCAAGGAGGACCATGGATTTGTGGCTCACGGGTGCACACTTCTCTGCCCCACTGGGGGCATATTGTGGCACCAACCTTGTAGAGACTTTGGGCCCAAGACCTGTTTTCTGTGGTTTCCTGAGGGGAGGTTCCCCAAACTGTGTTTGCATGGAATAGCTGTGAGCCATCTACAAACTTCCATAATGGAGTTTCCCTTCATATATTTAAGTTGTATTCTGTTGTATAGTGATTTGTGGACTAGACAATGTAGCAGAAGTACACTGAAGCAAGTTGATTAAGAGTTGATAAATGAATGTAATGTAACAGAATTAGCTGACTGCTTTATTCTCAAAATGTTTATACTTCAGTTAGTTTATGCTTTAGTTTGAATTACCATGTTAATCCCTTCATCATATTGCTCTGTACTATTCTCAAATAGTTTCTCATTAAAGCGTTTTCTCCTTGATCTGCTTTGCAGACTTTCCAAACAAAGACTGCCACCTTTTTCCAATGTATTTTTTTTAAGCATAGAAGAACTGGGGAGTAGACCAGAGGTGCAGTGGTTGAGAGGATTCACCAGAGAGAGTGGGGAGCAGAACAGGCAGATGTACTGAAATACACTGCTCAAGGGAGCAGCAGGCATGGCAGGAGAAGGCTGCTGCACCCTATGTGGCTTAGCTCCCTCGTGGGGAATTGAACTCAGGCCACAGCAGTGACAGAGCTGAGACTTACTCCCTAATCCACCAGCGAGGCCCCTTTCCCAATAATTTCTCACTGCAGTATTGGCCATATAGAATTTACTATAAAATGAATGTATCTTTACTGATCAAGGAATCATGTCACAGGCAAGTTTTAGATTTAAATTAATTGGTATGCATGTGTAAGGACTATATACTACATGGTTGATATGAACAGTTTTTCTGGTTTTTAAGTGACTCTGAAATTGAAGAGTCTTTTTGGAAAATGTCAAAGTAAAAACTAATATGAAAATATTTAACCTTTCCTTCTTATTATAACAAAATGGAAAATAACAAATGACAGGATTTCACATGGTAGCCCTGAAGGATAAAGCTTTTCAGATCTCTTTTATCCATCTCTTTTAATAAATAGCCCTTCATTACCTTTTTAAGTTTCAAGTTTGCATACTGAACCAGATTGCAATGAAAGAACAGCCTAATGAAAAACACTATGTTTGAAATAGATGCAGGTCATTCTGTGCCCATAAAATTTTTTTTTTTCCTGAGGACTGTTTGCATTTTATCTATTTATTTATTTTTTTAATAAATTTTATTGTTATATTCCCCATACAATTGCAGCCCCCCCATTCTGACCCCAATCCCTCCCCTCCCGCCCCCGCCCCCCTAAAAGTGTCTCTGGTTCATAGTTTTTTGTTGATTTTGATTTTCACTTTCTTATATTCATTTTCCTGGTCCCTTATTTAAGTTTTCTAGATTCCTGCTATGAGTGAGACCATCCGGTATTTTTCTTTTTCTTTTTGGCTTATTTCGCTGAGCATGATCCCTTCCAGCGCCATCCATGTTGCTGCAAATTGCATGTGTTTATCTTTTTTGAATGCTGAGTAATATTCCATGGTATATATGTACCACATCTTCTTGATCCAGTCATCTATTTTTGTGTGCCCATAAATTTTTAAGTAGTTGATGGAAAATTGGTCTCTCTAAGTAAGAGATTTTTGTTTTATTTTCAAGTTAGGCTATAGTTTTGGATCTGTGGACAAACCATTTACTCTCCCTGGTATTATCTTTCTTCTAGCTAATTCTGTGAGTCATAGTCTCTTCTGGTACCATCGATATTATTGCAAAGAGGAAGATTTAATCCGGTGGGGTTTTTTTAGTAGCTGAGTAGTATTTGTGTATTGTACGCCATATTTTTGTAACCAACTCATCTATTGTTGGACCCTTAGGTTGCTTCTAACACTTTGGTATTGAAAATACTATTACAATGAACATAGGAGTGCACATATCCCTTCATATTAGTGTTTTTGTATACTTCAGAGAGATATCTAAGAATGGGATTGCTGGATCATCAGGTAGAACTATTTTTAGTGTTTTCAGAAATACCTATCCTACTTTTCTAGGAAAGGAAACAGTCTTCATTTCCACCAACAGTGGAGTAAAGACATGGATATAAGTTCTGAAATCACAAAATACACAGAAAAACAAAAATGACACAGTTCCTTAATCAGCCTTAGAGATGACTTTTGTCAATCGGATTACATTGGCAAAGGAAACAAAAGCAAATATAAACAAATGGGACAATATTAAACTAAAAGGTTTCTATAGAGTGAAAGAAACCACCATTAAAAAAGCTAATGATTTGGAGAAAATACTTACATATGTCAGACAAGGGCTTAATATAGAAATTTTATAAAGAACTCATTAAACTCATCACCAAAAGAACAAATGTCCCCATTGAAAAGTGGACAGAGATGTTGAAGAGAGCCTTGTCCACAGGAGACAGAGATGGCAGCAGGCACATGAACGTGGTTCCTCCTCTCCTATTCAGAAAGCAAATCAGAAGCAAAATGAGCGATCATCTCCTATCTGTTAAGAGGGTTATTATCAAAATAGACAAGAAACAAGTGATGGTAAAGTTGTGGAGAGAAAAAATTCTTTGTAGATTGTTGTTACAAATTTAAACTGTTCTAATCATGGAAATAGTGCAGCAATCCCTCAACAAAATTAAGAAAATAAATATCACATGACCCAGCTAGCTGACTTCTCTTTAGTTGTCAAGCTTTACCACAAAAATATACAAACTTAAATTCAAAGAGATATATGGAACACCATGTTCATCATAACATTATTCACAACACTCAAGACAGAGAAACAAACTCAGAGCCCACTGATAGATGATAAAATAAAAAAAAGTGACATATATGATATATATATATATCATATATATATACAGTGGGAGACTACTCAGCTATAAAGAAGATGAAATCCTGCCGTTTGCAACAACATGGATTGACCTAGAGTATTTATATTTTGCTATCTAAAATAAGTCAGAGGGATAATAAAAGCACCATATCATTTTGTTACAGGGCAATGAGAGGAGCAGCCCAGACACCACAAACCTACCTGTTCTAAATGGGTTCTGCCGTCCACCGCATCACCACAAACATATGAGACTTTACTGGGAAGGAACTTCAATACAATTAGGAAACAATACAGGAAAGGCAGAGACTACAGTTTCTTTTTTTTTAAATATTTTATTTTATATAATTCTTACATCATTTTTCCTCTTGGCACAATGTATGCATTTTCATTTTGGTTATATTCCCAATACAATTGCACCCCCCCCTTATTTTGACTCTAGTCCTTCCTCTCCCTGCCCTCCCTCCCTCCCCCCACCCCTCACCCCCTCCCCCTGCAGTGTGTCTCTATAGTTTCTAAATAAAGTATCCAATGTTACCAGTCCCCTTGTTGGTAAAAGTCCATCCAAAAGGGATTGGCCCAGAATAAGGTCCCAAAGCCTGCCACAGGTCTAAGGCATCTTCCAGTGGGGACCCATAGAAAAGGATCAGAAACCACCAGACAAGTCTGGAAGGAAAAGAGTAAATTATCAAAAGCAAGACAAAAACCGCCATTGCCACCTCCCCATGGGTCTCTCGCCCACATCTGTGTCACCCAGTCCACGACCAAAAGGCAAGCGTGGTTTCTTCACGCGTCTCTCTGCTCCATGTGCCTCCTCTGGGTCTCCTTCTGGCTCCATCCTGCTTCCTTCCTCAGTTTTCTCTGCAGCTTCTTCTCTCCCTGCTCAGCTCCACCCTCCCTTGGGTGGGGTGGGAACCTGGAACCTCCCCTTTCCTGGGGACCACCCTGTTACAATTTCACTCCTATATAGATGATAAAGAAACAAAACAAAAGAACAAACAAAACAAACCAAAAACAACATCTTAGTTTGTAAGAACCAAATATTTGCTGCCAGAGGGAAACAGGAAAAGGGGCTGAGGAATTTGGGTAAAGGAGTTCTTGTATGGTGAAGAATAGAAACTGTTTATTCAAATGTTAATTTTTAATGTACACCAAAACCTATCCCTATATAATGGTACAAACCAGTGGAACTTCAGTAAAAATTAAAAGAAAATGAAGTGAAACACAAAGATGTTTATTAGAGCTCATGAAATTTGTGATAATTCCGAAGCTCCATTTGTATATATATGTAAAAAAGTAAAAGCTATTCTGAGATATTTTGACTTGCTCTCTTAGATGCAATCCTCATACTTTTCCTTTTTTAAATTTTTTCTCCCTCAGCAGTTAATTTTTAAAAACAATGGAATCAACTGATGGCCTATGAAGGGACATTTCAAGGTCTTAATTTCAGAGGACATTTATTCTGATTGCTGTGTGTTCTTTACAGTTTTTGCTATAATACATGGGAGTCAGAATCTCCAAGATGGATGAGGGTTGCTCAAAGACTCACATTTTGATGCAAATTTCCTAAGTCATCCTAAATTCCAGCCACTTCAAAATTCATGGAGCAAACCCAAAGATGTAAAATTGTGGAGAAAAGGGAAATGATTTCCTTAGAACAAGAAAATGACACCTCAGGCTAAATTCAACCTTGTAAATACAATGAAAAACCAGCCACATTCATTTGTTAATTGTCCTTGGCTATCTCCTTGCTGTAGTGCAGATTTTAGTAGTTGCAAAAGGAACTACAATATATGGTAAATAAAGTTTGAAATATTTATTCTTTGAGGAGAGAGAAATTTGTCAATCCTTGTTCTACAGTCATGATTTGTAAACATTCACGCCCAGCTTCTCTGGCATAGGGAGGGTGAAGAAAGAGATCTGAGCCTGTGTTCTTCTTCCCTTAGCAGGTCTCTGAATCTACAGAAAATAAAGGAACTTTTTAGAGTTTGAAAATCAGTGAATTTATCTTTGATTGCCCCATCAATATTAGCTTGCTAATGCTGTTAATAACATTTATATCAGAAATAATAATAATTCAGGGTCAGTGATATAAGCGATGATTGGATAGTTCATTAAGTGGAACAAACATTATTAAGCAGTCTTTGTGGTGGAACCATAGCTGGGGGAGGCGTGAGGTATGGGGGTGTAAGAGTGCGGCAGAGATGGAGTAGAGAACAGAAAAGGAGGATTTATTGAAATACCCTGCAAGGGAACAGGGGGCAAGAGGGATCTATACAGCTGTGTGTGAAGGATTTGAGACTTTTACACTAGGGTTCCATAGGGTTTCTTACTTGGGGAGCCAGTTTGCACGGGTTATCGGCTGGGGTGTCTGCTCTTGGGTTCAGACCCTTGACACAGACACATGTGCAGGCCCTGCCTCTGCATTCCTGGAGTTGGGCTGGTTTATCTGCCATGGTGGTCAGTCTAGCGGCCCAGTTCCCGTGGCAGCCTTATTGATGCCCTTCTCTGCTCAAGTCTCTCAAACATGACTGTGGGGTAAGAGTGAGAGCTTAGTTTTTAACCTTATGGAATGACACCCTGACACCCGTGTTGGGCCAGATGTATACTGCAGGAGTGACAACATGATCCTTTCTCTGGAAATCACAGTATTTTCTTTCCTTTTTCCAGAATTTATACTATTTTTGCTGATTTGATGGGCTCATGTTTTAATATTTGGTAATTAAACATGGTTTTGACAGGGAATGAGTAATAAAAAAATAAAGCAACCCAATTCAACCCTCTTTTGCTCTTTTGATTGTACCATAACTTACAACTTAATTGTCAGAAATGCTCTCTTAAGAAAATGTAGAATTGCTTCCGTGTTTAGCCTTTGGGGATTTGGGGTTCCCTTTTTGGTAATTTACTTGACATTCATTGATATAAGAGTGTTAAGTCATAAAGTGCATGCTTTGGATTGTTTCTGTCAGTAGAGACTTCCAAATTTAATGGATGCAGACAGGTGAAGACCAAGAAGATGGAATGTAAATCGCATATAGGAAATTATCCACTGTGGCAGAAAAACAGAAACCAAATGGTGGGGTAGTGTTAAATAAGGTTAAAATTAAGCCCCTACCCCTTGCCCAGCAGGAAGGTTTGGGAGGCTTGAACACAGAGAGAACGGATAAGGCGGCTCTGGGTCCCAATCTGTAAGATGGATCCCTTTGACCAGGAATGTGGAGGCAAGGCCAGGACACATTCTGGGTCAAAGATCAAGCCCCCAGGATCAGACACCCCTGTACTAACCAGCCCAAAACTAACTCCCCAAAGCAAAACTGACAAAACTATTTATAAAAGGGAGCCCAAAATCTTTCTTCACTTGCAGATCTTTCCTGTCTCCCTAGCTGCTTCTCTTAGCAGTGTATTTGAACAAATGTGCCTTTTCTGTTCTCCAGTCTGCCTCTGGTGAAATTTTTCACCCCTGCACCTCTGGTCTGTCAAGGTATCGTTAAGAATTTGAAAACCAAGCCCCCACTCCTTGGCCAGAGGCAAGTTTGGGAGGCTGGAATGATAAAGGGAGTGGATGGAACTGCCATGGAAACATGGACATTAAGCTAGTGAGGCCCAGAACTGATGATCCTCTATGCTGATTCAGATCATCAGTCAGGACACACCCAAGACTAGTCACCCTAACCACTCAATGGTTCTAAAGCGTAGAGACTTGGGACCCAAACTCTGAGCAGTCCACCCTTCCTGTTTCGCCCTCTGCTTCTTTTAGCAGTGTATTTCAATAAATTCACCTGGTATTTCCCATCTGTATCTGGTGAACTCTTTCACCCTGCAACAGGGCCTCCACCTTGATTCTTCCCCACAACATTCTATATCAATAATCTTTGTTAGATAGAGTGGTGTGATTTCTTATAAAAGAAGATGGAACCTAACCTCTTCAACTACACCAATCTTCCATCTACCCAAACCTCTACTCTTTGTTCTCTGAATTCAGCAAATAAAAATAAAACTTAAAAAAAAAAAAAACATGGGCCTCCCCTGGTGGAGCAGCGGTTGAGTGCTAGGTTGCGAAGCTGCCCGCAGACTCTGCAGTGCCGGTTCGATCCCTGGCCACCAGCGAGAGTCTCACATGGCACCACAGAACTCTCCTGTTGTGCCCGCTGCTCCCCTCAGCAGTGTATTTTGTCACTCTGCCTATTCTGTTCTCTGCTCTGGCTCTGGTGAATTCTCTTACCCTCCCCCACTTCTGACTGTACCCAGGTCTTGTATAAATAAATACATAAATCTTTAAAAAAAAAAAAAAAGCAAATAGCAATTACATCTACCAAGTTGCTCAGGATAGAAAGTTTGGCAGCATCTTTAATTTCTGTCTTTCCCTCACTTTCTATATCCATCCAAAGCAGCCCTATTAGCTAACATCCTAAGCAAAGTACCATTCTGACCCACACCTCTCTCTTTGTCTACTGCAAGTTTCTCTGTTGTTTTCCCTGTTGCATCTTGTTCTCCTACAATCTAGTTTCCCCAATGCAAAGAGATTTTCCTCAAACACAAATTATTCAATTCACTCCACTCGCCAACACCTCTCTCCATTTTCACAATTAGCATGAAGTTCAGGCCATCCCCCTGAATTAGGAAGTTCTGAGTGACTAGTTTCTGTGAATATCTTTGACCTTGTCTCACAATTCCTTATCCTTTGTCCACATGAAACACTGACCTCCTTTTTCTTACTGCAGGGTGATTCAGTCCTTTCTGCCTCTCTGTGCTCCCCTCTGCAATTGTGCTTTCTCCCAAACTTTGCTGTATGCATCCTGGTCTGTCAATAGAGTTCATATTGTCATTTATTGAAGTCTTATAATTTCCATGAAAGAATAATGTTTTCATAGCTTTACAGATACATACATTTTATTAAAAATATCTTGATGGGTTTCATATTTTGATGTTATCCTAAATGGCATTGAAAATTCAATTGGTTTGTTTCGATCCTTTGTACAGATCCTATCACCATTTGTTATTTCTCTGTTGGATATTTTAAAACTTATTTATATTGCTTTTATTCCCTGCCACTGAAAAGTCAGTTTTATCACAACAATCTCTCTATATCTTGATCACTAGAACACTATCAATTCTACAAAAGTACAGTGTAGTTTCTCAATAATTAGTCATTGTTTCTTTTGAGTGAATATCATATATAGGTAACCTTGGAAAAAGTAATTAGCCTCTCTAAATCTCCTTCCTCAGATATTAATATATATGTAAGTGCACATATTGATATATGTAATATACATAGAATTAAAACAATGATACTTATACTTCCTGATATTTATCACTATTAAATCACTTTATTTTGGTTGAAGTGTTAAAAGCAACCTAAAAAACAAAGTATTCTGAATTTCCTAACATTTTTGTTTAGTTTGAAGCACACTGGTACTGTTATGACCTATTGGATTTGTTAGTATATTCCTTCTCAAAGGAACTTTTGTGCATATAGTATTATTATTTAATGTTATTTTTCTACTAAACTGACTGCATGACACAATTGCAGCCCCCCAAAAAGAAAGACAGGCTGAAAAAGAATCCTGAAATTACCTCTTGAAAATTTTAGAATTTAAACCTTACTAGTTCATTGCAACAGCAGTAACTGTGCCTTTATTTTTTTTTTTTTAATTTTCTTAAAGATGTATTTTATTTATGCAAGCACCGGGGTGCAGGCCAGATGCGCGGGAGGGTGAGAGGATTCCCCAAAGACAGCCTGGAACAGAACAGACAGACTGACTGAAATCCACTGCTGAGGGGAGCAGCGGGCGCTGCAGGAGGGGTCTGCGCGCCACGTGGACCCTCGCGGGCGCGGCAGAGGCTGTGGACAGCTCCCCAGCGCGCGCCCAACCGCCTGCGCCCCCTGTTTGCTGTTCTCCCCACAGTGTGAGCGCGACAGTAAAGCATCTGCACAAGGCAGAGCCAGGATGGGGACGCCTGGAAAAGCCAAAACCCAGGACGGGATTGCTCGGGACCGATGAAAGGGCCTCGCGGGCATTCCAAGGGTTGTCGTTAAGCGGCAGCTTTTTCGTTAAGGCTGAGAAACCGCTGGCGGTTCCCTCTGCCAATGGCTGTGGCCTGTGGCTCTGACGCCACAAAGAGCCCTTGTGACGGCACCGGCACCGCCTGCATCAGGCCCGCCCGGACTGCGCCTGTGTCCTCAGGAGCCGGGAAGCTCTGGACAGTGACCTGTGCACTCCGGACGACGTGAGAGACAGTGAGAGCCTGTTTTGGTTCTCTTTTGTTTTATTTATCGGTTTATTTATTTAATTATTTGTTTAGGCTATTTATTTTAGTTATTTTATTTTTCTTTCTTTGTTTTTTACCTTATTTTCCTTGTTTTTTTTTTTTTTTTTTTTTGTATTTGCTTATAGTCAGGGCTGGTGAGGGTGGTCAGCGTAGTCAAGCGCACAGGCGCTATGTCCCAGGGACGGCAAGGGCAAAGCTACCTGGTGCTGCGGGAGCTGGGGCGGGGCTCCCACGCCAAGGTGACGCTGGCGCTGCATGCGCTCACGGGCACGAAGGTGCTCATCAGGGGCGTCCGCAAGTCCGAGGTGCCCGACCTCCGCCTCCTGGCCCGCGAGATGGGGTGCATGAAGGCCCTTCACCACCCGAACATCGTGGAGCTCTTCCAGGTGGTGGACACCGGGCCGGAGCTGCAGCTGGTCATGGAGTACGTGCAGGGGGAGGACCTGCAGGACTTCCTGGACAGGCGTGGGCACCTGGGCGAGCGCGAGGCTCGCCCGCTCTTTCGGCAGATCCTCGCGGCCCTCAGCTACTGCCATGCCAAAGGCATCGCGCACAGGGATGTGAGGCCTGAGAACATTCTGCTGACCCGAGAGGGGAAAGTCAAGCTGGTGGACTTTGGGCTCAGCGTCCAGGCCTTCAACCGGGCGCTGAGCAGGTGCTGCTGTCGCCCAGAATACAGGGCCCCCGAGGTCTACCTTGGCCAGCGCTACAATGGCCCCAAGGTGGACGTGTGGAGCCTGGGCGTCGTGTTCTATAAAATGGTGACCGGCACACTGCCCTTCAGGGGCCCAAACCTCTGGGCGATCAGGGTGCGCGTCGTGGGCAGGCGGGTCCAGCTGCCCGACTATCTCACGGAGCAATGCCAGGACCTACTGGCCAAAATGCTGGCACCAGACCCCTGGAGGCGCAGCACCCTGGAGAGCATCCGGCAGCACGCCTGGCTAGCAGAAAACACTGAGGGACTCCTGCCCTTCAGCGAGCCGTCCCTCAGCCCCCAGGACCCGGCCATAATCAAAGGTATGGAGCGCCTGGGCTACCAGAGGCAGGAAATTCGGGAGGCCATTGACGCTAACAAGTACGACAAGGTCATGGCCACCTACCTGATCCTCCGCTCCAGGAAGCAGGCGGGGGAGGAGGACTATGAGGAGGAGGGCCAGGAGCGCCCCAGGCGCGTCACTTTCCAGGTGCCAAAGCTCGTCACCTTCCGGGAGCCCGGTGACCCCGATTCCAAGGACAGCCTCCCGCAGCCTGAGGTTTCGGGGAATACCCCAAGGCCGGGTATCCTGCGAAAGCAGGAAGTCCAAAAGAGGGCAAAGGATGCCACCCCGGGCACCAGGGTCATCTCCGCAGGAGTCCCTGAGCTGGAGGACGCCCAGAAGCACACCACCGCCGCAGGGCCAGGCCGCCTGTTAGATGATGCCCCGAAGGGCAGACCCTCTGCGCTAGGCCCGGTACTGGAGGACGCCTGGGGGGACACCAGCACCTCTGTGGCCAGACCCCAGCAGGAGGACACCAGGGAGCACAGTAGCACCTTGGTGTCAGTCCTCCAGCTGGAGGACACTGGGGAGCACGGCAGCACCACTGAGACAGGCCCCCAGCTGGAGAGGGACCAGGAAAGCAGGGCCAGCACGATCTGTCCAGCTCCACAGGCCTCTAGTACCCCCCTAAGACCTCCCCCAAGACGTGGCTGGCCTTCCAGTGCAGTGGCCCCTTCAGCAATCATCAGGGCCAGAGACAGGGTATTAGATATTATCCTAGAATTTTGTTGCTGCTGTGCAACATTCGAATTGCAGAGCAACAAAGACTAAAAATAGCACCACACCAGACAAAAGCCTCCCCACCCCAAAGCACAAAGTGGCCATGGGGAACAGGAGTACACCAGGGAAGGTTGAGGCTCTGGAGAGGCTCAGGGATTGGGCCCAGTCACAGGAGCCAGGAGCAGCATGAGACCCATGGGACTGCAGCACAGAAATCTGGGCAAAACTGATGTCCCTGAGCAGAGCAGGTGAAGGGCCAGGAGGGCCACGGAACTGGTGAAACACCTGGAGGGGAGCATAGTGGGTGAGTGGTGGGGTGTGGAGGGGCTGGGGAGAGCTGAGCAGGTACAGGGCCCAGGAGGGGTATGAGGCTGTGTGGGTGGCCCCAGGGCCAGAGGCAGGAAACCCTGGGCCTCTCTCCCCCATCATAGGCTCAGTTCCCTGAGGACCATACTGCCCCCTTGCTGGGAGAGACCTGCTGCTCTATCCTGGGCACAGGGATGGCATAGAGGATGCAGGAGCTCTTGCAAAGGCTTGGGTCCAGGTGGTAAAACGTGCAGATTGCAAGGAGCAGATAGAGAAGGTCTCTAGCTCCCCTTAAGAAAGACTCGGGGACCAGTATATTAGAATCCAAACAGGACTCTTCAAGGTGGACAGAGTTTATGCACAGACCAACCTTACTCCACACGACCTGCTCAGCTGGAAAATCTGCACATCTTCCTACACCAGGAAGCCCTAGGCTGTGACCAAACTCAGTCCCACAGTGAGCATTGTCACCTCAAATTTTTGCAGCTTGGGATTCTTACACAGTGTCAGCCCAGCTGGTATTTCCCCTTTTAAAAATCCTCTCCAGAAGGCCACCCACCCCTCCTCCTCCCTGGATTCAAACCCTGCAGGGTGACCTTAGCCAAATTGGAAACGTTAATATCGCCCAACAGATGCGGGCTTTGGACACCAGTCTCTGTCAAGTAAATCACTGGGTCCAGAAACGAAAAGCTACAGGGGCTGTCTACCTTAAATTTGTGTTTTTCATCATTGTTTAGATGGTGTTCAAGATGGGTAAAATGAAATGGCATAAGAAAGAAAGAAAGCAAAAGAAAGTGTTGAAGGTCTGAGAGAGATTTTGGTGAGAAATCATGTGTACTCAGGTGTCCCCCCTCCTCCAACACTTTCATGGACTTGCTCATCTGACCAGCAAAGTCCCCTCTGATCGATACTTCGTCAGCCGAAGCTGGGGCCAGGACATCCAAATGTGGACCAGCTCTCCCTTACTGCCATGGATCCTGCCCCTAGTAGGCCCAGTGATTATGATGATGCTTTTCTTTGTTTCTACACCCTGTTTTCTCTGCTTTATCCACGCAAAGCTCTCTGAGATGAGCCTTCGCTCTCCCAGACCCGGGAAAGCCATTCCTGTTATTGACAGATGAGCAACAGGGCATTGCTCTAGGGGTTCTGGGCCAACCTGGGCTGTCCAGCGACCAGTTACTTATTTCCCTAAACAAAGGGATCCCACTGTAAGAGGATGGCAGCCCTGCCTGCACGCACTTGCGGCAGCTGCTCGTCTCGCTAGACAGGCCTTAAAACCCACACTGGGCCAATCTGTAGATGTTAATTCTCCACATCGGCTCCAGGACCTACTCAAGCAGTATGTATGCAAGTGCTGGGCCCAACTCGGGCACGCATCACTGCTCCCCTGGTCCAGGTTCCACTCAGCCTACAGAGCAGAGACCCACTGTTTCTAATCCCATCACTTCAAGCCACTTCCCGTTCTTCTGTCTATACCTGGAAATTCCAGATCAACGCAGCCTCAGGCAAAGTATTAGCACTCACAGGGCCTCTGAACCTAACCTTATTTTTTTCTTTTTGCCCCATGCTTACTGCATTTCATCCAACACGGGATCCAAGATCCGCCCCGTAGCACCTTTAACCAACTCCTCCACCCATGTCCTCCTGTCCCTGCAAAGACCTTCTCATAACCAGGCCTGAGCCCCCACCCCGGTCTTCGCCCCCGTCCAGCAGGAAGTAGCCAAAGAAAGAACCGTCGCCCCTTTTCCTATCAACAAAAGGCTGGTATGAAAGGTCGATGCAGGGGCCAGGAATGGGGAAGCCCACATACAAACAACAAGATGGCCCTGACACCAGTACCCCTGATTCCATCAAACTGAAACTGAAGCCATAAGCAGGGGAAAACAACTCGGCTCCACGAAAAAACAACTTTGTTCCACCTAAACCTGTTCCCCCCTGCCAACCCAGTTTTCCTGCCTAACCTCTCCTCACCCTATGAAATGACATCTCCCCCCACGACGGGCGTGACTTCAGGGACACCCCACCTTGAATCAGCAAAGCTCGCCTGGGGGCACAATGAATGTCCCTTCCTTTGAGAAAGTTTAGCCTGGCTCCCCTTTTCTTTACCGCGCCAAACCTTTCATCTTGGTGCCCGAAACCTGGAAGGCTGTGTCCCCTGGCGCTGGGGCCGCCTTCCCGTCCCTGGGACCTCTCCTCTCCATGGCAGACGCCTCACATCCACCACCGGCCTTGATCCTCGGGGTGAGTCACCTGCCTGACCCTTCTTCCTAGGAGGCCCTCACCCCTGGTTACCTGGCTCCTCTCCTCACCCCCATCCTGGTCGACTGTTCCATAAACTGGGGGCCTACACCAGCCGACCCCCATTGCTCCTGGTTCTGATTTGGGGAAGCCCATCCAGTCCAGGTGTCCCCTTCTCATGCCCTCCCATCTCTCCCTCCTGCAAACCAGTTGTACTTTCCAAGTCTCCATTCTCCTCTCCCTCTTCGCCCTCTCCTCTTCTGCGTTCTCTTGTCCTCTAGATGTTCAGTCTTCACCTCCTTCAGCTCCCCAGGCCTGCCCCCGCTTCCACCTCCCAGCTACCACACCTGCTCTCACAGTCGTCCTCTTTGTCCCCTTAGGGAGGTTGCGGGGACTGAAGGAGCAGGTGGAGTCCACGATCCTTTCCCTCTGTCTGATCTCTCCCAGATTGAAAAGCATCTCGGCTGTTTCACTAAGGACCCCACTACCTACACCAAAGAATTTCGTTATCTTACCCAAGGTTACACCTAAGGTTACACCTATAACCTTCGGTGTCATGACTACATGTTATCCTCTCTTCCACCCTGACCTCTAATCACAGAGAACTTGTTTTTCAGTCTGCTCAAGGCCACCCAGATCAGGCCACTTCACTGACACAACCATGCCCCAGGCCCTGAAGCAGGTCCCCGCCAGGAGCCTGGCTGGGAATCCCAGACTGACACTGATGCGGGTCGCAGGGGCAGGGCTCGCTGCCTCTTAGCCAGGCTCCAAGCAGCAGCCTGTCTCCAAGGCAGTTAATTTTGACAAGCACGGGAGATCACCCAGTTCCACCCCATACGAGGAGGACGGTGACTACAAACAGCGATGAAGAGCATGTGGGTGCTAGATCTGTTCATAAACCTACCCGGGATGGGTTGGTTGCACTACAACTAGCGTAGACGGCAGGATGGTTCAAAGCAGGACGGCTCTACGCAGACGAAACCCTTTGGAACCTGGGGAGGGGTTGCCAGGTGGCCAGCCACGAGCAGATGGTACTCGGTGGCCAACCTCCTCGCCCTGTGGGCACCTCTCCAGGAATGGCCAGAGGTAGATGGATCCCCAGGGCAGTTGGAACAGGCCCTGTATGAAATAGAAGAAACCCTGAGTGGATGTGTTATAGGACAGGGAGAGGGGCAGCCCAAACCCCGCAAACCTGCCTATTCTACATGGGTTCTGCCATCCGCCGCATCAACACAAAACATAGGAGACTTTAATGGGAAGGAACTTTAATAAAACTAGGAAACAATACAGGGAAGGCAAAGAGTCTAGTTTCTAAATGAAACATCCAGAGTTACCCGTCCCCTCGTGGGTAAAAGTCCATCCAAATGGGATTGGCCCAGAACAAGGCCCCAAAGCCTGCTACAAGTCTAAAGCATCTTCCAGTGGGGACCCACAGAAAAGGGTCACAAACAACTGAACAAGCCCGGAAGGAAAAGAGCAAAATCAACATCAAGATAAAAGCTGCCATTGTCACCTCCCCACGGGTCTCACCCACATCTGTGTTACCCAGTCCACGACCAAAAGACAAGCACAGTTTCTACACATGTCT
Organism: Talpa europaea; assembly: GCF_964194135.1. Taxonomy (NCBI): domain Eukaryota; kingdom Metazoa; phylum Chordata; class Mammalia; order Eulipotyphla; family Talpidae; genus Talpa; species Talpa europaea. The sequence goes on along the minus strand of NC_140068.1, from coordinate 119,018,882 downwards.
CTAGGCTCCATGCGCCTCCTCCAGGTCTCCTTGCTCCATCCTGCTTCCTTCCTCAGTCTCTTCTTCAGCTTCTCCTCTTCCTGCTCAGCTCCACCCTCCCTTGGGTGGGGCAGGGAACCTCCCCCTTTCCTGGGGACCACCCTGTTACAGATGCAGTTCCCGCGAGGTGGCAGGAGCAGTGGGATGGGTGTTTCTCACAGCTCTGCTTGAGTCCAGGCAGAAAGAGCAATCTAGAGTCCAGCGAGTATGGGATGAGATGCGGGAAAAGATGCGAAAACTACAATGTTTGAGGATTCTGGAGGAAGAAGTTCAGAGAAACCAACCCACCATTCTGGAGATGCCAGACTCCAGCTCAGAAAGGAAGGAGAGGGAGGCTGGCCCTTTGCCCGAATCGCAGCTGGTGGTGGGAAACCAACCCATGACTCCAGAGATGCCAGACCCCTCCTCAGGACAGGAGGAGAGGGAGGCTGCCCCTTTGCCCGAGTCACAACCAGCAATGGCAAACCAACCTGCGACCCCTGAGATGCCGGACTCCTCTGGAGAGGAGGTGGAGGCTGGTCCCATGCTCCGGGCCCGCTGAGTGGTGACTCAGAAATAAAGCGGCAGCCACCCATGGCCCCAGGTGGGTGGTCAGGCTGCTGGACCACCACAAATGACAGAATTTACTTCCTATCAACCATACACCCAGGCGGAACTGGTGGACTTGGACAAACAGTTTCCACCAGAAACCAGGGGAACCCTTGGCAGCCTGGCTGCTACATTTGTGGGGCCTGGGGCTGGATGGGATCATTTGCACGGCACAAGTGATGGAGAGACTGGCCTCCATGGTTTACACCCATCCTTGCGACAGAGGCTACAGAACAGCCAGCAGTATGGCCAGGGCGACCACACCCTCCGGGAATGGATAATGGCTGCCATACGGACAGTCTGGCTGATGCAGGAGACGTGCCGGACACAGTAAGTGGATGGCAGACGTACGCCGAGCTGGTACAGGTCCTTCGGGAATTGGGGATGCAGCAGGCCATGTTTAATGTGAATTCCCGTGGTCCTGATGATGAGCGTTTCACAGCAGGGATGAGAGACTTGGTATTAAAAAATGTCCCCTCATCCTCATTCGGATCCCTCATGGCAGTTGTAGCACCCCATGTGAGTCGTCAGCTACACGACGTCACAACAGTGATAGCCAGCTTGGGCGAAGTTGAGAATTGGCGCTCTCAAACTCAGGAGGGAATATGGGTAGTTGTTGAAAAGTCAAAAGGAATGCCAAGGAGGGAAAGGAATCTACTTGGCACCACAGAATTTATTAAAGTCACCCATAACCAAATGTGGACAGATTTAGTGAGAGCAGGTGTAGATAGCACTAAAATACACGCACAGCCCAATCTATATTTGTTGGAATTATGGCAGCAGCTGCAAGAAGACCAGAGGTTCACGCCCATGAGAAGGACTGCTGCTCAGAGGGAGCCTGGAAGCTCCAGGCCTCAGGCACATGTCCTGCGCCTGGAAGACACTTGCTGCCAACCCTATCCTCGGGTGAGGCCTGATCGCTTTCAAATAGGGTGAGGGCCAAGGAACCCGTCCACAGGGGACGGGCGGGGACCGGAGGCCACATGTGGAGCTTGCCATCCACTGGTCCCCAACTAACATGCAAAGGGTTTTAGCTCTGGTAGACACAGGAGCAGAATGTACTCTGCTCTATGGAAATCCAGAAAGATTTCACAGGTCTACTTGTATTGATGGCTATGGAGGCCAGAGTGTCAAGGTGACAGCAGAGAGACTATCTCTGGGGATTGGGCCATTACCCCCCAAAAGAGTATAAAGTATATGTGTTGCCCGTCCTGGAGTACATCCTGGGGGTGGATGTACTATGTGGCTTATGGCGAGAGACCACAGCCGGAGAGTTTCACCTTAGAGTGCGTGTGGTAAAGGCAGTGGTGAGAGGACACGCTAAGCATCTGCCCACACAACTGCCAGTCCCTAGGCGAGTGACTAATACCAACCAATATCAGTTGCCCGGAGTCTACAAGGAAATTGGGCACAATATCAGAACTGGAGAAAGCGGGCATTGTGCGTACTGCCCACAGCCCCGACAATTCACTGGTGTGGCCAGTGAAGAAGCCGATGGCTCTTGGCGCATGACGGTAGATTATCATGAGTTAAATAAGCTAGTTCCCACTTTGCATGCTGCAGTGCCTTCGGCAGCAGATTTGGGGATCATCTGCTGGTGCCAATGAATGTCTTTTGCCACTAGGTTGGTACCTCGCCTGGACTAACTTGTGTTCTGTTGTATTTTGTTGTTATAGTGTGATGTGTACTATTTACTTTTATGGGACATGGCTGCGTTGTTTATGTTTGCTAAGAAACAAAATTGTCTATATGTAGATGGTCTGGCAGAAAACCCTGAGGGGGTGGATTGTAGGGTAAGGTAAAAAGTATCAGGCTTTTCTGCTCTCCCGCCATTAGGAGAGATGACGCATCCCTGCGGGCCTGAACGCAGGCCTGATGGCGGCACCTGGAGTAGGGTGGGGGTGCGGTGTCGAGGGTGGAGGAGGACAGTGGAGTGTGTGGAGGAGAGCGGCGACTACAAACAAGAGCGAGGAGCATGTGGCTGCTAGAACCGTTCATAAACACACCTGGAATGGGTTGGTTGTGTTACAGCGGGGTCCTGGGCTTCACTCTGGGATAGGTATCTGCAGAGCTCCCCTGTCAGTGGCACGCGGCGAGTTTCCCAGGCGAGTTTCTCCACGAGACAGAGACGGTAGTTACATTTAAAAAACAGGTTTATTGGGGAAAGGGAAAGGGGCAGGTTTTGCTGAGAGAGGCCTGCATGGTTGAAGGCTGGCAGCCTTGACAGGTCATAGGCGGGCAGGAAGCTGCTGCCCTGCAGAGGGAGAGAGTTGGTAAGAAGAGGAACCTACACAGTCCCAGGTGGGCAGAGGGAGTGCTGCCCCGAGCCAGTGCAGAGAATTTACAGACACAGTCCTCTTCTGTTTGGGGGGGGTCACTCCTTGTGAGCCGTCAGTTGGTTGCTGATTTTGGATAACCACGCAGAATCCAAGAGGCACTGGAGATACCAGGATGGGGAGTGGAGATTCCAGGATGGGCCCAATCTCCAAATCTTTCCCCTCAGGCCTGTGCTCCACTCCCTAGAGCATCTGATCCTGCTTGGGTCTCATGCCTTGTGATAAGGCCCTGGTGCCTAAGGGTCATGACCTCTACAGCTGAGTTAATGGTCATGCTATTTGCCTCTATCCCTACCTCCTTGTGAGTCAGGTTCTGGTGTCAGGGTACCTCCTTTCCAATCTTTCTATTCTGTCTGCTATTAAGGTATTCCTATTTTGTGAGGAGGGGAAGCTGGGTCCCGAATGCTGGGTGAGTATGGAGTAAGTGGCTCCTATAGCAATCAGAGAATTAATATCTTACCTGTGACATCCAGGGTTACTCTAGGCTTAACCACAGAGACCATGACATTGGGGACCTGGTGACGTCCTTGGGCCCTATCACTTGTCATCCAGGAGGTGTCGGTAGTCAGTCTACTACAGGGCAGGGAGAGGGGCACCCCAGAACCCCCAAAGCTGCTTGCTCTAAATAGTTTCTGCCATCTGCCGCATGGACACAAAACATTTAAGACTTTAATGGAAAGGAACTTTAACACAATTAGTAAACAATACAGAAAAGACAAAGAATCTGTTAGAGGTCAGGGAGAAGGGCAGCCCAGACACCACAAACTTGCCTGCTCTAAATAGGTTCTGCCATCCGCGCATCAACAGAAAACATATGAGACTTAAATGAAAAGGAACGTTAATACAATTAGTAAACAATGCAGGAAAGGTAAAGAATATAGTTTCTAAAACAAGCATCCAAAGTTACCTGTCCCCTTGTGGGGAAAAGTCCACCCAAACAGGATTGGCCTAGAGCAAGTCCTGAAAGCCTCTCCAAAGTCTAAAGCGCCTTCCAGTGGGGACCCACAGAAAAGGATCAGAAACAACCAGACAAGTGTGGGAGGAAAACAGCAAAATCAAAATCAAGACAAAAACCACCATTGTCACCTCCCCACCGGTCTCTTGCCCATGCTGTTGTCACCCAGTCCACGACCAAAAGGCAAGTGCAGTTTCTGCACGTGTCTCTCGGCTCCATGTGCCTCCTCCAGGTCTCCTTCTGGCTCCATCCTGCTTCTTTCCTTCTCAGTCTCCACTGCAGCTTCTTCTCTCCTTCTCAGCTCCCTTCTCTCTCTTCCTTTGGGTTGGGCAGGGAACCTGGAACTTCCCCTTTACCTGGGGACCACCCTATTATCTTGGATATCTCATACAGAAACACATATTTTAACTGTCTTAATTTGTTTAGGTGAGATGTCATTAAATTTTAGTTTTCTTATAATAAGAAGCAAAAAAATAAACCTGCAAGCTCAACAATATTTAGGAAAGTGATATTGTTTAACATTCTCATTCTTAAACTTAATAAGACGTTAGTTTTATATGAAATTTGGCCACCATTTAAATAGTGATAAAAGAAAAAATTTAAGGGAGAGATACCAATTGTAGCTGTTAGTTTTTCTTAGGACAGGAATTTTAAATTAATTTCAGAGTTGCAAATTCTAACATCCCAAAAACCAAATTTCTTTCTTAGGCAAGTACTAGATAGATTGATGAAAACCAAGAAAAATAAGAGAGACTTAATATCATATACATTTCCTACATACCTGTGAGGAACACAGTGTTGCTAAGGAACTTGCCCATGAGGCTAGATTTTGCTAGGACAAGGGGAAAGAAAGAAGTCAATCTGGGATTTTTCTGGAAAAGAATTTTATCAAGAGATTTAGGACTAACCATCAAAATGCAAACTTATCTTTTTTGATGTAGACTAGGTCAATTACTCTTTTTTTTTTCCTGAATACTGTGTGCTTCCTTTTGAAAATAGAGACATTTCAACATAAAATATTGATACTCAACATGAAAACTGTAAGGCTTGAATGCTACAAATTCAACCATTAAGTTTTGATCTAGTTTTTGATTACCAAAATCTTAAATCCTGATCTCAAAATTGGGAATTTTTTATTAGACTTTATATAGTTGTCATTTATAACTAATACTCCTAAGGCATTAGATAGTGATACAAACAGATTTTTTGATTTTTTTTTTAAAACTTTGGTCATGTGCATTAGTTTTAAAAAGTAGTTATTCTTTTTTTTAATAATAAATTTTATTTTTATATTCCCCAACAATTGCAACCCCCCCCATTCTGACCCCAATCCCTCCCCTCCCGCCACCCACCCCCAAAAAAGTGTCACTGGTTCAAAGTTTTTTGTTGATTTTGATTTTTACTTTCATATAGTTCCTCATTTTCCTGGTCCCTTATTTAAGTTTTCTAGATTCCTGCTATGAGTGAGTCCATCCAGTAGTTTTGCTTTTCTTTCTGGCTTATTTCGCTGAGCATGATCCCTTCCAGCGCCATCCATGTTGCTGCAAACTGCATGTGTTTATCTTTTTTGAATGCTGAGTAATATTCCATGGTATATATGTACCACATCTTCTTGATCCAGTCATCTATTTTTGGGCATTTGGGCTGTTTCCAAAGCTTAGCTATTGTAAGTAGTGCTGCTATAAACGTAGGGGTGCAGGTGTTCTTTGGAATTGATGTTTCTGTGTCCTTTGGGTAAATACCTAGGAGTGGAATTGCTGGATCATATGGAAGCTCTATGTTTAGTAGGTCCAGAAATCTCCATACAGCTTTCCACAGTGGTTGGACCAGTTTGCACTCCCACCAACAGTGCAGAGAGTTCCTTTTTCTCCACACCCTCGCCAATATTTGTTGTTGCTAGTTTTTTTAATATGTGCCATTCTCACTGGTGTAAGATGGTATCTCATGGTAGTTTTGATTTGCATTTCCCTGATTACAAGTGATGTTGAACATTTTTTCATATGTCTGTTGGCCATTTGCATTTCCTCTTCAGAGAAGTTTCTTTTTAGCTCTTCTGCCCAATTTTTGACTGGATTATTTTCTTTGTTGTTGTTGAGTCTCATCAGCTCTTTGCAGATTTTTGTGATCAGTTCTTTATCATTAGTGTTGTGTAAAAAAATGTTCTCCCGCAACATGGATGGCGCTGGAAGGGATCATGCTCAGCGAAATAAGCCAAAAAGAAAAAGAAAAATACCGGATGGTCTCACTCATAGCAGGAATCTAGAAAACTTAAATAAGGGACCAGGAAAATGAATAACTATAAGAAAGTGAAAATCAAAATCAACAAAAAACTATGAACCAGAGACACTTTTAGGGGGGCGGGGGCGGGAGGGGAGGGATTGGGGTCAGAATGGGGGGACTGCAATTGTATGGGGAATATAACAATAAAATTTATTATTAAAAAAATAAATAAAAAACAAAATTAAAAAAAAAATAAAAATAAAAAAAATGTTCTCCCAGTTGGTGGGGTTTCTCTTTGTTTTTGTAATTGTCTCTTTTGCTGTGCAGAAGCTCTTTAATTTGATGTAGTCCCAGCTGTTTATCTTTGCCTTCACTATCACTGCTTTGGGTGATGTGTTTGTAAAGATGTCTTTGATGTGCAAATCATGTAGTGTTTCGCCTATATTTCCTTCTATGTATTTTGTGGTTTCAGGTCTTATGTCTAGTTCTTTAATCCATTTTGAGTTGATTTTTGTGTATGGTGTGAGGTAGTGGTCAAGCTTCATTCTTTTGCATGTGGCAACCCAGTTTTCCCAGCACCATTTATTGAACAAACTTTCTTTGCTCCAATGCATAGTCTTTGCTCCTTTGTCAAAGATTAGTTGACATAAATCTGTGGGTTTATTTCTGGATTTTCTATTCGATTCCATTGGTCTGTGTGTCTGTTCTTCTTCCAATACCATGCAGTTTTGATGATTATGGCTTTGTAGTAGAGTTTGAAGTCTGGGAGTGTGATGCCTCCATTCCCTTCTTTTTTTTTTTCAGGAGAGCTTGGCTATTCGGAGTTTTTTGTAATTCCATATGAATTTCATCAATAATTGTTCTAGTTCTTTGAAGAATGACATTGAGATTTTGATTGGAATAGCATTGAATCTGTATATTGCTTTTGGTAGGATGGCCATTTAATAATGTTTATTCTACCAATCCATGAGCAGGGGATGTCTTTCCATTTATTTGTGTCTTCTTCTATTTCTTTTAATAGTGTTTTATAGTTTTCTTTGTATAGGTCCTTTACCTCTTCGGGCTCAGTGTCCAAGGCTTCCCCCAGGCGCTGAGCACGTGCTGCTGTCGCCCAGAATACAGGGCCCCCAAGGTCTACCTTGGCCAGCAGTACAACGGCCCCAAGGTGGACGTGTGGAGCCTGGGCATCATGCCCTACGAAATGGTGACCGGCACACTGCCCTTCAGGGGGCCCAGCCTCAGGGCAATCAGGGAGTGCGTCCTGGGTGGGAACGTCCACCAGACCACCTACTTCATGGTCCAGGGCGGGGACCTGCTGGCCAAAATGCTGGCACGGGACCCCTGGAAGCGCAGCACCCTGGAGAGCATCCAGCAGCACGCCTGGGTAGCAGAAACAAGCAGGGGACTCCTGCCCTTCAGCGAGCGGTCGCTCTGCCCCCAGGACCTGGCCATAACCAAAGGTATGGAGCGCCTGGGCTACCAGAGGCAGGAAATTCGGGAGGCCATTGACACTAACAAGTACCGCGAGGTCATGGCCACCTACCTGGTCCTCCGCTCCAGGAAGCAGGCGGGGGAGGAGGACTATGAGGAGGAGGGCGAGGAGCGGCCCAGGCGCGTTACCTTCCAGGTGCCGAAGCGTGTCACCTTCCGGGATCCCGGTTACCCTGATTACAAGGACTCCCCACCCACACCCACCCCGCCGGCACCTGAGGTTTCGGGGAATACCCCAAGGCCGGGTATCCTGGGAAAGCACCCAGTGCAGAAGATTGGAAAGGATACCCACCCCACTCCCTCAGCCTGAGGTTTTGGGGAATGCCCCAAGGCCAGGAATCCTGCGAAAGCAGGAAATCCAAAAGAGGGGAAAGGATGCCACCCCGGACAACAGGGTCAACTCCACCAGGTCCCTGAGCTGGAGGATGCGCAGCAGCACACCACTGCTGCAGGTCCAAGCCCCCTGCTAGAGGACACCCCAAAGGGCAGTCCCTCTGCGCTAGGCCCAGAGCTGGAGGATGCCTGGGGGGACACCAGCATCTCTGTGGCTAGACCCCAGCAGGAGGACCCTGGGGAGCACAGGAGCACCGCGGTGTCAGTCCTCCAGCTGGAGAACACTGGGGAGCACGGCAGCACCACTGAGACAGGCCCCCAGCTAGAGAGGGACCAGGAAAGCAGGGCCAACCCAATCAGTCCAGCTCCCCAGCCCTCCAGCACCACCCTAAGACGTCCCCCAATATGTGACTGGCCTTCCAGTGCAGTGGCCCCTTCAGCAATCATCAGGGCCAGAGATAGAGTATTAGAAATTATCCTAGAATTTTGTTGCTGCTGTGCAGCATTGGAACTGGAGAGCAACAAAGATTAAAAATAGCGCCATACCCGGCAGAAGACCCCCCACCCCCAAAGAACAAGCACTCAGTGGCCATGGTGAACAGGAGTACACCAGGGAAGGTTGAGGCTCTGGAGAGGCTCCGGGGCTGGGCCCAGTCAGAGGGGCCAAGAGCAGCATGAGACTCACAGGACTGCAGCACAGAAGTCTGGGCAGCACTGATGTCCCTGGAGCAGAGCAGGTGAAGGACCAGGCAGGCAACGAAACTGGTGAAGCATCTGGAGAGGAGCAGAGCGGGTGAGGGTTGGCGTGTGAAGGGGTTGGGGAGAGTTGAGCAGGTACAGGACCAGGAGAGGGGTGTGGGGCTGTGTGGGCAGAGCCTCCAGAGGTCCCAGGGCCACAGGCGAAGAACCCTAGGCCTCTCTCCCCCATCTTAGGTACTGCCCCCTTGGTGGGAGAGACCTGCTGCTCACCCCTGGGCACACAGATGGTGCAGAGGATGCAGGAGCTCTTGCAAAGGCTTGGGCCTGGGTGGTAAATCGTGCAGATTGCAAGGAGCACAAAGATAGGCTCTCTAGTTCCCCTTAAGAAAGACTCTGGGACCAGTATATTAGAATCCAAACGGGACTCTCCAAGGTGGGCAGAGGTTATTTACAGAGCAGCCCTAATCCACCATGACCTGCTCAGCTGGAAAATCCGCACATCTTCCTGCTCCACGAAGCCTAGGCTATGATCAGTCTCAGTCCCGCAGTGAGCACACCTAGGTGTCCAGTGTCCCCTGGGCTGAAGCTGCAGCTCGTCATGGAGTACGTGCAGAAGGGATTTTGCAACTTGGGATTCTTACACATTGTCAGTCCAGTTGGAATTTCTCCTTTTAAAAATCCTCTCCAGAGGGCTACCCACCCTTCCTCCTCCCTGGATTCAAACCCTGCAGGGTGACCTTAGCCAAATTGGAAACATTAATATGCCCAACATATGCAGGCTTTGGACACCATTCCCTGCCAATTAAATCACTGGGTACAGGAATGAAAAACTACAGGGGCTGTCTACCTTAAATTGGTGTTTTTTCATCATTGGTTAGATGGTGTTCAATTCCCTTCTAAAACTAAGGTTTTGCTAAGTCTGGTAAATGCAAGTGAGGTGATTATGTGTGTTTGAAAAAAGAAATGTATGGAAGAGGGATATTCTGAAGGGCCTTAAGATTATGTAAAGCCAGATGGGTAAAATGAAATGGCATTAGAATGAAAGCAAGCAAAAGAAAGTGTTGAAGGTCTGAGAGGGAGGTTTTGGTGAGAAATCGTGTGTACTCAGGTGTCTCCCCCTCCTCCAACACATTCCTGGGCTTGCTCATCTGACAAGCAAAGCCCCCTCTGACTGACCTTTTGTCAGCTGAAGCTGGGGCCAGGACATCCAAACTTGGACCAACTCTCCCTTACTGCCATGGATCCTTCCCATAGTAGGCCTGGTGATCATGATCATGCTTTTATTTGTTTCTACACCCCATTTTCTCTGCTTTATCCAGGAAAAGCTCTCTGAGATGAGCCTTCGCACTCCCAGACCCGGGAAAGCCATTCCTGTTATTGACAGATGAGGAACAGGGCGTTGCTCTGGGGGTTCTGGGCCAACCTACACCAGTCCAGCGAGCAGTTGCTTATTTCTCTAAACAAATGGATCCCACTGTAAGAGGATGGCAGCCCTGCCTGCGTGCACTTGCGACAGCTTCTCGTCTCGCTAGACCTAAGGCCTTAAAACCCACACTGGGCCAACCTGTAAATGTTAGTTCTCCACATTGGCTCCAGGACCTGCTCACTCATCAGGCTCTCTCCCCTCCATCACCCTCTTGTCTGTTAGATTTCTACTCTCTTTGTCAAAGACCCTCTCATCTCCCTCTCCCAATCCTCGACTCTGCATCCTGCCAGGCTTCACGGGTGTTCCACTCCCTAACGCAGGTAACACCCTCTTCTTACTACGGGGGACACCATCACCATTCGGACAGTGGACCTGCCTTTATCTCAAAGATTACTCCACAGGTCTCCTCCCTGGGCATCACCTGGGAACTACACATTCCCTCCCGACTGTAATCCTCTGGTAAGGTAGAACGGGTAAATGGTCTGACCAGAGACCACCTAGCCAAACTCTCCACAGAGCCCACAAATCCTGGGTGGAGCTGCTCCCACTGGCTTTAGTGCACCTCCGAACCACTCCCCATGGCCCCTTGTTCCTGAGCCCCCTTGAACGGATATATGGCAGACCTCTTCTTACTAACCATGAGCTCCGCGTCCAACCTACACTGTTGGCTGGATATTTTCCATACTTCTCTTTGCTCAGACAGCTGCTCCAAGAACACGCAGACCTTTGTCTGCCACAACCTGTGCCTCTGTCCCCTGATGCACCTGTCAACCTGCTGTGCCCTGGAGACCAGGTTCTTCTGAAAGCCATCTCTCCAAAACCACTTCCGCCAAAGTGGATGGGTCCACACACGATCATCCTGACTACACCAATGGCTGTCAAGGCATCAGCTGTCCAGGGTCAAAGTGGTCCCTGTGGACAAGCAGTATGTATACAAGCACATGGGCCCAACTCGGGTTTGCATCAATGCATCCCTGGTCCACATCCCACTCAGCCTATAGAGTAGAGGCCCTCTGATTCTCCTTCCTCTGTTTCTTTTTTTTTTTTTTTCTTTAAAGATTTATTTATGCAAGCACTGGGTACAGTCAGAAACACAAGAGGGTGAGAGAACTCACCAGAGACAAAGCGAAGAGCAGAACAGGCAGACTTGACGAAGCACACTGCTGAGGGGAGCAGTGGGCAGCAGGAGAGGTCTGCCCGCCATGTGGGACCCTCGCCTTGAGGCCAGGGATTGAACCAGTGCTGTAGAGGCTGTGGGCAGCTTCACAACCCAGCGCTCAACCGTCAACCGCTGCACCACCGGGGAGGCCCCTCTCCTTCCTCTGTTTCTAATCCCATCTCTTCAAGCCACTTCCAGTTCTTCTGTCTATGCCCAGCAATTCCAGATCAGCACAGCCTCGGACCAGGTATTACCACTCACAGGGCTTCTTATCCTAATCTCCTCATTTTTTCTTTTTGCCCCATGCTTAGTACATTTCATCCAACACCGGATCCAAGAATTGTCCCATACCACCTTTAACCAACTCTTTCTCCACCCATATCCTCGCGCTGCAAAGACTGTCCCATAACCAGGCCTGAGCGCCCACCCTGGTCTTTGCCCCTGTCCAGCAGGAAGTAGCCAAAGAGAGAACCATTGCCCCTTTTCAACAAAAGGCTGGTATGAAAGGTCGATGCAGGGGCCAGGAATGGGGAAGCCTACATACAAACAACAGGATGGCCCTGACACCAGTACCCCTGATTCCATCAAACCGAAACTGAAGCCATAAGCAGGAGAAAACAACTCGGCTCCACGAAAAAACAACTTAGTTCCCCCTAAGCCTGTTTCCCCCCCGCTACCAACCCAGTTTTCCTGCCTAACCTCTCCTCACCCTATGAAATGACATCTCCCCCCACAACGGGCACAATTTCAGGGACACCCATCTTGGGTACGACGCTTGCCTGGGGGCGCAATGAATTGTCCCTTCCTTTGAGGAAGTTTAGCTTGGCTCCCCTTTTCTTTACTGCGCCAAACTGTTACAGGGCAGCCCTGGTATAAAAAGGGTTGTCTGACTGTTTCCCGATTCTGGTGGAGTGTTTCGGATTCTGGTGGAGCTGCCCGGACAGGGCCGGTTCTGAGATGGGCAGAGTTGGGGGTCCTGGAGGGCGGCGTCCTGGCGGTGAGATGCTCTGTGAGGAGTCAGAGAAGCAGGGCTCAGAGGCCAGGAGACTCGGGGGAATGCCCTGGGTGTGAGGTTTCCAGCTTTTCTCCCCAGGACCCCTCTCTCCAGCCTCTGGATAACAAAACCTTGGGAAACAGGAAAGTAGATCATTTTTTCCTTTTACAACCTATTTAGTATTGAGGACTTAAAAAAAAAAAAACATAACATTTAATGAATACTGTTAAATTTACAGAAAAGTTGTAAAGATAGTACAGTTCTTATTCATCCCACACCATTTCCACTTTGTTAACATCTTACATGAATACAGTTGTCTTTTTTTTTCACAGCTAATGAAGCAATGTTGACACAGTGACCAAACTCCGTGCTTAATTTCATCAGTTTTTCCTAATGCATATTTTATGTTCCATAATCCAAATTGCCTCACTCAGTTACAGCCAGTTCTCCTCGATGTGCCTCTTGCTGACTGTTTCTCTGACTTTGCTTGTTTTTATAACGTTGACATTGGTGAGGAGTGATATTTTGGAGAGGTGTTGGGTTCACAGTTGGGGTTCTTGGGTCACGTCTGAGAAAAGTTTCACCACCCTCCCCCACCCACTGAGTAGGCTCTCTCCGACCAACGGAAAGGAGGGAAAAAAAAAAAAACTGCAAGAGCGAACTACAGATCAAGTGGGACACTGAGTAGAGAGGAACTATTTCAGGCACCGCACCCCACAAATGGGGACTGTGGAGAACGGTGAAGAAATCACCACAGAGGTGATCGAGCGGCTCCGGGCGCCATCAGAGGAAGACAAGGATTCCACGGTGACCTACAAATAGCCTAAGGCCAGCCGAGAACCACTGGGAAAAAGCAAAGGTCAGCAAGGAGAAGTCTCTCTGCCACCTCATGACCAGAACAAAATCACCAACTAACTGATTCCCTGTTGGAACTAAGTAAATACAGAGGGAGGGAACTGTAAGGGACAGTGCCCAGCAACACAGCATCAACACTCTGGTGGAGTGTTGTCTCCAGTGCAAGTCTCAGTCTGCTGAAGAGTTTCCGACACCCCTGAAGGAGCACTCCAAAGAGATGGAAGCCACCCTTAGGACAACTTGGATCCTTCTCCTTTGGGGACTTGCTGGCGCGGGGTTGCACAGAGAGGAGGGGGCAGAGCTTGCTGGCTTTCAGGGCTGCTTCAGAACCCAGGGGTTCTTTGAGCCCCTCTGGCTGCCCCCCCAACAGTAAATGGACTGAACGGTGAAGAGGAGGAGGAGGAAGAGGAGGACAAGGGTCCCCTGACAAAACTAAGCATCCCGGACGATCTAGACAGCTGCGAGGCCATGGTGAGCTCGGCCCTGGGGCCCCCTCCCTGCCCCACCTTCCCCCTCCCACCAGCACACCCTTCTTCTTGGTTCCCCTCCCTTTGATTAAGCTTTCACCCACCTCTGCTGGGAGCCAGTGGGTAGACACCAACACCATCCTCGAATCTCAGGTGTGCCCACGGAGGCCCTGAGAGGTGTGCCTCCCAACCTCCTGCCGGGCCCACAGGGGCACCCTGCACCTCTGGCCCACAGGTGGCATTTTGTAACTTGGCCTTGGCCAGTGCTGAGGAAGAACAGGCGCGGCTGCACAGACAGCTAAATGAGCAAAAGCTGCTCTGGTGGCTCCTGGCTCATCAGGTAGCCCCATGGGACCAGGAGACTGAGAAGATGGAGGCCCCAGCCCCCGGGGGGAAAGTGTGCCTGGGGAGACACTCCAGGCCCTTCAGGGAGCCATGGAGAAACTGCAGGTGAGTGTGTGTAAGGCAGGAAGGAATGGCCACAGGGCAGGTTTTCTGATCCAGCAGACCAGGTACAGGAGAAGTGAGTCCTGGAAGCCTCAGTGAATTTTGCAGACTTTATTGGGATTTACCAGATACATGGCAGGTAGGGGTGCTAGGGGGCCAGGAGGCTGACAGGCCTCCCAGCCCACAGCAAGTCTTCACTCTTTCTGGGCTCTCTGGCGTTCTCTGGTGGTCTCTGCTGCTCTGCTCTCTCGGTTCTGCTTCTGCTTCTCTGCTTCTGCTGGCGTCCCCGTGACGCCACCCTTAAAAGCCCATCTTAGCCCAGGTGAATCCCATCTACCTATGCCCACACCCTACTCCAGGTGCCCGCATCAGGCATGCATTCGGGACCACAGGGTTCCATCATCCATCCTATGGGCGGGAGAGCAGAAAAGCCTGATACTTTTACCTTACCCTACAATCCACCCCCTCAGGGTTTTCTGCCAGACAGTCTATACAAGTGATACACACGTTTCTCTTGACGAATATGAACACTGCAGCCATGGCCCACAAAAGCAAATGAAATATATCACAATGAAATATAACAGAACACAAATAAGTCCAGGCAGGGCATCAACCTAGTGCAAAAGACAATTATTGGCACCAGTAGATGATCCACCACTTCCGCTGCCGAAGGCACTGCTCATGCGAGGGAGGGAACCACTCAGGCATCAGCTGTCACACGCCGGGAGCCATCAGGCCTCCCGGCCCCCTCCGGCTGCAGTCTCGGCCACAAGCCACACACCGCATCCACCCCCAGGATGCACTCACTCTTGGGTTGGTGATTCTGTACTCTTTGGGGGTAATCGCCCATCCCTCAGGGTTTTCTATCTGTGGTCGCTCCAACGCTCCAACATTCAGGCCCCTGCACTCAGGCCAACCCACTGCACAAGCACATGGGTCGGGGATCCGTGGATACAAGTCCACATGCGGCCTCTCTTGGGTCCCCTCTTTGGCTGTGGGCTCCACCACAAGCCACGTTCCCTACCCATCCCCCAAAGATGGGCTCCTCAGCTCCTCACCCTCACTCAACTATGAGCAGGGCATCACCCACAGGTGATTTTAAAAGACTCACTGGCCTTTAGCTTACGTAGTGCGTAACAGCCGCTCAGGGCTTCCCGAACTTAGCACCAGCTTTTGCCTTCTCAGTTGGCTTTTCTCCTCTGCTTAGCCGCTGGGCAGTACACCGGCTGCCTTTGGCCACCAAGGCCCACTGACACCCCCAGACTCCCATCTCTGGGGGTGTACAATCCCATCCTTCCTCAGGGTCCCCAAAACATATCAAACTTGCCAAGGTCCTCCCCCTTCTGGCGGGATTGTTAGTCCATTAGTCCAAGTTCATCGTCTTTTCCCTTTGTCCACACTGGGGAGCTCTGGGTCGTGGTCCTTTCTCCCCCGACGATTCTTGCTGCCTAGGCGGGGATTGTTGGCTGGTCCTCTCGGGCATCTCCTCCTCCAGGCGAGGTCTCATCCCGCAGGTCCCGCACCTTTCCCTTCCCCTGTCCCGCCATGACACGTCCAGCGCTGTCACAGGCAAACACTGTCTGCTGCTCCTCAGTCCCTCCCGGTCTTCGGAGGGCTCCATACCGGTCTACATGGATCATCTTGCTGACTTACACCAATTGTAAGAGAGGAAGGAATGGACACGGGGCAGATTTTCTGATCCAGCAGACTCGGTCTTGGAGAAGAGTGTCCTGGAAGCCTCAGTGGCTTTTGTAGGCTTTTATTGGGATTTACTGGATACATGGCAGGTAGGGGTGCTAGGGGGTCAGGAGGCTGGCAGGCCTCCCAGCCCCCAGCAAGTCTTCACTCTTTCTGGGCTCTCTGGCGTTCTCTGGTGGTCTCTGCTGCTCTGCTCTCTCGGTTCTGCTTATGTTTCTCTGCTTTTGCTGTGAATGCCACCCTTAAAAGCCCGGTCTTAGCCCAGGTGAATGCCATCTACATATGCCCACACCCTACTCCAGGTGCCTGCATCAGGCTTGCATTCAGACCACAGGGTTCCCTCATCTATCCTAAAGGCGGGAGGGCAGAAAAGCCTGATAGTTTTATCTTTCCCTACAGTGTGGTTTTCCAGAGGGCTAGGCGGGCTGGGTGCTGGGCAGGCCAGCACTGCTGAGCCCCTGAGCCCGCTGTCTGGCCGAGGGCCGATTTACCGAGCTCATGCAGGAAAAAGTGGGCTTACAGGACTGGATGGAGGAGCTGGAGCATCGATGTATCCAGATGTCTGGAGAGACTGACACCATCGGTGAGCAGGGAGGCTTGTGCCCTGCAGCTGGGGTGCTATGCAGAGGCTGGGGAGACCCCAGCAGCTGAGCTGTCTGCGCGCCCTCCCCCTAGGAGAATACATCGCTCTCTACCAGAACCAGAGAGCAGTGATGAGGGAGGAGCACCAAGAGAAGGAGGAGTCCATAAGCCAGCTGGCCCAGGACAAAGAGGAGATGAAGGTAGTCAGAGCTCTGGCTCCATGGTGGTGCGGCTGGGGGCGGGGCGGGCTTCTGAGCATCTCTGCTTCCAGGTGAAGCTGTTAGAGCTGCAAGAGTTGGTTTTGCGGCTGGTGGAGGCACGCAACGAATGGCGGGCAAAGCCCTGAGCACCCACCCAGAACCCTGCTGCTGAGCCCACTAGCGCATGCCTAGTCCCCAAGAAGCTTGGCACCGCCAACGTCCAAGGTGAGGAAAGCCCCTAACGGGCAGCTGGTCAGGAAGAGCACACTCCGCCAGGCACACAGCATCCTGTCTCTGTCTCTCTGCAGGGTAAAGAAAATATCAGGCTTTTCTGCCCTTCCGCCATCAGGATAGATGATGGATCCTTGTCCTGAATGCATGCCTGATGGCGGGCACCTGGAGTAGGGTGTGGGCATAGGTAGATGGGATTCAGCTGAGCTAAGACTGTGCTTTTAAGGGCGGTGTGACGGGGACGCCAGCAGCAGCAGTAGAAGCCGAAGCTGAAGCCGGTAGAGAAGCCAAGATCACCAGAGAGCCCAGATAAAGTGAAGATTTGCTGGGGGCCGGAGGCCTGCCAGCCTCCCAACCCCCCAGCCAGCACCCCTGCCTGCCATATGCCTGGTGAACCCCAATAACAAACCTGCAAAACCACTGAGGACTCTGACTCCTCCTTTACCCGGTCTGCATGGGATCAGAAAACCTGTGCTGTGCCCTGCTCATGCCCTTACTCTCTCTAAAGAACCAAGTAAGGTGAGCCTTGTCCACGATGTGCAGCTGACCCCGGGTGAGGCCCAGCTGGGCCTGACTCCCCTCGAGAACGCCTCTGCGCAGCAGGTCGTTCAGCTGCTTCAAGAAATGCAGAACTCCCAGGAAGGCGTCACCATTGGAAACAGCCCATGCCTTCCCTTCTTCTACCAGGCTGACGACAACGAGGTGAAGATAATGGTGGTCTAGGCCACCGGCATGGGGCCGCAGGCTCTGCCCCCACCTGGCCCTCACCAACCCATCCCTGTTCCCCAGGCTTTCCTCCCCCATCCTTTGGCTCTCCTTCCCAGTCGTCCTTTCATCCCTCGGCTTAAAAAAGGGGTACAACAACTCCCCTATCTAATAGGGTGAAATAGGTGCAGACCCTAGCCTCTGAGGTTAGGGCTGTGTCTTCATTTAACTCTGGACTAATCATACTTCCAGAGGCAAGGAGCTAGAAATATCCAGCTAGTTATTTAGGGGGCTCCGTTCTACAATATAGGGGCTCCTTGAATGACCAATTGAATCCTTACCAGGCCTTCTTGCAGAGGGCCTAGGTTATATTAGGCAATTTTGGGCCACGTGCCCCCCACCTCACCCCAACCATGTCGAGCGGGGCAGCACTTTGAAAGCCCAGCACGGGGGCTAAGTACAGACAGAGATACCAGCTGGGGCAGGTGGGCACCAACACCTGTCTAGAGTGTAGCCACAGAGATAGCAGTGGTTTATTTGAGACCACCCAGATCCACAAAGGGGTGGCCTCCCCTGCTCCCTTTTGAAATTTCCCCATGGGCCTTTGCACCCAATTTTGTTTTTGTTTTTCTTTGTTTTGTTTTGTTTTTAATTTTTTGTTGGACCCAATAATTGTTTTGATTTTTCTTTATTTTTTTTATTTTTACTTTTTGTTGCACCCAATATTCTGGAGGTGATCCCTATCTGCAAAGGGGAGGCCTCTCCTACTACCTAGCAAAAGTCCCCATGGGACTGTGTGCCCGATTATTTTGTGGGAACCCACCTGTTAAGGGGGGGCTCTGCTCACTACACATGTCTTGCAGCTTGAGGTTAACCTGTCCCACTCACAAAAGGCCCGCGGGCATGAGGCCACCCCAATCTGCAAAGGGGTGGCCTCCCCCATCACCCCTCAAGTCCTGCGGGCATGAGGCTACCCCAATCCACAAAGGGGTGGCTTCTGCTGTCCTCCTCACAAAAGTCCCACGGGCATGAGGCCACCCCAATGTGCAAAGGGGTGGCCTACTCCTTCCCGCCTCACAAAAGTCCCATGGGCATGAGGCCACCCAATCTGCAGAGGAGTGGCCTCTCCCGTCCCGCCCCTCACAAAAGATCCACAGGCCTGAAGCCACCCCAGTGCACAAAGGGGTGGTCTCCCCCTTGCCCCCTCACAAAAGTATGAGGCCACCCCAATCCACAAAGGGGAGAACTCCCCCATCCCCCTCCTCACATAAGTCCTGCAGGCATGAGGCCACCCCAATCCGCAAAGGGGTGGCCTCCCCCGTCGCTCCTCTCGAATGCCCCACAGGTATGAGGCCACCGCAGTCCACAAGGGGCTGGCCTCCACTTGCTGTCTTTGCAAAAGTCCCGTGGGCCTCTGTGCCTGATTATCTTGGGGCCACCCCGGATTTGCAGAGAGGTGGCCTTCACTGCTTCTTTTACAGAAAGTCCCCATAGAGGGGATGCATGGCTTACTGAGGCAATTTGGGGGTACACACTCCCCCAACCCTGTGGAAAACTGGGCTTGGCCAGAAGCCGGGCCGGGGTGGCTGGTGGAGGCCAGGCGGAAGGCGCGCGGGCGCCCCGCGGTGTACATACTGTGCTGGGACATGTGTACATGGGACTGAGATGGCCCCTGTATCACAGCGGAGGCTGGGGTGGCCCCTGGGAGAGGAGGTTTCTATGAATCAGTTGACATCGAGGAAACTTATTTATAGATCGCCCAGGACAGAGGAAGGAGGCAAGGCCAGGGAGTGGTTCCTGGTGTTTCACTTTTGTTTCTGAATAAACCGAACTCACCACGTGGTGGGGCCCTGGGATCTGGGCTCAGGCGCTGCGCTGGGTGTGGGTCCTGCCAGCAGAGGGCAGGCTTCGGGGTGCAAGGTGTGCATTGGCGCTGCCTGTCAGGGCATCCAATCCCCCTCAGCTCTCTGACCTGTAGGGCCTGTGGGCTGCTTGCTGCCCCGGGAGGGCCAGAGTACTGGCTTCCAGCCTAGGCATTTCTCCTCTCACCCTGTTCTTCTGGGGCTCCCACCCAGGCCCCATGAGTCCTCCAGGCTGGCACTCTACCCCTGATGGCCACAGCAGGGTTCAGATGAAGACCAGCTAAGTGCAGGTGCTTTCCCGAGCAGCCTGGGAAAAACTGGTGCCTCCCAGGCACCCCTGCGCCCCCATGCTTAAACCTTCCCTTCCCCCTGAACGCCACAGAACACAACCAGCACACAACACGTTGCTCCCCATTGTTCAGAAATGGGTTTCATTCTCAGCCAAGAGACAGCAGGACTGGTCGCGGCCAGAAGCACAAAGCTGCCGGAGCAGCACCCCCATGCTCGGGGAAAGGGCAGGAAGGTGGCTGGGGGGGCTGACTGTGCACAGGCCGGGAATGGCAGGGAGGCTCGTCGGAGGCGGCACGTGTTGGCGGGGGTGGCTGGGGTGACAGTGTTTGCTTGTAGTTGGGCCACAAGACTCAGAAGGACAGCACAGCCAGCGGTTCCCAGCACCAGAGATGCGCGCTTGCACGTGTGTGTGTGCCCGTGTATTTATAGACATGCATAGAGCAGGGCAGGAGCAATACCACCGAGGAGGCACAAGAGTCACCGAGGTCACGCCTGGGGTGTCAGCTCACCACCACAACAGACTAAAGTCACAGATAAAGGGGGAGGCTTGGGGGCTGGGGGCCAAGTCACAGAACAGTCACCCAGGCAGGCCTGGGAAGAGAGGTGTCCCAGGAAGAGGAGGGGTCTGGTTAGAGGCCGAAGGGGGCCCTGGGTCTCTCAGGTTGGATGGACTTGCCTGACCCTATCAGCTGGCAGCTGGAGAGAAGCAGAGAGAAAACGGGGGAGGGCAGAGAAGGGGGAGAGCTGGGAAGGCAGGTGCAGCCTGGGCTGCAGCGCTGGGGGGGAGGTGGGGAGGGAAGACGAAGCAGGGGAGGGTGTGGGCAGGGGTTCTCGATGAGAGGAGAGGGGGGACAGGGAAGGGGGATGCAGGAGCAGGAGCTGGAGCCTCTCCCTGCTCACTCGCCGGCCTCTCACACACACCAGACAGTGCACCCGTGGGCCAGACATGTGACCGGCCCCCTCCGGCTCCCTCTTCTCTGTTCCCCTGTCTTTCAACCCGCCAGCCCAGGGTCACCCTTAGTGTCAGGAGTAGGCGGCCTCGGGCCCCACGTGACTCCACCATTTCTGATGGAGAAAGACAGGGGAATACCACTGTTTGCCCCGGGAGGGCAGAGCTGAGAGGATGGCTGGAGGGAGCACCGGGGGCCCCCTGGGGTGGGCAGAAAGCACAGTAGTTCCCCATATGGACCCTGGGGAGGCAGGGAGGGCAGGAGGCCAGATGCTAGTGGCCACAGGCTTATAAGTCTAAGAGGGGAGCCTCAGCTGGCTGGGGGACCACAGGTCGTGTAGGTGAGGCTGGGCCCTTCCTGGTGTGGAAAAGCAGAAGAGCAAGCATCAGTGTAGGGGTGCGGGGGCAGGCAGGTCTGTGGGGCGAGTTTTACTGACCAGCTTGGGTAGAACTCAGAGAAGCCGACTTGCCCAGCTCAGCCGGCACTGAGGTCCCCTGGCTGAAAAAGGAGAAGTGACACTATGGAACAACAGGCCCAGGTCCACGGGCCTGCAGGCGGGCTTCGGTGCTTCACCTGGGGCACAGGGACGGCCGTGGCCCTGTGCTGGCGGGAACAGCAACAGCAGGCACGGAGGGCAAGGCGCTCTGTGGCCTGCCTGGTTGCAAGGTGGCTGCGGGCCGAGGGTGTGGCTTGGACCCTCAGGCTTTCCAAAGCCATCAGACAACCTGAGCCTTCCTGAAGGGACTCAGTTGCCACAATAAGGAGGAGGGGTCAGACCTCCTCTGCCCTGTGCTGGATCCTGTTCCAAAGCTCCCAAGGCGGCTGCCCTGCCCCAGCAGCACACTCACATAGGGGGATGGGGGCTGCACCCCCAGCATGAATTTCGAAGGCTCCCTGGCGGCCTGCTCCCTGACAGCGGCACAAGCGGCCTATCAGCTAAACACCCTGCGTGACCATCTGCACTGCAGGTCCTCGAGCCTAGAGACTTCCACAGCCAGAGAACATCCACCTAGGTGGAAGGCCCGGGTAAGACAAGTCTCAGTGGCTGTCTTCAGTCGGAGGTACTTTGGGAACCTGGGGTTGGCTTGCCTGTATGAACTTAAGTGTGTGTGTGACCAATATAGGAATCAAATTCTCTCTGAGAGCCAACTTCTGACTGAAGCTTATCTATCACCCTCGCGGCAGATGCCTTCTCTCAAACCTCGGTCCCTTGGAGCTTAGCCCAGATATGCGCCCTAAGCGTCTCATCTTTTACTGCAGCGCTGCGTGGCCTCAATACCAATTGGACAATGGCTCCCACGGGCCGAGCATGGCGCTTTTGACTTCTCCATCCTTACAGACCTAAAGAGTTCTGTCACCGCAATGGAAAATGGTCAGAGATCCCTTAGGGCCAGGCTGGCTTTCTCTTGTGCTCCCGTGCCCCCCTCCAGGCCCTCCCTCCTGAAAACCTGCCACACTCTCCAAGTCTTGAGACTCCTCTCACTCTTCCCCTCTCTGGACCCTCTTCAACGTTTTCTGATCCTCTAAATTCTCAGTCTTCACCTCCTCCAGCTCCCCAATCCGGCCTCCCCTCTTTTTTTCACCTCCTAGCCACCACACCCGTTCTGGGTGGTCCTCTTCTGGGTCCCCTCAGGGAAGTGGCGGGGAATGAAGGAGGAATTAGGGTCCATGGTCCTTCCTCTCTGTCTGGTCTCTCCCAGACTGAAAAGTTTCTTGGCTCTTTCACTAACAATCCCACCACCTACACCAAAGAGTTTCCTTATCTTACCCAAGCCTGTGACCTTACTTGTCATGATTACATGTGATCCTCTCTTCCACCCTGACCTCTGACAAAAGGGAGCAGGTTTTTAGGTCTGCCCAAGACCATGCAGATCAGGTCCCTGTGACTGACATAACCATGGCCCCAGGCTCTGCAGCAGTTCCCAGCCCAGAGCTGGGGTGGGGCTTCCAGACTGACACAGGCAGGGCCCCCCGGGCAGGACTCACCAAGACCATTTTATTACCTGTCTCCTAGCTGGTCTCCAAGAGGCTGTGCACAAAAGTGTAAATTTTGCTAAGCTCAGGGAGATCACCCAGTCTGCCTCAGAAAACCCTGCTGCCTTCCTTAGTCGCCTGACGGAGGCGTTCCAGCGCCATACCAGGCTTGACCCTGACTCAAATGGAGGCTCAACAGTTCTGGCTACCCATTTTATATCTCAGTCAGCTCCTGACATTAATAGAAGCTTAAGAAGTTTGAGAGGACTCCCCTGATGGCGCAGATGGCAAAGCGCCGCGCTGTGAGTCTCTCCGAGGCCTCTGCAGTGCCGGTTCCATGCCGGCCGGCCAGCAAGGGTCCCACATGGCACAGCAGACCTCTCTTGCATCGCCCGATACTCCCTTCAGCAGTGTATTTCGTCAGTCGGCCTGATCTGTTCCCCACTCTGTCTCTGGTGAATCCTCTCACCCTCCCACATATCTGGCCTGGACCCCTGTTCTAGTGTAAATGAATAAATAAACCTTTTTTTTTTTTTTTTTAAAGAAGGCTGAGGACTGTCCTCAAACCCCTATCCAGGATCTGCTGAATATGGCCTTGACAGTTTTTAAAAACCGGAAGGAACAGGACAGGGCAGAGAGGCAACTGCCAGGCCATGTTCCTTCAACCACCGCAGTGCCTGCCGGCCGACAGAGGACGACAACGGGCCCCATGGCCCCCAACCGACCACCACTGGGAGCCTGCTTCAAATGTGGTCGAGAAGGCCACTGGACCAGACAATGCCTCAACACCTGCCAGGACCATGCCCCATCTGCAACGTCCAGGGTCACTGGAAAAGTGACTGTCCCTCCATGCCTGGCTGCGGTGGACCAGTCCTTCCAGCCCCTGCAACTCTTGCCACCGGCGGTCTTCGGTTTGGCAGCTGAGGACTGAAGAGGCCCGGACTCATCGACCCCGATAAACTTCAAGGAGCCCAGGGTAACAGTCAAGGTAGCAGGTAAGTCCAACTCCTTTCTGGGCTCTCCTTTAATATGTTGCTGGCCTCCTTCTCTGCAGACCTTCTCTGCCACAATCTCAGCAACTCACTGCACAACTCCTCACCTTCCTGGGCTCAAAAGGATACCGTGTCTCCCCGTCCAAATCCCAACTTTCAGTTCCCACAGCCGTCTATCTGGGTCTTCCACTAACTCCTTCCTCCAAACAGCTGACGGTGGACCACAAACAGGCCATCCGGGACCTTCCCTCCCCTGAATCGGCAGAACAAATCCTTTCCTTCCTAGGTTTGGTCGGATTCTTCCGTCACTGGATCCCTAATTTTGCTTTCCTAGCCAAGCCACTGTACGACACAGCAAAAGCCTCCCTCGAAGGACGTCTCCAATCTCCCGGGGAGGTCTGCAGGGCCTTCCTTTTACTCACACATATCCTCCTTAGGGCACCTGTCCTTGGCCTTCCTGACCCAGAAAAGCCTTTCCTCCTGTGCACAGACGCACATAGGGGTATGGCGGCAGGTGGCCTTTCCCAGCCTCTGGGCCCAGCCCTGTGTCCTGTCGCTTATCTCTCCAAGCAGATGGATCCCACCGTCAGGGGCTGGCAACCTTGCCTTAGAGCCCTGGCGGCGGCAGCTCTACTCATCCGGGATCCCCTCAAACTTACTCTGGGAGGACCTGTCCAAGCACATTCCTCGCACAGCCTTCAGGCCCTCCTGTCTCCCCGCCCGCTCTCCACTCTCCCTCCTGCCCACTCACAGGACTTCCACGTGCTCTTTATCGAAAACCCTCTGGCGAGTCTCACTCAGTCAACTTCTCTCAACCCAGCCCCTCTTCTGTCTCTGGCCCCCCTTCTGCCGCTCATTCATGCCCTGAAATCCTGGGCGAAATGCAAACCTCCAGACTGGGTTTGGCCGACTCCCCTTTGTCAGCTGCCTACTGGGCTCTGTCTGTAGACTGCAGCTCTTGCGAAGGTGCACGAGGTCAGCGGAGGGCTGCCTAGGCCATGGTTACCCTCGATCAGGTCATCGAGGCAGGAAAGCTGCCCGGGGGAACCACCTCCTGAAAGGCAGAATTCAGAGCACTTACCGGGGCCCTGACCCTCAGCAACCATAAGAAAGTCACGATCTATGCGGATTCAACATATGCCTTCCTTATGGCTCACAGTCCTGCTGCGATTTGGCAGGAAAGGGGGTTCCTCTCCACCCAGGGGTCCCCCATCATGAACGTTAAACTTGCCCTTAAGCTTCTAGCGGCCTTGCAGCTTCCAACTGAAGTCGCCATGATCCACTGTGAAGGACACCACACGGACAATTCTTATGTGACCACAGGGAATAACAAGGCTGATGCAGCACCAAGGGCTCCCACCACTCACTCTGCTGCAGATCCTGGTCCTATTCTCTCTCTATCTGTCCCCTCCATCACTCCGACTTAGGAACCTAATGAACGCCAAATCCTGAGTCTGCTCTTCCACCCCTCCTTGAATGCAAACGTCTGGCAGCTGTGTTCCCATCATCAAACCGGTGCTCGTGGATCACCTCAAGGGGGAATTCACCAACCTCCTTCTTCTGCAGCTCACCAGCTGCGTGGACACTTACCCGGACAGGATAGGCAGGTTGATTTTACTCACCTCCCTACTCACAAAAAAGTAAAATATCTGCTCACAACGGTTGATACAATAACAGGTTGGGTCAAGCCCTTCCCCGCAGCTAGAGAAACGGCTCAGGGGGTAACCGAGGCCCTTCTTAACCACATTATCCCATGCGTTGGCCTCCCCACATCTGTCCTATCTGACAATGGTCCAGCTTTTATCTCAAAGATTACTCAGCAGGTCTCCGCAGCTCTGGGTATCACCTGGAAGCTTCACATTCCCCACCACCCACAATCCTCAGGGAAGGTGGAGCGCGCCAATGGGCTAATCAAGGGTCACCTGACTAAACTCTCCTGAGAGCTCTGCAACTGCTCCAGGAACATGCAGACCGGTACTTACCCAGTCCTGCCCGAATCTCGACCTCCTCAACTGACCTTCCCCACCACTGCATCCAGGAGACCAAGTTCTGCTCAAACCGCTTCAGCCAAAGCCACTGCAGCCTCCATGGACTGGTCCGCACACAGTCATTCTCATCACGCCTATAGTGGTAACACCTCTGGGAGACCCCTGCTGGCACCATCTCTCTCGGGTCAAACGTGCGCCCGAAGACAAACAGTATGTATGTTGTAACCTGGGTCCTACTAGGATGCGCATTTCTTGTCAAAATCTCCCCTAGCTCAGTGTCCTATGTGTGGAAATTCAAAGTTAGGGAGAACTTTGTCTCAGGATCCACGGAGAGTACCCACTTGGTGGGTACTGCGGATGCCCACAGGCCGGATGCACAGCACCCATCACTCTCACCCTAACTCTTTCATCAATGAACAACACTATGAACACCATGTTTTCTTTCTTTTACCATCAAACCTTAGATCATTGCAAGAATACCTACAAAGAATATGGGGGGTGCCCTTGCCCGTCATGTGCAGTGCACCTTCCAGACAAAGGCCGAATGTTCTCTCCATCTGTCATAATACGGGTTTCAATACGAATCAAGTTAACTATACTATTTCAGGTCCTTGGGACCTACGCTGGGTACAGGGAGTCCAAGCCACAGGGTACACGGGCTGGCATTCCTACACAGTGGCAACATTTTCCCATCTCAAGGGACTATGTCCCGACACAAAATGCCACAGTCCAAGTCTCCCAGGACATCCTCCATTCAGAGCAAGTCCTACAAAATCAGCTAACATCATCAGAAAAGACTGAGACACCCCCAACCTGGATTCGTAAAATACAAAACGCTATACTATTCCTACATAACTCTTTTGGATCTAATACCTTTCTTGTTTCCTCTGTGCTTCCCTTCAGAGGCCTCTACTGGCAGCAGCTCCAATTCATCTCAATACCACTATGATCAAGATTACAGACGCTGCTTGCCAGACTCCCCAACTCTCAGTCCCCCTATGGGACTCCAATCACAGCTACCCCTGCTATCCAACTGATGCCCTTGTCGGCTTTCTTTCCTGCACTTCTAACATTTCGGTTAAAGGTATCTACCCCTCCTTAGAAAAAACCTCTGTGTCTTTAGCATCATCACAAAGACAGCTCCCCTCCCTGGCACAGGCCATGCTCCAAAACCGGCGGGCTCTGGACCTGTTGACGACTAACAAGGGGGGCACCTGCCTGTTCCTCAGGGAAGAATATTGTTATTGTATCAATGAATCAAAGATTGTAGAACAAAATGTGGAAGCCTTCATGAAACTACGCAAAGACATGGAAAGGGAAATTGGGGGCTCCAATTCCCCGCTGACATGGTTTCAAAATCCTATAGTGTCATGGCTCCTCCCACTCTTGGGGCCAATACTAATGATGACTTTACTTTTTTTTTTCTTTTTGCTCCTTGCCTCCTGAAATTCACACAGGCTCACATTCAGGAAATGTCTCCTACCACCTTTGACCAACTCCTTCTCCACCCACGTTATCGCATCCCTGCAGAAGACCCTCATTACCAGGCCTGAGCCACCCCCTTGGCTCTCTGCCAGACCAGAGAGCAGTAATGAGGGAGCAGCACCTAGAGAAGGGGTTCTCATAAATGGGCTGGCCCAGGACAAAGAGGAGCGGCGAATGTGCGTGGAGGGGCAAGGGGTGGAAAGTAGCTACGTCACAATCCCTGGGAACCATCCTTATGTCACATCAAGAGCTGGGTGCTTGATTTGTTGCCCCAGCCCCCAGGACTAACCCCCTTTAAGGTTTCTCTTGTGGCTGCAGATTACCAACTTGAAGGGGACCCAAGACCTGACCCTGGGAGAGGGTTCAGGCTCGCTTGCTCTGTACTGTACCCCACCTTTAAACACTGAGCGCCTACAAAGCCTACGCTTCCCTAGTAAACTTGAATCGCTGGCAACTGCTCTGGGAGACACTGGGAAGAACTGTTTAGTTTGGTTTTCTGCGGGGTTTCTACTTCTCCACGGAGACTTTCCAATTTTTGTCTGACTCCTCCATCTCACATTCTAATTCCTTATGACCCTGGGGCCAGAGTGCCCCCCAATCAGTGCTCTTTGGAGTGATCTGTTTATCCTCTGTGGAGCAGACCCCAGCAAACTGACCTTCCCAGTTGGGAATCTTCCCCCAGTCGTCTCAACATGGGTTGCTCTGCTCGCTACAGGATAAACAGGCGACTGAAGCATCAATTCTGCTTGAGTCTCCTGAGAAAAAAAGCCTTCTGTGTTAATGCACGTATGCAGACATATGTGAGATTGTAACAGATTGCTCTGAAATGGGCCTGGCTGTGCCCCTGGCTGTCCCCTCACTGCCTCCTGCCATGAGCATCCACTGGTGCAGGAGCTTGAGCAGCGCTGCCTGCTGGCAGCTACTGAGTCATGGCATCCCGGAAGTTCGAGTCTGAAGACTGAGTGAAAATTCCTAAACATTTTTTCTTTAAACCAAGTTATCAGTCCATTTCTTCTGTCATTGGGAGGATGGGACGGGGGGACTACTCACAGCACCTGGTGGAGATGTTGGTGGTATGACGTCAGATGGCAAATCTAACTTGTAAAGTGGGGTGTGAGTACAGTGGCTTGCCGTTCTCGTGAGCCTCAACTCTCTTTTTCCTCTCCACAGTGGAGAGACTACCAAAGGAAAAACATCTTGGGGTCTCCTGCAAGAGACCACTGGAAGTGGTTGTAAGTCATCTGAAGATGTAAGTCTTGCTCAGCCAGGCTGGGAGAGGGGTACTCCAGGGGCAGCTCAGTGAGAGGTGAAGAGCATGAAAGAAGTGGGTAAGAACCCTGGGTCTGAGTGCGGCCTTTCCATAGCACTGCTGGGGATCTGATTTGGGGCAACACTGTTTAAGCTCTTTGTCCACCTGTGAGTCAGGGTGCTACACCTCTACTTAAATCTAGGCAGCATCCGTGAGAGGATTGTGCGTTCATCCCTTCGCGTGGGGCCTGGTGCGCAGTGAGCCTTCAGTACAGGGCGTCGCTATGGACTTCTTGCTCTGGCAATTTCCCTCATCCCCAGCCTCAAGGGGAAGCCAGTCAGTGAGGACACCCTCTCCCTTTAGGGCGGCAAAGATGAGCCCCAGGTGCTTGGGATTAGGTGACCTCTGAGGTGGGAGTCCGTCTTTGCCACCGGCTTGCTGGGTGATCCCAGGGAAAGTCACGTCCTTCTCAGGCCTCAGTTTCCTCAACTGGAAGATGAAGTTGTTGGGCCAGATCAGTGTCTTTCAGACTGATTTGGTAGCTTTGATCATCTCTTGGTTCATGTTGCTTTCTGCCTCGGGCGAGGTGGTGAGTGGCCGTTTGGAAAGAAGGCACAGGCCATGTTATGATCCGTCACCCATGTCTCCATCATCCATCGTCCAGAGCTGCTCTCTCTTTCCTTCTCTGACCTTCTTGTCTTCTCTAAGTCGCTTTTCTCTTCCTCCCCTTGCCCTTGTTTTTCTCTTTTCACCTCCTGTAGATTCAGGACATTCTGCAGGTGCTGTGTCCGACCTTAACCGCTCCAATGGGGTAGTGCTCCCCCCATTGGACAGGAGGAAGGTGAGGCCGTGCCGAGACCCCCTCTCTGGCTTGGCCTCTCCCAGCGTGCATGCCCGAGGCTTGTCTGGTTGAGGTACTTGGCCTCTGGCTGATTTTATGTTGCCATCATTAACCCTCGGTGTGTCCATGTCTGCTGTTTCACCTGCTTGGTTGATCGTTGTTTTCCTTCCCGCACATCTTTATCATCTTGGAGAAGATACAATACACCGTGAAGTGTGAGAGGTCATTTGTGAAGAGCTTCCAGAGCAGGAGTGTGAGATTTGGGCCTTCCAAGCCTCCAGGGTGAATGCTCAGGGGCCCGTCCTACTAGGAGAGCCTCAAACCCCCGCCCCAAACACGGGGCTTGCCCTCTGGTCATGTCCCGCAACAACCAACAGTCCACACTGCAGTTGATTTTCCAAAGTGATGAATTCATTTTAGCTTAGGAATGGGAAATGCAGGCTTAGGAGAAAGGGGGCTTTTGTTATAGGTGCAAGGACTAAGGTGAGTTTTGTAGCAGAACTGCATGTGCGTGAGGTTCACCAGAGATGAGTGGCTGGGACATCCTCCCCCACTGTCTTTTAAAAATCAACTGGACACTTACCCATCTCCCATGGGCCCTTGGCAGCAGACACTTTGCTAGGCGGCAAGGTGGGATGTGGCAACTGAGGGAGCAGTTGGCTCTGAAGGGTCTGGAGGCTGGAGGGGTGGCTTTTGAGACTGATGTGTAGAGGTGGGCAGTGTTCATCCCCGTGGAGAGCGGGTGACCTGGGAGTCCCGGGCAGAGGGTGGGTGCAGGAGATGATCAGATTCGGAGCCCAGAGAGTGGTTGGCAAGAAGGTAAGGTGCCTGGGGTGCCCTGGCCTGGGGGATGACCTCTTCCTGATGTGGGAGGGGACACCGAGCTCTGGGTCTCCAGCTGTATTGGGTGGCGTCTCATTGTTACTTCTGTCTATCCAGGCCCATCAGAGTATGGAGGTGACCGGCTCCCTCCAAACAGAGCAACACACCAAGAGCGAGCTGGCCATGAAACTCGGCCAGGTATGGGAGAAGCTGGCAGAGCTGAAGGAGCTGGTAAGGCCTGCGCTAGCTGGGAAGGGCTCGGAGGCCTCCGGGAGGTAGGTCCTTAGGCCGGGACAGAGATGGCTCCAACTCAGGGCTGGGGGGCACTGAGGACCCTGCAATCCTGCCAGGTCCGTGACCACCTGTGCCCTAGGCTCTGACATGGAGTGGTGGGTTCCTCGGGACTGCAGGTCACCTCCCTGCTGGAGGCATGAGCCAGTAGGGGAGAGACGAGGAGATGTGGAGACATCCTGGTTCCAGACTTGGCTCTAGGTCGCGCTTCAGTGAACAGGGCTGAGCCTCAGCATCCTTCACTTCAGAGAGCACTAGAAAGCAGTTCTGCTTCGGTGAGGGAAGGGGTCTGGGCAGGTGGCAAAGTCCCACAGTGCCTGCCTCAGGAAGAGGGGTCCGTGCCTGTCCCCCGCATCTGTGGGCGCAGATCTGGGAGATGACTTGGTGGCGGGAGCCAGCAGCAGCGGTGGTCTCCACTCTGCTGTTCCACCACAAGTCCGTTGTAGCAGTTGCTCTTCAGAACTGCCCTTTTCTGCATGCTTCCTGGGTTATGGGCAGGACCAATCAGGTGGTCCAGTCAGCCAAGGATGAAGATGGTCCAGGGCCTCCCTGGTGGCCTAGAGGTTAAGTCTCGGCACCATCACCACTACTGCGTGAGTTTGATCCCTGGCCGGGAGCTGACCCACAGGGCGCAGCAGACCTCTCCTGCCTTGCCGGCTGCTCCCCTCAGCAGTGTGTTTCAGTCAGTCTGCCTGTTCTGCTCACTCTACATCTTTGGCCAATACCCCAGTTCTTCTGCACAAAAAAAGAAAAATAGTCCAACCAGACTTGATGTTGGGACACCCTGAAGAGTGATATAAGCCAGGGTTAGAGGGAGCTGAGGGGCTCTGTTCCAACCTCCAAAGAAAGAAGGGGAAGACTCTGTTCCTGGCCTCTCAAGAAAGGAGGGCCAGAAGCTGAAAGAAGACAAGCAGCATCCAGTAGCCAACCTCTGTGGGAGGAAGAGAGGATGAAGACCTCTGTCAGAGACTGGGCCTCCAGTCCTCAGTCTGACATCACCGGAAAGGAGCAAAGGCTCCGGGCCTCATGTCTGAAAGAGCTGTTTGTTGCTGGTGTTGTCCAGCAACTCATAAAGAGCTTTTAACACTTGGTGTCTCTGACACCGGCTGGGATCCCAACTGAAATGGGTATTCACGGGGCATGAGGATGGGATGCCAGGATAGGCCGCAGTGGCACCCACCTGCCCGGGCTCTAAGACAAGAGAGCCACCAAAAGCCCCAAAGCTAAAACCAAGGGCTGGAGCATTACAGTACCCATACGATAGGGGCCTACAGGCTAGAGCCGATGGAAGGATAGTGCCCAGTAGGGGACTCATCACCGTGGTTCTCAACCGTGTGCACAATTGCAAGAGACTTCAGTCTGGAAACAACCACCTTGAGGGCCTCTGCTGGTGGTGCAGCAGTTGAGTGCTGGGCTGTGAAGCTGCTGCCTCTGCTGCCCGCAGCCTCTGCAGTGCCGGTTCACCGGCTCGATCCCTGGCCGCTGATGAGGGTCCCACATGGTGCGAAGGACCTCTTCTGCCACCCGCTGCTCCCCTCAGCAATATACTTCAGTCCTTCTACCTGTTCTGCTCCCTGCTCTGGCTCTGGTGAATTCTCTCACCCTCCCCCGCTTCTGACTTTACCCAGTGCTTATATAAATAGAAAAAAGTTCTATTTGCAGAACTTCTAACCTCCTGGAATCCCCTGTGCAGAGTAAGCAGGTGCTCTCAGAGACTCCAGCTCCCTTTAGGGTGGCAGGTGCCAGCACACCAGCAGAGGACCTTACACTACTTCAAAGGAAATTGGCACCCCCTGATCACTGCAGCACTATTTACAGTAGCCAGGCTGTGGAAGGGGTCGTACATTGATAATAGAATATTACTCATCAAGAAATATAAACTCATGCCATCTGGGGCAACATGGATGGAGCTAATGGAAATAAGCCCAAAGGAGAAAGACAAAAACATCACTTAGATATGGATATAGAGAAATTAAACAAAGGACTAGATTAAGCTATACCTTGAGTCTCCCAGGTGGTGCCTGACTACTGGCTGGGGCTGCAGACGAGCCTAGACTTCCTGGCCTGGCAGCACTGGATGGTGGACTGACCCTCTCTAGTTTGACATCAAACTTATTTGACGACAAAGCCTGACTCCTGCTGACTGAGTGCCCCATTGTCTTGTTTCACCTACACCACCACTGGGTCCCCAGCCTCTGCTATTTACTGGGTCTGAGATGGATCTTGTACTTGATGCTGCATGTAATTTTTTGTTTCTTTGTTTTTAGATTCATTTTTAATTTATTTATGCATACGAGAACTGGGGTACAGGCCAGAGGTACAGAGGGTGAGAGGATTCACCAGACACAGAGTAGGGAGCAGAATAGGCCGATCCACTGAAATCCACTGCTGAGGGGAGTGGTGGGTGAGACAGGAGAGGTCTGCTGCCCCTGTGGGTTGCTCCCTGGTCAGGAATCAAACTCAGGTGTAAGAAGTGATAGCACTCAGACTTAAACCTTATGCCCCCACGGAGGCTCTGTTTTTTTTTTTTTTTTTTTTACATCTTTTGATATTATTTAAAATAATAGAAGCACTCCTTCTGCTCTAATTTCATAATAAACACGCTCCAGCCCTTGGCTCAGGTCAGGTTTACACGTGTCTTTGTCACCTTTACTCAGTGTCCATCTCTCATGACAGTGCAAGCTCCATGTCTCCAGGGTCCTCTCTCTGCTGCCATTGTGTCTGCAGGGGAGGCAGCTTGGGGAGGCAGGAGCCAGCCAGGGAGAGGGATGCTGGGAAGTGAAGAGGAGGCAAAGGCAGAGAACACTTGGGAGATGTTCCCTGGTTCACTGAGAAAAGCATTTCTCAAAGTGTGGTTGTGGAATCCTTGAAGTCACCCAGAGCCTGTCATAGGAGCCACGAGGTCAAAACTATTTTCTAAATGTCACTTAGACACCATTGGCTTTTTCACTATTTTGACATCTGCTGAGGTAAAACTTAAAAAATGGAGCTTATATTACTAACTGCAGTTATTCTTCACAACTTCTTACCTCAGAAACACAACTCAAAGGCAGTGTCTTTCAAAGTGTCTTGGTTGAAGTATTAAAAATTATCTTCATTATTCTGTCATCCTCAAATCCACATTTTACAGCACCTGATGCGATGACACGCAAGTGCACACACAACACTCCTGTTGCGTCCCCAACTACCATGTGCCAAGGAAAATATTTGCATGAGATGAATTAGACTGTTTTTCTTTTTTTGTAGGCAATACCATCTTCACATGAAGGAATGATTGATAAAATCTGTGGCTATTTGATCTGGTTAATTAGCAGACATTGTCCTGAAAATGAGTGTGTGCTCCTTTGAGAAAATCAACTGACAATTGCTAACTGAGACTAACTTCAACTTGACCAAATGCAAGTGCTCAGAAAAAAAACAGAATCATGGAAAATTGTGTCCTATCACTAACTTGACAACTTCCAGTACTACTTTTACTTTTTGGATTTGTGGTGAAAAATAAAATAAATTTTTTAAAATAATTTGATTCCAGTGTAATGAACATTGAAGAGCTTTATAATTTGTGGAACAATATATTACTTTAAAAAAATCACACATTAAAACTAACTGCAGTTAGTTTTATGCAAGAGAGAACTATGGAAATGTAACTGAATAAGAAATATTTAATGATATTGTTTCAGGTTTGACTTTGCAAATAACCTGGGAGAAAATGCCAGCTGTATAGATTTTTTTTTTATTTGTTTGTTTGTTTGTTTTGTTTATACATGCACTGGGTACAGTCAGAAGCGCGGGAGGGTGAGAGAATTCACCAGAGCCAGAGCGGGGAGCAGAGCAGGCAGAAGGATCGAAGTACACTGCTGAGGGGAGCAGCGGGTGGCAGGAGAGGTCTGCGTGCCATGTGGGACCCTCCTCCGGTGGCGGGGAGCAGCCGGGGATCAAACTGGCGCCGCAGAGGCCGTGAGCAGATTCGCAACCCAGCGCTCAACCGCTGTGCCACAGGGGAGGCCCCAGCTGTATAGATTTAATTTAGTATCCAAGTGGAATATTCACGATAATGTGAAAACACTACTTCAACATATTTGTGTGAGGCTGTAGACATTTTTTTTAATAATAAATTTTATTTTTATATTCCCCATACAATTTCAACACCTCCATTCTGAGCTGTAGACATTTTTTCATAGACTTCAACCAGAACCACAGCTAAATGCAGAAGGAAACATGAAAATCCTACTCTCTTCTAATGAGACAGACAAGAAAAAACAATGAGACAGACAAGAAAGACAACTGCAAACATAAAACACGTGAAAGATCCACTCTTCCCATTGCCCTGATTAAAAGAAGTTATTTAACAGGCATTGGTTATTGATTATCTATTAACAGGCATTGGATAATTATTATTATTCTAAATGAAACAACTACATGATCAAACTCGCTTTATTCCCAGTGTGGTAAGTATGGGGAGTGATACCTCCTAAACAAGATTATGCTTGGCGTCCTCCCTAATTTGTAAGACTGGACACGGATCCGGAAGGAAAATACTGAGAATCGCAGACCCAGTGCTTGGGTCATGGAGACAGGGTGAGGAAGCTTTGGGTGAGGACAGGAGGGGCCAGAGCAAAGCCCCAGGTCCCTAGTCTGGTTCTCATAGTTCCAGGCCCCAGGACTGTGTCTAGGGCAGGAAGGTTACTGTTGGGGATACCCCACTGCCCCCTTAGCCTCCCTTCTGTCTCCACCACCTGTGCTGGGCCCTGGACACTTGTGACTCCTCC
The DNA here is from genome assembly GCF_964194135.1 of Talpa europaea. Taxonomy (NCBI): domain Eukaryota; kingdom Metazoa; phylum Chordata; class Mammalia; order Eulipotyphla; family Talpidae; genus Talpa; species Talpa europaea. The sequence continues at coordinate 118,983,943 of NC_140068.1, read as the reverse complement.
TCAGTTCTCAGTCCCCAGTGCCTAGATGGTTCCCAGGGAAGCCAATCAGCATGGCCCCCGGGTAAGTCTCCACCCACCAGCCTAGAGTCAGGAGCTCCCCAGACCCCAGTAGTGCTGGTCATGGGGTCCCCAACCCTCCTCCTGCTGCTTCTCTCCAGGGCTGTGGCCCAAACCTGGGCTGGTGAGAGCAGGGAGGAGGGAAAAGCCTTCTCTGGAGGAGGCTGTTGCCTTAGGCTCCTCTGTCCTCCCACGCTTCCTCTCAATCCTAGTCCCTTTCTGTCCCCCCACCCTAGCGCCCTCTTCTGTCCCCCTGAGTCCCTCTCCTTCTCCACCTGATGCCCCTTTTCAAGCTCTCGAGCCTCCTCCCTTCCTGAACACGTTCTCCCCTCATGCCCCATCTCCCTGGGACTCAGGACCAGTGCAGGGAGGAGGTTCAGCCCAACTTTCACCCCTTCCTGCCCCCAGGCTCCCACTCTTTAAGGCTTTTAGAAATAAAGACCTCCCAGCCCAGCCTCCAGGAGCCCCGGTACATCACAGTGGGCTACATGGACCACGCACAGTTCAGGCGGTTTGACAGCAACTCTCCAGGTCACAGTGTGGAGATGCTGCAGCCCAGGGCAGAGCAGGTGGGGCAGGAGGACCTGGACTAGGAGACAGAACCAAAGACAATAGGCACAGAGGTTCAAAGCTGCCCTAATGGCTCCTGGAGGACCTGCATGGCTGCTACAACCAGAGCTAGGACAGTGAACAATGCTTGCCCAGGGCCAGGTCACAGCTCCCATTCGCCAGACCTTTGCCCCTAGTCAGGGTCGCAGTGATTCCCAGAGGCTATGGCACCTGCCATAGTGGAGGAGGGAGTTTGGGTAAAGCACGAAATGAACAACCCGGAGGGCAGGTATTTGGAGTGGATCCCAAGTCTCCTGGAGATGGGGAAGGAGGCGCTGCAGCTCAGTGGTAAGAGGGGCTACAGGGCTTTTGATCTCCCTGAGGCTCACACCCTACAGGGAAAACTGAATGGTCAGAAAAGCGCCCCCTTCTGGTCAGAAAGAGAACTGTCTCTCAAGTTTTCAAGCTCTGGGATGGAGACTGGCCCAGAGGGTCCTATTGTTTCTGAAGGACACTTAAGGAATCCAGTTTCTCCTGAGAAAGAGGGGAGACCACCCCTGAAATCACCCTGCACAGGACCCTTTTCACCAGCAGCCATCGTAGGAACAATGAGTTTCTCTCTTGAGATCTTGTTTTTTGGTCAGAGAGCATTTTTGGAGATCTCACTCCTACCTGTGTCCTCACCCTCCACCCAAGTCAGCAACAAAATGTTTAGAGACCTGCATCCCACCCTGGGCTCTCACCTACTATCCCAGACTCCCAGACCAGGCTGGTTTCTGGGGTTTGTGCTACCTCCCTCCAAGCATGTTTTCCTGTCCATTCTGAGGATGGCCATGAGGCTGCTTCAGTGACCATAGAGGAAATAGCAACCATAAAATGTCCGATTCTTCCTGCTCAGACCCCCAAAGGGCATGTGTGACCCAGTACCCCATCTCTGAGCATGACATCACCCTGAGGTTCTGGGTCCTGGGCTTCTACCCTGACCTGGCCCCGTACATGGAGCTGGTGGAGACCAGGCTTGGCGGATGGAAACTTCCGGAAGTGGGCGGCTGTGGTGGTGCCTTCTGGAGAGGAGCAGAGATACATGTATATCTTCAGCATGAGGGGCTGCTGGAGCCCCTTATCTTGAGATAGGGTAACTAGGGGGACTTGGGCACGGAGCCCATTCTCAGGAGTATTAGGAGCCCTTTGAGAACTTCTAAGGGTCAGACTAAGGACTGGGGTCTCCCCTTCCCTTCCCTTCCAGTGCCCCCTCCTCAGCCTTCCATCCCCACTGTGGGCATCACTGCTGGCCTGGTTCTCCTTGGAGCTCTGCTCACTGGAGCTGCAGTGGCTGCAGCTGTGATGTGGAGGAAGAAGCGCTCAGGTGGGGAAGGGAGTGGGGGATCTTGTCCACTGGGGGCTTTCATGTCCCAGGGAGAACTTGCCCTGCCTGGTTAATGGGAAGTACCATCCACGCATGTGTGTTGCCCAGAGGGCATTTTGTCCAGTCCCCCCTCACCTCCTTTCTTCATTTTTCCCAGTCCTGACCTGGGTCTTTAGTCACAGTATTCCAGGATTAGAAGATTCCTTAAAGACTGCAAGGGCGGACTCCTCCCTTGTCTCACATGATGATTCTTCCCACAGGAAGACAAGGAGGAAGCTACACTCAGGTTGCAGGTAAGTGTGGATCAGGGGTTTGATCCCTGAGGCCCTGTGGATAGTGTTGATGAAGCCATTCAGTTTCCATTCATGATGGTGATATTCATGTCTTCAAATCTTAAGGCCACTTATTAATGGCTCACCTCACCATGCAGACGTTCACCTCTTTGACTTCAACTGTGGACAATAATTTACATTGTGGGGTAGAATTGGAGGGGCATTCTTCCTTGGAAGGAAAGAGACCACAGTTATGTGAAGAAGGTGACGAAGGAAAGCACAGCAGCAAGCAGGGAATGGTTGTAAAAATGAGAAATTAGGGCATCGCTGGTGGTGCAGGCAGTTGAGTGCAGTGCTGTGAAGCAGTCTGCACCCTCTGCAGTGGCACGGCAGACCTGTCCTGTCTTGCCCGCTGCTCCCCTCAGCAGTGGATTTCAGTCAGTCTGCCTGTTCTGTTCCCCACTCTGTCCCTGCTGAATCCTCTCACCCTCCCCCACATCTGGCCTGCACCCTACTTCTTGTATAAATAAATCTTTAAAAAGAAAAGAGAGAGAGAAATGACTCAACGCTGACTTTTCAAAGACTGAGCACATTATTTTTTTTTTTGGTATGTCATGGCGTGTTCTGTCCTTGTTGTCTTCCATGGATTTTATGGTTTCTTGTCTTAAGTCCCATCCTGTTATCCATTTTGAGTTGATTTTTGTGTGAGGTGGGAGACAGTGGTCTAGTTTCATTCTTTTGCACGTGGCTGTCCAGTGTCCCCAGCACTGTTTATCGAAGAGCCTTTCCTTGTGACCCCCTCATCTTAACCTTGTCTACATAAACTTCACTGGATGGCACGTTGGAGAAAGGGGTTTACTTCTTCCCATCCATAGTTGTATTTTAAAATTACAATTCATTTTACGTTCTCCATTGTCTTTCAGCAACCTTAGGTATTTACCTGGAACTATTTCAAAAGCACTTGAAACAATTGAAAGATTAGCGGCATATGTCCTTTAAAGAGGAAAGTAAATGATGAACCCATCTGGATCAGGACCATTAATATCTGACAAGACAGAACAGGGAACAGTGTGGGCTGACAGAGCAGCAGGAACAGGCCCTGAAGTGCTGGGAGATGCAGTGAGGGGGTGAGTGTCCTTCCTGCAGGGTGTCCAGGATCCCCTAGTGTTGTCCAGGGACACCTGCCCTGTGCTCTGTACCCCCCTCTTTTCCCTCTCCACTTGGAACAAAAGGAAGCACTAATTGTGAGACATGTGTCCTCCTGGGGCAGTTTTGATTCCAAGTCACTTCCTGCTCCCCTCCCCATGAGGTGGGTGGATTTAGGGGCTGTACTGTGCTGAGAGCTGGGGTGGGGGTGGTTTATATCCTGCAGCTGCAGCCCTGCCCCCCAAGAAGTCTGGCTGGTCATCTACCCTGGGGAGAGGGGGCATGGTAGTGCCAGAAAGGCACAGAGCTGATTCTCTATGATCTGAGCAAACGTGTAAAGAAAAGTTTGCCCTGGAGCCCTCAGTGGCTTTCTCAGGCTTTTATTGATCTTTTACATGTAGTGCGGCAACCAGGTACACGGCAGACAGGGGTGCTGGGGTGCCAGGAGCTGGCACTCTTTACTGGGCTCTCTGGCAGTTTTCCCTCTCCTGTGTTCTTTGCTTCTCTTGCCAATATAAATACTGCAGCCCCAGCCCACAGAAGTAAACAATACAACTGAATATAACAGTGTAACAAAATGCAGGCTTCCATCAGGCATGCGATGCTAATGGCGGGAGGGCAGAAGCCTGACAATCATTTACCCCACAGGGTGGGTAACTTTCAGTGTTTTGTTGGGAAACTGTATCCCACTGTAATAGGATGGTCTCCAGGAAATGGGGAGGTTCCAGGTTTCCTGCCCCACCCAAAAGGAGGGTGGAGCTGAGCGGGGAGAGAAAAAGCTGCAGAGGAGACTGAGGAAGGAGGATGGAGCCAGAGGAGACCTGGAGGAGGCACATGGAGCGGAGAGAAACGTGAAGAAACTGCGCTTGCCTATTGGTCGTGGACTGGGTGACACAGATGTGGATGAGACCCGTGGGGAGGTGACAATGGCAGCTTTTATCTTTGATTTTGATTTTGCTCTTTTCCTCCCATACTTGTCTGGTTGTTTCTGATCCTTTTCTGTGGGTCCCCACTGGAGGATGCTTTAGACTTGGGGCAGGCTTTGGGGCCTTGCTCGGGGCCAATCCCGTTTGGGTAGACTTTTACCCACGAGGGGATGGATAACTTTGGTTGCTTGATTTAGAAACTATATTCTTTGTCTTTTTTGTACTGTTCCCTAATTGTATTAAATTTACATTTCATTAAAATCTCATATGTTTTGTGTTGATGGGCGCATGGCAGAACCTATATAGAGCAGGCAGGTTAGCGGGGTCAGGGTGCCCGTCTCCCTGCCCTGTAACACCATCTTCCCTTCCCCTCTGGCGCTCCTCTAGTGTGTTCTTTCACACTCAGAGTGTGCTCTGCCTTTATGAGGCAGATGGCAAAAGCCATTTGGAGCATACAGATTTGGGTGTCCCAGGGTGCCCCTCATTCTGCCTAACTGATTGAGGTTGTTTTCTCTGATCAGGACTCATTTCACTTCTCTGCTGCTCTGCCTCCACTGGATCCTCACCCAGAGACAGGAATCCCCCAGGAGGAATAAGCCCTCAGTGGGGATCTGAGCAGGTTCCTGCTGTTTGAGGCAGGACCTTGTCTTCAGCCCTGGCAGGTCAGGGCTGGGGAGGGACTGACCTTCAGGTAAACTAAAGGAGCAGACAGAGCAGAATAGAATAGAGGCCTGTGGGGGGTACCCCAACTCCTTGGGGACAATATTGTGTGTCCTGATGCTTCTCCATGACACCTGCTCACACTGAGGGGCATAGGACCACAAGCAGGTGCTGGCCTGTCCTTCATGGGGGGCCTGGGTCTGGGCCTCTGACCTGGGAAGTCACTGGGTGATGAGGAGGAGGGAAGAGCAGTTTGCAGCCGGGACCAGGTGCTGGGAATGAAGGGGTCCAGTGTTTTGAGCAGAGTGGGTCTGGGGTGTGGGTTCCACGGGGTGGGAAGGGAAGGGAGGATGTTTTTTCCCAATAAACCTCTTGGTCTCTAGCAGCACAGAGGCTCAGCAGCCCTGAGAGTAGCCAGGTGTGTCCTTGGTCTCAGGGCCTAAGGAGTCACCAGAAGGGCCCTGCTCCTGCTGGTGGGGGTCCCTGGGCCCTTCTCCCCCCTGAGCCCAGAGCTCCTGGCTGCCCTGCTCCTCTGTGTGGCCCTGGCTGCCTCTTGCCCTGTTTCTCCCCAGCCCTGAGGAGATGGCGCCTGCTCTTGTCCCAGCTCGGTGCTCCTTGGGGACAATAGCATTAGGCTTGTCCCAGCTCTGCCTCCTCCCCTCCCTGCTGCTCCTCCTCCAGCTGCTCCCCGGGGTCCAAACGTGAGTGTGATGACCGAAGGGCATGATGGCTCAGAGTAGGATCTCTATGAACCCATGCAGAAGTGTGAAGGAGTCCTTGAGCCCTCAGTGGCTTTTTCAGGCTTTTATTGGGATTTTCAGGCTCTTACTGGGCACACCCCTGCCTGCCATGTGCCTGGGGGCCAGGAGGCTGGCAGGCCTCATAGCTCCCGGTGAATCTTCACTTTTTTTTTTTTGCTCCCCACAGCAGTGTATTTCAGTCAATCTGCCACTCTGGTGGATCTCTGGTGGATCCTCTCACCCCCCACCCCTTTCCTCATCGCAGGCCTTACCCCAGCTCTTGTATGCATAAATAAAAAAACTTTAAAAAAAAAAAAGAAAAAGAATCTTCACTCTTTCTGGGTGCTCCAGCATTCTCTCATGGTCTTGTTCTCTCACTTCTGGTCGTTTTCCATTCTGCGACACCGCCCTTACAAGCCCCGTCTCAGCACAGGTGCACCCACCTGCGCATGCCCACACCCTTCTCAGGTGCCCGCCATCAGACATGCATTCAGTACCGCAGGGATCCATCATCAATCCTAATGGTGGAAGAGCAGAAAAGCCTGACAATCATTTACCCTACAGTGTCCCTCCGTGTTCTGTGGAAGTGGAAACTGTCCAAAGTAATGTTGAAACTGATGGTGAAGGGGAAAGCAATGAAACAACTGATGCAGTAAAAGGGCCCATCACACCCGCCTGGCACAATTAGCACGTTTACCATCTTAGCATTTGCAAGTTCCCCTCTGAGCAATTTATGACTTGACTCTTTTTTTTTAAAGATTTTTATTTTATTTATACAAGAACTGGGGTACAGGCCAGATGCGCGGGAGGGTGAGAGGATTCACCAGAGACAGAGCGCGGAACAGAACAGGCAGACTGACGAAATACTCTGCTGAGGGGAGCAGGGGGTGAGACAGGAGAGGTCTGCTCGCCAGGTGGGTTGCTCCAAGGCTGGCGGGGATCAAAGCGGCACTGTAGTGTCTGCGGACAACTTCACAGCGCTGCGCTCAACCGCCTGAGCCACCAGGGAGGCCCTGGTCTCTATCTTAACTGGGCCTCATTCCAAAAGAAAGGAGTCAAGTGGCTGGCTCCTTCCCCCTCCCATAGCACAGATCCTTGTCTAACCACCTCCCCCCCCCCCCCCCGCCTTTGTCTAAACAGCCCTGTGCTCTACCAAATGGCCTGTGCACTACAAAAAAAATGAAATCTGTCAAATTTATCAGCGTAATGAATGCTGAAATCCCTGAGTATAAATGGAAATCTTTGTGTATGTTGGTGGCCCAGATCTTAGGGGGAGACTCTCCTGTCTGGTGTCCACTAGTGTGATAATAATGAAACCTGTACACACCTGTCCTTGGAGTGCCCTTTGTTCCTTTCTAGCCTGGCAAAATAGTTTTTGAGTAGGTAGGGCCCTGGGGTCTGGAGCTCTTCCTTCAGGAATGATGGCTGTGTGGGGGGACCCTGGCTCTAGAAAAATTGGGGTACTTCCCAGGGGAGGGAGAGGGATCGAAACAGAAGAGGGAAGAACACAAAGGACAATGCTGATGGTGCGTGGGTGAACTGGTGGTGGGAATTTTAAGGGGACTACACCTGAGAGTGTTACAGGGCAGGGAGAGGGGCACCCCAGAACCCCCAAACCTGCCTGCTCTAAATAGGTTCTGCCATCTGCCTCATCAACACAAAACATATAAGACTTTAATGGAAAGGAGCTTTAATACAATTAGTAAACAATACAGAAAAGACAAAGACTATAATTTCTCAATCAAGCACCTAAAGCTACCCGTCCCCTCGTGGGTAAAAGTTCATCCAAACAGGATTGGCCTCGAGCAAGGCCTGAAAGCCTGCCCCAAGTCTAAGGCACCTTCTGGTGGGGACCCACAGAAAAGGATCAGAAACAACCAAACAAGTCTGGAAGGAAAAGAGCAAAATCAAAATCAAGACAAAAAATACCACTGTCACCTCCCCATGAGTCTCACCCACATCTGTTTCAACCAGTCCATGACCAAAAGGCAAGCACAGTTTTTTCACAGTTCTCTCTGCTCCATGTGCCTCTTCCAGGTCTCCTTCTGGCTCTCTGTCCTGCTTCCTTCCTTCTCCAGTTTCCTCCTCCAGCTTCTGCTCCTCCCTGCTCAGCTCCACCCTACCTTGGGTGGGGCAGGGAACCTGGAACTTCCCCTTTTCGTGGGCACTACCCCGTTACAAGAGGAGAAAGCATACATTCCAAAAAAATGTAGAATGATGTGGTAGATAGATAGATAGATAGATAGATAGATAGATATAAAAGATGGGGGTGCTCTCCAAAAACTATTGTGATGACACAGTTAAGAGCAGTCTCTGAGCTGCAACAAGAGGGGGAGGGATGACCATTGCTCAGTCAGGGGTTATGATGTTTCAAAAAGTGAACTATCAAAAATGTGAACATACCTATCCCCTCATTTTTTACTTTTGATTTATTTGTATCAAACACTTGTCAGTTAACTTAGGGGGAAGAAACAGACACCTTATAAGGGAAAACCAATCAGGTTAACTTCAGACTTCTCTGAAGAAACAATAACAATAATAACAGTACGAAACAATAAAGCAAAAACAGACAATTATAAATGAGAGACATCCTACAGGGGAGGAGGAGGGAGAGGGATCAGAGGGAGGGAGGGAGGAGCACAGGGGACTGTGGTGATGGTGCACGGATACATCGGTGAAGGAAATTCTATGGGGACTACACCTGAGGGTGGGGGAGCAAATATTTTTTTTTTTAAATGAACAATGTTGTAAAAAATAAAAAAAAATTAAAAATTAAAAAGAAAAGAAACACTTGTCAGTTACTAATTCATTTAACTCCACCAATATTTGTATGTTATGTGCTTGGTGCTGTGTACAAAACAGAGACATTCCCTAACTTCAGAGAGCTGCTTTCATGCAGGAGACAGTGAATAATAAAGACAAGAAACCCACCCCATCCTGTAGAGGGGCTGAGGGGAGGGACAGGCAGGGAGCAGGTGGGGCAGCAAGAAAGGGGGGTATGGGGGCAGCTGTGTCCATCAAGGGGGTCAGTGCAGAAGGTGGGATGGAAGCAAAGCCCTGGGAAGGGGATGTTCGGGAGTGAGGTTCCCATGGAAGGAACATCCTGTGGGGGGCTGGCTGGTGCCCGGGGTGCAAGGGCAGAGGGGATGAGGATCAGCTAGAGCAGAGGGAAAGGGAGGGACACAGGAGTGGGTGTCATAGGCCTGGGAAGGGGCCACCTTGTGAGGATGGGGGTGACTGTGGGGTTGGGGCGCCCCTGCCAGGCTGTGAACAGACCAGGGCCTGGTTCAGCTCCCAGGTGGCAGGAGAGACTAGTCTGTGTGTCTCCAGGTGAGAGAGGAGGGGCTCAGGTCAAGCTGGGTGAGAAGTGGCTCTTTGGAGGTGCAGGGGGCTCCCAAGGACAGCACAGTCCTGTCCTGTCTTCCTAGGCCTCATCATCAGGTGAAGGGCCCTGACTGGGGAGCAGGCTGGGTGAAGCTTTTTCTTCTTCTTCTTCTTCTCTCTCTCTCTCTTTTTTTTAAAGATTTATTTATTTATTTATACAAGCACTGGGTACAGTCAAAAGCACGGGAGGGTGAGAGCCAGAGCGGGGAGCAGAGCAGGCAGACTGACGAAGTACACAGCTGAGGGGAGCAGGGGGCAGCAGGAGAGGTCTGCGTGCCATGTGGGACCCTCCTCTGGTGGCCGGCCGGGGAGCAGCCGGGGATCAAATCAGTGCTGCAGAGGCTGTGGGCAGCTTGGCAACCCAGCGCTCAACCGCTGCGCCACCGGGGAGGCCCTCCTCTTCTTTTTTTAATTGAGGTAACATTAATTTACACACTGCATAGATGTGAGGTGTAGAGCTTCTCATCAGGCAACTGTATATTTCACACATACCCATTAGCAAAAGTCCAATCACAATCCTTCACCAAGATATTCCCTCTACCCTCCGTCTCCTCTGGTCACTGCCATTTTGTTGTGGTTGTTGATTGCTTTTTTCCCTTCATAGTCCACAAATAAGTACAATCCTATGTTTTTTGTCTTTCTCAATTTGACATAGCATAATTCCCTGAAATTCTATCCACATTGTTGAAAATGGCGAGATTTCTTCTTTTTGCAGTATCTGAGTACTATTCCATTATGTGTGTGTATGATGTATGTAAATCACATTTTGTTAATCCTTTCATCTGTTCTTTAGAACTTGGGTTGTTCCCTATTTTGGCTATTGTAAATAGCACTGCAATGAAAATAGGGGCCCTGTCTCGTTTTGAATAAGTGTTTTCTTATTCATCAGGTCAATATCCAGAGGTGGAAATCCTGCATCATATTGCAATTCTTTTTTATTTTCTTGAGAACCACCGTATTGTTTTTCCAAATGGCTGTACCAATTACATCCAACCATTAGTGCAAAGGGTCCTTTAACCCTTGTTCCTCACAGAATTTATTTCTTGACTTTTGATAATATACATTTTTACTGGTGTGAGCAGAAATCTAATTGATTTTTTCAAATGTTGACCCATCCTTGTGTTGCTGAGATAAACCTCACTCTGTCATGGTGTGTGATCCTTTTTCATGTGTGATTGAATTTGGTTTGCTAAGGTCTTGTTGAGGATGTTTGCATCTATGTTCATCAGGGATTAGTCTGTAGCTTTCTTTTTGTGTGATGTCCTTCTCTGCTTTTGGTATCAAGGGAATGTTGGGCTCATGAGATGTGATGGCAGCATTCCCTCTTCCTCTGTGTTTTTGAAGAGTTGAGAAGTCAGGTGTTAGTTCATCTTTAAAGAGTTTGTAGAAGTGACTGAAAATGTCTGGTCCTGGACTTTGTTTTTCAGGAAACTTTTGATTCATGTTTTAGTGTCTTTGCTTGTAGTTGCTTTGTTCTGAATCTTCCTGACTCAGTCTCAGAAGGTTTGTATACTTCTAAGAATTTGTCACTTTCTTCCAGGTTATTTGAGGTCATTCAATTTATTGACATATAGGTATTTGGAATTATGACATATAGATATTTGGTATTATGATCTTTTGTATCCTAATGTGTCTGTTGTAACTTCTCCCCTTTTGTTTCTTATTCTATTAGTTTTTTTTTCCTTTTTTCCTCCTTGAAAGTGTAGTAAAATATTTGTCTGTTTTGTTTATTTTTTTCAAAGAACCATATTTTGGTTTCATTGATTTTTTTGTCTCTCTTTGATTTCTTTGTTATTTATTTCTGCTTTAATATTTTTTTCCTTCGACTGTCTCTTGGTTTCATTTGTTCTTTCTAGCTGTTTAGATTCTTTACCTGAGCTCTGTCTTGACTCTAGGTGTGGCCTGTATTGCTCTGTATTGCCCTCTTAGTGCTGCTTGTGCTGTGTCATTTGTCTCAAGGTATTTTAAAATTTCTTGGTTGCTTTCCTTCTTAACCCAAGAGTGATTTGGTAGAGTGTCGTTCAATCTTCACATGTTATTTTTCCCCCTGGTTTCTTTTTATGGTTGATTTGAGTTTGATACCATTGTGATCAGAGAGATACTTGTATGATTTCAGTCATCATGAATTTATGACACTTGTTAGATGACCCAACAAGTGATGTATTCTGGAGGCTATTCCAGGTGCACCTGACAAGAATATTATTTAGCTTTTTGGAGTATAAATATTCAGCCCAGATGGTCTAATTTCTCACTTAAAGTTATAGTTTCCCGGAGTTCTGTAGGGTGATGTGTCCTTGATGAAAGTGGAGTGTTGAATTTCTTTACCACTGTTGTGTTGCTGCCAATATCTGTTTTCAGATGTGTTAATAGTTGCCTTATGTATTTTGCTGCTCCTTTGTTTGGTGCATGTGTATTGATGAGTGTTATGTCTTCCTGATGTAGGATTCCTTAATCGTATGATGTTCATCTCTGTCTCTTGTTACCTTTTTTTCTGGAAGCTTATTTTATCTTATATGGCAGCCCCTGCAAATTTGGGGGTGCCCCATTTTCTTGTGTTTTTCCCAAGAACTGTTTTGATCCAGTCTCCTGGAGACAGCATAAAGTTGGGTTTTATTTTTTGGTACAACCAGTCACTCTGTGTCTTTCTCTTTGGTGAGTTCAATTCATTTGCATAAAGGATGATGACATGATGACTTACTACTGCCCTTTTGTCTTTAGTCAAATCCAGCCCAGAAATGTGTGGTATCTGGAGAGGGTGGTGAGGGCTCCAGGGAACCTGCCTCATAGGTTCCCCGGTCAGATTGCAGGATGGTGTCAGGCGAGAGGCCCAGACATTAACCAGGCAGCTGGGGTTCAGACCTGGACACTGCCATAACCCCTCAGGCTCCATGTCCTTGTTTCTGAAGGGGAATGTGGGGGAGGGGTGTCAGGATAGTATCAATTCCCAATTCACAGAGTGCTGGAGAAGAATCCCCGAGGTGACACAGAGAAAGTAACTGCTGAGGTATGTAGCCGGCCTTCAGTCAGCACCCTGAGCCACTTCTGTTCCTGTGCCCACCTCTGGCTTTTGAGACCCAACTCCCATGTCCCCTTCCTGCTGAGGAAGGAACCTCCCTGGCTCTGTGTTGGCCCCCTCCGAGGCAACTACTGCAGCCCTTGTCTCCTCACACACCCCAGGCTGCAGGACCTCCAGGGCGGGGTCACGTGGTTCTCTGTGACCCCAGCACCCTGTGGAGTATGTTCCTGGGCAACAGCATGCATTGGGCTTGGGGACCCCAAATGCCTGACTGCAAGTCTGCGCCATCAGAGTCACCTGGGGTGTATTTAGAGAGAAGTTCCCAGGCCTGTCCCCAGAGGCAGAGAGTGGGCTCTGGCTGCCCAGGGCTGGGGAAGGGAAGATCCTTCCACACTGATCACAGCCCTTCAGATCCACCAACATCTCATCCCCATCGCAGCCTCCTGAGACCCAGAGCAGGAGCCCCTGAGCACGGACCCTCCTGCTGCCTCCCCCTCAGAGACTGTGCGAATTGCCAGATCTTTGTTTAATGTGCAAAGGATGAAGTGATTGGTACAAACTATTAAAAAATTTAAGGCAATAAAGTGATCAGTGTCTGTTTTCTTACAAGAAATAGTGGAGACTGAATAAGTCACGTGACAGTCAAGGTCCTGATAGCAATGAGCTGTCAGACAAGGATTCCACATCCCCTGAAGTGTCCTTCAAAATAAACCTGATTTAAAAAAATTATTCCTAGTGTTTTAAGATTCCATTTAATGTTGCTGTTCATTTTTTTTTTCACATTATCCTCAGAGCGGTGTCTGCAGGATCACGGCACAGAGGGACTGTCAGCAGCCTGGGGCTGTGAGCAGGGTTGACTCTGACCCACCTGTAGGGAGTGGGGCCCTGGAGCCCCAGAATCAGTCCCAAGGGCTGGTCCTCCAGGGAGGCACAGGCCTTGCTCTGCCCTCCTCTTGGCTCCCTGAATCTCCCAGACACCCCAGCATTGGGGAACTGAACGGGGATGTTCTGGATGAGGAAGGGGACTCCCCTTAACTATTATCTCCCCCATCTCCCTGCCATCTCCAGCATCAAGACAAAACATGGAAGACCTTTCATGGAAAGGATTTTTAATACAGTTAGTGTGCAACAAAGACAAATGAAAGAATAAAGTTTCCAAATCAAGCACCAAAGTCACCATCCCTTGTGGGTAAATGTTCAGCCAAACAGGGTTGGCCCAAGCAGGGCCTGAAAGCCTGTCACAGTCTAAAGCACCTCCTGGCGGGACCCATAGAAAAGGGGGGACAGGGCTGTCAAGTCTGGAAGGAAAAGAGCAAAATCAAGATAGAAGCTGCCATTGTCACCTCCCATGGATTTCTCACCCATGTCTGTGTCACCCAGTCCAAGGCCGAGAAGCAAGTGCAGCTTCTTCACGTGTCTCTGCCCCATGCGCCTCCCCCAGGTCTCCTTCTGGTTCCATCCTGCTTCCTCCCTCCTCAGCCTCCTCTCAAGCTTCCTCTCCCTGCTCAGCTCCACCCTTCTTGGGTGGGGCACGAACCCAGATCCTCCCTTGGGGGCCCCCCTGTTACAGTCCTCTCTGTCACCAGCATGTGCATATGTGTGGGTGACACCTGCCCTGCAAGGACAGGCAAGGCCCCAGATGAGAGCAGTTCCCTGGGCAGTTACAGGCCAGCACTGCTGCATCCCCCAGGGGAGACAGACGCTCCAGCTCCCCAGTGAGAGCCTATGTCACCCACACAGACCTTCCCCCTCAGTGTCCCCCGTGTGGCCCCTTCCCTGCCCGGTCCTCTCTGGCTCCCCCTGCACCCCTTTCCACCTCTGTCCCCTAAAGTCCCCATTTCCATCCTCTGCTCTATTTTCCAGGAGCTTCCCCATCTTCCTAGCCAGTGCCCTGGGGGCTCTCCTAGGCCCCTCCCCTCCTCCAAAGGATGGAGAATGTAAGGTGATTCCCAGGAGGAGGGGCTTTCGTCCTTGGAAGCAGAGGCAGAAACAAATTACAGGGACCCTGGAATCTAAGTTTTCATATAAAGAGACTGAGGCAATCTATATATTTGGGGATTTGCCCAGAACCTAGGAACCAATTATGTCCTGGAGACCACTGCAGACTAAAAATAAGGACACTGAAACTGACGCAGACTTGGGCGCCCCCTTGTGTGCAGATCCCTGTCCTGCCGCTGGGGGCCCAGGGAGCCTGGGGAGGGCCTGGCTGAGCAGGAGAAAGGGCGGCTCTGGGCTCCTGTGCTCAGCCCTGTGGCCACACGGGGGCGCTGCCGCGCTGCTCCGGATTCTGGTGGAGCAGCCAGGTCGGGGCGGGGGGCTGAGGTGGGCAGAGTTGGGGGTGCTGGAGGGCGGCGTCCTGGGGTGAGATGCTCTGTGAGGAGTCAGAGCAGCAGGGCTCAGAAGAGAGGAGACTCCGGAGCCTGCCCTGTGTGTGAGGTTTCCGTCTTTTCTCCCCAGAACCCCTCTCTCCAGTCCCTGGACAGTGATACCTGGGAGAATCGGAAAAGAGAAAATTTTTTTCTTCTACAACCTATTCAATATTGAGGGCATTTTTAAAAAAAAAATATTTAGGGCCTCCCTGGTGGCTCAAGGAGCTAAGACATAGCACTATGAAGCTCTCCGCAGCCACTACGGCGTGAGTTTGATCCCCAGCCAGGGAGCTGCCCATATGGCACGTCAGACCTCTCCTATCTCGCCCGCTCCTCCCCTCAGCAGTGCATTTCAGGACATCTGCCTGTTCAGCTCCCCACCCTATCTCTGGTGAATCCTCTCACCTCCACATTTCTGGCCTGCACCCCAGTTCTTGTATGCATAAATAAATCTTTATAAAAAAATAAATTGATCTTAAAAAATAACATTTAAAGAATACTATCAGATTTATAGAAAAGTTGCAAAGGCAGTACAGGTCTTGTTTATCCCACACCATTTCCATGTTGTTAACATCCTACATGAATACTTTTATTTTTTTACAACTAATGCAGCTATGTTGACATAATTACTAAATGCCATCTTTGCTACTGTCCATTTTATGCTCCATAATCCCATCCAGTTCGCCTGGATGACAGTTTCTCAGATTTTCCTTGTTTTTATAACATTGACACTGGTGAGGAGTGATGTTTGGGAGAGGTGTTGGGGTCACAGATGAGGGTTCTTGGGTTACCTCTAAGAAAAGCGTCACCAGAGTCCTCCTTTCAGTAGCGTGTGGGCACACACACACACACACACAAGGAAAGAAGATGATGCTTGCGCAGACACCAGCAGGCAGGAGGAGCTGCCCCTGGAGAGGGTGGGTGTGTGAGGAGAAGCCTGTTAGTAGAGGCTCATTAGAACTCTGTTAGTGTGTGTGGTGTGGAATTACACATTTTAAAAGATGTGAAGCTGTACTCCAAAGATTTATACAGTGTTATAAAGTAGTGTAACACACACACACACACATATATTAATTATTGCTTTTGGGTATTTTGCTTAGATAACTGCTAAAAGCCATGATCCATTACGGAGGTCTTACTATGTGGGCTCTTAGTTGAATCATAGTCTCTGGTATACTATCAGCTTTCCAATCCTCAGATATGGAGGAAATTTCTAATTCTGTTTATACCACAGCTAGGTCATGGGTAAGAAAATGTTTACTCCTCCGTTGATCTATGTAGCCAATATCTGCATCAATAATATAGAAAATCCTTGAATTTCCTCAAATTATGTCCTGGAAAATGTTCCTCAAATTATGTTCCCTGCAGTTATGTCATTGTTTTCCTTTCCTTTCCAGTCTGATTTGGCTAATTTTAATGCCATTCCAAAAGGGAACTTTGGGAGAGAAAGAAATAGATGAGATAGTAATAAATCACTCCTTGAGTCTTGTAGCCCTAGGAAAATCAAGTGTCCTCTGTGGTGGCGAAAAGAGATTATTTCCCGATGCAGGAGCACTCACAGTGTAATGGAAATGCAGGGTTGGATTGCCTTGGGTTTGATCCCTAGCACATTTTGGAACAGGGCCCGAGTCCTGTGTCATAAGCCTATATACCTGACCTGGGACCTGGGTTCCAAGGAGGACAATGGACTTGTGACTCATGCATGCACACTTCTCTGCCCCACTGGGGGCATTTTGTGGCACCACCCTTGTAGAGATTTGGGCCCAAGACCTGTTTCCTGAGGTGAGGTTCCCCAAACTGTGTGTGCATGGAATAGCTGTGAGCCATCCACAAACTTCCACAATGGAGTTTCCCTTCATGTATTTAAGTTTCATTCTATTGTGTAGTGATTTGTGGACTAGACAGTGTAGCAGAAGTACACTGAAGCAAGTTGATTAAGAGTGGATAAATGAATAAAGTGTAACAGAATTAGCTGATTGATTTATTCTCAAAATGTTTATACTTCAGTTAGTTTATGCTCTAGTTTGAGTTACCATGTTTATCCCTTCATCATATTGCTCTGTTAGTATTGTTGGTAGAGTTAAGTTAGCACTGGTAGTATTTAGTGAGGTTAGTGAATACTTTTTGAGTACTATTAATGCTAGATTAATAGTCCATTTGTTAATATCGTAGGAGAGTCAGCTGTCAGCAGAGGTAGCGCAAGGGCTGGGAGCACAGTCAGGGCTGGTGAGTGTAGTCAGCGTAGTCCAAGTGCATAGGCGCTATACATAGGGCACCTCCCTGCTGACCTCTGCAGGATTCAGAGGGAAGCAAGCCACTCCTGGGGAGTGGGAGGGGACCCTGACCCCGGCGACCCTGAGCTG
Source organism: Talpa europaea (assembly GCF_964194135.1). Taxonomy (NCBI): domain Eukaryota; kingdom Metazoa; phylum Chordata; class Mammalia; order Eulipotyphla; family Talpidae; genus Talpa; species Talpa europaea. Next base: position 118,967,095 of record NC_140068.1, on the reverse strand, counting down.
GTCCTCAGCCTGCCCCTGCCCACTGCCCACAGGGGCACCCAGGAGCCCCAGGTACGCACACCTGTCAGGTGTGTTCACTCTATAGTGGGTGCCTGGTGTGCACTGCGTGTCACTCCCGCCTGGAGCCATGCACCGCCCGCCCGCCCCTCTGGCCACCCCCACTCTGCTGTCAGGTGCCTGTCCCTCACCCCAGCAGTGAGGCGACACCTGTCTGACCTCAAGAGCAGCTCCCTTGCTCTTTTAAGTGATTCGATGATTCGAGAATGTCTCCTGTGCACATTTTATTCAGAGGCCTCTCTGGCCGGCGTGCTGCCAGGGTCGGCAGGGCTTCAGAGGACAGCACTGCAGGTCTTGTCCTAAGGGACAGCCCGTGTCCCCGCGGACTGTGGGGCCAGCCCCACCTGGGTATTGGACACCAGCCAGCGCTGCCCAGACACCAAACCCTGCCTGCCCGCAGGCCCTGCCCTGCACCCCACCTTCTCCCTGTGGGGACCACGGCCTGGCCCTCGGGGCACAGCCCCTGCTCACCTCAGTGAGCACCGAGAATGGGAACCCCAGGTCCTCCCGGACCCAGCAGGCGAGCATGGGGGTGCAGAGAGAAGCCCTCCCCGCTGCAGGACACAAAGGGAGAGCGACCGGCCAGCTGGTGTGGAGGCGGCGGCCTATGAAGAGGGTTTTCCAAGAGGGAAATCAGCATGAGGCAAAGCACTCAAAAAAAGTACAAGTTTATCTTCAGTTATTTTGCTTAGAAATAAGCACATTTTCAAAGTTTGTAAGAAGTAATGTGATCAGAGCTGGACCCTTAAAAAGCAAAATCAAAAAATACTGTTTGGGAAATTGAAGGTGAAATCCTAACCATTACAGGCGCGGGGCGCACGGCCCTGCTCTGACTTTCTTTCCAGGCGAGGCCAGGGCCTGTGGCCGCCGCCAGGGGCTGTTGGGCGGGGAGGCACCCACGGGTGGTCACTGGGCAGCCCCGGGCTCGCAGGCCCTCTCTGGGGGCTGGGGATGTGGCTCGTTGGGCTGCTGGGTAGGGTTCCCAGCTTCCCTGCTGTGGGAATCAAACGTCCTGGTAGTTTCACGCTTTTCCTGGGGAGACCCTGATGAATGGAAAGCAGCTCCCCCAGGTGGACATGGGGCCGGCACAGGGTGCACCCCACCCGTGAGCAGGCTGTTAGGCCGCAACTCAGCTGACAGGCTCCGACCTGCCCTACCCATGTGCAGCGACGTTTATGTGCGCGATTCCTGGGTGGCCCTATGAGCGGAACCCTACTATCACCCTGCAGTTGCCCCGAAAGCCTGCATGATGGTGAAGGACCTGGAGGCAAGACCTCCCTTCTGACCTGGTCTAATGCCCCCTCTGCTCCCTGGCACTCCCTCTGTGCCCTAGCACTCCCTCTGCGCCCTGGCACCCTCCCTTCGCCCAGGCACACCCCCTCTGTGCCCTGGTACCCCCTCTGTGTCCTGGCACACCCCCCTCTGTGCCCTGGCGAACCCCCTCCGCGCCCTGGCGCCCCCTCTTCCCCGGGAGCCTCCACTCTCTCCACCTGCAGCTGGTGGGCCCTGGGCCTTGGGCTGGCCTGAGTGGTATGGCAGGGTCTGGCATCTGACCTGCATTGAATAAACGCAAACCCATCACCCCCGCACACACTGTGCCCCAGAGGAAGTAAGGAAGGAAGGCGGTACCCTGGGACTTGCCTGCCAGGGCTAATTGTTCTGAGCTGGCGCCTCCCGCTGGGTGCTCAGCCTGGGGAGGAGGGTGGCCCCAGCCTGGGGAGGAGGAGGTTCTCCTCTTAATAACTTGGCGGGGGGGGGGGGGGGGGGGCTGGTGAAGATGCTACTTCCATGTGGTGGCCTTGGAAGTTGTGTCCACGCTTCACTCGCTTGATTCCAGAGGGGGTTTAAATGATAAAAGAAGTCTCTCTCGCAGGGCCTCTAAGGGTCCAAACTGCAGAATCCCCCAGGGAGAGGGAGCAGAGAGGCCTCTGGCTCCCCTGAGGCCCACCCCCAGGGCCCTCAGCACTCTGGGGAAGGCACATCTGAGGTAACCAGCAGGCCTGGGGTACTGGACCCTCCCCCGCACCGAGCCCACGCCCAGGGCCCGTGGGTCTGGGAGTGGTTCTGAGAGCAGGTCTAAACAGACCATCGGGCACCCCCTCACCCTGTTCAGAGGCGGGGTTTGCACTGCTGGAGCTGGATCCAGACTTTGTCCACACTGTGCTCTGATGAATAACTGTCATCTATGAAACTTCTGAAGAAACACAGGAGTTTTATAATCATTCCCTTTTTCATACCGAACCCAGTGATGCTCCGTGCGGGGCTTCAAGTGTGAGTCTTAGAATTTCCTTCCATGGACCCGGAAGACCTCCTCCTGAAGGCCCGTCTGGAGCGGCGCCTCTACCCTTACAGGTAGAGATTCCACCCCTCCTGTAACTGCCGAGTCCCTGGAGTACCCCCATAGAAAGCTCCTGGCTGGGCTTCCTCTGCTGACTGCCCCGTCCCCAGCGAGCACAACACACCCTGGCCCCCAGACCCCGGCCTGGGCCCGCGGGGTGGCAGCCCCCACAGCTCGCCAGGGCTCCCCCTGGACTCCTGCTTCCCCTTCCCTGCCTCACAGACCTGCCCCTGCCTGGGCGGCCCTCCCACCCCTGGGCCTGGTGCACCCCACATGCCCCAATCCCTGGGCTCCTGCCACGTTGTGCTGGGGCCCGCCATGGAATGAGCAGAGCCCCAACTCAGCCGCCCCAGGAAATGGCCGGCCGGGACCATGCACCACCATGCCAAGGGGGCAGGTCACTTTGCCTAGACTGAGGTGACTTCAGCACATCTGGTCAGCGTGAGAGTGACCACCGATGGCAGTTTCCGGCACCCCTGCCCGGCCCCTGTGCGGGATGGAGGGGCTGACCGCGTGGGCGTGAGGAAGTGTCCCAGCGACCGCGTGGGAAAGAGGAAGGAGGGATTCTGGAAGGTACTTCCGGGTGAGGATTTGAACATCTCAAAGTATCTGTGAGCTTGTCTTGGTGGAGACGGATACACAGATGCCGACTTGTAGCTGATGGTGCACCCGCACCCAGGGGCGCCCGCCTGAGTGAGAGCAGGCCGTTGTGCTGGGGACGAGGGCGCGTGCCAGGGTGAGGACGCGGGCCAGAGTGGTGCTGCGGGGATGGCACGGGCGCCTGGGGCTGGTCGGGCAGTGGAGGCTGGGGTCTGGGGAGTGGGGAGGACAGCCTGGGGCGCAGAGAGGTCTTGAGGCCAGTCCTGGGCCTGCATGTGCTCCCAGGGCCGGGACTGGAAGCCTGGGGAAGCCTGCTCTGGCCGGCCGGCTCGGGATGCAGCTGGGGCGCACGTCTGCCATGGCCGTGCTGCCTCTTGGAGGTGACGTTTTCCAGCCTCTCCTCCGTCGCACCTCTGCCGGGGCGAGGGGCCCCTCGGATGTCAGCACACCTGAGCCGGGCGCCCCCCCCAGGCTCCTCAGGCCAAACCTCAGGCTGGTCGCCTGCTGGCACGTGAGTGCTGGGGTGACCTTGTGAGGCTTGCGTGCCAGCGCCCTTTGCCGGCCACCCTCACATGGCAGCGCTGATGGGGTGGGTGGCCTGGGCGTCCCCAGGTCCCACTGTACCCTGTGCTCTCACCTGCTGGAACCCGCCCACCTGCCTGCTCGCCTGCTCCCTGGGTGCCTGCACTGCTCTCCACCCCTGGCTGCAGCATGCCAGGCAAAGAGTGGGGGCCCAGTGTGAAGACCTCATGGAAGAAGCCTGCCCACAGGCCGGGGTGCAGCTTGTTATCTTCCCCACCTCTAGCAGTGAGAAAGACGGTGATGGAGAGGGGCTAAGGCCAGCCAAGGCCGCAGCCGCAGGGCGCGTGCTGCCCGCGAGGAACAGGAGAGCTGGGGGGTGGGCCATCAGGGGGCCAACTCGGGTGGAGCGTAGTGGACTCCACCCTGCCCAGGACTCTGCCCGGGACCCCATCCAGGAGCCTGGACACTCTTCCCCGCAGCCTCGCCCCCATGAACTCAGGTTTCCTGGTGCCGCGGGCACTCCAAGACCCGGTGGTGCCAGCTAGAGCTTGCAGCGGCTCCTCACCCAGTGCCCCAAAATGCACCTGTGTGTGTGCAACCGCCCGTGCCCCTGAGCGTGTTCACAGCGGGCACTCATGCACGCGCCGTGCCCTGGCCGTCTTCTGTCTGCAAGTTTTCTGAAAAATATACACACGGATAACATTATTTTGGAAAATAAGTTATTAAGTCAAGCACAAGTGCGTTGTGAGGCAGTGCCCCCCCATGCAGCGGCCTCTGGTCCTGCTGGTAAGAGGGGGGCGGGGGCACGTGGAGGGCTCCGCTCAGGCCTTTCCAGGCTGAGATGCTGCGTTTTCCTTGAGTTGGGAGACGCCCTCGGTGCAGGTGCTCTGGTCGCTGGAAGTTGGCCTAGGTGGGGGTCTCACCGCATGGGTGCGTGGATGTGCTCTCGTGGGCACACCTGAAACTGCAGTGTGAAGCGGAAGGCCGCTGGCACCCGTCTGTCCTCAGGATGGGCTCCTGGGTACCTGCTCCCTAGATTTTCAAGAAACACCCATTTGTTTGAGTCAGTCCAGTTCAGCATCTCCGGGGCCATCCTAAGCTACGTTTTAAAAAAGTTTTCCAAAGAACTGCTTGGGTCCCAGGGGTGCTGCCCATGCCTGAGCCCCCTGGGCAGCGGGGAGTCTCAAAAGTTTGCTTTTGCTGCTTATTAACTCGGTTGGCAAATCGTGGAAGAATACCTGGGAGGAGGATTCCCCGAAGGCCAGGCCCCAGGAGACCTGGGTTGCTGAAAGGTGGAGCGTGTTCCAGTCACGTCACCCGCAGAAGATGGCCAGTCGCAGCTCACAGGAGGGAGCCAGGGCCGGTGTGCGGGGTGGAGGGCAGCAGGGCCGAGCTGGCAGCAGGGAGGACCGTGGGCACCATGTGCCGGGGAGATGGACAGGTAGGCCCAGGGCTCAGAAGGCCACCAGGAGAGGTGTGTTTGGAGCCAGAGGCCATGCCTGTGGGTGAGGGACTGCGAGCCTGAGGCTGCAGGCCCTGCGGATACTCTGTCCAGGTGGGATCGCCGGCCCTGTGGTGCCTGGAGAGCAGCAGGGAGGCCCTAGCCCAGAGGCGCCTGGTGGCCCTGGATGGCGGGAGGTCTGTGGTACTGGGGCCTGTTTATTTCCATAAAGGCTCCAGGGAAGCTGTGAAGTGAGATGTGGGGCTGGCGCCTGGGAGGTTCTGTCTCGGGGCGGGTCTTGTTGGCTGAGCTCATTGTAAATCAGGTGATCCAGTCCCTGGAATAGCCAGGACTTGATGTCAGCCCCAAGCAGGTCTGCACCCCCACCCCCATCACCCCACCACCTGCTCGCACCCCCACCCCTGCCACCCCCCACCCCCGCCAACCCCCCACCCTGTCACCCCGGCACCCTGTCCTGCCCCAAAGGGCTAGGCCCAGCAGGTCCTTTTTCCCTTGTGTCTTTGACTGCGTTTGAGGGGGACTTTAGGTGACTCAGAAATGGGGCCAAATGCCCTGTGACCCAACCACTTTGCCCATGCTGACCCCGTCAACCAGGTCCTGGTGGTCTCGGCATTTAAATTCTGCCTTTGTCCGGTCACTGCTCATGTCATGGAAGTGGGAGCAATGGCAGGAAAGGACCATGTTCCAAAGTGAATTGCATCACTCGCTGCCCTGTGGGGTCACGCTTCCCCTCAGCCTGGGCTCCTGGACTGGCCTGGGGTCAGCCTGCCCTGGGGCAGGGCCCAGGAACAGTAGTGAGCAGAGAAGGCCAGAGACTGTGGTCTGTGCTGTGCGCAGGAGCTGAGATGGGGTCAGAACAGAGACCCAGAGGTCTGGTGCCTCTGAGGAGGGTGGGGAGCGGCTGGGAGGGAGCAGGGCAGGCAGGCCCTAGGCACAGAGAGCAGACACCACACAGCAGGGCCAGCTCCTGGGCGCAGCCAGCAGGTGGAGCCAGGGGCCTTTTTCACTGCAGAGCTCCAGAGACCATGGCTCCTTAGCCCTGAACTGGCCGCTCCCTGCAGCCTCACGCCCAAGCCCCTCGCCAAAGCATTTGCTTTGTGCTCTGGTTTCCAGCCTAGCAGAGGCCTCTGCTGTGGCAGCTGCTCTGTCCACTTTCCCAGGAGGAAGGACGGGTGTGCCTGGGGCGCAGGGAGACTGGAGCAGTCTGGTGGGAGGGGCGGCGCTCCTTGGGGGGATGCGGCATTTCCAGGGGGTGTCGGTTAATTTGGGCAAGAGACCAAATAAAGCCACAGCCGGCTCAGGTGCAGCCTCTGCGGGAGAGGGGGGGAGGAGGGGTGATGCACCACCCATCGGGCTCCCTGGGAGACAGAGGGGGGCGGTGAAGGAGGGCCTCCTGGTACTTCAACTTCATCACTTTTCTACACAAAAAGTCTTGGAAGGTTTTGGAGAAGCGCCTGAAATAGTCTCTAGGGGGAGGGAGGGAGGTGGAAGGGCCTGCGGCTGGAGTCCTGGGCCTGGGCATTACAGAGGTGACATCACGCTCAGTCCTTGATGAGGGAAGCCCCTGATGGCAGGCGGATGCTGGCTTCATCCAGAACTAGGCTAGACCTTGAAAAAAAGGAGGGGTGACTTGTTGACTGGACACAAAGTCCGATCACTAAGCTGGTGTCCACCTGGGTGAGAAGGTACCAGTGGAGATGCAGGCTGGCTCAGCCCTGGCCACACAGACACACACAGACACACTCAGATGCTCAAGTGCCCGGAGGAGGTGTCCATAAACACTGAGGGCAGAACACAGTCTCCCGGGGCTGGGAGACGGGCCAGGTGTGACCTGTTTCCAGATGAGGGTCACCTGTGGGAGGAAAGGGCCCAGGCCCTTTCCAGGAAAACATAGCTATTAATTTTTTAAAGGTTTATTTATTTATGCATAAAGAACTGGGGTACAGGCCAAAGGTTGGGGGGGGGGAGAGGATTTACCAGAGACCAGAGACAGAGTGGGGAGTAGAACAGGCAGATCTACTGAAACACGCTGCTGAGGGGAGCAGCGGGGAGACAGAAGAGGTCTGTCTCGCCTTGTGGGTCACTCCCTGGCTGGGGATTGAACTCATGCCTTAGTGGCTGGCGACAGCTTCACAGTGCTGAGACTTAACCCTCGCGCCACCAGGGAGGCCCGGCTATTAATTGTATTTCCTGTGTTTGGCTCAGTGAGCCCCTTCTTACCTGTGGTGTTGAACCTGAAACTTCTAGATCTCAGAGAGCCTGGTGAGTGGAGCTTGCTGAGGCCCTCCCCCAACTCTTGGGCCCCTTTCGCCTAATGGGTTGAAACTACAGTGGTCTAAAAGCCAGGGGGAGCCGCGCACGTTCTTCCAGAAAGCTGTAGGGGAGACGGGAGTGCTCGAAGACAGTCTCTCATGTTCCAGATAGCACCGAGGATTTTCATGCCTTGTCCGCAGTGCTTTCCAAGGTCTCTTCCCCTCCGCAGGCGATGGAGCCCCCAAATGTGTCTGCTGTCACTGAGTTTCAGCTGCTGGGGTTCCAGAACCTTCTCGAGTGGCAGTCCCTGCTGTTTGCCATCTTTCTGTTCATCTACGTGCTCACGGTGGTGGGGAACGTCGTCATCATTGCCGTGGCGAGCCATGACCGGCGGCTGCACACGCCCATGTACACGTTCCTCAAGCACCTGTCCTTCCTGGAGGTCTGGGACACCTCCACCGTCGTGCCGCCGCTGCTCGCCAGCCTGCTGTCCCCGGGCCGTGCCATCTCCTTCCCCGCCTGCATGGCCCAGCTCTACTTCTTTGTGTTTTTCGGGGCCACCGAGTGCTTCCTCCTGGCCACGATGGCCTATGACCGCTACCTGGCCGTCTGCAGCCCCCTGCACTACCCCCTCCTGATGCGCCCCGAGACCTGCGCCAAGCTGGTGGCCGTCTCCTGGGTGACCAGGGTGGGCACGGGGTCCTGCCCTGCCTGATGATCTTCAGGCTGGACTTCTGTGGCTCCAACCGGATCAACCACTTCTTCTGCGACCTGCCCCTCCATGCGGCTCTCCTGCTCCCGCGTCTACCTCACCGAGATGGTCGTCTTCGCCCTGTCCATCGCCGGCTGCGCGTGTGCCTCCTCCCCACCCTCGTGTCCCACGTCTTCATCGTGGCCGCCATCGTAAGGATCCCCTCCGCCTCCGGCCCGCGAAGACCTTCTCCACGGCGGCTCCCACCTGGCCGTGGTCACCACCTACTCCGGGACCACGATCTCCATGTACGTGCGCCCCAATGCCCATCTGTCCCCTGAAATCAACAAGATCATTTCCGTCTTCTACACCGTGGTCCCCCCACTGCCGAACCCCGGCATCTACCATCTACGGTTTGAGGAACAAAGACTTCCAAGAGGCCACGAGGAAAGTGATGACAAGGAGGGGCCGCGTCTGAGGCCTCAGAGCTCAGGGCAGCTTCTCGCTCAGGTGCGGCCAGTGGGCGGGGCCAGGCGCGGCCCAGTGCGGTGGGGCCCTCAGCGGGCACTGCCTGGGCTGCCGCAGGTGGGGGCTGCTCCCCGCCCCCCCCCCCCCGCCCGCCGGCCTCTCCCTGGGCCCCTGCCGGCCCTGCTGTCCTCGCTCTGCCCTCCGGGGTCCCGCCGTGTGGCCGCGGGCTCCGCACGTCCCGTCCCCGTGCACGGCCGGCCGAGCTCGTGGGGCCGCGGACAGAAGCCGCCCGGGGGCCCGCGCGGGGTGTCCAGGCGTCGCCCCCGCCCGCGGCAGGCGGCCCAGGGGCGCTTCCAAACGCCAGGCTGGTCTGCAGAGACTCAGATCCCTGGTGCGTGTTGAATGGAATCTTAGGAAAAGCAGTCACGGCGGAAGGAGAGGGCGGGGCGGGTGAAGGGGGCAGAGGCGAGAGACGGACTGGCGGGGGGGGGGGAAGGGGGGGGAGGAGGGAACCGAGGGGGAGGGCGGGAGGGGCGGGGGAGGGACAGGCCGCCGTGGCCCGCGTGGCCGCCCCGTGCAGCTGCCGTCCCCGCCGACTCTGGACCCGCTGTCGACGCGCCGCTGCTGACCGGCTGCCCCTGCCCCTCCCCGGGTGCCTGTCCCCGCCGGCGTGGGGGCCGGGGCGGCCTGGGGCGTCTCTGCCTCGGTGGCGTCTGTCTCCAGCCTGCAGCAGTGCCCGCCGCGCCCCCGCCCCCGCCCGGCTCGGGGCTCCGCCCGCCGCCCTCCAGCTCGCCCCGGCCCCAGCGGGGGCCCCGGAGCTGCTCCCGCCTCCCCGGGCCCGCCCCCCAGGACGTCGTCGGGCCCGGGCGAGGCCTTCGGGCCGGGTGAGCGTGGACCAGGGCAGCGCGCGAGGGAGGCGGGGGACGGCGGGCGCGGACCCGCCGCCCAGAGGCCCGGGAGGCCGAGGCCGGGGCCCGCCAAGGGGCAGCGCGAGGGCGCACGGGGCGGCGGACGCCCAGGACCGGCCAGGGCCCCCCGGCCGCCGCTTCCCGCCCGCCGCTCACCGCGGGCGCCGGCCAGCCACGGGGGCCGCCGCGGGCCGCTCGGCGGGAGACACCGGCGCCCGCAGCTGCGTGAGTGGTGGGGCGACACCTGCAGCAAGGGACGCCCTGAGACCCCGGGCCCCGGGGCGCCTTCCGGGGCCCCCAGAGAAGAGGCGGGGCCTGCAGCCCGCGCCCCCGCCCGTTTCTGGGCGCCGCCAGCCCTGCTTATAGCCGCTCTCAGGCTGCCCCGCCCACACAGCTGATTGGACCGTTTTTCAATCCTGAGGCTGATTGGACCGTTTAGCACCAGTCAGCTGGTAGCTCACACCTGATTGGGCCAGCCCACAAGCCGGGAAGCACAGGTTGCATAAAAAGGCGCTGAGGCGCCGGTTGGCTCTGGCCCCGCTGCCCCGATGCCGGGGCCGGGCGTGGGGCGTGGCTTGGCCAGGCTCTGCGGGGAGTAGCGGGAGGGGTGACCCGCCGCGCCCGGCGATGCCCAGCGGTGGTCAGCGGCCTGCCAGGCCAGCGCTGTGGGCCTGTCCCTGACCCCCTGCCCTGGCGCCCGCTGTACGGGGAGCAGGCGGGGCTCCCTGCGCACCGAAGAGAGACCTGCGGGCTGAGGCGGGGCTTCCCCGGGTCGGGGTGGCGCTGGGGCTCGGAAATCCTCGGGGTTCCCGGGAACAGGACGCGCCCCTGAGCTAACCTGGGGCCGGGCCAGGGCCTCTCGGGCTTGACTGAGCGCGGGGCCGGGGCGGTTGTGGGGGCTCCGGGGGCGCCATCCCGCGGCAGCCGGGACGCACGGGGCCCTGCGGGGCCGGGAGACGCGTGGGTCGCGAGGAACGCTGCGAAGGCGAAGGCGCCCGCGCGGGCTGCGGGTCGGGCGAGGGGCGCGGCGGGGGCGCCCGGGGTGCCCGAGTCCTCGGCGGAGGGGCGTCCCTGCGCCCGGCGCCCCCGCCGAGCCCGCACCGAGGCCTGAGGACGCGCGGGCGCGGTGCCCGGTTCCGCCTGGCGAGCTGCCTGCGCCCGCCCTGGCGCCGCGGTCCGCGTCCTGGGCGCCCGGGGCGCAGCCCCCCGCCCCCGCTCTTTGGGGCACGGAGTTCTGTGACACCAGCCCCGTCGCCCGAGCCCGTCCCCCGCGAGGTCCAGCTCCGCGCGGCCGGGGCGGGGGGCGCAGCCCAGGTGGCCAGGGGCGCTGCTTCCCCCTGGGCGCGCCGACCCCGGAGCCGCCGGGAACGCCCTTCCGCCGGCGGGGGCCGCGGGGCGAGCCGGGCCTGACCCCCGGGCGGGCGGACGCGCCCTGGGCGCTGCCCTGTCCTCTGCAGCAGGCCCGGGATGTCCTCGGAGGCTCGGACGCGCGCCCGCCCGCCCCTCGGGCTTCTCTGCGGCCCTGGAGGAGGGTCCTCGCCGGCCGGGCCGGACAGGTGGCAGACGGACCGAGGGGCCGGAGGAGCTGAACCTGCGGGGCGGGGGTCCCTCGGGGAGCACCCGCGGTTTTTGAAAAAAGACATTTATTTATTTATTCATGCGCACAAGAGCCGGGGTGCAGCCAGCGGCAGGGGTGGGGGTGGCGGTGGGGAGACTCCCCAGGACAGCAAGGGGCGGAGCGGGCGGATGGGCTGAGGCGCCGCTGCGGGGCGGCGTGGCCAGAGCATCGGCTGCCCCTGGGGTCTGCGCCTGGCTGACCCACTCGGCGCCCGCCTGAGCCTCGGCCCGCGCGCCCTCGGCGTTTCCCGCCTCGGAGCTGGACTTGGGGACTCTGGGGCGCGTCCCTTAACGCCCGCCTTGGCGCTGCTTCTCCTGATTTTCCCTGCAGCCCCCCACCCCTTGCGTGGAGGGGACCCCGCTGCGCCCACCCCGCCAGCGTCCAGTCCTCCGGGCGCGTGACCCGCGAGGGGGGTGGTGCGCGGGGAGCTCCAGAGCCCCTCGGAGCGGGGGCCTGGGCCTGGGAACTGAAGCGGTGGGCGGAGGACACGCGTCTCAGGGGCGTCCCGTTCATCCCTCACGTTGGGTCCTCACCGGACACACCCCCTTCTGCTAGCTGGTTCCCCTCACCGCCCCCTCCCCATCAGCTCCTGGTGGGACCTTCCCCACAGGGGACAGACAGAGGCTGCCAGGGAGCTGAGGGGCCCCTTTGGTGTCTGCAGCGCGCGCCAGCCGCCTCCGCGGCTCCTCACCCAGGCGCCCTGGCAGGGTGAGCAACGAGTGCGCACCCCGGCCCGCCCCATCACCCCCTCCCCAGCGCGCCCTGCTCTGGGGCTCCCCTGCGGGGCGCGGCCATAGTTTAGCAGTTGAGCGTGGCCCCACGATGGGTCTCAGTCCCCCAGCCCCCCCCCCTCCGTCACGGGTGCCCCCAGGCGCCCCGAGGAGCCCAGGAAGACCCCGGGCGCGCCGCTGGCGCTGAGGAGGCGCCCAGTTCGCCTAATGAGCCCTGGGCCTCACAGGGGCGGTTTGGAAAGTGGGGGCTCCGCGCTCCACTGTCCCCAGCGCGCCTCCCCTGCGCTCCCTCCGCGCGGCCGGGGTAGCTGTGCCCCAGGATGGGAGGAGACCCCGGGGACCCCAGGGGCGCCCACAGACACCGGGAGGGCTCCGGACGCGCCTGAAAGACCGACCTGCGCCGTCCCCGGCTCGAGCTGCTGTCCCGGGTCCCATGGGGACTCCAGCAGGGCGCGGAGTCCCCAGCCCGGACCCGGGCCCGGTGGGCGGAAGCGCCCCCCCAGCCCCCGGCCCCCACCCGCGCAGGGGACGGGCAAGGCCGCCTTAGCAGGCGAGGGGAGCGGGGCGGGGAGCCCTGCGGTCAGCGCCGAGCTCCCCGGCCGCGGTCACCCCGTCCCCCCAAGACCGTAGTCACCTCCCCGCCCCGGGGAATCCCTCGCGTCCACCGCGCCCCTCACTGACGGGACAGGGGTCGCTGCCCCCCCAACCCAGGGCGGGCCCTGACCAGGGGAGGCGGCGTCTACGCGGACCGGTCTCCCGCGGGGTACCCGGCCTGGCGGGGGCGGCGGCCTGAGGCTCCTCCCCTGCCTCGAGTGTGGCCCCGGGCTCCTGCGCCACACGGACTCCAGATGGCGGGGGTGTCGGCTCCCTGCTGCGCATCCTCCCTCCTCTGGGCTCCTGCCCGGCTGTCGGCTCCCCGAGAGGGCGGGATGGGGGCCCAGGGGGGCCCTGGAGGGGTCGAGAGCGCGGGCAGGCCCAGCGTCCAGGGATGGCCGGTCCGCGCCGGCCGGGGCGCCACACCTGCTGGATGCACGGCTGGGCGGCTCTGGGGCCTGAGCCCCTGGGCGGACGAGCAAGGTCCGGGAAGTGGGGCGCGCGCAGAGCGGCGCGGGGTGCGGGCCTTTCCTAAACCGCGGTGCAGCAGGGTCAGCCCAGGACGCTGCCCGCGGCGGAGCTGCCCCTGCCGCGGGCCAGGAAGGGCCGGGAGCCCTGGAAGCGGCTCAGCTCCGGCTGGGGGCGGCCCTCGAGGGGCGGGGCCGGGAACCCCCCTTTCCGGCAGCGGTGGGGCCGGCGGGGCGGAGCTGGTGGGTGGGTGTCGGGCGCTGCCAGGGCAGCAGAGCCGTGGTGGGGGGAGGGGGTGGCCTGGCGCTCCAGCTCGATTTCAGCTTTGGTCTCCACAGTGACCCGCGCCCCTGCACGCGCGAGTAAATAGGAGGCGAGTTCTGCTTCCCGCGGTCCAGCTTCTTGTGGTCAATAATTATCTTCCTTCCTTTTTAGCTTTTGATACTTTCTAGTGAATTTAAGTTCGTAATGTATTTCTTGACCTTCTATATCAACAGTTGGAATGTATGACTTCTGGCACATTGAGAATTTATAAAAATGTTATTTAATACCCACAACTGTGCTAGCAGCAAGTTAACATGATAAAAAGAAATAGTGAGATAAATCATTTAGTAACGCCAAGTAAGAAAAAAAAAATCAGAAATCAATGGTTTTAATTGTGATTAAATGTTTGAATTCATACAACTCAAAGCAGTTAATGTTTTATTAACTTATATATCTAATTACGTTGTACAAGGTTGGCAAAAATGTTGGCAGTGAAGAGTATGTGTTTAGAATGGTCTGATCCAGTTTCTTGTTCAATGCACACACTGGATTCTCATTATATTCCATAACGATTATTGACCAGTGTAACAGCATCATGAATTAATGTTAAGAGTCACTTATCAGCACTAAAAATAAAAAGGCCAATCACTTAAAAGAGCAGTAGGCCATTGTCAGCCCAGAAGCTCAAAGGTCAGGATTCTGCCACCTCTTCTACTGCCCCTGGCTGGTCTCCAGATTTGCCTGGTTCCACCTGGAACTCCCCCGGGCTGGATGCAAGGTTAGCCTGACTCAGCCCCTCCCAGGTGAGTGTTTGAGAGTGACTGAATGTCTGATATCCAATTGGAACTGCATTTCATCATGAAATATTTGGTGTGAAATTTTCAAGTATGGAACATCACAGATGGGAAAGTAAAGGATGATGCAGTCAGCGGAGAGGAGCTGAGGCCAGACAGCAGCCACACCCACGGGGCACTTCACTTCCCAAATGAGATCTTCTTCAAATCCTTTGCATGTCTATGAACACACCAAATGATAGTGTTACTTTTTGCACGTAAATCCGACGGCTTTTTTCACTTCAACGAGTTCATAAAAATGCAGACACTCTGTGTGAGATTCCTGTTGATGACCTGCCCAGCCAGGGCATTGTCCTGCCATTCCCACCCGCCCACTCTAGGTGATGAAATAAATGGGGACAACACTCCTGTGAAGTGTGGTGTGAGTCATGGATGGCATCCCTAACACATTTCCAGGAATATTAGATACGAGGTAGACTACTAGCTACCGTTTTGTTTTGAGCAGATTGTTTCTCAAAAATTCCCACCCAATGATTTTTGTAATATTTTAGTAATTATACTGCACAGGAACTTAACTTTCTTATTTCTGCTGTCCACCAAGCGCTGAGTGTGTTTATGGTAAATGTGGTGACACCCATACCAGAGCTTCCAGAGGGTCTCCACCACATCACGTGTGTGGGTCCTTCTCTACAGTGGATCGCAACTGCTCAGATTCTAACTTGGACCCTAAGACCTTGTTTATGCTGTGAAGGCCTCACTCACTAAGTACAGGGGCCTCTGTCCTACCATGACCCCTGATCCCACATGTGACCGTGAGGGTCAGTGACATTAGAGGGGAAGCCGCCTTAGAGACTGGAGATGCTGCCCCAGGGACAACTAAGATGACAACAGATGAAACTGCTGCTGACAACTGCTGACAACTGAGATGAAACCCAGCCATCTTCTCTCTTGGCCGGGAGCTACAGAAATGGAGAACAGCAAAGAGTGGCTGAAAGTTCAGTTACTCCAGTATACACGGAATATCACATGGCGCCTAAGAGGTAAAAAGAGCAACAACTAAAACTAAGGGTATATGAAGTTATCTTAATATGATGATGGTAAAGGGAAATGTATAATTATTGTGACAAAAATCCACAGCATTTGCTTTTATATATTCTCTTTAAAAATCTTTAAAAATGATTTCTTTCCTTATTAAACTACCATTTTACTTGCTCTCAAGTAAAATGAGCGGGAATGAACATTTACAAAGGAAATTAAACCCTCTTGATAGAGCATGGTCAGTGGTCAGATTGTATAAGTGGGGAATTAACCTGCAATCATATGTGCTTTCCTCCCTTCTGGTCCTCTTTTATGGCCACTTTCTTCTTCGGGTAGTTTGCTGGAGTCGTCCGTTTATCTTCCGTGTCCCAGTTCTCACTGGGACCTGCCGCTTTTCCTCCCTTGCCGGGGACCAGCCTCCAGCAAAACGTCTTGTCAGGGGTTCCTGAAAGGATGAGACGGCCTAGGCGAAAACGAAAGAACTGAAAACTTAAGGGCTGAGGGGAAGGGAATGAGGTAGAATGAGGAGACACTGACACTTGGTGAGGTGCTAGTATCTTCTGCCGAGAGACTCAGCAGGTCTTTATTTATTCATTATTAGTAATAATAATAAGAAAATACATTATCAAGTGTAAAGCATAAACAATTAGTGTATTATGTTTCCCATAGACTACTGGCCCCTACAGGTCTCAGCTAGACAGCAGCTCTCAAGGTTAACAGATAATAAACCAAACCTAACATTAAAGCTACTTATTTTTTCATTTAGACAATTATTAAAAACAGTGAATAACCGCCAGTGCATCCCTATCAGCTAAAGCCTAAGCATCAAAGGACTCTTCTATTCACATGACCTTCAGCCGGAGACCAGCTGCAGTTCAGCTATCAGAACTTTTTCTACCTAGAAATTCCTTAACTCAAATAGCTTCATATTAAAAACTTTCCCAAGAAACTTCAAGAGAAAACAAAATAGAAGGACCTATTATAATTATTGTATTGTAATGCTTGTCAGGCATGTTCAATAACTTGTCTCCCATTGTCAAGTGGGCCAAACTGCCCAACAACTAATTTCTAAACAGACAATTTTCCATGCTATTTACTTACAGTATGCTGATACATATAATTTATTGCCTAATATACTTTCTGATAAATTTTTCTCTATGTCCATGAACAAAAAGCAAAGGGATGTCAGATCTTCAGCCCCACGGTGTGAGGCCCTTTCTCTTAGCTGCTTGTCAGTATCCTATCTGGCTGGAGCAACAAGGCCTCCTGCAGCACTCCCTATTAACTTTTTTGAATGGGAGATCTTACTCACAGCATCTTCTCGCCGCCATGTTGCTCCGCCCCTCCTGTTAGAATTTTTTAATGTCTTCCGTGACCTTGCTCTTCCCTCCTCTTGGCTCCCTGAATCTCTCTGATACCCCAGCATTTGGGAACTGAGGGGGGATATTCTGGATATGTAGCCTGGCCTCCACTTAACAATCTCCCCCAACTCTCTGCCATCCGCAGCATCAAGACAAGACCTGTAGGACCTTTAATGGAAAGGAACTTTAATACAGTTAGTGTGCAACAAAGACAAAGGAAAGAATAAAGTTTCCAAATCAAGCACCAAAGTCACCATCCCCTTGTGGGTAAATGTTCAGCCAAACAGGGTTGGCCCAAGCAGGGCCTGAAAGCCTGTTACTGTCTAAAGCACCTCCTGGCGGGGACCCATAGAAAAGGGGGGACAGGGCTGACAAGTCTGGAAGGAAAAGAGCAAAATCAAGGTAGAAGCTGCCATTGTCACCTCCCATGGATTTCTCACCCACACCTGTGTAACCCAGTCCAAGGCCAAGAAGCAAGCGCAGCTTCTTCACGTGTCTCTGCCCCATGTGCCTCCCCCAGGTCTCCTTCTGGCTCCATCCTGCTTCCTTCCTCCTCAGCCTCCTCTCCAGATGCTTCTTTCTGTTCAGCTTCACCCTCCTTAGATGGGGCAGGAACCTGGACCCTCCCCTGGGTACCCCCCCATTACAGTCCTCTCCGTCACCAGCATGTACATGTGTGTGGTTGACACAAGCCCTGCAAGGACGGGCAAGGCCCTGGATGTGCACAGTTCCCTGGGCAGTTACAGGCCAGCACTGCTGCATCTCCCTAGGGGAGAGAGACGCTCCAGCTCCCCAGTGAGAGCCCGTGTCACCCACACAGACCTTCCCCCTCAGTGTCCCCTGTGCCGCCCCTTCCCTGCCCGGTCCTCTCTGGCTCTCCCTGCACCCCTTTCCGCCTCTGTCCCCTAAAGTCCCCATTTCCATCCTCTGCTTTTCCAGGAGTCTCCCCATCCTCCTAGCCAGTGCCCTGGGGGCTCTCCTAGGCCCCTCCCCTCATCCAAGGATGGAGAATGTAAGGTGATTCCCAGGAGGAGGGGCTTTCATCCTTGGAAGCAGAGGAAGAAACAAATTCAGGGACCCAGGAATCTAAGTTTCCATCCCAAGAGACTGAGGCGACCTATATATTTGGGGATTTGCCCAGAACCTAGGAACCAGTTGTCATGTCCTGGAGACCACTGGAGACTAAAAAGGACACTTAATCTGACACAGCACTTGGACACCCCCTTGTGTGCAGATCCCTGTCCTGCCGCTGGGGGCCCAGGGAGCCTGGGGAGGGCCTGGCTGAGCAGGAGAAAGGGCGGCTCTGGGCTCCTGTGCTCAGCCCTGTGGCCACACGGGGGCGCTGCCGCGCTGCTCCGGATTCTGGTGGAGCCTCCAGGACGGGGCGGGGCCTGAGGTGGCCAGAGTTGGGGGTCCTGGAGGGCGGCGTCCTGGGGGTGAGATGCTCTGTGAGGAGTCAGAGCAGCAGGGCTCAGAGGAAAGGAGACTCCGGAGCCTGCCCTGTGTGTGAGGTTTCCGTCTTTTCTCCCAGAACCCCTCTCTCCAGGCCCCGGATGATGATGCCTGGGAAAACTGGAAAAGAGAAAATTTTTCACTTCTACAACCTATTCAATATTGAGGGCATTACAAAAAAATAACATTTAGGGCCTCCCTGGCGGTTCAAGGGGTTAAGACGCAGCACTATGCAGCTATCCGCAGCCACTGCGGCATAAGTTTGATTCCCCAGCCAGGAAGCTGCCCACATGGCGCAGCAGACCTCTCCTGACTCGCTCCCTTCTCCCCTCAGCAGTGTATTTCAGTCGGTCTGCCTGTTCTGCTCCCCACTCTGTCTCTGGTTAATCCTCTCACCTCCACATTTCTGGCCTGCACCCCAGTTCTTGTATGCATAAATAAATCTTCATAAAAAAATAAATTGATCTTTAAAAAAAAACATTTAAAGAATACTGTTAGATTTATAGAAAAGTTGCAAAGGTAGTACAGGTATTGTTTATCCCACACCATTTCCATTTTGTTAACATCCTACATGAATACTTTTATTTTTTTACAACTAATGCAGCAATGTTGACATAATTACTAAATGCCATACTTTCATTAGTTTTTGCTAATGTCCATTTTATTCTCCATAATCTCATCCAGTTTGCCTGGATGACAGTTTCTCAGACTTTCCTTGTTTTTAAAACATTGGCACTGGTGAAGAGTGATGTTTGGGAGAGGTGTTGGGATCACAAGTCTTGGGTCACCTCTAAGAAAAGCTTCACCAGAGTCCTCCTTTCAGTGGCTTGTGGGCACACACACACACACACACACACAAAAGGAAAGAAGAAGCAGCTGCTTGCGCAGATGCCGGCAGGTAGGAGGAACTGCCCCTGGAGTGGGCCGGTGTGTGAGGAGAAGCCTGCAGGCCCCAGGCGGAGCCTTGGGAGCAGAGCTGTGACTTCCCAGGGCAGAAAGGGCCCTGAGGTACTGTTCTAGTTGGGAGGGCTCATTCCTTTGTGGGATTGTCATCTGTCATTAAATTAATTACTTCTATGGTGTGACTAGGCTGATTTGTCAGGAGCAGCGAGTCTCTGCAAAGGCTCCATCCCTGTATCCCACCTCTACTCTGCGCCTCCTTATACTTCCTGCAGCATCTGATACTTGCTATATCAGTTGGCCCAAAACAATTTTTATTTCTATAGTTGGTTTAATAACTGTGCTAATCACTTCTACCTCCACCTCTAGTTTTTTTTTTTTAAGATTTATTTTATTTATTTATGCAAGCACTGGGTACAGTCAGAAGTGCGGGAGGGTGAGAGAATTCACCAGAGCCAGAGCAGAGAGCAGACAGGCAGAAGGACCGAAGTACACTGCTGAGGGGGAGCAGCGGGCGGCAGGAGAGGTCTGTGTGCCATGTGGGACCCTCCTCCAGTGGCCGGGGAGTAGCCAGGGATCGAACCAGCGCTACAGAGGCTGCGGGCAGCTTCATAACCCAGCGCTCAACTGCTGCGCCACTGGGGAGGCCCTCCACCTCTAGTTTCTGGTCATGTGACCCCTGCACCCTAAATTTTCTACTCCTAGCCTCCATCAAGGAGCACTGCTCAGGACTATTGTTCTTCAACTTAGGGTTTTGTTTTTTTTTTTTTGACTGGGACTCTGGGTTTAGGGAAGCAGACCCCAGGGGTGCAGGGCCATTGTCCATTCAACACGTCAGTGCTCATCATGTCCACCTGACTCATCACTGATGGTGTTAACCTTCAATGCCAGATTAAGGCAGTGTTACCCAGATACCACCTTACACCTGTGAGAATGACCCATTGAAGTGTGTGGAGAAAAAGGAATTCTGGTGGTGGGTCAGAATGGAGACTAGTCCTGTTAGCCAGCAGAATAAGGGGTTCTTAAACCTGTGCACTTCACATGAGTTATGTCATCAGCTGCATAAAGACAAAACATACTCTAATGCATAACACCTTCGTTAGAAAAGAAAATGAATACAAATCAGTGTGCAATAGAGAATTAATGTGCAATAGCAAAAGAGAAGAAAAGGAATATAGGTAGAATAGTTCCCAAGTGAAGCACCCAAAGTTACCCGTCCCCTCATGGGTAAATGCCCAGCCAAACAGGCTTGCCCAAAGCAGGCCCGCTGAGGCCCAAAGGCCTGCCACAAGGTGAAGGCATCTAGTGGTAGAGACCCATGGGACAGGGGTAGGAAATGCCAGACAAGTCTGGAAGGAAAAAAGTCAAAATCCACAAAAACATAAGAGCAGCCATTGTCAGCCTCCCCTTGAGTCTCTCATGCACGTCTTTGTCTCTTTCACGTGTCTCTTTCCATGTCCCCAACTCCTTGGCACAAGTCCAAGCCTGAGGAGCGAGAGTGGCTTCTTCTTGGAATGTCTCTCTGCTCCATGCGCCTCCTCCAGTCTCCTCTCCCCATCGTGCTCCACGTCTTCCTCCTCTTCCTTGGCTTCTCCTCCCTGCTCAGCCCCACCTTTACTGGGGCGGGGCAGGACACCTGGAACCTCCCTTTTCTATGGAGAGCACATGGTACAGTCCTGCCCCTGTGGAGAACAAACGAGGGTTCCTCAAAATATTCAAAATAGACCTGTCACCTGGTCAGGGACTCCATTCCTTGGTATTTATCCAAAGAAGGTAAAACACTAATTCCGAGGAATATGTGCCTCCTATGGTCACTGCAGCGCTGTCCACCATAACCAAGCTATGGACACAACCTAAGTGCCCAACGGCAGAGGAGGGGATAAAGAACACAAGCTTTATACCCAGTGGAATACTACCCAGCCGTGAAAAAGATGAAATATTGAATTTGCAACAACATGGACAGATGTGGATGGGATGACGCTAAGTGCTGCACCTCCCCCTGCAGTGACCTTTTGCGCAGTCTCTCAACCCTGAGACGGCCTCATCGTTCACTGCTGTGCTGGTCCGCGGCAGCTAAGTGAAAAAGTTTGGAGGCGAAAGTTAAATACTGGATGATTTTATTCATATGTGAAATATAAAGAAACAAAGCAGGGACTGGTAAAACTAAACCAAAACAAACTCTAGAACTGTAACTGCAAAACTGAAGCTATGGGGTGGGTGAGAGCAAGAAACAAGGTAGGAAGAGGGTCCCATGGACTGTGGTGGAGGACTATGGGGGCCCTTAGGTGGGTGGGAAGTGATAATGAACATCTAAAGAGGGTGACCCTGTGCCTCGCACACATGCAGTGTGTAAACCAGTGTTACCTCAACTGAATAATACAATGAGGGGAAAAAAGAAAAGTTCTTAAGCAAAAGAAAAAAATTAACTGGTCTTCTCCATCAATCACCGGCCTCAGGACTTTGCCTTTGCCTCCTCACTGTCATGCAGGCTGAGGGGCTGGTTTTCTACAAGGGCAGAGGCAGGAGGTGCAGGGACTCCTGGGGCTGCTCAGACACCGCTGGGTAGAGACAGTGCAGAGAGGGCGGCTCTGAGGGGACCAGAGACAGAGGGTTAGAGTAACCCCAGTGCTGAGCGAGGATCTGGTTCCCAAGGAGAGGGGAGTGTGTGTGTGTGTGTGTGTGTGTGTGTGTGTGTGTGTGTGTGTGTGTGTGTAACAGCAGAGACAGGATACACAACATAAGATGATGGGAAGTCAATTAACATCAAGCTCCAGAATAAATTAATTCAAATCACACACAGAGTAGAGAGTGTCAGAACAACAACTCAGTAAATACAGTTCCACGGAGAAGCAGTTTTTGAGCAGGACTGAGAAAGCATTGGGCCTGAAGAGGAGGAGGAGGTTTAGAAATACCTAATGTTTGGCTTGAGGTGGAAGGAGCTGGGCAGGAACCCCTCCAGGCCCCGCCCACAATATGGTGGCACCTTCACCCTGACAGCTCCCTCCCCCAAACCCCAATTTTTCTCTCCTTTGGAGTCACCATAGAAAACCCACTGGCCTCAGAGTTAGGGAGAACCATGGGCTGCAGCTACTTTCTCTCTAGACCAGAGCTGGAGGGAGCCACACAGGGGGAGGGGGGAGTGTGTGCCCTGCTGGCCTGGCCCAGGGGCGGGATTAGCCCAGGTCACCCCAGTTACCCAGCTGAGCCTTTGTCCACAGTCCAGGAAGGGAGGGAGAGATGGAGCAGGGTCTCCCTCAGCTCCTGGAGGAAGGTGTAATGTTAGGTGGGTGAACTTAGGTTTCTTTCTCATTCTGGGCTCCCCCATCTCCCCAGGTACCCCTCCATGTGCAGCAGGGAGAGGATCTCAGAGAAACCCAGGCTGGATCCCGCACCTCCCTCCCCACTATCGTGTTCAGGGTGAATCCCCTTGTATTCATGGCTACACTGGAGGAGAGCACAGAAAGGTAAGTATTATTATTGTATTCGCAAGTGATTAGAAGTAAGATTTTTTACTATAAATGCTCTTTTATTTTTGTTGTTGCTGTAACAGTGCTGTGCAATCAGAAAAAAAACCTGGGAGAGGGAGAAAGTGTGGACTTGAGTTTTCATGATGCAAACAAAAAAAAAAAAAAAAAAGGAAAAAAGCCAAAAATGAAAATAAGACAAACATGGATTATTCAGTTTAACCCATGACACCCTGGAAGTTGCCAGATATCATGATCCCAGAGCAATTAATGTCTGTGGGGAGTGAGACTCAAAAGCCCAGCCCAGGAAACACAGCGGGGGATGCAGGGCTCTGACCAGCACAGGGCCCCCCTGCTGTGGCAGCTGCAGTGGGGAAGGGTCTCTGAGCTGAGGAGTCTGGGAACTCAGTGTGGTCACATCCACTGGAAACATCCAGAGTGAGGTTGGGTCATCCTAGTGACAGCTGCCTCACTACCAGCCCAGGCCGTCCTACTATTGATAAGTCAAATTTAAAAAATTCCTCCCTGGAGGGAAAGTGTCAGGGAAAGGTGGTGGTGTCCATGCAGCCCTTCCCTCACAGCCCGGCCCAAGGAGAGTCCCCGAGTGTCTCCTCAGGGGCCTCTGCTGCCTCCTCTAGTGAGCAGAGGACTCACATCACCAGGGAGGGAGACCTGCCCTGCCATGTCTTCCCTCCTGGGGATCCTGTGGGGAGTGAGCCCCTGAGCACGTGTGCAGACAGCTCGGGACCCAGCACAGGGAGTGCTTGATCCTGAGGGCTCCTGGGCCTTTGTGGGAAGGAACTTGAAATATAATTAGGTCTCCCCAGCTTCTCCTGGAGCTCCCAGAGGGACAGGGCTGTGCACACAAGGGGAGCCGCATCCAGAGTAAGGTTCTGTGTCTTAATTGTCTCCCCAAGAGGACATTGCCTGCTCCCTAGAAGCTTCCTGGAGTGCTTGGATATCTAAATAACATTAAAATATTACGAAAATCGAAGCCTCCACCATCTGGGCGTCTAGCTCATCCCAAACCTGGCATTTATCCTAAAGACAGGCATCCTAAGACATTCAGGCACCCGAGCTCAGAACGCCCCACCCATTGCCTTCTCAAAACAGCACCATGCCTTGAGAACATCTTACCGACAAGGTAAAGGAAGGCTAAGGCCTAGGGTAAGGCAAAACTTAATTCTTTGCTCCCTCTAAGGAGCCATGTGGAATGGGGCATGGTGAGAACCTGAGGTTTAAGGAAAACCCGGCGTTTGGGGATGACCTGACAGTTTGACTTATAAGTTATGGTTTTCAATAGAGAATAATTGAACTTAAAAGAGTGTTCATAAGTTTGTTTAATTGCCACTGGGTGGTAAAAACATCCATCGTGATGTTGGAAAACGACGCCTCTGGTGTGTTTCAGTCCCTAAACTGATGTTTGCAGGAAGTTTGCCTTTTCTTTCTTCTGGATTGTAGAATCAAGTGCCAGGTATCAACTTTTATTCAATTTTTTTCCCAGTGGGAAATTTTCTTCAATTCTCAAGTCAGAATTTACTAATATTTGAAGCTGCTGTCACCTGATGATTTTGGAACGGATTTCACCAACCTTCTTCATTCCAGTACACATTTCAAAATCCTTCATACTTAGAATCTTCACCCTGAAGATTTCCTCTGTGAGGGCTGTGATAACCGACTCTTTGAAATAGAAAGTTGCGGGCCTCCCTGGTGGTGCAGCGGGCGGAGCACTGCGCTGTGAAGCTGTCCGCAGCCTCTGCAGTGTGGGTTCGATTCCCGGCCGCCCAGGGAGAAACCCACGTGGCACGGCAGACCTCTCCTGCCTCTCCCGCTGCTCCCCTCAGCAGTGTCTTCTGTCTGTCTGCCTGTTCTGCTCCCCACTCTGTCTCTGGTGATTTCTTTCACCCTCCCAAGCCTCTGACTATACTCCAGTTCTTATATAAATAAATAAATCTTTAAAAAGAAATAGAAAGTTGCCTATATTTTCCAAAATTCAAATCCTAATTCATAAAAGGGCTTCAATCACTTCCCCCACCTCTCAAAAACACTGTCTCAATTCCTTCCCACTGCACGGTCTGGTTAGGAACTGAACCAAACTATATTAAGGACAATTATAAATGAAAGACTTGAAACAGTGGATCAGAGGGAGGGATAGTGACGGAAAGAAAATTCTGAATAAACGGCATCATTCCTCATAGGGCCCAAATCAGCCTTTGAAACACATAAGCCAATTTAATTCCTCTTGTTATCTCTCATAAGTGAGAATTTTGTGGCAATACCAAATGCCTAAGAGTTTAGGACATTTTTTTTTTCTTTTTCTCCAAGTGGGAGTTGGAGTTATGTGATTTCAGCAAGGTTGGAGGATGGTGTGTGAGGATAGCAAGAGGTTCCAGTGGAGCTCAGATTGAAGTCCAGCCCTTGCTATGCAACTAGTGGGCTCTGCTCATGCCTTGACACTTGTTTTGACAAGGTAAAACTTCTATTTACTTCTATAGGGAAGGGTTTGCTTTCTGGCTTCAGGAAAAAAGATTTTTATGTGTAGATGTCTAAAGTGAGAAATCCCACCTTGTCTCATTATTTGTGCTCCCATTTTTACTGTGTTTCTCTAATTATATTATGTAAATATCACACATTCATTGTGAACAACTCAAACCATTTATAAAATATGAAACTTCTGAAATATAAAAATGTAATAAAAAATATCTTGTCATCTTACCATAATAATAAACATTAATATTTTGGTGACATTTTTGCATGCATCTCTTTACATATCTATGTGTTTTTAATAAACAGCATTTAGCATAAATGATAATTTTCCTGTGGATACCTTTCTACACCCATCCCAGCAGCTTAATCCCCATCTCCATTTTCCCCAAGTAACACACATATCTTAGCCAGAAAAAAAACTTGAGATTTTGCATGGGAATAGTTTATTTGGGTTCATTACCGTGGGAACAGGAAACATAAAGCAGGGAGTGGAAGAAAAGTTGATACCAGGGAGCTTTACTGACCTGGGTACTGCCATGGGCAACTGGGGTTCAATCTCCCTGACAAATAAGGTGGAACTGGACTAAGGTGGTGGAATTTGATACCTGCATGAAACTACTTACTATGAAACAATAAACTATAGCAGTAAAAAGGTGAACTGAAGGGATAGAAGACATGAGGTCTGAGAAATGTCCAATACAGTCTACTCCTTTCACCACTCAGATCTTTTCATGGGCTCTGTGGAGTCCAGTCAGTCACAGGGTCTTTGATGTGGTGGCCAGTGACAAGCTCTACAAAAGACTCAGTTAATGGGCCAAGCCTCCACAGATGCATGTGGTCACTACACCATTATTAATGTGCTTTGTCTCTTTCCCCCACACCCATTCCAGATTCCCCTCTCCCTGGAGCAAACCTACATTCTTCATCCCTGCACAGTTGGAGGCTGAGTCCCTCACCCCCATCAGGACATGGTTGCTGCATGGCCTCTTTGTATTTCTACTTGGCAAGAAGCCCCACTTCTCCAGAGCTTCTACACGTGCTCCTTTCTTACTCCATTGTGCAGCAGCAACCCTAGCTCCTCATAGTAATCAGGGTCAATTATTCTGAAAACAATAACAATAGAGTTCATTATGGCTCACTGGCTCAAGGAATATAAATGCTTAGGCAGTAGATATAACATCAAATCTAGCAGAACCTTGCTGGTACAAATATGCCTCCCAACGTCCCACCTCACGTCCCTGGAGAGCCTCTAAACTAATAGGGTGAAGGCGTGGGGTGAGAAGGATAAATTCCTCCAGTGGATCATTAGGAGTAATGGTGAGAGTGGCTGATCCTTCTTCACCTCTTAGTTGCAGGATCCATGCTTTCTCGATATTGGAACACAGATTATATATTGGCCATTACTCAATGTGTATAACACATGTTGAAAGCTGCCTACCACCATCTCAGAGTGTTTTGCCCAAGATAAAATGTTAAAAGTTTTTAATGTCTCTCCTCCTTCAATTATGCTGTCAACTTCCAAGTGACATGCTGTGTGGTAGAATCAGTGATTCCTGCAGACATGCTGCCAATGTCATACTTATTTCACCATAAAACGTGCCCCTTATCAGAGGCAATGTTATATAGGCTCTATGCTGGTGAATCAGGCAATCTGTTGGCTCTTGAATGGAGATGCTGGCAGTCAGGGAAGGGAATCTTACATCCAGAATGGATGTCAATTCTTGAGAACACATCACTCTCCATAACAGGGTAAACTGAGTGAAGAAATCCACCTGTTTCCATGTAGCTGTCTGGTCTACTTAAGTGATGTTATCACAGCAAGAGCTTGACTGTGATTTCTTTGACTGGAAATCTGGGCATTCGTGAGTGACAGTGACTGATGAATCTCCCATGATGAGAAAAAACTCATGCTACTGGACTCAGGTATGATCAAATCACCCTTGATCTCGATTTCTATGACTTTCAGGGACTGTTGAATAAGCCCTGGGGTGACCAACGAGAGAGACTGAGTGTTATCCACACAAAGGGGATATTATCTGTGGTAGGTGCTCTCTGAGGTGAGAACTCACATGAGACACAAAGGTCTTACACCCTGTGTCCACTCCCATGGACAAAAATGCCTCATTTCCTAATTTCCTTTGACGTTCATCTTCTCATCTTGCTCCTTCTCAGCACTGAATCATTCAGAAAGTCACAAGCCACTGCCAGGAGTCTATTTTATAGCCGTAACGGAGGGAGGTCAACATTGCCACCATTCAAATTAAGTCATCAGGGCACTGCCTGCAGCTCTTGCCAATCCTCACTGTCTCATTGGGTGCTCCTGGGTGAGGCTATTTAATGAAATTGTAGCCCTGGATGTCCCATTACATCTCTAATCTTAATATCTTCCTCCTAAAACATATGTTCTTATAAATGGATGCCCTAACATGGACTGATATAGACATTAATAATGATTTCTTGATTATACTTATGTAATGACCTATGGCTGATTTGATAGATATTGCTCATTTACAAAACCCTACTGTTTAACTAAAATTCAATATCCCCAATTTTTTTTTTCTTTCGGCATAGGGATAAGAGGATTCAGCAGAGACAGAGTGGGAAGCAGAACAGGTAGATTTACTGAAATACACTGTTAAGGGAGCATCTGGTGAGATAGGAGAAGTCTGCTGAGCCCTAGCAGGGTCAGCTCCCTGAGCTGGCCTAGATTCAGGCCTCAGTGGTGACAGCGCTGAGACTTCACCCCTAGGACACCAGGGAGGCCCAGCAAACCAAATTTGCATTACACCTACCATGTGTACTACCTCTATTGTGTACTTGGGAAGATCCCAGGTCACCACTTATTTGGTTCCTGCTCTGTAAAACGCCCAGGTAGAATTCAGAACAGAGACAGCAGACATATGAAGGAATCACTGCCTGAGGGGCCTGGGCAGTGAGTGGTTTGGCTAAAGGGTTTACACTAGTTGTAGATCTTCTGCATAGGCCATAGCAAGAAGGAGGCCAGCACTATGACAGAACTGGACGCAAAAGGAGTGAAAAAATTTGGGTGATACAAAACAAACTTTATTAGTATTTCTATAATGAACAAGAAACCCTGGAGGAAATAAAATGAAAACAATTTGAAATCAATTAGGAAACAAAGATTTTTGAATTACAAGAGGAGGGCCAGGTGTCAGTGGTTGGAGGGATAGTAGAAGTTAAACAAGGATATGTGGCTAGAGAGGTGGGTGAGGAGAGGTTTGGGGTCAGCGGTGCTTAGTCAGCACCAGAGGTGGGCAGGCAGGACAGGGGTCAGGGGATGGGACCCTGGAGGAACGGCATCAGGTGAGCACCCTCTGCATATGTTGTTCCAGACGAACAGGAGCGCCCAGCAGGCCTGCTGGGTCAGACAGACAATGCCCAGGGTACTGTAGCTGTTCCTGGGCACTCTGAGCTCACTAAACCCCTACATAGCCTGAAACTCCCCAGATTCGAGCAGGATGTCCCCAGGCTGCTGAGCTAATACCAGCCCTGCTGGGGAAACTAGTCCAGGACCTGCAACCTGTGGGACAACCTGCTGGACATAACCATACACCACCTGTTTGTGGGGAGCCAGGCCCTAGCCAGGCCCCAGCAGGGCATGCTGGCAGTGGTGTGTTTACACCAGCCCCACCGCGGGAGACAGGTAGAGGCCAGGATGCTTCAGGAGCTGCCCAGTGTGGGCAGTTCACACCCACCCCTTCTGGGGAAGCCAAGACTGGCGCAGGATCCCAAAGACTTCTTTGAGGATTTTGAGATAAGAGGAGTGCTGCAGGAGGAACCAGACAATGACCAGGATGCTGCACCCCATGGGGACAGTGCTGAGCTCACTCCACCCCTGCTGGAACAGCCAGGCCCTGGCCAGGAGAATGCAGCCTATGCAAGAGCGTCCTGAGCTCGAACCACACCTGTGGGAGGAAGCCACTTCTGGCCAAAATCCTGCAGGTTCCAGTGAGGGTGCGAAGGCAGCAGCAGCCCTGCCTGGGGAACCAGCCCCTGCAGGGATCCTGCAGCACAAGCAGAGACAACCCCGGTGTCTGCTTCTCTCCAGTCAGCAACTTGGCTGGGCTCTGGCCTGTCCCATGGGCTGCAGGGGAGCCTGACTGTGCTCCTTGAGAAGCGGCTAGAGATGCGATTGGACAGGCCATCAGCCACATGCCAGATTGCCACTTGCCTTTTCAAACAGACCACATGCTAGAGCCCTGAGCAGGGACCACCCTAAAATAGGGGGCCCTTGGTATTCTGTTCCTCAAATGAGGCAGTTGCAGATGCCAGGTCAGACTGCTCGTGGTCCAAATCTAGCCCGTGTGGTCTCCTCCAAGGGCCACCTGACCCTACCCCGCCCAGCCGGGCCCATGCACCAGCCTGGGCCACTCACCCTCGGACGGCTCCTCCAGGGATTTCGGGTACTGCAGCCAGTTCCTTTGGACATGTGCCCCAATCTCAAAGTTGCAGGTGCACTTCAACCTGGGCTCTGTGCTGGGACAGAACCCACACTGGGCTGTGGGAGGACAGTCGGGGAATTGCACTCTCTGGATCTCTTCAACTTCCTGGACACAAAAGATCTCCGGGGAGTAAACAGACACACCTGCTGGGTAGCAACCAGCTGGGGCAAGAGGGAGCAGCCATGACGCTTTGGGTCCCACCACCAGCCAGGCTGGTTCTGGTGTAGACATGAGCAGACTCCTGGGTGGGCCAGACCCTCCTTCCTGGAGCACGCACACACTCACTCTCACCGCACGCACACCCGCACTCACAGGGGGAAGGGAGGAGTAGGGGCATCAGAGCCCTGGAGTGGTCTGACCTGTCCCCAGGGCCCCCCTAGTTACCTCAGGGGCAGTGCTGGCGCTGGCCTGAGGCGTACGCACAGGCTCCTCATGCCTTTCAGCAGAGTGTGACACGAGTTTCGGGGACCTTTTTTGGGTCCACTGTGGGGAGACCTGGGCAAACAGCAAGAAAACGTGGGGCGGGTCCAGGCCCACCAGGCAAGTGAGCTGGGTCAGGTTTGGTTCAGAACCAACTGCCTGGGGACCAGGGTTCCGAGGTCATGTGTGCCCTGTCATCTCGCGGAGGTGATGTCACTTCCTGGGTCCCCTTCCCTGGACTTCCTGCTCAGACAGATGCCCAACCCACTCCGCCCCCTCCTGGCCTGCCACATGGCTACCTGGGCCACTTCCTGTTGGCTCTCCATACCAGGCTCATCTCACAACACTGACAGCAGCACAGCCTCCCAGAGACCTTGGATGGAGCCATGCAGCCAGGGACAACCTGGGGACCCAGGTCTCTGGCTGCTGACCTGGCTCATCCTCCCTGCCAGGGAGCAGGCCCTGCAGCATCGGCAACTCCAGGCTCCTGTCTCCCATGGGCCCAGAGGAGCTCCAGAGTGTGGATCATCTCCCTGGGGCGGTCCTGGGGAGTGGGCCACTCCTCTCTGCTGCCCTTGGAGGGGAGGCTGGTGTCAGGCTCACAGCACTTGGAGGGTCCCACCCGGGGAAGGGCACCTGCACACGCCTCACCCAGGCCTGGCCAGCCCTGCTGGGGGCAGAGACATCTCCCACCCGGGGTGCCTGTCCTCCCACCCAGTGTGCCTGTCAGCCCTGCTCCTCTCTGGCCGTGCCCTACAGGGCCCTGTGGGCCCAGACAAGGTGCCAGGGCCACAGACAGTGCACACCTGCCGGCCACAGACTTCTCAGGGCCCCCTGCCTGCTCACACACCTGCCCACCTGCCTGGAGGTTGTATTGACTTGGGGCTGGGTTCTGACTGGGACGAGGCCACCCAAGGCAGGGGGTGTCCACTCCAACAGTGACTGATGCCAGCGAGGCCTCTTCTGTCTCCTTCCCTGTCCTCACTGGCTGACTCTCCCTTTCTCTTTCTGTATGTCCCTCTGATGTTCTCTCTCCCCCTCCTGGTCTGTCCTCATCTCACTCTCTGTGTGTGTCCCTGTCCTTCTCTGCTTCTCTGTCCCTGCCCCATTCCTCTGTGTCCCTGTCTCAGTCTCTCTCTGATCCCCAGTGTGCAGAGGACCAGAGGGAGGGAGGGAGGAGCACAGGGGACTGAGGTGATGGTGCACGGGTGCCTTGGAGAAGGAAACTCTATGGGGACTACACCTGAGGGGGTAGGTGGAAAACAAATAGTCTTTACAAGTGAAAAGTGAAGTTAAAAAATAAAAAAAGAAGAATATAAAAAAAAAATACAATCACGCCTGCAGGATCCTCATCCTGTCTTGGCTTCCCCAGCAGTGGGGGTGTGAACTGTCCACACTGGGCAGTTCCTCAAACATCCTGGCCTATACCTGTCTCCCGCAGTGGGGCTGTTTTGATCCTGTCTCCTGGAGGCAGCATAAAATTGGGTTTTGTTTTTGGTACAACCAGTCACTCTGTGTCTTTCTGTTTGGTGAATTCAATTCATTTCCATGAAGGGTGATGACATGATGACTTACTACTGCGCTTTTGTCTTTAGTCAAATCCAGGCAAGAAATGTGTGGTAGGGCCTCCCCGGTGGCGCAGCGGTTGAGCACTGGGTTGCAAGGCTGCCCGCAGCCTCTGCAGCATCGGTTCGATCTCTGGCTGCTCCCTGGCCACCGGAGGAGGGTCCCACATGGCGCGCAGATCTCTCCTGCTGCCCACTGCTCCCATCAGCAGTGTACTTCATCAGTCTGCCTGTTCTGCAACCTGATCTGGCTCTGGTGAATTCTCTCACCCTCCTGCACTTCTCACTGTACCCAGTGCTTGTATAAATAAATAAATAAACAAATCTTTAAAAAAAAAAAGTTGTATCTCAATAAATTTGCTTTAAAAACATAACAAATAGGGTCTACAAGTTGCCCTGTGTCTGTCCTCCACAGTATCCTCATCAAGGGCTTGTGGGGCAGGAAACTGCCTGAGCCCACGAGGAGCTGAGCACAGACGGTTTCACTGGACAGAAGCCGTCATGGCGCCTCCTCTGCGTGGTCCTGAGTCACGCGATGAGATGCTGACATCACGCTGCATCTGTGATGGGAGAGACTTTAGGGGCCTTGGGTGGGAGGCAGCTTATTTTTCATGTGGGCAGAATAGAAATAATGAGTGTCCAGAAGGTCTACTGTGTTGGTTTTCAATTCTCCACCAGTTCTGGGATACACAGGAGGGGAGACAGCTCCCCCGTGAGTGTGTCTGACTCCCTGGCTCTTCCTCGTGAGGAGAATGAAGCAGAAGGGACGTGCCACGTCACAGAGTCAGGCTCACAGGGGCTGAGACTTCCCGCCCGGGCTCCCCCTCTCTGGGGTGACTCCCTGCACACGGTGGACCCTCAGCTAAGGGGACGCCCACAGGACAAGGACCTGAGGGTTTTCTCCAGGAGCCACATGCAGGAGCTCTGAGGCAGGTCCTTCCACGCTGATCACGGCCATTCAGAGTCGCCAACATCTCGTCCCCATCACAGCCTCGTGGAACCCAGAGCTGGAGCCTCTGAGTGAGGCCCCACCTGCCGCCTCCCCCTCAGAGACTGTGGAGATGCCAGATCTTTCTTTTAGGTGCAAAGGAGGAAGAGATTTGGTACAAACCAGTAAAATATTCAGGCGATAAAGTGATCAGTGGCTGTTTTCTCACAAGAAACAGTGGAGGCCAGAGTAGCTCATGTGACGGTCAAGGTCCTGATTGCAATGAGCTGTCAGACAAGGAATCCAAGTCCTCTGAAGTGTCCTTCAAAATATGTGATTTTTAAAAATCAGTTCTACCGTTTTCAGATTCCCATTTAATTTTGCTGTTTTGTTTTCTTTATACTATCCCCAGAGCGGTGTCTGCAGGGTCACGGCACAGAGGGGCTGTCAGCAGCCTGGAGCTGTGAGCAGGGCTGACTCTAACCTGCTAGCAGGGAGTGGGGCCCTGGAGCCCCAGAATCATTCCCCACAGATGGCCCTCCAGGGCAGCACAGGCCTTTCTCCTCTTGATTCCCTGAATCACCTCCTCTTCATTGCAGGAATCTCCCTGCCACCCCAGCATTGGGGAGTTGGGGAGGATGTTGAGGCTCAGGAAATGGGGGCCTCCTCCTAACCATCTGTCCTCTCCTCCTCTCTCTCCTTCATCAGCGTGAGTGTGCGTGTTTGAGTCACACCAGCCCTGCACTGACAGGAAAGGCCCAGAACCTAAGTGATTCCCTAATCAGTTACAGCTCCAGCCCCTCTGCAGTCCCACCAGGGGAGACAGAGACTCTCCCAGGCCCAGCCAGAGTCGCATCTCCCACACAGACCTTCCCCTCACAGTGTCCCCGATGCTGCCCCTTCCTGGCCCCACCCTTCTTCGTGCCCCCAACACTCCTTTTGGGCCCCATCCCCTAGTCCCCATTTTCATCCTCTGCTCCATTTCCAGGAGCCTCCCTGTCTTCCTAGTCATGCCCTGGGGGCTCTCCTCGACCTCCCCTCATTCAGGGATGGAAAATTTTTAAAAGATGTATATTTGTTTATTCATTTCCTTACAGCGTGGGTCATCTTTCTATAGTTATTGTTCCTCTTAGGTGCGGCCCTTCCACCAATGATCCACCACAAACCACCACCAGCTCCCCGGGTCTCTCCCCGGCTCTGATCACTCCTGCTCCCCCCTGCTGCAAGACGTGGATGGTGGTTGGCCCCGGGTCTTGGTGTTTTCCTGGAACCTTGTCCTTTTCTTGGGCGAGGCCCTGGGCTCCTGGGTAGAATTGAATGTTAATTCCCTGGAAGCAGAAGCAGAAACAAAGTACAGAGACTCTGGAGTCCAAGGATCCATCCGAGACTGAAGGAACCTCTATATTTGGGGATCAGCCCATAGTCTGGGAATCAGCTGTAATGACCTGGAAACCTGCCTTTGTCCTTTGTCCATAGGACTAAGAAAATTTGGGGACTTCTGACCTGACACTGGACTTGGGCGCCCCCTTGTGAGCAGATCCCTGTCCTGCCGCTGGGGGCCCAGGGAGCCTGGGGAGGGCCTGGCTGAGCAGGAGAAAGGGCGGCTCTGGGCTCCTGTGCTTAGCCCTGTGGCCACACGGGGGCGCTGCCGCGCTGCTCCGGATTTGGTGGCGCTGCCAGGACGGGGCGGGGGCTGAGGTGGGCACAGCTGGGGATGCTGGAGGGTGGCGACCTGGGGGTGAGATGCTCTGTGAGGAGTCAGAGCAGCAGGGCTCAGAGGAGAGGAGACTCCGGAGCCTGCCCTGTGTGTGAGGTTTCCATCTTTTCTCCCAGAACCCCTCTCTCCAGTCCCTGGACGGTGATATCTGGAAAACTGGAAAAGAAAAAAATTTTTCTTTATATAACCTATTAAATATTGAGAGTATTTTAAAAAATAACATTTAAAGAATACTGTTCGATTTACAGAAAAGTTGCAAAGGCAGTACACGTCTTGTTTATCCCACACCATTTCCCTTTTGTTAACATCCTACATGAGTACAGATTTTTTTTTTTACCACTAATGCAGCAATGTTGACATAATAACTAAACGCCATACTTTAATTCGTTTTTTCTAATGTCCATTTTATGCCCAATAATCCCATCCAGTTTGCCTGGATGACAGTTTCTCAGACTTTCCTTGTTTCCTTGGGAGAGGTGTTGGGGTCACAGATGGGGGTTCTTGGGTCACCTCTAAGAAAAACTTCACCAGAGTCCTCCTTTCAGTGGGGTGAGGGCACACACACACACGCACACATATGAAAAGAAAGAAGTCCATGCTTGCACAGACACAAATTGGCAGGAGGACCTGATCCTGGAGTGGGAGGGGTGTTGGGGAAGCCTGTTAGTGGAGGCTCATTAGAACTCTGTTGGTGTGTGTGGTGTGGAATTACACATTTTAATAGGTGTGAAGCTGTACTCCAAAAATTTATACAGTGTTATAAACTAATGTAACACACGCATATATATATATTAATTATTGCTTTTGGGTGTTTTGCTTACATTACTGCTAAAAGCCATGATCCATTACGGAGGTATTACTATGTGGGCCTCTTAGTTGAATCATAGTCTCTGGTATACTATCAGCTTTCCAATCCTCAGATATGGAGGAAATTTCTAATTCCATTTATACCACATCTAGGTCATGGGTAAGAAAATGTTTGCTCCTCAGTTGATCTATGTAGCCAACATCTGCATCAGTAATATAGAAAATCCTTGAATTTCCTCAAATTATGTCCTGGAAAATGTTCCTCAAATTATGTCCCCTGCAGTTATTTCATTGTTTTCCTTTCCTTTCCAGTCTGATTTGGCTAATTTTAATGCCATTCCAATAGGGAGCAGTGGTAGAGAAAGAAATAGATGAGATAGTAATACATCACTCCTTAATTCTTGTAGCCCTAGGAAAATCAAGTGTTCTCTATGGTGGTGAAAAGAGGAGATTATTTCCTGATGCAGGAGCACTCACAATGTAATGGAAATGCAGGGTTGTATTGCCATGGTTTGATCCATAGCACATTTTGGAATAGTGCCCAAGTCCTGTTTCATAAGCCTAAATAACTAACCTGGACCCGGGTTCCAAGGAGCACCATGAATTTGTGGCTCATGCGTGCACACTCCTCTGCCCCACGGGGGGCATATTGTGGCAACACCCTTGTAGAGACTTTGTTTCCTGTGGTTTCCTGAGGGGAGGTTCCCCGAACTGTGTTTGCATGGAATAGCTGTGAGCCATCTACAAACTTCCATAATGGAGTTTCCCTTCATGTATTTAAGCTGTATTCTGTTGTATAGTGATTTGTGGACCAGACAATGTAGCAGAAGTACACTGAAGCAAGTTGATTAAGAGTTGATAAATGAATGTAATGTAACAGAATTAGCTGACTGCTTTATTCTCAAAATGTTTATACTTCAGTTAGTTTATGCTTTAGTTGGAATTACCATGTTAATCCCTTCATCATATTGCTCTGTACTATTCGCAAATAGTTTCTCATTAAAGTCTTTTCTCCTTGATCTGCTTTGCAGACTTTCCAAACAAAGACTGCCACCTTTTTCCAATGTATGTTTTTCAAGCATCACAGAACTGGGGTGTAGACCAGAGGTGCAGTGGTTGAAAGGATTCACCAGAGAGAGTGGGAGCAGAACAGGCAGATGTACTGAAATACACTGCTCCAGGGAGCAGCAGGCATGACAGGAGAAGGCTGCTGTACCCTATGTGGCTTAGCTCCCTCGTGGGGAATTGAACTCAGGCCACAGCAGTGATAGAGCTGAGACTTACTCTCAAAGCCAACAGCGTGGCCCCTTTCCCAATAATTTCTCACTGCCCCATTGGCCATACAGAATTTAATATAAAATGAATGTGTCTTTACTGATCAATGAATCATGTCACAGGCAAGTTTTAGATTTAAATTAATTGGTATGCATGTGTAAGGACTATATACTACATGGTTACTATGAATAGTTTTTTCTGAAATTGAAAAGACTCTTTTTGGTAAATGTCAAAGTAAAAACTAATATGAAAATATTTAACCTTTCGTTCTTATTATAACAAAATGGAAAATAACAAATGACAGGGTTTCACATGGTAGCCCTGAAGGATAATGCTTTTCAGATCCCTTTTATCCATCTCTTTTAATAAATAGCCCTTCATTACCTTTTTATGTTACAAGTTTGCATACTGAACCAGATTGCAATGAAATAACAGTCTAATAAAAAACATTATGTTTGAAATAGATGTAGTTCATTCTGTGCCCATAAATTTTTAAGTAGTTGATGGAAAATTGGTCTCTCTAAGTAAGAGATTTTTGTTTTATTTTCAAGTTAGGCTATAGTTTTGGATCTGTGGACAAACCATTTACTCTCCCTGGTATTATCTTTCTTCTAGCTAATTCTGTGAGTCATAGTCTCTTCTGGTACCATCGATATTATTGCAAAGAGGAAGATTTAATCCGGTGGGGTTTTTTTAGTAGCTGAGTAGTATTTGTGTGTTGTGCGCCATATTTTTGTAACCAACTCATCTATTGTTAGACCCTTAGGTTGCTTCTATCACTTTGGTATTGAAAATACTATTACAATGAACATAGGAGTGCACATATCCCTTCATATTAGTGGTTTTGTATACTTCAGAGAGATATCTAAGAATGGGATTGCTGGATCATCAGGTAGAACTATTTTTAGTGTTTTCAGAAATACCTATCCTACTTTTCTAGGAAAGGAAACAGTCTTCATTTCCACCAACAGTGGAGTAAAGACATGGCTATAAGTTCTGAAATCACAAAATACACAGAAAAACGAAAATGACACAGTTCCTTAATCAGCCTTAGAGATGACTTTTGTCAATCGGATTACATTGGCAAAGGAAACAAAAGCAAATATAAACAAATGGGACAATATTAAACTAAAAGGTTTCTATAGAGTGAAAGAAACCACCATTA
This sequence comes from Talpa europaea, assembly GCF_964194135.1. NCBI lineage: Eukaryota > Metazoa > Chordata > Mammalia > Eulipotyphla > Talpidae > Talpa > Talpa europaea. The sequence goes on along the minus strand of NC_140068.1, from coordinate 118,930,285 downwards.
AAAAAGCTAATGATTTGGAGAAAATACTTACATATGTCAGACAAGGGCTTAATATAGAAATTTTATAAAGAACTCATTAAACTCATCACCAAAAGAACAAATGCCCCCATTGAAAAGTGGACAGAGATGTTGAAGAGCGCCTTGTCCACAGGAGACAGAGATGGCAGCAGGCCCATGAACGTGTGTTCTTCCTCTCCTATTCAGAAAGCAAATCAGAAGCAAAATGAGCGATCATCTCCTATCTGTTAAGAGGGTTATTATCAAAATAGACAAGAAACAAGTGATGGTAAAGTTGTGGAGAGAAAAAATTCTTTGTAGATGTTGTTACAAATTTAAACTGTTCTAATCATGGAAATAGTGTGGCAATCCCTCAACAAAATTAAGAAAAGAAATATCACATGACCCAGCTAGCTGACTTCTCTTTAGTTGTCAAGCTTTACCACAAAAATATACAAACTTAAATTCAAAGAGATATATGGAACACCATGTTCATCATAACATTATTCACAACACTCAAGACAGAGAAACAAACTCAGAGCCCACTGATAGATGATAAAATAAAAAAAAAGTGATATATATGATATATATATATCATATATATATATACAGTGGGAGACTACTCAGCTATAAAGAAGATGAAATCCTGCTGTTTGCAACAACATGGATTGACCTAGAGTATCTATATTTTGCTATCTAAAATAAGTCAGAGGGATAATAAAAGCACCATATGATTTTGTTACAGGGCAAGGAGAGGGGTAGCCCAGACACCACAAACCTACCTGCTCTAAATGGGTTCTGCCGTCCTCCGCATCACCACAAACATATGAGACTTTACTGGGAAGGAACTTCAATACAATTAGGAAACAATATAGGAAAGGCAGAGACTACAGTTTCTTTTTTTTAAAATATTTTATTTTATATAATTCTTACATCATTTTTCATCTTGGCACAATGTATGCATTTTCAGTTTGGTTATATTCCCAATACAATTGCACCTCCCCCTTATTTTGACTCTAGTCCTTCCTCTCCCTGCCCTCCCTCCCTCCCCCCACCCCGCACCCCCTCCCCCTGCAGTGTGTCTCTATAGTTTCTAAATAAAGTATCCAATGTTACCAGTCCCCTTGTTGGTAAAAGTCCATCCAAAAGGGATTGGCCCAGAATAAGGTCCCAAAGCCTGCCACAGGTCTAAGGCATCTTCCAGTGGGGACCCATAGAAAAGGATCAGAAACCACCAGACAAGTCTGGAAGGAAAAGAGTAAATTATCAAAAGCAAGACAAAAACCGCCATTGCCACCTCCCCACGGGTCTCTCGCCCACATCTGTGTCACCCAGTCCACGACCAAAAGGCAAGCGTGGTTTCTTCACGCGTCTCTCTGCTCTACGTGCCTCCTCTGTGTCTCCTTCTGGCTCCATCCTGCTTCCTTCCTTCCTCAGTTTCCTCTGCAGCTTCTTCTCTCCCTGCTCAGCTCCACCCTCCCTTGGGTGGGGTGGGAACATGGAACCTCCCCCTTTCCTGGGGACCACCCTGTTACAATTTCACTCCTATATGGATGATAGAGAAACAAAACAAATGAACAAACAAAACAAACCAAAAACAACATCTTAGTCTGTAAGAACAAAATATTTGCTGCCAGAGGGAAACAGGAAAAGGGGCTGAGGAATTTGGGTGAAGGAGTTCTTGTATGGTGAAGAATAGAAACTGTTTATTCAAATGTTAATTTTTAATGTACACCAAAACCTATCCCTATATAATGGTACAAACCAGTGGAACTTCAGTAAAAATTAAAAGAAAATGAAGTGAAACACAAAGATGTTTATTAGAGCTTATGAAATTTGTGATAATTCCGAAGCTCCGTTTGTATATATATGTAAAAAAGTAAAAGCTATTCTGAGATATTTTGACTTGCTCTCTTATATGCAATCCTCATACTTTTCCTTTTTTAAATTTTTTCTCCCTCAGCAGTTAATTTTTAAAAACAATGGAATCAACTGATGGCCTATGAAGGGACATTTAAAGGTCTTAATTTCAGAGGACATTTATTCTGATTGCTGTGTGTTCTTTACAGTTTTTGCTATAATACATGGGAGTCAGAATCTCCAAGATGGATGAGGGTTGCTCAAAGACCCACATTTTGATGCAAATTTCCTAAGTCATCCTAAATTCCAGCCACTTCAAAATTCATGGAGCAAACCCAAAGATGTAAAATTGTGGAGAAAAGGGAAATGATTTCCTTAGAACAAGAAAATGACACCTCAGGCTAAATTCAACCTTGTAAATACAATGAAAAACCAGCCACATTCATTTGTTAATTGTCCTTGGCTATCTCCTTGCTGTAGTGCAGATTTTAGTAGTTGCAAAAGGAACTACAATATATGGTATATAAAGTTTGAAATATTTATTCTTTGAGGAGAGAGAAATTTGTCAATCCTTGTTCTACAGTCATGATTTGTAAACATTCAAGCGCAGCTTCTCTGACATAGGGAGGGTGAAGAAAGAGATCTGAGCCTGTGTTCTTCTTCCCTTAGCAGGTCTCTGAATCTACAGAAAATAAGGGAACTTTTTAGAGTTTGAAAATCAGTGAATTTATCTTTAATTGCCGCATCAATATTAGCTTGCTAATGCTGTTAATAACATTTATATCAGAAATAATAATAATTCAGGGTCAGTGATATAAGCGAAGATTGGATAGTTCATTAAGTGGAACAAACATTATTAAGCAGTCTTTGTGGTGGAACCATAGCTGGGGGAGGCGTGAGGTATGGGGGTGTAAGAGTGCGGCAGAGATGGAGTAGAGAACAGAAAAGGAGGATTTATTGAAATACCCTGCAAGGGAACAGGGGGCAAGAGGGAGCTATACAGCTGTGTGTGAAGGATTTGAGACTTTTACACTAGGGTTCCATAGGGTTTCTTACTTGGGGAGCCAGTTTGCACAGGTTATCGGCTGGGGTGTCTGCTCTTGGGTGCAGACCCTTGACACAGACACATGTGCAGGCCCTGCCTCTGCATTCCTGGAGTTGGGCTGGTTTATCTGCCATGGTGGTCAGTCTAGCGGCCCAGTTCCCATGGCAGCCTTATTGATGCCCTTCTCTGCTCAAGTCTCTCAAACATGACTGTGGGGTAAGAGTGAGAGCTTAGTTTTTAACCTTATGAAATGACACCCTGACACCCCTGTTGGGCCAGATGTATACTACAGGAGTGACAACATAATCCTTTCTCTGGAAATCACAGTATTTTCTTTCCTTTTTCCAGAATTTATACTATTTTTGCTGATTTGATGGGCTCATGTTTTAATATTTGGTAATTAAACATGGTTTTGACAGGGAATGAGTAATAAAAAAATAAAGCAACCCAATTCAACCCCCTTTTGCTCTTTTGATTGTACCATAACTTACAACTTAATTGTCAGAAATGCTCTCTTAAGAAAATGTAGAATTGCTTCCGTGTTTAGCCTTTGGGGATTTGGGGTTCCCTTTTTGGTAATTTACTTGACACTTATTGATGTAAGAGTGTTAAGTCATAAAGTGCATGCTTTGAATTGTTTCTGTCAGTAGAGACTTCCAAATTTAATGGATGCAGACAGGTGAAGACCAAGAAGAGGGAATGTAAATCGCATATAGGGAATTATCCACTGTGGCAGAAAAACAGAAACCAAATGGTGGGGTAGTGTTAAATAAGGTTAAAATTAAGCCCCTACCCCTTGCCCAGCAGGAAGGTTTGGGAGGCTTGAACACAGAGAGAACTGATGAGGCTGCTCTGGGTCCCAATCCGTAAGATGGATCCCTTTGACCAGGAATGTGGAGGCAAGGCCAGGACACATTCTGGGTCAAAGATCAAGCCCCCAGGATCAGACACCCCTGTACTAACCAGCCCAAAACTAACTCCCCAAAGCAAAACTGACAAAACTATTTATAAAAGGGAGCCCAAAATCTTTCTTCACTTGCAGATCTTTCCTGTCTCCCTAGCTGCTTCTCTTAGCAGTGTATTTGAACAAATGTGCCTTTTCTGTTCTCCAGTCTGCCTCTGGTGAAATTTTTCACCCCTGCACATCTGGTCTGTCAAGGTATCATTAAGAATTTGAAAACCAAGCCCCCACTCCTTGGCCAGAGGCAAGTTTGGGAGGCTGGGATGATAAAGGGAGTGGATGGAACTGCCATGGAAACATGGACCTTAAGCTGGTGAGGCCCAGAACTGATGATCCTCTATGCTGATTCAGATCATCAGTCAGGACACACCCAAGACTAGTCACCCTAACCAGTCAATGGTTCTAAAGCGTAGAGACTTGGGACCCAAACTCTGAGCAGTCCACCCTTCCTGTTTCGCCCTCTGCTTCTTTTAGCAGTGTATTTCAATAAATTCGCCTGGTATTTCCCATCTGTCTCTGGTGAACTCTTTCACCCCTGCAACAGGGCCTCCACCTTGATTCTTCCCCACAACATTCTATATCAATAATCTTTGTTAGATAGAGTGGTGTGATTTCTTATAAAAGAAGATGGAACCTAACCTCTTCAACTACACCAATCTTCCATCTACCCAAACCTCTACTCTTTGTTCTCTGAATTCAGCAAATAAAAATCAAACTTAAAAAAAAAAAAAAAAGCATGGGCCTCCCCTAGTGGCGCAGGGGTTGAGTGCTAGGTTGCGAAGCTGCCCACAGAATCTGCAGTGCAGGTTCAATACCTGGCCACCAGCGAGGGTCTCACATGGCACCACAGAACTCTCCTGTTGTGCCCGCTGCTCCCCTCAGCAGTGTATTTCGTCACTCTGCCTATTCTGTTCTCTGCTCTGGCTCTGGTGAATTCTCTTACCCTCCACACTTCTGACTGTACCCAGGGCTTGTATAAATAAATACATAAATCTTAAAAAAAAAAAAAAGCAAATAGCAATTACATCTACCAAGTTGCTCAAGATAGAAAGTTTGGCAGCATCTTTAATTTCTGTCTTTCCCTCACTTTCTATATCCATCCAAATCAGCCCTATTAGCTAACATCCTAAGCAAAGTACCACTCTGACCCACTCCTCTCTCTTTGTCTACTGCAAGTTTCTCCGTTGTTTTCCCTGTTGCATCTTGTTCTCCTACAATCTAGTTTCCCCAATGCAAAGAGATTTTCCTCAAACACAAATTATTCAATTCACTCCACTCGCCAACACCTCTCTCCATTTTCACAATTAGTTGAAGTTCAGGCCATCCCCCTGAATTAGGAAGTTCTGAGTGACTAGTTTCTGTGAATATCTTTGACCTTGTCTCACAATTCCTTCTCCTTTGTCCACATGAAACACTGACCTCCTTTTTCTTACTGCAGGGTGATTCAGTCCTTTCTGCCTCTCTGTGCTCCCCTCTGCAATTGTGCTTTCTCCCAAACTTTGCTGTATGCATCCTGGTCTGTCAATAGAGTTCATATTGTCATTTATTGAAGTCTTATCATTTCCATGAAAGAATAATGTTTTCATAGCTTTACAGATACATACATTTTATTAAAAATATCCTGATGGGTTTCATATTTTGATGTTATCCTAAATGGCATTGAAAATTCAATTGGTTTGTTTCGATCCTTTGTACAGTTCCTATCACCATTTGTTATTTCTCTGTTGGATATTTTAAAACTTATTTATATTGCTTTTATTCCCTGCCACTGAAAAGTCAGTTTTATCACAACAATCTCTCTATATCTTGATCACTAGAACACTATCAATTCTACAAAAGTACAGTGTAGTTTCTCAATAATTAGTCATTGTTTCTTTTGAGTGAATATCATATATAGGTAACCTTGGAAAAAGTAATTAGCCTCTCTAAATCTCCTTCCTCAGATATTAATATATATGTAAGTGCACATATTGATATATGTAATATACATAGAATTAAAACAATGATACTTATACTTCCTGATATTTATCACTATTAAATCACTTTATTTTGGTTGAAGTGTTAAAAGCAACCTAAAAAACAAAGTATTCTGAATTTCCTAACATTTTTGTTTAGTTTGAAGCACACTGGTACTGTTATGACCTATTGGATTTGTTAGTATATTCCTTCTCAAAGGAACTTTTGTGCATATAGTATTATTATTTAATGTTATTTTTCTACTAAACTGACTGCATGACACAATTACAGCCCCCCAAAAAGAAAGACAGGCTGAAAAAGAATCCTGAAATTACCTCTTGAAAATTTTAGAATTTAAACCTTACTAGTTCATTGCAACAGCAGTAACTGTGCCTTTATTTTTTTTTTTTTAATTTTCTTAAAGATGTATTTTATTTATGCAAGCACCGGGGTGCAGGCCAGATGCGCGGGAGGGTGAGAGGATTCCCCAAAGACAGCCTGGAACAGAACAGACAGACTGACTGAAATCCACTGCTGAGGGGAGCAGCGGGCGGGGCAGGAGGGGTCTGCGCGCCACGTGGGCCCTCGCGGGCGCGGCAGAGGCTGTGGACAGCTCCCCAGCGCGCGCCCAACCGCCTGCGCCCCCTGTTTGCTGTTCTCCCCACAGTGTGAGCGCGACAGTAAAGCATCTGCACAAGGCGGGGCCAGGATGGGGACGCCTGGAAAAGCCAAAACCCAGGCCGGGATTGCTCAGGACTGATGAAAGGGCCTCTCGGGCATTCCAAGGGTTGTCGTTAAGCGGCAGCTTTTTCGTTAAGGCTGAGAAACCGCTGGCGGTTCCCTCTGCCAATGGCTGTGGCCTGTGGCTCTGACGCCACAAAGAGCCCTTGTGACGGCACCGGCACCGCCTGCATCAGGCCCGCCCGGACTGCGCCTGTGTCCTCAGGAGCCGGGAAGCTCTGGACAGTGACCTGTGCACTCCGGACGACGTGAGAGACAGTGAGAGCCTGTTTTGGTTCTCTTTTGTTTTATTTATTGGTTTATTTATTTAATTATTTGTTTAGGCTATTTATTTTACTTATTTTATTTTTCTTTCTTTGTTTTTTACCTTATTTTCCTTGTTTTTGTTTTTTTTTTTTGTATTTGCTTATAGTCAGGGCTGGTGAGGGTGGTCAGCGTAGTCAAGCGCACAGGCGCTATGTCCCAGGGACGGCAAGGGCAAAGCTACCTGGTGCTGGGGGAGCTGGGGCGGGGCTCCCACGCCAAGGTGACGCTGGCGCTGCACGCGCTCACGGGCACGAAGGTGCTCATCAGGGGCGTCCACAAGTCCGAGGTGCCCGACCTCCGCCTCCTGGCCCGCGAGATGGGGTGCATGAAGGCCCTTCACCACCCAAACATCGTGGAGCTCTTCCAGGTGGTGGACACCGGGCCGGAGCTGCAGCTCGTCATGGAGTACGTGCAGGGGGAGGACCTGCAGGACTTCCTGGACAGGCGTGGGCGCCTGGGCGAGCGCGAGGCTCGCCCGCTCTTTCGGCAGATCCTCGCGGCCCTCAGCTACTGCCATGCCAAAGGCATCGCGCACAGGGATGTGAGGCCTGAGAACATTCTGCTGACCCGAGAGGGGAAAGTCAAGCTGGTGGACTTTGGGCTCAGCGTCCAGGCCTTCAACCGGGCGCTGAGCAGGTGCTGCTGTCGCCCAGAATACAGGGCCCCCGAGGTCTACCTTGGCCAGCGCTACAATGGCCCCAAGGTGGACGTGTGGAGCCTGGGCGTCGTGTTCTATAAAATGGTGACCGGCACACTGCCCTTCAGGGGCCCAAACCTCTGGGCGATCAGGGTGCGCGTCGTGGGCAGGCGGGTCCAGCTGCCCGACTATCTCACGGAGCAATGCCAGGACCTACTGGCCAAAATGCTGGCACCAGACCCCTGGAGGCGCAGCACCCTGGAGAGCATCCGGCAGCACGCCTGGCTAGCAGAAAACACTGAGGGACTCCTGCCCTTCAGCGAGCCGTCCCTCAGCCCCCAGGACCCGGCCATAATCAAAGGTATGGAGCGCCTGGGCTACCAGAGGCAGGAAATTCGGGAGGCCATTGAAGCTAACAAGTACGACAAGGTCATGGCCACCTACCTGATCCTCCGCTCCAGGAAGCAGGCGGGGGAGGAGGACTATGAGGAGGAGGGCCAGGAGCGGCCCAGGCGCGTCACTTTCCAGGTGCCAAAGCTCGTCACCTTCCGGGAGCCCGGTGACCCCTATTCCAAGGACAGCCTCCCGCAGCCTGAGGTTTCGGGGAATACCCCAAGGCCGGGTATCCTGCGAAAGCAGGAAGTCCAAAAGAGGGCAAAGGATGCCACCCCGGGCACCAGGGTCATCTCCGCAGGAGTCCCTGAGCTGGTGGAAGCCCAGAAGCACACCACCGCCGCAGGGCCAGGCCGCCTGTTAGATGATGCCCCGAAGGGCAGACCCTCTGCGCTAGGCCCGGTACTGGAGGACGCCTGGGGGGACACCAGCACCTCTGTGGCCAGACCCCAGCAGGAGGACACCGGGGAGCACAGTAGCACCTTGGTGTCAGTCCTCCAGCTGGAGGACACTGGGGAGCACGGCAGCACCACTGAGACAGGCCCCCAGCTGGAAAGGGACCAGGAAAGCAGGGCCAGCACGATCTGTCCAGCTCCACAGGCCTCCAGCACCCCCCTAAGACCTCCCCCAAGACGTGGCTGGCCTTCCAGTGCAGTGGCCCCTTCAGCAATCATCAGGGCCAGAGACAGGATATTAGATATTATCCTAGAATTTTGTTGCTGCTGTGCAGCATTCGAGTTGCAGAGCAACAAAGACTAAAAATAGCACCACACCAGACAAAAGCCTCCCCACCCCAAAGCACAAAGTGGCCATGGGGAACAGGAGTACACCAGGGAAGGTTGAGGCTCTGGAGAGGCTCAGGGGCTGGGCCCAGTCACAGGAGCCAGGAGCAGCATGAGACCCATGGGACTGCAGCACAGAAATCTGGGCAAAACTGATGTCCCTGAGCAGAGCAGGTGAAGGGCCAGGAGGGCCACAGAACTGGTGAAACACCTGGAGGGGAGCAGAGTGGGTGAGTGGTGGGGTGTGGAGGGGCTGGGGAGAGCTGAGCAGGTACAGGGCCCAGGAGGGGTATGAGGCTGTGTGGGTGGCCCCAGGTCCAGAGGCAGGAAACCCTGGGCCTCTCTCCCCCATCATAGGCTCAGTTCCCTGAGGACCATACTGCCCCCTTGCTGGGAGAGACCTGCTGCTCTATCCTGGGCACAGGGAGGGCATAGAGGATGCAGGAGCTCTTGCAAAGGCTTGGGTCCAGATGGTAAAACGTGCAGATTGCAAGGAGCAGATAGAGAAGGTCTCTAGCTCCCCTTAAGAAAGACTCGGGGACCAGTATATTAGAATCCAAACAGGACTCTTCAAGGTGGACAGAGTTTATGCACAGACCAACCTTACTCCACACGACCTGCTCAGCTGGAAAATCTGCACATCTTCCTACACCAGGAAGCCCTAGGCTGTGATCAAACTCAGTCCCACAGTGAGCATTGTCACCTCAAATTTTTGCAGCTTGGGATTCTTACACAGTGTCAGCCCAGCTGGTATTTCCCCTTTTAAAAATCCTCTCCAGAGGGCCACCCACCTCTCCTCCTCCCTGGATTCAAACCCTGCAGGGTGACCTTAGCCAAATTGGAAACGTTAATATCGCCCAACAGATGCAGGCTTTGGACACCAGTCTCTGCCAATTAAATCACTGGGTCCAGGAACGAAAAGCTACAGGGGCTGTCTACCTTAAATTTGTGTTTTTTATCATTGTTTAGATGGTGTTCAAGATGGGTAAAATGAAATGGCATAAGAAAGAAAGAAAGCAAAAGAAAGTGTTGAAGGTCTGAGAGAGATTTTGGTGAGAAATCATGTGTACTCAGGTGTCTCCCCCTCCTCCAACACATTCATGGACTTGCTCATCTGACCAGCAAAGTCCCCTCTGATCGATACTTCATCAGCCGAAGCTGGGGCCAGGACATCCAAATGTGGACCAGCTCTCCCTTACTGCCATGGATCCTGCCCCTAGTAGGCCCAGTGATTATGATGATGCTTTTCTTTGTTTCTACACCCTGTTTTCTCTGCTTTATCCACGCAAAGCTCTCTGAGATGAGCCTTCGCTCTCCCAGACCCGGGAAAGCCATTCCTGTTATTGACAGATGAGCAACAGGGCATTGCTCTAGGGGTTCTGGGCCAACCTGGGCTGTCCAGCGACCAGTTGCTTATTTCCCTAAACAAACGGATCCCACTGTAAGAGGATGGCAGCCCTGCCTGCACGCACTTGCGGCAGCTGCTCGTCTCGCTAGACAGGCCTTAAAACCCACACTGGGCCAATCTGTAGATGTTAATTCTCCACATCGGCTCCAGGACCTACTCAAGCAGTATGTATGCAAGTGCTGGGCCCAACTCGGGCACGCATCACTGCTCCCCTGGTCCAGGTTCCACTCAGCCTACAGAGCAGAGACCCACTGTTTCTAATCCCATCACTTCAAGCCACTTCCCGTTCTTCTGTCTATACCTGGAAATTCCAGATCAGCGCAGCCTCAGGCAAGGTATTAGCACTCACAGGGCCTCTGATCCTAACCTTATTTTTTTCTTTTTGCCCCATGCTTACTGCATTTCATCCAACACCGGATCCAAGACCCACCCCGTAGCACCTTTAACCAAACCTTCCACCTATATCCTCGCGTCCCTGCAAAGACCTTCTCATAACCAGGCCTGAGCCCCCACCCCGGTCTTCGCCCCCGTCCAGCAGGAAGTAGCCAAAGAAAGAACCGTCGCCCCTTTTCCTATCAACAAAAGGCTGGTATGAAAGGTCGATGCAGGGGCCAGGAATGGGGAAGCCCACATACAAACAACAAGATGGCCCTGACACCAGTACCCCTGATTCCATCAAACTGAAACTGAAGCCATAAGCAGGAGAAAACAACTCGGCTCCACGAAAAAACAACTTTGTTCCACCTAAACCTGTTCCCCCACTAACAACCCAGTTTTCCTGCCTAACCTCTCCTCACCCTATGAAATGACATCTCCCCCCACGACGGGCGTGACTTCAGGGACACCCCACCTTGAATCAGCAAAGCTCGCCTGGGGGCACAATGAATGTCCCTTCCTTTGAGAAAGTTTAGCCTGGCTCCCCTTTTCTTTACCGCGCCAAACCTTTCATCTTGGTGCCCGAAACCTGGAAGGCTGTGTCCCCTGGCGCTGGGGCCGCCTTCCCGTCCCTGGGACCTCTCCTCTCCATGGCAGACGCCTCACATCCACCACCGGCCTTGATCCTTGGGGTGAGTCACCTGCCTGACCCTCCTTCCTAGGAGGCCCTCACCCCTGGTTACCTGGCTCCTCTCCTCACCCCCATCCTGGTCGACTGTTCCATAAACCGCGGGCCTACACCAGCCGACCCCCATTGCTCCTGGTTCTGATTTGGGGAAGCCCATCCAGTCCAGGTGTCCCTTTCTCATGCCCTCCCATCTCTCCCTCCTGCAAACCAGTTGTACTTTCCAAGTCTCCATTCTCCTCTCCCTCTTCGCCCTCTCCTCTTCTGCGTTCTCTTGTCCTCTAGATGTTCAGTCTTCACCTCCTTCAGCTCCCCAGGCCTGCCCCCGCTTCCACCTCCCAGCTACCACACCTGCTCTCACAGTCGTCCTCTTTGTCCCCTTAGGGAGGTTGCGGGGACTGAAGGAGCAGGTGGAGTCCACGATCCTTTCCCTCTGTCTGATCTCTCCCAGATTGAAAAGCATCTCGGCTGTTTCACTAAGGACCCCACTACCTACACCAAAGAATTTCGTTATCTTACCCAAGGTTACACCTAAGGTTACACCTATAACCTTCGGTGTCATGACTACACGTTATCCTCTCTTCCACCCTGACCTCTAATCAAAGAGAACTTGTTTTTCAGTCTGCTCAAGGCCACCCAGATCAGGCCACTTCACTGACACAACCATGCCCCAGGCCCTGAAGCAGGTCCCCGCCAGGAGCCTGGCTGGGAATCCCAGACTGACACTGATGCGGGTCGCAGGGGCAGGGCTCGCTGCCTCTTAGCCAGGCTCCAAGCAGCAGATGTCTCCAAGGCAGTTAATTTTGACAAGCACGGGAGATCACCCATTTCCACCCCATACGAGGAGGACGGTGACTACAAACAGCGATGAAGAGCATGTGGGTGCTAGATCTGTTCATAAACCTACCCGGGATGGGTTGGTTGCACTACAACTAGCGTAGACGGCAGGATGGTTCAAAGCAGGACGGCTCTACGCAGACGAAACCCTTTGGAACCTGGGGAGGGGTTGCCAGGTGGCCAGCCACGAGCAGATGGTACTCGGTGGCCAACCTCCTCGCCCTGTGGGCACCTCTCCAGGAATGGCCAGAGGTAGATGGATCCCCAGGGCAGTTGGAACAGGCCCTGTATGAAATAGAAGAAACCCTGAGTGGATGTGTTATAGGACAGGGAGAGGGGCAGCCCAAACCCCGCAAACCTGCCTATTCTACATGGGTTCTGCCATCCGCCGCATCAACACAAAACATAGGAGACTTTAATGGGAAGGAACTTTAATAAAACTAGGAAACAATACAGGGAAGGCAAAGAGTCTAGTTTCTAAATGAAACATCCAGAGTTACCCGTCCCCTCGTGGGTAAAAGTCCATCCAAATGGGATTGGCCCAGAACAAGGCCCCAAAGCCTGCTACAAGTCTAAAGCATCTTCCAGTGGGGACCCACAGAAAAGGGTCACAAACAACTGAACAAGCCCGGAAGGAAAAGAGCAAAATCAACATCAAGATAAAAGCTGCCATTGTCACCTCCCCACGGGTCTCACCCACATCTGTGTTACCCAGTCCACGACCAAAAGACAAGCACAGTTTCTACACATGTCTCTAGGCTCCATGCGCCTCCTCCAGGTCTCCTTGCTCCATCCTGCTTCCTTCCTCAGTCTCTTCTTCAGCTTCTCCTCTTCCTGCTCAGCTCCACCCTCCCTTGGGTGGGGCAGGGAACCTCCCCCTTTCCTGGGGACCACCCTGTTACAGATGCAGTTCCCGCGAGGTGGCAGGAGCAGTGGGATGGGTGTTTCTCACAGCTCTGCTTGAGTCCAGGCAGAAAGAGCAATCTAGAGTCCAGCGAGTATGGGATGAGATGTGGGAAAAGATGCGAAAACTACAATGTTTGAGGATTCTGGAGGAAGAAGTTCAGAGAAACCAACCCACCATTCTGGAGATGCCAGACTCCAGCTCAGAAAGGAAGGAGAGGGAGGCTGGCCCTTTGCCCGAATCGCAGCTGGTGGTGGGAAACCAACCCATGACTCCAGAGATGCCAGACCCCTCCTCAGGACAGGAGGAGAGGGAGGCTGCCCCTTTGCCCGAGTCACAACCAGCAATGGCAAACCAACCTGCGACCCCTGAGATGCCGGACTCCTCTGGAGAGGAGGTGGAGGCTGGTCCCATGCTCCGGGCCCGCCGAGTGGTGACTCAGAAATAAAGCGGCAGCCACCCATGGCCCCAGGTGGGTGGTCAGGCTGCTGGACCACCACAAATGACAGAATTTACTTCCTATCAACCATACACCCAGGCGGAACTGGTGGACTTGGACAAACAGTTTCCACCAGAAACCAGGGGAACCCTTGGCAGCCTGGCTGCTACATTTGTGGGGCCTGGGGCTGGATGGGATCATTTGCACGGCACAAGTGATGGAGAGACTGGCCTCCATGGTTTACACCCATCCTTGCGACAGAGGCTACAGAACAGACAGCAGTATGGCCAGGGCGACCACACCCTCCGGGAATGGATAATGGCTGCCATACGGACAGTCTGGCTGATGCAGGAGACGTGCCGGACACAGTAAGTGGATGGCAGACGTACGCCGAGCTGGTACAGGTCCTTCGGGAATTGGGGATGCAGCAGGCCATGTTTAATGTGAATTCCCGTGGTCCTGATGATGAGCGTTTCACAGCAGGGATGAGAGACTTGGTATTAAAAAATGTCCCCTCATCCTCATTTGGATCCCTCATGGCAGTTGTAGCACCCCATGTGAGTCGTCAGCTACACGACGTCACAACAGTGATAGCCAGCTTGGGCGAAGTTGAGAACTGGCGCTCTCAAACTCAGGAGGGAATATGGGTAGTTGTTGAAAAGTTAAAAGGAATGCCAAGGAGGGAAAGGAATCTTCTTGGCACCACAGAATTTATTAAAGTCACCCATAACCAAATGTGGACAGATTTAGTGAGAGCAGGTGTAGATAGCACTAAAATACACGCACAGCCCAATCTATATTTGTTGGAATTATGGCAGCAGCTGCAAGAAGACCAGAGGTTCACGCCCATGAGAAGGACTGCTGCTCAGAGGGAGCCTGGAAGCTCCAGGCCTCAGGCACATGTCCTGCGCCTGGAAGACACTTGCTGCCAACCCTATCCTCGGGTGAGGCCTGATCGCTTTCAAATAGGGTGAGGGCCAAGGAACCCGTCCACAGGGGACGGGCGGGGACCGGAGGCCACATGTGGAGCTTGCCATCCACTGGTCCCCAACTAACATGCAAAGGGTTTTAGCTCTGGTAGACACAGGAGCAGAATGTACTCTGCTCCATGGAAATCCAGAAAGATTTCACAGGTCTACTTGTATTGATGGCTATGGAGGCCAGAGTGTCAAGGTGACAGCAGTGAGACTATCTCTGGGGATTGGGCCATTACCCCCCAAAAGAGTATAAAGTATATGTGTTGCCCGTCCTGGAGTACATCCTGGGGGTGGATGTACTAAGTGGCTTATGGCTAGAGACCACAGCCGGAGAGTTTCACCTTAGAGTGCGTGTGGTAAAGGCAGTGGTGAGAGGACACGCTAAGCATCTGCCCACACAACTGCCAGTCCCTAGGCGAGTGACTAATACCAACCAATATCAGTTGCCCGGAGTCTACAAGGAAATTGGGCACAATATCAGAACTGGAGAAAGCGGGCATTGTGCGTACTGCCCACAGCCCCGACAATTCACCGGTGTGGCCAGTGAAGAAGCCGATGGCTCTTGGCTCATGACGGTAGATTATCATGAGTTAAATAAGCTAGTTCCCACTTTGCATGCTGCAGTGCCTTCGGCAGCAGATTTGGGGATCATCTGCTGGTGCCAATGAATGTCTTTTGCCACTAGGTTGGTACCTCGCCTGGACTAGCTTGTGTTCTGTTGTATTTTGTTGTTATAGTGTGATGTGTACTATTTACTTTTATGGGACATGGCTGCGTTGTTTATGTTTGCTAAGAAACAAAATTGTCTATATGTAGATGGTCTGGCAGAAAACCCTGAGGGGGTGGATTGTAGGGTAAGGTAAAAAGTATCAGGCTTTTCTGCTCTCCCGCCATTAGGAGAGATGACGCATCCGTGCGGGCCTGAACGCAGGCCTGATGGCGGCACCTGGAGTAGGGTGGGGGTGCGGTGTCGAGGGTGGAGGAGGACAGTGGAGTGTGTGGAGGAGAGCGGCGACTACAAACAAGAGCGAGGAGCATGTGGCTGCTAGAACCGTTCATAAACACACCTGGAATGGGTTGGTTGCGTTACAGCGGGGTCCTGGGCTTCACTCTGGGATAGGTATCTGCAGAGCTCCCCTGTCAGTGGCACGCGGCGAGTTTCCCAGGCGAGTTTCTCCACGAGACAGAGACGGTAGTTACATTTAAAAAACAGGTTTATTGGGGAAAGGAAAAGGGGCAGGTTTTGCTGAGAGAGGCCTGCATGGTTGAAGGCTGGCAGCCTTGACAGGTCATAGGCGGGCAGGAAGCTGCTGCCCTGCAGAGGGAGAGAGTTGGTAAGAAGAGGAACCTACACAGTCCCAGGTGGGCAGAGGGAGTGCTGCCCCGAGCCAGTGCAGAGACTTTACAGACACAGTCCTCTTCTGTTTGGGGGGGTCACTCCTTGTGAGCCGTCAGTTGGTTGCTGATTTTGGATAACCACGCAGAATCCAAGAGGCACTGGAGATACCAGGATGGGGAGTGGAGATTCCAGGATGGGCCCAATCTCTGTATCTTTTCCCTCTGGTCTGTGCTCCACTCCCTAGAGCATCTGATCCTGCTTGGGTCTCATGCCTTGTGATAAGGCCCTGGTGCCTAAGGGTCACGATCTCTACAGCTGGGTTAATGGTCATGCTATTACCCTCTATCCCTACCTCCTTGTGAGTCAGCTATGGTCTTAGGGCACCTCCTTTCCAGTCTTTCTATTCTGTCCACCATCAAGGCCATTACTATTATATTTTGTAAGGAGTGGAAGTTGGGTCCAGAATGCTGGGTGAGTACAGAGTATGCGGCTCTTGTAGCAATCAGAAAATTCATATCTTGCCATTGACATCCAGGATTAGCCCAGGCTCAACCACAAAGACCTCGTCACTGGGGAGCTGACGACCTCCTTGGTCCCTGTCACTTGTCTTCCAGGAGGTGGCAGTAGTCAGTCTGTTACAGGGCAGGAGAAGGACACCCCAGAACCCCCAAAGCTGCTTACTCTAAATAGGTTCTGCCATCTGCCGCATCAACACAAAACATGTAAGATTTTAATGGAAAGGAACTTTAACACAATTAGTAAACAATACAGAAAAGACAAAGAATCTGTTAGAGGTCAGGGAGAAGAGCAGCCCAGACACCACAAACCTGCCTGCTCTAAATAGGTTCTGCCATCCGCCGCATCAACAGAAAACATATGAGACTTAAATGAAAAGGAACGTTAATACAATTAGTAAACAATGCAGGAAATGTAAAGAATATAGTTTCTAAATCAAGCATCCAAAGTTACCTGTCCCCTTGTGGGGAAAAGTCCACCCAAACAGGATTGGCCTAGAGCAAGGCCTGAAAGCCTCTCCAAAGTCTAAAGCACCTTCCAGTGGAGACCCACAGAAAAGGATCAGAAACAACCAGACAAGTGTGGGAGGAAAAGAGCAAAATCAAAATCAAGACAAAAACCACCATTGTCACCTCCCCACCGGTCTCTTGCCCATGCTGTTGTCACCCAGTCCACGACCAAAAGGCAAGTGCAGTTTCTGCACGTGTCTCCCGTCTCCATGTGCCTCCTCCAGGTCTCCTTCTGGCTCCATCCTGCTTCTTTCCTTCTCAGTCTCCACTGCAGCTTCTTCTCTCCTTCTCAGCTCCCTTCTCTCTCTTCCTTTGGGTTGGGCAGGGAACCTGGAACTTCCCCTTTACCTGGGGACCACCCTATTATCTTGGATATCTCATACAGAAACACATATTTTAACTGTCTTAATTTGTTTAGGTGAGATGTCATTAAATTTTAGTTTTCTTATAATAAGAAGCAAAAAAATAAACCTGCAAGCTCAACAATATTTAGAGAAAGTGATATTGTTTAACATTCTCATTCTTAAACTTAATAAGACCTTAGTTTTATATGAAATTTGGCCACCATTTAAATAATGATAAAAGAAAAAATTTAAGGGAGAGATACCAATTGTAGCTGTTAGTTTTTCTTAGGACAGGAATTTTAAATTAATTTCAGCGTTGCAAATTCTAACATCCCAAAAACCAAATTTCTTTCTTAGGCAAGTACTAGATAGATTGAGGAAAACCAAGAAAAATAAGAGAGACTTAATATCATATACATTTCCTACATACCTGTGAGGAACACAGTGTTGCTAAGGAACTTGCCCATGAGGCTAGATTTTGCTAGGACAAGGGGAAAGAAAGAAGTCAATCTGGGATTTTTCTGGAAAAGAATTTTATCAAGAGATTTAGGACTAATCATCACAATGCAAACTTATCTTTTTTGATGTAGACTAGGTCAATTACTCTTTTTTTTTTCCTGAATACTGTGTGCTTCCTTTTGAAAATAGAGACATTTCAACAAAAAATGTTGATACTCAACATGAAAACTGTAAGGCTTGCATGCTACAAATTCAACCATTAAGTTTTGATCTAGTTTTTGATTACCAAAATCTTAAATCCTGATCTCAAAATTGGGAATTTTTTATTAGACTTTATATAGTTGTCATTTATAACTAATACTCCTAAGGCATTAGATAGTGATAGAAACAGATTTTTTGATTTTTTTTTTTTAACTTTGGTCATGTGAATTAGTTTTAAAAAGTAGTTATTCTTTTTTTTTAATAATAAATTTTATTTTTATATTCCCCAACAATTGCAACCCCCCCATTCTGACCCCAATCCCTCCCCTCCCGGCCCCCACCCTCCAAAAAGTGTCTCTGGTTCATAGTTTTTTGTTGATTTTGATTTTCACTTTCTTATAGTTATTCTTTTTCCTGGTCCCTTATTTAAGTTTTCTAGATTCCTGCTATGAGTGAGACCATCCGGTAGTTTTCTTTTTCTTTCTGGCTTATTTCGCTGAGCATGATCCCTTCCAGCGCCATCCATGTTGCTTCAAATTGCATGTGTTTATCTTTTATGAATGCTGAGTAATATTCCATGGTGTATACGTACCACATCTTCTTGATCCAGTCATCTATTTTTGGGCATTTGGGCTGTTTCCAAAGCTTAGCTATTGTAAATAGTGCTGCTATAAACCTAGGGGTGCAGGTGTTCTTTGGAATTGATGTTTCTGTGTCCTTTGGGTAAATACCTAGGAGTGGAATTGCTGGATCATATGGAAGCTCTATGTTTAGTAGGTCCAGAAATCTCCACACAGCTCTCCATAGTGGTTGGACCAGTTTGCACTCCCACCAACAGTGCAGAGAGTTCCTTTTTCTCCACACCCTCGCCAATATTTGTTGTTGCTAGTTTTTTTAATATGTGCCATTCTCACTGGTGTAAGATGGTATCTCATGGTAGTTTTGATTTGCATTTCCCTGATTACAACTGATGTTGAACATTTTTTCATATGTCTGTTGGCCATTTGCATTTCCTCTTCAGAGAAGTTTCTTTTTAGCTCTTCTGCCCTATTTTTGACTGGATTATTTTCTTTGTTTTTGTTGAGTCTCATCAGCTCTTTGCAGATTTTTGTGATCAGTTCTTTATCATTAGTGTTGTGTAAAAAAATGTTCTCCCAGTTGGTGGGGTTTCTCTTTGTTTTTGTTATTGTCTCTTTTGCTGTGCAGAAGCTCTTTAATTTGATGTAGTCCCAGCTGTTTATCTTTGCCTTCACTATCACTGCTTTGGGTGATGTGTTTGTAAAGATGTCTTTGATGTGCAAATCATGTAGTGTTTCGCCTATATTTCCTTCTATGTATTTTATGGTTTCAGGTCTTATGTCTAGTTCTTTAATCCATTTTGAGTTGATTTTTGTGTATGGTGTGAGGTAGTGGTCAAGCTTCATTCTTTTGCATGTGGCAACCCAGTTTTCCCAGCACCATTTATTGAACAAACTTTCTTTGCTCCAATGCATAGTCTTTGCTCCTTTGTCAAAGATTAGTTGACCATAAATCTGTGGGTTTATTTCTGGATTTTCTATTCGATTCCATTGGTCTGTGTGTCTGTTCTTGTTCCAATACCATGCAGTTTTGATGATTATGGCTTTGTAGTAGAGTTTGAAGTCTGGGAGTGTGATGCCTCCATTCCCTTCTTTTTTTTTCAGGAGAGCTTGGCTATTCGGAGTTTTTTGTAATTCCATATGAATTTCATCAATAATTGTTCTAGTTCTTTGAAGAATGACATTGAGATTTTGATTGGAATAGCATTGAATCTGTATATTGCTTTTGGTAGGATGGCCATTTAATAATGTTTATTCTACCAATCCATGAGCAGGGGATGTCTTTCCATTTATTTGTGTCTTCTTCTATTTCTTTTAATAGTGTTTTATAGTTTTCTTTGTATAGGTCCTTTACCTCTTTGGGCTCAGTGTCCAAGGCTTCCCCCAGGCGCTGAGCACGTGCTGCTGTCGCCCAGAATACAGGGCCCCCAAGGTCTACCTTGGCCAGCAGTACAACGGCCCCAAGGTGGACGTGTGGAGCCTGGGCATCATGCCCTATGAAATGGTGACCGGCACACTGCCCTTCAGGGGGCCCAGCCTCAGGGCAATCAGGGAGTGCGTCCTGGGTGGGAACGTCCACCAGACCACATACTTCATGGTCCAGGGCGGGGACCTGCTGGCCAAAATGCTGGCACGGGACCCCTGGAAGCGCAGCACCCTGGAGAGCATCCAGCAGCACGCCTGGGTAGCAGAAACGAGCAGGGGACTCCTGTCCTTCAGCGAGCCGTCGCTCTGCCCCCAGGACCTGGCCATAACCAAAGGTATGGAGCGCCTGGGCTACCAGAGGCAGGAAATTCGGGAGGCCATTGACACTAACAAGTACCGCGAGGTCATGGCCACCTACCTGATCCTCCGCTCCAGGAAGCAGGCGGGGGAGGAGGACTATGAGGAGGAGGGCGAGGAGTGGCCCAGGCGCGTTACCTTCCAGGTGCCGAAGCGCGTCACCTTCCAGGATCCCGGTTACCCTGATTACAAGGACTCCCCACCCACCCCCACCCCTCCGGCACCTGAGGTATCGGGGAATACCCCAAGGCCGGGTATCCTGGGAAAGCACCCAGTGCAGAAGATTGGAAAGGATACCCAAACCACTCCCTCAGCCTGAGGTTTTGGGGAATGCCCCAAGGCCAGGAATCCTGCGAAAGCAGGAAATCCAAAAGAGGGGAAAGGATGCCACCCCGGACAACAGGGTCATCTCCACCAGGTCCCTGAGCTGGAGGATGCGCAGCAGCACACCACTACTGCAGGTCCAATCCCCCTGCTAGAGGACACCCCAAAGGGCAGTCCCTCTGCGCTAGGCCCAGAGCTGGAGGATGCCTGGGGGGACACCAGCACCTCTGTGGCTAGACCCCAGCAGGAGGACCCTGGGGAGCACAGGAGCACCGCGGTGTCAGTCCTCCAGCTGGAGAACACTGGGGAGCACGGCAGCACCACTGAGACAGGCCCCCAGCTGGAGAGGGACCAGGAAAGCAGGGCCAACACGATCAGTCCAGCTCCCCAGCCCTCCAGCACCACCCTAAGACGTCCCCCAATATGTGACTGGCCTTCCAGTGCAGTGGCCCCTTCAGCAATCATCAGGGCCAGAGACAGGGTATTAGAAATTATCCTAGAATTTTGTTGCTGCTGTGCAGCATTGGAACTGGAGAGCAACAAAGATTAAAAATAGTGCCATACCCGGCAGAAGACCCCCCACCCCCAAAGAACAATCACTCAGTGGCCATGGAGAACAGGAGTACACCAGGGAAGGTTGAGGCTCTGGAGAGGCTCCGGGGCTGGGCCCAGTCAGAGGGGCCAAGAGCAGCATGAGACTCACAGGACTGCAGCACAGAAGTCTGGGCAGCACTGATGTCCCTGGAGCAGAGCAGGTGAAGGACCAGGCAGGCAATGAAACTGGTGAAGCATCTGGAGAGGAGCAGAGCGGGTGAGGGTTGGCGTGTGGAGGGGTTGGGGAGAGTTGAGCAGGTACAGGACCAGGAGAGGGCTGTGGGGCTGTGTGGGCAGAGCCTCCAGAGGTCCCAGGGCCAAAGGCGAAGAACCCTAGGCCTCTCTCCCCCATCTTAGGTACTGCCCCCTTGGTGGGAGAAACCTGCTGCTCACCCCTGGGCACACAGATGTTGCAGAGGATGCAGGAGCTCTTGCAAAGGTTTGGGCCTGGGTGGTAAATCGTGCAGATTGCAAGGAGCACATAGATAGGCTCTCTAGCTCCCCTTAAGAAAGACTCTGGGACCAGTATATTAGAATCCAAACGGGACTCTCCACGGTGGGCAGAGGTTATTCACAGAGCAGCCCTAATCCACCATGACCTGCTCAGCTGGAAAATCCGCACATCTTCCTGCTCCACGAAGCCTAGGCTATGATCAGTCTCAGTCCCGCAGTGAGCACACCTAGGTGTCCAGTGTCCCCTGGGCCGAAGCTGCAGCTCGTCATGGAGTACGTGCAGGAGGGATTTTGCAACTTGGGATTCTTACACAGTGTCAGTCCAGCTGGAATTTCTCCTTTTAAAAATCCTCTCCAGACGGCTAACCACCCTTCCTCCTCCCTGGATTCAAACCCTGCAGGGTGACCTTAGCCAAATTGGAAACATTAATATCGCCCAACAGATGCAGGCTTTGGACACCATTCTCTGCCAAGTAAATCACTGGGTACAGGAACGAAAAACTACAGGGGATGTCTACCTCAAATTTGTGTTTTTTCATCATTGTTTAGATGGTGTTCAATTCCCTTCTAAAACTAAGGTTTTGCTAAGTCTGGTAAATGCAAGTGAGGTGAGGTATGTGTGTTTGAAAAAAGAAATGTGTGGAAGAGGGATATTCTGAAGGGCCTTAAGATAATGTAAAGCCGGATGGGTAAAATGAAATGGCATTAGAATGAAAGCAAGCAAAAGAAAGTGTTGAAGGTCTGAGAGAGAGATTTTGGTGAGAAATCGTGTGTACTCAGGTGTCCCCCTCCTCCAACACAATCATGGGCTTGCTCATCTGACCAGCAAAGCCCCCTCTGACTGACCTTTTGTCAGCTGAAGCTGGGACCAGGACATCCAAATTTGGACCAACTCTCCCTTACTGCCATGGATCCTTCCCATAGTAGGCCTGGTGATCATGATGATGCTTTTATTTGTTTCTACACCCCATTTTCTCAGCTTTATCCAGGAAAAGCTCTCTGAGATGAACCTTTGCACTCCCAGACCCGAGAAAGCCATTCCTGTTATTGACAGATGAGCAACAGGGCGTTGCTCTAGGGGTTCTGGGGCAACCTACACCAGTCCAGCGAGCAGTTGCTTATTTCTCTAAACAAATGGGTCCCACTGTAAGAGGATGGCAGCCCTGCCTGCGCGCACTTGTGGCAGCTGCTGGTCTCGCTAGACCTAAGGCCTTAAAACCCCCACTGGGCCAACCTGTAAATGTTAGTTCTCCACATCGGCTCCAGGACCTCCTCACTCATCAGGCTCTCTCCCCTCCATCACCCTCTTGTCTGTTAGATTTCTACTCTCTTTGTCAAAGACCCTCTCATCTCCCTCTCCCAATCCTCGACTCTCCATCCTGCCAGGCTTCACGGGTGTTCCACTCCCTAACGCAGGTAACACCCTCTTCTTACTACGGTGGACACCATCACCAGTCGGACAGTGGACCTGCCTTTATCTCAAAGATTACTCCACAGGTCTCCTCTCTGGGAATCACCTGGAAACCACACATTCCCTCCCGACTGCAATCCTCCGGTAAGGTAGAACGGGTAAATGGTCTGACCAGAGACCACCTAGCCAAACTCTCCACAGAGCCCACAAATCCTGGGTGGAGCTGCTCCCACTGGCTTTAGTGCACCTTTGAGCCACTCCCCATGGCCCTTGTTCCTGAGCCCCCTTGAACGGATGTATGGCAGACCTCTTCTTACTAACCATGAGCTCCGCGTCCAACGTACACTGTTGGCTGGATATTTTCCATACTTCTCTTTGCTCAGACAGCTGCTCCAAGAACACGCAGACCTTTGTCTGCCACAACCTGTGCCTCCGTCCCCTGATGCACCTGTCAACCTGCTGTGCCCTGGAGACCAGGTTCTTCTGAAAGCCATCTCTCCAAACCACTTCCGCCAAAGTGGATGGGTCCACACACGATCATCCTGACTACACCAATGGCTGTCAAGGCATCAGCTGTCCAGGGTCAAAGCGGTCCCTGTGGACAAGCAGTATGTATACAAGCACATGGGCCCAACTCGGGTTTGCATCAATGCATCCCTGGTCCACATCCCACTCAGCCTATAGAGTAGAGGCCCTCTGATTCTCCTTCCTCTGTTTCTTTTTCTTTTTTTTTTTTTAAAGATTTATTTATGCAAGCACTGGGTACAGTCAGAAGCACAGAGGGGGAGAGAACTCACCAGAGACAAAGCTAAGAGCAGAACAGGCAGACTTGACGAAGCACACTGCTGAGGGGAGCAGTGGGCAGCAGGAGAGGTCTGCCCGCCATGTGGGACCCTCGCCTTGAGGCCAGGGATTGAACCGGTGCTGTAGAGGCTGTGGGCAGCTTCACAACCGAGCGCTCAACCGTCAACCGCTGCGCCACCAGGGAGGCCCCTCTCCTTCCTCTGTTTCTAATCCCATCTCTTCAAGCCACTTCCAGTTCTTCTGTCTATGCCCAGCAATTCCAGATCAGCACAGCCTCGGGCACAGTATTACCACTCATAGGGCTTGTTGTCCTAATCTCATTTTTTCTGTTTGCCCCATGCTTACTCCATTTCATCCAACACCGGATCCAAGAACTGTCCCATACCACCTTTAACCAACTCCTTCTCCACCCATATCCTCGCGCTGCAAAGACTGTCTCATAACCAGGCCTGAGCGCCCACCCTGGTCTTCGCCCCTGTCCAGCAGGAAGTAGCCAAAGAGACAACCATTTCCCCTTTTCAACAAAAGGCTGGTATGAAAGGTTGATGCAGGGGCCGGGAATGGGGAAGCCCACATACAAACAACAAGATGGCCCTGACACCAGTACCCCTGATTCCATCAAACCAAAACTGAAGCCATAAGCAGGAGAAAACAACTCGGCTCCACGAAAAAACAACTTAGTTCCCCCTAAGCCTGTTTCCCCCCTGCCAACCCAGTTTTCCTGCCTAACCTCTCCTCACCCTATGAAATGACATCTCCCCCCACAACGGGCACGATTTCAGGGACACCCATCTTGGGTACGACGCTTGCCTGGGGGTGCAATGAATTGTCCCTTCCTTTGAGGAAGTTTAGCTTGGCTCCCCTTTTCTTTACTGCGCCAAACTGTTACAGGGCAGCCCTGGTATAAAAAGGGTTGTCTGACTGTTTCCCGATTCTGGTGGAGTGTTTCGGATTCTGGTGGAGCTGCCCGGACAGGGCCGGTTCTGAGATGGGCAGAGTTGGGGGTCCTGGAGGGCGGTGTCCTGGGGTGAGATGCTCTGTGAGGAGTCAGAGAAGCAGGGCTCAGAGGAGAGGAGACACGGGGGGATGCTCTGGGTGTGAGGTTTCCAGCTTTTCCCCCAGGACCCCTCTCTCCAGCCTCTGGATAACAAAACCTGGGGAAACAGGAAAGTAGATCATTTTTTCCTTTTACAACCTATTTAGTATTGAGGACTTTAAAAAAAAAACATAACATTTAATGAATACTGTTAAATTTACAGAAAAGTTGCAAAGATAGTACAGTTCTTATTCATCCCACACCATTTCCGCTTTGTTAACATCTTACATGAATACAGTTGTCTTTTTTTTTCACAGCTAATGAAGCAATGTTGACACAGTTACTAAACTCTGTGCTTAATTTCATCAGTTCTTCCTAATGTACATTTTATGTTCCATAATCCAAATTGCCTCACTCAGTTACAGCCAGTTCTCCTCGATGTGCCTCTTGCTGACTGTTTCTCTGACTTTGCTTGTTTTTATAACGTTGACATTGGTGAGGAGTGATATTTTGGAGAGGTGTTGGGTTCACAGTTGGGGTTCTTGGGTCACGTCTGAGAAATTTTCACCAGATTCCCCCTTTCACATACACAGTGAGTTTCCCCACAAGACAGAGACTTTTTGTCTCTGCCAAAGAGAAGTTTTATTATTTCTTTTTTTTAAAAAAAGAGTAGGCTCTCTCCGACCAACGGAAAGGAGGGAAAAAAAAAACAATCTGCAAGAACGAACTACAGATCAAGTGGGACACTGAGTAGAGAGGAACTATTTCAGGCACCGCACCCCACAAATGGAAACTGTGGAGAACGGTGAAGAAATCACCACAGAGGTGATCGAGCGGCTCCGGGCGCCATCAGAGGAAGACAAGGACTCCACGGAGACCTATAAATAGCCTAAGGTCAGCTGAGAACCACTGGGAAAAAGCAAAGGTCAGCAAGGACAGGTCTCTGGTGCCACCTCATGACCAGAACAAAATCACTAACTAACTGATTCCCTGTTGGAACTAAGTAAATACAGAGGGAGGGAACTGAAAGGGACAGTGCCCAGCAACACAGCATCAACACTCTGGTGGAGTGTTGTCTCCAGTGCTAGTCTCAGTCTGGTGAACAGTTTCTGACACCCCTAAAGGAGCACTCCAAAGAGATGGAAGCCACCCTTAGGACAACTTGGATCCTTCTCCTTTGGGGATTTGCTGGTGCGGGGTTGCACAGAGAGGAGGGGGCAGAGCTTGCTGGCTTTCAGGGCTGCTTCAGAACCCAGGGGTTCTCTGAGCCCCTCTGGCTGCCCACCCCCCAACAGTAAATGGACTGAACAGTGAAGAGGAGGAGGAAGAGGAGGACAAGGGTCCCCTGACAAAACTAAGCATCCAGGACGATCTAGACATCTGCGAGGCCATGGTGAGCTTGGCCCTGGAGCCCCTTCCCTGCCCCACCTTCCCCCTCCCACCAGCACACCCTTCTTCTTGGTTCCCCTCCCTTTGATTAAGCTTTCACCCACCTCTGCTGGGAGCCAGTGGGTAGACACCAACACCATCCTCGAATCTCAGGTGTGCCCACGGAGGCCCTGAGAGGTGTGCCTCCCAACCTCCTGCCGGGCCCACAGGGGCACCCTGCTCCTCTGGCCCACAGGTGGCATTTTGTAACTCGGCCTTGGCAAGTGCTGAGGAAGAACAGGCGCGGCTGCACAGGCAGCTAAAGGAGGAAAAGCTGCTCTGCTGGCTCCTGGCTCAGCAGGTAGCCCTATGGGAACAGGAGACTGAGAAGATGGAGGCCCCAGCCCCCGGGGGGACAGTGTGCCTGGGGAGACCCACCAGGCCCTTCAGGGAGCCATGGAGAAACTGCAGGTGAGTGTGTGTAAGGCAGGAAGGAATGGCCCCAGGGCAGGTTTTCTGATCCAGCAGACCAGGTACAGGAGAAGTGAGTCCTGGAAGCCTCAGTGAATTTTGCAGACTTTATTGGGATTTACCAGATACATGGCAGGTAGGGGTGCTAGGGGGCCAGGAGGCTGACAGGCCTCCCAGCCCCCAGCAAGTCTTCACTCTTTCTGGGCTCTCTGGCGTTCTCTGGTGGTCTCTGCTGCTCTGCACTCTCGGTCCTGCTTCTGCTTCTCTGCTTCTACTGGCGTCCCCGTGACGCCACCCTTAAAAGCCCATCTTAGCCCAGGTGAATCCCATCTACCTATGCCCACACCCTACTCCAGGTGCCCGCATCAGGCATGCATTCGGGTCCGCAGGGTTCCATCATCCATCCTATGGGCAGGAGAGCAGAAAAGCCTGATACTTTTACCTTACCCTACAATCCACCCCCTCAGGGTTTTCTGCCAGACAGTCTATACAAGTGATACACATGTTTCTCTTGACGAATAGGAACACTGCAGCCATGGCCCACAAAAGCAAATGAAATATATCACAATGAAATATAACAGAACACAAATAAGTCCAGGCAGGGCATCAACCTAGTGGCAAAAGACAATTATTGGCACCAGTAGATGATCCACCACTTCCGCTGCCGAAGGCACTGCTCATGCGAGGGAGGGAACCACTCAGGCATCAGCCGTCACACGCCAGGAGCCATCAGGCCTCCTGGCCCCCTCCGGCTGCAGTCTCGGCTAAAAGCCACACACCGCATCCACCCCCAGGATGCACTCACTCTTGGGTTGGCGATTCTGTACTCTTTGGGGGTAATCGCCCATCCCTCAGGTTTTTCTATCTGTGGTCGCTCCATCATGCAGGCCCCTGCGCTCAGGCCAACCCACTGCACAAGCACATGGGTCGGGGATCCGTGGATACAAGTCCACATGCAGCCTCTCTTGGGTCCCCTCTTTGGCTGTGGGCTCCACCACAAGCCACGTTCCCTACCCATCCCCCAAAGATGGGTTCCTCAGCTCCTCACCCTCACTCAACTATGAGCAGGGCATCACCCACAGGTGATTTTAAAAGACTCACTGGCCTTTAGCTTACGAAGTGCTTAACAGCCGCTCAGGGCTTCCCGAACTTAGCACCAGCTTTTGCCTTCTCAGTTGGCTTTTCTCCTCTGCTTAGCTGCTGGGCAGTACACCGGCTGCCTTTGGCCACCAAGGCCCACTGACACCCCCAGACTCCCATCTCTGGGGGTGTACAATCCCATCCTTCCTCAGGGTCCCAAAACATATCAAACTTGCCAAGGTCCTCCCCCTTCTGGCGGGATTGTTAGTCCATTAGTCCAAGTTCATCGGCTTTTCCCTTTGTCCACACTGGGGAGCTCTGAGTCGTGGTCCTTTCTCCCCCGATGATTCTTGCTGCCTAGGCGGGGATTGTTGGCTGGTCCTCTCGGGCGTCTCCTCCTCCAGGCGAGGTCTCATCCCGCAGGTCCCGGACTTTGCCCTTCCCCTGTCCCGCCATGACACGTCCAGCGCTGTCACAGGCAAACACTGTCTGCTGCTCCTCAGTCCCTCCCGGTCTTCGGAGGGCTCCATACTGGTCTGCATGGATCATCGTGCTGACTTACACCAATTGTAAGAGAGGAAGGAATGGACACGGGGCAGATTTTCTGATCCAGCAGACTGGGTCCAGGAGAAGAGAGTCCTGGAAGCCTCAGTGGCTTTTGTAGGCTTTTATTGGGATTTACTGGATACATGGCAGGTAGGGGTGCTAGGGGGCCAGGAGGCTGACAGGCCTCCCAGCCCCCAGCAAGTCTTCACTCTTTCTGGGCTCTCTGGCGTTCTCTGGTGGTCTCTGCTGCTCTGCTCTCTCGGTTCTGCTTACATTTCTCTGCTTTTGCTGTGAATGCCACCCTTAAAAGCCCAGTCTTAGCCCAGGTGAATCCCATCTACATATGCCCACACCCTACTCCAGGTGCCTGCATCAGGCTTGCATTCAGACCACAGGGTTCCCTCATCTATCCTAAAGGCGGGAGGGCAGAAAAGCCTGATAGTTTTGACTTTCCCTACAGTGTGGTTTTCCGGAGGGCTGGGCGGGCTGGGTGCTGGGCAGGCCGGCACTGCTGAGCCCCTGAGCCCGCTGTCTGGCCTAGGGCCGCTTTACCGAGCTCATGCAGGAGAAAGTGGGCTTACAGGACTGGATGGAGGAGCTGGAGCATCGATGTATCCAGATGTCTGGAGAGACTGACACCATCGGTGAGCGGGGAGGCTTGTGCCCTGCAGCTGGGGTGCTATGCAGAGGCTGGGGAGACCCCAGCAGCTGAGCTGTCTGCGCGCCCTCCCCCTAGGAGAATACATCGCTCTCTACCAGAACCAGAGAGCAGTGATGAGGGAGGAGCACCAAGAGAAGGAGGAGTCCATAAGCCAGCTGGCCCAAGACAAAGAGGAGATGAAGGTAGTCAGAGCTCTGGCTCCATGGTGGTGCGGCTGGGGGCAGGGCGGGCATCTGAGCATCTCTGCTTCCAGGTGAAGCTGTTAGAGCTGCAAGAGTTGGTTTTGCAGCTGGTGGAGGCACGCAACGAATGGTGGGCGAAGCCCTGAGCACCCGCCCAGAACCCTGCTGCTGAGCCCACTAGCGCATGCCTAGTCCCCAAGAAGCTTGGCACTGCCAACGTCCAAGGTGAGGAAAGCCCCTAACGGGCGGCTGGTCAGGAAGAGCACACTCCGCCAGGCACACAGCATCCTGTCTGTCTCTCTGTAGGGTAAAGAAAATATCAGGCTTTTCTGCCCTTCCGCCATCAGGATAGATGATGGATCCTTGTCCTGAATGCATGCCTGATGGCGGGCACCTGGAGTAGGGTGTGGGCATAGCTAGATGGGATTCAGCTGAGCTAAGACTGTGCTTTTAAGGGCGGTGTCACGGGGACGCCAGCAGCAGCAGTAGAAGCCGAAGCTGAAGCCGGAAGAGAAGCCGAGATCACCAGAGAGCCCAGATAAAGTGAAGATTTGCTGGGGGCCGGAGGCCTGCCAGCCTCCCAACCCCCCAGCCAGCACCCCTGCCTGCCATATGCCTGGTGAACCCCAATAAAAAACCTGCAAAACCACTGAGGACTCTGACTCCTCCTTTACCCGGTCTGCATGGGATCAGAAAACCTGCGCTGTGCCCTGCTCCTGCCCTTACACTCTCTAAAGAACCAAGTAAGGTGAGCCTTGTCCACGATGTGCAGCCGACCCAGGGTGAGGCCCAGCTGGGACTGACTCCCCTCGAGAACGCCTCTGCGCAGCAGGTCCTTCAGCTGCTTCAAGAAATGCAGAACTCCCAGGAAGGCGTCACCATTGGAAACAGCCCATGCCTTCCCTTCTTCTACCAGGCTGACGACAACGAGGTGAAGATAATGGTGGTCTAGGCCACCGGCATGGGGCCGGAGGCTCTGCCCCCACCAGGCCCTCACCAACCATCCCTGTTCCCCAGGCTATCCCCCCCATCCTTTGGCTCTCCTTCCCAGTCGTCCTCTCATCCCTCGTCTTAAAAAAGGGGTCCAACAACTCCCCTATCTAATAGGGTGAAATAGGTGCAGACCCTAGCCTCTGAGGTTAGGGCTGTGTCTTCATTTAACTCTGGACTAATCATACTTCCAGAGGCAAGGAGCTAGAAATATCCAGCTAGTTATTTAGGGGGCTCCGTTCTACAATATAGGGGCTCCTTGAATGACCAATTGAATCCTTACCAGGCCTTCTTGCAGAGGGCCTAGGTTATATTAGGCAATTTTGGGCCACGTGCCCCCCACCTCACCCCAACCATGTCGAGCGGGGCAGCACTTTGAAAGCCCAGCACGGGGGCTAAGTCCAGACAGAGATACCAGCTGGGGCAGGTGGGCACCAACACCGGTCTAGAGTGTAGCCACAGAGATAGCAGTGGTTTATTTGAGACCACCCAGATCCACAAAGGGGTGGCCTCCCCTGCTCCCTTTTGAAATTTCCCCATGGGCCTTTGCACCCAATTTTGTTTTTGTTTTTGTTTTTTTGTTTTGTTTTTAATTTTTTGTTGGACCCAATAATTGTTTTGATTTTTCTTTTTTTTTTTATTTTTACTTTTTGTTGTACCCAATTATTCTGGAGGTGATCCCTATCTGCAAAGGGGAGGCCTCTCCTACTACCTAGCAAAAGTCCCCATGGGCATGTGTGCCCGATTATTTTGTGGGAACCCACCCGTTAAGGGGGGGTTCTGCTCACTACACATGTCTTGCAGCTTGAGGTTACCCTGTCCCACTCACAAAAGTCCCGCGGGCATGAGGCCACCACAGTCCTAAAAGGGGTGTCCTCCCCTGTCCCCGCTCACAAAAGGTCCGTGGGCATGAGGCCACCCCAATCTGCAAAGGGGTGGCCTCCCCCATCACCCCTCAAGTCCTGCGGGCATGAGGCTACCCCAATCCACAAAGGGGCGGCTCTCGCTGTCCTCCTCACAAATGTCCGACGGGCATGAGGCCACCCCAATGTGCAAAGGGGTGGCCTCCTCCTTCCCGCCTCACAAAAGGCCCATGGGCATGAGGCCACCCAATCTGCAGAAGAGTGGCCTCTCCCGTCCCGCCCCTCACAAAAGATCCACAGGCATGAAGCCACCCCAGTGCACAAAGGGGTGGTCTCCCCCTTGCCCCCTCACAAAAGTATGAGGCCACCCCAATCCACAAAGGGGAGAACTCCCCCATCCCCCTCCTCACAAAAGTCCTGCAGGCATGAGGCCACCCCTATCCGCAAAGGGGTGGCCTCCCCCGTCCTTCCTCTCGAATGTCCCACAGGTATGAGGCCACCGCAGTCCACAAGGGGGTGGCCTCCACTTGCTGTCTTTGCAAAAGTCCCGTGGGCCTCTGTGCCTGATTATCTTGGGGCCACCCCGGATTTGCAGAGAGGTGGCCTTCACTGCTTCTTTTACAGAAAGTCCCCATAGAGGGGATGCATGGCTTACTCAGGCAATTTGGGGGTACACACTCCCCCAACCCTGTGGAAAACTGGGCTTGGCCAGAAGCCGGGCCGTGGTGGCTGGTGGAGGCCAGGCGGAAGGCGTGCAGGCGCCCCGCGGTGTACATACTGTGCTGGGACGTGTGTACATGGGGCTGAGACGGCCCCTGTATCACAGCAGAGGCTGCGGTGGCCCCTGGGAGAGGAGGTTTCTATGAATCAGTTGACATCGAGGAAACTTATTTATAGATCGCCCAGGACAGAGGAAGGAGGCAAGGCCAGGGAGTGGTTCCTGGTATTTCACTTTTGTTTCTGAATAAACTGAACTCACCACGTGGTCGGGCCCTGGGATCTGGGCTCAGGCGCTGCGCTGGGTGTGGGTCCTGCCAGCAGAGGGCAGGCTTCGGGGTGCAAGGTGCGCATTGGCGCTGCCTGTCAGGGCATCCAATCCCCCTCAGCTCTCTGACCTGTAGGGCCTGTGGGCTGCGTGCCGACCCTGGAGGGGCAGAGTACTGGCTTCCAGCCTAGGCATTTCTCCTCTCACCCTGTTCTTCTGGGGCTCCCACCCAGGCCCCATGAGTCCTCCAGGCTGGCACTCTACCCCTGGTGGCCACAGCAGGGTTCAGATGAAGACCAGCTAAGTCCAGGTGCTTTCCCCAGCAGCCTGGAAAAAACTGGGGCCTCCCAGGCACGCCTGCGCCCCCATGCTTAAACCATCCCTTCCCCTTGAACGCCACAGTACACAACCAGCACACAACACGTTGCTCCCCATTGTTCAGAAATGGGTTTCATTCTCAGCCAAGAGACAGCAGGACTGGTCGCGGCCAGAAGCACACAGCTGCCGGGACAGCACCCCCATGCTCGGGGAAGGGGCAGGAAGGTGGCAGGGGGAGCTGACTGTGCACAGTTCGGGAATGGCAAGGATGCTCGTCGGAGGTGGCACGTGTTGGCGGAGGCAGCTGGGGTGACAGTGTTTGCTTGTAGTTGGGCCACAAGACTCAGAAGGACAGCACAGCCGGCGGTTCCCAGCACCAGAGATGCGCGCTTGCACGTGTGTGTGTGCCCGTGTATTTATAGACATGTATAGAGCAGGGCAGGAGCAATACCATCGAGGGGGCACAAGAGTCACCGAGGTCACGCCTGGGGTGTCAGCTCACCACCACAACAGACTAAAGTCACAGATGAAGGGGGAGGCTTGGGGGCTGGGGGCCAAGTCACAGAACAGTCACCCAGGCAGGCCCGGGAAGAGAGGTGTCCCAGGAAGAGGAGGGGTCTGGTTAGAGGTCGAAGGGGGCCCTGGGGCTCTCAGGTTGGATGGACTTGCCTGACCTGATCAGCTGGCAGCTGGAGAGAAGCAGAGAGAAAACGGGGGAGGGCAGAGAAGGGGGAGAGCTGGGAAGGCAGGTGCAGCCTGGGCTGCAGCGCTGGGGGGGAGGTGGGGAGGGAAGACAAAGCAGGGGAGGGTATGGACAGGGGTTCTGGATGAGAGGGGAGGGGTGGAGGGAGGGGGGATGCAGGAGCAGGAGCTGGAGCCTCTCCCTGCTCACTCGCCGGCCTCTCACACACACGAGACAGTGCACCCGTGTGCCAGACATGTGATCGGCCCCCTCCGGCTCCCTCCTCTCTGCTCCCCTGTCTTTCAACCCACCAGCCCAGGGTCACCCTTAGTGTCAGGAGGAGGCGGCCTCGGGCCCCACGTGACTCCACCATTTCTGATGGAGAAAGACAGGGGAATACCACTGTTTGCCCCGGGAGGGCAGAGCTGAGAGGATGGCTGGAGGGAGCACTGGGGGCCCCCTGGGGTGGGCAGAAAGCACAGTAGTTCCCCATATGGACCCTGGGGAGGCAGGGAGGGCAGGAGGCCAGATGCTAGTGGCCACAGGCTTATAAGTCTAAGAGGGGAGCCTCAGCTGGCTGGGGGACCACAGGTCGTGTAGGTGAGGCTGGGCCCTTCCTGGTGTGGAAAAGCAGAAGAGCCAGCATCAGTGTAGGGGTGCGGGGGCA
Source organism: Talpa europaea (assembly GCF_964194135.1). Lineage (NCBI taxonomy): Eukaryota > Metazoa > Chordata > Mammalia > Eulipotyphla > Talpidae > Talpa > Talpa europaea. Next base: position 118,896,819 of record NC_140068.1, on the reverse strand, counting down.
GGCAGGTCTGTGGGGCAAGTTTTACTGACCAGCTTGGGTAGAACTCAGAGAAGCCGACTTGCCCAGGTCAGCCGACACTGAGGTCCCCTGGCTGACAAAGGAGAAGTGACACTATGAACAACAGGCCCAGGTCCACGGGCTGCAGGCGGGCTTCAGTGCTTCACCTGGGGCACAGGGACTGCCGTGGCCCTGTGCTGGCGGGAACAGCAACAGCAGGCACGGAGGGCAAGGCGCTCTGTGGCCTGCCTGGTTGCAAGGTGGCTGCGGGCCGAGGGTGTGGCTTGGACCCTCAGGCTTTCCAAAGCCATCAGACAACCTGAGCCTTCCTGAAGGGACTCAGTTGCCACAATAAGGAGGAGGGGTCAGACCTCCTCTGCCCTGTGGTGGATCCGGTTCCAAAGCTCCCAAGGCGGCTGCCCTGCCCCAGCAGCACACTCACATAGGGGGATGGGGGCTGCACCCCCAGCATGAATTTCGAAGGCTCCCTGACGGCCTGCTCCCTGACAGCGGCACAAGCGGCCTATCAGCTCAACACCCTGCGTGACCATCTGCACTGCGGGCCCTCGAGCCTAGAGACTTCCACAGCCAGAGAACATCCACCTAGGTGGAAGGCCCGGGTAAGACAAGTCTCAGTGGCTGTCTTCAGTCGGAGGTACTTTGGGAACCTGGGGTTGGCTTGCCTGTATGAACTTAAGTGTGTGTGTGACCAATATAGGAATCAAATTCTCTCTGAGAGCCAACTTCTGACTGAAGCTTATCTATCACCCTCGGGGCAGATGCCTTCTCTCAAACCTCGGTCCCCTGGGGCTTAGGCCAGATATGTGCCCTAAGCGTCTCATCTTTTACTGCAGCGCTGCGTGGCCTCAATACCAATTGGACAATGGCTCCCACGGGCCGAGCATGGCGCTTTTGACTTCTCCATCCTTACAGACCTAAAGAGTTCTGTCACCGCAATGGAAAATGGTCAGAGATCCCTTCGGGCCAGGCTGGCTTTCTCTTGTGCTCCCGTGCCCCCCTCCAGCCCCTCCCTCCTGAAAACCTGCCACACTCTCCAAGTCTTGAGACTCCTCTCACTCTCCCCCTCTCTGGACCCTCTTCAACGTTCTCTGATCCTCTAGATTCTCAGTCTTCACCTCCTCCAGCTCCCCAATCTGGCCTCCCCTCTTTTTTTCACCTCCTAGCCACCACACCCATTCTGGGTGGTCCTCTTCTAGTCCCCTCAGGGAAGTGGCGGGGACTGAAGGAGGAGTTAGGGTCCATGTTCCTTCCTCTCTGTCTGGTCTCTCCCAGACTGAAAAACTTCTTGGCTCTTTCACTAACAATCCCACCACCTACACCAAAGAGTTTCCTTATCTTACCCAAGCCTGTGACCTTACTTGTCATGATTACATGTGATCCTCTCTTCCACCCTGACCTCTGACAAAAGGGAGCAGGTTTTTAGGTCCGCCCAAGACCATGCAGATCAGGTCCCTGTGACTCACACAACCATGGCCCCAGGCTCTGCAGCAGTTCCCAGCCCAGAGCTGGGGTGGGGCTCCCAGACTGACACAGGCAGGGCCCCCCGGGGCAGGACTCACCAAGACCATTTTATTACCTGTCTCCTAGCTGGTCTCCAAGCAGCTGTGCACAAAAGTGTAAATTTTGCTAAGCTGAGGGTGATCACCCAGTCTGCCTCAGAAAACCCTGCTGCCTTCCTTACCCGCCTGATTGAGGTGTTCCGGCGCCATACCAGGCTTGACCCTGACTCAAATGGAGGCGCAACAGTTCTGGCTACCCATTTTATATCTCAGTCAGCTCCTGACATTAATAGAAGCTTAAGAAGTTTGAGAGGACTCCCCTGATGGCGCAGATGGCAAAGTGCCGCGCTGTGAGTCTCTCCGAGGCCTCTGCAGTGCCGGTTCCATGCCGCCCGGCCAGCGAGGGTCCCACATGGCACAGCAGACCTCTCCTGCCTCGCCCGCTACTCCCTTTAGCAGTGTATTTCGTCAGTCTGCCTGTTCTGTTCCCCACTCTGTCTCTAATGAATCCTCTCACCCTCCCACGTATCTGGCCTGGACCCCGGTTCTAGTGTAAATGAATAAATAAATCTTTTTTTTTTTTTTTTTTTTTAAAGAAGGCTGAGGACTGTCCTCAAACCCCTATCCAGGATCTGCTGAATATGGCCTTGACAGTTTTTAAAAACCGGAAGGAACAGGACAGGGCAGAGAGGGAACCCCGTAGTCTCCAGAAGGCTGGGCTTCAAGCTCAGGCCCTGGTAGGGCCTTGAGACTGCCAGGCCCTGCTCCTCCAACCACCGCAGTGCCTGCCACCCGACAGAGGACAACAACGGGCCCCATGGCCCCCAACCGACCACTGCTGGGAGCCTGCTTCAAATGTGGTCGAGAAGGCCACTGGTCTAGACAATGCCCCAACACCTGCCAGGACCATGCCCCATCTGCAACGTCAGGGTCACTAGAAAACTGACTGTCCCTCCATGCCTGGCTGCGGTGGACCAGTCCTTCCAGCCCCTGCAACTCTTGCCACCGGCGGTCTTCGGTTTGGCAGCTGAGGACTAAAGAGGCCCGGACTCATCGACCCCGATAAATTTCAAGGGGCCCAGGATAAAAGTCAAGGTAGCAGGTAAGTCCAACACCTTTCTGGACTCTCCTTTGATATGTCGCTGGCCTCCTCCTCTGCAGACCTTCTCTGCCACAATCTCAGCAACACACTGCACAACTCCTCACCTTCCTGGGCTCAAATGGATACCGTGTCTCCCCGTCCAAAGCCCACTTTCAGTTCCCACAGCCGTCTATCTGGGTCTTCCACTAACTCCTTCCTCCAAACAGCTGAAGGTGGACCACAAACAGGCCATCCGGGACCTTCCCTCCCATGAATCGGAGAACAAATCCTTTCCTTCCTAGGTTTGGTCAGATTCTTCCGTCACTGGATCCCTAATTTTGCTTTCCTAGCCATCCACTGTACGACACAGCAGAAGCCTCCCCCGAAGGACTTCTCCAATCTCCCGGGGAGGTCTGCAGGGCCTTCCTTTTACTCACACATATCCTCCTTAGGGCACCTGCCCTTGGCCTTCCTGATCCAGAAAAGCCTTTCCTCCTGTGCACAGACGAACGTCGGGGTATGGCGGCAGGCGGCCTTTCCCAGCCTCTGGGCCCAGCCCTGTATCCTGTCGCTTATCTCTCCAAGCAGATGGATCCCACCGTCAGGGGCTGGCAACCCTGCCTTAGAGCCCTGGTGGCGGCAGCTCTACTCACCCAGGAACCCCTCAAACTTACTCTGGGAAGACCTGTCCAAGCACATTCCTCGCAACACCTTCAGGCCCTCCTGTCTCCCCGCCGCTCTCCACTCTCACTCCTGCCCACTCACAGGACTTCCTCGTGCTCTTTATCGAAAATCCTCTGGCGAGTCTCACTCAGTCAGAGTGAGTCTCACTCAACCCAGCCCCTCTTCTGTCTCTGGCCCCCCTTCTGCCGCTCATTCGTGACCTGAAATCCTGGGCGAAATGCAAACCTCCAGACTGGGTTTGGCCGACTCCCCTTTGTCGGATGCCTACTGGACTCTGTCTGTAGACGGCTTCTCTTGCGAAGGTGCACGAGGTCAGCGGAGGGCTGCCTAGGCCATGGTTACCCTCGATCAGGTCATCGAGGCAGGAAAGCCGCCCAGAGGAACCACCTCCCGAAAGGCAGAACTCAGAGCACTTACCGGGGCCCTGACCCTCAGCCACCATAAGAAAGTCACCATCTATACGGATTCAACATATGCCTTCCTTATGGCTCACAGTCCTGCTGCGATTTGGCAGGAAAGGGGGTTCCTCTCCACCCAGGGGTCCCCATCATGAACGTTAAACTTGCCCTTAAGCTTCTAGCGGCCTTGCAGCTTCCAACTGAAGTCGCCATGATCCACTGTGAAGGACACCACACGGACAATTCTTACGTGACCACAGGGAATAACAAGGCTGATGCAGCAACAAGGGCTCCCACAACTCACTCTGCTGCAGATCCTGGTCCTATTCTCTCTCTATCTGTCCCCTCCATCACTCCGACTTAGGAACCTAATGAACGCCAAATCCTGAGTCCGCCTTCCAACCCTCCTTGAATGCAAAAGTCTGGCAGCTGTGTTCCCATCGTCAAACCGGTGCTCGTGGATCACCTCAAGGGGGAATTCGCCAACCTCCTTCTTCTGCAGCTCACCAGCTGTGTGGACACTTACCCGGACAGGATTGGCAGGTTGATTTTACTCACCTCCCTACTCACAAAAATAGTTAAATATCTGCTCACAACGGTTGATACAATAACAGGTTGGGACAAGCCCTTCCCCGCAGCTAGAGAAACGGCTCAGGGGGTAACCGAGGCCCTTCTTAACCACATTATCCCATGCGTTGGCCTCCCCACATCTGTCCTATCTGACAATGGTCCAGCTTTTATCTCAAAGATTACTCAGCAGGTCTCCGCGGCTCTGGGTATCACCTGGAAGCTTCACATTCCCCACCACCAGCAATCCTCAGGGAAGGTGGAGCGGGCCAATGGGCTAATCAAGGGTCACCTGACTAAACTCTCCTGAGAGCTCTGCAACTGCTCCAGGACCATGCAGACCGGTACTTACCCAGTCCTGCCTGAATCTCGACCTCCTCAACTGACCTTCCCCACCACTGCATCCGGGAGAGCAAGTTTGCTCAAATCGCTTCAGCCAAAGCCACTGCAGCCTCCATGGACTGGTCCGCACACAGTCATTCTCATCACGCCTATAGCGGTAACACCTCTGGGAGTCCCCTCCTGGTACCATCTCTCTCAGGTCAAACATGTGCCCGAAGACAAGCAGTATGTATGTTGTAACCTGGGTCCTACTAGGATGCGCATTTCTTGTCAAAATCTCCCCTAGCTCAGTGTCCTATGTGTGGAAATTCAAAGTTAGGGAGACCTTTGTCTCAGGATCCACGGAGACTACCCACTTGGTGGGTACTGCAGAGTGCCCACAGGCCGGATGCACAGCACCCATCACTCTCACCCTAACTCTTTCATCAATTAACAACACTATGAACACCATGTTTTCTTTCTTTTACCATCAAACCTTAGATCATTGCAAGAATACCTACAAAGAATATGGGGGGTACCCTTGCCCGTCATGTACAGTGCACCTTCCAGACAAAGGCCGAATGTTCTCTCCATCTGTCATAATACGGGTTTCAATACGAATCAAGTTAACTATCTTTTTCAGTTCCTTGGGACCTACGCTGGGTACAGGGAGTCCAAGCCACAGGGTACACTGGCTGGCATTCCTACCCAGTGGCAACATTGTCCGTCTCAAGGGAATATGTCCTGACACAAAATGCCACAGTCCAAGTCTCCCAGGACATCCTCCATTCAGAGCAAGTCCTACAAAATCAGCTAACATCATCAGAAAAGACCGAGACACCCCCAACCTGGATTCATATAATCCAAAACGCTATACCCTTCCTAAATGACTCTTTTGGGGCTATTACCTCCTCTTGTTTCCTCTGCGCTTCCATTCAGAGGCCTCTACTGGCGGCAGCTCCAATTAATCACAATATCACTACGACCAAGACAACAGACGCTGCTTGCCAGACTCCCCAAATCTCAGTCCCCCTATGGGACTCCAATCACAGCTACCCCTGCTATCCAATTGACGCCCTTGTTGGCTTTCATTCCTGCACTTCTAACATTTCGGTTAAAGGTATCTATCCCTCCTTAGAAAAAAACCTCTGTGTCTTTAGCATCATCACAAAGACAGCTCCCCTCCCTGGCACAGGCCATGCTCCAAAACCGGCGGGCTCTGGACCTGTAAATGGCTAACAAGGGGGGCACCTGCCTGTTCCTCAGGGAAGAATGTTGTTATTGTATCAATGAATCAAAGATTGTAGAACAAAATGTGGAAGCCTTGATGAAACTACACAAAGACATGGAAAGGGAAAGTGGGGGCTCCAATTCCCCGCTGACATGGTTTCAAAATCCTATAGTGTCATGGCTCCTCCCACTCTTGGGGCCAATACTAATGATGACTTTACTTTTTTTTTTCTTTTTGCTCCTTGCCTCCTGAAATTCACACAGGCTCACATTCAGGAAATGTCTCCTACCACCTTTAACCAACTCCTTCTCCACCCACATTCTCGCATCCCTGTAGAAGACCCTCATTACCAGGCCTGAGCCACCCCCTTGGCTCTCTGCCAGACCAGAGAGCAGTGATGAGGGAGCAGCACCTATAGAAGGGGTTGTCATAAACGGGCTGGCCCAGGACAAAGAGGAGCGGCGAATGTGCGTGGCGGGGCAAGGGGTAGAATGTAGTTCCCTCACAATCCCTGGGAACCATCCTTATGTCACATCAAGAGCTGGGTGCTTGATTTGTTGCCCCAGCCCCCCAGGACGAACCCCCTTTCAGGCTTCTCTTGTGGCTGCAGATTACCAACTTGAAGGGGACCCAAGACCATGGGACCCGACCCTGGCAGAGGGTTCAGGATCGCTTGCTCTGTACTGTACCCCACCTTTAAACACTGAGCGCCTACAAAGCCTACGCTTCCCTAGTAAACTTGAAACGCTGGCAACTGCTCTGGGAGACACTGGGAAGAATTGTTTAGTTTGGTGGGGTTTCTACTCCACGGAGACTTTCCAATTTTTGTCTGACTCCTCCATCTCACATTCTAATTCCTTATGACCCTGGGGCCAGAGTGCCCCCCAATCAGTGCTCTTTGGAGTGATCTGTTTACCCTCTGTGGATCAGATCCCAGCAAACTGACCTTCCCAGTTGGGGATCTTCCCCCAGTCGTCTCAACATGGGTTGCTCTGCTCGCCACAGGATAAACAGGCGACTGAAGCATCAATTCTGCTTGAGTCTCCTGAGAAAAAAAAGCCTTCTGTGTTAATGCACGTATGCAGACATATGTGAGATTGTAACAGATTGCTCTGAAATGGGCCTGGCTGTGCCCCTGGCTGTCCCCTCACTGCCTCCTGCCATGAGCATCCACTGGTGCAGGAGCTTGAGCAGCGCTGCCTGCTGGCAGCTACTGAGTCATGGCATCCCAGAAGTTCGAGTCTGAAGACTGAGTGAAAATTCCTAAACATTTTTTCTTTAAACCAAGTTATCAGTCCATTTCTTCTGTCATTGGGAGGATGGGACGGGGGGGACTACTCACAGCACCTGGTGGAGATGTTGGTGGCATGACGTCAGATGGCAAATCTAACTTGTAAAGTGGGGTGTGAGTACAGGGGCTTGCCGTTCTCGTGAGCCTCAACTCTCTTTTTCCTCTCTGCAGTTGACAGACTACCAAAGGAAAAACATCTTGGGGTCTCCTGCAAGAGACCACTGGAAGTGGTTGTAAGTCATCTGAAGATGTAAGTCTTGCTCAGCCAGGCTGGGAGGGGTTGCTCCAGGGGCAGCTGAGTGAGAGGTGAAGAGCATGAAAGAAGTGGGTAAGAACCCTGGGTCTGACTGCGGCCTCTCCGTAGTTCTGCTGGGGATTTGATTTGGGGAAACAGGAAACACTGTTTAAGCTCTTTGTCCACCTGTGACTCAGGGTGCTACAGCTCTACTTAAATCTAGGCAGCATCCATGAGATGATTGTGCGTTCATCCCTTCGTGCGGGGCCTGGTGCGCAGTGAGCCTTCAGTACAAGGTGTCGCTATGGACTTCTTGCTCTGGCAATTTCCCTCATCCCCAGCCTCAAGGGGAAGCCAGTCAGTGAGGACACCCTCTCCCTTTAGGGCAGCAAAGATGAGCCCCAGGTGCTTGGGATTAGGTGACCTCTGAGGTGGGAGTCCGTCTTTGCCACCAGCTTGCTGGGTGATCCCAGGGAAAGTCACGTCCTTCTCAGGCCTCAGTTTCCTCAACTGGAAGATGAAGTTGTTGGGTCAGATCAGCGCCTTCCAGACTGATTTGGTAGCTTTGATCATCTCTTGGTTCATGTTGCTTCCTGCCTCGGGCGAGGTGGTGAGTGGCCGCTTGGAAAGAAGGCACAGGCCGTGGTATGATCCCTCGACCATGTCTCCAGCATCCATCGTCCAGAGCTGCTCTCTCTTTCCTTCTCTGACCTTCTTGTCTTCTCTAAGCCGCTTTTCTCTTTCTCCCCTTGCCCTTGTTTTTCTCTTTTCACCTCCTGTAGATTCAGAACATTCTGCAGGTGCTGGTGTCCGACCTTAACCGCTCCAATGGGGTAGCGCTCCCCCCATTGGACAGGAGGAAGGTGAGGCCGTGCCGAGACCACCTCTCTGGCTGGGCCTCTCCCAGCGTGCATGCCCGAGGCTTGTCTGCTTGGGGTGCTTGGCCTCTGGCTGATTTTATGTTGCCATCATTAACCCTCGGTGTGTCCACGTCTGCTATTTCACCTGCTTGGTTGATCGTTGTTTTCCTTCCCGCACATCTTTATCATCTTGGAGAAGATACAATACACCGTGAAGGGTGAGAGGTCATTTGGGAAGAGCTTCCAGAGCAGGGTGTGAGATTTGGGCCTTCCAAGCCTCCAGGGTGAATGCTCAGGGGCCCATCCTACTAGGAGAGCCTCAAACCCCCGCCCCAAACACGGGGCTTGCCCTCTGGGCATGTCCCGCAAAGACCAACAGTCCACACTGCAGTTGATTTTCCAAAGTGATGAATTCATTTTAGCTTAGGAGTGGGAAATGCAGGCTTAGGAGAAAGGGGGCTTTTGTTACAGGTGCAAGGACTAAGGTGAGTTTTGTAGCAGAACTGCAAGTGTGTGAGGTTCACCAGAGATGAGTGACTGGGACATCCTCCCCCACTGTCTTTTAAAAATCAACTGGACTCTTACCCATCTCCCATGGGCCCTTGGCAGCAGACCATTTGCTAGGCGGCAAGGTGGGATGTGGCAACTGAGGGAGCAGTTGGCTCTGAAGGGTCTGGAGGCTGGAGGGGGTGGACTTTGAGACTGATGTGTAGAGGTGGGCAGTGTTCATCCCCGTGGAGAGCGGGTGACGTGGGAGTCCTGGGCAGAGGGTGGGTGCAGGAGATGATCAGATTTGGAGCCCAGAGAGCGGTTGGCAAGAAGGTAAGGTGCCTGGGGTGCCCTGGGCTGGGGGATGACCTCTTCCGGATGTGGGAGGGGACACCGAGCTCTGGTTCTCCAGCTGTATTGGGTGGCATCTCATTGTTTCTTCTGTCTGTCCTGGCCCATCAGAGTATGGAGATGACCGGCTCCCTGAGCCTCAGCATCCTTCACTTCAGAGAGCACTAGAAAGCAGTTTGCTTCGGTGAGGGAAGGGGTGTGGGCAGGTGGCAAAGTCCCACAGTGCCTGCCTCAGGAAGAGGGGCCTGTGCCTGTCCCCCGCATCTGTGGGCACAGATCTGGGAGATGACTTGGTGGCGGGAGCCAGCAGCAGCAGTGGTCTCCACTCTGCTGCTCCACCACAAGTCCGTTGTAGCAGTTGCTCTTCAGAACTGCCCTTTTCTGCATGCTTCCTGGGTTATGGGCAGGACCAACCAGGTGGTCCAGTCAGCCAAGGATGAAGATGGTCCAGGCCCTCCCTGGTGGCCTAGAGGTTAAGTCTCGGCACCATCACCACTGCTGCCTGAGTTTGATCCCTGGCCGGGAGCTGACCCACAGGGCGCAGCAGACCTCTCCTGCCTTGCCAGCTGCTACCCTCAGCAGTGTGTTTCAGTCAGTCTGCCTGTTCTGCTCACTCTACACCTTTGGCCAATACCCCAGTTCTTCTGCACAAAAAAAGAAAAATAGTCCAACCAGACTTGATGTTGGGACACCCTGAAGAGTGATATAAGCCAGGGTTAGAGGGAGCTGAGGGGCTCTGTTCCAACCTCCAAAGAAAGAAGGAGAAGACTCTGTTCCTGGCCTCTCAAGAAAGGAGGGCCAGAAGCTGAAAGAAGACAAGCAGCATCCAGGAGCCAACCTCTGTGGGAGGAAGAGAGGATGAAGACCTCTGTCAGAGACTGGGCCTCCAGTCCTCAGTCTGACATCACCGGAAAGGAGCAAAGGCTCCGGGCCTCATGTATGAAAGAGCTGTTTGTTGTTGGTGTTGTCCAGCAACTCATAAAGAGCTTTTAACACTTGGTGTGTCTGACACCAGCTGGGATCCCAACTGAAATGGGTATTCACGGGGCATGAGGATGGGATGCCAGGATAGGCTGCAGTGGCACCTACCTGCCCAGGCTCTAAGACAAGAGAGCCACCAAAAGCCCCAAAGCCAAAACCAAGGGCTGGAGCATTACAGTACCCATACGATAGGGGCCTACAGGCTAGAGCCGATGGAAGGATAGTGCCTGGTAGGGGACTCATCACTGTGGTTCTCAACCGTGTGCACAATTGCAAGAGTCTTCAGTCTGGAAACAACCACCTTGGGGGCCTCTGCTGGTGGTGCAGCAGTTGAGTGCTGGGCTGTGAAGCTGCTGCCTCTGCTGCCCGCAGCCTCTGTAGTGCCGGTTCACCGGCTCGATCCCTGGCCGCTGGTAAGGGTCCCACATGGCGCGAAGGACCTCTCCTGCCACCCGCTGCTCCCCTCAGCAATATACTTCGGTCCTTCTACCTGTTCTGCTCCCTGCTCTGGCTCTGGTGAATTCTCTCACCTCTCGCGCTTCTGACTTTACCCAGTGCTTATATAAATAGAAAAAAGTTCTATTTGCAGAACTTCTAACCTCCTGGAATCCCCTGTGCAGAGTAAGCAGGTGCTCTCAGAGACTCCAGCTCCCTTTAGGGTGGCAGGTGCCAGCACACCAGCAGAGGACCTTACACTACTTCAAAGGAAATTGGCACCCCCTGATCATTGCAGCACTATTTACAGTAGCCAAGCTGTGGAAGGGGTTGTACATTGATAATAGAATATTACTCATCAAGAAATATAAACTCATGCCATCTGGGGCAACATGGATGGAGCTAATGGAAATAAGCCCAAAGGAGAAAGACAAAAACATCACTTAGATATGGATATAGAGAAATTAAACAAAGGGCTAGATTAAGCTATCCCTTGAGTCTCCCAGGTGGTGCCTGACTACTGGCTGGGGCTGTAGACCAGCCTAGACATCCTGGCCTGGCAGCACTGGATGGTGGACTGACCCTCTCTAGTTTGACATCAAACTTATTTGACGACAAAGCCTGACTCCTGCTGACTGAGTGCCCCATTGTCTTGTTTCACTTACACCACCACTGGGTACCCAGCCTCTGCTATTTACTGGGTCTGAGATGGATCTTGTACTTGATGCTGCATGTAATTTTTTGTTCCCTTGTTTTTAGATTCATTTTTAATTTATTTATGCATACGAGAACTGGGGTACAGGCCAGAGGTGCAGAGGGTGAGAGGATTCACTAGACACAGAATAGGGAGCAGAATAGGCCAATCCACTGAAATCACCTGCTGAGGGGAGTAGTGGGTGAGACAGGAGAGGTCTGCTGCCCCATGTGGGTTGCTCCCTGGTCAGGAATCAAACTCAGGTCTAAGAAGTGATAGCACTCAGACTTAAACCTTATGCCCCCACGGTTTTTTTTACATCTTTTGATATTATTTAAAATAATAGAAGCACTCCTACTGCTCTACTTTCATAATAAACACGCTCCAGCCCTTGGCTCAGGTCAGGTTTACACGTGTCTTTGTCACCTTTACTCAGTGTCCATCTCTCACAACAGTGCAAGCTCCAAGTCTCCAGGGTCCTCTCTCTGCTGCCATTGTATCTGCAGGGGAGGCAGCTTGGGGAGGCAGGAGCCAGCCAGGGAGAGGGATGCTGGCAAGTGAAGAAGAGGCAAAGGCAGAGAACACTTGGGAGATGCTCCCTGGTTCCCTGAGAAAAGATTTCTCAAAGTGTGGTTGTGGAATCCTTGAAGTCACCCAGAGCCTGTCACAGGAGCCATGAGGTCAAAACTATTTTCTAAACGTCACTAAGACACCATTGGATTTTTCACTATTTTGACATCTGCTGAGGTAAAACTTACTAAAAATGGAGCTTATATTACTAACTGTAGTTATTCTTCACAACTGCTTACCTCAGAAACACAACTCAAAGGTAGTGTCTTTCAAAGTGTCTTGGTTGAAGCATTAAAAATTATCTTCATTATTCTGTCATCCTCAAATCCACATTTTACAGCACCTGATGCGAGGACACGCAAGTGCACACACAACACTCCTGTTGCGTCCCCAACTACCATGTGCCAAGGAAAATATTTGCATGAGATGAATTAGGCTGTTTTTCTTTTTTTGTAGGCAATACCATCTTCACATGAAGGAATGAATCATAAAATCTGTGGCTATTTGATCTGGTTAATGAGCAGACATTGTCCTGAAAATGAGTGTGTGCTCCTTTAAGAAAATCAACTGACAATTGCTAACTGAGAGTAACTTCACCTTGACCAAATATAAGTGCTCAGAAAAAACCAGAATCATGGAAAATTGTGTCCTATCACTAACTTGACAACTTCCAGTACTACTTTTACTTTTTGGATTTGTGGTGAAAAATAAAATAAATTTTTTAAAATAATTTGATTCCAGTGTAATGAACATTGAAGAGCTTTATAATTTGTGGAACAATATATTACTTTAAAAAAAATCACACATTAAAACTAACTGCAGTTAGTTTTATGCAAGAGAGAACTATGGAAATGTAACTGAATAAGAAATATTTAATGATATTGTTTCAGGTTTCACTTTGCAAATAACCTGGGAGAAAATGCCAGCTGTATAGATTTAATTTAGTATCCAAGTGGAATATTCACGATAATGTGAAAACACTACTTCAACATATTTGTGTAAGGCTGTAGACATTTTTTTTAATAATAAATTTTATTTTTATATTCCCCATACAATTTCAACACCTCCATTCTGAGCTGTAGACATTTTTTCATAGACTTCAACCAGAACCACAGCTAAATGCAGAAGGAAACATGAAAATCCTACTGTCTTCTAATGAGACAGACAAGAAAAAACAATGAGACAGACAAGAAAGACAACTGCAAACATAAAACACATGAAAGATCCACTCTTCCCATTGCCCTGATTAAAGGAAGTTATTTTAACAGGCAATGGTTATTGATTATCTATTAACAGGCATTGGATTATTATTATTATTCTAAATGAAACAACTACAGGATCAAACTCGCTTTATTCCCAGTGTGGTAAGTATGGGGAGTGATACCTCCTAAACAAGATTATACTTGGCGTCCTCCCTAATTTGTCAGACTGGACACGGATCCGGAAGGAAAATACTGAGAATCGCAGACCCAGTGCTTGGGTCATGGAGACAGGGTGAGAAAGCTTTGGGTGAGGACAGGAGGGGCCAGAGCAAAGCCTCAGGTCCCCAGTCTGTTTCTCATAGTTCCAGGCCCCAGGGCTGTGTCTAGGGCAGGAAGGTTACTGTTGGGGATACCCCACTGTCCCCTTAGCCTCCCTTCTGTCTCCACCACCTGTGCTGGGCCCTGGACACTTGTGACTCCTCCCAGTTCTCAGTCCCCAGTGCCTGGAGGCTCCCAGGGAAGCCAATCAGCATGGCCCCCAGGTAAGTCTCCACCCACCAGCCTGGAGTCAGGAGCTCCCCAGACCCCAGTAGTGCTGGTCATGGGGTCCCCAACCCTCCTCCTGCTGCTTCTCTCCAGGGCTGTGGCCCAAACCTGGGCTGGTGAGAGCAGGGAGGAGGGAAAAGGCTTCTCTGGTGGAGGCTGTTGCCTTAGGCTCCTCTGTCCCCCCACGCTTCCTCTCAATCCTAGTCCCTTTCTGTCCCCCCACCCTAGTTCCCTCTTCTGTCCCCCTGAGTCCCACTCCTTCTCCACCTGATGCCCCTTTTCAAGCTCTCGAGCCTCCTCCCTTCCTGAACACTTTCTCCCCTCATGCCCCATCTCCCTGGGACTCAGGACCAGTGCAGGGAGGAGGTTCAGCCCAACTTTCACCCCTTCCTGCCCCCAGGCTCCCACTCTTTAAGGCTTTTAGAATTCAAGACCTCCCAGCCCAGCCTCCAGGAGCCCCGGTACATCACAGTGGGCTACATGGACCACGCACAGTTCAGGAGGTTTGACAGCAACTCTCCAGGTCAGTGTGGAGATGCTGGAGCCCAGGGCGGAGCAGGTGGGGCAGGAGGACCTGGACAAGGAGAGAGAACCAAAGACAATAGGCACAGAGGTTCAAAGCTGCCCTAATGGCTCCTGGAGGACCTGCATGGCTGCTTCAACCAGAGCTAGGACAGTGAACAATGCTTGCCCAGGGCCAGGTCATGCTCCCATTCCCCAGAGACCTTTGCCCCTAGCCAGGGTCGCAGTGATTCCCAGAGGCTATGGCACCTGCCATAGTGGAGGAGGGAGTTTGGGTAAAGCACGAAATGAACAACCTGTAGGGCAGGTACATGGAGTGGATCCCAAGTCTCCTGGAGATGGGGAAGGAGGCGCTGCAGCTCAGAGGTAAGAGGGGCTACAGGGCCTTTGATCTCCCTGAGGCTCACACCCAGAGGGAAAACTGAATGGTCAGAAAAGCGCCCCTTTCTGGTTAGAAAGAGAACTGTCTCTCAAGTTTTCAAGCTCTGGGATGGAGACTGGCCCAGAGGGTCCTATTGTTTCTGAAGGACAGTTAAGGAATCCAGTTTCTCCTCAGAAAGAGGGGAGACCATCCCTGAAATCACCCTGCACAGGACCCTTTTCTACAGCAGCCATCGTAAGAACAATGAGTTTCTCTCTTGAGATCTTGTTTTTTGGTCAGAGAGCATTTTTGGAGATCTCACTCCTGCCTGTCTGTGTTATCACCCTCCACCCAAGACAGCAACAAAATGTTTAGAGACCTGCATCCCACGCTGGGCTCTCACCTACTATCCCAGACTCCCAGACCAGGCTGGTTTCTGGGGTTTGTGCTACCTCCCTCCAAGCATGTTTTCCTGTCCATTCTGAGGATGGTCATGAGGCTGCTTCAGTGACCATAGAGGAAATAGCAACCATAAAATGTCCGATTCTTCCCGCTCAGGCCCCCAAAGGGCATGTGTGACCCAGCAACCCATCTCTGAGCATGACATCACTCTGAGGTTCTGGGCCCTGGGCTTCTGCCCTGACCTGGTCCTGTACATGGAGCTGGTGGAGACCAGGCTTGGCGGATGGAAACTTCCGGAAGTGGGCGGCTGTGGTGGTGCCTTCTGGAGAGGAGCAGAGATACATGTGTATCTTCAGCATGAGGGGCTGCTGGAGCCCCTTATCTTGAGATAGGGTAACTAGGGGGACATGGGCACGGAGCCCATTCTCAGGAGAATCAGGAACCCTTTGAGAACTTCTAAGGGTCAGACTAAGGACTGGGGTCTCCCCTTCCCTTCCCTTCCAGTGCCCCCTCCTCAGCCCTCCATCCCCACTGCGGGCATCACTGCTGGCCTGGTTCTCCTTGGAGCTGTGCTCACTGGAGCTGCAGTGGCTGCAGCTGTGATGTGGAGGAAGAAGCGCTCAGGTGGGGAAGGGAGTGGGGGAATCTTGTCCACTGGGGGCTTCCATGTCCCAGGGAGAACTTGCCCTGCCTGGTTAATGGGAAGTACCATCCACGCATGTGTGTTGCCCAGAAGGCATTTGGTTCAGTCCCCCCTCACCTCCTTTCTGCATTTTTCCCAGTCCTGACCTGGGTCTTTAGTCACAGTATTCCAGGATTAGAAGATTCCTTAAAGACTGCGTGGGCTGACTCCTCCCTTGTCTCACATGATCATTCTTCCCACAGGAAGACAAGGAGGAAGCTACACTCAGGTTGCAGGTAAGTGTGGATCAGGGGTTTGATCCCTGAGGCCCTGAGGATAGTGTTGATGAAGCCATTCAGTTTCCATTCATGATGGTGATTTTCATGTCTTCAAAGCTTAAGGCCACTTATTAATGGCTCAGCTCACCATGCAGACATTCACCTCTTTGACTTCAACTGTGGACAATAATTTACATTGTGGGGTAGAATTGGAGGGGCATTCTTCCTTTGAGGAAAGAGACCACAGTTATGTGAAGAAGGTGACGAAGGAAAGCACAGCAGCAAGCAGGGAATGGTTGTAAAAATGAGAAATTAGGGCATCGTTGGTGGTGCAGGTAGTTGAGTGCAGTGCTGTGAAGCAGTCCACACCCTCTGCAGTGGCACAGCAGACCTGTCCTGTCTTGCCCGCTGCTCCCCTCAGCAGTTTATTTCATCAGTCTGCCTGTTCTGTTCCCCACTCTGTCCCTGGTGAATCCTCTCACCCTCCCGCACATCTGGCCTGCACCCTAGTTCTTGTATAAATAAATCTTTAAAAAGAAAAGAGAGAGAGAGAGAAATGACTCAACGCTGACTTTACAAAGACTGAGCACATTATTTTTTTTTTGGTATGTCATGGCGCGTTCTGTCCTTGTTGTCTTCCATGGATTTTATGGTTTCTGGTCTTAAGTCCCAGCCTGTTATCCATTTTGAGTTGATTTTTGTGTGAGGTGGGAGACAGTGGTCTAGTTTCATTCTTTTGCACGTGGCTGTCCAGTGTCCCCAGCACCGTTTATCGAAGAGCCTTTCCTTGTGACCCCTCATCTTAACCTTGTCTACATAAACTTCACTGGATGGCACGTTGGAGAAAGGGGTTTACTTCTTCCCATCAGTAGTTGTATTTTAAAATTACAATTCATTTTACGTTCTCCATTGTATTTCAGCAACCTTAGGTATTTACCTGGAACTATTTCAAAAGCACTTGAAACAATCGAAAGATTAGAGGCATATGTCCATTAAAGAGGAAAGTAAATGATGAACCCATCTGGATCAGGACCATTAATATCTGACAAGACAGAACAAGGAACAGTGTGGGCTGACAGAGCAGCAGGAACAGGCCCTGAAGGGCTGGGAGAGGCAGTGAGGGGGTGAGTGTCCTTCCTGCAGGGTGTGCAGGATCCCCTAGTGTTGTCCAGGGACACCTGCCCTGTGCTCTGTACCCCCCCTCTTTTCCCTCTCCACTTGGAACAAAATGAAGCACTAATGGGGAGACATGTGTCCTCCTGTGGCAGTTTTGTGTCCAAGTCACTTCCTGCTCCCCTCCCCATGAGGTGGGTGGATTTAGGGGCTGCACTGTGCTGAGAGCTGGGGTGGGGGTGGGGTACATCCTGCAGCTGCAGCCCCACCCCCCAGGAAGTCTGGCTGGTCATCTACCCTGGGGAGAGGGCGCTTGGTAGTGCCAGAAAGGCACAGAGCTGATTCTCTATGAGCTGAGCAAACGTGTAAAGAAACGCCCTGGAGCCCTCGGTGGCTTTCTCGGGCTTTTATTGATCTTTTACATGTAGTGCAGCAACCAGGTACACAGCAGACAGGGGTGCTGGGGTGCCAGGAGCTGGCACTCTTTCCTGGGCTCTCTGGCAGTTGTCCCTCTCCTGTGTTCTTTGCTTCTCTTGCCAATATAAATACTGCAGCCCTGGCCCACAGAAGTAAACAATACAACTGAATATAACAATGTAACAAAATGCAGGCGTCCATCAGGCATGCGATGCTAATGGCGGGAGGGCAGAAAAGCCTGACAATCATTTACCCTGCAGGGTGCGTAACTTTCAGTGTTTTGTTGGGAAACTGTTATCCCGCTGTAACAGGATGGTCTCCAGGAAAGGGGGAGGTTCCAGGTTTCCTGCCCCACCCAAAAGGAGGGTGGAGCTGAGCAGGGAGAGAGGAAGCTGCAGAGGAGACTGAGGAAAGAGGATGGAGCCAGAGGAGACCTGGAGGAGGCACATGGAGCGGAGAGAAACGTGAAGAAACTGCGCTTGCCTATTGGTCGTGGACTGGGTGACATAGATGTGGGTGAGACCCGTGGGGAGGTGACAATGGCAGCTTTTATCTTTGATTTTGATTTTGCTCTTTTCCTCCCATACTTGTCTGGTTGTTTCTGATCCTTTTCTGTGGGTCCCCACTTGAGGATGCTTTAGACTTGGGGCAGGCTTTGGGGCCTTGCTCGGGGCCAATCCCGTTTGGGTAGACTTTTACCCACGAGGGGATGGATAACTTTGGGTGCTTGATTTATAAACTATATTCTTTGTCTTTTTTGTAGTGTTCCCTAATTGTATTAAATTTACATTTCATTAAAGTCTTGTATGTTTTGTGTTGATGGGCGCATGGCAGAACCTATATAGAGCAGGCAGGTTAGCGGGGTCAGGGTGCCCGTCTCCCTGCCCTGTAACATCATCTTCCCTTCCCCTCTGGCGCTCCTCTGGTGTGTTCTTTCACACTCAGAGTGTGCTCTGCCTTTATGAGGCAGATGGCAAAAGCCATTTGGAGCATACAGATTTGGGTGTCCCAGGGTGCCCCTCATTCTGCCTAACTGATTGAGGGTGTTTTCTCTGATCAGGATTCATTTCCCTTCTCTACTGCTCTGCCTCCACTGGATCCTCACCCAGAGACAGGAATCCCCCAGGAGGAGGACCTCAGTGGGGATCTGACCAGGTTCCTGCTGTTTGAGGCAGGACCTTGTCTTCAGCCCTGGCAGGTCAGGGCTGGGGAGGGACTGACCTTCAGGTAAACTAAAGGAGCAGACAGAGCAGAATAGAATAGGGGCCTGTGGGGGGGACCCCAACTCCTTGGGGACAATATTGTTTGTCCTGATGCTTCTCCATGACACCTGCTCACACTGAGGGGCATAGGACCACAAGCAGGTGCTGGCCTGTCCTTCATGGGGGGCCTGGGTCTGGGCCTCTGACCTGGGAAGTCACTGGGTGATGAGGAGGAGGTTAGAGCAGTTTGCAGCCGGGACCAGGTGCTGGGAATGGAGGGGTCCAGTGTTTTGAGCAGAGTGGGTCTGGGGTGTGGGTTCCACGGGGTGGGAAGGGAAGGGAGGATGTTTTTTTCTAATAAACCTCTTGGTCTCTAGCAGCACAGAGGCTCAGCAGCCCTGAGAGGAGCCAGGTCTGTCCTTGGTCTCAGGGCCTAAGGAGTCACCAGGAAGGGCCCTGCTCCTGCTGGTGGGGGTCCCTGGGCCCTTCTCCCCCCTGAGCCCAGAGCTCCTGGCTGCCCTGCTCCTCTGTGTGGGCCTGGCTGCCTCTTGCCCTGTCTCTCCCCAGCCCTGAGGAGATGGCGCCTGCTCTTGTCCCAGCTCTGTGCTCCTTGAGGACAATAGCATCAGCCTTGTCCCAGCTCTGCCTCCTCCCCTCCCTGCTGCTCCTCCTCCAGCTGCTCCCCGGGGTCCAAACGTGAGTGTGATGACCGAAGGGCATGATGGCTCAGAGTAGGATTTCTATGAACCCATGCAGAAGTGTGAAGCAGTCCTCGAGCCCTCAGTGGCTTTTTCAGGCTTTTATTGGGATTTTCAGGCTCTTATTGGGCACACCCCTGCCTGCCATGTGCCTGGGGGCCAGGAGGCTGGCAGGCCTCATAGCTCCCGGTGAATCTTCACTTTTTTTTTTTTTTTTTTGCTCCCCACAGCAGTGTATTTCAGTCAATCTGCCACTCTGGTGGATCTCTGGTGGATCCTCTCACCCCCACCCCTTCCCTCATCGCAGGCCTTACCCCAGCTCTTGTATGTATAAATAAATAAATCTTTAAAAAAAAAAAAGAAAAAGAATCTTCACTCTTTCTGGGAGCTCCAGATTCTCTCATGGTCTTGTTCTCTCACTTCTGGTCATATTCCATTCTGTGACACCGCCCTTACAAGCCCCGTCTCAGCACAGGTGCACC